>NC_079484.1:9402674-10665477 GCF_026230105.1 Diorhabda sublineata
TATTGCTGACATCACCTTTTCATTATTGGAAAATTATTTACCACCAAGTAACTTTTTTAAGTCTGGGAGGCAGAATCTGGCGAAGAGGGTCCATGCAATTTCAATTCATTGATTTCGGCCATTGCAATAACGTAAGTGTGAGCTGGTGCATTGTCTTGATAAAACAAAACTCTCTTCTAAGCCAAATGTGACATTTTTCGCTTGATTTCTTCGCTCGAACGTTGCATTAAGTTTGCATAATACTCGCTGTTGATAGTTTTTCCTTTTTCAAGATAATCAATAAAAATTATCCCACGGGCATCCCAAAAAACCTATACCATGACCTTGCCTGCAGATGGAACGGTGTCAGAGCATAAATTGAAACAGAATAAGGTC
This sequence comes from Diorhabda sublineata, assembly GCF_026230105.1. NCBI lineage: Eukaryota > Metazoa > Arthropoda > Insecta > Coleoptera > Chrysomelidae > Diorhabda > Diorhabda sublineata. Next base: position 9,403,050 of record NC_079484.1, read on the forward strand.
TTCCCCGCAATACTGTTGATAAACGAAATCTAGTGCAATGAAAACGTATATTTCCCAAGTAATATTTAATAAAAATATGTTGAGCTAATAATTGCGTACGATACATTCGATTATATTATATTTCAAATCTTAAGTCATGCACATCAGCTATTTTTGCTACTCAATAAAATTTAATATATTCAAGTTTTCAAAAAGCTTGTGTTTACTCAAAACAGTAAGCTCCTTCATAAAATATTCGTCAGCAATAAATAACAGACGAGTAGCCATTTTTTACGCTCATTATAAATTATTTCTATTTATGAAAACTGCCACTTTTATCTCCAGGTATTGGCTCTTTTTTGCAGAGAACACAGTAGTAAGGCATATTCGACAACAAATGTTTAATAATCTTTATCACATTATTTACAGACGTACAGGTTACGTACGCACTTTACCGTTGCCTGTTGAATCAGAGACACACATGCGCAATAAGCAACAAATGAATGACTCTCTTTCTCTTTTCGTTCACAAGACGCGCTCACTTGTAGGCATGCCTACTCTATTGGTAATATCTCTATGGTTCTAGCCCACGCACTTTCACTCGACCATCATCCAGTACCGCTTAGTGGATTTCCTCAACATATGTCACCCCATTTGTTTGACCAATGCTATGCTGGTCCTCGCAGGTCATACGGCCTCGTTTAAACTCTTCTACCCGATATTTTATTCTTGATAATGAACGAGCAGTCTCACCTAGAGTAGAATCTACTTCAGCTTTCACATTGGTTGATCTAACGTCTCTCAAATAAATATATTGTATCACATAACGATCACTAATTTTTTCATTGCTTATAAGTTCATTCATAACGTTCACTATCAATGGCCGCCAAACAAATACTAAACGTCTTGAAACTTGAAATATGAGCTGTATAGATTGAGTACTTTCTAATACCGCCATCTCTAGATCAGGCCAGGTATTTCTGGAACCATCCTCGTAATCATCTTATTATGATTCTAGATATTTTTTTAAACGATACACGATACCGAAATCATTTCGCGTTAAGTATTGATTTCGATTCTCAAAAATACATTGAAAAATATTTCAAATAATGATCATTTTGAAAGGCAATGAAATAAACATAAACTTTATTATTTGGAAAAGATTTCATTAATTTTTGATATACTAATTAGCATGTAATTATAGTAATTTGTTCAGTTATATATATAACTTAATCTAGCCTTAGCTAACGTAATCTAACCCAACTTAACCTATCCTAAAAATCAAAAACATAAAAAATCAAACCATTTGTTGTTTTTATTTCATATTTGTCACTCAACCGAAACGCCAAATTTAAATATAAAAACTACGAAAGTATCGACTAATTTAAATAAATGTATTGATGTATGATTTTGAAATAACTTACCACTAAAACTAAATTCTCTTGAGTCTGCCCGTTACTTTCGGTTCCTATGTTGATATTATCTCCTCCAGCGCCATTGTTTGCAATCTCACTTTTCTTATTTTGTAATTCCATTATGTGTCTCTCATAAAAAGATATTTGGCTCTGTTTATCACCAATTTGCTTACGAAACATGCTAATGGTCATCTCATGTTCTGTGATTTTACTCTTCAGTTGATTTATTTGCGATTCTTTGTTACTGAGATCTTCTCGAACGTTAAATAATTCACCTCTCAGATTTGCAATGACATTGTTATTTTCTAAGAGAATCGTGGGTGTTTGAGTAACTACTTCGTTCGTTTGAACCGAAACTGCTCGAGTCAATTTCAAAGTACGAGGCTTAGGTTCTGGAATTATCAATTTTTTAGACTCTGGTTTCTGAAGAGGTTCTTCAGAAGAGACTTTTTTTATGTTCGTATCGGTGTCGGATATATCAATATGTCTATATATCTGTAACAGCTCATGATCTAATTTTGCTATTTGCTCATCCTGCAGTTTTGTTCTATCCATATAATGTTGTAATTCACTTTCTTTGAATTCGAGCTGACGTTTTAAACGCAATTCCTATAAACAGAATAAATTCTTACATGTATAAAACAAAACTCAGGTATCTAATCGTTTATGACCGAACGCGTTTCGTATCAATTCGGAATTAAATACTTTCCAGCATTTATATATACATGGTACGATTACGTTTTGATGGAAAAGTGATTTTCTAGGGCTTAACAACATCTTCACTCTAGTAATAGTCATGTTATTGTTATCAACAGCCAAAAATTAAATAAAAATCGAACAAATGGATTAGCTTAATTATTTGAATAAAGAAAAAGTACACTATCGGCCGTAGAAGACGTTCATCGAAATAAATAAAATCGTTGGAATTTTAGGAGAAAAAAACTAGTATCGTATCAACTGTTTTGCTTTCATTAAATAAAATAGTTGAGTCAATATGGACTAAGTTACATATAAATGCTTGGTGATAATTTTTCTACAAGAAAACGGGCCAGGAACATAAAGTACATAGTATTAGTCCACAATGCAGTGCAAATACAACCAACATCCAACACATCGGATGTCTCATGAACTCATACGAGACTCACAGATTACTAAACATTCATGGCAAACAGTAGCAGCAAAAAGAAGAAGATTTAAACGCCAGAAGTCAAAGGAAAAGTATTTCAAATTATCCTCACAAGTAGGTTCCAGTCACTTCCAAAGGAAACTATTACAGAAAAAAATGGTTTGATGACCATTAAAAAATTTTAGAAAATTTAGTACAAGCAGTGGAAGATGAGACTTATTCACCAAAGTTTTATACTTTATAATACAATAAAACAATAGTAAACAATTAGTTTGAATCACAATATATACAACATTGTATGATAAGAATAGAACCACCGAGAAATAAACGAAATATAACACAATGCCAAGATTTTGTTGAAGCTAAAACATATCGCACAAAACCATATATCAAATGTGCTGAATCCCAATGATAAAAGAAAATCAAGATGATGAGCAAGCCGAAAACTGTTTAACAACAGTCATAAAAATAGGCAGGGTGGGACGTAACACCACAGCGCCAAAAATGTATACAAAAAAATCATTCCTCTTCATATAGGAGAGCTTGCAGAAGAAAAATGAAATACGTGACGTATATGGCAACAAACCCGAAATCATTTAAACAAAACAAACCTTAATAGGATAAGCCACAAACTAAATAGAGCACAACATCAAACAAAGAGTAAATCCTTCCAAACTTAGGTTTAAAACCTTTCTCGTGAGATCACACTATTTGGAAAGTAAAAAACTCAATGACCGACGGTAACTAAGTTGGAATTTCTGGAACCGTTGGTGATATTCATACTGAATACACTATTTACTCAACCTCTAGACCAACACTCATAATTACACTGTCTGACGCGCGTTTTGATAACCAAATTATCGTCTCCAGAAACTGAAGATAAACTAAAACCTAATAACTTTACTTATTTGTTTTATACAAAATTTTCCCACTAAGAAAATTTCTCCCTCGAAAATTAATTCCACCGGGAAAACCTCCTTGACAGGAATCTTAACATTCATTATTAAGGAATAGGCCCTTTGTCTCTATTTAAGCTGTTCTTACATTTATCAATTTCAACGCTTTCAAATGCATATTATTGGATAAAATACTCGAATTTTGCGTCCGTCCATATTTTACATTAACGGATCTCTTAGTCTGCCTAAAGCTCGATTAAATAGAACTCCAAAATTCCCAAAAGCTCCTGACTACAGAAGCTTGCAAGAACAGTAGTGGTATTGTCAACAGTAATCTATAATAGTATATTACGCCTCTGACAGTATCCAATACAATGGAAGATGCTCAGTTTATTATGACTTAGATACTTAGCAAACTCGCAACGGAAGCTATATAATAACCGATAAGCCTACTCCCAATAAACATAATAAAAAAAAATTTGGTACTGGAGTATTTCTCGACATACAATAGGTGTTCGACAGAGTTGGGGATGATGATTTCCTCTACAAACTGAAACCACACCTAACGGAACAACTATACTTTATTTTGAAATCTTATTTAGACAACAATATCACATTGAAGATATATATATCCAAAACAAAAGAAAATAATTAGATCTGGAATTACGTAATACGCATTGGATACTTAAAAGGTCTTAACTAAGTCTCGGTCTTCTATAAAAATATATTCATATCATTTGAACGTATAGAATAGAACTGTGAGGCTGCAGTAAGTCTTTAAATACGAAAATACCAAAAACATTCCAATCTAAAACACTACATATGTGAGTATAGCCTCTTGGTACGTTTCTAACCAAACAGCTCAAAGCGATTTGAACTTCCCACTAATCAGAGATGTAATTAAGAACCATTCCATTAGATACAAAAATATATCCAACGCCCACAATAACTAATAAATAAATAAACTATTAACCATTAGCAGAAAGAAGATTGAAGAGAATGTATGTCCCACAAACCTAAAATTATCGTCAATGGATGGTTTCTAGCTGACGACAAAAAAATCTAAGGAACCGTATTAGTACAGAGTACTAATGCCCCACATGATATATATATATATATATATATATATATATATATATATATATATATATATAGAAGTTTAAACATAAAATTACTACTTGGTGTATCGGTACTTCATTTTTTATAATTATACTCTTGAAGACAAAATGAATTAAAAAATCTGGTACTAAATTGACTTAGATATTCTATATTGCAGACGCTATCGACTCCAGATGTTGTAAAAATAGCCCAAACCAGTAAAGTGCCACTCAATGTTTTTTAAATAGATTTTAATCGCGTCAGTAGCAATTAAGGAGATCGGGACCACCTAATTTGATTTTTTGCATCAAATGAAATTACCTTAGAGAAGTTACATCCTTGAAGAATACAGACAAGTTAAAAGCAGCAAGCTGGCGAAAAAACAGCTACATGACAATTTTATGATGCGTTTTTATCAATTTTGGACGCAACTCATTTTTGTTCAATATTTTAATAATCCACCACGGAATATTTACATCACATTCTTGAACTATACTTTTTTCATTATTTGAGTACTGCCTGCTGCAGTTATTAGAGAAGTTTTTTGTTTTGAGGGCGCTTTTTTTTATTTGATCTATACTAAATAAGATTTCTCAAATAATAGGACTCAACTATTCCTGACCGATTTATTTTTCGAGCGATTTCTCAACCACTCAGCCAGTTCTCGTGAAAAGCTGCAAACCCACATTTTCTAGTTCAAAAAAAGGTATTTTGAATCTGATTGTTAAAAGTCTAAGACAGTTAATAATGACAACGATATCATTTCTTGTTTCGCTTTCGCTATAGTTATGAACCATTCATTCTCAATTTTTTTTAAAAGTTAATCGTTAAAAGTTTGACAAAACTAGGCGGGGCTATAGTTCTTCGCCTCGAGTCAGATTATATATCGTCGCTGCGCGTTCGAAACCGCGTAAGAGCAGTTTGTAAATACCGCGTAACAGCAAAACGCGCAAAATTCAAATATCGTGCTGGCCGATTCTAAACGCCTTTTGGCTTATACTAGACTTGATCTGATTTGAATTATCCAATGAGAAACGTCAGTTGTGTTATCGAAACAATACCGAGGAACAGTAGGAGGCCTGAATTTGGCAGCAAGTTTTTTCTTCCTCCTGTAAAATCATTAAAAAGCAAATACGCGGTCTTTACAAACTGCTCTTACGCGGTTTCGAACGCGCAGCGACGATAATATTCAAAAGTTAATGTCTTTGAAAAAAGAAAAGAATCATTTAATATTAAAAAATAAATTGTTTGATTTCGATTTAAAGTACTCTAAAAACACCCCACCCTTTATTCAGGATATTTCAGCTGCATAGAATGTTTAATTTTGGAAATATTATTATGAATCTTTTTTCATTAAGCTGTGATCGCTTATTTGTTCTTTTTGACATATATTTTTACCTACTTGTAGGATTAAAAAAAAGTCTTTCTTACATTTACTTGCAATGTTTTCTTTTCTTGCATCCAATTCGCCATTTTTTTATACTCCTCCTTATAACTGTCATTTCCAATTTCTTTTTGTTGTTTAAGATAATTCAATTCCACATTCAACGTTTGCTTAAGCAGATCCACTTCTTTTTCTGCTTCTTTTGCTTTTTGTAAAGCAAGGAAACTTTCATGTTCTTGATTGTTTATATTGATTATCTTACTCATATAAAGCTCTTCAGAAGTCAACGGTACATAACCATAAAATTGTAGCCTTTGATTGCCCAATAAGGTCTTCAGATGCCTGCAATGATGACTCTGTTAGCGACATGCAGGTAAAATCAACTCAAAATTTGAAACTTTCAGAAATTCGGATGCCAAGAACGTTATCTTCCGTCGGCCGTTAGTGCAAATAGGAAGAACGAATCAAATTTGTTTCCATTGAAGACATATCACTAATCATATGTTAATTATTTTGTTCACCTCTTTGGGGCATATAGGGTTACTTTGATTTAAATACCCAACAAGACGGTAGCCACGTTAATTTTACGCATGTTCCAGCAGTTACCGAATAGCGCCTACGACCGTTAATAATAGAGGCTTGGAGGCACACAACACCGACAGTGTTGAGGTTACTCTAAGCCCACAATACTAAATAATGAGGCGCCTGACCGTAGTTAGCTTGTACTTAAGAAAAGCACTCCAAAATAACGAAAATCGCTTGTGAAACATGCTACCATCTTCCAAACTGGAGTATTGGACATGCGATACTTAATCAACGTGACAGAAACACAGTGATCCCAATGTATCCAACGCGTTCGGGTACTCGGTCACTTCGGCAACAAGGACAACAGCGAGGCTGATTCACTCGCCACACCGGGATCAGCAGAACAACCAATGAACTCAGAACCCATTTTTGGTTAGTAATTACGAGTACATATCTGTATAGTCTGCTCGTAAGACAAACTCTGTGGAGATGACTAGAAAAACCCTGCGTGATACAGCTTGCATAGCAACGTTAAAAGGTTCAAGCCAAGATGCCTGATTTGCTTTACAAAGAATATTGGCCATTTGGTAGAATAATTGCAGTATAATGGGCCTATCTCAAGACCTATGTCCCCGACCGCTTACTAACTTAACTACTAAAGGTGGTCGGCGAGACCAACAGTTGACGGCGCACAAAATGTCAAGTTTGTGAATCGACATTAAGAGATTTCAATCCGATCTCCATCAAACATTTGTAAGGGTTTTTTTGCTTAAAAAATTGATATAGTAAATATCTTTAAAAATGTATACACTCACCCCAATTGCTTGTTCAGTGCACGTTCTCTTTCCTCTGCCAAATTTCGGTCCCTTTCGTATTCAAGTTTATCTTTTAAATGCATATCCTTCATTTTCTCAAGTTCTTCATTCAATCCGTTGACACTTACTTTATAAAACTCCACTGATTTCCTGTTTTGTATAACATCGTCGCTTAATTGAGCTATTATCACTTTTTCATCGGACACTGAAATCAAATCAACGATTTGGTGTTTCAGGTTTAGCAGCTCTTGTTCTTTTGAATGGTTCCAAGTTCTTTCAAACTCCTTAGATCGTTTCTCCAATTCATCTTGTGTTTTGAAACTCGCGTTTTCTTTTATCAATTCCTCGTTTTCTTTTATCAACTTGTTATTTTCCTGTTTCACTTTTTCGTAGACCGTTCTATCAACGTAGTCGCATATTTTTTCTTCCATTTCTTTCAAATGTTCTTGAAGATTCAGATTTTTCTTTAATAATTCTTCGTTAAATTTAGAAAATTCTGCAAACTTTTCTTCAGACTTATTCAATTGTTCTCTCACTAGTTCATATAAATTGTTTATGTGGTTAGCTCGTTGTCTTTCTGTAATTTCTTTCACTTCAGATTCTGCGATTTTTTGAGAAAGTTTTTCAGATTTATCATCGCTGTCATTAATGTTTATTAAAGCTTGCTTCGATAGCAAACTCATCAACTTCGATTTCAACTCTTCTTTATCCAATTGTAAAGATTTTTGGGATTCTAGGAGCGTCTTGAACTCTAAACATTTATCATCCGCTTGTTTTTGCATTGCGGCGGATAATTCTCTATATTTGATAGTCATTTCGTTCAAATTTTTCTCCATATGTTTATAAGTTTCAAAATCTACTGTGGTACTATTCAAATTCGTTAACATTTTCAAACGAGCATTTAGCTTATTATTGTCCAATTGAATATTGTTAATGGTCTGCAAATGATTGCGTTGCATGTTGTTAAATTCGGTTTGTGAAATTTCAATTTTCTCACATAGCTTCCTATTTTCGTTTTCCAGATACACAACTTTTCTGTTTAGTGCAATATTTGTTAGAATAACATCATTTATCTTTTCTACCTTTTCCTCATCGGTTTCGCTAATCAAAATTTTCGTTTTTTCTAATAAAATATTATGCTCCTCTTTTAATGATATTAATTCATTATGGCCAAGTTTGATTTCATCTTCTAATTCTGTTTTTGAATGAAGTATAGTTTTTATCCAAAGCAAAATCTTCTGTTGTATCTTCGAAAGATCTTTTGTATCAGGATTCTTGTTTTTATTAAATAACAATTTAATATTATCCTCAATATTTTCTAAAATAATTTCTTCACTTTGTATTCCGGAATCAGAAGCAGTACCATCAGTACCATCTCCTTCGTTATTTTGCATATTCTCCTTCTCGATTATAATGATCTTGTTCTCAATTCTTGCTTGTCTGAGTTGTTCTCTTAATTCTGTATTGATTCCTTCTAAATTATGGAGTTCAGCTTGAAGCCTCATTGCTGGATGGTACCAACCAGTTATATGTTTTATATCTAGAGCTCTTAGAAGTTTCTCAAATGTGTCCGATTTAATTTCCAGTTTCGATTTCTTTTCATTTATGCAAGCCATTACCTCATGTAAACCTTTCCTCAGAGCCTCATTTTCTTCTACTAAGGACTTATTTTCTTTTTTGATCAAACTATTTTCTCTTGGGAAAGAAAACATTTCAACGAATTCATGTGAAGGCTCATGTCCTAACTCCAAAATTTGGTTGGTGAGTGATGTTACTGTTTTATTTAGTTTGTGTACTTCAGTTTTAAGTTTAACAATAGTTTCGTCTTTGATTGTAAGTTGATTTTTCAGATGCTCATTCTCTTTTTTAAGCTTTCTTTGTTTGGATGTATAACCCACAAGATCAACTTTTTCCTCTTGCGTTAAACCTGAAGTTTCCCTGGAAAGAGCACGTTTTTAAATTTATAAAAAGAAATTTAAAAATTCAGCTACCTCAAATAGCAATTTTCCTTTTCTAAATTCTCAATGGCTTCTTGTAATCTGTTGGTATCTCTGACCAAAGATATGATTTGCTTCTCTTGTGATTTAATTTGTGTTTTGAAACCTATATGTGCCTTTAGGTTTTCAGCTAAATCTATCTTACCGTCATTTCGCAGTTGCTCAAGAACATGGTTGAGCTAGAACAAAAAAATTTAAATGATATTTATATAAAATTACTGAGACTCTTCAATGTCTAATTATGGTGTTCTTTAAGGAAGGTTTTCTTCATTTGCTATAGAATAAATTCAATTTAGTGTTATTATGTACTGTGTGAAAAAAACCTGAAAAAGGTCGATTTTATTCTTAAATTGACAATTTACTGTATAAAAATTCCCCTCCAGCACCCCCTATGAATTATAAGCACCCCCTCGAAAATTTTAAATAAAAATGTGGCACTTTGATGGAAAGATATTTTAGTCGTCTGTTCAGCAAAGTACTGGGAATATGGAGTACTATTTATTGACTGTAGGAAGGCTTATGATAGCCTAATAAGATCAAAAATATGGGATATGCTCGGAGAGAATAAAATACCAGAAAAGATAATAAGACTTGTGAAAATGTGTGTTGAAGGCTTAAAAGGAAAGGTCAGACTAGAAAAAGAATACACATATACCTTCGAAATCACCACAGAAGTAAGAAAAGGAGACGGGTTGTCCTTGCTCTAGAAAAAGCTTTGAAAGCAACTGAAGCTATTCCAAGAGAAGCAAATATTGGAGGGAAAATAAATTTTTTTAGCTTATGGTGATAATGTAGCTTCAACTGCGAACAGTAAGAGTGACCTGAAAATACTGGCACAAGTATTCTTAGAAGAAGCACGAAAAGTAGGATTGGAGATAAATGAAGATAAGACTGAATATATAAAAGTGGGAACAATTGCAGAGCCCAATCATTCAACGATGGACATTATGGTATACAGCTTTAAAATTACTGAAGAATTTAAGTACCTGGATTATACTATGAACAGCAGCAATAAAATAAAAGAAGAAATACAGATGAGGTTAAATGCAGCCAGTAGATGTTTTTGGAACCTATCAAAATTACTTAAAAGTAAACTGCTGTCAAAAAATATGAAAATAAGAATATACACAGTCATAATAAAGCCAGTTTTATTGTCTGGAGCTAAGGTGTGGACACTAACAAAGCACACCAAGAAGCAGTTAATAACATTTGAAAATAAAATATTAAGGAGGATATATGGGCCAGTTTTCGAAGAAGGAGTATGGAGAATACTGAAAAAATAGAGAACTCAGAGACCGGTACAGACAACCAGATATTGTAGCTCTGATAAAAAGTAGAATTAGGAGGCTGGGTCATGTAAGAAGAAGGGGAGAAGAGACAAGATGGAATGACCAAGTGGATGAAGATGTAAGGAAACTTGCTGGAGAAGTAGACATGACTGAGGATAGAAAACTATAGAGGATACTTCTTGGCGAAACCAAAAATCAACGGGATTTGAGTGGCCACAGTAGTAGTAGTAATAGTTCAGCAAAATGTAATGAGTCTTTTAAATTTGGTGCAATCTTAAAAATTAATTTTATCAGTTATAATTGCACCAAATTATAAAAACTTTATATTTCTGAACTGAGAACTAAAATCCCGTTCTAACAAGGGGCCATTGACCCACTTTCTCATTTAAAATTTTCGAGGGGGTGCTGGAGGGGACTAATATTTTCATACTGTAAATTGTCAATTTAAGAATAAAAATCGATCCTTTCCAAGCTTTTCCACATAGTACATAATAACGGTAAAATTGAATTTACTCCATACAAATGGATCGCATTATATATCTCAATGACATATCTAATATCAGTAAAAACTATTAATACCGGCATCTTATTGGTTTCTAGATGGAAAAAATCACATAATACAACTCTCATAATTTTGAATTATACAATTCTCACATAATTTTTTGAGTTACGATTCAAGTAGAAGGTCAATTGACCTAAAGTAAGAAATATCTTCTCTCTGCAGTAGTTTCAAGAGTATACTGAGGATGTTTACTGCCGCTATGCCACCTCTTAGCATTGTAGGAATTATAAAATGTATTAACGTACGTTTGCAGAAAACTATATATGGACTATGGAAATATGGATTATAATTATTATATTATAAGAACAAGGACGCTTAAGTAAAAAAACTAAACAAATCATCAAAATGAAAAAAACATAATGGTTGCTGTAAAAACAAAATACGATTAAAGAAGGCAGTAAGAATTCATAGAAGAGCGCCTGATTATCTGAGTTAATAGACATACAAAATAATACCATGTTCTTAAAGTTAATAATTGGAGATATTATATTAATAAGAGTATTGTTAATTATTTAATTAGAAGACCTTACAGAGCGCAATGTGATAATAGAAGTACAAAAAGGTTGTAATAGACAACATTATCATGGAACGAACTGAAAACAACAAAACAATTTGACTACATACATACAATCAATGAACATAAAGAAATTAGAACAAATGAAATACCCAAAGACAAGAATTTTCCAACGAAACTCTTCAAGTGATATGTGACATCGCTTGTGCCCTAAACCATCAAAAATATAAAATCTTTTTTTAGTGGTGTAAGCGCTTTAGTGATGGCCGAGAGAGCAAATCAAAAATCAAAGCAATGTTGATCGTTTTTTTCGACATTAACGGTATCGTGATGACTGAATGGGTTCCAGAGAATCAGACTGTCAACCAGACTTACTATTTGTCAGTTTTGACAACACTGTGAGAACGAGTTTGTAAAAAACGGACCGAGTTGTAAAGATCAACTCGTGTATTTTGCACCAGGACAACGCAACTGCCCATAACGCGCTATCTGTGCTCGAACACCCGTCTTATTCTTCAAATTTGGCACTGTACGACTTTTTTTATTTCTGAAGATAAAATCTGCTTTGAAAAGGACCCGATTTGAGTCGATAGAAGCGGTAAAGCAAAAAATGGCAAAGCTTCTAAGTGCACTCACCAAAGAAGACTTCCAGCACTGCTTTGATTAATGGAATGGATGATATTGAAACTTTTGCCACAAGGTGCAACAGAACACATATAAATAGGAACATTCTGAATAGAAGAAAACAAAACACTCAACTACATACAAATATCTGGGTTTTCATTAAAACTCAACAATCGACCGCACAAACATAAAAATAATTATAACAAAAGTATAGAAACAAAATCAAACTAATACTAAAAACGCAACATAGTTCCCGCATCTCGTTTAAAATAATACCAAACCAATCTTTAGATATATATTTGTGATAAAATTGTCGAAAACAGATCGCGATGAGTTCGGTAGACTTACAAGAACAATCCTCACTGAACACCGGTAACTACAATCCTCACTGAACACTGGTAACTACAATCCTCACTGAACACCGGTAACTACATCCAAACTCGTGCATCGAAAGAACAACTACGGAACGATCAGAAGGAAGATGAAGATTAATCGACATAAAAACTGTATATCATACACAAATTGTTGAGAATTGATCAAATTGACAGCTGACCCGACCTATCCCAACCTTGATCCTATCCTTACCTCACACTATTTTGTTTTATATACATTCAAAGTTGGTAACCATGTTAATATTAATTTTTAATTTAGTTAAGTTGGCAGGGAACAAGTACTCTTAGACATGTTCTCGCGACAGCGAAAAAGCGAAAGGAAATGACGACAGGTAAACGTGCTCCAATTTGTAATCTCAAGAATTGTTGAGTATTGAGCAACAATCCGACGATTGTTGAGCAAGAGTTTTGTTAATGAAAACAAGTATTGTCAAACGATTCAAAAGGTACCTTCAATAAACTGAACATTTTTTCAACTTTGGACTTCATCATTTCTCAATAAAGAACCCAAACCCACTAAAAATAACAACACAAATAAAACACCGGTGTCAGTACTTTCACGCCATCACTTTGAAGACTAGTTGAAGCAGACATTATATTCATTCACATAGATTATTTCAGACAATGAAGCAGAGTGTTGTTTGGTACCGAATAAATAGATAGACACCGCAAAAATCGATTAAGAAGTTAATGATACCATGTATTCTAAAATATAGAAGGGGAGAAAATTGGAAAGAACATATCTTATGAACATTAGGGAAAATTACAAGTACACCTCAATTGAAATAAAACTTAGAGAACTGTGGCAAAAAGAACAAGTTTCAACTGTTTTATGGGCAACAGGAATAACATCAAAAAGTTTCACAAAATGCATTACAGGAAGCGGATTAATGGAAACGTCAGCAATAGCTCGGAAATTTCTAAATCAATATAACAAAAAATAAATACAAAGAAAATGTTTTATATAGGGTGAGTCATGAGAAACTTTACATGCTTCTATCGTATGTAAAGTCCCTCAAGGAGGATAACATGTAGTTACTAAAAAGTGTTAACTCCTCTTTTTTATTAACTTACAGAGTTATTTCTGAAATTGAACATTTGGCTTTTCAAAGTTTTTCATGATGTAGTACACTACTATGAATCATTTGACTGGTATTAGCTAAACTAAGAAATTCTAGGACCGACTTTGAAAAAATCAATTTAGTGTTTCGTAAATTTATTTTTTTTTTGTTCAAATTAATACCCCAGTATTTATATACGTCATTACGGTTGTTCAATGTTTGGAAATATTTCATCGTTCACTTGAAACTGAATAAGATATTATACAGGGTGCAATATTGAATGTTTCCAAAGTCAATCCTGAAATTTCTAATTTTATTTAATATCAGTTAAAAATCAAATTAGCTGTATAAACATTATAGCCATCTGAAATTTATGGTCAATTTCACAAATCAGTCTGTAAATTAATAAAGTAGAAGATATCCTTCCTAGGGACTCTACCTAGGGTAGAAATACATTAAGTTCCTCATGACTCACCCTATATGACCTGCAGTCTGATATTATCGTCATATCGAAATCTGAGGAAGGCAGACAAAAAACCCCTCAATTGTCTAAATTCGGAATAAGTTGCTTAAAAGAAAATCAACAGGGTAATTAGAGATTAAAAAGCTATTTTATAAGGAAGTAATAATTCTTATATGGAACACTAATTTGAGTTGAGACAATACCATCAATTTAAAAATAGCTTTGTTACAACATCTAACTAGATTTAGGATCGCAGCCCTTGTGTTAATACTAAAAAAAAGTCACGAGCAATGTGTATAAAATAAAATGCAGATTGCCAGCAGACCTATAGATGAAGAAGAAACGTTACCGATGGAGAAAGCCTGTGTAAGATATTATTGAAGTGTTTAAAAGCATCACTGACTAGCGTGTCGGCATTTTTAGGCTGAAATACGAGTTTATTATTTACTTCACCTGATCCACAAAAATTCTACAACAGGTTATGGGCCCAGGTGTGTAGTGGAAGTAAATAATTGTTCGGTTTTTTTTCGGTGTAACGGAAAAGTGAAGTGCGGGTGCGACTGAGTAAAAACTAAGTGCATTCGGCTATCGTTCGCCGGTCAAGTTTGCCATAATGGAAATTGACAAACCGAAAATAGATAAACTGCGTGATGCTGACAACTGGTCGCAGTGGCGGTTTGTGATGCAAACGCTATTGGACAGTGACGACTCGTTAGAAATTTGTGAAGGGACAGAACAACGGCCAACTGAAGGATTTACGGACTACCAGAATATACTTAAAAAATGGATCAAAAGAGAGAAACTTGCCCGTAAGTTGATTGTCACAACAATTGAAACAAAACCCTTGCAGTTAATTATGAATTGTACAACGGCTCATGAAATGTGGTCAAAACTGCACAGTGTTTACGATCTTAAATCCGAAGAGAGCCTTGCGTTGGTACAAAAGCAATTTTTTGAATTTAAGTGGAGTCATGATGGTGGTATTGCGCATCACATATCAAGTCTTGAGCAGCTGGCAAACAAGATGGATAAGTTGGGTGGTAAGATACCGGAATCTATGTTGATAACGAGAATACTCTCCACATTACCACCTAAATTCAACTTCTTTCATAGTGCTTGGGATTCCACAGAACAAAGCAAACGTACTTTAGAAAATTTGACAACAAGACTACTAACTGAAGAACTATGATTTGGCAATTCTGAAAATGTTGAACATGAGTCTAAAGTAGCGTTAGTTTCAGGAAAGTTTGCTGGAAAGAAAAATCGTTTCGGGAAGTCATCTTCAGCTGATTCTGTGACGCGTTGTTCGTTATGCCGCAAAAACAACCACACGTTTAAAGACTGTCGGGGTTGTTTTTCGTGTGGCTACAAAAAACATCTATTAAAGGACTGTCCAAATAAAAGTGAAGGCTCGTCAAGTAAAAGAGAGAAGCCTTTGTTGGGAATACTACCGGGAGTGGACAAAATCATTGGCTCATTGATTCTGGAGCTTCGCAGCATATGACAAATCGACGGACCTGGTTTGTAAATTTTAAAGAATTTGCAAAACCAACTATGGTTTATGTAGGTAATGGTGCCGCCGTGGAAGCTTTTGGAAGTGGTGACATTGATATGGAGACATTTGTAAACGGTGAGTGGTGCCCAGGAACTTTATGTGACGTCCTCTATACTCCGGAAATGTCGAAAAATTTGTTTTCGGTTCGCGTAGCCGCTAAAAAGGGTATCGATTTCACTCTGACGCATAATGGTACTCAATGTACATTTCGTAGAGGTAAAAAATTGGTGGCTGTCGGGATCGAAGCGGGTAACTTATATCAACTTTTAATGCGAGTGGTTTCGCCGGATAATGCTTCTGCCGCGTCAGTGGATGATCAACTGCAACTTTGGCATGAACGGTTATGTCATCAAAATAAACGACACGTGCAGATGGTTATGAAAAATCGCGGAGTTGAACTTAAGTTAAACAATGAGTTGTGTGATGCGTGCGCGTTCGGTAAACATCACAGACTCAAGTTCGGTACACGTGAGAATATTGCATTACAACCGCGTGCAATTATTCATTCGGACGTGTGCGGACCGATTCAAGTGGAAAGTCCAGGTAAGAAAAGATATTATGTACTTTTCAAAGACGATTACAGTAATTATCGGACTGTTTATTTTCTTCGTGAAAAATCGGAGGTCAAAGACAAAATTGAACTTTTTTGCGCGGAAATTAAAACACGCTTTGGTAGAGACATCATTGAAATGCGTACAGATGGTGGGGGCGAATATGTGAATAAGGAGGTTGAAGATTTCCTGAACAAACGAGGTATTAAACATACAATAACAACTCCTTACTGCCCGGAGCAAAATGGAAGTGCCGAACGAGAAAATCGTACCTTAATGGAAGCAGCACGTTCTATGTTACATGCAAAGCCACATTTGCCGCAGTTTCTTTGGGCCGAAGCTGTAAATACTGCTGTATTTGTTTTGAATAGAACAGGACCAACCAAAATCAAAGATCAAAGCCCATATGAATTATGGTTTGCTGAGAAACCCAGAATTGGTAACCTAAAAGTTTTTGGTACGGATTGTTTTGTCCACATACCTGTACAAAAACGTAGAAAACTGGACAAAAAGGCATTGAAAGGCATATTTGTCGGATATCTTGAACATCTTGATGGGTATCGTATTTGGGTTTCGGAAAAACATGATGTGGTATTAAGTCATGATGTGATTTTTAAGGAGGAGAAAATAGTTTTAAAATCAACTCAATTTGAGAATACATCAGAAGAAAATCACGATGAAGATCAGATACCAGAAATGCTGCAAGAGCCAAAAGAAGTTTTGGAAGAGGTGTCTTCAGAAACTACAACACGTCAGTTACGTCCCAGGGATAAAATCAATGCTCCAGATTATTACGGTATTCCTGTAGCGTGGGTTGCTCAGAGTGAGCCAGAAAGCTTCGAGAAGGCGGTTTCATCAGAACATTCGACTGAATGGTTACGTGCTATGCAAGAAGAAATGAGCTCCCTGCAACAAAATGACACGTGGTTGTTAGTTGAAAGACCTCCTGACAAAAAGGTAATCGGAAATCGTTGGTTTTTTCGTATCAAGTATAAAGACAATGGTGAAATTGAGCGGTTTAAGGCGCGTCTTGTCGTAAAAGGTTGTGCGCAGAAAACCGGGATAGACTTTAATGAAACTTTCAGTCCCGTGGCTCGTTTTGAGACTATTCGTGTTGTGTTAAGTTTTGCTGCTATGGAGAAGCTTCATCTACGACAGTTCGACATCAAGACAGCTTTCTTGTATGGAGATCTTGAGGAGGAAACTTTCAAGGAACATCTTAAGGTCTACTGTGATGCGGATTTCGCGAGTGACGTAAATACGCGAAAGTCAACTTCGGGAGTAATTTGTAAGTTCGGGGGTGCGGCTGTAACGTGGTTCAGTAAAAAACAACAATGTATCGCGCAATCAACGACTGAATCCGAATACGTGAGTGCGGCTATGGCGGTAAAAGACTTAATTTGGTTAAAGCGCATCATCAGTGAAGTAGGTTTAGAAAATGTAAAAAATCCATTGTTATGTATCGATAATCAAAGCGCACTTAAGTTGATAAAGAACCCAGAATTTCATGCTCGTACAAAACATATTGATGTTAAGTATCATTTTGTTGGGGATGTATATGCTAAGGGCGAATTTGACGTCATTTATGTATCTAGTGACGAACAGGTTGCTGATATTATGACGAAGCCTTTACCAAAACCTAAATTTGTGAAGTTGTTTTCGGAAATTGGTTTAGTTCGAAATAATAGCTTATAGACTGTGTGAGTTGGTTAGTCAGTTATACTTTTAGGGAGAGTATTGAAGTGTTTAAAAGCATCACTGACTAGCGTGTCGGCATTTTTAGGCTGAAATACGAGTTTATTATTTACTTCGCCTGATCCACAAAAATTCTACAACAGATATAAGTATAAAAAAATTTTCAACCAAATTGTAAGGTGAGATCAGAAGAAATATTTTTTGAATCTAAACCAATCTAATGTAATGTAATTATAAATACTTCTTCGTTTTTAATTCTTATAGTTTCTTCGGCCAACACCAAATTGTCGTGTAATTTTTGACATCGATCATGTGTCGTTTTCAATTGATTTTTCATCTCTGCACCATTTGCCTCCAATTCTAAAACTCGCTCATGTTCCAACTCTTTTTGTTTTTTTAATCTACTTAAAAGTGTAGTCGATTCCTCCATTTCTTTAGTAGCTGTTCTCAACTGAACTTGCATTTCTAAAAGTTGCTGTTCTCTATCGTGTAAAGCCCTTTGAAGTGCTGCAAGTTGAGACGGTTCAGGATCATCTTTTGGAAGACTGGATAGAGAAGAGTTTAAGCTTGGTTCTTTTAGTCGGTGCTTGAGACCTTGTATTTCCTCGTTTTTGGCATCCAAAGATTCCTGAAAATAGATTTATTTGTTGAATTTTTTAAAGCTTTCGTGACCATCGTCCAATATATACAGTTTTTGGACTGTTCAGCGGTCGTCGGTTGTGTCTTGTTCTTCACGATTCACCAACACGAGACGTTAGCATCTTCAGAAGCTAAAGTTCAACTTATTGCAGCTTATGAAGATATACCAATCTGTTGTGTTTACAAGACATAACCGACGATGGCCTTAACATAAATTAATTTTTTATTTCTTAAATATCTTCTTGACATTGATATAGCTTACCTGTAAGTCTTTCATTTGATTTTTAAGTGTATTTAGAGTATCGGTTAATTGGTCTACAGCTAATTGCTTTTCTTGTTTAAGATTACTGTATTCTTCTTTCAAATGTTCATTTTCTAACGACAGCTTTTCAATATTCTCTACAAAGTTAATTCAGTTACTAACTAACCTTTGTCAATTCAATTTGAATTAAAGTTTTTTCAAATCATTCAGGCCATCTATATAAGACAATTAGAAGTGGTAGAGTTTAGATTTACTACAAACTAACTTGGTAATATATTTTTGAGACCCTGTCTGTATTTCCATGTCAGTAATTATTCGCTACTAAAGAATTGGAAGAGAGGATACAATACAAAGGACTACTAATTCTTATTTATCGCGTTTAGAAATAATCTGAGATGAACTGAGCAACAGAGACTGATACGGAGCGCCATATATTAGATTAGACGAGCTATGGAGTGACAACTGTAAATCTATCTCGCTAACACTTTAACCTATTGATCTATTGTGTAGTCGGACTGATTACCAGTGAAATAGCAACCTGTCTGGGAATTACGCGGCTAACCTCCTCTGGACAGCCTCAAACTTACAGAGTTGTTGGTTTGTTTGTTGTCTTTGGTTCCTCGTAGAAACGATAATATCAGAAGTTTCACCGATGTTCTTCAGATGATAATTCACCGGACAGTGTTCAGTGAGCATGCCAGTAACTCTTTCTCGCTCATTTTTGCTTAATGAAACAGCCTTTTAGGACCACTGATCTTAATAACATATATATTTAAGAAGAAGCAACGGAGTGGTGATATGAAAGCGGCAATTAAAATATCTGGAATAAGTAAATCAACGGAGAGACTATCCATTATGGGTTTTTAATGTTTACGAATCAGGTCTATTTTGGAAATGCCAAATCGAACATTTGTATCCCATGGAAACAAACGTGTATCAGGATTTCAAGCTGCAAAACATCAACGAACTACTTGATGTTGATCATTCCGAAACCCCAAGAGAGATTAAACAAATATCCAAATCGACTGTGCCTGTAATTTGGAAGTCGAAGAATAAACCATGGATAACTTTGAAAATGTTTCGGAATTGGTTTACTGAGTATTTTTGGTATGTATTAAAAAACTTGAATCAAGAGCACTACTATTAATTGATAATCTTCCAAACCAATCAAAGGATTTATCTGACTGAATAACTTTTAAATAGATATTTGAATACACTAGATATTCTGTCTATATGTACGAAATAGAGAAGGGAATAGTGGACTTAAGAAAACAACTGGCCCAGATGAAGTAAATCTAGAAGATAACGAAGAAATAGTGCAAGAAACTGTAGTAAGAGTTTCTAGTAATGAGTTCAAGGAATTCAGAAAACCAAGAAAAGCACTAGAACATTGAATATAGTAATTCTAAGTAAGAGCATAAGGAACATAAATTATGGACAAATTTGCTAAAGATAACTGAAATTTTTAAAGAAACTTCAAGGCAGATAGAGTGAGAAAGAGAAAACGCAAATCATAAACATTGATAAAAGTCGGAAAATTGGAAATACTGAATGATCTGAAAGTGAACCACTGACGTGAAATTTCATATGTATATTCGTTTACAAAGATATGAATTGTTTTTGTACTTTTATAAAAAATATTATTAGTAAATTTAATAGTTAAATATTCTGATGGAAAGTATACCCCGCATTTAACTATATTTATAAAATCCTTAAAGACTATAATTTCGAAGATTCATAATATAAAATTAGAATTGATTCTCAAAAAATTCATCACATTTTTATGAAGCGTACATAATAAGATTTATTATTGTATCATCCTATGTATCACTGCGACTATAATATGGTCAGAAGTCAAAACAAAAGCGAAAGTTTCAATAGAATTTAAAAGAGAAACGTAATCAAAAAATAATGGAATGGAAAATAGAACTGGATCATTATACGAAACACAAAAGCTCTATCGACAATATATTCGAATAATGTCAAGAGACAATTATATTGTAGGGACAATAGAACTAAAAAATATTTCATAAAAATGGAGTATGAACTGGGGCAAGTAGCTAAAACAAGGTTCATCTTTCAGATGTAGAAATAAGTTCAATCAAATAAATAGTAATAAAACTTTAGCTGATAGATATTAACTTTCAAAGCTTCTCCTAAATTACAGCAGATTTATTTCAAGTAGGCCGACATAGGACTTAATTTAAACTTTTATTGCAAATTACACAAACAACCCAAGTAAACTATATTAAAAGGGCCAAATTCAAGATTTTCCAGATTCTGCTTATCATACTCACCAGAGTTTTCTCTTAATTTCTCGTCTTTAACTTTCAATGAATCAACCATCGAGACAATTTCTTTAGTTGCTACCGACAGTTCATCTCTTACTTTCGATAGTTTATCTCTCAAAACAGTATTTTCATTCTCGACTTCCTAAAGAAATAGCTTCAGTTACAATCAAAACTTCTTTTATAAGCGTCATCATGTATATTTTTTCAATTTTGATTTGTCTAATAATATTCGTTTTAACAATATCCACAAAATGTCAAAAGGAATGCACTCTATATGAATAAATAGTAAATAGATTATTTTTTTTTTCTATTTAAGAAGCAAGTACAAAAAGGTAAACCTTTCTTTATGTTGTAGGGTTCGGGAAAGATGTGCCTTGTTAACTGATTCCGCACGCTAGCGCTTCACCAAAGTAAAGAATCCAGATAAATTGACATTCTGGACATCTGCAAGCGAACCTAACCCCGTCTGCCTGACGAGTAAGTCTGGCAGATACTGCTTTAAATGGTATTTTGTTGGAGAGTTCGGAAGAGCATCTGTCGTGGAGGTATCGGTGAAACAGTGTCTATAAGTCGAATTGCTCTGTATTGAGTCGAGCATCTTCAGGATATAATTGGGCGCCAAGCTCCAAATTTGCGACAAATTCTCCAAAAATGGACGAATCTAGACCTTGTAGAGAATTGCCAGGTGCAATTGCAAGGTATCTCCAATCTTCAATAAAAAGAATAGTTTCACATGGAAGTACTTCTCCTATCAAACACCTTTGAAATAACTGATATACAATTTATCTTATTACTCATTACCTTGACGTTATTTGTGGAAAAATAACTAGCCATTGCAAGGGAATCTCTTTGGTGGCAAGTTATCTGATGGACCACGTACAAACCCCTGCTCAATTTTTATACACAAATCAACGCTTTGTGGTCAAAATAGCGACAAGTCACTCTAGCCAGGAGCATTTTGTCAAACAAGCGGGCCGCTCTGCGACACAATCGGCGCTGATTACGTAGTACATATTTGAAACGGACCTCGCGTGGTGTAAAATATATCCAGACTTCTAAACTTTGTAAGTCAGTTTATACTAATCCTATCGAATTGGAATAAACACCATTATTCTTGTTAAGTTAATTTTTACTTATTTTCGTTAAAAAAGAATATACTTTTTTTAAATATTCCAAGCCTATTATTGAAAACGTCATAAAATTATGTTGCCAACAGTTCTTAAAACTTTAAGACCACTTCTGAAAACAAAGAATAATAATACCTCTATTTCCCGTAGTAAATCGGATATTTGTCGATTTTTGTTATGCAAAGTTTCTACCAACTCCTTTTGTTGATCTTTAATACTCTCCGAATAATCTGATTCACTGGTCGCTTCCTGTGGTACGGACTGCAGCTCATGTTGTAAACGCTTATTCTCTTTTTCGATAACTTTGAGTTTATTGTTGAGCTTAAAGAAAAAGTTGATCATTGATTATCTCATAAGAATCATTCAATTAATGCGAAAATTTTTATAAAGGATTGAAATAACTTTAACCCAATTTTATGATCCCATGATATTCTCAATATCAGTCTGAAAAACACGTATACAGTGTATTCTTGGTGTATACAATGACAAATTATACCCCCAACGAGATGTGGACACAATGTTTTAGGCCAATTATCAAAACCGAGAACACGATTTGAGGACAAAAGTCGAGAATATAAGGAGGTTATCGCGTTATGGGTAATATAGAATACTCAGATCGCATTGTGGGTAGATTCACTCACATGGGTTCGACATCTAAGCCAAGCGTACTATTCACAACGCGATTTAGACAAATTCAATCCACAAAAAGGGAATATTAGTTAAACTAGTTTGAAGCTGTTTATTTGGTAGCATAAATTTATTTATTTTTTCTCCCTAATTTTTTGGGTTCGTAGGTTGTTTCGCTCCTACTTTGGGGACATTTTCAAAAGTTAATATATCATGATTAACACGTTGACTGCCAACTACGAGATAACTCGTAGATTTCTAGGACGAGTTATTTCGTCCGGTGTTTACTTGCCATTTTTGTGCAGCCACGATTAAACTCGGAATATATAAGTGCTAATATCGATATATGGTTTCTGGGAAAAGAACAAAAAATCAATGCTGGCTTGCATGAACAGAAAATTTATTAAAAAACGAACAAAAAAATTCACGAAATAAAATAATATTTTGTTTGTTGAACATCTTGAACAAAGGGCTGGCTTTTCTTTAAATGCATAAATAACGCGTTTCTCTGCGATTTTTTTTTGCTTGGATACATATACGACATGGCTTTGTCGGCGCTGCTTCTTTTCGGTAGGTGGTAGACTCTCTAAATAATGAAGCTCTTGCAATTTCATTTATTTTGAAACTGGTTGAATCTCTTCTCCAATCAACGCGACGACGAACTTGATCAGTTTTATTTTAGAAGAAGTTACTTGCCACTTTGATAACTTATTAGATTTTTTTATTTCAATTTCTTGCGCAGCATATAAATTAGTTTGTTCCACAAGTAATGCAAGAAATTTATCCGAAAAAAATAAATCCTCTAGCGTTTGTACTGTATAGTTTGTCGAATCCAATTTCACACCAACATTTTCTTGGAAAATAAATAATTCAGGTTTTTTTGAATTTCTGTCCACAAATTATCATTCGCATTTGATGTTGCTTGGGAATCATTGACATTATATTCTGAACTTTAGGTTCGGAAATGACTTCATCTTCACTATCACTTGAATTCTGGATATTGATTATTCTTCAAAGTATTTTCGAGTTTTTTTATTACTTCACGGTGATATTCTGGACAAGTTAATATTAATGCTCTATCTGTTAATCATATAAAGACACTATTTTTTGTGATTTGGGATGGCATGAGTTATAATTAAGATATCTTCCAGACCATGTTTCTTTTGTATAATATTTAGTGTCACGTCTAAGAAATTCATTTTGTTGTTGTTTTCAATTTATAAAGTGAATTGGATACTTGGGTTAAATTATTAAAGTTATCAAGAAATGTTTTGCATTTGAAACTAGGAATTACCGCTAAACAGTCGTCAATGAAAAACATATATGGTAACATATGTAGTAACTATGTTTTTGACTATTATTTTTTTTAGACCTCTATTAACAATTATATGGGTACATAATATGATACTAAAACTATGTATTGATTATTTTTGCATTTAGAATCAACTTTATTTTCGATATTTATAGGAATACTTATTGTCAGTGCAAAATACCTTTTAGTCGCACCTGAGAACACTTTAACTCGAGCCCTTTGCCGATATATTTGCGGTAGTTCGTAAAGGATGTTTTTGTATTATCAGAAAATTGCGAAATATACTGTAAGTCAACTTAAAGAAGCTTATTCCTCGAAATTGATCGATTTAGTGGCCCATTTTAGACGTTCATTGTATCATTATTAACTTTAATTACTAAGAACAATACATTTTTGGAGCAAGGCGGCCTCTATCAACATCTGAAGCTTCAACCAAAATTGTAGTACCTTCTGACAATGAACCAGAACGATTATTTGACTTCTATAACATTTTAGTAGTTTCTAATTTCATCTTGTTATGTGATTTCTCCCAGTCATTAAAAATTCTATTATTTCAAGCTCCAAATAGTCATTGGCCCTTATGTAATTGTTTTTATTTAGTAATTAATTCTCATTTTTGCTAGTCATCTTGATCTTGTTTATTATATATGCTTTCTACTGTTTCTTCTATGTTGCCCTAGTGAATATCTTCATTTTCTCTGCTTCTCATGACTTCTTCCAAGTCTTCTTCGCTGCGTAAGTTGTTCATAATATTATTTGGTAAATCTGTGTCGCTCAAGTCGTTTATTTGCGAAGTTCGTAACATAACTTCCTTGGGGCTCTATGAAATCGTGTTGTGGGGTTTGTTAATCTGCCCAAAACACGTACCAATTTCGGAACAATAAAGGATGTTTCACTCGTTCTTCTATGAATTTTGGCAATATGTTATTTTAAGGAAACTAAAGAGAAACAGTAATAATTTTTTTCAAAACATACTTGCGATGTGAAATAGTTATTTGTATGCCAAGGACTGGAAGTTGGATGAGTCTGAAAATTGCGAGACGAGCGAAGCGAAACCAGCAACAGACGTATCCAACAAAGTAGTATTTCAGCCGCGGCGTACACAACATTTTTTAGACGACGCATAAGAATGTAACAAGAATTCTATTATATTTTCTCTGGTTAAAGTTTTTGATTTTTTTGCAGTTTACCCTTTGTTTTGTTTCTTCTGGAAATTGATGAGTTTTGGATATTTGTTGATGTGAACATCTTGTTTTATTTCGACAGTACTTTTAATCATTGAAATGTAGACCATAAAGTAGAACTTTTCCAGATTTTAGATTTTTCTGAAAAATAAGCGAGCATTACGTTTTCCGTTGGGTTTTTCGCCTTTTTCTGGTGACATCACTTCATAAATAGCTCGTACCTTGCACGAGATTTATCCGGCAACGGATTAAGAACGGTCGCATTGCTTTCTTCGGTTAGATCAGGTGGCATGGATTCGAGTAACTCTTCATCGCTGATATTTTCTTTTTCATCACCATTCATTGTTATTCATTAATATAGACAAAACAAATAATTATCCGAAATCATCGAAGTGAAACTGTCAACTGTCAACATTGAAATGGCTAAAGTCGTCTAAGAAAATATTTTTTTTAAATGTTCGACAAGAGGCAAAAAGAAAAAAAATCTTGGATAAAAATTATACAGCATAAAATTTTCATGTCTTCAAAATTTTGGCGAATATAAAAATTAACCAAGTTAGGGCTGTTAAACTCATGGACAAAACTAACGCACCACTGTAATTAATCTAAATATTTACAATATAAACACAAAATAAAACTAAGTTACATTGAAATAATATTAAACAGCTAGTCGACTAACAAAAAGTTAGTCGACAATGACCTTAACATAACCTTAATTTGCCTTATTTCTTCTATAAAAGTTTATTTTCGCTGGAAATGCATAAATAAGCTATCACACATACCTACAAATTGAAAAAAAAATCAGTAACAGAGAATAAATACATATGGGTCAACCATAATACCCCGTAGGCTCTGTTCTACTTCTAATCACTGCATCTATGCATCACGACATGCTTTATATGAAATGTTCAACAAAACCTTGTGGTATAATCTCCCATTCTTCAATAGCGACCTCTATGAGTTGGTTGTGATTAGAAACAGGGAGACTATGACTTCGAATCCTCTTATTGAGATAGTCCCATAGATGTTTTATAGGATTCAGATCTGTACAGTTAGGTAACCACTCTAATAAAGGAACACCGACATCATGTGAGTAGCCTGTCTAGCCACGTGAAGATGTGCGTGGTCCTGCATGAATAAAAAATTAGGCCCAATAAACATAGCAAAAGGCAATAACGTTGTCTAAGTAATATTGGGCATTCATATACCTTGTACGTATAGGTACCAATTCCGTACCTGCATTGAAGCAAATTCCTCTCCAAAAAGTTTAAGACCACTACCAAAATGTACTTTAGGAGAAACATTACAGCAAGCAAACCTTTCTCCTTGCCTTCACCAGACACGTTCACGTCCATCTGGAGCTTTAAGGATAACTCTAGTTTCATCGGAGAACAGAACCCGTTTCCAATCATTGATAGTCATTCTGATGTAGTCTAACAAAATTTAATCTCTGAAATGTGTGTTCTCTGCAAAGCGTTTTTTGACTGGCCTTCTGTTGCTTAACCCTGCTACATGTAAACTTCTTCTAACTATTCGAGACGGTATATCGATATTTCGAACGTCTGATAATTTTTTAGGAGCTTCCAGATTGCTGGTAACTCTCCTGTTTCTAAGAGCACGTTGCCTCAAACGATCATCAATTTGATTAGTGCAACGTTTCCGCCCTGGTCTTGGTCTTCGATGGTCTTCGAACCCATTTCATTATGTCGCCTCGCTATGGAATAATGTCTTCCTAACAAACCAGCGACATATCGCATTGAATATCCTTAATTCAGGAGAGTCGATACTCGCACTGCCTCCTCCTTTGACGAATTTCTTTGGCGGCTCATTTTTTTACTTGATATACTCTCAAATGAACTTCCAAATATGCATGTAATAAAAACAATTGTCATCAACAGCTTGATTCTAACAGAAACTTTAATCAGAACTATTTAAGAAAGTGTTAACACAGTTTTAGTCTAAAACGAGGTTTAATACAAATTACTATCAAGATTATGTGATACTACAGTTAACTTGAATAACAACTGTCACTGTCAAACAAGATCCATGGTCTTCTTGTCGCACAGTAAGTTATCAATCAAAGAATATCGAAAAAAATATGAGTGGTGCGTTAATTTTTTCCAGGAGTTTATAAGCTAGAGGATGTTAAAAACTATAAAAAAATTCATGTCGCTGAAAAATCTACATACTTTCAAATTAAAACTGTTATGAGTGATGAATTTTTTTTAATATGTTTTTTTATAAATTAAGCATCAATTAGGTCGGATGTTGCCACCTTGTGGACGGCCGAGATCTCCGGAATTGGAAGACGACATGTAGAAGGTTTTCCACAAAAACATACACCTTAGAGACTTACTAGATAAAATAAAAAGTACATGCTATTAAGTACACGTACACGTAGTACTAGTACAAGTAAAAGAGAACGCTTACAAAAAAATAAACGCGCTCTTCATAAACTCAATCTCACTATTAGCTTAGTTATTGGAAAGATCAGATTAATACTTTTGGGAATAAACTTACTTTGCTTAACTCATCCTCGTGTTTTTCATTGATTTTAATAGCTTTTTTATGTTTGACTTTTAACTCCAAGTATTTTTGTTCCAAATCTGTAAAATTTATAACAATATACTTTATATCTATTTATTGTCAAATAAGTCTCGGAAATCGGTCGTTAAATCGTAAAATGTTATAAATACCAATTTATTACATTGCTTTCAAAATAGGTCCTTATCAAAATGATGCAAGTAAACCAATAATCCAATTGGCAAATCATTTCACAAAGGATTTCCAGGTCTTTTATGTTTTCTATTGGTATTATGATAAATAATAAAAATAAAATTTAGATCAAATGATTGTTTCTAGCTTTTAGTCTATTTTTATGTGCGAGAGAGTGATAAAAGTCAATTTCTAATCCAAAGCTAAGTACGGTCATTTTAATTATTATTATAGAATAATCTAAATATTGACGACATGTATTCAAAAATGTACGTGAGCTAATACAAGTTTTTGGTCTTTTATTAATATTCTATAACCATAAGCTATTTATTTTATTCTAATTTAAAAAATCTCTTCCCGACAAATTTCAGTAGAAATACGTTTGTTAGGTTTTTTATTTAGTGAGGAGGTATAAGTAGTGCAATTATGAAAAATTTGGAAGGGCCGCATAAACGTTGAAAAATCAGTCCTTCACCAAATAATAGAGAAACCTCAATATATAATTGATTTAAATCATTGACAGACAAACAATTATGTAAAATTGTTGAGGACACAGTGGAAGTGATTAGAAATACGGTGGTTATAACTAACGCGCGGATTTCTAACTATTATGCCATAAGTAATTTTTAATGGCAGATCTATTTTAATCACATATAAGCATGAATTTTAATAAGAGAATTCACAGGGTTAATTTTTTTGTGCCAGTTTTATGCATATTTTAATTTTAATTAGTGGTGTATTCGGTGCTAATTTTATACATTTACTTTTCGGTATGTAACAGTTTTTAATATATTTCCGATTCATTGATTTTATATTACCTAAGCCACAATGTGACAACATCGTACTAGCGTTACCCAGCATATGTCTATTGTTCGGGGAATACCGTAGGCCGATTGCGGAGAGTTTGGGAATACCCTCGGCAGCTTTTATTCGATTTCCAAATATCATTTGACTTAAACAGTATTACCCGGTTGAAATCGCGGAAGGCGAAAGGTTAGAGTGTATTGTATTCCTACATAGTATAATATTTATGTAACAATGCCTAAAGTGAAGCCATCGGTAGAAGAATGGATACGAGGTTACACAGAATTGAAATTTGAAAACAATAAATTAATTTGCAGGGCCTGCCTTAAAGTGGTAAATTTAACTTATTTTATATACTTTTTAAGAAAAAAATCGAATCATGTTACAGATAAACAGCGACAAAAAGTACAATATAGTTCAACATACTAAAATTGCAGTTCATCAAGAGAATTTAAATAAATTAAAAAAAGAAAAAAATAAACAACACACTTTATTGGAATCGATGGTTGGCTCTTCAACAAAAATTGAACAAAAAGAATTTATCGTTGATTTATGTAAAATGATGATATCTTGCAATATTCCATTAACAAAACTAAATAACAGTAATTTTAGTTCTTTTGTACAAAAATACACGAACAGACATATTCCTGCCGAATCCACTTTACATAAAAACTATATTGACTTGCTATATATGGTTTTGTGTAGAAGAAACTACAGATTCATGTGGTCGATATATAGCGCACTTAATGATAATAATATTGATTGAAGATGGCTCCACCAACGGTTCTAAGCGGTTCTAAGCAGTTAGAACAAACAAATAATAACACTATTACAAGATTTATTCACGGTAAGTTAACGAAATTCTTTTTGCCGAACCCCGTTCCAAGTGAAAAAATTTTGCTTATGCTTTCTGACGCGGCTGCCTACATGTTAAAGGCCTATACAAATTTAAAAGTTTTTTATGTACATTTAACACATTGCACTTGCAATGCTTGCCGCATGTTTCCTTTAGTAAATGATTTGATTAAAACTGGAAAGAAAGTTTTCTTAAAAGCTCCATTGAGGATTTAATTATTTCGGGATAGAATGACAGGAGTACCACTTCCTCCTGAACCGGTTATTACCAGATGGGGTACGTGGCTGGATGCTGCCAACTATTATGCGGATCATTTTGAGTCTTTTAAGGAAATTATATTAGAGTTTCCTAAATCGGCTTCCCAACAGATTGAAAAGTGTCAAGAGATTGTAAAAAATGAAGAGGTAAAACAAAACTCAGCATTTATTAAGGCTAACTACAGCTTTGTTAGCCAAGCTATCACAAAACTCGAAGACAAGACACTTCCTCTTGTAGAAGCTGTGGAAATAATCGAAACATTTAAGAACGAGACCTCCAAAGTACGTGGGCGCTTCAGGAGTTTTAATTTTTAATAAATTGACTGAAGTCTAAATAAAAATGAAGGGTATAGAATTTTAAACCAAATAGCAAATGTTATTAAAAGAAATTGTGTTGAAGATCTTGCGATAGACTGTTCCTAAATTTTAATATGCACCAATTCCCAGCGTGGATGTTGAATGAAGTTTTTCTCATTTAAAATATGTGCTAGAAGTGATAGAAGAATGGGATTTACTGTTGACAATTCCATTTGTTCCTATTATTTAGTGATTTTTTGCAAGAAGTAAGTTTATGGATTGTTTAAGAAAAAGTAGTTTCTTTATTTACATTATCTTATTACGAAATGACTTTTATTTTTATGTTTTTTGTGTAAAACTGTGTTATATTAATAAAGATATTCGTTTTTATAAATTCCTTGCTTTTTTTAAATTTCATGCATATTTATGAGCTTATTTTCAGAACATTTTTAGCTTTTTTATGCTTAAAAATCGATGCCATTGAAAAGAAGCAAAACCAATTATTGGGTCAACCTTCAGGGTCTGAGAGAAGGGAAACTATAACCAAAGCATATCTGCAGAATGTATCCACCTAAGTAAAAACTATCTACGGATACAGGTCCCTGCCGCCTCAGTAGATACCCGAAGGCGCTAGACTTAATGCGACTTGCATCATATTTTGTTGCCTTTCCACATTCTCTAAAAGTGTGAAACACTAAGGAACTCCTGATGAAATTATTGAGTCACCAATGTAAATACTGGTTGAGACACTTCAGCTTCTGATTTGTAAGAAGTAGATCTACATATACTGGTGACTTTTTATAATAAAACTATCATTTATGAATGTAACGTTCTTTAAAAGTCAAAGTTGAAGCTCCTATACCGAAATAACAAGTATAACATAATGTTTTTAATATACCTTGTGGAAAAATAAAACATTATAAGCAGGTTAATTAGCTGAAAATTGAAGTATACACCTGATATATTCATCACATTTATACCAATGTTATTTATAATACTCGAGGTGAAACTTGAAATAATATTTAATTGTCCACTAAAAAAATGCTCCTTCATTTTATCAATCTCTCATCATAAAAATAGACTTGTTCTGATTAGTGAAGAAATTATACTTGCTATTTTACTACACTTAATACTCTAAATAACATAAAAAAGCAACTAGAATGACAAATCTCAATAAGGACCATTTAACATCGTGTCATAGGTCATTATTTTTTACACCTTCACCAAGTATAAAGTGAAATTCACAAAAATGAATTTGGGAAGAAATAAGAAATAATAAACGATCTTCCTTTTCGAAATAAAATGTAAAATTATATTTTTTTTTGTTATCAAAATTGTACTCACTTTCATATTCAATAGAGCTCGACTTTCTTGATTTCGAGCTCCTCACGTCTGCTTCACTTTCTTGCCTTCTCGCCTCATCTTCAGCTTGCTTTACAGCCATTTCTTCTAACTCGTGAAGTAACGTTTCCACCTGTTCGCCTTTATACTTTAAAATTTCCTGACAAGCCCTTGAAGTTAATTAAAACAATTGAAATTAAAAGCTACTCAGAAAATTTGGAAAAACATCCACTAAAAATATTATTAACTACGAAATTATTCTATTTAATTACTATGTCACAAAAAATCCATTCATCAAAATGGCCTGTTCACCAACTCATTCCCTTATCTAAAACTCTCTTCTACTAACTGTTTTCCATGTTTTTTATCGAAAATTTTCATTTATTGGCAACATCTTCGCTCCATATTGAGCTGACCTATCTGAGCTTTGCTTTTCGCCAAACTTTCTTCACTAAACCATCTGTCCCGTTGTTTGTTATGTAACTATACTGTCATCTCACTTCTCGATGCTCTTCATCTATATCTATATACAGTGCTTTTCAGATAAAAGTATCCACCTTTAATAACTTTTGTAATACTGGTATTTAGAAAAAATCGAAAAACACGTCAATTTATGTTGGAAGGGGCAAGCATTATGGCTTAGTTAAACTTACTGGAAAAGCCACCCCCTCACCACTAGCAGCATCCCCTTTATTTTTTTAAATTACATATTTTTTATGTAAAATTTGGATACTCCTCTTTGAGCTGATTTCAAAAATGTATAATACTTGTAGGTTAAAGTGGTTAGTTTATGAGATAATCAATTTTTCTTTTAAGAGCACAAATTTTACTTATTATTTACTTTCACCTTATTTGCCTGTACTAAAATGGGTTGTACAACAGTTCAAACTCTTTAATCTTTTTAACTGTGCTATTTATTATGAAGTTACATTAAGTGTTCAAAATGAGTACCATTCACTTCCATACAATGGTATAATCTATTTTGAAATGCCTCTCTGACATTTCTTAATACGGCTGGATTTAATTGTCGACATTCATTTTCTATCCTCTCTCGTAAATCATCCAGAGATTCTGGTTAGGTAGCATAAACTTTTGTTTTTAAATACCCCCATAAAAAGAAGTCTAGGGGTGTTAAATCCGGTGACCTAAGTGGCCATTCCATCATCTGCCCCCTTCTACCTATCCAACGAGCGGGGAATATTTCGTTTAAAAATTGTCGGACAGGCATAGCATAGTGTGGGGGAGCTCCGTCTTGTTGAAATACCAGTAAATCTTCGGAAAGGTTATCATCATTTTCTATTATTGTTGTAATACGTGGGTCAACCCCTTCCCTGAGTAACTCAAGATATGATTCACCATTCAAATTTCCGTTGATGAAGAAAGGTCCGACAATGTGGTCACCTAGGATACCACACCAAACGTTTACCTTTTGGGGATGTTGTGTATGGAATTCACGCATAATATGTGGATCACTTTCAGCTCAATATCTACAATTATGCCTACTTACTAAGCCATTTAATGAACATGAGCATTCATCAGAAAAGCAAATATTGTTTAACAATTGTGGATTGTTATTGATAATTTGCGTCATTGATTCGCAAAACTCTAGACGACGATCAAAATCATCTTCATTCAACTCGTGCACCAACTTAACTTTATATGGGTGGTACTTGAATTTATGTAGAACTCGGAAAACTGTAGAAGATGAAACACCGATCGCTCTACTTATTGTTGACAACGATTGGGGTTGTTGAGCCTCTAAGCTGACTTGCCCTAAAATTGCCACTTGGATTGCTTCGTTATTTACGAGTCCCTCTCGCTTATGCACTTTATTGCAAACAGACCCTGTTGTGGTAAATTTCTCCATCAGTTGAATTACATACTTATGAGTTGCATGTCTTCCGTCATGTAATTCGTTAAATATTCTAGCAGCAGCTCTTGCACAATTATTATTTTGGTAGTATAAACCTACAATTTCAATTCTTTCTTGCAAAGAGTAAACCATTTCGGAGAAACAAAATAAATAATGTATCAAATTACACTATCAATAGTGACTACAAATTTTAGTTGACAATGTCAAATTTTAATAAAAAGTAGAGTTTTTTGTTGTTTGGATTTTTTAAGTAGAATAAATAGCACAGTTAAAAAGATTAAAGAGTTTGAACTGTTGTACAACCCATTTTAGTACAGGCAAATAAGGTGAAAGTAAATAATAAGTAAAATTTGTGCTCTTAAAAGAAAAATTGTTTATCTCATAAACTAACCACTTTAACCTACAAGTATTATACATTTTTGAAATCAGCTCAAAGAGGAGTATCCAAATTTTACATAAAAAATATGACAAGTAATTTAAAAAAATAAAGGGGATGCTGCTAGGGGTGAGGGGGTGGCTTTTCCAGTAAGTTTAAATAAGCCATAATGCTTGCCCCTGAAAAGCACTGTATATAATAAAACTAAGTCGATAAAATGTGCGTGCCGATAAAACTTAAAAAGGAGTCCCGACACGATAAAGGGACTTATGTGGTGTGATAGCCCTTTATCCCTCCTCGAACAAGAAAGTTCCCGTTTTAATCTAAAGGGCATGTTTTAAGGGACTTTCCGACCCTTCAACTTGGAAATTAAGTCCAGTGGCGCCATCTGTTATCGAATATTTGAACTTCGTTCAAGACAACTATGGAGACTATACACTCCAATAGTCATAGTGTATAGTCTCCATAGTTGTGAGCCATTGCAGCATGTGTAGTAGTGGCGCGAAATTTAAAATTCCAATTTCAATAAAATCTTAAATTTCATTTGTTACTATAATAAAGTTGTTAAATTTTGTGTATTTATACGTCATTATTTAACGTATATTTTGGAGTTAAAGTGACATAATTTTAGTTATCCAAATTAGTTCTCAAAATATTTAAAAATTTAGGTTTTTAAATTTCGCGCCTTTACTACATACGCTACCGCTACAGAAGCTAGAAAGTTCCCGTTTTAATCTAAAGGGCATGTTTCTAAAGATATAAGGAACTTTCCAACCCTACAACTTGGAAATTAAGTATAGTGGCGCCATCTGTTATCGAATATTTGAACTTCATTCAGGACAACGATTGTTTGGGTTGCATTTCCAAAAGCGTTGCGAGCAATTGTAGCATGTGTAGTAGTGGCGCGAAATTTAAAATTCCAATTTCAATAAAGTCTTAAATTTAATTTGTTGCTATAATAAAGTTATTAAATTTTGTGTATTTATACGTCATTAGCTAATCACATCTCTGGCCACAAGTACAAATACTGCAATTAACAAAAAACATGAGATTTGAATTATCAAGAGATGAAACAACAGCACAATTTTCTAAAATACTTTTACAAATCGGCGAAGGTACATATCCTACTGACCAAACGACCGGCCTCATTGAACTTAATAGTGATTTCTGTAATATAGCCACTACTGAAGACGAACTAATCGACAAAATTTATCCAAATATTATTCAGTACTATACTAATGCAGAGTGGTTATTTCAAAGAGCAATTTTGGCCACTAAAAATAATATTGTTGACGATATCAATTTTAATATTCTAAAGAAAATACCTGGTGAAGAGAAAATATATAAATCGATCGACACGATGGTATCCATTGAAGAAAGTGTCAACTTCCCCACTGAATTTCTAAACTCTTTACAAGTACTAGGAATGCCATTACACTGCCTTCGTCTGAAAATTGGAACTCCAATGATACTACTCAGAAATCTCAACTCCCCAAAATTATGTAATGGAACTAGAATGATCGTAAAACAGCTATCGGATAATATCATTGAAGCTGAACTTATTTCTGGAAAGACCAAAGGACAGACAGTATTTATACCTAGAATACCTCTGATCTCTTCGGAATTGCCATTTCAATTTAAAAGACTGCAGTTTCCAATAAAATTAGCCTTTAGTTTTACAATTAACAAAGCGCAAGGACAAACTTTAAAATATTGTGGCATTAACCTCAAAGAATCCTGCTTCTCTCACGATCAGCTATATGTAGCTTGCTCAAGAGTAGGAAATTCAAAAAATTTATGTATATATACTCCGGACAATAAAATGAAAAATGTTGTTTATAAACAAGTATTGTAAATAATGAGAAAACGTTTTCAATAAACTTTTTTTTTACTTTTTACGTCATAATTTATTTTTTTATTTCGACTCTACCACGTCATCTCATATCAACTCCCGGGCGAAGCCGGGTTTTATAGCTAGTAGTAATATAAAATTTCATCTCCTTCAAAGTACTTCCCTTTGTTATACCATTTCATGACTGGAAAGATTCCTAGAAAGCTCATTTCAGAATGGCTTCCAATTGCTCTTCTCAGAAATGAAGTCAAAAAATGTTTATGTTTAGGATAAACTTCGAACAACAAGAAGATTTTATTGCCAAAAATCACATAAATTAAAAGAGAAGACTTGTCTTAAGGCACGATATGATGAAGAAACTCGTTGTCTCTTCTCTTCTAGGTTAGGTTTAGATTAAGATTATAACCCTGTAGTTTGATATGGTAGATCTATTCTCTCAAGAATAAAGTGAAAGAAAAACAAACTTGTATCAGTTTTCAGTTAACTTTATATTGTTTTTGTGGATGACCTATAACATCATCCCCCACTCTAATAACAAGATAAATGTAATAGAGAATTTTAATTAATTGCTCAATCCGTTTTTTAATAGTATTTTCTGGCCGTTCTCGTTGTAGACATACAAACTTTTAAAATTACCTTTTGATATTTCATATGTAAGTTTTTATATCCAAACTGTACTGTATACCCCAAAAGGTTGCCAAAAAGCCACCACCCTCAATCAATTTGAATAGTTAATAATAATAAAAACAAAACACTTAACTTAAATACAAAAAACGCAAACTAAACAAAGGTCCGAAAAACAAATTGTGGACGGCCAATCAACAATCGAAATCAAACAAAATATTTCATTCAATACAGATAATGGTGTAGCTTGTTTAAAACATCAGCCGGCATTTTTGATCTGAACGCACATGCCCTTTGATGACACTTTTATATCTTAACAGGATTTCTAAAAACACAAATACTAAGGAAAGATAACTAGTGCAAAATGAGTGCCTTGAATTATTAGCGCAGTACGAAAGCAGCGTCGAGTGGAATGTTATGAACTTTACAGCGAGGACAAAGAAAGTAGGATCCGATCAATTGTAATAAGTGATGAAACAATGAAATTTTACTATAATCCGACATTCAAAGGGATCCATGGAGTGGTATCGGAAAGGAGAGCCCGTTCCAAACAAAAACATCATAATAAGGACCAAAAAAGTAATGGTTATAATATTTTGATTGACTTTAAGGAATCAAATGCAACTGCTTTGCTACGCACTCGAGAACTCGAAAACACTTATGGAAAAAATAAATATTACAGAAAAGAAAAGTAAAAACATTCTATAAATCGATAGTGAAACTCATATCGATATTTATATATGAAACCTACATTCAAAAATCATCAAAAACAAAATAGGAGCTGTAGATATGAAAGTGGATGCTCTAGGAGTACAGGAGCGGAAGTGACGTGTACGGACTACGTCATAGTATTATTTTCGTGCGCCTAACCGCAGATTGCGATAACGACGACGAGGTGTGACGTGTTTTGTCGATAACAGTAAAAATGAAATACGTGCCTTTTGAAAAAAATGTGATAACGGTCGACGTACATGTTTTATAGACGTGACGTACGTATTTTGTCAATAGTGGCAGGATGGGAAATACGTCAATCGATAATGATTTATTAGAATTTCTTAGCGGAAAATGTACTACAACGACATCAAATATCTGTGATGTGTAGCTTTGTTTAAAACATTATATTAAGGCTCACTACTTAACTTCTCGCTTATACAATTTCTTGTTTCATGCTGCCAGACCGTAATTAAATTTCTACCCTACTGTCACTTATTCGCTTATCAACAAAAAGATATTCCCTACCATTCTTAACAAAACACGTACGTCACGTTGGTCGTCATCACCTTACAAAACATTTTTTTAGCACATAATAATCATACTACGACGTGGCACGTACACGTTACAACCGCTTCCGTACTTGTCTAGAGCATTTACTTATGAAATATTTAACAGGTATAAAAAGGATTCAAAGAGACAAAGTAAGAAATGGAGTAATAAGAGAAGAGCTGAAAATAGAATCGATAGGACAACAATTGAAATTGTTTGAGGAACACATAATAAGGATAAATAATAATAAACAGATAAGAAAA
Source organism: Diorhabda sublineata (assembly GCF_026230105.1). Classification (NCBI taxonomy): domain Eukaryota; kingdom Metazoa; phylum Arthropoda; class Insecta; order Coleoptera; family Chrysomelidae; genus Diorhabda; species Diorhabda sublineata. Next base: position 9,440,954 of record NC_079484.1, read on the forward strand.
AACATATTGCAAGAAAATCATTACAAAAATAAAAGAGAGGGAGTCCAAAGAAAGATATAGTATCGAAAAATATGGCACAAAGCAAAGAGCAATGGTCAAAATTTATAAAATAATACAAATATTACACCTTCATATCTCAGGGTAAATAAGGTAATTGATTATGGTAGTTGGAAATAAACTCGGATTAGATCTTTTCCTACCGGTTGAAGGTGGGAAGAGGTTTACCCGAGGCCGCGAAACACACACACACACATTATGACGTTCAGACCATGAAGCCAAGAGAGTATAGCCAACAGACTAATCTCTTAACAAAAAAAGATAGACATCCCAGAATCTCCCATAGAACTAAGGGGAGAGGAAGGATTCTACGCGCGAAACTGCGACGCGAAAGAGGATGAGGACCTGTCGAAATGACGGGGTGGTGGAATGTCCTTCTTCGCACCCACTCGCGGATTTATCCGGGAGTGGATGCTTAGAGGGACGGGCTTTCTCACGCGCAAGTGTGTGTGTGAGGTGGAAATAAGATGTAGATATCTATAATTAGTATTAGTAAGTGTTAATTCAAGTTTGACAATGACAGTTATCGCGGATAAAGGTTTTCGAAATGACATATCAACAAAAATATAGGAAGAGTACGATTTTTAGGTCGCCGCAATATAATAAGGAATTTAGCTTAATTAGGCCAAAATAAAACGAATATAAAGACTACAGTTTGTCGATATCTCGCTTCGTTTTCGAGATATCGATACTTGAAGTTACAACAGATGGCGTTCAATACTTCGTCTAAAATGAAGATTTGATCGCTTTGAATTCAACTCAAGTATTTTAATTTAACAAATAAAAGGTTTTTTATTTAATTTTTTGATAATTTACCCTAGTATTCCAAGAATATTGCTAAGAACTCGTCCCCGACATGAAGCCGGTTATAATGGATTTCTAAGTTTTGGCGAAATCGCGGTACGTTTGTTATACTTTTTATAAACCGCGGAATTCGTTTGAGGTTTGTTTTTATACAAGTTTTTATCATAGCAGGCGGTTTGTTTATATTGTTTTATTAACTCATTGGTCATTTGTTTGTTTACTTTTTAGTTAGTTTATAATAAATAGTCATAGTGAACAGAATAAAATAGAAGAATAACCAGTGAATTTAAATAAATTAGAAAAGTAATCATACAAGTAGTAATGAGTTAATCATATAAAAGTTAGTTAAATCCAGTGTTTGTGTTTAATTAAGTGAGTGAAAGACGACAGTGTTTATAAATTCATCCCATCAGTGTAAATAAATAAAAAAACATTAAAATATATTAAAAAGAACAGACTACTGAATAAAAATGAGCAGTTATTTATTAGGTTAGGTACTTTCGATTTCAAGTATCAATATTTCAAAAACGAAGCGAGATATCGAAAAATTTTATTCTTAATTTTCGACACATTTTGGGTCGATTTATAACATGGCTTAGCCACGGGAATCGTACCAATGTCAAAAATATAATCAGATACCATATGAAATGATCGTATTTTTTCTTCATAGGTAATTTGGAAATAAATATGAAACGTTGAAGATAGTTCAAAGAGATATGTATTTTTTAACGATTGTTTACTCTAAACTAGCAGATTGTGGAGTTAAAAATGTTCAAAAAACATATCTACTTGAATTATTGGCACTATTAATAATATCTACATCGCATTAAATGTGCTTGTTATAATCATTCTTACCTCAATAACCCTTTAAACTTTGCCTCATCTAAACTTTCACTGTCCACGTCAAACCAAGTAATACTATTATACAGTTCATCTTTTTCTTCGTCATTTATATCTTCTAAATCCAGCGCCAACAAATATTTCCAATCCATTTTCACTTATTTTGGTTAGAATTTGTAAATTAAAAACGTATACTTGTCAAAGTATTGACAAATTATGAACGAAAGCGATGCTTTTGAACTAAGGGCGTTTGTTTACGTACGTTACCTAGTAACTAGTGAATAAATACAAACAGATTATTCTGTAAACAGAACCGTCCTTAATAAGTGAGAGATGTAATTTATGGAACTTAAACTGTTATAACTGGAGTTTGGAATATTGATATAACCTATACGATGACTTTACGAAAATTTTGTGTATCCTCGATCACCTGTAATTGACGGCTCCGATGCAAAAACCGGACGAGAATTATAAATTTCGGTTTTCGAAATTTATTTTTAAAAAATTTATTTTTGAATATTTGAATGAATACAATTAATCTCAAGATCGAACTAATTATAAACATTAAATATCGTCAGGTTGTTTACAAAAATCTTATTTATAGTAAAATAGTGATGATACATGTTTATGATATTTGATACAATGGTATTGTTTTAAAAATGTCCTTCAAGAATTCTTCGCATGTAACTCGAGTCTATTTATTGACAAAACGATTTTTCTAGGTTAATATATATATATATTTTTTTTCGAAATCGACAGTAAAGATAAACGTTAATGCCGATTGATCAATAGAAATCGCTGAAGTATAGACCGACCACAGTAACTTTGGTACAATGACGTAATGTTCGATGCGCAAAGGCGTGAACAATACGCAATGGCAATATTAGTTAAAAACCAAAAACTTGTATTCAAGATTGCCTATCAAATCATTATTTATTCCAACGCATTCATCAAAATTTTAAAAGAAAGATTGTGCTGCAACCTGTATTGATAATTAAATTTACATAAGCAAATACATAAAATGAACATACAAAATAATGATTGAATTCAATAGTAGATAGTAATGATAATGTATATAATATCTTACATCACAAATTGAATTATGCCAATTTCTAGAGTCTATAGTAAATTGTAAATTGAGCCACAGAATAATAAGGTCTTTCAAGCAGAAATGCATTTGTCAAACCTAGAAACTTATCAAAAGTTTTTGCCATTTTTATTTCAGAAAGTAGCTGATTGAATAATTTTTTCGCACTGAAGTTTAATGAATTCAAGTAGGGTTGGATTGCATGGGTCTCTCAGTTGAGCTGTAAAAGTGCTTGCGAACCAAACAATACAGATTCTAAAAGGAAGAGAGCAGGGACAGTTAGAATTTTGTGTTTTTTAAAATAGAATTCGCAATGTGTTCTACTACTCAAACCAAAAATATAACTAATAGCTCTTTTTCGTAATTTGAATATAGAATCGAAGAGGTGCAAACTACAAGACCCCCCGAAACGCAAACCATACCGAAGATGCGATTCGAATAACGAGTAGTAAGTTGTCAAAGTAGTATGAGAATCGAGCTGTTCAGACACAGTAGCAAGCAGAGGTTAATTTTTTGTCAGGTTTTCCTTATGTACAGACTATTGAAGGGCACCGTCAATATGTAGACCAAGAAACTTGATCGAATTCGAGGATCGTATAAAGTCATCGTTGAGTTTTAGAGGTTTTAAAGCTCTTTTATAGGATAAAAGTGTTTAAACAAAGACCGTTTGCGTCAGACCAGCACTCACTAGTTATGAGATCATTGCCCATGGTCGAATGTAGAGCTTGTACATCTAGACCAATCCAGGTTACACTGGTGTCATCCGCGAATAAAGTGGACCCAAAACGGAACCCTGAGGCACACCACTGCCAGTTGGCAATTTAATTGAAACTTTTATGATCAACATACCGAAATCATAGCGGAAGCACAAAAAACTGAAATCGTATAAAATTTATTGTTAAACGATGTATATATTTTGTTCAAAACAGAAAACATAGCGTCATTAGTGCCTTTATTAGGTAGGAAACCAAATTGTTGAGCTGTCCGGATTTTATTTTTTAAAAGAAAGGGTAATAGACGGCTTATCATTAGTCGTTGCATTATCTTCGATGAGATTGGTAATAATGCGATAGGACGATACGTCTTAGTGTTATTTTTCTCGCCGCCCTTGTACAAAGGAACTATTATAGCTGTTTTTAGACAACTCGAGAAAAGTCCCTTTTCAAAAGATACATTTATTAGCTAACATAAAACGTCAATCATTACTTCCGGTAAACCCAAAAATTACTCAGCTGATATTTCATCGATGCCGCAGGATGTCTTGTTTTGAATGCTGAGTATGGTTTGCTCTAGCTCAGATCTATTTACTGGTCTGAGGAAGAGAATGTCAGTGATTCTTTTAGAAGGAACGATAAAAGTGAGAGCATCTCAACATGTGCATATTTTAGAGCTAATATTCTTACTAACGTTCACAAAATAATTGTTAAGTTCGTCTGGGTCGCAATCGATAATGTTTGTTGAACGCGATTTGCTTCTCAAATCATTGATAACAGATCAAATTTCGACAAATTTTTAACTCTCAAGATGCGATTTTAGTAATAGTTTTGATAGTTTTCTCAAACAATGATCTATAGTTATTGATATAATTGAGTACGTGAGGATTATCTGTGAACATTTTTATATATAAGAGTGATTTCATATTCTTGAATGAAGTACCTACGTGTTCCTTTCGTAGTCCAAGATTTATGATGATTTGGTTTTACGATGGCGAAGAGAAAATGCTGTTTTGTAACACCTGATAATTTTGTCGAGAAACATAGAGTCAATATCGTCAGAAAAATCTATCCAATAATTTTTTAGACATAAATTGTGAAATTTGATGCAATTTTGCCTAGAGTGAATCCTCACCAACTGAGTATGTTTCTCAAGAGATTTATTAGGTATTACAAATTCGGCGAATACATCTTCATGATCAGAGAGACCTGAATTAATTACAAAGTGATTCACATCATGGGGTGAGAAGTCGGATACTATGTAATCTAGTAATGAGGAAGTTGTTTTAGTAATTCGAATGTGTGAATCCACGTGCATATATAGCTGATATAAATCAAAAATATTTATCAGAGATTCCCGAGTGGCACAATAATTACTAAAGTCAATGTTGAAATCTCCGCATTCTGCTCTTAGTAGGCAGAGCGTAGAATAAATGTAGAAGATTCTCGAAAAAGGAATGAGTGTTAGATTTAGGTGGTCTATGAATACAGATAATATATAAATCTTTGGTTTGGTTGTAAGTTATGGAAAACTCAAAAGTATTTTCTATTAGTAAAAAATCGTAATTTATTACAGCCGAAAAGTCCTCGCATATAGACAAAATTAGAGTCCCGTCGTGAGCTGAATTACCCCTGCTGATAACTCTATATTTGTCAATAAAAAACGGCTCATTTTCAAGTAACCAGTATTCATTAATAGCAACTAACTGCGGAAACCCCAATTCCTTCAAAAACAAATACAACTCGTCCGTTTTGTTAGGTATAAATTTAATATCAAGTAGACCCATTTTCCATTTACATTCCTTAAAACTGAGTGAGGATTCTAGATCACCTAGACCCCCGAGACACAAAAATTTTTCCGAGAAGAATTGGAAGTAAAGTAACGGCTGCTAATTTGTTGCTGATGAATTCTCCATTCCGAGGTGATGTAAGTTCTGTAGATAGATAGATTATCGTCCACATCTGCTGAACTTATACCATAATTGTCATGAAACTGTAAAGTCGATAAGATAGCTGGTTATTTTAGTCTAGATATAATGTAACGATTGTCTTCACTAGAGGACTTCTGTGTTAATCGGATTGTGGGAGGAGTCATCTGGTCCAGCAAAATGTTATATAGTCACTGTGCAAATCTTTTTTGAACTGAAATAATTTATCATAGGAAAAAAACTGTTTGATTTGCATACCCCTAAAGCGTGTTTGTCAGATGTGATGGATATTATTTCTAGACGCGAACCAGTACTTGTAGAATCATTTGATTCAGCTTCACAGGCTCTTGAGTATCTACTGGAGGTGGTGGTGGGGCTTCTCGGGACAGTGAAGATTCAACAGACCATTTAAATGATACTCCAGGTGTCCACATATCACTGTCAAACAATTTGATTGCTGAAATTTTTGATCGTAAACCAATTTTAAATGATGTCGTTTTTGGTACAGTGCCTCCATTGAATAAGGGAAAGCAACGAATGAACTATGTATATCCCAACTTTTCTTTAACGTGATGTACTATTTGATTTATGGTATAGCCAGCAAGAAGGTTGCTGATTATTACATAATGGCACGGCGTTTGAAATCTTTGGAAAGCTGGTAATTACTGTTTATGTGAAATGAACTGGATCCCAATATACAAGAGGTTCTAATTACAAAATGTGCAATAATCTGAAGAAGATATTATAAATTTGTCATGTGAAAATCTATACAAAACACAATAGATCCAAAATTTGAATATTTTTCAAATGTTCTTATAGCTTTTAAGAAATTTAGATAAAATTTAAAATGTAGGATATCTATTAGGATGTTGCTAACCGAAGTATTGTGGAGGAAGATATTCTTATCAATGTTAGATAAATGTTGAAATAGTATAAAATTGATTATTCAGAGTCCGACTGCGGTAGGGGTTCAATTCCTTCTTCTTCTTTACTGCTGCTAGTTTCAAATGACCATCATTCATCTGATGACCCAGTATTAATTCAAATTGTAAATTATCTGTTGTGGAATCCAACAAATGTTCTTTGTCAATTTAGATTTCCTCATCATTTTTCACATGTTGGCAAATATTGGACCATTCACTGACTGGTACTTCTTCAAACCTCTGACGTGTCAGTGCTTCCACAACTACCAACCTGTAATTCTTCAATGGTATTTCTAGCCCATCTTCAGCTTCTTTGTTCATAAATTGGAAAATATTATCAACAATTTCCCTCGTCTAGCTATTTAGAACCTTCTTTTTAATCCCAATTTTCTTGGGAGCCATTTAAACTAACTTTTAATTCACTGGAAGTCACTAAATAAAATAACTATACGACCGCTGTCACTGCTTGTAATAACAAGACTGAAACATTTGGGATTCTCCTAGGCAACTGGAATAAACAAACGAGTGCGCATACTAGGCTGGGCTACCTGCTGTACCAAAGTTATCGTAGTCGGCCTATAACTCATTCATGTTCGATAGCACTCGATTACATGTCAACCAATCTACAGCCTCGTGATAAAAAATGTGCCTTTAGTGCAAAGGTATCAAACTTAAAGGGCAGAGGGCCATATATTAAATTTTGAATTTGTAGGTAGGACAGATTTAAAGTTAAAAAAATTGAACTGAATTATTATAACGTTTTATTTATTAAAATTTATAAGTATATAATATATGGTTGTTAAAAATGTCTTGTTTTTGACAAGCTCATTGATGTCAGGTATCATATTCGTTGTAATTTTTTTAAGAATTGAATGGAGATGTTCTTTCGTCTTGTGCAATGTTTGTTCTTATTTACATCTTCTCACATAAATAAGTGCTATCAAACTTGCAGAGAATGCGTGCTGCCTGCTTATTTAATTCCGGGTAATTATCCAAACTCTTGAAATATTGCAAATGAAATGTAAATTTTTATTTCAAAATACTGTTGGATTGAGATCTATCAACTCCTATATGAATACCTTCACAATCACTACTTAACAGTACAATTAAAATCATTCTCCAACCGTATCGCTTCGATTACTCGACTCAACTGACCCACGTCGCGCCGACGCACTCGTTTTATATAGTTAAAAAATCAAATGAAGTCTAAATCTTCTAAAAAACATAATTCTTCTTTCTGTGACACATTGCGTTCGCGGTCCTTATTTATACGGCCCAGGGGAGCCATATCTTTGACATGACTGCTTTGGTGCTTTGATGCATAAAAAACTATTATATTCTTTTATTCATTTTGCTTAGTTGTTTGTTGGTTTGTACGTGAATCCTCAATATATCCTCACAATTTGAATTTTGAAGTATTTTTTCTTCCTAATAGTCTATTTTTATTGCAAAAATGTCCACTTTAGTCACTATAATTGGTTAAATAAGTAACAGCCTTTCTATTGTTTCTACAAATACTTTTTGGCTATTGGCCCTTTTATTTTTGACACTTAAAATATGTTTAGGATTTATTTCACTTTGAGGCGAATTAAATTTATTTAACTGACGAAAGAAAATGTTTGCAAATTCATTCGTATTTGGTGTTATTAGAATACGTAAATTGATGTTACAAAGTATAAAATAATTGACACTAATGATCGATAAAGAAGAATTAGAATATAAAAAGCCAAAACAAGTCAATTTGACATTAACGTTGAAAATTCGTTGCTTTCTGTTATTTTATTATCAGTTTTTGAAAAATTTTACATGTAATACCAAATGATATGCTTTCTCATATACATTCGTAAGTATTTTTAAGTAATAGATGTGAAATTTTGAAAATCTCATTCGCTAAAATTATGTTTATTCTATTTTTGTGTATTTCCTTGTGTTAAATATAGAATTGAAAATCCTTTTGAAAAACGATTTACATATGAAATTTTTATAAGGAATTGTAGAGGCAGGTGAAAATTTTTTTATATTTTTCAATAAATAAAATTCAATATGTTTGATGATTTTTTTTGCATTCATAATTTACTAGAAATTGCAAACCACAAGACTGACTAAAAAATATTGCTGAAAACTAATTAATTCAATCATGTATACAACCAGTTAAAAAAGAGGTTTTGCTTAGCGACTTGTTTTTTTTGAGAATTTAGACAATTTCTTAATTAATATATATATATATATATATATATATATATATATATATATATATATATATATATATATATATATTATATTTATATTTATATATTTTTTTTGGAACTTTTTGAATGATAATCTTCTTCAAATATAAAATGTAACTGACTACGACAAAATCGCATTAAACCTTCTATTTGGGCGTTATCATTATCATTAGTGCAGTGTTGCCTATTGTTGTGCCTGGGTTTGTTTGTTATAGATTTATTCGATAAATAGTAAAACAGTGTTAATATTTAATAATTTTTATAGAAATAGCTGTATTGCATCCATACTTATACTAATTTTTTGCAAGGCGTTCGCTTAATACACTTAATATGATAATTTATACATTGCCAAGATAATTTTATTCTACTAAAAACGAAATATTGATGTAAGGTATAGAAATTTGCTCTTTTACGTGGAAAAAACAGTGTAATGTTAAAAAGTACTTACGAGTACAAAAATATGAAACAATAGAATCATTAGATTAGAAAGGAGGACGCTTACGTGAATTAAATTTTTATTTTCAATCTATACTGTAATCACCTCCGTTATCAACAACAATAAAAATCAAGTAAAAATGAGTAAAATCTCGAGACGTTTGGACGTCAACCAAATTTTTTGCCACTACGAAAATGTAGCGATCGAAATGATTGTAAAGCCGATATATTAAGCAAGTATTGTAGATAAAACAAAGGTTCTTTGGCACGTTTTGCATTGTTGTGTCGCAAAATAACGCCTTCTCTTTTGACAATCGCTAGATACTTTAGCATTAAAGATTGGTTTTCTCAATCCAATTTTTCACAATAATGATCATCATTAATAAGTCGTCTACATAGGTCTCGCTTCAATTCATTTGAAATGAGCCACTGCCTCTTGCGTTTTGGATTATCATATAAGACCCATTTTGCGACTCCAGTGATCCAGCGTTCAAAAAACGGTTCTGTATGGTACCGTTGAAGCCATACTTTACATGTAATGGGTTTTTGGTTTTCTTCTCTTCGGACATATTAAGAAGGACCACTCTACTGCATTCTTAGATTGTCAACCAAGGGTATGTAACATGGATTTGTTTCTACTTCTGCCTCGTTCTCTAATGTTGTTAGTCTTTTGGTATTTGGCTAAACAGTTCACAACAAATTACAAAATAAAAGTCTATTATTGAAGTTATTTAGAAGTGAACAAGTCAGAATAATCTTGATGTATTTTTGACACGACTTCAGATTACACCATGAGCCGCTCCCTCTAATATCTCGAAGTATAAATACAAAATCCATTTTATTTACTGTTGCATAAATTAGGCTTATTCACTGTGTTCTGAATATTTCAAGAAAACGGTGTTGTTACGTTTTCATGACAATTCTTAAGATTCTTATGTTATAATAAATGATTTGGAATGTCCCATTCTATTAGACATTATTTATTATTCGAATCTACTTCTTATAGACTGTAGATACACACATCACCTATATTAAGATGGATCCCGACAGTTTTTTTTGTTCTAACCAAACTGACGTCGACCGGGGGTCTGAGCCTAAACTATTAATATGACATATTTCATAAAATACTTTATTATTGGCGCGTAATTTAAATCATTTGAAGGTAGTTCAGTACTGCAACCTAACAAGTAACCTAGTTAATTCAGTATTGTCCTAAGTCCTTATTAGGATTTGGGAACGTATACATTCGCGATGTTATACACAATGGTGGTCCCAGAAGTACCTGGCCTAATAATTTTTTTTTTGGAAAAAAATATATTTATTTTTCGACGTAATCTTCTTTTATCCCCATACTTATTGAACAGCAATGTTCAATAAGTTCGAAACTCTTTTTATAATAAGAATGGTCAAGCTTCTCAAAACAGCCATTAACTGCCGACATCACCTCTTCATTGTTAGAAAATCGTTGACCACCGAACCATTTTTTCAAGTCTTGGAATAGAAAATAATCCGAAGGGGCTAAATCTCCGAATAGGGTGCATGAAGTAGCAATCAATTCATTGTCTTGATGAAACAACCAAGTCAAATGCGGCCGTTTTTGCTTGATTTCTTCGCTCAAACGTTGCAATAAGTATGTCGATGAAAATTATCCCACGCACATCCAAAACAACCGACGCCATCATCTTGTCTGCAATTAGAACGGTCTTATCATTCTTTGGATCCGGTTATCCCTTTTCAGTGATGGACCTACGTTTCATTTTTGGTTATTAAACGAAGAAAATATTCGTCTTAATTCTTCAACAATTCTGGAGTCGTACGGCCTCGTTTAAACTCTGCTACCCAATATTTCACTGTTGGTAATGAAAGGGCAGTCTCACTCAGAGTAGAATCTAGTTCAGATTTCAAATTGGTTCTGCTAAGGCCTTTCCAAAAAAACTATTGTATCAAAAAGCAATTTTTTTGTTTACAAATTCATTGAAATCGTTCAAAATTGATGGCTACCAAATAAATATTAAGTAACGTAGCGTCTTCAAACTTGAAAAATGCTGTATAGATTATATACTGTCTAATACAGTGGTTTTCTTAAGCAACTACCGCCATCTCTAAGTCAGGCCAGTTACTTCTGGGACCATCCTCGTATTTTGATATATCAACAAAAACTAACACTATACATAATTAAAATGACACAAATAAACCAGCGTAACCCAGCGATAATGAATCACCAACAGAAACAGTACAATGTATAAAAACATTAAATTATTTAGTTTGTTTGTGCTGTAATATTTTTATTAATCCTCCTAATCAACCTCCAATTGATTTTCGCTGTTGATGTGTGTGATGTAATTCATGTAACAAATAATAAAGAATATGTTGATAAATTAAAAAGCCAAAACAAGATACTGTATTGTTCATAAAGTAATGTGAATTTATAATATTCTTATCTTTGTTAGATTTATAAAAAAAAGTCGAAAGGTTATTTTGAAGGGGAGAAATAATGAATTCAGTTTCCAATATAAAACTGGTTGTAAAAGAAAAAAAAAAGCTTGTCCCATAATTGTCAAAAGGTGTAAACTTCACGTTGATAAATCTTTTTTAGCGTTCTCGGAATTTTGTATAGCAAACAATAGATATTCTACTACATCTACAGACTTAGTTTTATCCAAGGAAAACAAAAAACTGTTATTCAACCCAGATTGCTACGTGGGAATTCTTTTGGATTACATTTGCCAAACTGTTGGTGTACCCAAAGAAGAACAAGGTAGTATAATTTTCTAATAATTTCATGCTATGCCATAAGTATGATTCAAAGAAACATCTAGTTCTTTCGGCAAGGCGCAAATTGGGAGACGTATAGCACGTGAATTATCTCACCACTCCTGTTGGGAACCATTTAAGATCTGTTAACCATAAATTAAGTTATACAGTATGTCTCTTATTTTATGCTCCATTTACCTATTACTGTAACTATGAAGAATCATCAATCTACCTACTTACTATTATATTCGTTTTGTATTGTAAGATTTATTGTAGATTGACCTTTCTGTATGTCTTAATAAGCGGTTCCACATGTATTTTAGGCACTCGAAGTACCATTTACTTGCCAAATTACTTACTTATTTTCTTAATGTGACGTGACGACCATAAATATAATTAATAAAATAAAATAAAGTCGGTATTTAAGAGAGAATAAACTAGCATAGAGAGCCAGATATAATAGTAGCATCCAACGAGAACGGTAGTTAAATTATTTGAAACCACTTTATTTATTTATATTTGATGTTAATAAAAGTTGTGAATTAAGTTATTTAACTCGTGTGAGAGACACGACTTGTGCTGCGTGATGACTCGCTTATTGAGACACGGTGGGGTTTGGATTTGACTGTCAGTTCTCGACTAGCCGGCATCAAAAAATGTCTAACATTTTTGACAATCGAACAAAACACACGTCTGTTAACTCACGCGTGTCGTGTCGCGTCGTCAATTTGCGTCAATGTATTCAGTCTTGTAGATTACAAAACTACGTGCTATAGGTATCCCAATTTGCGCCTTGCCTCAAACTAAGATTAGTTCTCGCTTTCTTTATTTATTAATAATTCGAATTTGAATTGATTTTAGTTTCATTGGTCGCATTCAGCGGACGTAACGCATAGCGCTACTTCTACCTATCGTCAACACGTGCAGGGCAGCACAATTTCTGTAACTCTTGTTGTCTAATGGGATCGCGCGAATTGAGAAACTGCGTCACACTCGCACATTTGCCTACAGATGTTTAGGGAAAATGAAATCTCGTGAAGAAAAATTGATTGAACTAGTGCGAAACCACCATACAAGTGACCCGAACTCATAACTTCACATCGGGACCGCTTCGATCTTGACTCCTGGTACAGTAGAAGTATTGTTAAGAACTCATCATCAGAATTCGACTCAGATCTCAAATTTAAGTTAGCTATAACAGGAAAAAATTAAAGAGGAGAAAACATGTCCACCTTCGTCTAAATACAGCAGAGAACTGGTAACGAAAACTGTGTCTCAATATGCGGAGACACCTGCACCACACAGTTTTCTCGAGATGTCTTCCCTTGCGCTGTGCTGCCCTGCACGTGTTCGGGAGCATTCTTGAGCGTTCGCTGTCAAGACTTTTTTTTGTTTTTTATCTTGTTAGTTCATGACAGTTATATTTTCAAAACAGGTTATTTTTGTTGTTTGTTTGTTTGTTGTTTTTATTGAACTTAGGTACTTCGTCAAGTTCCTTTTCAAAGAATTGCGGTCGGAACCTTAGCGTCTGCTCCAGAACATGTTAAGTATATGTCACCAAATGATTCCACTAGGGTTGTAGAACAGTTGCACAACGATTTATTCCGCTGAATGCGACACTTGATTCCTATTATTCGATATTTTATTCAAATTACTATTAGGATGGACAAATATACACACTTGATCCCCTTAAAATGATTTATACACTATTTACCTTCAAATTTCACAAACACGACGTTCAACTCTATGTTTACAAAATAAAGAGATACTGTTGAAATCGGCACAACCTTAATACTATCTAAAGTGTAATATAAGTTTGTCAAAGTTGGTAGGATATGCAAGTAAATAAAAAGTTTCAATTTCAACTAAAAGAGCAACAAATTTGAATTCAAAAAGTTTTTTGAACTTTATCAACAGCTCAGTCCCTTCTTGTGCATATTTTGACCGAACAATTACACAAGGGTTACACAACAATGATACGAGCTGTGAAAATATTTATAAGAAACTCTAATTTCAAATATTTTTTGCTGGCTTTAAGATAATGGAGTAATTGTTCAGATATTTTTCTAGTAAAGCTTGATTTATGCAGCAATAGTTAAAAATTACATTAAACTAACAAATTAAATTGCTAGTTGGTATTTATAGTTCATGCAAAATATTAACACTAAATTAAAATTAAACTAAGAGTTCGCCAACTTTTAACTTCTTACTTTAATTATGTGAGGTTATGAGCACATAAAACGTTAGATCAGTCTGTATTTGTGAGATTGTTCTTTGGTTGTGAAAATATTATTCACGTTAATGTGCGGATTTATAGTTTAGTTTAACAGTAAATTTAATTTAGTTTTGATTTTGATTTAATCTGTTGATAATAATGATATAAATACTGTAGCCCGTTTATTAGCAAGCCAAATAAATTATCTGATCAAAAGCAATAACAATAAAACATTATAGGGTGTATCTGTTAATACTTTCTCTCAGTTTATATGATTTCACGAGTATGAGCACCAGAAACTAATCCTTATAAATAAAGGAAAGCTCCTAAGACCGAGTCATCAAATAATGGTGAAGGCTGCGGTGGCGACCTCTCAGAAAAGCAGCTCAACTTTCTAAGAGGCAAATCAGTTTCGGTACCAAAAGAAAACATTCCATCCAGGGCAAAGAATTAATCAACATTTGAAAGTTTCTATTTACAGCAATCGACTCTGGTATGGTAAAATATAGTGAATCTTCTAGAGTAGAGTAGAGAATTACCTTAGCAATAGACGGCATTCCCAAACTAACGCTGCTCAACATATACTCTCATAGGCTACGTCATTAACATAACAAGAAAGGAGATTCAAAAGAAGCTATCCAACGTCTTGAGTATGACTTGGCGAACTTGAACTAACACTTGCGATGGACATTACCGATCCGATTTTCTTCACTAATTATCAAATGACAAGTTTTAAAATCATCCAAGCAATACACATCAAAGACCTCGTCATTGAGATAAAGAGCTCATCAAATATTCTGAATTCACTCTAGACTCAAAGGTGAGATTTGCAAGACACATTAGAAAATGATAAAACATCGGCTCATTCGATTAAAATGAGAAAGTCTAGTGGTCCGAGATCAACCAAATAAAACTGTTGATTTGATGTCACTCACCAGCTTCATACTTCTGTATGATGCTGAGATATACAGAGAGACTCCGTAAAAGAATGTATATATCAGAACCAACAGTAGTAGCAATTGCAGGAACCATCCCAGTAGATCTGGTAACACTTCACGGGGAGTTAAACTACTATCCAACCCAACCGCTATCTGGATACTAATACTTTCCTTGCTACCTGTTCAATCAGAGACAAGTAGAAAAACTCGCTTGCAGACAATGCAGAATACATATGCATCCAATGAAACAGCGAGGAATATCGAAAATTGATTCCCGGACTATTAGAGAAGATGAAGAATGAAGAGAATTGGATCGTATGTAAGTACGTGGATACTGTTCTACCAAATCACGTAACGTTACAGTAGTACAATAACCGAGAGGATTGACCGCGCAAAGAAACAATGTACAAGGTAGACGAAGAAACCACGGAATTCTCTAGGCGGATGTAGTACACGCACGCAGAATCTCGCGGTTAGCAGAGAATAGTAAATATCAAATAGACGAAGAACATCTATTTTGTATAAAGCTAACGCGGGTCCAGGTTGGATATCTCCATGAAGAGAGTTTTGCAGGTAAGATGCAGTCCCCACACACAAGTCGGTCACTCACTGCCACTGTTAAGTAGCATGAGAGGTTATGCCGAAACTTATACGAAGGGTTCTGACGTGAATACCACCAATTCTACAGTTTTGTCCACTTCTAATATTCATAATCAGTGGAATTACGTTTCATTAACTTTGAAAGTAACTTCAAGATTCATATTATTTTGACTTGATCTAATCACTTGTATGCAAGTGGATTTGACTTTCAACTAGTGGAAAACGATTGTAGACTTTGCCTCTATAGTATAAATACATAGTGACTTTGAAGATGAAGTGGTAGTTAAAGTTGCGACAAAGTTTTAGTCCCTTTTCTGGTAACTTTTAATTTACGTCACTTGTTGGTGGCAGTTACTGGAGGCCTTACTTTTTTACCGTTCGTTAGATGTGATTGTCACGACTGATATGGAATTAAAGTTATAATCACAGCGACTTATTCATTGAAAATCACTTTGAAGTTACAACATCACCATAGTGCCACTTTAATGAAGTGTTGATCACTTCATTTATGATGTCGCCTTTATATCAAGATTACAATAAACTTCCGAATAAAAGTTTATTATTTATCTTCCGGAGTACACTAAAAACAGATCTATAAGATGATTATTTATAATTAGAAAAAGTTACACTGAATGCTGAAACTACACTGTCACTTCTGCCACACTACGGGATAAGCTCTTAAAACGTGATTACAACGCGGTGGCCAACCAAAAAGTGTTCCCCATTTCTGACTATTTCGTGGTAACCACGTGATAGTCACTAGTGGCGATACACTTTCAAGTTTTTCCATTGGTGGCATCCACGTGGTTTCTACTAAAAATGTTGCTTGAGCTGAAGGTGTAGATGTGCATTTTCTATAACTTAGGTGATCTTGACTCCATTCATCATCATTTTCAAAAACGGTAACAAATGGATCTGTAGTTTCTTCTACCATATTGTTGAGTTCATTTTACGCGATAGATGTTCGTGCGTGCTTAACATAACTAGTTTGACATGTGTAGTATACGCTGCACTTTGAAATTTTACTGAATTAACCCTTGAGGTTAATTTTTTCACAAAAATTCAACATTTGGTGACTTAGTTTATATTTCTTGCTTTCCTGCTCCTAGAAAACCAAGACACATTTTACTAATAAAGTTCTACCTCCATTTGAAATTGGAATATGTCATTTTTATATTATTAGATAGATAGATAATTATATTGGTTCTACTCAGGTAAATTTTCACACTTAACGAATGAAACCTAACAATTATTTCATTTTCAGAGAATATTGACTTGCTTGATGAGAAACTGAATTTTTTGAATATTTCCATGTATCCACCAAACGCCGAAGGTATCGAGATTTTTAACAATAGAATGACTTATTACCTAGCCTACAGAATTGGTAAGAGTAGTACTTTGTTTAGTACAACTGCAAATAAATTTTTTTATAGAATGTAATGTGAAAGACAGCACCGAATTTTCCTTTAAACTTACACAGTTTCATTGTAAGACCTCAATGTGCAAAATTAAAATTGCACTATTTTAAAAATAATTTAACGCCAAAGAACTAACCAGGGAACAAAAAGAAATGCGGATATGATTAATATAAACAAACTTAAATACGAGGGTTGTTACTTAAGTTTTGAGATAGACAAATAAAAACAAATAATTATAATTGGATATGGCTT
Source organism: Diorhabda sublineata (assembly GCF_026230105.1). Lineage (NCBI taxonomy): Eukaryota > Metazoa > Arthropoda > Insecta > Coleoptera > Chrysomelidae > Diorhabda > Diorhabda sublineata. Next base: position 9,458,146 of record NC_079484.1, read on the forward strand.
TATTGTTTCTCAAAATATTCTTCATTAAGGGACCAAATTCCCACAATATTTTTAAAACGCTGTGTAAAATCCATAACATCGACTCTGAGAGAAATTTTCATGGAGTGTATGGAAACTGGGAGAATTCCTGATATGTGATGCCAAGCAGCTGTAATCCCTATATTTGAAAAAGGAGATAAAGGTCTAGCGTCAAACTATAGACTGATTAGTTTGACTTGTCATCAGTGTAAAGTTGTGGAGAAGATAATAGAAAAGGAACTAACAACTTGCATAATAAAAGCCAGCATGTGTTTATGCCGGTCGTTCCACAACAACCTATCTTCTGGCATGTCTAGACCCACTGCTTATGATAATGGAGAAGCTAAGGATGTCATATACTTTGAAAAGGCATTTGACAAAGTCCCTCATACATTATTGTTACACAAACTAGAACATCTTGGAATAAGAGGGAATCTTTTGCCTCTAATTTCATCCTTTCTCCAACTTAGGCAGCTCCAAGTGAAATCAAATGGTACTTTGTCAACCAAGCACGAGGCTCTTTTTGGAGTTCCTGAAAGGATCTGGGATCTATTCTGGGTTGTCACCAATATACATCAAAGGAAAAACAAGAAACTGTAACTATTATAGAGGAATCACATTACTGAGCATAGTCAGCAGGATGTTAACGAGAAAAATAGGATACAGACTAAGAAACGATCCAGAAAGAACCATAGAAGACTCACAACAAGAATTTAGATCAAACAGAGAAACAACAGACACAAACTTCATAATTAGACAAATAACTGAAAAAGCAATTAGAGAAGAAAGATCGATGAAAGCTGATTTATTGTTGAAAACATTATTCGAAATTAAAATTAAAAAGTCTACGCGAATTAGCACAAAAACACTTCATAAAATAAGTAATTAAAACTATATTGATATTCTCGTATTGATTGCATTACGTTTTCAGATAAAGTTTTTCAGCCACTCTTAGCTGTGGATAGTCACGAGAGCGATGAATTTCTCAATTCAACAAAAAGACGTTCAAAGGTAAAATCCCAATAAAACGTAGACTACCGGGCAAAAGTTTTTGCCAACCTTAAGTTAGCTAGTAATAACTAATAAAACAATACGATCGATTTTGATATCCCTATTTCAAAAAAGATAAGAATTTAGTGATTATAAAACTACAGTATGTAATTGCTACATATTGAAATTCATCGATATAACTCCCTTTTACTTTCTTTATTTCGGTGCAAAATTTTGGCATTCTAGCCTAACAAACAATCTTCGCGTGGTCTATTTGGTTCCATTTGATTTTAAAGATATTCCAAAGATGTGAAGTGGAAGGAAAACACCGCTTTCTGATTTCTCTTTCCAATTTGTCCCGCAACTACTCAATCAAGTTGAGGTCTGGCGACTGTGACGACCAAATCATTACTTTCAGTACATTATTTCTTTCCAATTCTTTCAAATACTCTTTGCACAGCTTAAAGGAATGCATAAGATCGTTGTCATGCTGGAAGATGAATTTTCTGCCGATCGGGCATTGCCCAGAATGTACTATATTTTCCATTCATATTTTTATAGTCTTATTTTTTCAAAAACTATAAGGTCTACAGTCCCCAAACCATCATCGAGCCTCCGCTGTGTTTGCAGTCTGATATTATACATGGATCTAACAGCTATTCCTTCTTTGACCTATGCACAAAAACTCTTCTCTTAGATCCAAAAACCTCAAACTTTGACTTATCGCTCTATAAAACTCTCTCACATTCTTCATGGGTCCAATTTTTATGTTCTTTAGCCCACTGTGACCTCTTAATTTCATTTTGACGTCTTTCAAGAGGTGTCATTACTGCCACCCTTCCAAATAGACCAGCTTATTTCAAACTCCTTGAGCACGTGAGTTGTCAATCAATGATTTGTATTGATCAATGATCATCCACGGTGAGTCGAGGTAATTTTAATTTGGCGGCAATTGATACTTGCGTTCCTTAGTTTTACCCATTTTAAAACTTACAAGTATGAATTCGCCAGAATGAGAACAATTCGTATACGAAATTCACAAAAAGATGTCTTGGTCCAAAAAGTATAAATCACAGAACGTTCTTGTGACTCATAGGGATAACTAGGACTAAACTATAATCATAAATACGGAAGAAATAGTTCACAGTTAAAAAATTATAAACAAATCAGTCGGTACTTGCAAGTTTTAACTCACCGGTGGTTTGTAAGACACCGTTTAGACCTTCGCTTGATAATATGAAAGAGAAAATTTGTGTATTATTTTGAAATTTAATGGGGTGGGCAAAAACTTTTGACCGGTAGTGTACATGTTTCTTGATGGAATTTAACTAGTTTCCTTGCTACTAATCAACAATTAACCTAGTACAAGCTTCATTGCAGACCTTGGGCAATCATTCTAGACTCACATTCAATAAAGTAAAATTTCGTTTTATTCTTTTTTTTTTATTTTCAAAAATATCTTTTCATATTAGCTGAGTTTACAGCTCAAAACGATACGGTTAACCTTTTTCAATTTTAGAAGTCTACCTGCTAATAATATCTCACTGTATTTCAATGTTCTCAATGTTTAGGTCACTAGCTGTTCTATTCATAACGTTGAAAAGAGAACTCACCATTTCTATCATCCTCAAGCAATCTCTTAACGTTTTGGTCGTCGTACGATACAGAAGAACGTCCAAAAGTAATCAAGGATTGTCCACGACCCCCACTTGAAGAAATTATTATTAACACAGCTGTCCTCTTTGCTCATGTGAACTCTAAATTTCATTTGTCGTTAAGTTTGTTCATTGGGTGCCAAACAAGGACTGTACGGCGGATGACCATCATGTTTTGACTGTGTCGTTTTGGAGATGATTCGCCTCCTACTATTGGTTTCCCAAATACCAATACACCATCAAATCTTGCGGAATATTGCTGATGCTAACTCATTTCATTTTGATCCAGATATTGAAGTGAATCATTCCTCTTCTCTTCCATTTTCATTATCTTTTACCACCCTACTATGTTTTCCATTTTAATTTCCATTATTTTATCTGTACCCTCTTCGTATTTTGTTCTATTGCATATCTTTTTCTTTATCTGATTCGGACAGATCGGAATTAACAAGTTTCCTTATTATTTCCTGTTGTTTCATATATTCATATACTTCATTGTCTCACTGTATATTTTATTTTACTTTCATTCATACATTAATAAAATTTAAAAGCTTACTTTTTAGCCAATAAGAATCGGAATAACATTGAAGTCAACGTGTTTTTGTAGTTCGCATTTTTTCCGAGAGAGTTAGAGAGTACAATTCATTATCAGTTCAGTGCCTTCTGTGAGATCGAAGTGGCTTCTTCTATTCTTCTGCAATAATTTTTCTTATTTGCTCATACTTTGTTCTTATTTCCTTTTTCATGATGCCAAGCTTAAGTGAACAAAGTGCAGCTGTAAAATTTGGTTTCTACTTGCTAAAAATGCTGTTGAAACTGTTTTAATACTGTAAAAAGCTTAGAAAGGTGACACTATGGAAAAATCTCAATTATACGAATTAAAAATAGCTGCATATTGATTGATAACAAACCTCAATGTGCTCAGCCATCAAATGTCCTAATCGAAAATGTTGGAGATCATAGACCATAGAGTGACAATTGATCAACTGTCAGTGAGTAGTAGATTATCTTGGAGCACTGCTCAGAAAATTCCAAGATTTTTAAATGGAAAGAGCCTACGCTGCAAAGTTTGTTCATCGAGCTTTGACTAACAATCACAAAGAAGATCGAGTTAAAAGATGTCGTGCTTTAAAAGAACAGCTTGAAACTGATCCAAATGTTTTCTCACAGATCATTACTACCAAGTAATTTAAAACACCATTGTCACCTTGTTCAAGAAAACTTCATCAGAACAAACAAACATGAAAACAATGCTGATTTTCTTTTTTGATGATAAGAGTGTAGCTAATGTAGAGCTAGATCCTCCAGGTCAGTGTCAATAAAATCCTTCATTTGGAATTGTTAAGAAGATTACGCAAATGTGTTTTAAAAAAAGACCCTATTTTTGACAAGAGAATGGTTCCTCCACCATGACAATGCAGATGCACACACAGCTTTCTTCGTTCAATAGTTTTAACTAAAAACCTACCTAACCTCACATATAAGAAGAGGGCATAACAGGAAGTCGATTACACAATATTGAGAAACAAACGAGCAAGGAGCTGTCAGTACTTCATGTCTCTCACTAATTAGTTTATATTTGCTATTATATTGTCTGTTTATGCTATAACTTGTATTGGTTTTACCAGTACAATTTTCTTGGGTAAATTTGAGTATGTCTACCATCACTGAAATAAATATGTTGTTTGATCCCTCCAAGATCTAATAATTCAGGATCTAGTACGATACCACTTCGACAGAATGATGAAAGATCGATGGGCTAAATGGGCAAAGGATGAAAAACTAACTTCAAGGAGACCTCCCAGCCACCTCCCAAGAAATGGCACGAAACCTGGATATCCTTCTCAAGAGGCTGTATAGTAGAATAAACAAGACAAAGTCTTAAGAAAAGTAAAAGAAGAAGAAGATCCCTCCATTGATTCCAAATAGTTGTTATGTCCTGAAATATCACTTTAGCTCTTGTAGAAGTAAATCAATATTTGTTTTATTTTGCAACATTCATTTTGTCAGTTTGTTAACCATCTTGAACTAAACATAACATCGCTAAAGCTAAGAAAATATTGTTGTATATAGATCATTTGAATAATAATATGTAGATAGTTCCAAATTTCATAAAGTGGTAACGAATTTCTGGCGATAACCTCATCCATTGTATTAATCACCGCATGCCCCTCATCTTTTTTATATCCTCAAAATTGCGACTTTCAAGTATTCGTTGGCAAGTGATAGAAGATATATCAGATAATTCGGGAATAAGTCAATTTTAAATGTGCTTAAAAATTTTTGTAATAAATTCTGTTCTGAGGTCTGCTTTAAAGACAATAAGAAAAATTTGGATTATTTATATTTATATTATAATATATGGATGTTTTATTTTTAGAGACGTTCAAGTTTAAGTGCGACATCTAAAAATTCAAAAAATGCTATTAAGAATTCACTTCATACTTTACCAGAGTTAAGTATATCAACAAAGAGGAGTCCAAATTAGAAATAGATACTTTCTCTTATTCAAACAAGTGATTAATTTTGCAATATACATAATAAATGTATTCTGCTTAACCAATTTGTTTATTCCATATTCGTTACCTTTACCTGGATAAATTTATTAAGTTTAATGTTAATTAATATGCTTGCAAATATAATGAAACCAATTAATAAGGTTAAACCAAGTTTATTACGCTCAAATCGGATTTTAGTCATATCTCTTAGGCTAATGATATGATGTTTGTGGTACCTAGGACTATTAGGTAAGTACTTACCCATAAATTGAAACTGATTCTTATGACATATACTGAAAAAATTTTAAAATATAAAATCTCAGGGAGGAAGGTGGGTAGTAATATCACCAGATTTGGGGATGTGGCTCATGTGAAATTACAGGTGAACCAAAAATAATTTAATTCTACATTGAAGCACTCATGGAGAATATTAGGTTTTCGTATGATTTTGAAGGGTTGAAAATAAAAGTCAATATATAAGTGACGATGCTGAAGTGATAATGTAAGTAAGTAAAAATAGCATTTAATATAAAAGTATTCCTATAAATCGTAATTCATATTATATTGGGTAACTTATCTACAAGTAAATAATAAATATAAAGAAATTTAAAATAGAAGAAGAAAATAACATTTAATTGTCTTAAAAATATGAAATGGTATCATTTTTATTATACATAACATTTATATAGGTATAAATGATTAGGTTAGGTTGGTAAATTTTAAATGTTTTGTAATGAACAAGCTAAGAATTTTAAGAGTATCTTACAAAAGATTCAAAAGAAATATGCATACAACAAATGGCAAAGGTCAGTGAAATTTACCTCATGATGAAATTTTAGTTAATTCAAATCTGCATTTTAGAAATTCTTGTAGAAAAATTAAGTCGTATAACAACAATAGGCATAAATAGGCCGGATAAACGCAATTCTGTTGATTTTAAAACCGCTAAACTATTAAAAAACGCAATAGAAGAATTTGAAAAAGATAGTAACTCCTACGTAGCAGTTATTTATGGAACTGGCGGTAATTTTTGTTCAGGCTTTGATTTTAATGAAATAGCAGAATTAGAAAATCCCTCAGAATCACTGAGCTCATTAGAACGGGGCTTCATGGTAAACACTGTGACTAATAATTATCAGAAAATATAATCCGATACTATTTCAGGATTTTCCCAGCCACATTAAAAAACCTACCATCGCTGCAGTTAATGGCTATGCAGTTGCTGGTGGTCTAGATCTAGCTTTACTCTGTGATTTAAGGGTGATGGAGGAAACTGCTATACTGGGTTTATACAGTAGAAGATTTGGTAAATACTCTAATACGATTAACTATAAATAAAAAATAGCATTGACCAATTGTTAACTTCTTACACTAATTAATGAAGAAATAATAAAAATGACTGTTAATGAGGATTTGACCAACACAGTCTCACTCAAACAAATTGCGTGTTAGGTATGTTATTGCAGTTCTACACTCAAAAATAGTAGTACAGATCCTTGATGTAAAAATAATTACTTCCAAGCTGAATCTTTCATGCCAGAAATTTTGGGTGTCTCATTGAAACAAAGCTATTCACAAAGATTTAGCTTGGTAGTAATTTTTTTACATCAAGGATCTGTTTTACTATTTTTGAGTGTAGGACTGGGAAAATGTACCTAAAACACAATTTGTTGGAAAATATGACTGGTTGGTAATCATTTATCATCAATACATATTGGAAAGATAGGAGTCTTCAATAAAACCATACATTTTTTAAATTGAGATTTTACAAAAAAATCCAGTTAGTAATAAATTTTTGATAATCATCAAATCCACATATTTTATCCTTGCTACCTCTGATAGCTACCACAATTGAGAGTTTTGCACAGGAAATTGTTGGGCATCTCATGGAAACTATTCACTAAGATCAATTCCACTAGCAAGAACTAAGCAGGTTAAGTATCTGGGCCTTCTTATAGACTACAAACTTATATGGGAAGCACATATAGACAGTATCTGCAGGAATACAGTACTGGCAGTTGGAAAGCTTGGGGAAATGCTGCTGTCACATATCTTCATTCATTGAATGTTCTGCAAAACAAAGCTATCAAACGAGTCTTTGGTTTGCCTCATCTTCACCCTACATCAAGCTTATACCTCCCAAACAGAATTTTAAATGTGAAATCTGTATATATACAGCAAGCAGCCAACTTCATACATAGATGAGGAAAGAGGTACACTCTACAGTCTCCTTTAATGTGGTTAGGGATATTCACCATCACAGTGTCAGATCAGCAAGAACTACAATGGGCCAAAGGTCGATTGCATTTCAAGGACTAATGTACTACAATCAGCTGCCAAGAGAGCTAGAACTCTTAGTGTGAACAGGTTTAAAGTGGAACTTCGGAAGCTGATTCAGCAAAACTTTTTTAAAAGCTTGAAGAGGATACTATACACTATTGTTTAAAAATGCTGTAACCAACTTCTTATTTAATTTCGCTTTTAAGTCCGATATGGAAGTACCTGTGCCCCTATGCTAACAAATTGTGGATATTTTCGTTTTTGTAAATTTTTGTTTCTTTAATAAAGATTCACCTTGATATTAATCAAGTGCAAAGATATACCATGGATCCTGGATTAATTCTTTGAAAGCTAATGTAATCATTTTTTTAAATTTAATCTTATAAATTTATTGCTTGTTATCTGATAATAAAGTTAATTTTTCTTTTCTTCAATACTAAAAAGTAATGAAATATATACAAAGATGTTATTATAGTATCCAAAGTAGCTAGAGTAACAGCTTGTTTTTGAATAAAATGTAACTGAATTCCTTCCCTGTTGGTCACTTCCAGACCCTCCAAGAGAAAATAGATATTCGTTCTCATTGCCTATTGCTTCTTATTTAATTATGTTTTATTTTTGGAGCTTTGTGAGTTCTATCAGTTCTATTTAATTGGTTCTTGTTTATCATTTCAGTTTAGTATCTGTTTAAAAGTTTCTCATCAGTTTGGAGTCTCTCTCTATTTTAGTTGAGACTTGAGATAGATTATTGAATATGTTATCATACCAAGCTACAAAGTTGGACATTTAGTTAAAGTAGTTATTAATTTTTGTTATTTCCTTAATGTTTTATCTGTTTTGATAATTCTCAATGTGAGTATGTCCCTTCAAGAATAAAAGGAATTGTTAGAAATGACCTTATTTTTTGATTTTGGTGAAAAAATAAATACTGGTTTATATTGCAACTGCTTACAGTACGTAATGTACATTTATTATCTCCTGTGAGGCAGGCATTCCAATAACGGATGGCGCAACAGTAAAGCTTCAAGCTATGATTGGCCTATCAAGAGCTTTAGATATGATACTAACAGGAAGATCTTTGAATGCTGAAGAAGCATTGCAATGGGGAATAGCAAACAGGATTGTTGCTTGTGGTACAGGTTAGTAATCTACTTTAGCATCGAATGTATTTCAAAATTATCATTTTATAGCTTTAGGTCAAGCTATCAATCTAGCTTCATCTCTAACTAAATTTCCACAAGAATGTCTAAATGTTGACAGAATGTCGACATATAACTCTGCATATGGTAATGTTTTTGATGAACTGTTACAGGAAGAAAGAAAAAACTCTAAAAAAGTGTCTGTGAATAGTATAGTTGAAGGTGCTAAAAAATTTTTATCTGGTTTAGGTAGGCATGGAAAAACGTACAATTTGACTGAAAGAACTGTTTGTGATTGGGAAAAAGAATTTAATACTAATAATAGTAACAAGCCAAAGAGTAAATTGTAGCTTTTGAATTGTTTCAATTTTTTAGTAAAATATTTTGTTTGATCATGTTTTGTTCTTCTACTTGTAACCTTCCTCACTGGAAACTCTATCAGGTGTGGTAGTGGTACTTGACCGCAGTTTAACTAAATACAACTGATATTGAGATAAGGTGAACAATGAATATAAATTTTAGCAAAACTGAATCAAGTATGAAGTTGAGGTGGAAGCGCCTTATAAAGAATCAACATTAAATTAAATGGTAAACAAATATCCCTGAATGTGATTGACAGTATTAATACGATTATAAAGGTCATTATTAGTATGTTTTTGGTCCCCTAACCAGCAGTAATACAATTATCATGTGAATGATATCCTAGGCGTAACCACCTGCTGAGCATCAATGTAATTATTTACTATCATTGACTTCAACAAATTAATTATAAGTAATGCCTCTTAGGAGGTAGTACAGGAAGAGCTCTTAAAATGATATGAAGTATATATAACTATTTAAATAAATTATATATAAACTTCCATTGTAACCAAACAGCTGGCCCTGTCGTGGATGAGTTCGTAACATTATTTTATTGTCTACATGTATTTACTAATTTTCGCTCTATAATATTTTATATCAGTCTTAATCCTCTACCTTGGCTTCCAAGATCGTTAGATTGATCCCTACATGGGATATAATCGGTAGAAGGTTAGAAAAGCAACCCCAAGAGAATATTGATCACTTGAATATATGAGAATACCTAAATGCATTAGGCAATATGTATAAGGAAATTGTGAAGTTCAAATTCATTATAAAAATTGGTGAGCAGAAATTTTAGATATCCTCATTTGATTGGGGTGAAATTTAAATCAATTACCTATTCTGCAATTCCTAATGATTATGCTAAATAGTATCGAAATGAAATAATTTTTTCTGTAAATTAGGTTATTGGCTTGTGATCACCTACAAACCCATTTTTTCCATTTGTCCAAAATTATGTTAGAATTGTACAGAATCAAATAAAATACAAATCTGGTTCGAGTTATAAATGACTTCTTAATAATTGACAAGTGGCTTTTATTGGCTCTGGGACCACCTGTGATATTTCATGTTATGTTCTATTTGAACTTTGAATTTCTGGAACCCTTGATTATAATCTGCTCACTACCAGTATCTGCTTTATATCCGGTTCTTGATGGTTGAATTAAGTTTTGGTGTAGGTATGGTCAACAGTTTTAAATAATTAAAACATAAAAATCTACTTAAATATATTTTATTCTGTTTATAGTTTTAACACTACAGTAAAATATACTATATGCAACAATAAAAACCAAATACAATTTTTTGTTTCAAAAATTTTTATCACAATGGTATATTATTTCCCATAACATCAATACAATTCTTCAACCTTGAGTAAAAAGAGGAGTAAATCTGTTACAACAATAAAAATTACATAAAAGTAAGTAAGGATCAAATTTAAAGACCAAAACAATATCTAGTCCAGTCAATTTAGCTGTTGTTTTAATAAAATCTCTCATTATTCCAACCGGCAGTTAAGAGAGTGTGTTTCTATATATTTTGAGGTGATCTATTCAATAGAATAAAAATCAGGGAGCAAACTCATTAACGTGTCCAAATCAGGAAAAAATGGTAATTTTCATCAAAAAACGTAATTTAACAGGGAAATAGTACGTCAATAAAAAGAAGGGAAAATTCTGCTAAGAAAATGTATATATATGTATTACTATAAATGAACTTCTAAACTGAGACGTTCAAGTCATTTTTATTCTTCGAGTCCACACAAGATTTTTCTTATTTCATTAATTCCCAACAATGACATATGGTTTATTCTTTTCTCATTTTTAAATATCTATATCTTTTTAGAGATGATAAAAGGGTGAAATCGTTAAATAAAAATAAATATTTCAAAAAATTATTCAATAAGAATCTTTAAGTAGCTGAATCATGGGAAAAAATCAAACAAAATACAATTACAGGGTTTTTAGCACACAACTTTTTCAAAAAAAGGAACTTGAGGGACAAAACACGAAAAAAAGAACATTTACACATAATTTTACTCATAAATATAAATTACATATAAATGAGTATTTTGTTATATATAATCCCCTACCAAATGTTCCAACAAAGTGAAGCTTCGGGCAGATATTCAGTGTTCTACTGCGATTTATCTTTTATTTGACGCCTCATGTGATGATATATTATTCCGTAATGAAACATGTCACGATCAAGAAAATTGTGACTGTCAGTCATCTGGAGGAATAAATAAGATAACAAAAAAGGAAATAGAGAAACTATTTGAACTGTGACTGAAACCTAGTTTCAGATTAGTTCAACCGAGTAAGTTACAGTTTCTCCGTCTACTCATACACTCTAACTTGGTAAAGTTTTGGTCTGTGATGCAGCCAAGCAATACAAACTGCCTTTACTTGCACGTTTGGAACCGAAACAGTCATAATAATATGCTGCGAAAAGAAGATGCAAACAAACGTTAAGCAAAATATAAATACTAAATCGTTTCTGGTATTTGGGCGCATCACCGGGGACTCCTTCTACAAAGAATGCTCTAGAAGCTTTTAATAAAACAATAAAAGATGCTTGTCCAATAGTCAAGGATTGGTCTAATGAATACAAAATTAATATTGAAAGACGGTTTGCTCAACTGCCAACAGTGTCTATAAAGACGTGAACAGAACAGCCAATGGGCAAAACTATCGAAGCAGGTGCCAATAAAAATTAACACTGAACTGATTTACTCATACAAAAAACCAGCTATCGGATTTGGATTGTACAAATTATGAAAGGTCGTGGGAGACGAATACAAACAGCATTTTAGCGAGTGGAACGTAATAATGTCCCGAGAAAAAGAAAAAATTGGTTTCACAACACATGCAATTGGTCAAATTTCTCCAGATTATATTGGCAAGCATCTCGTTAGATTTTCAGTTCGACTTAAGCGTATCCAACCACTTTCAGAGACAAGAGCTATTCCGATTGGCATGCAACGCAAAAGAGGACGACCAGCAAAAGCTAAGAAAGCATTAATTGTGCAACAAATTATTACAGTAAACTGATTCTTCTCAAGATTTTTAAAATGTTTATTATCGGTTTTAAAAGGACTGACTTTTACGTTTGATTTTAATAAAGGATTATTTAAATTGTAAGAGTTTTATTTTTTAACCATTGGTTGATAAATGCTCAAGAAAATCATAATTTAGAGACATAAAAAGTCGGCCTTAGTAAAAAATCTTATAATAATAAAGGGTCAAATTTTAGGAGTTTGTTTACTATGTTTGGGTAACTAATTATATATTAACCTAGAGTAATTACTTTAATAGGACAACGACAAATATTCGCATGTCATTTTAAATTAAAATGTGGTTAATAGTTTGGTGTTCATTAACTATTTTTTCGGTTAAAATTATTTGTTTTAATAGGATGGTGAGATGTAAAAAAATTCGTTTTAATTTCACATTAAATTGCGGTTTTAATTTTATTGATCATTTATCCTTCTCTTTTATGTTCGTTTATTTGAATCTTTACTCTCCTTTTAGTCCGAGACCATTGGTAGGCACAATATACGTCAAAAAAAACTAAGTTACAAAATCGCTCATAAAACAGTAGTATTATTTGTATTCCTTAGGCTACCATTATACTAGGATGCTAGCATCCGGGATGCTGGCATCTCGAAGGTTATCGGGGCATTAAATCAAATGGGAGCTATTAGACTAGGGATGCCAGCATCGGATGCTAAAACAGCCACCCGGAGGCTCGATTTTATGCATCCCGGCACAAAATCGGTTGTGGGGTATTGGTTCAAATGCGGCGCATTATACTAGACTGCTAGCATCCCAGAAGCCGCTCTATTTGACATATGCGCGCGCGCGCAGTTTGATCAGAGTTATGACTAGTTTCTCTTCGGGTGAAATTGGTCTGAGGAATTTTGTATCTTGTTTAGAGATGTCGCTTTGGATGTAGCCTAGAAGCTCTTTAAAAGAAGGAAGTGGCATTCTAAGGTAATTAAAAAATCTTGTTTCACTATTGCACAGTTCATCAAACAATGTAAAATACAGGCTTTTAACACGACGGACAGCTAAAAAGGGGTCCATACTAATCTTCCTTTTTGCACGACGCCTTTTTTCTTAATTAGTAACATCAGCAACAACATATCTTCATTCGTTGGGGCCATATTGACGACTGGCAAAAAATTAAAGTAGCAGTCCGAGATGCTAGCATCCCAACACAAATTCGACTCAAAGTGGTATGTTAGCATCCTAGTATAAAATGATAGCTTTAATTTGTAGGTTTGTATTTATAATTTCGCTACTTTTTCATTCTTTATTATAAGTAACGAAGAAAAATTTTAGTTTTTCTCTTTCCTGTGAAAACACCTTGAAATGAATTAGCAGGTTTACAATATGTGTTTTTCATTTACCTGTATATAAATATGTTTCTAAGGCTACGAGGAATGTCTGAAATTTTATTTTCTTATCAATTTTCTAATAATTCTACATAATGAAAAGTTTATAATTAGGAAATATTAAAAATTAATAATGAATAGAAAAAATAAAAGGTCTAGTTTGTATTCTTCATAATAGTCAATAAATTAATAAAAAACACATTGACTAGAATTTCCAAATAATGTTAATTTTTGTTGCTGCATAAGTGACACCGCAGCTGCCTGATTTTATATAACATTGCCAATAGATAAAAATCAACTCATCCAATGAGTTGATTTCTATTAAATCTGAAATCAAAATTCATAGAATTTCGATATTATTCAGATAACATTTAATCATCCGGTAAAACCGAAATATAATCGTGACGTAATAATTCTCTAGTAGTAGCTCGTTCTTTGGGATCGTGTTTGAAGCACATTTCAAGGAACTCCAGACCTTCGTCTATCATATCGTCAGGTGGATCAGGACTTTGACCCATTCCTACTTTGAACATTATTTGGACGTTGGAGTCGAACTGAGCCCATGGGCGCTAAAAAATACATTATAATTACCATAATTTTTATTACTGAATGATTAGACAACAATATATAACCTGTTAACAATAAACTTTGGACACAATTATAAAATAAGGAACAATATTGTTTCATTAACTTACATTTCTAGGAAAAGTTAATGAGAAAAAATACTTAAGCTCAATATAAAAATATGATTGTTGTAGTACAAAGTAATATCTGAAGAAAAATCAGATCTAATATTGAAAATAGAGCAAATTTATGTTGAAAACGACCAATTTAATTTTTATCAGTAGAGTATTTTCGGTTGCTCATATCCCGAACAAACATGACAAAAGTGCTCAAGAAACTGTTTCATACATCCCAAAAATTGTTAAGCATTGAAGAACTAGAAGGTACATTACAGTGTAAACGGCAATTGTGAGACCAATCGTCACATATAGGGCAGTGATTTGGGGTACTAAAACTAATTTGAATACCACGAGGGCAAATTCTCGAATTTACAGTCTCTTTTGCAAATGTATAATCGGGGCTATGAAATCATATCGAACAGCATCAATAGAAGTGATTTTAAATTTCCCACATCTCCAAATAGTACTGGAAATCGTGGTAGAAAAAACATCACTCATGGCCACAGTGTCCTGTGCAGTCATAGCATTAGCTTATAGAGCTATATATTGTTTTCATGCTTTATAAATAAATGAACAGGGAAAGGAACGAAACGATATTGACTTACCAAACCAGATACCATTTCTATAACCACACATCCTATTGACCAAACATCAGCAGCTCGTCCATATCCTTCAGACATATTTTTTGTAAATACTTCTGGTGCCATATATGCTAAGAAAACAAAATCATACTAAATAAATGTTATTAAACAAATAATGGTAGGTTAATAGATACTAATCTTGATAATTATTGAACAATTTAGAAAAAGTATGTAAATCTACAGAATATATACGAGGGTGGTTCAAATATAAACAGGAATTTTGTTATAAAAAATCTTATCAAGTTGCAGAGCTGAAATTTCTTTTATTTTTTTAGATAGTCTCCGTCACACTCTACACACCTCTCCTGAAGCTTTCGGATGCCTTTTTTGTAAAAATCTCTCGGCTTATCACGTAACCAATCGCGCACAAAATATTCTATCTCTGCATTGCTTTCGAATCGCAGTATGCCCAGTGCCTTTTTAATGATCCAAATAAATAATACTCGCATGGTGACCTGTCGGAGGAGGGCGTTCCAGTGTCTCCCCACCCCTTACCCAATATAGTACTAAGGATTGGAATAACGTATTGTTTTGATCTGTTTCATCGTGTTTTTTATTTTAGGAGGTGACTATAATACTGCCCCTTCACAGTTCGGTGTTTGTGAAAAAATCAACGCTGACAGTGTAACCTACGCTTTAGTTGGTGCGCTTTCATCAATCTTCCTCCACTCCAAAGAAGCGCGTCTTATCTGTGGTGAATATTCAGCGTAATGAATTTTCTCTTTCCTCTTCATATCGCTACAGGAGACGCGTTCAAACTTTCCTGCGTGTTAATTTCTGCTCAAAATTCAGAAGACTTGGCAAACCCTTCTGGCTGAAATTTTGCGGTAACCGACCCTTTCATTAATTATTTCCTCAATACTGATACTCAAATCTTCAGTCATATCGCGAACAGTACTGCGTCGGTCTCTCAAAATATTTTTTACAGCGCAGACATTCTCATAGGTTCTCATTTGTTCTTGTGCGCCGCGCATGTGCCAAGTTTGCCACCACTTCTTTTTCAGAAAGTTCAACACCATTCATTCACTTGAGTCTTGGAGAGACACTCATCCCCGAATTGGTCGAGTGATTTTGGATAAACTTCCGCAGATTTTACATTATCTTTGAACAAAAAACATATAATGCTGCATTGTGCAACAGACATCCTTCTCGCTCATGGCTATAAGTACACTAAAAAGCGAGGTTCGCGGTCCCAGCTGTTATGTAAGCTACGTAATATCCAGTACAGACACTTTTACGGCACTAAATTTTTCGTACGTTTATTCAAAAATTTTGGTTTATATTTAACCAGCTTCGAATACGCAGTATAGTAACGTAATCAGATAAAATTCGATTCATAATCAAATTCCATGAGAATTTTGTACTTTGCATTAAAATAGTTCTAAATCTATTTGAAACAATGAATTTTATTCTGCATTTACCTTGAGTTCCAACAAAACCTTTCAATTCTCCTGGTGTTGTAACATTCGATTTAATTTTAATGGCACAACCAAAATCTCCAATTTTCAATCGATTTCCTCCATCTGTTAAAAAAATGTTGGCAGTTTTGATATCCCTATGAACTATCCCATGGTCGTGTAGGCAAGCCACACCCGACACCAACTGGAACGTGTATCTCCTTGCTAACAATTCTGACAGACCCTTTTCCGTGTCAGCTACCAGACTTTCTAACGTACCTTCCGAACAATACTCCATAAATATTAGCATTTCATCCTAAAACATATTTCAGCAAAGAATAATGATTTTAGTTTTTATGACAATGACACCTACCTTATGAACTTCAACACCATAGGATTTGATCAAATTTTTATGTGAAATTCCCTCTAAAATCTTCATTTCTTCGGCAATTTTTTTCAGTGTACCAATATCGTTATATTGTAAAGCGATTTCTTTAACTGCCATCATTTCACCAGTGTTATTGTTAACTGCTGTATAGACTTTACCAAACCGACCCTGACCGATCTTTATACCTCTCTGCCAAGAGAAATTAACTAATCTCCTCATAACAGAATTTTTATTTGTTGTTTTTTCTTCGACGATTTTGCCAATGAGATTCTGTTCAGTTAACTTTTTATCAAGCTGCGTTTCAAGTTTTAAAACAGCTGCATGGAATTTTTCTGAGTGGCCTTTCACGTCAATATCCACCTTAATACTACATCCAGGTTTGTCCTGCGTTAAGCTAAAAAATAATTCATATTAAAATAGTTCTGTACACGAGATTTACAAAATGTAAAATAATAAGAATAGATAATAATTATCAACTCAAAACCATAAGGTCATAATCTATAAGAATATTCAAAATATTAATTTAAATTCAGAAGAAGAGATACTAAAAAATAATTCTGAAAAAATCAAATACTTTCGTCACTTACCTTAGATTACAAATACTTTCAGTGACATCAGCTATCGGCGATTGTTCAACACTAACTTTTCTAGATGCAGGTCCTGATCCAGACCCAGATCCTTGACCAGATCGTTGACTTTTATAAGTAGGTCTAGGACTAGGAGATGAACCTCTAGATCTACCTCTCATTTGTTCTAAACTACTCCTCGGAGATATCGAATGTATTCCACTGTCAGGTGTCAAGGGAGCTGTTGTACCTGAAATAAAAAATTGATTTTTTTATAATTTCATGACTTCATAAAGTTGGGTACTCTATGTTGTGAGACCATAAGATAAAAATAGATATTTTGTTGGAAATACAGTATAGCCAGAAACAGTACTGAAACTGAAACATAGGTGTCTATGTGGGCGCTTTTATATCCAAGTTAACTAGTACCGACCTCTCAAATAAACCTCAAACAATTAATTAGTAAGGCCTAATTGTTAAAAATGGTGTCAAGTACTGAGGAGAAAATGTTTCTGGTAGAGCATTATTTTCGCTCATACGGAATTGGTTCAAGTTATAGTGCAAGACTGCGATATGTTATGATCAATTCACACAATGATTTAATAAAAGTAATACTGTAATTTTGGAGGTTATTGAAAACTTTAGAAATATTGGTAATGTATTATGCCAAAGAAAAGAAGACCTCGGATATCCCAGGACAGTTGATAATAACAAGAAGGAAACAGTTTTTTAGACCGAATATTAAAAAATCCGAAAGTCATCCAGACAAGGAGAGTGTTGTATCTTGGCTTGAAAAGAACTTTCTTGCAAAGAATTCTGAATGAGCTGGGTGCATTTTCGTATGTGATTCGGGTACATCAACAATTACATCCTCGAAGTAGAGTGGAATAATGCATTACAATATGAAAATACTGAATTTTTCAAAAATGTATGATTTTCAGACGAAGCACATTTTCAGTTGTTAGGCCATGTAAATAGTCGTACAAATCAATGTTTGGGCTTTTTCAGACCACATGAGGTTCAAGAAGTTCCTTTACATAGTGCTAAAGAGAGTGCTTGGTATGCGGTTTCAGAATACGAAATCATTGGTCTGCACTTTATCGAAGAGAATGGTATGCATATCATACTTAGGTATATACAAATTTTAACACGCTTTATCTCTGATCTACAGGAGCAACTTGCAATACTGCTGCTGCAGTTCGTCAATTTCTTCAGGAGCATTTTCCAAGCAGATTCATTTCACGATTTACTGATTTTCCTTAATCTTCACATTCTTCCGACCTCACACTGCCGTTTTTAAACGGGCACAACATACCATCGATGAATTAAAAAATGCCTTTAGAGCTTCTTCGCGGTCCTGAGGCAACCCTTATTCCATAATATGACGAGAAACTTGGAACATTGGTTTGAAATCTGTCTTGAACGAGGAAAAGCACAAAAATGTATCAAAAGGTTTATCAAAATTTCAAGAGTACCTACTATTGAGACATTGGTTATTATTCTAAGCAAGATGAATTAAAAAATGCCTTTAGAGCTTCTTCGCGGTCCTGAGGCAACCCTTATTCCATAATATGACGAGAAACTTGGAACATTGGTTTGAAATCTGTCTTGAACGAGGAAAAGCACAAAAATGTATCAAAAGGTTTATCAAAATTTCAAGAGTACCTACTATTGAGACATTGGTTATTATTCTAAGCAAGAATTGGAGGAAAAAAATAAAGGATCTAATAACTCGGACTCGGACATGGACTCTATGGTCATAAAAATGGACTTCAGGTACAGGATAAGAATAAACATTCCTATAAGAAAAAAATGAGTTGAAAGTTAATCATAAAGGAGAAGAACTAAATATCTAAAAGTCAGACAGATTGAAAGGGCTACCAGTCTGTTAAGGAAAGTGAAGAATCACAACAATCTACACAGACAGCCTTGAAAACAATAACATCAAAATTATTAGTGGTAAATAGATGTCGCGAGGCACTCTCCTAGGAGACAAGGAGTGTGGAAAGGAAATATGAGTATTACAAAAAAATACAGAATCAGATCTAGAATCATGATATATAGTCAAACAAAAATAATTGCACAATATCCAGAGCGGTCAAAAAAGAGGAAACAAAATTGAATAAGATTCACTATTGACCATTCGAGTGATCACAACACAACCTCCAGAAATGGGAAAAGGTAACGGTCTAAGGAAGAAAAGGAGCATCTGTTCTGTAGATGCCTTGTTTTGATGTAAAAACGACAACAAATACTGAGAGACCATACAGTAGATTTCCTCGAAGATAATTAGACATAGAAACAATTAAAAAATTCATTCTGGGTTGAAAATGCTTAAAAATAAGCTATAAAAGGGGAAAAGATGAAAGGTTTGTTAGGTAGTTTACTAATCTAACCTAACCTAGTCCAAAACTATAGGACAGAATAGGCCAAATTTTTCAAACACTAGTCGAATGCGAGCCTTTTACTTCACCCATTTAGTATGAACAAAGTGTTTCAATATTAATACAATTAAATTAACTGTAGGATACCTGAATATTAATCTAGTATTAATATAAGTTTAGAGGTTGAAATGTTATGTGACTTCTGTGGTCTATAAAATATTAGGTTAGCTAGACTATCAAACTAAACTTACCAACAAGATGCGATATGCACTTATCTATCATTGTTTTCAAGTCTTCAAATTCCTGGTTCGATAACATAGCAGTATTAACAGGTTGAACAACAGATAAAAGATATTCCATTCCTTGGTGTGCCCATCGAGGTCTAATACCTCGACCTCTATCACATCTATCAATAACAAAAGACATCCAGAGGTAAGCGAACTCGCCCATATCTGCGACAAAACGTGGACGATGTTGTCCCTTAGATAAGCTGTTCACTTCTCTGAAGAACTGCAAAATTAAAATGATTAAATGATGAGGACTTATTTATAAATAGATGAATAATGGAAGAATTTGTCATGTTCATTTTGTATTGGTATTTAATAAAAAACAAATTAAAGATCATTAATAGACCAGAAGAATTCTTTGACTCGTTTATTGTGAGAAGTCAATTCACGTTATATTCTTTTTTCTTTTTTTTTGTTAAACTAATTAATTACATGTGATTCACACTCAATCAATATCATTCTGGTGAGCTCTATTAATGTTTGTGGATTGTGGATATCGTGGACATTCTCGAAGATGAGTTTCCATATACTTTTTTAGTCTAGTATTAACGATGGAAGTAAAAATCTTGTAGACCGTATTTAGTAGTGTGGCAGGTCTTTAATTAGCGTAAATTTTTGGGTTTCCTTTGAATATGGGCCCCATGGACTCCACTATTTCATCTGTCTGGCTTGCTTGCATCTATCTTGCTTTTTTTAGACTAGTTCTATTAACTGGTGTAGTCTAGTTAATAGTTCATTTCCCCCATATTCTACCATCTCGTTGACGATCTCATCGGGTTCTCCTGCTTTGCTTAGTTTCAATTTTTTAATAGTATCCTCTACTTCATTGAGCATTGGTAGTTGTTATTCTCCGACTATAAAAACATCTTTTGTGTTCAAATCATTTTCTCTTAATATATTTTTAAAGTATTGTTCCCACGCTCTGCTATCTGCCTGCGCTGTAGCTTTTTACCAATTTCGGTAAAAATTCTTCTAATTCTTCCATTATTTGATTGATCCTCACTTCTCTCTTGCTTTTGATCAACTTCTCTTCCTCAGTATCCTATCTTTTTCATAAACTTCCATTTTTTTTGTTGCTTCTTTCGACTTATACCTTTTTAGCGGTCTTCATCAAACCTTTGATTTTTCTTTTTTATTACTGCTCAGATATTTTTGGGTATAAATGGGTGATAAAAATTTCCACAACTAGAAGAACGTAACTCCATATATTACAATTTTTAGGTTATATGTGGAATGTTATTTTAAATTTAATCAAACAATGAATCCTTTAAAAAATTTCCTTTTGTATTTTCTGAGGGTAATGAGAACGTAAGTCCTCAGCTTTAAATAACTCAAACAAATGTAAATTCATATACATGTAACTCTGAAGCTTCATCAATACTGCAACACGATAAGTCTTCAGCTGGACTTAGGTTATATGAGATACAATGTTCTTGGGCAAAGTATACTTAGGTCTTATCTTCTTCTCTTACATTTTTATAAGGTCACAGTACACTACCAATTTTTGATGCGTTTATAAGAGTTGCTTTGAAAAAATCTAGTGAGTCTGGTTTGGTTATATCAGATCAGACAGAAAGCATTTTCGTATAAATAAGTTACCTTTATTGAAACGCGCGTCAGACGGTGTAATTAAAATAATAGTGGTAGCATTAGACAGTGGTTTTATTAATCTTTTTATAATTTAACCCACCATTCTATTCTTAAACGTATCAGTATTAGTATTTTTTTCTAGTTTTTCTTTAAGTATTCGTTGGTATAAGTTTTGATGTTCTGTATCCTCCTTGAGTTTTTGAATGTTCCATTTTGGTTGTTTTATTCTTGCCGTTGCTATGGCTCTTCACAACATATCTCTGATAGTTGTTTTGACCAAATAATGATCAGGGTTTCAGGGAAATTTGTTATGTACCAATATTTCAACTCCCAGTGAAGTATCAATATTCACCCAAATGTAAAGATCACATGGATAATATTTTTGTAATGTAGAAAAGTTTACACCATACTTACCAACTAAAATACAATAATAAAACTAAATCTTACCTCGAAACCAAATTGGAATATCCTCATCATTATTTCTCTTATTCTATTATTTAACGCAATTTTATCTCCGTCTTCTAAATTTGATTCATGAACAATATCAAATAAAGTTTGCAGTTTTTTTATACAATTAGGAATGATCGATTGGAATTTCGTTATTCCATCCTAAAAATAAGAAAAGTTATACACTCTTGAGCAAAAAAATCGACTCAGGCTACACCCCTGCATTCCCAAGTCAGTGGCAAAAAATCTGAACACAAAATTGTATTTTCCTTAGTAAAACCTTATTATGGTATTTAACTTGAAAATAGGATAAAATATTGTAATGTTTCTTGCTCTCCCAGTCTAGCAATATGTTATGTTCTTTTTATGCTTTTTTATGATAGTGCTAATTAGGGGTTACTGACCCTTATGATAGTTTACCTGCCTCACCCATTACTATCAGTTAGCCCTCAAACTTCAACCAATACCCATCTTCGTTAACAACAAACAAGAGTTCTACTTGAAAATGAACACAAGTGATAAATCTGATTAAGTGGTCATCCTATTGCGATAAGGCCAGAGTCAGCAAGATGTGGTCAATACGCCGAATATGAGTCAGTCTGCTGTTTTCAAAGTTACTAAGAGACTGGTAACTTTTATCAAAGTCGTGGTTCTGGAAGAGAAATATGCACATCCTATTCATTGTCTGACTGACGAACAATTTCTTTGCCTCTCAGCATTTGACGTCATTTTTCCTTCCACAGTGGCACTAACAGAGCAGATACTCCATCTTCTCTTCTCTGTTAAGCTCTTTGCTGTAGTTACTGTTGTTGCTATTTCTGGAAGCTGGTGCTAACAGATCCTTGGTTAAATCGCTCTATATATCGTACTATCTCTTTTGTTTGACCATATATAACGATGTTTGGCACGGCTTGGTTTTAGTATTTCCATTGGTAGTAGTAGTGTGTAATTGTCTCTTTTGCATCACACTCTTTGCAAGCTTACTGTTTTAGACTTCCCTTCCAGTTCATAATATGCAAGTTCCCAGCAGAAATTCGTGAATTTAATGTCACGAATCCAGGAGAGTGCAATGCAACCACTTTTGATTTTGTTGTTTATAACGTTTTTTTAAGGCTGTCTGTGTAGATTATTGCTTTTCTGCTTTATTCGGTACTTCCTCTCAATACTCTGGAAGCCTTCTATTTTGCTAGTAGTACAAATTCAAAAGTTTTAAATACTATTCAAATTCAAAGAGAATGCAACATGATACGAGTATGTTTCAAACTTGTTAATCAAATGGTATTGGTAGAAACAAAGAACCAAGCAAAATATTTCATCTCAATTGCACAATATAACCGAATTTAGTACTAAGAAATGTAAATACTTACTTTTATATAATCTATACATTCCTTGGGGACGTACGCCTTTTTTAAATGTGTTCTAACAAAAGATATGCTTTTAACGCTGGTTTCTTTTTCTTCTATAAATATTGTTTGTAATTGCCTACAGACTGAAAACAATTTTTGCCTGAAATATATAAAATTAAATAGATTTATAAGACAAAACTGAATATTTATCTAAAAATGTGCATATAATTTTTATTTATATTAAGTTGAAATTTCTAGAAACGTTCATAAACTCTCTGTTTGTTACTACACCACTATCTGTTCAAAGAAACAGACAGTGAAATTGGGAGTGCTGGTCCAAGGGTAATGAACGGAGTGTTCAATAAGTTTTTAAATACAAGTACACTACCGATCAAAAATTTTTTCCCGTCCCATAATCCATTCATTAAATTACAAAATTATACACAAATTACTCTTTCATATTGTCAAACGAAGGTCGAAATGGTGTATTACAAACTAAAAATAATAGTGTCCGTTAAGTGCTACAAGTTAAAAATTGCAAGTACCTCCTGATTTTTATATTATTTTTCAACTGTGAATTATTTTTTCGGTGTTTATGACTGTAGTTTAGCCCCAGTCTGCCCTGTAAGACGCAAAAACGTGCTGTGATTTATACTTTTTGGACCAAGACACCACTTTGTGAAATTCGTATACGAATTGTTTTCTATCTCGCCAATTTAGACTTGTAAGTTTAAAATGGAACTATCGGTTGAAACTCGTGAATTAATTGCAAGTCTTCATAGTTTAGGCAAAAGTTACCATACTATTGCCGCCGAATCAAAAATATCTCGACATACCGTGGACTTTAACGTGAAAAACTATACATCCACCAGGAACTTTGGCGATAGAAAACGTTCAGGGCATCCTCAAAACCCGCAACTACTGAAGATAAACGTATTTTATTGATCAGCAAACGTGATCGACGACTCACGGCCCTATAGATAGAAGCTCAGATCAATTAATCTAGGTATCTGCTTTTGAGTACATATACAGTGAAAAGGAAAGAGAAACTGGCCAATTTGTAAGGGTGGTAGTGAAGAACCTCTTTTAAGACGTCAAAATAAAATTAAGAGGTTGCAGTGGAGTTAAATAATATAAAAATTGGGTGCATGAAAAGTGGGAGACAGTTTTATGGAGTGATAACTCAAAATTTGAGGATTTTGTGTCTAATAGAAGAGTGTTTGTGTAAAATGACTGTAAAACTGAAGGGTCCCTGGAGACCTGGTAAAAATTAAAGGGATTTTGAAGAAAGAAGGCTATAAAAAATATTAAAGGAAAATGTACTACGTTCTGGCCAGCGCCTTATCGGCAGAAAATTTATCTTCCAGCATAACAACTGTGATGGTATGCAATACAATTTAATAAACTTTGAAACAATAAAGTAAAAAATGCTGCAATTGCATTATTGTTGTTATCACTAGAAATATTTACAGGAAATGTTTAAATGTAAATATTTCACAAACATGGTGGTAGTATTTTTTTGGTAACTGATAAAAATATGTAAGAGTTTAGAATTCAACGTGTACGTTTGATTTAAGCAGAGTTGAACCTAAAACAAATGCATATCAACAATAAAATAGAATATTACAAGACGATCTTGCCAATGCATAAGTGTTTGATAGTATAGTTAGTTAACTCATTTTCAAAAACGTATTGCTTAAAATAAGACGAAACATTTCTCGAAGTCAAAAACTCGTTTAGTGTTAGTGAATTGTTGTATCAGGTCAATAGACAATTGCATTTGGTTACCATATGAGAAGATAGTGTGGATTACCTAAAAATAAGATAAGATCATTTTATTAATTCATTATTTCTCATAATTTCGAAATTCAAAGAATTGGTAGAAATTCTTGTAAAATTGAAAGGTAACATTAGGAAAGAACCTCAAGAGCGAAGAGAGAATCTTTAGCGAGTTAATGAATATCTAAATAGATTAGATATAATTAATGACAAGTTTAAGCTACTGAAAATCAGTTTTAACGAAACTGAACACCATAAGGATATTTTAAGATTAGTTAGCAATTCAGTTAGTAAGATAACTTCAAATATTAATGCTTGTTGGAAAGATTTGTTACGAAGAGTAGATAATATAACAGAAAGTAGATTAGAAAATGTAGATAAAAAGGTGACCGGGCAATCGCAAACAAGTGAAGTTAATAATGTTATAGGTATCATTATTGCTATCACTAGAAATATTTAGAGGAAGTGTTTAAATGTAAATATTTAATAAAAGGTGATTGGCAACGAGTTCAGGTGGAATGTACTACATTTTTATAATAAGCAATTTCAACCATGTTTGAATGTGGTATTTTTAGATAATTAATAAAGATAGGTAAGAGTTTAGAATTCAACGTGTGCGTTTGATTTAAGCAGAGCCGAACCCAAGACTAATGCATATCAACAATAAAATTAGAATATTACACAACGATTCCAAGCTTTCCTCATAGCTTCCTTTCACTTCACATCTATGGAATATCCTGCAAAACGAATGGAACCAAATAGACAACGATTATTTGTCGCAATTGTTACAGAGAATACCAAAATTGTGCACCGAAAATTTATATATGTAACAATTACAGATTGTACTTTTATTATTACTATGTTCTTTAAAATATGAATATTAAAATCGATAGTATTGTTTTTATTTGTTATGTATCATGGTGGGCAAAAACTTTTGACCGGTAGTGTACATTTTGAATTAAAAATTAAAATAAGAATATGCAAAGTTTGGAGAATATTTTTGAATTGTTTAGCCATAAAAAATATGCAGTTAAGGAATGAAAACTAAGTATAAGTAATAGAAAGGTAATTGTAAAATTTTTCTCTTTCATGTACTTGTTCAATCCACTAAAAAAAATTCTTCTTTCTTTTGTGTGATTTGTTTTGTTTATTTAGATCTTACAGTGATTGAAAAAGATTATTTTAGCTAATTAAACACTGTGCAAAGCTTGTATCATTATTAGAATATGAACAAGTACCCAATGATTGGCACCAATTTCGGTTTTTCTATAATGAAAGAAATTAATCTTCTTAAAATACAAAAATAAGGATGGCGGCAACTTACTTAACATCTCCTAGAACATCGTTTAATAAATTAGTAGCTACTGAGGCTTGTATCCTTTTTATTAATCTCTCGGCAGTATTTCCTAAAATTGTTCCTATAGTACAAGCGTAAACTTTTCCAACTTTTTGAATTAACTCGGGATAAATGTCACAAATTTCCATTGCAAAAGCATGAGTATGTTCAAGTAGTGATTTTGGAAAATTTTCTTGAGATAACATCCAACGACGGAGGTAATCGAGATAATCATCGAAAACTTTTTTAACACAATCATCAAATTTTGAAAGTTTTTTCTCAAAATCGTGAGTTGTTAGGAAAGTACCCGATGTGGCGGCATCTATATACGAACAGGCCAATTCTAAATAAAAAAAGAAATAATTAATAATGAGTTGTGTAATGTTTAATGGAGGAATAAAATTAAATCGCTTTAGAGTTTTTTGTGTAACTTCCACTGGTTCACCAATAGGAAAAAATTTTTTTCAAAAATTGCTTTAGCCTCCTATTGGTGATCCAGAGCTAGTTACAAAAAAAACTCAATGCGATTTCGGAGAGTATAAAATTCCCTACAAGGTCCATCAAACTGATTTGCATTAGTGTAAAAAATGAGTATTAGAAATTTTGAAAAAAAATTTTTTGCATGCATCTTAAATGATAAAATATTTAAAATTATGAGTACTTAAAATTGATATTAAGAGCTCAAACTGGGGAGAATTTTTTTTCGGAAATAAATCACCCTAATATTCATACTCTATAGCTCAAATTTCGAAAAGGAAACTGTGTATCTAGTAAGTATTTAGTAAATTTGAGGAATAAAATGAGGTCAGAGTTTAGGATGCTTCAAACTGATACAATGGAATCTCTACAACTCGATTCCATTCCCTTGTAACTTGAACAACATCTTATTTCCTTCGAGGTATTAATAATACAAATTTTTAGGGTCATTCATTAACGATTTTTTTTTCAATGCTCAAGCAAAATATTAATCTACATATAGAAAAAAAAATTCTCTCCAAGTTTGAGCTCTCTTGATTACTTACAATTTAAATATAAACTTTTACCATGTCAGATGCATGTAAAAAATACATTTTTTTTTTAATTTCTAATACTTACTCAGTTTTTACAATAATGCATATCATTTTAATGGACCTTATCGAGTTTTATGCTCTTTGAAACTGCTTTAGAGTTTTTTGGTGTAACTCGCACTGGTTCACTAATGAGAATCGTTAAAGCACAGTTTTTGAAAAACATGTTTTTCTCCTATTGATGAACCAGTGCAAGTTACACAAAAAAACTCCTAAGCGATTTCGAAGAGCATAAAATTCCCCGCAAGGTTTATCAAAGTGATTTGCATCTATTTTTTTACACGCATTTTAAATGATAAAAAATTTGAATTGTAAGTACTTAAAATTAATATTAAGAGTTCAAAATTGGTGTGAATTTTTTTCCAATGTAGATTAAGGTTTTGCTTAAGCACCGAAAAAAAAATGGAATGTATCACCCTAATATTTATACTCTATAGCTTGAATTTCGCAAAGGAAATTCTATCTAGTAAATATTTAGTAAAATACAATGACTTTTTTCTTGGAATTCCCCGAAATAATAGCAATAGAATCAAAAATGAATGTTTCTCAATTTATTGTATTTGTCTTGTTCGTAAACACCTATTTGGCCGTTAACTAACAACACGAGTACAAAGCAGAAACTAAAGACTTTGAATTTAATTGGAAAAAGCGATCTGCAAATTGTTTAAATCAAAATAAGATAACGTTTTTTTTTTAGTGTACACTTTACTTCACTAATATGTGATTTGTTTTAATATGGATTTGACTCTACAAATCGAAAAATATACTAAGAAATCACGCTTTTATAATTTCGAAATTTTAGCAGTTAAATCATGTATATGAAAGTTCTGTGTTAAGTCGAAAAATAGTTAAAAGAATTTTTTGTATTTCGCTTGACATTCGAGTTATAGAGATTCCACTATATAAATGTTTTTTTTTTTTTCTATTGGGAATTGATTAATTCCGTATTGGAGCAGTTGTATTGTAACAAAAACTACTAACCATTTTGAATCATAGTTTACTAAATTCTACACTTCCAAATCACTTGAAATTAATTCTGAAAACGAAGCAACAGAAACCACATCCAAAGCAAAGACCAAATATACCGTTAATAAGAAAGACAACACATTTTCTAGTCAAAAAGGAATCAGCTGATGTCTATATTGTACAGGTTTTGAAATAAATTGTTATTTATTGGTAATGTTTTTAATGTACAGTGGTGCCTATCTATTTAAGTATTTAAAAACTATTATAGTCAAATTCAAGCTAGATTTTAAAAAATTTAAACTCAGTAAATGGAGTTGTACAAACATTATATATGTAATATCGATCAATTACGTAGCTCCTTGATGTTACTAATATAATAAGCAGCAAAATTTTTGACTAACTCAAAAAATTAAAAATACCATATAATTTTTACAAGCTGACAACAATGGAAATACAGGGTATATCAAATATTGAACAAAATTTTTATTTGCTAATTTTAGAGAAAAAAATAATGTTACAGTATTCAATTATGTAAACTGCCTGCACGTTTTCTATGACTTTGTCACATTTTCGAAGCGTCTGATCCTATATTCTTACTGATAGCTCATTTAGGTTTACAGGCGGAGACAATAAGTCCAACAACCAATATCATCTCATAAATGCTCATTGCGGGTTAAGATGAAGTTGTAATTTCCACTTCGTGTAGGTAATTTTATACTACTAGCTTTAACTACTTGCGGGCGTGTGTTATTAGGCATTAATAAACATTTCTCTCTAAAAACGGTGCATATTGTCTACAGATGATTCTAAAATATCTATCATATATTGAATAGCTGTAAGATAACCAACTCCATGCAGGCCTCTAAACTAATACCACCCAAACCATAACACTCCTTCCACCATAGCTTACTGCTCTAACAATGTTACATTAGGCGTATGAGTAAAGCGATCTTTACTAAATTAACTATTGCTCAATTGATGTGACCCTAGTTCCATTGTTCTTGTGCAAACTGAAGATGCCATCTTCGATGGTTTGTGGTTAAGAGGAAACAAATTGCAGCCTGGTGGTGACTTCTGCCAACTTATTTATATTATATCTTGACTAATGTGATAACGAGACATACAGGAACATTTTTTGCTACGGTGCAAGGCTTGCAACCAAACGACTTTATAAAGTCTACATTCGCAAAAATCGATCTTGTTCTCACCCTGAGGCGACCTTGTCCAATGCTTGATTAGTTGTTAGTTAGTTTCAATCTGGATTATGTTACTACAAGTACCGCATAAAACTTGTAGCAAACTTTGTTCCACAAGTGCTACAGCAGCAGCACATTTATATTTTTATATGTTACGAAGTTGGACGTTGCCTCCACGTACCTATTCAGTTATGAATAGTAACATAGAGAATGAAGTTAATTTATAATGAAGTCCAATGAAAAGTAAATCAAGGTATTCTTGTAACAAAATCAAGTTTATTATTGTGTCGAAAACTTCGTTTAGTACATTGGAAATAGATTATATCTACACCAGTTAAGAACTTTTTCCATTTTCTAAAAATATAAACTTGCAACACAGTACTTAGACCTTGCAATAGGTAATAGAATATATAATGTAGATCTACAAAACTCTTATTTGCCCAGTAGTATACTATGGTGAAACATAGATACTGACAGAGTATGGTAAAGAAAGATTGAGAAGAATCAAAAAAAACTTATCAAGGAAATATATGAGGACGTGGGAGATGAATGAAGAATCCGATTAACTCATACTATGGTAAAATATAGACACTGACAGAGTATGGCAAAGAAAGATTGAAAAGATTCAAAAGAAAACTTATAGGAAATATATGGAGGCGTGGAATGGAATGTTCATTTCATTTAAGCTTGAAGAATCAAATGCTTTGTAGACATTCAATGTATGGAAGTCTTCCAAATACCAAATAACGTTCTGAATGTTGAAGGGTACAAAACGAGGAAGACGACTATGTCGCAAAATGATCTCCAAACTATGTGGATTACAGGTTGGTGCTTCAAGGGACAGATTGTTACGGAGATAGATTGTTGAGGAAGGTCATTTTGAGCAGACCATTGAATCACAGAGCATCATAAATAAAAACGAAATTATAATTTTGAAGATCATTTATTATTGGCTAAACGTTATATAAAATCAAAGAAAATAGAAATGAAAAGTTTCAACTATATAACTAAGAGATTATTAATGTTATTTGTTTCTCAGTTACAAAAAAAATCATGTAGAATTAGTAAAATGCTTTTATTTACCTCTCTCCCGTAATGCCTTTTTTAGTCCGAGTTTTAATTCTCTCATCAATTGTCGTATACTTAAAGCTGAAGGATTTGTTGGTTTCTGCTCTAATCTCAATAAAAGATATTCATTAAACACTTCCAAGGGTATCGTCGCGAGAAAAATGTACATTCCACGATAAGAAGGTAAACCCAATTCTTTGTATTCGGGACTCCAGCAGCCGTACCTTCAAAAATACAATTTTGACAATTCCCAAAAATACCGTTCAATTACAAATGAAAAATCGAATTGATTCACGATTTATTGATAGAGTTTATTATATACTGACCTACACAATTCGTCTTCACTCAAATTGGTAACTCTTTCAAAAAGGCTCTGGTCTTTTGGCAATTCCAGTGTCTTCTTAGTTTTCTGTAAAATACGATTGTGCAATTTTTCTAAAAAGTTCAATCCCTTGTCCAAAGCTTTTGTTTTTAAAATATTTTCTATGTATCTTCTGAAGGGAGAAAACTTGGCATCTTTGTGAGTAAGAACATATGCGAAAGGGGTAATGTTGTAGTGATCCCAGGAAGAAAAAAATTCGCTATTGCCACTTCCCGTAGAAGAAGTGCTGTTATTACTATCGGATGGATTTTCTAAAATAACAAAAAAAACAAAACAATTGACGATAATTGGTCTAATGAGCAAATTAAAATCATATTTCTTTAATTGGTAATACTTATCGTTACGTTTTTTTTTGAATATATCAGTAATAATTCAAACCTAGAAAAGAAAAGTCTTTTATGTAGTCATTAAAAGTTCCATAACATATAATTTGTTATTTGGTTAGGCACATTTAAATATAATGGTATGGGTATTTGAGTAATAGAGTAGAATAATAATTGTTTTAAGAAATTCAAGCTTTCGACAATTTTACTTGATTTATGATTATAGTTAACGTTTCAAATAAAATCTACACATTACCAGCCAACTTACATTTATTTATATTTTGTGACTCCTATCTATTCAATGAAACATGAATTAAACAATGAGTTAAATGTTAAAATGGAAACTTATGGAAAAACAATCCTATGGAGTATCGAGAACAATTTGATAGGAATTAATATTGTCAATAGCTCGACACAAAATAATTCAACTATTTCTCAAATATTTATTTTGAAAAGTATGGAATTGAGTCCTATCTGTTCAGTAAGATATAAAGTAAACAATGAGTTAAATGGAAACAATCCTAAGGAGTATTTCAATTCAAAAATTTTAAATTTTTTTTCAATTGTTTTTTCAGATCCAAATAATTATTTTGATAACAATGAGAAGGAGGTAAAAAACATCAAAATTATGCTCTAAATTTTGGAAATTTTAAAAAAATATGATATCTCAAAAATTGTACAACGCATTTTTTTCCAATAGCAATTCACACAATCTATTTCTATGCTAAATATTAAGAGAATTTACGATTTAATCGACAAGAATTAAATGCTGAAATTCCAGATATTCTAAAGTATACCCATGACGTAGATAAATGTTGACACCAAAGAAATTTTTTTATCGATTCTTCCAATAAAGCCCTCCCTGATTTTTTAGTATATGATCAAGTAACGTTGAGAAAAAATTTTATTTTCGTTCAACATAGAATGAGTTACAATTCGGGCGTAATTTTTCAGCACCTCGCATAGTCTTTTTGGAAAATTTTCAGACCTTGTTTGGGCAATTAATTTTTTACCTGTCAAATTAAAAAAAAAAATAATCAAGTGAAAACTGGAGCTCTGTGGAAATAAGATGTTTCAAATTGTTATATTGAAATATATCCTGGAATCGAGAAATATGATAAAAAACAAAGTTTTTCATGAAAATGATAGTTTAAACTGAAACCGAGTTTTCGGAAAACTCTCATATAAAAATATCCAGCTCAGCTTATTTTAATGTTACTCTTTCAGGAACAAAGAAAAATGTACCGAAGCCCAATTTACCTGAATCATCTTCTACATCAAAGCAAGGCCAATCTGACTGTTTGGATTCTAGAAGAACCATCAACCTTCCTAAAATATTTAATTTCAGTCTCTGCTGTTTCGTGATATTGTACCACTGACACATTACATTGACTTTTCCAACAATTTCTGGAGATCTGTAATAGAAATGGGAATCATATTCTAGTACCACTTGTTTGATACAGAAAAATTAAACGGCACTAACTAACCTCAAAATAACAAACCAGACAAAAATAAAAAATTTAATAATAAGAATACAAAAAAATATGAACGGTTGAAAAGTTTAAAAATAAGAACGTAAAATAACAAACCAATTCGAAAAATTCCAAAACTATAATCAATAATTTCAATTATTTATAAAATAAGTACTACTATAAACTACTACGCAAAAGAAATAAATACATTTTGTTGGAAAAAAATGGAATTGTTTTCATTTATTAATTTGTTGTCAATGCTTGAGGATAAAAAATAATAGTTTTTCTTCAAGATTTTTTGGTAATTCAAAACTGGAGCAAGTGACATATATTTGGCAGATCAAAAAATATTCTATTCTATTACCAATGCATCAACAATTGACGATTTGTATTGAGCCTTTTTTATGGTTATCGCGAATGCATAACTCACAATAAATTCTAAAATCGACTGCATGGATACGCCGAATGTGCGTGGACTGAAGCTACATTTGCATCATTGCCTTGTAAATTAAAGTACTTTAGGTTACAATGTTTGCATGATTTTATATCTGGTAGTTGGATTTTGAGTCCTCAACCTGCAACACCATTCGAAATTACATACTAAGAAGGGCAAAAGTATCAACAATGACATCTTCCCCTGAGTAGATATAATATGTGTACATTTCACACTTATTAATTAGAATTTATTTAACAAATACAATCAAGCTTAACTGATTCAGTAGTTCTGCCAATTAATCGTCTACTAATGTTTGACAATAATCTGGCTGAAAGTGATCACAAAATTTCTGAATTCTAACCCTGAATCCAAGCATTCTATGAAATAGTGTAGTTCAAAAGTACTTTTTCATATGATCCGAAAGAGTCTGGATAGGGGATCGTAAATAGGATTGCTAAGGCTATTTTAAAACAGAAATATTCATTTCCTGCAACCATGATATATTAAGGCTTTCGCTTTATAGCAGGCTGTGTCATATAAATCCCTATCAATGGAAGAAAATAATTCCTTTTTTGAAATATTTTGCTACTTTTCAATATTGATAGCACTATTAATAAATAGGAAATGTCCATTTCCTTGTGATGACATACAGCTTCAGACCATCACAGATTCTGGAAACTTAATCTTTACTTTTATTAATTCTTCTTAGGGTATCTACAACACAAATTTGAAACTTAGATTTGCCACTTGCTAGGGCTTATTTTATAGCGAATTAGCTTAACCAACTCTTTATTAAACCCACGCAAACACGCTTAACTTATTTGATAATCTATAATGTATGTCGATTTTTAATATTAAATACATAAAGTCCTATGCTATGGTTGCAATAATGGGATTTCATAAATTGTCTTATTAACACTTTCCGCTAATTAAATCACTCAATTCACGTCATAAGCTATTTTTTCGAAGCTCTGTTTGATAATATGATTTCCAGAAAAAATTAATACATGAGATTTTATTGGATTAATCGATATTTATCATTATGAACGGATTATGGTTCAACTAATTTGCATGGGTATTACTTTTTAATTTTATTTTCTATAAAAATCATTGTAGGCGATAAAAATATTAGTTTTTGTTGCTCAATTGGCGAAACCACATAGAACCAAATAAACAAAGAATTAAATTATATTCCATATATATCTTCGTCCAATATATATTTGGTTTAGATAAAATATTGTAATGAAATATAAGGTAGCATACTAAAACCAAAATAATTCTTTATATAATTGGAACATTATTTCAGCAAAATTTATAGAGTGAGAAACATTGTACTAATGTTAAATAAAGATGATGTATATACATAGAATTAATTATAAAGATGGAAGAATTAACATTAACTTTTAAAATAACATAAGCATATATAACTTATCAACTAATGTTGAATCTTACTTTGTCAATTTTGTATATAATAATATATGAAAAAAGAAGAAATTACAAGAGTGTACTTCCAGTATATGACAAAAAACGGACATCATAAAAGAACATAATTAAAAAGAGTGACAAAAAAACTATAAAAGGCGAGAAAAAAAAGTTGTAGTTAGTTAACAAAAATAAATAAGAAAAACTGAAGTATAAGTAGTTGCCGAAAAATCCAAACGGAAAGTGAATAAAGAAAACTGACCTAGAAATGGCGAATACTACTGTCTTACACAATCTATACAACATATATTTCAACTTTGAAGACGCCACGTTGTTTAGTATTTGTTTGGCAGCCATTAATAGTGAACGTTTTCAGTGAATTTGTAAAAGTCAACAAAATTGTTTTGTGATACAATGCTTTTATTTGAAAAGCATTAGCCCAACCAACATAAAAGCTGATACTATATTCTACTCTGGGTAAAACTGCCCCTACGTCATCAAAATATCAATATCAAATAAGTATGCCAAATTGTCGCAAACCTTCATTAAATGGAGATGGCGCCTGAAGAAGATTGCAACGTTTGAGTGAAGAAATCAAGCAAAAACGGTCGTGTTTGGCTAAGAAGAAAGTGTTGTTTTATCAAGACAATGCCCCAGCTCACACATTATCTTTGAATCAACAAACTGTTTAGGTTAAGTAATCAAAATCTTTTTATAAGTTTCACACACTATTATAAAACACACGGAGAGAAAGAGTGTTCTTTATATTACGTTTCAAGTATTTCTACTTTGTTGATAGATAATAGGTATATATTTTATAATAAGGAATAATCAAAATTTTTGAACAATACAGATATTATAACTCCTTTCATTAAATTTGTTTTTTTTTTATTTATATCGTGTACGCTAATATGTCACGATTGGCGCCCAACGTTTTTCCTTCTTCTCAATTAATAGATGCCAGATGTCGTCGAACATAACAATTTGGCTCCAAAAGGGTGTAATTTTTTCCAATGTCAAATATTATCTTTAATAATGTAATGTCAAAAAAACTATAAAAATCACTACAAATTTACCTGTATAAAGGATACAATTCTGCAAAAGAATTTGATGAAGGAAATAATCTTTCGGCGTCTTCTAATCTCTTTAATAATTTTTCAATATCTTTTAGAGCATCATTTTGGGCTTCCATACATGATCCACACCAAAGAGATCCACAACCTATACATTCTTCTTCCACACCACTGTCACTACTTTGGCTTGTATATCTAAAACAAAGACAAATGATTGAGACCTAAATAGAGATTTCATACAATGTCCACTACAGGCACAGCAAATTATAATGCATATTTAAATAGAAAATATGGAAGAAAAAAATCAGACAATGACTCTCGATGGAGTTTTTTTAAACTTTGAACTAAAGTAAAAATATATCATACCTTGATTGTTGGGATAATGTAAATGTATAAAAATGTTTGTATTTCTCCAAGCTGAAGATGAGTAAAAACTGAAATTTCTTTATAAAATTGGATTTTTAGGAACTAATGTGGACATCATACTGTATGTACAGTGGCGAACAATACCGTTCAAGGCCTGTGGCAAATTAAGAGTGTGGGGTCCTTTCCCTCGCAATATAAAGAATCAACGATAAAGTTTTTTTTTATTTCATAATAAATCACTACATAAAGGAGGTATATGAAACGCTATTATAATTATTGATTTTCTAGTAATTAAAGTTTAAAGAGCGGACTCAACTGAAATCACAATTTTTATTTTAGTACAAAATATTTATTATTAAAATTCCTTTGTTCGGGATTTTTGTCCATAGAAAGTGTTAATGACATCATTAAAGTACAAATTTCGCGTTATGGAATGTTCAATGGATACAATAGCTAAGTTGCGTAACCTTCCTTGTCCCATATAATTTCTTAAATAAGTTTTTATCAATTTCAGTGGGCCAAAATTCAGAAAAGAAATAAAATGATTAATAAATCAGCAAGTCCTCCTACTGAAGATGTCGTTTTTATTTCGTGTCTAAAAGCGGATCGAAAACTGAGAATTTCCTTGGCAAATGAGATAGATATGTCTTTTTTATATAAATCAACAAATACTAAAGCCTTTTCCGATAACTTGGTATCACGGTATTATTTAAATTTGGTCAGCGATGCTTAAAATTTCTGCAAAATGATTTCCCACCAATGTTATATGATATTCACAGAGATATGTGGTTCATGCATGATGGAGCCGCTCCCCACTTCCTACATAATGTCAAAAATCATCTAAATACCATTTTTTCTAATAGGTGGATTGATCGGGGAGGTCCATTTGTATGGCCACCACTTTCCCCTGAATGAAATACAATGGACTCATTTTTTTGGGAATACCTTACATTGGTAAACACAAGGAACAAAATGATTGATAGAATAAACTTCCATTGTGAAGCTATAGGGAAGAATCTTGGAACGCTCTTCCAAGTTCAAAGAAATATCCTCCGTAGACTCCAGAAGTGTGTAGAAGTGCAAGGTGCCAACTTCGAACATTTATTATGGTTGTTTTTTTAGTTTTTATTTGACAAGTTGTAGGCTAACCAACTAAATTTTTCCATATTTCAATTTTTTCCTCATGTAATTAAAACGATGTTCAACAATATCCAATTAGAAACGTTTGATTGTGTTTTAATACCACCTTTGAGTATTTTCAATAAATAATTACAATTGATGATAATTTTATTCATTTTATCCCTGCAAAAGTGACGAATTGATAACCATTGAGCATGCCGACGCTGGCATTCAGATAGTAGTGTAGAATTATATATTCTGTCAAACATACTACATGGACAAAAGGTAATAATTCAATAAAAATTCATATTGTTCGAAGTTCTGATTTCGCAAGTTTCTATAACTCTGAAAAGAGGAGTCGTATGAGAATTTTTTTATGTCAGCACTATTTTCACGTCGTCACTCACTCCCGTATTTATTTTGCATTAAGTACCCGGAACACCCTGTACACTTTATTAAACTATCTAGAACTGTTAAGCCTTTAAATTTGAATATCTCACAATCTCAAGATCAATATTCTAATAAGCTTTCCACTCAACATTTCTGTTTATCATCTTGTCTATGAATTGTGTTCACTTGTAATCTATTTGTAGAATAAAAACACTTCAGTTAAGTCAATAATTATACGAAAGTTATTAAATAACAAATTAGTTTAAAGTATTACCAAATAATAAATTGTAAATAGAAAAAAAAAACATTTTGCTTAGATAAATAAAACCAATCTCATAAAATGTTAAAATCTGGTATATACCGAGGGATGGAGTGCCGAAATAATTTAGCTTTGAGAAGAAATTTACCTTAATACTAAGCAGTAGAGGCAAAAGGGGATCAAAACACCATACAATAAATGTTATAAAGATAGCTCCAAGGCAGCAAGTTAAATAACTTAATTCACAACTTTGTAAATACTACTTATTAATATAGAATATAAATAAATAAAGTGGTTCCAATAATCTGACTACTGTTCTCGTTGGATACCAAGACTATTAAGACTATGCGTGTTTATAACTAACTACCTTTATGGTCGTTAAAGTCACATCAATACAAAAATAAGAGTAAGTAATTTGATAAGTTAATGGACTTTCAAGTGTCTAAGGGACATATAGAACCGCTTAAGTAAGACGTTGAGGACGGTCAGTCAACAATAAATTTTAATGAATGCAATAGTAAGTACAAGTTAAATAGGTAGATTAATGATTCTTCACAGACACATTAATATAAGACAGAAATTAGGTAATCCGAGATGATACGTTAATAGAGCATAAAATGAGAGACATATATGGTTAACAGATTTTAAATGGTTCCCAACAGGAGCGGCGAGATAATTAGCAGGCAAAAATGGAATAGGAATGTACGGGCCTAGAACCGAACACTCTGAGAGCTTCGGAATCAAAACATCAAATATTTTTCAATCAGAAATATATGTAATTGAAAAATATCTTTGGAAAATAATCATCTTGTCCGTTAGACAAGATGGACCAGCTAAATGAGTTAGGTAAAAAGTAAGTTACCCTGCAATGGATTCCGACACACACTGGAGTCGAGGGAAACTAAATATCTGATAGAATTGCTAAAGTAGGGACAGATAAATCTTGAAACCTTTTGTGGAATCAGCTACAAAACAATAGAAAAAACACAAAAAAGGTGTAGACAGTCACGAGAATAAACTACATAGATTAAGACGGGCAAAGATACTACAGGAAAACTATAACTAGAAAAGATCGGTTAAAGGTATCACCATAGGCAAGAATAATCTACAAATACTAACACTTTTAGTGACACTGTCGCTTCAGTGGACACATGAAGATGCTGGGTTTAGAAGAGAATGCAATGAATGTATGGATTTTGGGGTATTGTATGTTAGTTAATTACAGCATAGTAAGGTTTGTATACAGTGTGGTACGATTCGGTAACCTAGGGGAATCGTTCTAGACAGCATCACACTGCTGCCATTCATCCGTCACCACGATGTATTCCAATTTGGATTCAGGA
Organism: Diorhabda sublineata; assembly: GCF_026230105.1. Taxonomy (NCBI): domain Eukaryota; kingdom Metazoa; phylum Arthropoda; class Insecta; order Coleoptera; family Chrysomelidae; genus Diorhabda; species Diorhabda sublineata. The sequence continues at coordinate 9,497,211 of NC_079484.1, forward strand.
GATATTTATCAACCTCTGGGTCTAGATCAGCTAGATTTAGTTTCAATAGGATCACCACGAGAAGAATGCAATCGAAATCACGTACTCCCAATCGTATTGGGAGTATCTAGCTTTCTTGGTGGCCAGTTTATATAGATGCAAAGTCCTAAGACTCTCCGTGCACAACTTTGTTACCCTGGAATGGTCCTTCTTCCATTCGGCTTTAATTCGATTGGAAAGATTTCCAAAGCTCCACGACCACAAGAGAGTGCAATGTGCAGTGTCTTGAAGGGTGAGAGACTACGTATTAAACCTTGGAACATATGAAATAGGAGACGAAGATCTCTGGCAGCTAGAACTATCCCACATTCTGATTTTTCTAATAGGAGTGGGAGTAATATATGAGGAGCAAGAAAAGGGACACAATAGATCCATGACACCCTAAGCACATATATACATACATAGACAAATGAAGCCTAGTTAAGCAATTAGGTGATGGCATAAAAATTAGAAACAAGAATACAGAAAGAACAAAAAACAACAATATTATATAATATTTCATGTAAATAGTAATAGTTTATAGTTGGATTGTGGGTGGACAGGACACGTTGCGCGCATAGATCGTCTGATAGGCCCCCACTTAAAACTACCAAAAGCAATGTCCTTTGAAAAGCTAATCAGGCATTTTGGCTTGAGCTTTTAATGTTACTAGACAAACTGTAAAGCTTATACCAATATTTAAACTTTGCACATGCTGAGCATTCATCGATTATGTGGTCTGCCATCTTTTCCTCTCCCATATACCAACAGCAGTCCGAATCGTCCGTGATGTCTATAGTATGGAGATGGTGTCTTCGACGAAGACGGTGATAAAATCAGGGAGCATACGAAAAAACGTCGAAGGCAAGGCAAAGCTTGGGTTTTCGAAAGAAATTTATCGAAAATGAGAAGACTTGGTCAAAACAAAAAGTTCATATGACTGAAGAAGGATTAAAACGTTACTGTAGTTGTAATAAAGTGAAGCTTCGGGCTGAATTCAGTGTTCTGCTGTGATTTATCTTTTATTTGATGTTTCCTGTAATGATATATCATTATTGCGTACTGGAACATGTCACGATCATGAAAATTGTGACTATCAGTCAACTGGAGGATTGAATGAGGCAACGAAAAAGAAAATAGAAAAACTATTCGAACTGCGTCTGAAACCTAAATCTATTATGAAGAACTTAAGTAAAATTAATGGATTAATTCAACCGAGAAGTTACAGTTAACCAATTATCTTCAAATCATATTGCAGAAAAAGTATGGGCCCGCAGTAATGAACTAGGGAGAGCTAGAATTATAGTTAAAAGAAACCTCTTAAATACCTGATGACAGTCACAAAGTTTTTGTTGTGGCCTATGAAATTTCCGAAGATGTTCTGTTCTACGGAACTACAGATAAACATTTTCACCCATCTGGATAAGCTGCGACAACAGCAGAACGAACGGAAGACTTTAAATTTTTATTTTGCGCATTGAAATACTCTACTCATACACTTTGACTGGTAAAGTTTTGGTCTGTGATGCAGCCAAGGCAGTACAAACTGCCTTTACTCGCACTTTTGGAACTGATACACAAGTTGAGCAAAATAAAAAAGTCGCAAAAAAAAAGTACTACAAGACATCAAGAAATCGAGAGCCGAAAATAATTTTATTACCTACTTTGGCTCATATGGCTCATACTAAATCGTTTCTGGTATTTGGGCGCATTGCCGGGGACCCCTTCTACAAATAATGTTCTTGAAGCTATCAATAAAACAATATAAGATGGTGACACACTTCGTGAGCATCATCTTCTGGGGCGGTTCTTAGCAATTGCTTCTTAAATAGTCAAGTACTGGTCTAATGAATACAAAATTAATATTGAAAGACGGTTTGCTCAACTGCCAACAGTGTCCATTAAGATATGGACAGAAAGTTACCAATGAGTAAAACTGTGAAAGCAGGTGTCATTGAAGATTAACATTGAAATAGTTTGCTCATACAGAATTCCAGCTGAATTGAATTTGGATTGATAGAAATAATGAAAGACCGTGAGAAACCTTTGTAGAATACAAAGAGCAACATTTTAGCTACTAAGAAGTAATAAGGCCCCGAGAAAAAGATAATTGGTTACATGACACATGCAATTGCCCAAATTTTCTACAAGATTATATTGGCAAGCATCTCGTTGGATTGGCAATTCGGCTTAAGCATGTCCAATCTCCTTCAGAGACATGAGCTATTCCGATTGGCATGAGACGCGAAAGAGGACGACCAGCCAAAGCTAAGAAAGAATTAATTGTGCAATAAATTATTACAGAAGACTGATTCTTCTCAAGATTTTTAAAATAGTTATTATCAGTTTTAAAATTGTAAGAGTTTTATCTTTTAAACTTTGGTTGAATAAAAGCTGAAGAAAATCATTTTTTCGGTAGTGGTTAATTAATTTAGAGACATAAAAAGCTCAACCTTGGTAAAAATCTTATAATAATAAAGGATCAAACTTTAGGAGTTTGTTTACTATATTTGGATAACTAATTATTAACCTAGAGTAATTTACTTTGATAGGACAACAACAAATATTTGCATGTTATTTTAAATTAAAATGTGGTTAATAGTTTGGTTTATATTAATTTTTGTATGGATTGTTTCATATGCTTACTTTTTAGGTTGTCTTCGAAATTTATAGTTTCGAATATCATTCAAAAGTGGTTCTACAGTTTCTCTAGCTTGACATAAATAAGCATCTTCTTCCAAGGGTGTCTTATCTGCATGGTACGCTTGCAATTCTAACCAAATCAAATCTTTCAGTTCATTTTGCCATATTGTTTCTTCCTTACTCATCTAAAAATAAACTGTTAGTGAATTATTAACACATTTATGAAGGATTTTCATAAGCTGTCCAAACCGAATGTTAAAACCGAGAATCCCAATTGTGTAGATCTTGGTCATGATATCGAGAATTGTCCAAAGTACTGTTTAATAACTGACACAGATAGCGTCTTTGATCATTAAAAATCAAAATTCTTCAAAATATTTGGATATTGAATCATTTCTGTTTACATTTTGGAATTGGCTAATCTCAGGACTCATACAAATGAAGGCTCATTTTTGGCTCGTTTTCATCAGCTCTTTTTAACGAGCTAGGCAAGAATTACCCTGCAATGGATTGCGGGACACACCGAAGCGAAGGGAAACGAAATAGTTGATAAGCTCGCTAAAGCGGGGGCAGACAAGCCCTTCATGGGACCCAAACCCTTCTGTGGCATCAGATACAGAGCAATAGAAAAAGCATTGGAAAAGAAGGTAGAAGTGATAAAGCTGCTCAAGTGGCCCTATTGCGACAAGACCAGAGTCAGCAAGAAATGGCCAGTGCGCTAAACATGAGCCAGTCTGCATTTTCCAGAGTTAATCATCGTTACTAACAGACTGGTGACTTTTATCGAAGTCGCGATTGCGGAAAAAAAGTGCATATCCAAGATAGATGACAGCTTCATTGTCAGCGCATCGCCGAGAAATCAGTCCTATACTCCAACAAGAGCTCAGAGAAACCCGAGGAGTGGCGAGACAGTCAGAAGAAGTATTAAGGTAGTTAACCTTGAGCCAAAAAATCCAGCTACTGGCCTAAATTAATCCCAACCAATCGAGAAGCTCTTCCACGATTTGCCAAAGGGCACGTTAATTGGTCTGACGAACAATGGGAATCCATTCACTTCTTAGACGAAAGCACAGTGTGTCTGCATAGTAGCGATAGTAGAGAACGAGTCTGAAGAAGGTCTGGAGAAAGATTAACTCAGGGTTGCATAAAAAAAAACGTGGCATATAAATGGAAGTTGAATTTTATTGAAACGTGCGGTTTTTTAGGAGATCACGTCGTTTTTATCGGAGAAAGCTTCATCCTAATGCAGGACAATGCCCGTCCACATATTGCAGGTTTCGCACAGCAGTATTTACAGGATGTCAACTTAAACCCAATCGACCATTTATTAAATGAAATTGAGAAAAAAGTTCGGGCTAGAAATCCTGCATCAGCCACGGAATAGGACCGCAAAATGGTGCTCACTGAAGAATGGGATAGTTTCGGATAAAATCGAGAAGAAAGACTTATTCCATCCATAAAAAAGCAATTTGAAGCTGTTATCGGGGTCAGGGGAGGGATCACTAAATATTGAAGGTTAATTTCAAATAAATGACAAAAAATCTTCCATATATTCTTATTGGGAAAATGTATGTGGAAAACTGTCGAGAAAAGTTTCTTAACCTCAAATTAAAATAACTCTAAGAAGCAAAAATGGAAATTGAACTATTATACTAAGAGCTGTAGTTATTATTAAACGATGTAAACCTGGCCATATTAAGATTATATTAAAAAAATTGGTTTAGAAATTACCTTCCATTTTCCAAACTGTTTATTTTTTTGTTGCCATTGATTTAATTTCACACAATTACGGGAGTTTGCTTATTTTTTTACTTACCGCTCTTTTGGCATTGTCCGAAACGTCATTTTTTTCTCCCAGCATTAGTAGAGATCTCATTATGAGAAAAAATTCAACTTTCTTATCAAAACCCTCTGCATTCCAAAGATCTTGACTGAATTCTTCTAAATCAAAATCAGTCAATTGAAATTCAACTGTTTTCTTTAGTATTTGCTTTTTACTGCATGGAAATGTTCTTGCTACCAAGCTCATAAACCTATAAATAATATATTATTCACGAGTGTATAATGCAGATTATTATTCACCAGGTGAATTATACTGCATAAATTACCGGATGAATGATAACTCATCACTCCTACATGCACCCATTAACCCCATTATTAAAGTAACCATAAATTGTAGTATGTAATGAAATAACTACCTAAGTGAAATATTTACTCAATATTTTACCTTTGTTGGTAGGTATTTACCATTAGATGCTTTCGTTGAAAAGTTATTGATATATTTTTTATAATTTTCTGAATTTATACTTTGATGTAAGGTGATTGAGTTTCAAAGCATTCAGTACATAGTCGATTCAGAGAAAAAGGTGCCAGTTCAAAAAAATTCACAGGCCATATTATATACTTTTTTTTTACTTTTATAGCAAGACATTTAATGATGCAACTTCAGGATCTTCCTCTTATTATAAATCTGAGAAATCTACGTATACAAACAATAATTTTAATAGATTTCATTCGACTTTATTTCATTTTAGAAGTTACTTAGATTTATGCATTATTTCGAAAAATATGGTATATTAAGTAACAAATATACGACACGCACATTCCAAGTCACTGACAACTCAGTGTAGATGGTCCTTGCCTTCTAATTGTGAGTCCCAGCTTCAAATCTCCTCCAAGATAATTCAATTTTTAAAATTTTTGCAATGTACAAAGCTGAATTGAAAATATTTAGTAGTTTACAAATTTTAAAAACCAATTTTTTGTATCAAAACAAAATAATATTATAGTTATATCAATGAAGCATCTGACAGCAGTGATTAATTGATTCATAAATCCCTGCAGTGATTAATTATTAAGATCGAGCAATCAGACGTATTATGGGTACATTATACAACAGTTGTGGATAATAGTTATTTATGCAACAAGTGAGTAAAGTATTCCTACGAGTGAAAAAAAGTTACTTTATTCACGAGTTTCATACAAAAATTTTTCTACGCCCATAGAATTAAAAGAATTCGACAAAATCTTTACCAATTTTTATTTTGTAATTGTTATATTAGAAGTACTTCTGTGAGCATTATTAATTTGAAGCGAAGAAGTTACATTACTATTGGTACTTGAATTGGCAACATAGATTGTTGGTAGGATCTTGAACATTTATTAACTTGAGCTACCAATTCTTTCTACAAATGGAAATAATTGAGTTTTTAGCATTTCTTGGTAACTGCTAGCCTCCATATGACCTGAGAGAAAATTCAGGTTTCGGCCACCATCATTAGGCCGAAGCCTTCCCATACCATTAATGCGTCTCCATCTTTACTTTCTTTTGGAAAAGATTTCTTCATGTCATGTCAATAGAACAGAATTGAGTCAAATATTGACAAACCTGGAACACATTCCCATATAAGAAAAAATATATAGATGGCACAGAAAGCCTTTTGTTCTATTGGCATGACATGAAGAAAGGTGGATAAATCTTCTCCGAAACTAAGTAACTTGGATGCTCATTAATAGTATATTGAGGTCACCTTATATGTTTAAATGGTAATTATAAATGGTAAACTTAAAATGAACTTTCCCTCAGAGCTATCAGTTACTAAGAAATGCTAGAAACTCATTTTTAGTCATTTTGAAGAAGGAATTGATGGATCAAGTTGGATTTTCCAACAGAATACTGCCTTCATTCATGTTTCAAACTCTTTATTGAATGGTTTTTAGATGAATATGTCATGGAATGGCCTTCCCTTTCAAAATTCCCAAGTAAATGGGACATTCTAAGTATATACTAATAATAGGTAGACGTTTCAGTCTAAAACAGAAATGAAGACAGCCATCATTGAAGCCTGGGACAACACTGATGTTAATGTCTTCCAGAAATTTAAAAATGATAGATATTCTCCATCGTGTATTCCGAAACATATATAGACTTGGCATATTATTGGTCATTAACAGAAGTGGCTTTATTCTGACAACTATAGCCGTCGTGCACATTTTCATTAATAAAAAAAGGAACAGTGTTAGTAAGAAGTGTACTAACTATATATATTGAAATAGAAGAGACCTAAAATCAAGAACATTTAGATGCATTAATATATCAAAAGGTCTGAGAAATAAGGAATTGAAGAAATTTAGGTACCTAAAATAAAAAAAGAGACTATTAGGGACATCACTAAAAGCCCTGTATTAAGTTTACTCTTTTGCTCTCAACAAATTATAAAAAAATATTAGTTTTCATTTAAAAATAACAGTATATAATTTACAATTGCGCGTGGGAAATTTGTGAATAAAGATTCGATAATACAGAAAGAGATACGAAAATTACCTACCTCCGATTTCCCTCTATTTGATAACTGGGTGTCTTAGGATAATCCAAACAACAATCTCCTTGAGACTGAAAATCTACATTGGCTGCTTGAGCTCGCGCTATGTCAAGTTTTAGGTCCCTTTCGGAACCCCTAAGAAGCTTCATGTGACGTTTATTCGTTCGTTTTGGTGCTAAAATAAGTGGACTGGTACTAAAAGGTTGTGTTGACAAATAATCGCAATATTCAACTTTTATTCAGATGAAAATGCTTATACCCCAATCTAAACATATTGCAACCTGTTAAGACTAGCGTCTAATTATGCAGGGTGTTATAAAAAAGGAGGTCCCGTCTCTAAAATAGATAAAAAACTGAAAAATATTTCGAGGTTGGTCGGTAAAAAATTTTCCTAACGCCATCCGTTTTCAAGATAAAGGGCGTTGATGTACTGTGTAGCGTTTTCGGAATATGTTGACTTGAAAATTATGAAGTAATTATCGATTATGGTAAAAAGTATTGATAGAGTTATTAAGAAAATTTTTTACTGAGCAAGCCCCAAATATTTTTCAGTTTTTTATCTATCCTAGAGACGGGATCACTATTTTGAAACAGCATGTATGAAGAGTAGAATTTCTCTACTCTTTTAATAATTCTCTCTTTGTAAACTGACGACGCAGTACGTTTTTATAATAAATAGTTTGGAGTACGATAAATATGAAATTCAAATATCGTTAAGATATTTTTGGGAACACTAGGTTGAAGCAGTCGTGGAAGCAAGGAAAATATGTGAAATAGAAGAGGATGACACAGTTAATGAGCGTTATTTTAATCATTTCAATTGTCGAGATCTAACGCTTGAAAATCGAGGTATATTGAAGTTACAAGAGAAGCAGTAGAAACCCAACTTAGCAACAGCTCTTGCCGATTATCAGACTTCCTTGACCCTTACCATTTGAAATCATTAGGTGAGATCTATAAGACGTCGAGTAGAGGTTCACTTTTTATTCATTTCTTTCTTTCATTCAGCATCTTTCATTAAGAATGAAACGCCTAGGCTTTAAATCAATCAAAAATGACGAAAAGTATTCATTAGTGAACCAATCCAGCGATGTTAGATTTCGGCATTCGGCATCAATCACTCACACCCGAATGAACGAAAAATGAAACGTATGAACACGAAGAGAACGTTCACTCGAGTTCGTTTGACGATATATTCGAGGAAATGAGCGAATAAAGTTCATTTTTTTGTCATTTTGTGTGTGTCTTGTGAGCGTGGAATGAAAAAAAAGAGAACATTCCGTTGAGTGATCATTCATTCGAATAAACCGAAAAGTGAACCGTCTGATATCACCCTATTTCATATCGTCTGAGAGTCTTCACGTCTGCCAAAGCTGTGACGTTCCTGTGTCTGTGCATCCTCATTGATTGCAGGCAAAACTAAGTTTGATCTGAAAGCTAACTTTAAGGAGGCACACAACTGCCCGACAGATATCCAGAAAAGTGCTCGAGTCCCTCAAAGTTAACAATATGTTTCAGAAAATATAATTAATATAATAGATTTTGCCCTATTTTCCCTGTGATTGAGCGTAATGTCTTCATCAGGGAAAACACTAAGAGACAGAATAAGGAGTAATGATATTAGAAGAATGTGTGACGTTCCGGATATAGTGAGATGGGCCAGAACTAGAAGAAGAGCATGGAGAGATCATGTCAATAGAATGGACGACGATCGACTGGCGAAAATCGCAAAGGAAGAGAGACCCAATACAAGTAGACCGCCTGGAAGACCACCAAAGGGCTGGTACGAGAGCTGGTCCTCGGGGTCACAACTTAGGCTGCCTCTTTGAAAACACAAGACATAGTCTTAAAATATCAATACGATTCGAGCTGAAAGTCTTCTGGTTTATGAAAGTTTATTGTATCTAGAAATCATTCTAGATGTTCGAGCTATCAATGCTAAGATATATAGTGGACAGCTGATACGAATGTATGTGATTTTATGAGAGAAATATCGAGGTTTAGTTAACAGAAAGCAGGGTTCTCTCACAACAAGCCTACTCTCGTCTCAATGAATTTTAATATTGTTAAACTTACCTTCATCGTCGGAATGTTCCTGTCTAGTGAATATTTCATCGAAAGTTCCTGTTGTATTCCTCCGGGAAATACATGCTTTGGCTTTCACAACTGTTGTCAAATCACTGAAACAATTAAATACATTTAATATTGCACATAAATGTGTCAAAACAAAAAATTTACTAACTGATAATCATGGATGGGATTGTGCATTGTCGGAAAAGCTTTATATCAAATATGTTTGTATTAGGTATTTTCACACGTTCATAATTATATTCGATGCACGAATTGTGAAAGTTACACTAATAATTACGATATTAAAAACTACTTCGATGTAAATTCTTCAAATAACACATTCATTCAAAACTAATTATTAATTTACCTAAATCTAATAATAATTATTTTATCGGAAACAATTCGTCTATACTAGAGACGAAAAATGTTCATCAATACACATTCGGTTATATACTTTACCTATTTTTACTAGGACTAAGGACTAGGACTACTAAGTAGAGGATTTTACTGATTACTACCCCTGGTAAGAAATCAAATTGTCGCCAAAGAAGCCGTGTTACCATAAAAATCTAATTTGAATACGACTCCTGACAATGACGGTTCATGGTGTTGTATAAATGTTATGTGCCCGTTCGCGTGCAAAAAAAAACACTAAGGTTTTTAACTATGGTCCAACATCCAAAAGATGTTCCATGGAGTGCCATCAAAAAAGAAAGCCCGTGCCAAAAAAAAACAAAAATCAAAAAATTGTTGGCTACAATATTTTGCGACTGCAAGGGTATCCTTCTGATTGACTTCAAGGAACCAAATGCAATCATGAACGCGGCTTATTACTATGATTTACTAAGGCAGTTACGCCAAAAAATTATCGAAAAAAGGCGCGGCGAAATCAGCCGAGAAGACCGCTTGTTTCATAACAATGCTCCAGGCCCCACTAGTGCGCTTTCCAAGGCAACTGTACACGAATGTTGCTCAACAGATATTGAACATCCACGATATAGTCCGAATCTAGCCCCGTCCGACTATTTTTGTTCCCAAAGCTGAAACTCGAATGAAGATGTAAAAGATTAAACAGTGACGATGAAATTAAAAAGGCGGTTGGCTTTAAAAATGCGTCATATTTTTTGGGGCAAAGAAGCTTCAATCAGACGTTCTAAATATTGTGTGAAAATAAAGAGATTATATTGAAAAATAATAACAGTTTTTTTATTTATGACCTTCCTTTCTATGTTAGGCTAAGATATCATGGGCTGCAGTATGTAATTATTTCACTTATTTTAAATTATTTTTCGGATCTTAGTGTTGTTTGCTATTTTTGTATTTAATTTTAGCTGTTCTGTGACACTTTAAGGTAGATACAGTGCCTAATAGAGAAAAAAGTGTTAACACGGAAATCAGTGGAGAGTTTGGATATAAAGGTTCAATATCCAATACCAAGAGGTTATTTTAAATATTTTTGAGTGTGCCTGAAACAAGAACATGAAAAACAGCCTGCAAATGCTTCATAGGTTGCTACTGAAGTTGTGAGATATGGCAACACTGATGTGATTGTCAAATTTGACATTGCCATCATAAAATTTGACATTTTTAATGGTTAACGTATTCAGAACGTATTGTCATACGAAGGCTATTTGATTTTTTTTTAACTTTCATCTTGGTCAAATGACTCACCCTGTATAACGCATATTATCATTACGGAATATTAAACAAAAATATAAGTTTTAAATAATTGATAATATAACATGAAAATGACATATTAACATTTATGAACATAAAGAACATAAATTATATACTTATACTTTGATAGCATTTACAAGACTCATGAACATACCCTATTAAGATGTCCCCTTATTACGAGGGCCGCTTTTTTCAACCTCCGATAGGCTATAAATGAAAGACAAATTCATATAAAACAATAATTTTATCACCAAAATATTGATACACTTATAGTTATTTTTCTACCGAATCACCGAAGAGATTGAGACATTTGTCATATCTGTAGACAAGCTTTTCAATACAATACAGTAACAATAAAGTACAAAACAGACCTTGAATCTTCTGGAATCTTCGCAGACAAAGCAGTAATGGTAAATCTGCGGTTTTCTTTAACCATTCTGTCAACTCGTTGAACCAGATCATCTGAAACGACAGATTTGCGTCCCTTGCCTTCTTCGTCATACATATCATTTCGGCCATCTTTAAACTTTCGACACCATTCACGCACAGCACCATCACTCATGAAGTTTTCCCCATCCATACGACTCATTCTTCGATGGATTTCTGCAGCACTATGGCCTTCAGCCTATAGAAAACGAATCGCAATGTCGCAATTCACACTTGGAGGGAGCATCAAATATGGCGGATATGTTTACGTAGCTGTAGCACAATGCCGACTGACGCCTGAATGTTAACAATGGCGGAGTATGTAGTTCGAGAGTTTCGCTTTCTTCTGCCCGCGTAGCGTCTGCACGGAGCGATCGGAGGTTGAAAAAAAATGGCCCTCGTATTTTGTTTAATGGTTTGAAGCAGGGATGTAACGGTTATATCGGAATCGAAGTCGGAGTCGGAATTTTAAAATTTGATTTGTCGGAGTCGGAAACGGAATCGAAGGCAGATGAAAGATCCGATGTACTTTTTGACAGCTACCTTATAAACTTTTGTTTCAAACCTATCAAAAAGTGGAAGAACAAATGGACAAAGTACAGTTGAAGGGAATGGAAGTCTTCATTGTATGTTTGTATTGTATTGTGAATTTATAACGAAAAAATGACTTATCAAGTTTTAATACTATCGGGAATTAGTAATATGATCTATTTGAAAATGATGTTGAACTGCTAAATAATCATTTTCTTTCACTGTACATTTACGAGCAGATTTTTTAGCCTTTTTAATTTCAGTACTAAGAGATAAATGAAAAATTGCATCTTACATATGTTGTAAATTAAATCAGGTGAAGTTATTCCAGAAGAAGCAAGTTATATATAACAAACAAAATAGTGAATATTCTCCTTTGTGATTTTTTATTCCGTTAACATTAACAATTTTTTCTGGGATTAGGTTAGGTCTCCTGTATGTCTTAAATATGTGCAATTTTCATTTATACCGTTCTCTGTTGGACTTAGTAACGATACGTTTGAGCTTGGTTCACTCCAAATGTCTGTTGTAAATGAAATTTTGTTAAATTTGCTAATTTTGTATACAAATTTCCACAAATATATTATGTAAAAAAACTGATCCCTTAACTGATAATTCGGCAAGACGAACTGCGAAAGACGTTTAAATCTAATACCTTCTACGAAATTGAAGGGAAGATCTTTCAAACAAACCATTTCAGAAATCAATCTATTTCCGTTGATTTGGGATTAGAACTATACCATTTTTGATTCATCATCAAAAAAATCTTTGAGATAAATTTGTTTTTCGGCTTTTTGGAAAAACTGAAACAAGAACTTTTCCAGCAGATTTTTGGACACGAAACTTCTTATGTTTTGGAGAACCAGAGTGTCACCATTCCATCGATTGTTGCTTTGTTTCTGCATCGTAGAAATGTATCCAAGTCTCATCCATAACAATTCGGTTTAAGAAGTCTACATCGTTTTCAACTCGAGCAGAGATCGAACGCGATGCTTCTACCTTTACACGCTTTTGGTCAACATTCAAACATTTTGGGATCCATTTTGCAGCAATTTCTCTCTGCATCGATATTTCCGGGGACTGACACAGAAACTGGCCTTCCCGATCGGTTATCATCGTCAACGGAAAATTTACCTCTTTTGAAACTTGCAGTCACATACGAAGGACATTGATCATCAAGGATATTAAGCATATCTAAGTAATTCTGCATACCTCCTAACCCTTTTAAATACAGATACTTGATAATGGCTCGATACTCCAATTTTTCGATTTTCTTTTCTTTTTTTTTTTCTTTTAATTTATTGCGTAACACTGGTTTACTTTTTGACGTCAAACTTTACACTAACACTTCTAATAAGTTATTGTTCGTTGCTATGGTAACGCAATATTTTGTTTATGCATGGAACTGATCTACGCTAACTAAATATCAATACATCCTCGTATATAGTAACGCGCAAAAGACATCAGAAACTCAAGCTTTTGTCCATAAATTCACTTAAAACGTTCACTATTGATGATTGCCAAACAAATACTAAGCAACATGCCAATTTCAAACTTGTAACATATGCTGTACTTTCTAGTATTTTTTAAGTAACTACCATCATCTCTAGATCGGGCCAGGTACTTTTTGGACCATTCTTGTAAATTTACTAAGTATCCTTATGATAAATCTTTCAATAAAGTTACTAATCAAATTTTCTTTTATTGCTTAGCACATTTTACAAAATATTTTGTATTGTAATCGTGTAATTTTTATATTTTTTAGAATCCAAAAACGAGAAGACGGCGATTAGTATAAATTTACCGTTTTTTTTTACAATTTACCTATATGTGTACATCTGATCTTATACGACTATACTATTGGTATTGCTATGATGATGCATTAAACACTTCTCGAAACGTGTGTTATCAATTCCATAATAATTAGCAACAATTATCTAAACAGTTCATTATTATCAATAATAGAATGAAGAGACCAGACCAGACAAGTCACTCCAATATCGATTGATAAACAGAACCATATTGCAGTATTACAATAATTAGTTCCTGATAAAATTGGAGTTATCAATATATACTTTTAATTTTTCGAAATTATGAATAATAAATTCATGGAACTTCTGATATTTCATATTTAGTAATACACTATTCAAACCGTATAAATAAATAGAACAGGAATTTAAGAATGAATTTTATGGATAAGATTAGATTAAGTGGTATCTTCTTTGAAGAAATGTAACTTCAAAAACCTTCATGAAACTGATTCAAGTTTCTATATGTGTGTCTCATAAAATCAAAATAACAGTGATAATCTCAATTTTAGATCTGACATCAGTGAGTTTTGAACTGAGAATCCAAACACTTTAGTAGAAGAGAAAAAATAGTCTCGGTATTTCAAAATATTGTAACTGGTAAACTTCATTACACCACAATTATCATACTAATTACAATGCTACTAACAATTTAGTATAGTTCTTCCAATATCAATTCCAGAAGGCAGTTATGCAAGTGAAAATCAATATTTCATAAATACGCAGCACGGTACTAATACCAAATTAAGAAATGAAAAATACTGTTTACTTCCCGTATCAAATTCGGTAAACATCTAACAAACCGTCAGTCCACGTGGAATCAACATCTCCACTGTTTACTAATGAAAACATCGAATCGTAAACATAAATGTATTTCTATTGGTCGAAGCAGTCGGAAGGCATTTGTACACAATTTCTTCGAAATATTCCTGCCAGAGACAGTGTGCGATAAGCAGTGGTGTGGCTAGGTGAGATTTATTTAATTCATAAATTTCCTTACATAAATAGAAATTTGGCGTTTTTTAGACCATGGGCGAATGAAAATAATGAAATTGCTCAGTTTAGTGAGAATAAAGACAGTTATGAATTTAATAATGAGGATTCAGATATACAAACACAGCAAGATATTTTAAATATATTCGAATGTTTAAAAGAGGAAAATATTCAGCAATCTGATAATGCAATCATAATAAGAATCGCAGAATTAACTAGAGTAAATAAATAAATAAAGATGAGTATGTGGTATCACCCTCTTTACAACCCATCATAATTCAATCAGATGATGACTTTAGTTCAGACGATTCTGACTACCATGACTATTTATAAAGATACTTTGGAATTGAAATGTTTCTTTTCTTTTGTTTTCTTTGCAAAGAGTTTATTTTCCTTTATGGTTTTTGCTCTGAAATTTCATTCTCCAGAAAAAAACGAATGGGGTACAAAAGAGGCTCAATTCACGTCTGGTGGTCTGTTTAAACCAAACTCCCTTGCAGGTACATTTTACTCGTCTATTTACGTTTTATAATTTAATATTCAGTTGTAGCAAGTTGACGAGGTATAATAATGATTTTTTTCTAAGTTTCAAGTAGGACTACAATTAAGTGCATCTGTCTAAATAACTTATAATGCTGTCCAATTTATAATGATTCAATTCAATTCAATTTAAAAATACTTTTTCGCATAAGGTGTACATATTTTTAAAAATATTTATGAAAATAATAAATTTAAAAAATGATGTATCTACGCCTGTTAGATCAAAATTGTCGGCAATGGTTTTTATATAAATTTTTATAATCTACAATTGATATTGGAAGAACTTTACAATCCCTTCACTTTATAATTCACTTGTCTTGTATCATTCGCCGTGTATCTTCAATATTCAACTAACTCTATACTATAAACTCCTGCCTTATCTATAATGTTGCGATTTTCCAGAAAATATTAGAACCTTCTGTAGTGCAGCTAAATTCTTTTTTCAAAAACATCTAGAACAATAGTTCAATCGTTACCCGATCGATAGGCTTACCACCATCATTTATAGTTTCCACTATAATAAATAATGACTTTTAGGAAAAATGTTAAGATCATTCTTAACATCATTTAGGAAGTGGGGAGGGACTCCTTCGTGCATGAATCACGTGTATCTGCGAATGTTTAGAGAAATATCACATAACATTGATGGGAAATTATTTTGGAGAAATTCTAAGACCATTCAAGTTATTATAAAAAAACTATGGACCTACTAAATTATTCCTGCCCACAAATTAACACAAAAACGCCCTTGATTCTTTGTTTGAATTGTAGTATGAGGATTTTCATCTGCCCATAAATGTAAATTATGGGAATTTATATAACCGTCTCGTGTGAAACCTGCTTTATCAGTAAACAATACTTTTCAAGAAATGTATTATCAACTTGTTTATTCAAAAACTAATCCTCGACTTATGTGGCATGCCCTTTCTGAATGTGAAAGGGGTAAAGAAATTGCTCCTTTAAGAATCCTAATTGTAGTGACATTTTGCGTACGCTAGTCGTGGGATCAGCATCAATGAAAAATAAATATTAATCTCTATCAAAATTTTTTCTTACACCAGTTATATGATCTTTGTTAGTAAGTAGTACAAATGTTTATTTATTTATTCATTAGTTCTCCAAGAAATTTTTGATTGTGTTTTAATAAGTATTTTCAATAAATAATTACAATTTATGCTAATTTTCTTCAGAATGTCTCTTTATGGCGAACAGTTTCCTGAGTACCTTTTTATTAAAAATCGATTGAAAAATTAATTATTATACAGGTTGTCCCTGTAAAAGTTATGGATTGTTAACCATTGGGCGTGCCGCCGCTGACCTTCAAATAGAAGTGTACAATATTTATTCTGTCAAACGCGCTACATGGAAATACGTAATCATGTATTGAAAATTCATATTGTTCAAATGTATAATTTAGAAAATATACTTAAATATAAGTTCTGATTTCGCAAATTTAAAGGCATACAACGAATTTTTTGCATCAAGTCCTAGTATCTGTTACTTTTTAGTATCAAACCCTTCATTTTGATACAGTTTTTGCCATTGTGTACCATATTTCAAATAATATGATTTGATGAATAGCATCATTTATGGCTGACATTTAAAGGTTAGATGTATTTATTTTTATTTTACTTTAATTTATTATATTTTATTATTTTATATCAAAAGCAAAGTTTGACAATTCCTGGAATCTTTATCTTGCTATTCTGTGTACTAATAAATATATCACACAAATAGTTATTTATTTTAAGATAACATTCTACTTTATGCACATCTGTATATCCTTCCAGTATACTATAATACCTTTATAAATTTTTTGCAATGAAATTTTTATATGGGTTATGAGAATATAGAAAGACATATGGAATAAATTCAATTTTAGCGTTATTGTGTACTATGGAAGGAATTTCAGTCCCCTGTTCAGCAATAAAAAGTTAAATTAGATTTGGAGCAATCATAAACAGAAAATTAATTTTTAAGACGTAAACTTTTGATAATATCTCTATCATAAAACTTTACATAGAATGAAGATAATAATGTCACATATTTAGAATGTACTTTACAATTAAAATAAATGTTCAAAATGACCATTAACCGAGGAGATTTTGGAATTCTCGTGCAACTGTATGACCTCAGGGGTTATTTTGTTAATTTCTTCTGTTATCATAACTTTTAAATCGGCAATATTGTCTGGTCTATTAAAATATATTTTAGGTTTTGAATAACCCCATAAGAAGTAATCGAAAGGAGTCAAATCAAGGGATCTAGCCGGCTATTCAATTGTTCCACGTCTTCCTATCCATCTGTTGGGAAAAACCTCGTATAAATAATTTCTTACTGTACTGGAAAGGGCTAATATCATCATACTGTAAATTGTCAATTTAAGAATAAAAATCGAACTTTTTCCGGTTGTTTTCACATAGTACATAATTAAATTTATTCCATATATATTGTAAATATTTAAATTTCCTAAATTTCTCATTTCTTAGACCTTTATGTTTCTAAATGTTCTTGATTTTAGGTCTCTTCTGTTTTAAAATTAGAAAAGACCTAAAATAAAGAACAAGTTCATTTCTCAATATAATTGAAGATTATATATATGATCAACATGTATTATCAAGACAATAACATAACATAAAATTATTTCTGAATATCAAAACTACACTTGTGAGGACAAGAAATTGTCTGTAACTACATATTTAAAAATATTAAATTATCACACATATCATAGTAAAAAGTAACTTTTCACAGAAATCACAGTGATGACATTTGGAAGCAAGAGTCCAGTGTCTGAAGAACGGACTAATTTTCATATTATCTCTTGTTGTTGGTAAACTTTATCCTCCAATGTAATTCTATAAAAAAAGTCTAGATGGAGGGGGCCTGGAGTTTGGGTTTCTATAAAATGTATAGAATAGTAATATGTGATAAGTATATCCATCGAGTGAGGCATTGCTCTAGTACTAACATGAGGATTTAATTTCAAGTACTGCTAAGATATTACCAATATTGCCTCACTCCGTTCTAACAGAGTGTTTTTATAACTGAGATTAAATGCTTCCAATATTACTCAATTTTCAACTAAATACAGAAAATTTGCATCATGTAAATATCAATTTAGATATTAAGCTCCATGCCCTTTTTTGAGTCAATTCAATTTAGTAAATAACAATTAGAAGTATAATATAATAGATAAATTTTCTTTCTTCAATATTTTAGATGTTAAATGAAATATCGAGATACAACCATAATATTCTTTTGCTTACTTAGTGCAAAATGTTATTACTACAAGTCTCTACAACTACTTAATAATGTCACTTATTTATATTCTTATCTGGTCACTTTGTACATAACATGATTTTTAAAATGGTTAAATGAAACAAATACAATACCTTTATAGATTGGAATCAAATCAATTGACCTTTGGTACATATTTTGCAGTTTTATTACAAAAGTTTATTAACAATAAAAATTTATCTTATAATCAACAATAAAAGATAAGTGGAATGTGGCTATATAGTAATTATAAAAAAATGTGCAATGTCCAAATTTAGGAAAAAAGCATTTTTAACTGTTTCCATGAACAAATCAGTATAGTTGTACCTAAATTAACATGAGTTTTTTTATGTTTGGTGCAATATTAAAATACAACAATAGATAAACAAATATATGCAAGTCTTAGAGAAGCTGCTTCTAAAGCTTGTAATTTAAGAAAAAAAGTGACAATTCATTCACTTTATTGAGGGCCATTAGCAAATCAAAGTTCAAAGCGTTCAAGTATCATCTCCCCAAAAGCAACGAATTGTAGGAAGTCAAATCATAGATTATCTACCAAGATATTTTTCCTTGTCTCACATTGTCTGTGAATGGATTTCTCACACACAACAACCCAGTATTCAGTCGAATAAGTACTTCTCTAGATGTGACTTCTATCTGTATCTAAATTTGAATGTTGCATTGAAATAAACAAGTTTGAGACCACTGAAGCTGTGAAAGAAGCAGTACATCTTATAGAAAGAATGAGCATAGAAAGAATAACTAAATTGAAAACCACCTATTTAACAAAATGGGTTGCTAATGCAAATAAAATTGAATTATAATCATGATAACATAATAACTAATAACATTATTTTCTAACTATATTGTAATTAATAACAGACACTTGACAGCAAAACTGATAATAGTGTTTACCCATTATAGTGAATATTTTAATTGTTACTTAATAGTAATATAATCAATGTGTTTTGACTACCTACTGGAGATCCTTATGCATAAACTAGATATGTGTGAAAATTTGTATCAATTGGACGTGTCCAAAACAATATAGAACAAAAATCAAAATTGTACATGACTAATATTAGTCAAGAAACTCAAAAATAAAAAAAAGGATTCATTATACTCAAGTCGCAATTTTAAACGCATAAATATACTTCTTTTTCATTAATTAATCATTGTCACTATTGGAAAGATAAAAACTACAAACTCAAACGCATTTGAAACTAAAATATGGACATAAACTTTACTTACCTCGAATGTCGATCTCTTAAGTTTCTTTCACGATTCTTCCTGAGAATTTTTGTTCTTGGAGGAGTTTTTGAATAAATATCAAATTCACTTAGGTCGTCATTATCTACTGGACTATTTTCTTGATCATCCATTTTTTGAAATCGTCACATTGAATTGTTCGATTAAAAATTTTACTGTTATATCTGCATATTTTTACATAAACAGATTATCAAAAGATTTTACTCGTTTTTTAAAAAGGTAACACGACACAGTTGACATTATATATTAGTAAAACTGAACCCAAATTAAGAACTGAATTACAGTTGATGTACTGGATTACCAAACATTTATTTACATAACCTCAGTTCCCGGAACCGTCACAAGCGTTTACGTCAAAATCTTCTTCTAATCTGGATTTCTGCCTTGAATGTTGGAGAAAATCAGTATTTTGAGTAATTACAAATACAACATTGTAATACATAATCATTTTAATAGATTTATTCAAATAAATTCAGGTTTTCTTGAATAAAAATTAGCTTTATTATCTAGGAGCTTTCAGAAACAATGTACAAGACACCATCTAATTATGTTAAGAAGAAGAAACTAACTTTACTTTATTTGAAATATTTAAAATTAATTGATTTTTTTCAATTTAGTGAGAATAACAGTATAATTCTTTTTATTCGGGCATTTACTGATATACTCTTGTATCAACAACTCTCCTTTAAACATCTAGTAAGTTAAAAAAATTTAAATATGATATTTTTCAACTAACTACTAACATACAACATATTAACAGCAATAACACGTGGTTATGAGATTCAAAATACAAATTCAAATAAATTTTTTACACATCCATGAGTTGATTTAGAAATACTATTGATAGAGAACTAGTAGTCATGTACAAATTCCAAATATCTGTATAACATTTTTTCTTCTTGGACTCGAGCTTTTCCTACTTTAAACCCTAGTAACATTTATAAACAGTTATAAGAATCACACTTCCTCTATAATCACAAATAAAATTATACATTTTTATGATTTAAGTTAAATGGGCTCCAGTGCAGAGTTGGATGTAGAATATCACCTTTCCTCAAGTGAAAATTGAGATATAACAACAAATTATTCGCTATGTCTAGTTCCTTCACAAGAATTCCTGGATTTTGTCCAGATTGTGGTTCAATTTTACCTTCTTTACAAAATAAGGGTGGAGTTACATGTTATTCTTGTTCTAGGATTTTTTCAGAGGATGCGGAAGAAGGTAAGTTTGATATTGAGTGTGATTTAAAATTAAAATAATTGTCTTGATGTAATTTTTCCTTTTTAACTAAACATCTTAGATATGTCTAGTTGAGTAGCCATAATGATGTTGATATGCTATAAAAGTGAGGCAAATCTTCGACCACATTTTTTTTTTTAATTAAATGATGTTTGTTGTAAGTTGATTATGTAAAATTGGCATTCATTGATATGAAGGAGAACTGGGACATTGCTCAAACTCCATATAAGTATTTGCAATGACTTAAGACACTTTATTTGAGTTTTTTTCATTAACTTTTAATCAACATATTGACTTAAAATTTCATATCTCAGATTAAAATATGGAATGATAATAAATGATTTGAAAAAAATTGATGAAATAGGTAATATCATGTGAGTTAATAAATTAGTTTCTATTTGAAACTGAATGCTCATTTTTAATTTTTATCATCTATAATAGTATTTTTAATTTAATCAACATGATTACACCAATTTCACAACGATTTTTTGTGAAATAAATCATATAAATGGTTGGGAGATCGAATCTCATTAGAGACATCTTTTCTCAAAAAAACTTTTACTTTAAAACTATTTTTAATGTTTATTACCTCTTTTATTATTTTTTCACACATGTTTCAAGAATTTTAATTTTATCTCATTGTTAATATCCAAAACAATGAAATTTGAACTTATTCAATTGCATATTTTTCAGCTAATCATTAGAAAGTAATAGTTCCTATCTGACCAACTTTCCTTTACAATTTTGTACCTTTATGTTGTACTTTTTTATCTTTTTTATCATCAGCATCTATTATTTAAATCACTCTTAAAGATCAATTTACACAGAACAAATCATTTTTTAGTATATTTTACATAAAATGTAGTTTTCAAAAAAAACTTTTTTACTTATTTTTTGGAATATTATTATCCTGACTGATAAGAGTAGAATATTTGTTAGTATAGTGGAAGGAAAATTAGTATGGATAGGATTGGAATTTCTTATTTTTGGCTATCTTAAACATAAAACAACAATTGATGTCATAAATTAAACCTCTCCAAACTTGAAAAATGTTTGGAGAAATATGTCAAATGGTTATTTTATTATTTTTTAAAATGAATTATTTTCATCCTCCCCTATTGTTCATATCATTATTAATTATAATTTACGACAAACAAAAAGCCACATTTTCAACAAATAACAAAAAAAGTTTATTCGTTTGGTCACAATTTAAATTTTCTTTCAGTGTTTGGTACCTCTAAAGTAAAATATACAATTGTTTTCAATTCTCGAGAAGCCAAAAAGAAGAACATTAAAGAAGACAAACGGCAAAAAACCAACGAAGTTCAAGAAGAAGGACCAGTTGTAGAAAGAAAATGTCCAAAATGTGGAAACGACAAAATGTCCTATGCTACTTTACAACTGAGATCAGCTGATGAAGGGCAAACTGTATTTTATACATGTACCAAATGTAAATATAAGGAAAGTGAAAACTCTTAACATGTGCATTTTATTTTAAATATATTTTATATATAAAATTATTGAATTAAAAGAGAATATGAAACACCAAAAAGTAGATATAATGTTGTTAAAAAAAGAGTACAGGGTATATGCTATGTTAAGCTGAATTAATATGTAAATATGAAACTACTGGTAATATTTTTCTTAAATTTGTTTTTTGTGAAGCTCATTGCATTTTGAAATATTTATGCTAAATAACTAGTTTATAGCAGAATAGTGGCCAGCCAAAAGCCTTCTGATAGGCCAATCAGGCGCTTTTGCTTGAACCTTTAATTGAATTAGGATATGACCCAGCTGCTAGCACCAGTCACCTCATTAATAGAATCCAGCAGCTGCAGATACGATTGTCCCTTCGATTTCTAGTACCGAAACCTACTGCGAATGCAGTTTTATGGTTCAACAGGCTTTACCTGGACTTCTGGATTGGAATCCGTAAGTAGAGGAGGATTGAAGGCTAAGTTAGAATTTGGGGCTTTTAAGTCCGCAGCCTTGGCCCTTCTTCTCCTTTTTATTCGCATTACCACTGATGTCACATAGTTTGTGCAAAGCCTAGTCAAAAGCACCAGTTAGAGCTTAGACATCAGTAGAAACTGATACTTTCGCCAGGATATCCGCAGATATTCTTCGTGAAACCTGATTATAGCTCAGATACTATTCATCCCACTGGCTCTCCTCCTTCATGTCCAAGTAGGAGCATCTAAGGAGAGCAGCCATTGGGCTCTTTCATTAACGTAAATGTCCAACGGCTCCTAGAGGGGAAAAATAACTAGATATATTTTGTTTACTTTTTTTTGCACATTTTTCTATTAAATCTGATGACCTACGATAGTGATTAATTTTTTTTATTTGTAAATGTAATTCTAACTACATTGCAATAGAAATTATGCCCCTGGTGAGTTCAGTTTCGGTTTTTCCAGTTTAAACTGGTAATTATATTTCGAAAGAAAGGTGCCTGTCATCAACACCTGGATATGGAACTTATTCTAATCTAATCAAGATCCACTCAGAGTATTATATAGAACATAGTTTTAAGTAAAATCAGTAGTAGCTTTGTCGAACCTATTAAAATTGATGTACATTGGAATACTAATGTTAAATTGTGAAGTAATAAAATACAAACTTAATGAACAAGATTTATTAGGTGCTCAAAGCCTAAAACAGGTTCTACCTTAAAATGTTACTCCAATATGTATAATAATAACAGTGTAAAATAAGTGCTTAAACTCGCAGACAAAATTTCACAAAAATCCATAAAAAGTAAGCTCAATCCGAAAATTTTAAACTTGACATAATATATCAGATTTATATACAATCACAAAAAATATTCGACTTACATAAATAAAAGTCGTAATATATACTAAATATCGATACAAATATTGTAAATAAAAGATTTTTTTCTTGAGGATTAACTGCAATATTGATGCCTTTCTACTGACATTCTTCATTCTGCCTTATCAAGGATTTTAGTTGCTGAAAAAGTAATTAATTAATAATAATTGTTACTTGACAGCTACTTACAAACGACACATGCAACCCTAATTGTTCAATTGATGACTCCCTCTATTGCAAATGATAAACAGGTACTAAAACGGAGAAGTCCCATTATGCCACACTAAATGTCAAAAGATTTCTTAATACAGTAGTTTATAAATCCAGATTTTAATTGCTATTAATATACACTCGAGAGCAAAAAAAATGACAAAAGTCGCACGCTCGCGGTCAAGTCTCTAGCAAAAAATCTGTAGCTTGCATTTTTTTTTTATATGATTTTAGCACCTCAAATCTTAAATTGCTGGAAACGTAAGATCCTAATACAAATTTTTGGTCCTGTTTGCGAGAACGGGGCGTGAAGGGTCCGGAGGAATGCTGAGCTGAGTCAGATATGTGGCAAGCCAGATTTGGTGGCGTTCGTCCGGGGGGCGCGTCTGAGGTGACTGGGAGACGTCTTCTGATCGATACTCACGCAGAGCCATGGAGTTCCTGGAGGACTGCGACTTAGAGGAAGACCACGCCTTCGCTTGTTGGAGGGCCTTGAGGCGCTAGGGGTTCGATGTTGGAGGGATGTTGCATAGGACACAAAGATTTGGCAAGAATTTCAAATCCATTAGCTTTATAATAAGTGGGCTATGTTGTTATTGAGTTTTTATTTTGTCGAATGAAAAAATATAAAACGAAAAGGTATCTTAAACAAAGAAAAGGGATTTCTAGCTTAAACTTTTCCCTGAAGTTCGTACCATAAATGCTCGATAGGAATACGATAGGCTACGCGCTGGCCAATCTATAACGGCAATTTCGGCATCCTGTAAATACTGCCGTACAGAACCTACGGTATGTGGACAGGCGTTGTCTTGCATTACAATGAAACTGACCTAAGGAACGACGTGATCATCTAAAATGTATTCTATGTATCGGTTCACCGTTAATCCTCCCGCTCCATCGCCAGTTTCAATAAAAACCAACCCGGTTTTTGCTTCCGTTGAATTGCCCGCCCAAACCGTCCAGGAACCTCGTCCGAACGCCAAGTTTTCAATTATGCAATACTACGCGAATCTTTCTCCAGGTCTTCTACAGACTCGTCCTCTTCTATCGCTACTATGCTTTCGTTTGAGAAGAGAACGGAGCCCCATTGTTCGTTAGTCTAATTAACGCGTTCTCTGGCAAATCGTAGACGGGCTTCCTGGTGGGCTGGGATTAATTTGGGGCCAGTAGCTACCTTCCTCTGACTGTTCAGCCACTCCTCGTGTTTCTTTGAGTTCTTACTCCATGTCGATCGTAGATTGTGACCTCACCAACTAATGTGCAGATTGAATTTTTAGTTTCGCTACATGTCCATTGTGAGATTGTTGACAGTGTACAGAAAATATTTTTGGCTTCGCTCCTTGTCTATCGTGGGATTGTTATCACACCAACTGATGTGCAGAATGAATTTTCTCTAGATTCACTTTGTTTTGTAGCAGAGAAGGTGACAGGTGGTTTCAACTTGTAATAATGTACTAGTTATCATGTGAAAAAAATTAATTAAAAAGTGCAACAAACATTTGAAGCTATTGATTCCTTTTTTACTGATACCGAGAGGAAGAGCCCCAAAATCTCTGATAAACACCCTCATTTCAAATTCCTTGCTACAGTACTGACTCAGAATAAAGCATGAAATTTTCTTGTCGTCGATTCGTGCAAAGGAAAACTTGATAAAATAGTCAATAACAGCAATTTTAATCTGGATTTCTTGTCAGAAGGAATCAAATGAAATGAGCCCAATATATTTGCCAAAAAAGGAGACACCTTTTTTTGGCCCAAAGTCTTTCTGTGGTGAAGGAAAATGCTTCTCCAAAAAGAAGGAAACTAAAATAAAACCTTCCCGGGCTACATTACTTCAAAAAAAGATTCCTCGATACCACCATGTCCTAAAAAAATTTAGATCTAAGCAAAAACAATCTACACTTCTCTAGCTTTCTTACAAGGCATTACACCCGATGAGATTAAATTTAGCAGAAACTGTTGGGAATAGATTCTGTGGAGAGAAGGATGAAACTCCAGTTCAACTAGTTCTAAAGTGCCTCGCCGAAGGAAGCATACGAAAAAATGCTTTAATAACAAACCTGTTGTGAAATATGAGTTTGATGATGTAGAACAGCACTGAACAAACCTTAAGGCCGATTGGTAACATGAATTATTTATCCTAATAGTAATTATAAATTTTTATATAGTAAACTTTTAAAATAATTATTATAAACATACCTGAATCTTTCACCTTGTTTATTGCGCCATCTATATTACCCTCATGCTTTAGGAAGTAAGGCTTAATAATTCTTCGGTAGAGTATAATAGATCCATTAAGGTCTCCGGGGAACATAAGCCATACCATAAAAATGCACTACAAATAAATCAGGGTACTGACATTCCATAATTTTTAATCATGAATTGGATAAATAATGTTCCTATATAATTAATACCTCCAATTTAATAAGCGTCGTTATTGAAATTTAAAATTTCTATTTAAACTGAATTAACCCATCAAGGCCTAGTGTCCGAATGGCCACACTTTATATATAATTTTACAGCGCGAATTTCAAAAAAACTTAGGAGAGTATTGGATAGATGGCAGCATATGTCTTCTCTATTCATGGCAAGTTGAAGATAATGGTAGAATAGCTGTTTGACAGCAGGTTAACGGAACTTCTCGTGACCGTGCCGATAGAAATGGACATACGGTTCGAATAAGTACAAATTCTCTTTTCACAGAAACTTTTATGATGTGGTATTTGAGAAAACACAAATACATGTTTCTATAAGAAAAGAAAATTTCTATAACGGCAACTCTAGACACGCAAAGTTTCGATGTGGAATAATATAGAAATTATTCACATTTTTTTCAGACGCGGCTTTTCTTTAGAGGAAGCTCTTCAAATTGCATATTCTAATGAATTACCAGAGGACTGAATATATATTGAACTCCCCGACCCCAGTTCTCTTACTGATAAAGAATCGGGGGATGAATATTACAATGATTGTAACACAGGTAGCCTGGTCTTCAATTAGCAGCTGGTAGAAGATATGACCAACAATATCAATACTAAAGGAAAACCAAAAAGCGGATCAAACAAAAATCTTTGAAAACAGCACCAAAGACAGACATCAGAGAAGTAATTAACAATGTATTTTTAGCTTCAACTACTATAGAAAAAAAGTACTGTTGAACATGTTCAACCTATGTCTAAATCCTTTCCCGAACAAGACTCCAACCAATATTATGATATGTCTCCTGTAGAGTTATTTGAGATATTTTTCGATGAATATGCTTTCAAATATTTGCATACAGAGACATGAGATGATGCACTTTTGAAAACTATGCTGATCCAATTACCACAGTTGATGAACTGAAATGTTTTATTGGAATTCTTGTTCTTAGAGAGAAAACGTAGTTATTGGGACATCCAAGGTGATATGCACAATAATATGCTCTCCCATTTTGCACAATATTACAGTTTATACACTGTGCGAATAACAACGCAGTTGATAGTTCGTAGGTGTGGGCGGCCTTGAAGCCGTTAAGTACATGGGTTTTCAGATAGGCCCGTCGTGCTCTATTTGATGTTACCAAAGTTGAATGCAGAAGCCGATCTGGTGCTTTGGCTTGAACCCTTTGATGTCGTTAGGCAGGTTTTGGGGTTTGTCCAGGTGTTCAAACTACGCCCGTGTGAGTGCAGGGCATTCACAGATGACGTGGTGTGAAGTTTCGTCCTCCTCCATGCACCAGCGGCACTCCGGATCATCCATGATGCTCATGATGTGAATGATCTTATATGGCAGTGTCCGGTCACTAGTATGATTACGCGCCTATTTAGCTGGAGCAGTTGTTTGGTGAGAGACGAGCGGGGTCCGTCTATATGAGCCTTCGCTTATCTCATGCCAGGCATCTCCATCCATCTCTGCCGAGTCCGCCTTGCCAAAAAGGCTGTTGAGAGACGAGATGACAGCGCTTTTAGCCACACCAAGGATGGGTTGTGGGCCCATTGGTGTGTTCGCCGATCCCAACGCAGATATTTTGGCCGTTATCCAACACAGGTCCATTTGTTTCCATGTTAGTAGAAATAGTAACGCAGGAACACTTGCCATACAACTTCTTTGATAACCTTTTTACAAACTTCAATCTGTTATTCTACTTTAGGGAAAATGGTTTTACAGGAACAGGTACAATAGGCGATAATAGGATCCCAAAGGACTGTCCGTTGCCCAAAAAAAAGATCATGAGTAAACAATATAAAGGAGGAGCGCTAGAGCGAGCGAACGGGGTTTTCTTAAATAGACAGCGAGCACCTGTTTTGGTACCATCCCACCTCGAAGGTATGGCAAATACCGATTTGATGACGAGAATATCAATGGGAATTCGTTCAAAAAAATGGTGGTGGTGCATATTCACCTGGTTAATCAACGTTTCCATTGCAAATGCCTGAAGAATAATGACTCAACTGGAATTTAAACGCGAATTGGTGCAAGTATGGAACTTCCCCTAAATCTGCCATAGTACTTCAATAAATAGCATTACACTTAATAGGGTAAGCGATGACATCAGATACGATAGACTCGACCACATTCTGATAAGCGTACCAGATAAAAAAAGAAACGATGTGCAGGTGAAGAATGCTGCTCTATAATGAGGACAATGTGTAAAAAGTGCAATGTAGGACTTTGTTTAGGAAGCAATCCTATTTTTTATACGTAAAGCTAATTTTTTTATTTTTACCAAAATTTTTAGAATTTTAGAAAAATAATTTTTTTATTAGTTTAGTAATATTTTGGTGAAAAAACTAGTTAAAGTTGACAAAAATCGAAAAAAAAATTATTTGGGCTCTCATGGTTTGAAATAAATAAATTTAGTTTTGTGATTTTGCTTCAGTCATGTATCTTCATCAGAAAGGTGCGTCAAGTAAAGCTACCAGAAAAAATGTATGAAATGTTTACAGCACGATCGATATCTATCCATTCCAAGACTTCTTGTGGCAATTTCCTTATTACATCTTAGCCGCGATTAAGAACACTACGCTGTTATGGAGCATTCTTTCATACGAATGTCAGAAATGAACGTTCAAAGCTAACATGAATAAAATAAGAAGAGTTCCAGATGTGGTGCTATCGGAGAATCCTCAAGACCCCGTGGACTGCACATACCAGTAATGACGACATTTTTCTTTGATTGCTGCATCCAGTTTCATTAATTGTTGACAGAAAACATCAGAATTGATCGTTTGGTGCCATGGAAGCAGCTCAAAAACACAACGCCTTTGTAATCCCACCAAATTGACAGCAAGTTGTTTTTCAGCTTCAAATGTGGTTTGTGCTAATTCATTGTGTTTGTTTCATCATCGTTTATGAACTATGTTACTGTACAGGACCCCTTTTTCATCACATGTTATGATTCCGTTCAAGAAAGAGTCGGTTTCATTTCGTTTTTAAGATGCATATCGCAAATGTTGATTCTTAGTGTTAAATTTGATTTGGTCATCATCAACTTCACAAGGCTGACCACAACGTTGCTCA
The DNA here is from genome assembly GCF_026230105.1 of Diorhabda sublineata. Classification (NCBI taxonomy): domain Eukaryota; kingdom Metazoa; phylum Arthropoda; class Insecta; order Coleoptera; family Chrysomelidae; genus Diorhabda; species Diorhabda sublineata. The sequence continues at coordinate 9,526,562 of NC_079484.1, forward strand.
TCTTTGGGGTACAAATCTCCAGAACGGAATTTTTTATACCAATTCTGACATGTTCGCGCTCTGATAAGTAATCAACAGCATAAACTTCACATATCTATTTGTGAGCTGCATCAACTTTCTTTCCTTTACGGAAATAAAAAAGTAGAATGTTCGTTTCAATAAAAATTAGGCACTGGTCGCTTCTAAAGCTACGTCAATGTGACCAGTACTACGCGACAAACGTCAAAGTACAGTTATTCAAAAATTTAAAGCATCGCTCTCTATCAGTAAAATGCGAAAGTACTTAGTTATCAACATTATATATTATGCTTAGTTCCTATCTATATATTAATGGAAAATAATCTTTTGGAAAAATACATAATATCATTATAGTAAAACTAGAGGTTAAAGCTTACTTGTAAATATTGACCTTGTTCAATTATTACTCACTTTAACTAGCCAGTACAGTGGGAACCATCTAACAATAATATCCACAAAATATTCCGTTACTGAAAATAAAGAAAAAACTACCCAATACGTTAACCATTTAGTATCGTCGTCTTTGGACTTCGATTCAATGGCTTTTATCGATACGTAAGCAGGATACAGGAAACCCAATGTGTTACAGACTAATTGGGCAAAATAACCAAACACCAGCCACAGGCCAACGAGTACAGCAGCTCCTACAAGTAACATTATTACACAAATAAACAGTTAGTACTTTTGAATTCAATTTGATAAGATTTAATTGCGATAAAAAGAGAAGAAAATTACATGCCTGATATGTGTAATGGAATTTTAATTATCAATGAAACTGAAATTAAACTCTTAATTATACCAGTGGCGTAACTTTTATAATATAACTATAAATCCAAAACTTTCGGTTTGCCGTTACAAAATTGAAATGCATAAGACCATTCATAGTTGTCGTTTGACATGGCCGTGTGTCGGTGGTGACTTGATCTTCTCCTCTTCATAGCAATTTTCGTAGCAATAGAAAAGAGTCAATCATAACTGTTTACATTTGTCCCAATAAAAAACTCTTCGTTATTTTCCATATCGTTCATAAATACCATATCACAAACCAAAACACAAAAATACCACGAAAACAAAAAGCAGTACACGCGTCAAAGAGAATAACAAAATTTTTAGGTTAACCGTAGCAACATCAAGTTTATGAATAGGGTAGAGAATTTGCTACGAACGCCAAACGGCAAACGTTAACCGCAAACGGCAACGACAAACGGAAATTCAAGTTTATGAATCGGCCTATAATCGTGAAATAGACGATGGGATTAGGATAATGCATTTTGAAATAATTTCACATAATGATACGAAGGCGGTTTGATGGAAGAGAGATTTTTAGTTGGTTGGTAATCAAATTGTTATACTTCTGACGACCAGTAGCGGATTTACAAGTTGGCCGCCTGTAAGTTATCCATCTTTTGCCGTTTTTTAGTTCACAATTATTCAAAGCATATTTTTTTCATTGCATATAATTGTTGCAAGACATTATTTTAAGCATAGCTAGTTGAATCGTGTACTTCTACAGAAAGGTAAGGTACGTTTTAAAACTATTCAACAAGAATAAAGCTTACACAAGAAGTAACGTTGATGGATACGAGTATTTTTCATTGACACTCACAGTTTAACAAAATCATAATTATTTTGTTGTATGATAAATTGGTCATTAGGTCTGACTCTATGCATAAAAGGGATGAGGCGTTAAGTATTTTTTGAATTAAAGTTGATAGTAAATACCTCTTCACTCTTTTCAAACAAGAGAAGCTTCAGTCATCTGAATAACTTAATGCTGATGTACACAAAATAATAAGTTAGTAGCTTTGTAATTGTACGCGTTCTTGAACTAATTCCGAATCTAAATCATTGGTGTAGAATTTTTCCAGAAAACTACCTCTTCTGTTAGAACCGTTGATAAAAACTCACTCAATTTTATAAGAAATGAGAATTTCTATTTAAATCCATTATAGGCCTGCTAACTCGAAGATGAGACAACGATAAACGTATTAACTCTGAAGTAATCACTAGCAGCCATTCCAATATATTCCTCAAGTGTTCCATTGAATATTCTTTTTTGTTGTTTCTTGTCGTCCTTTGAAATCTGCCGTCCTAGGCTACAACCTACTCAGCCTGTTGGTAAATCCCCAATGTTGATGACATATATCATATCAGAATTTCACACAAGTTTTCATAAAACGTTTTTTACAGCAAGTAACTTTATCCCTAAAAACCGATTCTTCAGTCATACCACCCCTATATGTTTATATTTTTGTCGTGATGATTTATCTTGATTTTAGGACTGTTTTGATAAAACATCGGTTCAAAACAACAAGTAAAAATTTAACGTTTCGAAATATTTCGGTCTTTATCAAAATACATTTTTATTTTTAGCAATAGCAAATAGTAAATCACATCTGTTTGCGTTTGTCACGTTTGTCCCAATAAAAAACTCTTCGTTATTTTCCATAATATCGTCCATAAATACCGGATTACAAACAAAAAGCAGTACATACGTCAAAGAGAATAATAAAATTTTTAGGTTAACGGTAGCAACGTCAAATTTATGAATAGTTTGTGGAATTTGCTACGAACGTCAAGCGGCAAACGTTAACCGCAAACGGCAAACGGAAAGTCAAGTTTATGAATCGGCCTATAATTATGAAAAAGACGAGGGGATTAGGATAATGCGTTTTAAAATAATTTCATAAAATAATACAAAGGCAGTTTGATAGAAGAGAGATTTTTAGTTTTCATGAAGCGTTTTTTTACAGTAAGTAACTTTTTCATTAAAAACCGATTCTTCAGTCATACCGCCCATATATATTTATATTTTTTTCGTGATTATTTATCTTGATTGTAGGACTCTTTTGAGAGGAAATTGGTTTAAAATAACAAGTAAAAATTTGACGTTTAAACCTGTTTCGGTGATTATCAAAATATGTTTTTATTTTTAGCGATTTATTCAACTATATCAGTGTCAAGTAGCTTCAACCATTAAAATTCCCGTTTCTTCTATTTTTTTCTATACAGATAAAAGTTAATATTAAAATTGCAAGAATAAAATTATTTACATACTTAAAAGTATAGATTCTATACTACGTTAAATCAATAATTTATATAGAAACTTATCAGAAATACGTAATGTGGTCCATGAATTTTTGGCCGCATATAGTAAATAGACAAGTCTCAACAAGCTTCACACAAACTTGCTGCTACAATCCATTTTATTATAATAGATATCGAACGACGACTCAGTCAAGTTGTTTTGAAAAATGTCTCAAATTGTTATAAAATTTTTGACTAAAGAAGGATTAAATCCAACACAATTGAAAAACAGATTGGAGGCTGTTTACGGTGACTTGTGTCCAACAACTAAAAATTGGTTTAGCGTTTTGCTAGTGACGAGAATCATTAGAAGATGAGCCACGTGCGGGAGGTCCTGTGACTCCAGAAAACATTATATTAATTTGTTCTAAGTGCGCCTAAATTGCAGCATAGACTGGCATTTCCAAAACAATTGTTCTAAAGATGCTACATGAGCATTCAAATATGACAAAAATTAACGCAAGGTGGGTGCCCCGATTTCGCAAAACAATACAAAAGCAGCGTCGAGTAGAATGTTGTGAGAGATTTTTAGAGCATTGCCGCGAGAACCAAGAAAGTGTAATCTCTTAATTGAAACTGGTGTTGAAACTATGATCTGAAATCCAAAAGAGATTACATGGAGTGCGATTGGAAACGTCAGCCAAAACAAGCAAATGTAACGAAAAGCATTAAAAAACTGATGGCTACAATATTTTGTAATCGCGAGGGTATCCTTTTGATTGACTTCAAGGAAACAAATACAACCATGAACGCGGCATATTTCTCTGACTTACTAAAACAGTTCCATAAAAAAGTATTGAAAAATACTACTGTACACGAATGTAGCTTCACAAAGATTGAACACCCACCATATCGCCTTGATCTAGTCCTGTCCGACTAATGTTTATTCGCAAATCTGAAGGCCAGTTAAAGGGGTAAAAAATTTAACAGCAACAATGAAATTAAGCAGGCAGTGTACGAATATTTTGGATCTAAAATTGCATCATATTTTTGTAGTGGTATAAAAGCTTTAGTAAGATGTTCTGAAGAGAATATATTGAAAAATAATCATAGGTCATAAACGTTTCTTTCTATGTTAAGATAAGTACTCATGAGCCGCATTACGTATCTAACACTACATAATACTTATTTGGAGCACACATAAATTCACTATTATAAATAAGTAAAAAATCAAGCCTAAAAAGACACGACAAAATATTTCAATATGCTTCTCTCATCCCAGCTAATTTATAAAAAAAAATAACTACCGACTCGTGTATCTGGAAATATATCAAAACAAGTCAAGTCTGAAGTAACTGGTGATGAGACATCGTTTCATGAATCTGATATTCCACCTTGGCAATTTAGAAGGACGTCCTCTAGCTGAGACACAGCATGAAATAAGCATGTTAAAATCGATTAAAAGAAAGTGATATTAACATTTTCTTCTAATAAAATTATTGTTACATAGTTTCAATGCTTCCAGAAGATGAAACAATATAAAAGTATATTAACTTAAGCCGGTACCACACGATGCGTCCAATACTTCCAACGTTGGCCGCTGGTGGACGCAATGTGTTCGTAGTGCGCATGTCATTCGACAAATGTTTTGCTTCGAACGTTGGTCATGGAAAATCGATATTTTTGTCCCGGTTCAAAGGAATATCCAACATTGGAACGAAGTTGGAGTTCACACTTGTGGTACAACTACAACTCTTGTCCTCTTGCGGGTGAATAAGAAAAACCATAAAATTCTCTTTGAATTTCATGGACTTCACCTTTATGACATTCAGTTATGTAATATAGCATATCCCTGATATTTCATTCGCCCTTCATAGCATTCCGTTAAAATAGCATTCTCCATAACCACTCAATCAACATAATAGATTATGACAAATCTTACTTACAAAAAAAAAACAATTTCCATACCAAGAGAATATTTTAGGTTAAAAATTTGCATTAAACTTCAATTAGCGTTAAGTCCAGTGTTCCCAACTCTCAATAATTTATCTCCCTAAAGCCCCAATCAAAAACCCCTAAAATCCCCACAATTACTAAGGATTCCCCCTAAAAATTTTATTATTTATGAAATAAATAATTAAATATTCGAACAAATAACATTAAAAATAATAAAATACCATTAAACAAATGAGAAATTTCAAACAATCAATAAATAATTTCGTTCAGCAACATCATTTTTTAAAATTCTACATTCATAAATTATCAAAAACTTCAAGCCACAAATTATTTTCTTCGGTTTCTGATTTTTTAAAATCATTCATATCGACATGAATAATTTCAATATTTTTGCGAATGATTGAATTCCGTTGCAGCATGGATCGAACCATAATCATATTTTGTAATATTTCAATCGATATTTTGTTAACAACTTATTCTTTACAATGTTATTATATAGATGTTTGAAGTTATAAAAATCCCTAAAAATATAATACCCTGTAAATCATTTCATTCCAGTTGGAAACCCTGGTTAAGTCGATACCACACTATACATCCAATGCTTCTAACCTTGAATGCTGGTATGATTGGACGCATCGAGTACCCAACAATGGAACGAATTTGGAACCAACACTTGTGGTACAACTACACATACTTCTTGTCCTTTTGCATGCGAATGAAAATCCATAGTTGCCAGTACCATCCAGTTTATTTTAAAAAAATTTATATCTGTTCATAACTTTCTTTTGGTAAGTTTAGGTAAGGTTCCAGCCATCACCCAATGTTCAGCCAACATTGGAAGTTGAATGTTGGTACAAAAGTTGGATTCATCGTGTAGTTGAAGCTTTCCTTCCAATGTTCAGCTGTACGTTGGACCCATCGTGTAGTACCAGCTTTAACACATGCGGGAAAGAAAATTCATAGAAAAAAGACTAGATTTGTGAAAATAAAATTCTTTTATGACCAAAACTATTGTATTCTTAAAGTGATTCCTACAAACGCATTAAAATATTCTGTTGAGTATATCCATTGGAATAAGTGTAATATTACTACTCTCACTATTGGAAAATAAGTGGTATTACTCATTATCGAATAATGAAAATCGTGGAAAAATAATTTAAAAATAAATAGAGTATTTTTGAGTGCAGACTTTTTATTGGTATGTTTTTTAATTAAATTACTGGAATAACTGACTAGTATTTCTGTTCTCAAAAACTAACTCAAAAGATATTATGACTTCAACATAAATCAAACACCAGTATATAATTTTGCTTGAAATTATATAAAAGTAATATCTCAAAAAAAATTTTTTTGTTTTTATCCCTTTAAACTACCTTAGTTATATGAACAAAAAAGGAAAACCTAACTAGCTAACAGTTATCTACTTATTACGGAAGTTTTTTATTAACAGATTAGAGATAATTCTTAAGTTCTCAATATCAACGTTACAACATGGAAATAGATCAAGGCCGAGAAGGTGATAACGAATGTGGTTAGGTAGTAGTTTTCAAATTGGCAATAATTCGACTGGTCATTCATTTATTAAAAATTACATTAAAAAAAATTAGCTAAAATAAAAATGAGTATTAACGTTATTTCTTTGATCTCTCTCAACTATCTAATTTTAATTAAATCAGTATAGAAAATACCAAAATATTTCCACCTTTCTTCTCTAATCTCCACAACACCATAAATTATTTTCCAATAAACGAAATGGAGATGTTTGATTGAAAAAAATTAATGGGCACATGCTAAAAGAGTTTTTGCAAATAGATATAAGGCTATTTAATAAAATTATTCAGTTGCTCCATCCATTGAGCATCAGGGATCTGGTTGATATATTTCTTTACTAATCTACTGATTCTCATTTAAGTATTTAGCTATTTGACTTTCTATTACATTTTCTCTTTCTTTTGCACTGTTTCTGTTACGTTCTATTTTTTATGTTTTGCTTAATCTCCCACATTTCCTCTTATTTTTCAAATATTTATTATTTGTCTTTTGGGCCCCACTCGTTCTGTTTCAAACTATTGACTTCAGATAGTTTTAGTTAAATATATCAAGGAGGCATATGAAACACTAGAGAGAAGTTTTCTTCAATGAACCATTTGACTTTTTGAGGAAAAAAATTAATTAAATATTTTGAACTTGAACACACTGTTTACACCACCACTACACTAACACTCACAATTACACTGTCTGACACACGTTTCGATAACCAAATTAGCGTCTTCAGAAACTGAATGAATATCACCAACAGTTCCAGAAACTCCAACTAACTCTCATTTACCCCAGAATAATATCCTTATTTCTTCCTAAATTCTGGTATATCCACTTTTCAAAACAACAAAAGTTTTAACAGTAACAGAAGAAGCACTCTTTTGGATCATATAAAGTGGCTTACAACATAGCTAAATGCAATAGACACTGTTGCAAAATAGTTAATTTCAACCATTTACAAAGTCATGTTCCGTGGGAATTTTATCAGTTGATATTCAGCAGTAGCCTAGCTCTGGGCTCAATTGTTTACTCTTGCTCTTTTGATTTGCTACAAGATCCTGTCTATGTTCTAAGATATGCGAGGATTTATTGTTTTGTACCAACGGAGCTACAGCAAAATTTGATCAATAGAACAGTTAAAACACACTAATAATAAAAGAATCTTCAAAATTTTATTTACTCATATATTATGTTTGTACTAAGTAGAAAGCCTTTTCTCTATCTATAGAACATAAAGAAAAGACAAAAATTTCCTTGGGACAAATTGTAAACAAAGAAATAGAAACACAATTATGGATTTGGAGGTAACTGAAAACCAACATTTGAAATGGCCACTTGGAAAGATAGAATTTAATTACAGCTCTACAAATGAAAGAGATGGTAAATTAAGGTCATAGTAGAGCCTAAAAATATAATTTGGACAGTTTGATACAGGTTTTTTTATAAATAAAACTATAAAATTATTCAAATAATCCAAAGAGTTCAAATGGTTTGGATATATTTGCAAAAGAATTGAAAAGAGGCAGCTTATAAACAGAACAAATGCTAACATGGAGACCATTTGGAAATGGTTTATGAATCAAAGTAGTTTTTTAAGCATTACTTGTTTTGTACTATTTTGTCTATGAAAACTTATCCAGATTTGTTTTGCAAAATATTATGAGTTTGGGATTTTCAAGGACGAGGTATATTTACTTTGACTTAAAAATGTTATAACAGAAAATGTATTCAGTTAAACTGAACTGTAGTGAAAACAAAATAGAATACTGGTTTTTACTTAAAAAAAATGTTAAATACTAATGAATTATGGATAAAGTTTTCTAGTACAACTTATATAACATGCAATTTTTATTTTCCTTTTCTTAAAATATCATTTTTAGAATGCTATTAATGAATGAATAAGATTCGTCATCATCATCATTCAACAGTAACAACTAAACTACTCGAATTAAAAATTTCGTTGCAAATTTATTGAAAAAGGTTTTGTTTCATTAAATCAAGTGATAAAACATCATATGAATTATAAATATTACATCATATTACAACATTTATTTTTCGAAAATATTAAGGAAACCAATTTTGGAATATATTTTTAAAAATTAAGCAACCAAGACACAATACCTATATCTGAAAATCTTGCACTCAATATTGCAGAGAGCTTTTAGTAAAAAATGTCAAATTATTATCTTAGTGTAGTAACAATTAAAATCCAAATAAATTATTTACCTAAAGCAAGATATAACCTCTCTATGCCTGTTTTCTGTTCTGCGATTTCTAGAATCGGAGTCCATGGTTTAGAATTATCATACAATGATACTTCCAATTTCTTTTTAATCTCGATCAATTTCTGTGCCATGTTGTTTTTTGGAATGGAGGAGAAAAGTCACCGTATTAAAATTGTTGAAATATAGTTAGAAACTAGTTCTAGTCAACATCTATAAAAAACCTGTATACCCGGTTAAAACTTCATAGTCATGTGGAGGGGTGGTGGGGATGTAGAGGGAACCACATTGAAATTAGACTAATGACAAATGACGTTTCACTTGATGAATGCTGATAAGCTAATAGTATTGGAAATACATAGATTTTACTTATTTTCAAAATTTATCAATTGCTATACTATTTTAGAATTTTTGCCCTAAGGCAAATAATTCATTAAGGAGTAGCACAGAAACATAGCTAGAAAAAGAGAAATAGATCGTTATTAAATTGAAGAACCTTGGGATTTTTGCCGTATTTTATTTTTAAAATAGATAAATTACTATAGTATTTTTGAGTTGTCCCCTGTGATACAAATAATTCATCAGGAAGTGGTTCAGAAACATAACTAGAAAAAAAGAGGGAAATGGATTATTATTGAATTATAGAATCTTGTGATTTTTAACGTATTTTATATGTAATTTCAGGATGACGTCACAACCAGCTGCTATAATGTCTTGTAGCACAAATAATGTGTCTCTATATACACATGAAATAAAATTTTTGCTTGCCCACCACGACAATATGGCCGACGTGGCTCTCTCAGTCAAGCGTTTTTCTTTACTACCTTATCTCGTTTCACCAAACACCGCACAGTGAAACAAAGATAGCTCTACCTTAGACCTTTAGACAAATAAAGTGTATATACAGCAGTCTAGAATTACTATGTCTATGATTACAGTGAACCAAAATTAACACTAGAATTTGTGCCAATATATAGCTTATTAGCATCTAAGGTTTTTATTATTTCTCAGAATAATTTAAAATTGTAAATTATATATATATATCATAAATGATCTTAAAACAAATTTAGTACATAATTATTATAATCTTAATCCATGCCAAATTTTGTATTATCAGCCATGAAGGCATATTTATATAAAAAGCAAGAATCAAGTACATAAATAAAAAAGGCGGTGTAAGAGCATATTATAGACAAATAACCATTCTTGTTCATTTTAGCATAACAAGCCTCAGGTGTGATCAATTCTATTACCCAAGACAAACTAGTACATCGTTTTAATAGAAAAGAAGATATAGGTGTATATGAAAACATATAGGTTAGACATTTGTCATTAGTACTGATTTATTTAGAAAGTCTCACCCAGATTATATACACGGTCCCACAAAGTATTCGTTCTTAGGAAAACAAGTTTATCTGAATTTTTAAAGATTTTTATAAAAAAACACTTTTCACATGATGAACCTTATATAGTTTTTGTTTATATTAAATTAAGTAACTAAATCAGAAAATCGTAGCAATAAGCGTTTTGTACATGCTTTTGTATAGCATACAAGTAGAATACGGTTCGCTATTTAGAAATTGATTTATTTAAATTTGTATTGAATTTCACATTCCTACTTACTTTTATTATCATGGGAAATCCAAAAATAATTTTGTTATTTAGTGGAAAAAGAAAATCTGGAAAAGATTTTCTTGGTGAAAAAATAAATTCTTTGTAAGTTTATTTATATCTAACCTAATTTTGGATGTCAGATACACTATAATCTTTCAGATTAGGAAACGAAAGATGTTCACTTCTTCGATTATCAGAGCCTTTAAAAAGAATTTTTGCAAAGAATCACAATTTAGATCTAAGAGAACTTTTGAGTGATGGACCTTATAAGGAAATTCATAGATACAATATGATAAAATGGGGTGAAGAAGTTAGAAGTAAAGATCCTGGTTTTTTTTGTAAAGCAGCATGTGATAATGGCAAGTAATAGTAATTTGCACCAACTTCAGAAAGAAATTTACAATAATTTTAGCTCCCATTGTTCCCATATGGATAGTTTGTGATATTAGAAGAAAGACTGATATAAATTGGTTTATTGAAAATTATGGTAATTTAATTAAAACTGTTCGAATTTCAGCTGATATTGAAGTTAGACAAAGCAGAGGGTTCATGTTTACAATTGGTAAGTAAGTGTGTATCTTTATAATACAACCATTGTCAATAATCTAAGAACGAAGTTTATACTTTTATAAATAATTTCATCTTTCAATGAATTATATTTCTATCAATTTTCTTAATCTATCGCTTTTTGCACTTACAGTTATAGCTAGTTTGCATTTCCAACCTAATTTTCCTATTCTTGCCTGTATTCTACATAATTTTCCTTATTTCATGTGAAATTTCTTTTACTGTACTTCTCTCTATTCTTATTGTTACTTTTTTTCTTAACTTTTATTACTTTTTAACACACTTTGTAACTCCTTTCTCATTCACATTTTTATAATTAATTATAACATATGATTTAAATGGATATCACAAAAAATTAATGCTCATGGAAATAAAATGAATGCGAGTTATGTGGAGTTGATATTGCACATCTTATATAAAAATATCTGTGTCAGTTTTTAACAACAAAAAACCTTATTACTTATTATTATTATCCATTTTTTCATTTCATTCTGTTTGTAACCATGAAACTGTAAACTTGTATTCCACATGAAATAAAATTTGTTTTTGTGGAGTAGTAGAATGTATTTATTGCAAAGTGTAACTTCTAAACAGAATGTTTTCACATATAATTAGTAAATTATCAATGTTGCACATGGAAAACATATATCACTCTAATATCTCTTTCTATTAATTTTATATATAATATAATAATATATAAATTGTTACAAGCTTTGGAAATGAAATTGGATTTGCCCAACGATTTTTATTCGTCTGATAAGCTGAGTGCCACCAAAAATGTTTCTAAATAGAGGGATATATGTAGGGTTCACACCAGCAATGAAAATTTAGTGGTCCAAAAGGACCACCTAAGTTATGATTTAGTGGTCCAAAAATATAACGTGGTAGACAACAAAAGTAAAAAAATTAACATATGCATGCTACACACACTTTTATACATATTTTTACGGCATATATAAATTCTTTATGCAAAAACAGCACAGTAAATATAAAACATAGGTTGTTTTAAAAATATTTTGGGCGACAAATTTGTCGTCGATGTGTATGATTTTGGCGACATTTCTTGATGATTTGGCGACAATTGTTGCTATGTCGCCATGCTGGCTTGAACCCTAGATATATGTGTATGTATTTTTTCACGTAGAATACAATGGAGTTGTTAGTTTTACGATAAATCTGCATTATAACCGACATTTTCTCTGCAGGGTAGTATTTTCCGAACGGTGCATTTTGGTTAACTGCCGTTTGGCAAAAATGTAGGTCAGGTGTTCCTAAAAAACATATACAACATTTGTGCTAATTAAGGGAAATCGATTTTTAAGAAAAAATCATTTTTCAGTTTTCTCGGATTTCCCGGGAAATTTTTGATTCAATGTTAATTCTGAGAATAGCAGCTGAAGGTAAACTAAATAACGCACATTTAAACAAAATTGGTCCTGGAAGGTCAATTTGGTCCAATTTGGCGGCCGTTTGAAATGTAAAATGTAAATACTTAAATAGCGTATTCACAACGTAGACTTCCATTTGGCACAACCTCGTTCGAAAAACGTTTTGTGGAAAAATGAAGATGGCTATATTTCTTCAAATTGAATATAGAATGGTATCCCGAAGTATGAAAAAATTGACGACATTGATTTTTTTTGCTGGGTGAATCAATTTAGATTGTGCTACATAAAAAATACTTGTCTACTATACTATTTTGATTTTGTCTACTAATAAAACACAATAATACTCCTATAATATTATAACAAAAATATATTTCGACTATGTTCACACACTTTATTTGTGTACTCGACACTTTATTTTATGTCATTTTTATGTGCAGCTCATTTGATTCTAAGTTTACTTAATTGCAGAAAATGTTTATTGTTTTTGTGGTTTTATTATTTGTTCTTTAGAAGTGCTTTTTGATCTAAATATGTTTCTATTTCTTTACGTTTTCCTATACTTAATTTAGTACCGACTTATTTCCAAGCAAATTACTAGGTAATTCCCATCTTCTAATTGGAATGATTCTTTATCTCCAGCTCATTTGGTATTGTTTTCTCCTCCCATGCTTTTCTGAATGAGTGTCAAGAACTTCTTTGTTATAAGTTCCCCCTTCTACTTTTTCCTTTCTTATTAATTATTGTTTGTTATTATTATTCTTTGTGGCTTATTGGTAATGCTGAAATATGTACTTTTTTGATATTTATAGTAAAGTAGAAACGTTCTTGTTGTTTTTTAGGTTATGTTTGTAAATTTAAAATATTTTTACTACCTTTTATTTCCGTTACTGTTTTTTAGAATATGCTATTTTAGTTTCTTTTATTACATTGTTCTTCAATTTCTATTAGTATAATCATAAACTATTGTTTTTAGATTTACCCCCCTGTTTATGTATGTACTTTGTTTTTTCCTTTTATTTCCTTGTTGTTCTATCTATATCTATCACTAATTTTTAAACATTTTCCTGTTTTCTTCTATTTCTCTTTTATTTTGAGTCCTCTAATACAGTTTTTGGTTATTATTTTAGTAATTTTCAGGTGTAGATGATGCTGAATCAGAGTGTGATCTAGATAATTTTCAAAATTGGGATATTCAAGTCACCAATAATAATTTAGAAGATAGTGAAAATTCCTTGAAAAGTATTATGGATCTTATCAAAAGTTATTGCTAATTTAATATGATATTAAAAGAGTATTGAAAAGTTAATTTTATAAATATGATGAATTCCATTCTTTTTTATCTTTGATCAAAAATAGAATATTTTGATACAAATGAAAGTTGTCAATGTTTGCTGGTCTTTTATTTTTTCTAAAAATTGGAAGGAAAATTATACATGTACAATAAATTATTTATATGTTATTATATATTTCCAAATATTCTTATTTTTTATTTAATATACTTCTCAAAAAATTTCATTACATAAAAGTAAATTGATGTGATAATGAAGATCTTGTAAAATGCTTAATTTAAATAAATATAAATATAGAAAATGCGGCCTTAACAAATTTAACAATTTATATAGATTCAGGTAATTCGAAAGCTATATAACCAAGAACTAATTACCAAAACCTTTGCTACAACAATTAATGGGTGAAAAAACAAATTTTCTTATTTGGTTTTAAAGACATTTTGCTATAAAAGTTGAAGAGGAAACTAATAATGCAACCAAAGAAGTTGCATATGGCAACATGATATAATGAAGTAGAACTTACGAGGTTTTGAATATTATATGATAAAGAAAATCATAGTACTCCATTGACGGTATTGGTTCTGCTTGATGATTCATAATAATTGTGCTGTGTTTTTTGTTTTTTTATAATTTGATTGACTAAAGTGATAATTTGTGTTATTTGTTTGTGAAGTGGTGACAATATCATGTTTTACAATATGACATAAAGGATTGAAACATTTTAGAAGATAACTACTGGTCATAAATGAAATCGAATGAAGATCCTAATTATTTATGTGTTTATATATGTAAGATTTTGAGGAAACCGAACATAGGAAACACGATGCTGCCATTTAAACTATGTTAAATTTGTGTCAGCTACCTGCGCTGGTGAACAATTAAATTATGTTCCGATTTTCGCCATTCAAAAACGAATTTCCTTTTTTTTAATAAGTATTTTTTATTTACTGTTGTAAATTTGAAATTTTTAATAAAAAAAATTGTTTTTCACTACAACAGTAATAAAACGCAGATACACAGAAAGTCCGAAAAGGCTTACAACCCCCCCTCCCCCAGATAGCAGTAATTTGATCAGAACACTAATGTTATGAACTGTCGAAGTATTTGTCATCTGTATTACTCGTAAAAGTTAAACTGAGTAAATTATCCATCATCTATACGATAGAAAAAACGAAGACTTTTTTTGGTTATAATGGTTAGGAAATTAATTTTTGTTTATAAATATGAATAAATGTCGTTTTTGTTTATGCGATTTAAATAATCAATTACCAAATGTTTCCAGTGATTACCTTCGAAATAAAATAACAAAAATTGGTATAAAGGCATGTTCTGTGATTGTCAATAAGAGTAATATTAATATAATTTGAAACATAAATATATTATATTTTTTGCAGATATCTTCAAATATTCCTTTAGTGATATGTGATGGTTGTTTACTTTTTATTGAGAAAATCGATGAATTTTTGGAGACTGTTTACAAATCAGAAATAGTTTTAAGTAGTCTATATAACAGTACCACAAATGTTTCAAGCAGTTCGGATTTATCAAATAGGTAATTTAATTCCTTAATCTTGTAATTATATAGAAACATGTCTATTTTAGCAACAATGATATCAATTATACAGAAGAAATAAAAAATTCAAAAAATGGCATTACTAATAAAATATCTCAAGAGGTGGTTGAACATGATGAATCAATTTCAGAAACACGTGAAATTAAAGAGGTGAGTATAATTTCTATTAAAACTTGGTACATTTTAAAAATCTTTATTTTTTTGAAATATATTTTCCAATTCTGTGTACTAGCTTTTAATACTTTATTATGAGCAAGTTTAATATTTCTTAAATGTGTTTACATTTGGGATTACAATTTCTAATTTTTTTATACATACAGCTGCAATCAAGAATCTAATGGTTAATGTTTTTTTATTATTTGGACTTGTGTGTATTCATTTGCTAAATAATTCTAGTGAAATTAAGGTATATTGACAAGTATTCATTGAATCCTCCTCGAAAACTTTTTACTTTTAGATTGTGTTTGATTTGTGTGATTGTTCATTAATCTTATAAATAACTCATGATGGGAACCTTTTTATTATTTGAAGATGTGATTAGGACACCATTTATTCAATCTATAGAAGTTTGCTGATACTTGCTAAATTTGCTGTTTCTTTTCTTTTACAATTAAAATATTGGCTTTTCTTATGTCCATATGTAGATCTATGTATTTTACATAATCATATTGAGTAGGTAGCATGTTTCTGTCATAGTTACTCTTATGTTCCTTGAAATTTAGTTGTATTCATTTCTTATTGACTACTTTCTTGTGTAGTCTTGGATTTCGTTGTGTTGTTTCTGATGATCTTTTCCAGTTTCATTTTCGTACAAAAGTTTATACTGTATACCCATATATTTGACTAACATGATTATTGTCATTTTATCCTTGGTAAGTCTGCTATGCATTATGTATTATGTCACGAAGTACCTTTCATGCAACTGTGATTTATTATAAATTATTCTGGCTTGTTGTTGGTGCCATTAAATAATTGAAAAAAATTGTAACTATACTCAGCAAAGTTAAGTTACACTTTGTTATTTGACTCAAAGTTTTGTTGAAGGAACTTAAGGTTTTTTTCTGGCTTAGATTTCTACTTGAAATAGAATAAATTTTTTAAGATGATGATCATTTTAAGTGATACATAATGTTCATCAAATTCATAATCTTATCCCAAAAGAGTGTACTTCAATTATTATGTTGGAGAAAACTTTACACAAGTAAACTTAACATAAAGAATCTATGCAGCACAATAGTCGATTTTTAGTGAATTAAAAAGAAGTTGATTTAGATAGTTTGTATCTGAATTGTTAAACCTGCGACAGCTACAGATCAATTGGAATAAAAATTCTACCAATGCTCAAATATAATGCTCTCAATTGAGTTCAATTTATACCTATTTGGTGTCGATATATACCCAAGGTGTGTGTATGACGGGCCCAATAAAAACGACTATTTTCTTAACACTACTGTGAAAATATCATTCTTGATGATAGTCCTTGATAATAATATTAAGAGGTATATCATACAATTATTAATTTTTCAACAGTAATAGCATGTTTTACTCAAAACTCTTCAAATATCAATCTGAAAAATTTGACCGAGAAAAGCTTTATTAGTAAATTAATGTAAAACAAGTAATGTAATCGTAACCTTAAATATTGATTAATTTTTTCAATTTTGGATTTTTGTAACTACTAAAAATATCAATATTTTTATGGTTCAAAATATTTATTTTCAAAGGATATTCAGTACTCTACGAAGTAATTTATCGTTTTCTTCACGTTACACATGATTTTTTCCACTTGTTGGAAAAATTTATGATTTAAATGTTGAGAAAACTTTTTTTTGTTGGACCACTAATTTTTTTTCATAAAATCATAATATATCAACTATTATTTCACTTTTTAACGATTGCTTATCTACATAAATTCATTTTTAATGCATTTAAGTAACTCCAATATGAATAATATTTTCTGAGTATCGTTAAAAAATATAGTCGTTTTTGTTCGATCAGTCTAGTGTGTATAATGGCACATTGGCATGATAATTTTTGTGTTATATTACAAGAATCATTTAAAACTACCTTAAAGGAATTGAAATCCGGCCATCTAATAGCTTTGATCTCAATTCAATAGAGCCTTTTGGGATATAATTTATAGTCGATTAAGATTTCAAAATATACACTACGCTGTCAATACACATATACTTTCTATTTTTTTTTTTTCAATTTGTTCATTTTTCTATTAAAGGATCAAAGAGAAATCCAAATAACTTGAACAATATTTCTATTTCAATTGCAGAAGAATGTTTTCCAATGTATAAAAGAAAATCAGTTATATACATGTGAAATTTGTTCAGAGAAGTTTGATGATTTTTTCAATTATCAAGACCATCAAGAAACTCATAACGGACAATTTGTATTTCATTGTTCCAAATGTAACAAGGTAAAATCTGTAATTTGCAATAATTGAGGCAATGACAAAAAGATTATATTTAATATTATAAAATGTAAAAATCTGTTTGTATGCAAAATTTAATTTCTTTTAATACTATGTAGATATTTTGTCTTTCGTTGTATCTAATATCTCCTTATATAAAAGACCAATCAGAAATACAGAAGTTTAATACAGAACAAATTATTATTTAATATGTTTTCGTTTCAGGTATTTTCAAGTAGGAGTGAAATTGTTCAGCATGAAAATAATCACAAAGTCTCTTGTGTTATTTGTCGGACTGAAGTTTTGCCCAAAAGTTTGGATGCCCATATGATAAAACATACAGATATTTTTAAGTAAGCCATATATTGTGTAATTGAATTAAAATTCATTATATTTTATGTTTTATTGAAATTATACAGGGTATATCATTTATAATTGTAAATATTTCAACTGTTGATACCTAAATCATATATATATATATATATATATATATATATATATATATATATATATATATATATATATATATATATATATATATATATATATTAATAATAAATGTAGGTATTCTTTGTCACACTTTGATGGAAAGAATAGGTAACATTTTTTTAGAAAGTTGAACCAGCTATTAAATAGGTTAAAATTATAAATATTAATGTTGTCACGTTTAAATAATAAAAATTAATGTTGTCATTTTTAAATTAATATTTAAATTTAAATTAAATTAATACAAGCTTAGTACTTATTTTTCTTAGATGTAGCTCATGTGGCTCGAGACATTCATCACGAGCTGCTTTAGAAAATCACTTTAAAGCTCGACACGCTGGTCTTAAAGGATATATCTGTTATATGTGTGGAAAACAAAACAGTTGTCAAGCCTCTATGAATCGTCATCTTGCAACTCATCTTCAAATTCGACCGTTCAAGTGTAAAATGTGCAATTTTGCTACAAAATCTAAAACTATTTTGAGTGTACACGTATCTAGGAAACATTCAAATGAAAAATGTAATTGTGAAATATGTGGAAAATTATTTAAATCCAAGTTCAGCTTAAAACAGGTGAATATTTTAATTTATAAAGAGCTTTTAGTAACCTTGCATATCTGTTCAAATCATATTCCGTTCATTATATCTTCTACAGACTCAAACAACTTGAGTTACTCCTTTCGCTCCATCCCTATCTTCACTTATGGTCAGTATTAATTATAAATCAAAACAAGTTCCCCTTGAATTTTTCTATTCAAACCCAAAGTTTGACTGAAGCAAACTGATGATACATTAATTAACTGATTACATGATCAAAATAATCTTCATTCATTTTGGAATACCTCATCACACTGGAATACATCATCAACATTTACCCTCAGCCAAAAACTATTTAGCCCTACCCAAAGTATACCACTATATATTTTTTAAAAGATTAACAAAATTTATCACACCGCAATTCTTAATTAATTGGGTTAGTAAGTATTTTTTTATTATTGTTATACATTTATAAATATTTTTATATTGTACTTATTGACCATAATTTCAGTCCTAGACGATAAATATATAAGTATTTGAAAGCTGGGAATATATTAGAATTACACTTTGGTTTTTAATTTTACCACTTCAAAAATGCTCATAATCTAACTGACAAAGACTTCCTTCCAATTCTCACCATCCATTTATGTCGTTTGCTTTTGTTCTACCTCTTCCCATGTGAATCCTTGTTCTGTCAATATTTTTATTCAATTTATTTTGTCCAGGTCTACTTTCCTATAAACTAGGGCTGAAAGTTTCTTCACCAAAGTAAAACATTAAGTAGTGAATGGACATGTATTCGATTATTTAAGGAATCGTTATGGTTTTCTAGGTACTCTGTGCATTTTACGATGAGCAAATGGTTTAAAGCAATATAAACTGTGTTGTTGGAGAATTACCTAGTGGCAATAACCTTTCTCTGTGTGGGAGGTCTCATTAGATGTTGAGCCAATGTGTTGAGAGATATTTCTTCTTTAACTGACTTAATTTGGAGGAGGAGTGATAATGCTGTTGGGTACATACCAAGGAGCATTTATAATAATTCTGAGTATTTTCAATTGAAATCTTTCTAGAATTGCTATACTTGATGCTGGATGCAGGGCCCCATAGTTGAATACTATAACTTCAGATGGGTTTTAGTGTGACTTTTTATATTAGCAGCTTGTGGTCGATCGTTAGTTGGGATTTTCGACCCATTAACCAGTATAATTTGCTGAGTTTTAGAACCAATTGTTTTCTCTTGGTTAGTAAGTGGGTGCTTCAGGTTAGTCATTGCTTCAGATGAATTCTAAGGTATTTTGCACTTTCTTTTTGTTGCAGAAGATGCCCATTTAATATTACAGTTGGACAGGCTCCTTTCCATTGGGTGTAGGTAACATGCACATATTTATTTTCATTTACTTTTAGTCTTCAAGTTTTTAGCCACAAGGCTTCTTAGATGATATGGTTAAAATCTTTTAGATTTTCTTAATCCTAGAGTGTTCATGCAGTGATGTGTCTATCTAATCGTTGTTTATGTGACAACTCAGGTCACAGTAGGACTCTAGTACAAAAAGTAAAGTCGTTGCCTCCTTGTTAGTAAGGTTGTTTGCTTCTCATTGTACAATAAGGTTACTTTGTTAGCTAGTGCTTTTAGAATTTTATTAGACATCCACTCTAGCTTGGACATGGAGTCAATAGACTTCAGGGACTGCACAATATACTATTTCATTTATTAATGAAATCTTGATAGGCATCTAAATGTATCGACTGTACTTCATATTATGATCTCAAAATAATTTTATTTTTTAGCATAAGAAAAGGATACACTCTCCCAAAAAGTTTGTTTGCAAACAATGCGGAAAGTCTTTTAGCGAAAAATTCAATTGGAATCAACATATGATTAAAAAACATTCAAAAGAAAGAGTCTATGAATGTAGAGTATGTCATCAAGAATTTTTCACTTCTAATAATTTAAAAAATCATATGCATGTTCATAGAACCGGTTGTGTAAATTGTTTCAAATGTGGTAAAGTGTTTATATATAAAAAATATTTGGAAAAACATTTGATGAAATGTCAGGGTGTAAAAATCAAAACTGAAACTGTTAATGTTACTATTGTTTAATAAATGAATAATAAGAATAGGTATTTAGATAATTATTTATCCAATTTACTTAGAAGATATTGAAGATGATAACATGTTTTAATCTTGTGTATTGAGGAATGGTGCTTCTATCTTGGTGTTTGCGTTTATGTGAATAAATATGCTTGATAGTTGATTTCAAGTTAACAATTAGTCTGATCATTTGAAGAAATTATGACTTGCTCAAATTTCGGATGTTACTACCATGAAATTATTTTACTATTGTTTTTTGTGATATGATAACTCATTCATCTTGTTCGTGACCATTATTATAATACAAATAACGAGAGACGAAAGTAACCAATTTCACACAACTGTTAATGTTGTGAACAAGATTTTTCTTACAAAAACTGAGGAATTAGATTTATTTGTTATTAGTGGTATTAATTTTTGCAATTAGTTATAGTACGGCGATGGTGTAGACAAAAGATTTGATATGGATGTGGCAATTGTAGATGAAATGAAGTATGCCAAATTAAAAAACGTAATATCCTAGTTCATTATTGAAAATTTCAACAACTTACATTATACCAAAGTCTGAAATGTTGTTCAGAACGAAAATAATATTTGGGGTTTCCTTTTAAATTTACCCAGATGCTTTACAGTATATTTTTTACATTATTATATACTCAATAATAGATCCAGGTTATAGATGCTACTGGGTGCACAAGTTTCAGGAGGTGCAGATACCATACATAGCAGGCGATTTGTTTACATTGCTAGTAGTCTTTTTATTTATTTGTTTTGTTTCTTTATTTTCTAGAAACTTAAAGAACTTCGTTTTGGATATATAAACGAGTTTGTTTATTAGAGTTAGTTCAGTTTATAAAAAATTTGAATACATTATAGTTAGTTAAGTGTATTGTTTAGTGTGTAAATATATTAAGAATGTAAGAGACAGTGTTTATAAATTCATCCCGAATGGAAAGAGTCTAAATAAATGAGAAAAACATAACAAGTATATATATCTAGATACATTAATTTATAATAATGGATGCTATGACTAGTAATTGAAGTCTGAAGTACCATATTAGAAATATTATTCAGACTTTATATTTTATTTGCATAGATGTTCGCTTAGTTGTATTACTATATTATTGTCACATGAAACGTATAAAAAAAGTGGAAGAGAACAGGCTGTCTTATGTAAAAGCGTACACAAGAGGGTAAACTCTCTTACTGTAGGTGGAAGTGTGCAGTGAAGACATTCCTTGGTAACTGTTTCCACACGCTTGTACTTCTCCACAGAAAGGAGTCCCGACGTTCTAGGCGACTGCAGGCGAACTCTCTGTGTTCATGAGCTACGTTTGCCTGTCGAGTAGGTCTTGTAAATACCACTTTAGGTGGGATTATGCTGGACAGCTCGGAAGAACATCTACCGTGGTGGTATAGGTAAAACAGTGTTAGGTCAGCGACCTTTTTTCTATGTTCTAAGCTGTCCAAGTTTCTGGTAAACCCTATAAGGCGAATTTCTATATTGAATCGAGCATCCTCAGAGTATGCTTGGGAGCCGAGCTTCCAAATAATTCAAAGATGCACGAATCTGGGCCTTGTAGAGAATTGAGGATTAGATTCTGTTGCATCCTTTGTCGAAAATTGAGACGTTTTATACAAATGCGTAAATTAATATACATTTGACTATTTTTAAAAATATTTTTACTAGCAAATTTTTCATAGAGACAATTTCTTAATAGTTTTGCATGGAAATATTAAAAATTAACCTAAAAAACTCAGTTTGTTGAAATTTTTGTTAGCGTATTTTTAAAAAAAAAAAATTTTTGGAGTCTACTGATTTTGGTATTATTTATTTCTCTATATTTAGTCAGTCAGTCGAAAACGTTTGAGGTTTTCAAATATTTTCTTAAAACTTTTATTTAATTCCACGTTTCTCGAAATATTCTTTTTTCAGAGCTCTCAATAGAATCAATCATTTCCCATGTAAGTATTTATTGAAAAGATGCGCGTCATGTCGACGAAAAATTTGTCCCCTTAATTGATGCGCTTTTTTGGACATAACGTTAGGACTCCTTGTGTCTATACTTCGTGGTTGTCCTTGTCTCTATCCTTCATACTGATAGCGAAAAAAACTATTTTTAATAAAATATTTCTATCGAAAAAATGAATGGTAATGATATGAAAAAAAAAAAAGACAAATAAATTACAAATATTATAATTAATGCGAACAAATACATTTTTTAATTTTTGTAAATGAATAATGTACTACATTATAATACAATAGAGAAGTATTATTTACATAAGTTTTTTCTATTTACACAATTTGTACAGTTAATTTATCAGATTTTTATTATGGATCATTTTGAATATTTATTTCGTCTTCGTACTGCAGACTATTGGTGCGAGGTACATTATATTGGTTTTGTAATAATGGGGATGCATGATAGCATGGACTGTCCGCGCATATAGGACATATACTTGTAGGAAGCACACCCAGCAATTTTCTGCAATGAAAATAAATATCAACATTATACTTGAAAAGAACATCAAAATCATGTACAACATATCAAGTTATGGCATTGATTTATCCAAATGTGTCATATCAGGATATATAATTTATTTTCTGTGGAATAATCCAGTAGAGTTCCAAGATTAATTTACTAGTGCATTCCTAGCAGTGGCGGATTTATTGCCGCATCTTTTACCGTCTCTGCTATATTCTGAACTTCGGTACCTGAGTTAACAATAGGGTACTTGCATGGTTTGAGAAAAAAAAACAGTTTTGCATAGTTTGTATACAATTTTTATTATAATTTTTTTATTTAATTCTTTGATCAATATTTATAGAAAAAATAATTATTGAAAATATAAAAAATTTTCTAGGTAGTTTAAACATTTCAGTAAGGTATAAAATAAACATTGCACATATGATACAAAGTAAATAGGACAGTTATTTTCTCGGTTATTATTAAACTTTGATTAATCTGAAAAATGGTATATGAATCCTGTTTTGTGTCAGAATGTAAATATATATATATATATATATATATATATATATATATATATATATATATATATATATATATATATATATATCCCCTTTTATAGCGTTATACGCCTTTGGGTTCCTAATCTCCAGGCCTGTCTATCTTGCCAGTCGTCGACTGCTAGGTTCCTTTCGGACATTGCTCTAGTGATTCCTTGTAGCCATGTTCTAGGTGGTCTTCCCCTCTTTCTTTTTTCTGTGGGGGTCCATTCTAATATTATTCTTGGTAGTCGTTCTCTTCCCATTCTCTTAACGTGTCCGTACCAAATCAACTGTTTCTTTTCTATATCTTCTACTAAAGTTCTTTCTACTTTCAATTGTCTTCTTATTTCCTCGTTTCTTATATGTTCCGTTCTAGATATTCTTGCTGCTCTCCTCCAGAAATCCATTTCCACTGCATTTAAGTTATTTTTTTGCTTTTCTGTAAGTTGCCAAACCTCGGAGCTATATGTAATTATTGGTTGTAAAATGGCGTTGTATATTCTCTTTTTTGTTTCTGGTCTAATATTCTTTTGCCACAGCACTGAGTTCAGGGCTCTTATTACTTTTCTTCCTTTGGTTATTCTGTCCCTAATTGTTTCCTCGTTTCGTCCTGTTGTTGTTAGTTTTACACCTAGGTATATGCATTCCTTACAGTTTTTAATTATTTTTCCCTCTAGATCCAAATTCCCAGGTGAATCTTCTGATCCTATACATATGTATTGTGTCTTCTCCGTGCTAACCTGTAGACCCCATTTTTGGTATTCTTCTATAAGTTTTCTAGACATGTACTCCAGATCTTCTTTTTCCTGTGCTACCACTACCTGGTCATCGGCATAGTGCAGTGTATACAAGGTGCTCTGCCCAATAGTTAGTCCCATTCCTTTACATTTTTTTTTCCAAACTCTTAGGGCTTCATCTATGTATATGTTGAACAGAGTTGGGGATAAACAACACCCTTGTCGCAAGCCTTTGGTTGTTTTGAAGCCGTCTGTCACCTTGTTACCTATTTTTATTTTTGCTGTTGTGTCTCTGTATAGTTCTTTTATAGCCTTTATTAAAGTGGTATTTATGCTCGTTCTTTCCAGAACCTCCCATAATTTTGAGACAGGTACTGTGTCATACGCTTTCTTCAAGTCTACCAATAGTAGGTGCACTTCTTGTGATCTTACGGTTTTCTTTTCGATTATTTGTGATAGACAGAAAATACTATCTATCGTCGATCGACCTGCTCTGAAGCCGTTTTGTTCCTCGGATTCGTATGGGTGATATTCTTCACAAATGATCTCCTTTATTATTTTTCCGTATAACCTACTGAGCGTACTAGTCACTGTAATGCCCCTATAATTATTGCAGTCTTCCTTATTTCCTTTCTTGTATATGGACGTGATCCATCCTTCTTTCCACGTTTGCGGTATTGGTTCTCCATTTAGATGTCTATTGATAGTTTCTGTTAGGATATTAAACAGCCTATTTGTTCCTGCTTTTATTAATTCTGCAGGTATTCCCTCTGGACCAGGAGCGCGCCCATTTTTAAGTAGTGTTATAGCTTTCTTTGTTTTTTCTACGTTGATTTTTATTGGTTCACCTGTAATCCGTATGTCTTCAGCCGGCATGTTACTATATTCAGATCTCTGTTCTCTGAGTAATGAGCGGTAATAGTCTTGCCATTTATTTGGTGATATGGTGCCTATTGGGATATTTTCTTTTCTGCCAGATCTAACATTATCTATAAATCTCCACGATTCCCTGGATTGGCGTCCTCCTAAATAGGTATCCAATTCCTTGCATTTATTTTCCCAGCTGAGGTTTTTGGCCTCTATCGCAGCGGTTTTAAATTTTGATACAGCTTCACTATATTGTTCCTTATGTTCTGCTTTTTTAGTGCTTAGCCAGGTATGATACAATCGTTGTTTTTGTTCTTTTAAATTTTGCAGTTGTTCAGTCCACCAATAATTTCGTGTTCTCTTTTTCATTTCTTTATATCCTAAGGCTTCTTTGGCTGCTTTGTGTATGCTGTCAATTACTACTTTGGTAAGATTGTCTGTTGGTTCTTGTTCGTACTCCTGTGGGAGGTTTTGGTCCAGTCTTTGTTGGTATAATAATTTTGTGCTCTCGTTCATAAGGCTTTCTATATTATAGTTTGGTATATCTATATCTGTTAAATCTTTACTGTTTTGCAGTTGATTCTTTTGTTTGTTGTCTTTGATTATTGGCATTATTAACTTAGCTTTTATCAGATGATGGTCACTTCCACATTCTGCGGATCGATATACTCTGACATTGTGCACTTTTATCTTCGTTTTTTGTTTCATTATAAGATAGTCGATTATTGATCTTAGATTTCTAGTTATTTGCGTCCATGTATATGTGTGTATTTCCTTATGTTTAAAATACCCATTCATTATTCTTAGTAAGTTATGTTGACAGACATCTATCAACCTGGAGCCATTATCATTCCTGGTATTTTCACCGTAGGGCCCTATTATCTCATGCTTCGTTTCTTTGCCAGTTCTAGCATTTAGGTCTCCCAGTATTATGATTTCTCGATCGTTACCTGTCTGAGATATTAGCTCATTTAGCGTTTCATAATACTTTTCTTTTTCATCTACCCGTGCGTCTTCATTAGGTCCATAAGTAGCAATTATTGTTATTTTGCAGCCTTTTAAATTGACATTAACTTTTATTGTTCTATCGCTTATTGCTTCCCAGCTGGAGACGTTCTTCTTATACTTCTCATGTATAAGGAGCGATATACCCCTTTTTGCATGTTCTTCTTTGTTAACGCCGCTGTATATGTGGATATATTCCCCGAGTGTTTGTGTACCTTGTCCTTTTTTCTTTGTTTCAGAGAGAGCAATAAAGTCCAGTTTATGTTTTTTAATTTCTTGTAAAATGTCATCTACCTTCGTTCTAATTGTATTGTATTCTAATTGTATGTAATGTAAAAATACCACGACTTAAACACCTGATAAAGTTTTTATGATGCCAAGAAATTCGAATAAACTACAACAAAAATTGTTTGAAAGTGTTAATCCTTTTGACGATTCTGTGAGATGTAATTATCTTTGTCGCCAGGAACATTTTAATGTAAAGTGTGATTCTAATTTAACTTATTTTAATATTTTATAGTAATTAAGTTTATTATAATTTTAATTTTTAACATGATTATATACTAATATAATAACTTAACCTATAAAAGGTTTATTTACTTTATTCTTATATATAGAAAAATATTTTATTTATACGTAACTAATAAATAAAAACTGTATTATAACAGCACACGCTACGTTGCCAAAATATACACATTTTTTACGATTTTGCCACAACTAAAGGCAACATTGTATTTAAATTTTATACCAATATGTTTTTGACGCTGATATATCCAATGAATTTGTTTTTATGTCTGATTCTCATAGAGGGCGCTAGCTATACGGTTAGTACCAAGTAGTATTGAACACAACTTTTTCAATATTAAATTTATTAATCAAAATTTCGATTCAACTTATGAAAAGTGACGTATTTCTCATAGCTAACTTAATTTCAAAACCACATTATTGCTCACGGCACTTTGTCCACACCACATACATTTATATGGAGAATCAATAAAAATCAACGATAACTTAGTTCACTTAAACTTTAAATAGTTGAAACAACTGTCAGATTATAGAAGTTTTTTAAATTCTTAAGGTAGTTTTCATTCGTGGTTTGATAAAATTCGCAATTTCCATTAAATATTATTTTAGTAGAATATAATTATTCCAAATTAAAATAAATAATACGGATATTGACAGTAGTGACGATTTTGATAATACTCCGCCAGAGATATCGAAAAAAGTAGCAAAAGTAATTTGTTGCCGGAAATTCCGAGAAAGAAAAATATGAATTAGCATACGAGAAATTTATAGAATGGAGAAGAAATACAAATATAAAATCTTTTTCGGAAACTGTACTTTTGGTATACTTTGAAGACTTCAAGAATATTCAATGTTGCGAAGTATAAAAAAACATTGATTATATCCACGTATCTATAAGAACTTACGTTCATTTTTAAAAAGAAAGTCCGACAATCAAGTCCCCAAAAAATCACACATATTGACAGCAGACCAATTGCAGAGATTTTTAAAGGAAGCTGCAGAAGAGGAATATTTACTAATAAAGGTGAATTTATTTAAAAAGAACTATTTTTAGAATTTAGTATTTAGTTGCACTGGAAAAAAAACTATCAAAATAAGAAAAAAAAATTGTGTGTGTCAGCTCCGACGCACGACTGGAGTTACTCCTTAAGTTCGATAGTCTAACCAGCCGCAAAAAGAGTTTATTTAAGTTAAAAAAGATTGATACTGTATAAAAGGGTAAATTTGTTAATTACTGAAAATAATATACATATATAAATATATATTTATTCAATTTATTCATTTCATATACATTTATTATAACTAATCGACGAAATATTTTACATTAAACTTTTTACAATAGTCAATTTCAGATGTGCAACCACGTGTTTGTTAGATGTTCCGGCAATATCATCTACAACTCTTTCTGCCATAGTTATTTGAAAATACTTTCAGTTCACTTTAGCGGAACACAATGATAAAAATTAAAACTTCACAATAACAATATTAATTGTTGATATTTATAATAAAAACAGCAATATAAGTATGTCGACACTGACAAATTAGAAAGTTGCGCACCAAAAACGTAACGATAGATTTTACTCCTTCATTTTTCTCATACCGGGCCCCTTATATATGCAAATCGATTCTTAAGGAGTAAACTCCAAAAAAACGTATTAATTACAAAAGATGTGTTTGATAAGTAGATAAAAAATGTTATTAAATGTTTAAAAGTAACAAAGTAACTTTAATCAGACACGTCGTCATGTAATTCTGGAACGTCATACTGTCCCCTCTTTGTTACCAATTTGGGTTCATTGATTTTCTTCACCACCATATCGTCTGTGTACCAGATTTCATCCTTTTTCTGTGGCTACTTCCAAAATTTGTTACCATTTGTCATGGTACACATTAAAAAGGATTTTTTGTCAATGGCGACTTGTAGTTAACATAAACTGGGGCGATATCTCCTGCTGCATTGCCGCAAACCATGATAGAAGTACATGCTTTTGTCATCTACTAAGTTTGCCTCATCATAGTTCCAAATGTTACTAGCAGGTACGTTTTTCAGTCCACTGTCCAGGTGGTCGCAAAAAGCATTAACCATATTTGCATCTATGGCAACCCGCGCATTTTTTATATTTTTAGTAATACTGTGTGACAGTACTGTTTGATGTCGCTTAATAAAGCTTTTAACCCAGTCAGCCCCTGGTAAATTATCTTTGAATATGGGGACTTTTTTGCCCACTTTGTTAAGTTATGATACATCTTATTCCAAAAGGTGTCAAACTGACAAGCAGTGTTTCAAGATTCCCGAAATTTTGATCAAAAAGATTCAATACTTTGCAAATTCCTACTATTTAAGGTCATTTGGGACTCATCTGGCAATCCTACAAAGCCCGTTAGACAAAATTACTTTTCAAATACATCAGAACCATAACATCACATTCTTTTATAGTTTTAACTACTAAATCTAATATAATAAAAACATATTGTAGCTCTGAACAGCGTTTAATTTTTTCTCAACACAACAAAGTTTGCACGCTTCAGTGATTTTGATAGAAATTAGCCTGACACTTGACAAGCCATACACAAAAAGACACTCAAGTGAATGCAGACTTTGACACGTTGCCATAGAATATATATATATATATATATATATATATATATATATATATATATATATATATATATATATATATTTGTAGGCAGGGTTAAATTGCGTTCACAATGTGTAATTTGGAAGCCATGATATTATATGCCAGAAAGTGTCACCAAATTATCCCGTAGTCATAAAGTCACACCCGCTTACGGTACGTAAGCACGTGAACGTGATAAGTTTTGAGGTTAGATTGCTAGTCGACGACGCAGCAACCGAAACGCACAGGTGTAGAAGTGCGAGGGAGGCGTGGGCGGAGGGAGCCGGATTATTGGACGTGCCGATTTATTGAGGTGCCGGATTAGTGAAATTACACTGTATTGTGATTGGGAAAATTAAATACTGTAAAGTACAAGATACCATAAAGTGCCATTTTACGGACTCAAATTGGTACTGTAAAATCGACTTTACAGTACAGTATGAAAAAATACTACTTGGTAAGAACCGTGTAACTAGCGCCCTCTATGAGAGTCAGACATAAAAATAAATTCATTGGATGTATCAGCTTCCAAAACATATTCGTATAAAATTTCAATACAATGTTGCTATTAGTAGCGGAAAAGTGGATAGAAATTAATATTGACAAGTTTAAATTGAAGGGTAGGGATTTTCACATATGAAAACCGACATTACTTATGAGACACCTATGTATAAAAGTTGACACACTCCATCGATAGCTACAGCTCCGATATTCAGGTGATTCATTTTATCGTAATGAATAAACAATTAACTGTACAAACATAAGTTATCAAATGAAAACCCTTCAAAGAATATGATTTTCTAAGGTTGCTCTACAAAGAAATTTACATCAACGTATTTAAATGATCATTCAATCGCATACTCAATCAAATAAATCTCCACATAGATTATTTCAATGAACTCTTAAAAAAACTTCACCCCAACTTTTTATCCACCTCGTTTGATATATCCGAGTTTATTTGTATTTCCAAGTACCCTACTAATAGTAAGTATAATAGGGTATTAATATTATGCCGTTTTTGCATGATAGTTTACATTAAGAATAACAATTAGGACAGTTTGAGGGGCATCGAGATGTGAAAGTATTTTGTTGAAACAGGTGTTTCTGAACGATACAACAAAGATGTTTATCTTATTGTGAAATATCATGGGAGTTAGGACCTAATTAGTGTGAAAGGGACTTTTTATTATCAAAAACGCGAACCAAAATTCACACGTAACTATTTTAATATTTCGAAAAATATTTACAAGTAAAAATTTCTAATTCGATTGGTGTGGAGCGGTGTGGAACAGCAAAATGGAATAAATTCATCAACCCTTACAATACCAGATTTTACTTGGTGGGATGCGAGGAGCGCACAGGCACATTTTGAAAACATACTATCTGTGTCGAATCCGAAAGATCGTTCGACGAGCGCACAAGAAAATTTGATTTGCCGAAGTGGGACCTAGAGATGGACAAACATACCAATTTTTGAATAATTATCATTAAGACAAAACGAAAAACCATCAGCAACATCCAAGATTTTCCAAAATGAGCAAATGTTCAATATTATATAAAATATTGAACAAAAATTGATAGAAAAAATTATTTTTTCTAAGAATGAGTGCATTTTTGGTATTAGGTTAAAAATAATAAAAAAAGTTGCGTATGGTTAGGTTAGGTTAGGTTAGGAAGGTTAGGGATTGAAGATAGCGTCTTTATACCTGCAAATGTGCGTTCGATGTACCCTCCTATATGTAAATTATGACTTTAAAGTAGAAAAACATTCTACCCCAAAAATTTGGAATGTAGGGGCATTTTCGAGGGTGGGACATATATGTCCCACCGGTGTTTTTAAACAAACAAACAAACACTGGTGTTGAAAAGACGATATAAAATACAGTGAAAAGTTTTGTTTACTAGTACAAAAAAATATATATTAGATGACACCCTTTTACAATATTTATGATACAACTTTATACGTATGATACAACGCAAAACAGTTTTTGCAGAGTGCAATTTTGCCCATTGCGCACATACTTTTTTTTCGTGTTTCCTTATTTTGTTTGGCACAGCGACCACATCTTCCTGTTGGTCCTCCCAACGGTAAATGGTTCCCAATATTCGTCATGAGTTTTGTTGCATTTGAAGGTAGATTTTTTTCTTTTGACAGTTGCATTTCCTTTACTTGTGCCATCATTGATTCAGCTAAGGGGACAAGTGAATTGCAATAGAGGTATTTTCTTATGTTTCATTTCTTGAAATACGAGAATATATTGAAAAATTCTTAGCCTATTATAGAACCAAACAAATTTTTAACGTTTCTAGACCTTTAAAAAAAATGTTTCTTCGTGCTCTGCATACCAGACCTCCACAGCTTTTATTACTTCCTTGGTGGAAGAAAATTTACGACCTTTAAACTTTTTTTCAGTTAAGGAAAGAGATGATAGTCGGACGGAGCCAAATCTGATGAATAAATGGGGTGTTCCAGTAATTCAAACCCTAAATCACGAATTTTTTGAATGCAACATGAGATTTGTGTGCAGGGGCGTTATCCTGCAAAAACAAAACATCTTTGGATAACTTTCCGCTTCTTTTTTCTTTAATTTTTACCCGTAGAGAAGATCAGTAATGTCGAATAGTAATCTTCAGTAATTGTTTTACCCTTAAGAATTTTTCCTGCAGATTGTTGGAGACGAAACTTCTTAGGTCTTGGAGAACCAGAGTGTCGCCATTCCTTCGATTGTTGCTTTGTTTCTGGATCGTAGAAATGTACCCAAGTCTCATCCATAGTAGCAATTCGGTTTAAGAAGTCTACATCGTTTACAAATCGAGCACAGATCGAACGCGATGCTTCTACCCTTAACGCTTTTGGTCAACATTCAAACATTTTGGGATCCATTTTGCAGCAATTTTTCTTATGTCCAAATTGACGTGAACTATATGTTGAACGCGTTTGTATGAAATATTCAGTGCTTCAGATATGCGGGAATGCACTGTATGCGACTGCGAAGCTCTCACACTACATACTCCGCTATTGTTGATATTCAGGCGTCAGTCGGCGTTGTGCTACAGCCACGTAAACATGTCCGCCATTATTGATGCTCCCGCCAAGTGTGAATTATGTGATTCGTTTCGTACAGGCTGAGGGCCTGGTATGGTGAAAACTTCATGAGTGATGGTACGTTAATGGTGTCGAAAGTTTAAAGATGGCCGTAATTATATGCATGATGTGGCGGCCAAGGACGCAAATCTGTCGTTTCAGACGACCTGGTTCAACAGAATGGTTAAAGAAAACCGCCATTGCTGCTCTGTCTACGGAATTTCTAGAAGTTTCAAGGTCTGTTTTGTACTTTATTATTACTTAACCGTTAGGCTACATTGGCGGCAACTTTTTTGAAGACGGTATTGAAAAGCTAGTCTGACAAATGTCTCAGTCTCTTCGAAGATTATGTCAAAAATTAAAGTGTGCCAATCTTTTTGTAATAAAATTGTTGTTTTATATGAACTTGTCTATTATTTATAGCCTATCGGTGGTTGAAAAAAACGGCCCTCGTAATAATTAAATTTTATTGGTTTAATATTGTGATGTCATAATCAGATTGTTATTGATTTGTACAAGAAAAATGTACTAGAAAAAGTTTAAGAATTAAGAAAATCAAAACATGTTCATAATAATACCTGTAATGATGATCAATGTGTGCCTTTTCTATCCTTTTGTCCTTAGCTCTCCTATTCTGGAACCAAATTTTTATCTGCGTTTCTGACAACCTAAGCGATTCCGCTAGTTCACATCTCCGTCCCCGACTGATATATTCTGATTTTTGAAATTCTATCTCCAATCTCAATGTTTGATCACTGCTAAAAGTTGTTCTTTGGCGTCGTGGTCTTCCTTCTTTCCTTCGCCTTCTAGCAACTGAAATATCGATATAAATTTACGAGTATTTTGGCTACGTTTTAAAATAAATAATACCAGTATAAGCTGAGTAAATTAGTTAAATAAACATTTTTAAGAGTATCCTCCAAATGTAGACCTATTTTTCACTAAATTTAAATTAAAAATATTGCAATGCTTAAGTAAAACAAATTATAAAAAAATTTGAGCCAAATGAGTATTGAAAAAATCCATTAAGTATAATAGTTTGTATTCCAGACCCCCAATTACAAATTGATATCACCCAGAATTTTTCAAATCTCATTTCTGAACTTATTTTGATCAGGATTTCATATTTCAATGAATCTAAGAATGTGTTGAGAATTTGATAAAGCTCGTAAGTCACCATTGCTTGAATTTTGATCTCATCAAGGTAATTTTAGATAATTTTTTCAATATTCAGTCAAACAAAAATAAAAAATTCTCTCCTACCAAAAGAGCGAATGATACAACTTCAGATTTTAATGTATTTATGGAAATCGGTCTAGATTTGCATGAATTACACACCTATAGCCATGACTTTTATTTTTCTCCATTTCTTGGAATCCCCTTGAGAGAAGCCTTCTTCAATCAATAGCTACAGAACACACTTTGGGCATAAGATTATAATTTTGCAAAAGTGAGGGTTTATTTTCAGACCTAGGTTGCATATTTAGACAAAAGTCTTTTAAAATAAAGTTTCTAATAATAGGTTTTAAGCTAAGAAGAAATTTTATATTAATTTTAAAAGGGATGAAATGAGTTAAAAA
This sequence comes from Diorhabda sublineata, assembly GCF_026230105.1. Taxonomy (NCBI): domain Eukaryota; kingdom Metazoa; phylum Arthropoda; class Insecta; order Coleoptera; family Chrysomelidae; genus Diorhabda; species Diorhabda sublineata. Next base: position 9,560,724 of record NC_079484.1, read on the forward strand.
ATATTTTTAAAAACTACATATTGACAAGTGACTCATTGAATTTTCATTCAATTGTCTTCGAAAACGGAAAATCGTTAATATGAAGTATTTGTTCCACTACAAAAAATGAAAATATTATTGTACGAGCGGTTAAGTTTATAATAACTAACACAGATAAATTTTGGACGATGATCTGGAGGCGATCAAGCGAGTTAAGACCGCAAGTTAAATATTATGAACTCGGAAACAAAAAATCGTCTCAAGTCGCAAGCTGACGGTCTAGTCTCTAGCAAACAATCTGTAGCTTCCATTCTTTTTTTTATTTTAGCATCTCACAACCATTAGTCTTAGCTTATAATGAGTGGTCAATGTTGATATTTATTTTTTTTTTTTGATAAAGAAAAAATATGAAACGATAAGGAACATTAAATAATAAAAAAGGGTTATAATTAACAGCAAAGAAAATACAAGCTTGAATTCGTCATAATAAATTTAGTGTTCCTCCTCTGAGTGTTTTCTAATAACAACTTCCAATCGCTTTTTTATAGATCCAATAAGTTTCTTCACTCGATCTTTTTTCATGCCATACGTAGCCTGAAGTATGTAGACGGTCATTGTGCTGCATTAGAATGTCGTTGTCACCAATGAAATTGGCTAAAATTTCTTCTATGTGTTGGTCTGCCGTTAATCCCCCTCCCCGCTCCACCGCCAGTTTCAATAAAAACCAACTCGGTTCTTGCTTCCATAGAAATGCCTCCTTCAAAAGCCACGTTTCCTTTTATACAACCCTACGCGAGTCTTTGTCCAGGTCTTCTGTAGGCTCATCTTCTTCTATCACTACCATGCAGACATCTCTGCTATCGTCTAAGAAGAGAACGGAGCCCCATTTTCGTCAGGCCAATTAGCGTGCTCTCTGGCAAATCGTAGACAGTCTGATCGGTGAGCTGTGGTTAATTTGGGGCCAGTAACTGACCTCTTTGGCTCAGGATTAGCTAAGTTTTTTTTGACTGTCCAGCCACTCATAGCTATTCTTCGACTTTCTCTGAGCTCTGAGTCATGTCAAGAATTCTTGTTTGCCGTTAACGGTGATGTATATCTCCTAATTAGTTTACCAGTTACTTGCAATCGTAGAGGTGTTCACCTGATTTTTTTGCTCATGAGTACTTTATCTACAATTATCACAATAAGTACTAAAATATAAGTACCTAGAGAAAAGTTAATCACAAATTTTGATAGTTACCTATAACAATGCTATTAAAATATTAGTTTGTAACTATTCATTTTGTCTATTATAATTTTAACAACCAGTAAACTGAATATATGGAATTTAATTATCCATTTTTTTCGTTTCTATCTGTATTTCTTGCTTGAGGTTGGGGTTCTACAGTTCCAGTATCTGTCTGATTCCTTTCAGAATTATAAACGTGCAGTGCTTTATCACCAACTGTTATGGCGTTTTGGGTATCTTTTTCTTATTCATTCACTTTGCTTGAACAGTTATTGTTGTGCAAGTTTTCATTTTCTTAAATGTAATAATTTTCTTATTTTTTTTTAACACAATGAATCCCCACCTTTTTCAATTATAGCTACCGTTTTTTATATTGAGATCTGCTTTTAATATTTGGAGCACGATACGAGCTGACTACATAAAACAGTATCGATAAGATACATGACCTTGGAATTTATAGATGTTTGAATAAACATAACACGTCACCAAATGGCTATTTTGCCAGTTTGCATAGACCGTTCCCACGTTTAAAAAACCTACACGAAAACAAGCGTTGAAGGAATTTTTGACTTGACTAAGAGCGGTTCACATGAAAAAAACCTATAAAAAACTTTTTTGGGCCGAATCCGAGAGCCCTTTTTGTACCTTGTTGGACTCATACTTTGAATTTAACAGTAAATGTCGCTTCTAAGGTGTCAGGTGTTACAATAAATCTTGTACAAGAGTTATGATTTTTTTTTCGTCATTCTTAACCCTCTAAGTGAGACAAGATGGTCTGACAGAATTAATGCAATAAATCCACTTAAACTTTATTTAATTAAGGTTTGCGAAAGCCTTCTAAAAGTAGCTGAAGATAATTCCTTTCACATTGATACAAGACCTAAAGCGAGTTCCCTTTTAACGCTCGTACAAAATTTATTCGTGAAATTATTATTTGGCGTGGCGTTTTATTTCATATAGATATTGTCAGCAAACAAATGCAAAGTGCTTTAATTAATGTTGAAGTAAGTCAAACCTACTTAAATATTCAGTTGATTACTTCCAGCAATATAGATCTGACCAATCATTTCAAGAAATTCTTGTACAAGCGAAATTGAAGGAGACTTCCCACCGTTACCCATGGTCAGGAAAAAATTTAAACCAAAAATATTTGACTATGAACACCGAGATGATATCCCTAATGGTCCAAAACCCGCCTTTAAAATTAATTTTTTCTTAAAAATTATAAATCAAGTTTTGAGCTATATAAGAAACCGATTTGAAAAAAATTTATTTTATTATGATTTTATTCAGGGAGCCCTGGACATACCCAGAGACAACATCAACGTTCGCTGGAATATTTTGAATGAAGAGATTTCCTTTTATGTTAGTTAAGTGACTGATTAGAATTTTAAATTTAATATTTATTTCAGTAAACGAAAGTATAAGCCTTATCCCAAGATTTCCTTCACATTAAATTTCAGTATTAACTCGAGGATTTTGTATGCTGAAAAATAGATATTACTCCGAAAGACTCTTTATGCAGTCATCACAATATTACAAAATATTGTTGGATGCTTTTGGTAATCGGCTTACAATATGGCGTGAATTATCTACCCGCTTTGCTGAACGTTCCACAATTGTTAGTAATAATAATAATATAAACAGAGTAATGCAATTGATGTTTAATGGATATTGAGATGGTATTGGTACAAATATTATTGAATTGTGTGTGTTCAGTTTACTTTAATTCAACTCATACATAGTAAGTTTTAAGTATGGAACGTTTCAATTATTTCGGAAACGGTATTTTGGGATTCTAAAGGTTTCGAAATATGGCTGATATTGTGATGAAAATTTATTGAGGTTAGTTATTCCAAATGTTAGTTTTTTATTATCACATCTCAAATAATTATACTGCCCACTAACTCAATTATGAACTTCGGTCTCGAAGTAGATCTTGCCATCCTTAATAAATTATTTATTGTTTCTTGGATTAATTTCCACCACACTCAGTACACCTCATCATACGTAAGAACCAATGATCAAACCCATGCTTTTATTTTTCCTCAATGGAATCACACAATGTTTCCGAGGCTGCGATCAACTATTCTTTTAAAGAAGACTCACTTTTACAAATTTTACAAAAGAAAAAAATCAAAATCGCTTGGTATTAAGTCAGAACTATAGGGTGGATGGTTTAATACTCGTATTCTAGATTCTGAAAGAGTCTTGAGCACGATGAGCTCAAGGTTTATCGATATAGAGATACCACGACTGAATAAGGGATCTAAGTGTCATATTTTCAACGCTCTAAATAGCTGTGGTTAACAAATTTCGGTATACCATTGAGCTGTAACTGCTTTTTGTTTATTTATTATAATACTGGCCACTGAAACCTTTTGTTTCATAAAAGAAACGATAAATGTGATTTTTCCATTTGCTCAAGCTGATTCATTATCAAAGATCCACAACCCACAATTTTCTTCGAGATAAACTTGGGATGGGATACAAAGTATGGTCTCTCTGCCTCTGGTCCATTTATAAATAGAATTTACAAGCAAATTTGATTGTGTTTCCTGTAAAATTCATGTCCAATTTTTGAACCCCTACTAGCTTTAGAACGATGTACTCGTACCACTTCTTAGCCGTTTGTTTTTAATCAGAATCAAGGTTTAGACCCAATCTCATCTTCAGTAATAAAAACATTTTCAAAATGTTGTTAGGAAAGTTGTCTACAAGCTTTTTTCAGTTAGCCTTGTTTATCAGATATCTTAAGAGGTGCTTATAGCTTATTTTGAATTTCTTTCGGTAGATGTTGTCGGTTTTTCAGGTGCGACTCAAAGAACTTGGATACATAACGCATCGAGAATGTGAAATGTAAAATCTGGATCGGACATTACGTGTATCATATTTAAGACTTTTGGTGGCTATTTGTGCTGTTCGAAATGCAGATAAAGAGTGAAATGAGACGTGAAAACCAGACCTTCTAACAATACTCGTCTAGTGCCGTTATTGTTTCACATGATGAAGGCAGATCTCAAAGGAACTTAACAGTAGAGGAGATCGAAGGAACTAGAATCGTGATTCTAAATATACTTTACTTCTATTTATTACTGTGGATGCTTGGAACTGTGAGAATAGCTTGGGCATCTTTACGTAGGGTTGCTAATAATATTTTTTGCAAAATTTCATTTTTTGTTTTGTAAAAATCTACCTAAAACTTCACACGTATTTATAAGGACCTAGACACAATTTTACAAGTTAAGTTTAAACCTCAAACATCGGTTTAAACTACAGATACCGTTTGTTTCAGGTTTTATATGTGGAGTTTACTGACAAACTTCCATTTAAATGTTACTGCCCATCTGGGGGTAGTTTGAACTTCAGTTTAACAGGAAATGGAGGATCCGATCTAATTTTTTTAAATACATTTGTACAATATTATAAAGGGTTTTAATAGGCTGATTAAAGATTTGCACTGTATATTTGATGAATTCGATGATGATGAAGAAATTATCAACATTGTCGACACGCCAAGAAAGCAAAAAGTTATTTGTTCTAGAAAATCTTTAAATTATCTCACATTTTTTAAATTTGTTGTGGTTTTATCAAAAATATCACCGTTTTTGTTATATTCATCATTAAATTCTCATGCCAATTCTTCTTCCATTTTTTTGCTTCCAAGTTACCGTATCACTTTTTTTTGGATTCGACTGTTTCTTCTTTTCTTCACAAGGATAACCAAAAGCATTACGTCATAGATATTGTTCATTTTTTTGTTCTTTGTTTATTTTTGTTGACTTAACAATTTAACTTTGAAACAAATATAGGAAAAATTTGTTTTATATTTGTGACAACTGGCGGAAAAATGTGTGTTCCATTGTTTCACCTTAGGTTGTGAAATTAGCCCTTAATATCAATTTGAGAAAACTGAAATGACAAAACGTAATATTATAACCTCCCATTAAACGACAGAACTTATTACAAAGCCTGTTAAATAATTAAAATATGTTTAATAACACTGATCGACAAAATAAATTTTTTGTAATATCACAATAATGAATAGCATATTGTGATAAAATGGACCTATACAAATACGAAAATATGAAAAAAATAATTGTAACACGTAAGGTTTTTATGTTACGAGTATACTTATAGATCCATATTCATTGGTAAAATATTTCAAATTTATTAAAAAGATAATTTAAGGTTTTTTAAACATTTAAAAACAAAAACTTAATTTAAATATCAATTAGCTCTACTTTTTCCTTTTATGGGGAGTTGCACTTTCTATTTTTAAAAACCAACTTTAATCACCCATCATGGTCGAATCCCATCGTCCTTGATACCGAATTTCTATTGTTCTAATATCTAGGTGGGACCTTTAACCCTGTTCATCACTGACAGCTCCCAAATTTTCGGTAAAAAAATGTCAGATTGCAATGAAGAAAATAAATTTTCAATGACATTCGAGCATCAAGGGATTTCTAAGCGTCTAGAAGTTCATCAACTAACTGTTGCTAGTTTGGATCCATATTGTTGCCCAAAAATCCCATCACTACACTAACAAATGCCTTCCATGCTCTGAGCTCCTGCCTGGTGAGCTTTTTTTGTAAAATTAACATCGTCCAAAAATTTACTTTTTTATTGTGACCCAATAAAAATATCTTCCTTTAATTTGGCATCACTTAACTGGAGAAAGACTTCTCCAAGGTATTTGAATCCATCACTCTCTTTATCCATAGCCTTTACAAAGTTTTCATCAATCCAAGTTTAACGTGAAGGGTCGGCAGAAGGTCTTTTTTGGGATATACAAGGGGTATAAACTTAACATTATGATATCCCGGTAGAAACTCACTTCTTGCTTGCCAATTTTTTTTACTTATTGTTGATCTGCTGCCCGACTGTCACATAGACAAACAGAACAGCAATGTTTCGTGAACCCTCATGAATTCCCATTAAAATTCCAATCACCTTAAGGTCTCCACATATCTACCACTTATACTTGTTGTAGTTAATTTGGTCTAAAAGCAAACGAATATTTTCATAGGTGTCTTTCATCTTTACAGAATGAGCAACTGGTATAGACGGTTTTAAGCTTCCATTGTGTAATAACTGCTTTTAAACTGTATTTAGACGAGATTTAGTTCCTTCATTAGACCATTAATATCCATACAGGCAGACAACGAATTTTCCATACTGTAGAATGTAGAAAATGTAGCATTTCTTTTTCTAAAAGCCTTAATTTTTGTCTATTTGGCTAACGAATTCCATTCCTTAAGACGGGAAGCAAGAAGTTCAGACTGTTGCTTTGATAACCCCAAATCAAGTCTTAATTTCTTCAGCTCACTTTGAACAATCGAATGTGGCTCGCCGGAACTGGTACTTGGAATAAAAATACGGTTGGTGCATTGTTTTCCGGAGCTTCCTGATGATACGTTGTCTCAAGTAGCTTCTAAAACAATATTTTGTGGATCTAAAGGCGCAATCGGTACTGGTAAATCGTCGTTATGGGGAAGAGGTCGTATAGCAGACGGCAAATTTGGATACTCGATCTTGTGCTTTCCTTTATTAGAATGGCCTTCAGTCTTTATTAGTCAAAAATAGCAGTCGTCAAAATGGTTAATAGCTTCCCGCCATACCATTGGAATTGCAAAAGGCATGCTTTTCTTCTTCCCATTCATCCACTGTACCAATGACACGCTACAACTAACACAGCACGGAAAATGGCCTAGTTTGCGATTTCACCATAAATTTTCCACTACGGCGCGTTTATGTTTATTATAGTGAATAATTCAGTACAGGTACTTTTTCGGCCATAAAATTTACCGATATTAACCGCCCCTTTATAAAATTACGTACCTGATAATGTAAACAGGGATAATCAAGCTATTGAAAAGTGGTACGTGTTAGAGCTTAATAAATATTTTTTCTACTATTGGACGGGTGTTTCCATTTTAAAAATAAAGGTCTCGTCTGTGTTACGAAAATCTTGTTGGCCAGTGTTATTGAATTAATTTCTAACATATTCCGTTACATTTAATATCTCTCCCCTCTGTTATTCACGAAATCAGTGACAAACATAAAATCATGAACGAAACAAGGAATCACGCTTAATTAGCAACTTAAACGCCGTTGTGGTAGTATCATCGAAGCCTCTTCTAACCATATTGATATGTAATTAGCATCGTGTGAACTCGACCACTGCATCCATTCATCATGTCGACCCAGGATGACATATGCGATCTCACCAAGGTGAAAAAAAAAGACTGCCCTCACTTCCTATTCCAGACCATCGATTATTATAGCTGTATATTTGTAAGGTCGAACATTGAGTACATCAGGGTAGGTTAAGTAATATGAAACTACGAGTGAAGCATTGATTTTAAATACGAGGGGCGGGCGATTTAAAGTGAAAATAAATATCAAATTCGAGGTGATTCAAACGATGTATTAATATGAGAAAGTTACAACAAAATAATAATAAATGTTATGATGTACACACGTTTCAATACTAACCACTATTTATGGTGAAAGCTAAAATAACAGAACTTGATAACATAAATTTGAAGAAGAATAGGGAATGTTGGGGTATGAAAACAGTAATGCTATAAACGAATAATAAACGATTAAATAAAATAAGCCAAAGTGTAGAAGACTTTACAGAAATAGTGAAATGAAAAAATGTTAGCAAAAAATATTGGAATGTACGAGGATGTATTGATATCTAGTTAGCCTAGACCAGTTCCATATACAAAATATTACGTTACCATAGCAACGAACAATAACTTATTAGAAGTGTCAGTGTAAAGTTTGACGTCAAAAAAGTGAACCGGAATTACGCCATAAATTAAAAGAAAAAAGATGTCCACCGAAATTGCGAAAATTGAAAAATTGAAGTATGGAGCCATCATCAAGTACCTGTATTTAAAAGGGTTAAGAGGTAAGCAAATTTACGAAGATATGCTTAATACCCTTGGTGATCAATGTCCTTCGTATGCGACCGTGAAAAATTGGACTGCAAGCTTCAAAAGAGGTAAATTTTCGATTGACGATGATGACCGATCGGGAAGGCCAGTTTCCGTGTCAGTTCCCGAAAATATCGATGCAGTTCATGACATTATTTTATCAGACCGTCGAATTGGGCTAAAACGGATATCTGAAGCACTGAATATTTCATACGAACGCGTTCATCATATAGTTCACGTCAATTAGGACATGAGAAAAATTGCTGCAAAATGGATCCCCCCCATCGCGCTCGATCTGTGCTCGATTTGAAAACGATGTAGACTTCTTAAACCGAATTGTTTCTATGGATGAGACTTGGGCACATTTCTACGATCCAGAAACAAAGCAACAATCGATGGAATGGCGACACACTGGTTCTCCAAGACCTAAGAAGTTTTGTGCACAAAAATCTGCTGGAAAAGTTCTTGATTCAGTTTTTTGGGATTGCCATGGAGTAATCAGGATTGTTTTTTTTTTTGGTAAGGGTAGAACAATAACTAGAGATTACTATTCGACATTATTGACCACTCTACGGGAAAAAATTAAAGAGAAAAGACGCGGAAAGCTATCCAAAGGTGTTTTGTTTTTGCAGGACGCCCCTGCACACAAATCTCATGATGCCATGCGAAAAATTCGTGATTTATGGTTTGAATTTCTAGAACACCCCCCTTATTCACCAGATTTGGCTTCGACCAACTATCATCTCTTTCCTCAACTGAAAAAAAGTTTATAAGGTCGTAAATTTTCTTCCATCGAGGAGGTAATGAAAGCTGTGGAAGTCTGGTTTGCAGAGCAAGAAGAAACATTTTATTTTGAAAGGTCTAGAGACGTTGCAGGTTCGCTGTAATAAATGTATCCAATTAAGAGGAGAATATGTTGAGTAATAAAATATTTTGACATTGAAATTTTGTTTGGTTCTATAGTAGGCTAAAAATTGTTCAATATATCCTCGTACATGTGAAAAAAAAATTTCTTATAATAAGGTAAGTGTAGGGAATATGCCCACACACCATAATTTCTACTTGCTTACGCTACAGATTATCAGTTTCACCCTGATCTGAATTTACTTTGAGATTAGGAGTCGTGGGAGATGATCTAGGCACATTTCTTATGCGTGCATTATACATAAAGGTAAGTTTTGCCACGGTTCCATACAATGTAGTAAACTATTTTCGAGATGTACAGTACAGCTTCTTACATTACATTCAGCAAGGTTTTGCGATCGCAGTGGACCAAAAAAAATCTTTATTTGCCATTTAAAATGGAGAGTCAAAAAACTCCGATTGAAAACGCTTTTAACTCCCGAACATGAAGTCGAATTGGTACCCCGATTCAGACGACTAGATGAAGTAGGTTATCCTTTAACTAAACAGATTCTACGAAAATGTGTTATTAACTATTGGGAGAAAAACCAAATCAGTCATATCTCTTCGCACGATACAGCTCTCTATATAGAAATATGAAAGGTCCCCGACACTGCCACACGATCAGCGGATTCCAAAGTGCAATAAATAATATTCACATAGTCTGCGGATTCCAATACACGGATCAAATAAATACAAAATCATTGCAATAAATTCGAGTTAATTCATTGTTTTGTTTGTAAAGTTATTTGCTGTAGAAGTCGTTTATTGTAAATAAAGTAGTTTTAAAAAAGTTAAAAATATCTCAAAGAACATTTCTAGAGCGCATTTATTTATTAAAATGCACCTTTGCAGAAAACCGCACAAAAAAATTAACCGGAACCAAATAATGACAGAAAACGCAATGAAAATTAACAAAAAGAATTCCAAAGTTATGGTAGTATCTGAAAAACATCGAAATCAAGGTTGAAGAGGAACTTATAGAACAAGTTAGTAGCTTCCAACGTCTAGAAATTATGTTGGAACAAACAGGAAGACAAGATGTAGAATTAAGCAATACAAAGAAGGCTCTTAAAAAAAAAGAAAATGAAAGCAATTTACAGGCCAATTCTCACATACAGCTTTGAATCTTGAGTATAGACAGAGAGAGACATAAATTTATGCAGCAGAAATGAAATATCTTAGAATACTCAAAGGGGTAACTATAAATGATAGTCAGAAACTCTCATATAAGAGAAGATTTAAAAGTTGAACCTATATAAGAATACAACATTGAAAGGATACAACTTTGACAGTGAGGCCTACTTCAAAGGATGGATGACACTGCGCCTGTTAAGAAAACTTGGGAAAGTACAAGGCCAGGAAAAAGGAAACACCACGAGTAACATGCAATAAATCTTAAAAAACAAAGGACTAGAAACTAAGCTAAATAATGAAATTTATTCCTCTAAATCTTATATATGGTAAAAAAGGAACACATTATAATATATACAAAAAACATTTTTAAGAACCACACTTTATAAAAGTTTGAGTGTGCTCTAAAAAGTAAAAAATAAGACAGGATAACGGTCGTGGTGGACAGGGTTGGTACGTATGACTTCAGAAGTTGGTAATAATACAGGTGAAAAAAAAGGGGACGCGTAAATTTTATATAAATTTTATCTATTTCAAGACTAGTATACGAGGATGTCCCAGAAGTAGCTGACCTGACCTAGAGATGGCGATAATTGCTAATACCATTGTATTAGAAAGAAATATATACTGCATATGTTTCGAAATTGAGGACTCCACGATGTTTAGTATTTGTTTGGCAGCCATCAATAATGAAGGTCGTTATGTGATAGAAAACTTTTATTTGAAAGGCTTTAGCCCAATAAAGCCCAATAAGGTCTAAAACTTTTTATACAGCCCTTGTGTATAGTGTTTAATTGAAAATATAGAGAATGCAAACTTCGAATTAACAGTTGATGTGTAACAGCATTTTGTACAATCCTATAAAATAAATTCATTCCACTAAGGACTTCTACAGTGTACAAAGTACAAAACAATGTTGGTATTTGTTTTGATTTCATAGTTATTATAGAAAGGATATTTCGCGTCAAAAATTGAAATAAATACCTATTACATTTTAAAAGCTGGAAATATTTCACGTCTCAATGCCTCGAACAAAATAGGAGATTCCAAGTCGCAAGCGGTAAGTAGCAAACTGCAAGGTGTCCGTTCTCACACCGGAGAGAACAGATATAGAAGCGCAGAAAATACAACTCCTAACAATATGAAATGTAAAATATTATTATGATGGGATTAGTATTGCATAGCTCAAAAACTCCGAATGGCAGTATTGTTGACAGTCAGAAGGAAGAAGGGAAAGCGGAAGGGAAATGTGCTTTCTAGAGTGATTCGATGCCTCGAAAGCCTCATGTAGCGATTTTCGGCCATGATGATTCCATATAAGCTTTCTTAAAAGTCATTACTATTACATAAAAAAATCTATTCACTAATAAATAGTTTGGATATCACAATTGAAATGTAAGAAAGAGGTTTGATAGAAAAATGACAGATTACGAATTACCCTCGATAGAATTTTAGTGAAAATATCTACACAGATTGATTCATTCCATCTCTGAGCAGTGGATTCGAGATCTAACAAATATTGCTAGTTTCCAGGATACTGAATCCGATAGAGGAAGGTACGACAGTTCCAAACTTGGTTCGGATTTGGCTCAACTTTGTACAAGTCTGTTCCAAGGGTGATTTTCGAGCTTGGTCAAATCGGCGATGACTTTTGGACTCTTTTGGCTCATTAATTCCTGGCCAAAATAAGGTCTTTCAATCTTGGTCCAAGCATGGCCAAAGCTGGAATTCTCATTCTTAGACCAATGCTGGCAAATGATAAAAATTGTCTATTCTAAATCAACCAGTCTTGAATCAAGGTTGGCTAAAGACAGTAATGGCTAGAGGTAATCGTCCAGTCATGGCGAAAACATTTTGTTTTATTTTTTTTTTCGCATTATTTGAAATGGAAGAAAGAAGTTTGATAGATTAGTGACTTTTCAATTTTTGCTCATTCTCCTCGATAGAATCTTAGTGAAAATATCTACACAGATTGATTCATTCCATTTCTGAACACTGGATTCGAGGTACAACAAATTTTGCTAGTTTTCAGGATACTGAATCCGATAGAGGAAGGTACGACAGTTCCAAACTTGGTTCGGATTTGGCTGAACTTTGTACAAGTCTGTTCCAAGCTTTGTCAAACCGGTGACGACTTTTGGACTCTTTTGCCTCATTAGTTCCTGGCCAAAATAAGGTCTTTCAATCTTGGTCTTGGTTCAGCATGGCCAAAGCTGGAATTCTCATTCTTAGACCAATGCTGGCAAATGATAATAATGGTCTATTCTAAATCAACCAGTCTTGAATCAAGGTTGGCTAATGACAGTAATGGCTAGAGGTAATCGTCCAGTCATGGCGAAAACATTTTTTTTTCCCGCTTTATTTGCAATCTATAAGAAATCCACTTTCTCCTACAGCTATAATTAATAACTAGATCAATTAGGTTTGGCTATTTGGAACACACTAACACTCGTAAACCTGCTGATTAGGTCGTAAGAAATATTTTTTTGAGTCTACGCTGAACTGTTGGTTGCACCATTAGGTTAGATACCAGTCTGTTTTGGTGGAGGCTTAACCTATCTTATGTTAGTTATGACAAAGTTTGGCACAAATCATGAAACATAATTCGTAGGACCTCCGATTGGAATCACTCTATAATTTCAATATTGGATTTGGCTGCTGATTCCCATTATGGAACTTCGTAGGTCCTTATGGGCTTTAGGATTGCTTTGTAGCTCAGTACTTTGTTTTTTAAAGATAATTGGGATTTCCTACCTATAAGCCAGTATAAATCCCTTTCTACAATATCAGTTTAAAAGTAATTGTGTTTTTGGAATGGAGGTCACAAATTGGGACTATAATTTAGTAGTGATGATAGAGGATGGTAAACCACACTAATTTTTTTATGAATCTCTGGGTATATTCATAAGAAGGCAAGGTATGAGTCTGTTGAAGTTATGTTCTGATTTTTCTGGCAACAAATTTATAGTTACCACTTTTGATGCCAATAGATATTTGAATTACAATTCTACCTGAGAACCGAACCTATTGGGTATGTAACCGTACATCTCACCATCCATATAATCCCCGCACATGCTCTCTTTTGATATTACTTTCGCATTTTTTTACCTTGTATCCTAAAAACGCTTCCTTTCCTTTTTTAACCTCATCCGTCAACTAACGTGCAGGTATTTTGCAAAACGTTTAATAGTTATAAGCTATAAAAGTATTTTATTGGATAATTCATAGATAAGAATATCTATTCGCTCACTTTAGCAATTGAGACTACTTGGACAGATTTCCTTTACAATTATCTGAGAAAGTAAGAAGCGTTTTCATCTAATGCAACTATTCATGCGCCGATTACATCTATTTTGTTATCCATGTGCTTTGTTTGATTACCTATAATCAAATTAGAATTGACTCATTTCTTATTCAAGGTGATAAAATTCACACAATGTATCTTGCAGCATTCACCCCATATTATTTCATAATATTGACACCCTCCTTGGGATTTTTTCCATCGGATGCACATACCAATTATGAATTATCTCCGGTTAATTACTCGGCTGTCTTTCCTCTACGTAAATATTAATAGGTTTCGTGTAAAATGTAATAGTTTTGACCATATGGGAGCCCTTTAGTGACATCGTATTATGCACTTAATACGCCTGTATACACCAAAGGGCTTCCGCACTTCCGTTAATCACTGTTACGTTAAACATTTCAAAAAATTTGAGAAAATATTTATTATATTTGTTATATACAAAAAGTTGTTGTTCGTAAAAAGTTTTACACGCCTTATAAACTAAATAACAACCAATCAGATTTTAATTTTTTCTCTTATACGAGATAAGAATTTTACTCAAGAGGAAAATACCTCAATAACGGAAATTAACTATTTTGATAATAATTTTGTTTTCCAACTTTGTTGCAGCATTTTGTTGACGCTTCAAAATAATTGATACACAACAAAATTTAACATGAATAAAATGTTAAATAATAATTATGCAATTATTTATTAGCCATTCTTACAAAAAATGATGATGGGTTTTCTTTCATCAAACCACAATTGCCTCAACGTACCAACCTATTTTTTTAATACACGTTTCCATTTTACGACAAAATTCTCTTAACATTATTTCTAATCATGTTGGTAATTCTAGTTTGAATGACTTCCGTAATAACCCTTTCCAAATATCGGACGTTTGTAAACGGCTTTTGGTTGTATATGTCGTAGACATTTGGCAGAATCCGGCATTCTGCAGACTGCTTAGGAAGTTTGCAGACCGCCGGCAGATGGAAGAATGTATCATCGAAATCACCTGTTTTCCGACTGCCTAACATACACCTTTTTCTTTAACAACGTTATGTTTGGGACGACTCCTACTAACATAATAATTTTCTCTAATTCAATTTCAAAATACAAAACTTTAACCTAACCTAACCTAACCTAATCTAACCTAACCTAACCTAACCTAACCTTACGCATCTTTCAGTTTTTGTTCAAACTCATCTCGGTTCACTGAATCACTACCCATTTTCTAATCACTTATGATCACGACTCGCAGAAAAAGTGGGTTGAGGCAGAACTAAAAGCGATTTACGATGAAAAGAAAACGAGACAGACCTTCTCTTATCGTAGCTGTCAACCGAATGACTGCTAGTTATCGCTAATTTTCTCATACGCCGGCATTCTGTCAACTGCCTACGACATATACATTCTGTTTTAAGTAACCCCAAAAGAAATAATCTAACGGAGTTAAATCTGGTTACGTAGCTGTGTATCACTGTTCCATTCAAAAAATTTTCCAAATATCGACTTACTTCCAACGTATTATAACATGTTGCGTTGTCCTGTTGGTACCAAATTTGTTGATATATTAGTAGGTAATCAATAAAATCATACAATTGAGTTTGTAACAAATTGAGATATCTTTGTTAGGTCATTGATTCCCGAAAAAAAGGACCCGAATATTTTATCTTTGTAAATGCTACACTAAACATTTCTTTTAAATGAATATTGATGATATTAAATGAGTCTTAATCATGAAGTTAAGATTGTTATAACTCCACCATGTAGCTTCGACTGTAAACATTCTTTTTCTAACCATAAAACGATCGTCTTCAATTTTTTCTTCAGCAAGAAAATAAAATACTTTTCTCTTATCAAAGTCTCTACGCTTTATTGATGAATAAATGAAAAATATCAAGAGACAACCTTCATGTTAACCGTATTTTGGTTGCTGAAGACGTAATTGTAGTAGTAGTGCCGGACATTGATTTGGTAATAGGATGGCGCTCCATCTCGCTGAAAATATGTTATATTTGCAGGAACTTGTGGGTTTGCTCGATTGAGATATGAACTTGTTAAAGTTAGAACATTATTTTGAACATCAATATGTCGTGTGACTGACATACAGATGGCGCTGCCATTGTCAAATCCATATGACGTTTATGAAGTACCAACTTTCAAAATACTATATGTCAAATTTCATGACATTTCGATTAGTCAGAAAAAAGTCGAGCCACTTTTGATATTTTCGAAACAGTGGATTCAAAACAATTTCTTCTGTTAGTTTAGCATTACTTCTTGATGAAAAACATATTTTACAAGCTCAGCAATGGATTCAGAAATGTTATCCAGACTCAGCTACATCGAAAAGAACCATCTGTTATTGGTTTGTTGAATTCAGAAATAAAGTCCACAAATTGTTTATATGTACGAGCCCCCATTTCAGTTGGCCCACTTAAAAAAATTCGAAATTATTAAACTATTTTGAAATTCCAGAAAGTAGCTATTAGTAAAATGTTTGAAACTTTCAGTTTTACGTCTAAAATATGTTTTGGATGAATATTGTCAAATATTTTGAATGATATTTAATATGATGGAAAAGGGAAAACCACATAGGTCTTGTTGACAATAATTTTTTATACATATACAAGGGTTCATTGTTTCCAAAATTGTGTTCAAAGTTTCATTAGGTCTAAAATACGCAAATAATAAAGTAGTAAGTCATATTTTCACGAAATGTTTTTTTTTTAAGTAACAGATAGTTTTTTTGAAGTAATAAGGTGATTATAATTTTTAAAATTCGATTAATCATAATAAAATTATTCAAAAAGGGGAAAAAGAACTCAGATTCAAATAATAATAAATGAAAAATATTCGTATTATTGTGAAAAAAGCTTAGGGCGCTTTGTGCCATATTTTTCGTACATCGAGCGCCCGACTCTTTTTTCACAATTATACGAATATTTTTCAGTTATTATTGTTTTAAGTTTATTTTGAAAACTATTCTATATATTATTATGTACAATTGACGAAATTCAAACGATAAGAGCACTAAACAAATTTTTTTGTATTACTCTCAAATTCATATTAGTAAAAAGGAACGATGGAATAATTTTCGCTTACTGTATTAATATAATGAGCTTCATTAATGGGAAACAAATATTGAGTGTAATTCACCCAATTTGTGAAATAAAAAGATTTTCTTTTGTTAATGTTAATTTTTGTAAGAAATCTGAAAACCCTCAATATGCCCGAAACAGTTGAAGATAGGTATAGAGCTTTCGACATTTTGTTTTATTATGACTCTAAAAAATAAATAATACACTGGAGGTTGTATTTAATGTATTTAAAATAAGAATGCTGGTATTAGTCATTGAATGACACACTGTATAATTAAAAAATGCGTATTTAAAAATACAAAATCAACGTGTTGAAGCGTTTTTCCCAACACGCCCTCATTTATTTATAAAGGAATTTATTCCATTTGGTTGTTCCACACCGTATATATATACAGGGTGCCCCACGATGAATCAAAACTATCTTTATATGGCAAAATACTTATAGTAAAATCATGAAAATTTCTACGTTTGGGTTTTCGGATACGATCTTTTTAACTAAAATAATTCGAAGTCGACTATAACTTTGTTATTTTTAATGGACACCCTGTATTTTGAAATCTACGTAAAATTTTAGTATACTTTTGTCTAGAAACTTTTTTCGAAAATTGTATACTTTTTGAGTTATTGATTTTTTTGTAAAAAATTTGACCGTTGCAAACTCTTTTAAATTATTTTTTACGAGGAAAGCCTTAAAGATATGAGAATGGTTTTTATTCGGTTGCTTTTAGCAAGGTCAGACATATTTGAATCTGTGCTGAAACATTTTTCATTTTATACAGGGTGTATATAAAAAATATTCAAAGTCCAACTTCATAAATATCAAATTTTAAAGAGAACCACCCGGTTTTTTCTATTTTAATGCATTCAGGGGAAAAAAAAGAAGCAAATCTATGTATACTTTCCTATACCTAAACCTAACCGTTATCCAGCTATTAAATGTTTTCTGTAAATTTTTAGAGAGGGCTGGTGTGGTTTAAACTTTATTTATCCTTTATTAAATTGAGAACAAGCAATTTTAACGATTTTCGAAAGTAGCAAGAATTGACTAATGACAGTTAAATAACTGTCATTTATCACAAACCTACTAAAAGTACATATAAAAAATTAAAACTTGTTAAAAAATACAATAATAACTGAACCTGAAATATCTCGGAAAAGACTAAAAGTTGTAATAGGATTAGTAAATACAATTTGATTTGATTTTTTTACAGATCTTGACAAGATAAAGATAAATATTTTTTTATTTCTTAGTGCTTGTATCAACAGGTCAAAATAAAATTTAGACCACATCTACATCTCTAAAAATTTACAGAAAACATTTAATATCTGGATATAAGCCTTAGGTGTATGAAATTATACATGAATTTGCCTTATTTTTTACCCCTGGATGCATTGAAATAGAAAAAACCGGGTGGTTCCATTTAAAGAAATAAAGAAATTTGATATTTATGAAGTTGAACTTTGAACACTTTTTATACACACCCTTTATATAATGAAAAATGTTTCAGCATAGATTCAAATACGTCTGACTTTGGTAAAAGCAACCGAACAGAAACCATTTTCATATCTTTAAGGGTATTCTCGTAAATAAATAATTTATAAGCGTCTGCAACGGTCAATTTTTTTACAAAAAAATTAATAACTCAAAAAGTATGCATTTCTAGAAAAAAGTTTTTATATAACATTACACTAAAATTTTAAATATATTTCAAAAATGTATTAATATATAAAGTGTTCTATTCAAAATAACAGTTACAGTCGACTTCCGGTTCTACCGGATTTTACTATAAGTATTTTGCCATATACAGTTTAAACTCGTCGTGTATAAAAAATATAAAATTAACATCTATTATTTCCATTGGTGAACATCAAAGCAATTATTTTAAATAGTACTTACGGAAGGCTGATAAACCCGCAGCAGCTACAGCTAACTGTGATTCGCTAGCATGAGGTAGAAGAAAAGGTAAAGTCGATGGCGCTAGTATTGGTATTGGTGTAATCAACTCGTTGTCAATGGTTTTAATGGATGCCGATGTGTGTTTGACTTCTTCTTGACAAGGCTTATTATCTAAATCGCCGTAAAGCTTATGAAAAAACTCCTTAGGTGATAAAGGTTGATTTGTTTTTGCTTGTTGATGAGAAGATGCACCGCTAGTCATTTTTTACTTCTGATAGCAAAGCTAAAATTTACACTTAACATTTAATTACAGAAAATAAAGCTTTAAAGAGAAATGGTTCAAGAAGTGGTTTTAGATGAAATAAAGGTAATGTTATATTATGATAAAGAGTAAGTGGAGTGAAATAATTGCTTCTAATTATATTAATGAAATGGATTTATGGGAACGATATGGAAAGTATACATAAACCTGTAGCTGCCTCAATCAACATGAATTAGGTATAGTATTTCTCACAATCTAGAAAGTGCCTTTACTACCGAAACTTATATAAAATTCGATAAAACCGAAAAGTCGTAAATTTATGGCTATTTATTGGGATAGTATTGTGCAGGTCAACACTACCATATTATAATACCCGACATTTTCCTGATAGTTTAAAGAAAAATCTGAATTTTATATAATAAGGCTAGATTTGGTTTACCTTGTTGTATTTGAAATTCTAATATGATGGGGCTGTTGACTTTTAATCTTGAATCTACTAAATGATATGGCAAAAAATTAATATATCACAATTTATTTATTGCTAGATATTATACAGAGTGAGTTTTATTGATAGAACTCCTAAATTATCTCGGAAACGGTTTTTATAAATTTTTGTGCGTAAGGGTCTTGTGATACGGCCGGTATTATGTTGGTATCTACATATTTACTCCTTTTTCCGAAAAAATAATGAACTTTGGTTATTTCAAAAGGACCACACTTTATATTTTGTGCTTTTAGAAATCCTTGAGTTAAGAAATACTGATTATTTTTCATGTAATATTCTCTATACCTAAATCCCACAATTTCGAAGTTATAGCAACATTTACAGTATCTCCACCAAAGTTACTATAAATATTGTACATTCAGATGACTACGATTGAACAAATTAATTTAATTTGAATATTCTTTAATAATTTATGTGCTAATATCTCGTGACAAGGTCTAGTGTCAGTAAGTTAGTAAAAAGTTTAACGAAACTGGTACAGTAAAATATTTATCCAAATCATGGCGCAGAAAACCTACAACTAAAGACAAATCTTATGTTTGGGTCATGTTAGAAGTAGATCAACATTTGTGAAGTAGAATTAAGACTTTTAGAAAACATACAGTAAAGGCGATTACAGTAGATGCTCAAAATGTTGTCCATTAACAAGCCATGCTATTTTTAAAACATTGCGATACATTTTGCAACATCTCAGACTGCTCAATTCTTCTTATCTCTGTGGTAATCCCATCTTTTAATTCTTAATATTGGTAAGTTTTGTTTTATAAACGATGTCTCTTTAATTGAGCTCACAGGAAATAGTCTAAAGGATTCATTTCGAGTGATCGCGGGGGTCATTCGATAAAACCACGCGTTCCAATCCATCTTCTAAGAAACACATTATTTAGGTATGGCCTCACCAAACTCGCATAGTGAGGTGGAGCATCATTTTGTTGTTCCTACATACTTAGTTAGATTTGGAAATATCCGAGCCATCTCAGGTATAATACTATTTCCAATAAATCTAAATGGGCAGATGTAATTTGGGCGCTAAAGGATTAATGTACTTTTTACAACATGTAAACTAGGCGCCAAGACCGAAGGGTCATTTTAATCCTATGTGTATTTTGGGCGCTAACCGATTGAAGTACATGATTTATGAAATACAGTTATTTATTAAATCACCGACATTTATATAGATATATTTTTAGATTTTCCTATAAGAGAAATAATCTATTATCACTTAAGGTTTGAAAAAATTTACCGTTAGAGGGGGCTACTTTGCACTTTTTTTAAATGAAAAATCTGCCCTTAATAAAGTTTCCTCACAACATTTTTGTAACACTCTACAGAATAAAGTAAATTTTATAATTCTTTATATTTTTATTTAGTACTTAAGTACATATTACATATAAAATAAGAGATTTACATAACCTAACCTACTTAAAAATCTATCAACTTTCCCTCTATCCGAAAATACATGTGGGATTATCTATCCTTCTTGGTCAGACAGGTAAAGAAGGATGGTTAGCGCCCAAATTACACCTGCCGATCTAAATACACCGCATCATTTAAGTTACCCTCAGTGAAAACCTAACGTAACCCATTATTTTGTCGCATACTGTTTCAGCCTATACATTCAGTTTTTCAGGATATTGGTTTCGCGTAAGCGAAGAGTAATGTTATGTAACAAATATCTACAATTATGCCGATTTATGTTTCCATTAATACAAAAAATGTCTTATTCGCAAAACATAAAATTACTTAAAAAATTTGGATCGTTTTCATCATTATGTCTGCAAACTCTTAACGTCTATCAAAATCGTCATCTAACAACTTTTGAATCCACGTTACTTTGTATGGATGAAATTTGTTATCACGTAAAATTTTCATTACGATTGTTTACGAAATATCAAGTTTCCTGGATATTTGTCTTGTACTCAAGTGAGGATCGTCTTCTAACAGGACACAAACATCTATTTTGAGTTGATGCAGTTTTTCTACGCCCTGATTTGGACAAATATTTTATTGAACCAATTTCTTTAAACTCTTTTACTAGTTTACTGACAGTGGATCTTGTTATGGGATTTCGGTTAGGATATAAATTATTCAAAATATTACACGTTTCTTGTTAACTACATCTATTCTTTTTCAGATAAACGATCCATTTTGACTCAATAAACTTCAACAATAATAATTTATTGAAACGTCAAATTTGGCATTTAGGTATAGAGTATATTACATGGAAAATAATCCGTATTTCTTAAAGATTTCGAAAAGCGAAAAATATACAGAGTGATCCATTTGAAATTACAAAGTTCATTATTTTTTCGAAAAAAGAATAGATCTGACAACAATGTCAATACCACCATAATACCGTTCGTATCACAAGATACAATTTATTTACATCGTACAAGCCGTTTTCGAGATAGCTTAGGCGTTCCATACTTAAAACTCACTCTGTATAGTTCAATTTCGCTGTCGCTACTATCTTGCAAATTAGTTTTTTCACAAGTTCTAAACTATTTATATTTGTGTACATACATCTACATATATGAGTATTATTCTTTATTTCGCCAAGAGCCAAAAAAGCGAAAATGAGCAAATCAAAATTTAAAGCATTGATAATTGTTTTTTATTCGATATTCATGGAATTATATACCTTCGCTGGGTTCCTGAAGATAAAACTATCGATCAACATTATTATCTTTACATTATTACTGAAATCCGTCAAAGAATAAGTAAAAAACGAACCGAATTGTTGAAGAAGTTATGGCTTCTTCATCAAAACAATGCGCCAGCCAGACAAGTACAACATCCCAGTGTTAGTCTTCTACCTCTCACCTAAGGTCAAATTTGCATTGAAAGGAACAAGATTTGAATCTGTTGAAGCTGTGAAATCAAAAACTGCGTGCGTCTTGAAGGAACTGTCAGAAAAAGACTTCCTGTACGAAATGTAGAGATAGATGAGGGGTATATATTGAAGGAGATCATGAATAAATAAACATAATTTCAAAATAAAATATTTGATATCATCAGTCTCGTTATTTAATAGCCACATCTCGTATGTCTCGGTTTTTGTTTAGCCCAACTTAATAGCAGTCTCATAAACGTTAAAGAAAAGCTTGTGTAACTCAGGATACATCTTGATTCATCACACGAAATCCAAAATAGTCTAAATGGTAGTGTTCTATTAATGATATGAAATTTCGAGATCTGAAAGTCAATTCCTGACACACATAACAAAACCTGTTGTAGTTGTTTATTCAAAAATAGACACGTACAAGAATGGTCTCAGAAGTACCTGGCCTGATCTAGGGGTGGCGCTAGTTGCTTGAAAGTACACAATCGTACAGCATATGTTTCAATTTTGAGTAATAATTATGTCCTTGTTTATCGATATATTCAGTAGTGCGTTTGAGAAAGTTAAGTTTTTATTTTGCACGACGCATCCCTCACTATACAGAATAATTTCTTTCCCTTCTAATACTTTGGATTCGATGAAATTGTACAAGGTAAACTTGTGGATCATCAATTTTTTTGTAATAAATTTTTGATGTCTTAATCATTGGACAAAGAAATTAGGCCCATCGTGAAGACAAGCCGGGTATTACTTTTGTCTCTCACAAAGTCACATTAATCTTTTTCTGGAAAATATAAGCCTAGATTATTTAAAGCAAACTCTTCATGAAAAGTTTTAAAGGAAAGAAACTTAATGTCCTTATCTACGCAGTACGCAACATAATTCCTGTACAATGCAGCTTTGCATTGCCAAATTGGCTCCAAATACTTCTTACTCGATGAAACTCTACAATAATGAGATTCCTTTTTTGGTAATTCAATGCAATAATTTTCCCTTTTATTCGTATCGATTTTATTTTTTCTACAGCATCATTATTACCGTGATTTGGGGTGAAATTGATCATCCGGGGCGGGATTGTTCACTAAATCATCCGTTTACATATTTGAATTTAGCGCCTAAATCAACCGTGCTAAGACGCTACTTTCGACCAATATTGATAGTACAAAGATGGCCTATGGCAATATGTGCAAGTGGAAAATGCTATAAAAAAAGATCTGATAGCTTCATTCAAAGCGACAGGAATTGTACCTTTTGATCCCGAACGAGTCTTGCATAAAATCCCAACTGAAGATATTGGCAATGATACTGATGGCTCGGTGAATAACATTCTTGTGAATTACTTGCAGCAGCAACGTTTCACAGCAGAAACATCAAGAAGGAATATTAAAAGACAAAAACTATCTGTACAACCTGGCAAAAGCGTTATAGCAAGTACTGATGCAGATTCTAGTGATTCAGATGTAGATGATCCATTAACCAATGACAACGAACCACTGGAAAATGAGAGTGATGACGTGCGAGTAGAAACAGAGTATTTCGAACTAAGACAATGAAGTTACGACGGTAAAATTTGTGTTGGTTAAGGTTTACGGGGGAGCAAGGAAAAAAACTATCTATCGGAACACAGCTATGAAGGGTATAAAGTCTTTGGACACATCTTAAAAGATTTTTGCAGTTGAAGACGGTGAAGTATGTCAGATGTATCAGATGTGTTAGCAATTTTACCAAATCCGACAATAAAACAACTTGATGGTACTGACAAGTACTTCCTCGTAAAAGTAATTGACGTTTTTGAGATGAATTAGTGATTTTCGATTAGGTTTATAAATTCAGTTTTCTTTTGAAATACAGGAGAAACATTTTTTTTAAGTTTAGGTATTTTCATTTTTATAATGTAATAAAATGCTTCATAACAATCATAAATCTATCTTAATTTGGTGAAAAAGGGTAATGTATGATAAATAATTCTCATGTTCAATCTCACCCTCACTGAACAATTTCACCCCCCACAGTATAAACAACTATAACTTCGAAAGTACTTGACGTAGAGCAGCGTGGTTGGGATTGATCATCTATGGACTAACCTGCTTGCAGCCTGTGCAATATAGTGTGTGTGTGAACAACCTCATCCCCAAGATGTGTATGAGATTGTTCACAACGAGCGCAGAATATAAAAAAACTAACTTATTTTTATCAATTCCACGCCAAATGACGGTAGTAATTAATTGATTCATTTCCAATAATGCTGAAATTGAAGTACTTTCTATTCTGGAGGAAGATGATCTACCATTAAATCCATTTGAATTTGGAACTATGGCGGCCGAATGCAAAATGCAGACTTAGAAGCTTTTGAGTAATTCCATGAGATGCAACGACATAAAAGGTTCTGCGATTGTCCGATAGTTGTCGTTATGACCAATTTAAAAGCTAGGAACTTTGAACATAATAAGTCCTAAAAATCGAACTTAAAAGGTTTTAGATACGTATGTGATCAGGAACTTATTGATCCCAACCTAATCATTTGAAATAAAGACGCATGCCTTCTTTAGAAAAATGTTTTCGACAGTAGACAAAGTTCTAGTCACGGTTCGAGATGGCAAGGATAAGACTGAACTGAGTGGAAGCACACTATGGAAACTTTTAAAATAAATAGGTTTCCGATAAGAAAAAGCATTCCAGAAAATCTATTTCAATTGACTATAAAAAAAATAAGAAATATACACTTTGGCAAATCAAGCAGTTTTGTTAAATGTGGTTTATTGTCTTTTGAATCTATTCGTTCCGGTGACTACCATGAGGATAAGAATGGTGATGTTTTTTAAGAATATTTCGAAGAAAATACCTAATTGTATTATTCGTTATTCCTTTATAGACAGAAATTCAAAAAATATGAAATTGAAAAAATTTAAGAAAATCGTTAAATGACGGTGGTTAGATCTCCACCATATCATTGCGAACTAACCCCGATTGAATTTGTATGCGTACAGATAAAGGGAGAAGTTTTATTAAAAAATATAATTCTTTTGAAATGAGGGATGATAAATACTTAGTTGTTTTTGGAAAAGAAAATGTGAAAATCGGAAAATATTATTGATGAAATGATCGAGCCACTCATTGTGAATATTGCAATAGTTCATTTGTAAGAAGTAGCTCTACTTATACTGGTGACTTTTCGTATTTAAATTATTCTTCATGAACGAAAGGTTTGTTTAAAAATAAAAATTCTAATCCATATACCTATATAACCATTAAAAAATCGAACATTTTAGAAAAAATCACACTTTTCTTACCTTCAACTATTTTATTATAGATTATTTTAATTTATTTTAACTGTGTACTAAAAGAAGTGACACGCCTATGGATTACAAATGCTTCATCACTTTAGTACTCTTTTATTCATAAAAATAGATTATAGAACAATATTTACTCACACATTAGAATTTCAAATTTTAAAAATATACAGTTAGTAGAAAAGATGTTGAAAGGAGTTGGATATATTGTAAAAAATATTTAATCAAAAACTACCATCCAATAAGATAAACAAAAGCACTTAATTTTATGTCTGCTGTTTTGATTTAAGACATTTTTATAAATTCAATCAATTAAAAAATATTTGGAAAAACAAACTTACTGTTTATAAGCACTAAAAAAGCACAAAGGAACAACACGCACAAACTTTTCAGCGAGGAATGCGAGGGACAAATTGAAATTGTTTTTAAATTGCCGGAATGAGTAAAGTTGGCAAAGGGCGCGTGCTAAGGGCGTGTTTTACAATTGTAGGGTGTGGTTACAATCCACCAACCGCTATTCTTCTTCAGGTAGGAATATAATTAGGGAACAATGAAATTAATTCAATATTCCAATTTTCAAATTGAAAAAATATTAAGGTACGTTTGTTGAGTTATAGCTCTAGTAACTTGGTTATAACTAATGTAAAACTTTTTTCTTATTAATAATACGAAAAAAAAGTATTCGATGATTTGTTTTATTTTTATTATTTTTTCGTCCCATTTAAGATAAAAATGAGACCTTAGTTTCGAAAACCAAAATTTTAACACTATTTTGGCTAATAAAAAATTTAAAAAACCTGTGAAATTGTACTTAAATTTCTTTTTCGATAAATCTTGTATTTATTTCGGAATTTAAAAAAGCAATTGATTATCATAATTCAAGTAATTTTCACAAAATTTCACAAATTAAAATATTTTTAGGTTAGTTAGGATAGAATTTCCTTTCTTCATTATTTCTTTATTACGTTGCGTGAATTTCATATTGATTTGATTAATTAAATTTTTTTATCAACTCAAAAAGTGTTCAAATTTTGGTTCCTAAAGTTAGATCTCATTTTTATTCCAATCACGCGCAGAAAAAATATGAATTTTTCAATTTTCTATGACCAAAAATAGGGTGGACTCTACCTCTAAACATTTAGCTCAATTTAAAAACTTCCAACCTTTGATACATTCCTTACACTAATACCTGTAGAAGGGATGAATGTTGTTTTTAAAATTTTAGCCTTCACTCAGTGGTGGCTCGTAAAAACTTTTTTAAAAACCCCCAAGGTTTCTTAAACATCCTACCGTATAGAAGTTTTGAGGTGTTTGCCAAATTTCCATTTATTTTATCGGCACTTGTGCTGAAATGATGGATTTTTGGAATGGTTACCACACAATAAAAATATAATTCAACAAATAATACATTTACGTGATCTCTTTTCTATACTTTTATTGTCTTTAAAGAAAATTAGCAAAGTTTCAAAAATGACAAGAGCCACTCAAACAGATTTAACGCCTCCAGTAACTTGAACCATATTTAGAGATTGTTAGTAAATTAAGGTATGCTTGGGATTCAGGGTCAGTGGCGGCGACTGGACGTTAGAAGTGGGGGGGGGCAAGATATAATCTAAAACTAAAAATGGCATTGTAAGAGATTGTTTCATGTTATGATTTGATTTTTGCAATT
Organism: Diorhabda sublineata; assembly: GCF_026230105.1. Taxonomy (NCBI): domain Eukaryota; kingdom Metazoa; phylum Arthropoda; class Insecta; order Coleoptera; family Chrysomelidae; genus Diorhabda; species Diorhabda sublineata. Next base: position 9,587,779 of record NC_079484.1, read on the forward strand.
ACAGGGCTTTATTAGAATCTTTAATCAAACGAAAAGGTTCAAACAAAGGATGTATAAATAAAATAGACAGTAATCTAATTTTATATGATCTTCTCAAAGTATTATTGCTCTAAATCAACGCAAGATGTCTTGATTTCAGCTTGGCATAATGAATGTATATATACTAAAAGTATACATAAAAAATTAAAGCTTGTTAAAAAATACAATAATAATTTAAAACCTCAAATATTTCATAAACGACTAAAAGTTGGAATAGGATTAGTAAAAACAATTTGATTACATGAATTTGTCTTATTTTTTACCCATGAATGCATTAAAATAGAAAAAAACCGGGTGATTCCATTTAAAAAAAATAAAGAAATTTGATATTTATGAAGTTGCAACACTTTTTATACACATCCTGTATAAAATTAAAAATTAAAAAAACATAGAATCAAATACGTCTGGCCTTGCTAAAAGCAACCGAACAGAAACCATTTTCATATCTTTGAGGGTTTCCTCGTAAAAAAATAATTTATAAGCGACTGCAAGGTTCAATTTTTTTACAAAAAAATTAATAACTCAAAAAGTATGCATTTTTCGAAAAAAGTTTTTAGACAAAAGTATACTAAAATTTTACGTAAATTTCAAAAATGTATTAATATATAGGGTGTTCTGCTTAAAATAAGAAAGTTACAGTCGACTTCCGGTAGAACCGGAAGTCGGCCATCTTTGAAAATATTTTAGTTAAAAAGATCATGTCCGAAAATCCAAGTATAGAAATTTTCGTGATTTTACTATCATGATTTTATCATATACATATAGTTTTAACTCGTCGTGGGACACCCTGTATATTATAAATGGAGACCACAGGGGAAAAACTTGATAAGTCTCAATTTTATAATTTTCCAGCAAATTTTCATAGCTAAGAAGTAAAACATTTCTTTCCCAGTATAATTTTACTGTTATAAGATACTCACTGTGTTTTACCTATATTGTGGCAACAAAAACAACAAAAAATGGTCTTGATTACTTTCTCTGCCTCTATGAGTAACTTTCGTTAAAAAGTGCTATATAATTTTTACTCTAGATTTTAAATTATAAATAAGCAACAAATTCACCTTTGTATTTGATTTTACTGAAATTATCTTCGCTTGTTATATTGAGTACAATTCTGTATAATTCTTTGTAAAGGGTTTCTTAATCGATTATTTTTTTTTCAAAGTGAGAAAATCTATCATAACATTTTCTATTCCGAAAAACGTTTTTCACTACGAGCCTGATTACTCCATGGCAATCCCAAAAAACTGAATCAAGAACTTTTCCAGCAGATTTTTGGACACGAAACTTCTTAGGTCTTGGAGAACCAGAGTGTCGCCATTCCATCAATTGTTGCTTTGTTTCTGGATCGTAGAAATGTACCCAAGTCTCATCTATACCAACAATTCGTTTTAAGAAGTCTACATCGTTTTCAAAACGAGCACAGATAGAACACGATGCTTTTACCCTTGCACTTTTTGGTCAACATTCAAACATTTGGGGATCCATTTTGCAGCAATTTTTCTCATGTCCAAATTGACGTGAAGAATATGATGAACGCATTCGTATGAAATATTCGGTGCTTCAGATATCCGTTTTAGCTCAATTCGACGGTCTGATAAAATAATGTCATATGAACTGCATCGATATTTTCGGGAACTGACGCAGAAACTGGCCTTCCCGATCGGTCATCATCTTCAATGGAAAATTTACCTCTTTTGAAGCTGGCAGTCTAATTTTTCACGGCCGCATACGAAGGACATTGATCACCAAGGGTATTAAGCATATTTTCGTAAATCTGCTTACCTCTTCACCCTTTTAAATACAGGTACTTGATGATGGCTCGATACTCCAATTTTTCGGTTTTCACAATTTCGGTGGACATCTTTTTTCTTTTAATTTATTGCGTATCTCTGGTTTACTTTTTTGACGTCAAATTTCACATTGACACTTCTATTAAGTTATTGTTTGTTGCTATGGTAACGCAATATTTTGTTTATGCATGGAACTGATCTAGGCTAACTAGATATCAATACATCCTCGTATATGCCAGGGAACAAACAGTCCGACTTTTTTGCAATCACATTTAATACTGCGTCCCATTTTGCAGTTGCAAAATTGAGTTCAACAGTTTTTCTGACTCAGGTGGTAGTAAAGTTCTAATGTATTATTGACCAACTTCCAGCCCCAGTCTGTAGGGTCTAGCTGATAACCAAGCCACACTTAAAGTTGGTAATATACCCGAAAAAGATGTTGAAGAGTAGCTACAAAGGTTGGAGGAAGACAAGCCAATTGAAATTTTTTTTTACTTTTAGTATTTTTAAGGAAACATGCATATCGTTACTTCTCAAAGCAGGTAGTTTTTTTGGGAGCTGCGTACATAGAAAGAAGAAAAGGAATGCCGTCGGGTTGAGTTATTGTTTTTAAAAACTTCAGCAGATTGAACTAAATCTTGTTTTTCAAACATTTTGAAACTCATTTTTTTGACATTTGATCTTGAATAAATTTTTTTCCATACTCAAGAATGATAGGGAACTTTCAAATTTTATTTATAATTAAATTTTAAGCAATTTTACTAATTTTCAGCTTCACTCTTATTTTTTGGTCTAATTTGACCGGACTATTGATATCATGTGGAGTGATTAGTAAAATGTATTTATTTTATTTATATCCAGACAAAACTTGATTCGTTTAAACTAGCGTTATTAGATTTCTTTCATAGTTTTATTCAAGCGGAAATGTATAAAAGTAGAAGGTAATTTCTTTCCCTTTTTGTGTTAAAAATAATATCTCGAGTCCGTTTTCTTTTCATCATGATTGACTTTTGCAATCAGAAATCAATCTATCATCAGAACCTCTAGATTCTACGTCTTCGAATGGATATTTGATTTTAAAAAGGAACAAAGATATAAGAGAATACAAAAAAAAGAAAATTAAGAGATTGAAAGGTATTTAATACCCTCGTATTTTAGTTGGGAATCATCCATGTGGTTTTAATACTTCCTTTTGTGTACGAACGGACACGCTTATTTTTGGTTGCTCTCTATTATATATTTCCACAATGATTGTTCTCGAACACGATATTTATATTGTTACGTTTTCGTGTAGATTAATCGGCTGGCCACTACACCAATGAAGAGGGTTTAGATGGAGATAAACAGTTTTAATATTTTACAAATATACACGATTTGGATGTTTTTCTATACAGGGTACTTCAAAAAAAGGTGATCCCGTCTCTAGGATAGATAGAAAACTGAAAAATATTCGGGGTTTCGTAACGCCATTCAATACATACAATGAATTTATTTTTATGTTGTAGATGACGCTAGTTACACGGTTCGTACCAAGTAGTATTGAACATAACTTTTTTATGTACCTTTTTTGTGTAAAATTGAATTGAAATTTTGCTTAATAAATTTATGAGAGTCAGAAATAAAAACAAAATCATTGGATGTATCAGCTTCCAAAACATAATCATTTAAAATTTCAATACAATGTTGCAAGTAGTTGCGGCAAAATCGTAAAAATTGTGTATACTTTTTTTCACTTCAACGCTTTTTGTCTTGAATACGGACGACGTTACGTAAATTTTTTACTCAGTTTCCTATCTATCCTAGAGACGAGATCACCTTGTTTTGAAACACCCTGTATAGGCCAGTAAAACGGTGCACAAAAAGGAGTCGAAGTGGAAAGCTTTGGAGTAATTGTTTTTATTGGTTTATTCTATGTTTTTAGGGGTGCTGAACACGAATCTGAAGTTGTCCAACAAAAATTTGCTCGGCAAATAAGAGAAATCATCAAAAAAACACTCAAAATATTGTTTTTTAGTGGTTTTCAGCTTATAACTTGCAAAGTAAGCTATTTATGAAAAACGTGTAATAAAGAGGAGAAAATTTCCTACAATTTTTGTCTCCTAACATTTTTTCGTATATCGTATGGTTTCCACGCTAAAGAGTGTTGAAATATGGGGCTAATCAGTATTTTTTGGAAAAAAGCAAAACATAATGAATAAATTAATGCAACTTTCCCTTTAAGTGAAACAATTCATTTGCAGCACCCCGCCTTTCAAAAAGCAAAGACAGTTCGGTTCGACTATCCTGACTGGGGGGGGGGGTATCCGTCAAAATCACGTGACTGAAAAGGGTGAGCGTCAAGGGCACGTCTTCATGCATTCAGTACTGCTATTGACGTGGCCTTGTCATTTCTTTCTTTCTGTGGCGGCGCGAAGTCCTGTTATTTTCGTTTCCGAGTGTTTTCGTTGAGATACAATACAACAACTCCTTACAATGTCCAGTGATAAGTGTTTTATTTGTGAAAAACATTTAAGTGAGAGCCCACTGGAAGTGGTAAAGGAAAAAGGAGTAGAAACTTTACGAGATGCTAGTAAAAAAAGAAATGATAGGAAGGGAAATGTTTTGGCTGGTAAAACGTCAGTAAACATACATGTTTCATGTCAGAAAAGTTACACAAATGAAAAAAGGATAGCTGCTTACCTGAAAAATGCTGCTCAACCAAGCACATCTTCGGGAAAACTAAGATCATCCTCTGACTTTTGCTTCAAAACAGATTGTTTTGTGTGCGGAACACGAATTCCCGAAGATTACACAAGGTCACAACAACGACTGCCTCACCATAAACGTAGCAGTTATCAAGAGGATCCAACCGATAACAGATATGGTGGCTGCTGATTGTCAGTACCATGATAAATGTTTAAAAAATCTGTACAGTAAGCCCAAGGTTGATGAAAAAAAAAAAGTTGGCCCTCATTCTGAAGAGATTGACAACGCTATGAATGACATTTTCTCTTTTATGGAAAGTAATGACGAGGAATGTCAATTTTCATTAGACCAGCTGATGACTCAGATAGAGAGCGACTATATTCCCCAAAGAAAAACTGTAATACAACATTTACTAGAAAGATATGGGGAAGATGTTATCATATCAAAAATCAAACAGAATACAATTGTGTGTTTTAAACATACTGGCCATAAGATTTTGACAGATGCTTGGTACATTGAAAAACGTTTATCAGAACGGGAAGAACGTCTTCGAATAGTTGAAACAGCAGCTGATGTAATTCTTGGAGAGATACGATCAGTACCGTATGTGATGGATGACTATCCTCCTCCAGATTCTTTCTTGGACGAAAATGAAAGCCTTGTTCCGGAGGTTCTCAAAGTGTTCTTGGAAAGACTAATATTAAAAAAAACGAGGAATATTTTGTAATTAAGTCGATGATTTTTGTTTCAGACCTAGAAGAACTGGAATGCTGCCCTGCTGGAATCCGGTGTCTAAGAGGGCTCGTATTAGGTCATAAATATTTAAGTGTGTTGAAATAATTAAATACCTTTGTTTTCTTTTGTTTAATAACCTTTTTTATTGATGTATCAAATAATTAATTAAAACATTTTACAAAACATCAAATAATGTTCACCTACATAAAATAAAAAATATAAACTAATGCCGTATTCTGCTATTTTTTTGCAAATGCTAATTTCTCCCATATTTCACCACTCCTTTGCGTGGAAACCATACGACGTACGAAAAAATACTAAAAAACATAAATTATAGGAAATTTTCTCTCCTTTATTTTACTATATAAACACTTTTTGCATAAATAGCTTGCTTTGCAATTTATGAGCCGAAAACCACTAAAAAACAAGATTTTTAGAGTTTTTTTGATGATTTCTCTTATTTGCCGAGCAAATTTTTGTTGGACAACTTCTGATTCGTGTTCAGCACCCCAAAAAACATAGAATAAACCAACAAAAACAATTACTCCAAAACTTTCCACTTCAAACTACCATTTGACTGGACTAGTATACAAGGTGTCAATTTGAAAGCGTACTACCCTCTATATATCACCCCATTTTTAAACGAGAGACAGTTTATAAGCTGGTGGTTGCGTCTCGTGGTCAAATTTTAATCCGGGTTACTGTAAATAATTATAATTCCCAGGATTATCTATATCTAAATATTGAATTCTTGTTAACCATTTTCTTACCCGGAGCTTGAATAAAATAAATATTATCAACTTATTAATCATAAAACCTCTCAAGTTGGGATAACTACCATGGATGGGGATAAATTTAAAGTAATTGGTTGAATTTTTATGCCCAAAACCATAACCTAACCTAACCAGATTGAAATTTAGAGTAAAGGTGTAATTCTTAGTCTGTAGTTAAGAAAATTGACCGCGTAACCCAATCAGTATGTAGCTAAGCTGGTTTTCAACTAGATATGGAAGTGGTGCTTTATTAGCAGCTGGAGAGATTTTAAAAATAGTAATTATTAGATTAGGATAGTAAGTTGAAAACTTATTTGAAAGTCATAATTACTTTAACGAAACTATTAATATACAATCCATTCGAAATTTGTGCATACAACCTATAATATATGGATGGTCATTAACTAACTAACATTTTGTTTTAGTTAATATAATATTCGGACAGACATGACTGTTTAATAGAAACGCAAGGTTTATAATAAAAAATAAAAACAGGATGTTACATTAGGCCCCTTTCACACCAACCAAACGAATCCGAATCAATCTGGATCACTCCGAATCAAGTTGAATCTGATTCGTCATCTCCACTCTTTCACACCAGCTGAATCAACCTGAATCTATAAAAATCCTTTCATCTTTTTTTCGTTTTCCTTCTTTTAGTTGCTTTTGAGCTATCATCATGGAAGCAGTTGTTTTAAATGCAATAGTGTTTAGTAGGAGGCAACGGCGGAAACAGAAAACAAGAAAAATGTGGATACATCACATAAATCGGAACGGCCGGAGATATGAGATTTCTGTTGCTATGATTTTTATCACTGGCGTCATAAATCGCACTATTTTCTTTAACTTTTAAAATTAATAACTCCACGTCCATCTCGTATGGTTGTTGATTCAAGACTGACCGGACGAGGAATCTGACAGGTTGAATCAAGTGCGACCTCGAATCAAACCTGATTGAACCAGATTCGTTCGGTCTGAAAGCGGGAAAACAGTCCCTTCACATTTAAACGGAGCGCTCGAATCCGAATCTTGGTCAATCAGATTCAACTTGATTCGAAGTGATTCTGATTGATTCGGATTCGTTTGGTGTAAAAGGGCCCTTAGTCTACACTGAAGATAAGTTGATGAATGAAGCTGTTTTAAGTGATTTATTAGACAAAGATAACCTATAAACATCATTTTGTTGGTGTCCAATTATTGTATGCAAGGAAGATTTTCAGTTATTGGGCAATGTGTCCAATAACTAATTTCATTTTTTCTTTTTCTCGATAGTTATTGGACAGTCGTTAATAATCGTTGTTCATAATGCCTAGAGTTTCAATATAAAAATCTGAACAAATTATGTTTTCCTAAGAAAATAGACGATCTGATTTCTAGTATCCAGAAATTTTTAGAAGCGAGCATCAAACCAAATCCAATCAATAATAATCGTTCTGGGCACGAAACAACAAAGAATTTAACGAAAATTCTGAGGAATCCGTCCACGGTTTTCAACGGAATTAAATCTTTATAATGAAATTTTTGTTATGTCTAATATATTTTTAGATCCTCCACAATTTTTTATAGGTATAACATATTTTCTACTTAAGAAGCCAATTAGCAGTGTAGACCTATATTATCGGAAGTACCATAAAAAACTTATTTTTCTTAACTTTTTGAAATCAGATTTTTTACGAATTTTTACGTGCTGAACTAATCGCCCTATTGAAGCGGAAATCTAAGGGTTTTAGGAGTAAAAAATCGAAAATCTTGCCCCAAACAATAAACATTTGTTGTCAAAGGTAAACAATTAAAGTGTTGTATAATTATCATAACATAAAAATGAGATTTTGTTTTTTGTTTTCAAGTTATCCTCATTATTGGATTAAGCGGGGCCTGCCGTAAAAAAGAAATTATAAATATAAAAATGGAACACATTCAGGACACGGGAAAATCCTCGAGAATTGATATTCCAGATTTTGAAACTAAAACGAGACGTTCATTTGTAGTACCAGAAACGTTTTGTATCACATATCAAAAATACGTGAATTTGCGTCCTGCTGAAATGGAACTTCCTTTATTTCTTAATTACAGAAATGGAAAATGCATAAAACAGTTTGTGGGGATAGCACATCATCAGCAACTATGTTAGTTGATGCAGGAGATGATTTGCTATCATTAAAACGAGTTGGCGGCTGGCAATCTTTTACAGTGGCGGAAGGCTATGTGAATCAATCTTTTAAAAATAAAAATGACAACGCATTACGAATGTCGGAGGCAATTACCAATTATCAATCTTCGTCTTCTGATATATCGAGCAGTACTACAATTATAATTAACCGTTCATCACCATTAAATAATAAGGCACAATCCATTTACAATAATAAAGTTTAAATAACGATGTTTTTTATTTAATGGGAAAAAAATGAATGAGCGTAGAAAAAGTATAGTAAGTTACACGAGTTGTAAGCCCATTACGCACTCACAAAATTTTTTACTTCGTGCGTAATGGGTTACTTACAATTCTTGTTACGTAATATACTATTAAATCATAATAACAAATTTATTAGCGTTTCCGAAATACAAGATACTCGATCAATTCAATACAAAAAACGAATACTATGGAACCACTTCTCTTCAACTATACTGTAACAACAAACGCGTCGCCAGCTTATGACTAAGGGGGGAGCAATGGGGCAATATTATGGAGGATAAAAAATATGAACGCCTGGTACAGTCGAGAGCATGAAGCGTTACACTTTGGAAGTCTTTGCCTCGGTTAAGATTGTAATAAGAACGGTTCTAATATCAATGTATAAAACTTCAAACCCCTCGATAGCACAATAACTAAATCAAACTTTTAAACACAGTAAGAATTATTTATTTTAACAAAAATAATATTTAATTGAAACATAACCTGCGGGGATTTTTTGTAAAACTTTCAACCATTTTATCAACTATTTAAGTTTTTATTTATTATAGCTATGTGTACAAGGCCAGACCATTAACGCGATCTTCTGCCGTGGTGTTTTTTAGCAATGTTTTTAGTCTTCTGGGGCTGCTAAAGGATCGCTCTTCTGTACAGGTCGTGCATGGTAAAGCGATCAAAAATTTTAATGCTTTTTCCGTTTCAGGAAAAAGGAATTTGTTGCTTTTAGGACATCAACAACTGTTAGATTTGTTAGATTAAGCCTATCGTGCCACAATTGCTGCCGAAGTTCGATTTCTTTTATTATGTTCGGTAAATAAGAAAACTGGGCAATAGATTTACAAGTTTGTTACAGATTTTCATTTGTCATCTTTTGCATCTGCGCCGATTGTAACTTAAAAATTTCGAATGATGGCGTGTTTTCTTCAGCAAAACGTACAAGGGAGGTGATAATTGAATCCAAGTATGGTATTACTAAAGACTTCTTCCAGTATTCCGAAGGCCTTTCCGCTTGATTGATACTCATACGACGTTGTTTCCCCGTAATACGCCGCATTGATGTTATGTCCTCCTCCAGTCCGACTTTCTCTGCAACAACAAGCAGCTTCCTTTATAATTTCGTCTGTCACTTTTTCCTGATTTTCACGGTGGTTTTTAATTAAAAGTAAAATCCTTTTAACGTGTTCCGAGGCTTTGACCACATCCAAAGCTACAGATTGTAGTACGTTGACAACCGGCTCCATCAAAGCCGAATATTTGGCTACCAACCTAAACCCGAGAATGAAATAAATTCTGGAAGTAGCCGCGGGAAGGCACTTTTCCGAGTTGCACTATTTCCTTTCTGAAATAATGTTTGCAAGGCTACCAGAATTACTGGAAGATTTCTCTTTAAAAACTCTGATGGTTTTGTATTTCTTACTCCATCTTGTCTCGCAAAGTTTGGAAATATTAGGTATCAATTTCCTGCTCAAAACTGATTCCCGATAAAAGTTTATGGTATCTTTGGTGATTCCCATGGCATTTCTAATTTCAGGAAGTGAATTTAGATCGTTTACTAGATTCAGTTTATGTGACGAGTAATTAAAGTAGAGGGCTTTGGTGTACTTTTTGCGTAAGATCGCTTGTACCCCTCCGTCATTTCCTGACATCGTTGAACAACCATCAAAACAAAAACAAACGCATTTATTCACATTCAGATCTTTTTTTGTCAAAAACTCAACTATTCTATGTGCAATCGATTTCGCATCCAAATCTTTTAGCTCAATGAATCCGACAAACATTTCTTGGACTCCTTGTGTTTCTTTCTTCATCAAAATATCGCATCCCAATCGATAGTTGTTCAGTGCCAGAAATATCAGCTGTTTCGTCTGCTAGCACACTATATGCTGCTGCTTCTTCCACTTTTTTCATAATATCAGCCTTAATAACGCTTCCACAATCATTTCATTCTGAATATCCACTGAACGGTAGCTGGCATTCCCATTTCCTTACTCAATGTGTTTCTTTAAAATCAAATCTCCCGCGTCAATTCGCAGCCTGTATAAATCCTCGAGAATACCTTCACCATAATGTTTACCTCTCAGTGCTAAGTCGTGTGACCCGCAAAACAAAATGCAGGAAATAATAGATTTTATAATTTTGCGATTTTCTTCAATAATTCCCTGGGAATATTTATTCAGTTGGAAATCGATAGGTACACATTCAAGAAAAGATTTAGCAGCTTTCAATGGCTCCTTATGGAAGTGGGTTTTAATTTGCGTTTTGCACTGCTCGTTAATATCTTTTAACTTACAAAAGGTCCTTATAGTAAATGATCCCAATATGCCTCTAAATGAATTTGGTTTTGGTGGGAACAACGTACAATATTTACAAAATGCTCCTTTTTGGCGCCTGAACTATACCAATCATGGAGAGTATGTTTTCAACCAAGAATATTTAAATTTTCTCTTTAAATGTTTTGCATCTTCCGCAAAGTTATAGGTCGCGAAAGGGGACCAACAGTGTGCCCGTCCAACATATCCCCCGATATCAATCTGAGTCATCAATCAATTAATCAGGATTTGGAGCCAAATATCTAGAGGAACTTGGTCTAGGTAGTTATATATATATAATATAACCTGTTGTGGTGACACATGCGATATTGTCGTTACTTAGTCCTGTTCATCGCTGTCGCTACTTGATCCATCATTTTTTTTTAGTTTCAAACTTTCTGCAAAACAAAACGCTTTGATAAAACTTATGTAATTAATTAACCAGGGGGAGAGCAGTTTTGTATTGTTCAATTACTTATAAGCTTTAGCTTTATTTATGTCAAGGATCTGTTTTAATTTATATTTAATTAAACCAGAAATATAATTTACGTTTTGTTTTTATAATTAATTACTGAAAACGAAGCCACTGTTTAGTTAACATTAAATTCATAGAGATTGAATCAATAAACTCGTTTTTAATAAAATAATAGTTTAACATTTTCCTTCCACATAATCGATCCTTTCTTTCCACATCAAAAATATGCCAGTTAAAATTCAAAATTATATTCTTAACGCTTATTATACATTTCTAACTAGTATTTGTTACCAAAGCTATTTGCTAAGAGAAATAAAATGAAAATACTAGCTCCAAGTCCAAGATTAAAGCAATACATAACTTACCAAAAAAGACACACTCGGAAACTTCACAACTCAGCACTGAGATCTTCTTATTTAATAAATATAAATCAATATTGACTAACACAGGTAAGCCTTTGTTATATTCGCTTGTTTCGTTGATCGCTTCCAATTAAAAAATGACTCGCTCACAAAGAGAGAGAGAGAGAGATTCGTTGATTGAAGTTTGGTAGGATAGGGAGGGCTCGACTAGTTCGCAGCGGCTCACTTCTTTATATACCCAAACATCATACTAGAATGTACAGTAACATTCTACCTGGTCTTGTAAATGCTACCAAATTCCAGATAGTTTATTCGCCATCTAGCTTCAAGAAGCAATACTAGGTTTTACAAGGATTGTAGTCGAATTAGTCAACTGTCTGTAGGTGATTACACACTTACAGATGGCATTGTCCACAAAACCAATTAAAATTGTATGTCCGTAACAATAACTTGTACTTTAGCTATGCCGCACACAAATTATACAAAACTAACGTGAATGTTGGTGAGCTGCTGTCGTAGAAAGAAATACAATGCACACTCACACCATACCTACCTACATATTTGTACACTGTTTAATGGCCTTGCGTTTTTGCAAAAAAAGCGGATGTCAAAATCTTAATTTCATTCTGAATGTTTCAATACTTTCTACACTACTAAACCTTAATTTGTCATGCGATGCGGAATTTATTAATAGGTAAGGAAGTCAATTGCTCGCGCAGCTTTAGGACTTTACGCTTTACGGCTAGCTACATTTGATCTCTAGGCCTCCCTGCCCCTCCTTGGTACAAATCACAATTTTTTATCAATCTCTCAAAAATTATTCAAAAAAAAAACAATTTTAAAACAGAAGAGACCTAAAATCAATAACATTTAGAAGCATTAATATATTCGCCTATATATAATTGCAGGTTTATTATATCTTATACACAGAACTTCGAGATGCACCATACAAAGATATATTTTTGAAGTGGGTGTCACAGTTTTGAAAAACTACTACAGATGTCTAGTAATTACTTCCAACATCTAATAGATGGTGCCTCGTGTATGAGCAAAGTGAACTATTTCTGACACTCGACAATAATTTAAATTTTTTAAATAAAAACACATATTACCTCTTAAGTTTTGAGATTTATTGTACTTCATCGTATTCTAAATCTACGCAAAGGTAACGCTGAGTACCTTATATTTTTCTTTTTATGAATAAACTTCGCCCATTCTTTTTTGGCATTGTTATTGCTTGGTGTCTTTTTTTCTTGTTTTCCCAATACTTCTGCTATATCTTGATTCCACCTCTTTCCCGTTTATTATTCGATCCTGCTTCCCATATAGCTTTAACTGGTCTCTTGTCATTCTAGCCATACGTTAAAACTATTTTAATTCTTCCCTTACTGCATCATTTCTAACTCTGTTTTAAAGTGTTATTGCCTTCACTTTCCGTAAGTACTTCATCCCCATAACTTGTAATGTGCTTTTCGATTTGTTTGTCGATAGCCAGCTTCTACTTTCCTATGTTAATTTTTGAAGTTATGTAAGTTGAAACAAATTAATTGATTTTATTTGGCGAATGTATATATAAATTTGTAAGTTTTATTAACAAAGATTGTTTCAACAACAAAACAAAATAATGATCTGAACTTATTAATCATTATACCCAAAAACTTTCTAATCTTATGCAATTGAATTTTAAATCTTCTTTCTTCCAAGCACAAATAAAAATGCTGAATTTCACATGGTTTGCCTCCTTAGGAAACTCAAACATTTTTGCAGGTAACACAAATTTTGCTTGGGTAACATAAAATTGAAAAAAAAAATGTGAAGATGTGAATAAAACTTCTAAATTAGACAAAAAAAGGCTTTGGTAATCAAAACTTTATTTCAAGAAAATTAATCAAGTATATTTTTCTTCTAAACAGTAATAGAAAAAATATGGATCTAAATTATTTGTCTTCAACTTTTTCCTTATTTTCACTACTATCAGTCTCGTTTTGTTTTCTTTTCGAAAGCATACCAGGTCTATAAATAGCTAAAGAAGGTCTGTCTTTATTTCTAATTCTTCTCTGATTGTGTAAATCACTTTTCTGTTCATTGTGCGTAACTTCATCTTTCTTTCTACCATCTCCTTCAGCATCTTTTGGGAAAGTTGCATCAGTGGATTTTAATTTTTCATTGTCTTTTTTATCTTTATCATTGGATTTAGTTGGTTTTTCAGTGGTTTTGGGTGTAGTATTTTCAATAGATTTGCTACTATTTTCATAACATTTATTCTCTTCTACTTTTGCCTCATCTACTTTTTTTTGTTCTGCCTTTTGAGCTTCAAGTTTACGTTCTTCCCTTTTCTCACTATATTTTTTCACCTTTTTAGGAAAAGTTTTTGCCTCAAATTCTTTCTTTGGGTAGTCAAATTTCCTTTCTTTCCGTTCTTCACTTTTGTAATCAGAATACTCTTTCCTAGGAAACCTTGGTTTCAGTTCTTTCCTTTTGTCTTCAAATCTCCTATCATCAAACCTTCTGTCCTTGTTTTTGTAGTAGGATTTCTCATAATGTTTTTCTTCTTTTTCTGGTTTTTCCTCTAGCGTTGTCTAAAAATATGGAAAAAATAGTCTTTCTCATACAAATAAATAAATTAATTACCTCAGATTCCGGCTTATCATTCTTTACAGTATCTTGCTTGTGAAATGGCCTTTTTGTCGGAGATTTTTCATCCAATACTTTTTTCCTGGAATCTCTATCATCATAATGTTCTCTTCTTTTATCAAATTCTCTTCGTTTCCTCTCTTCTCTTCTCACTTCCCTAATCCTCATTCGTTGAGATCTTTTATTTTTTATAAATTCTAATAGTGGTGTTGTGATATCGTTTTTATTTTCAGTGGAATTTAATTGAAGTGTATATTCAGGTTTTTCATCCAATTCTTGTGGTTTCTTCAAATTCTCTACAAAATCTAGATAATAGGGATCTGATTCTATACTTCCAGCTTTTGGGTCCATTCTTGCTTTTCCACGTTTTTTAGGGATTTTCTGGAATGCAGCAAATTCAACGACACAAGAATATTCATTACCTTTAGCGTCCAGGAAAACATAGCCATCGAATCTTTCTTTAAAATTGTAGACATCTTCGTGATTTACAAAATTTATGTAAACCCTTGAAAACGCATTTTCACCTAAACTGAAATCTCCATTTACTATGTAAATATAATTGTAATCTGGAATAGGAGAAACTTGTTTTAGAAAAGTATCTTGATCGATCGTTGGTGGTAATCGACGAATTATTATTTTAGTTAAAGGCTTTTCTCTCTTATCTGGTTTCTTCTCAGATTCAGTAAGTGCCATGTTTTAAATTTTCTGAAAAAAGTATCTGACCTATTTATAAATAAAAAGGACTCATTTGACGTCTGTCACTAACTTCTTTTTGAATTTCATGGACTTCACCTTTTTGACATTCAGTTATGTAATTTAGCACGTCCCTGATAACAATTTTATTTCCTTCGTCTTTACAGCATTCCAATAGAATTTCTCCATAACTACTCAATCGACATGTAGTAATACAAATTTCGAATACAAAGAGAATATTTTAGGTTAGAAAGTTTGCATTCAACTTCAAGTAGCGTTAAGCCGGTAATACACGATGCGTTGGCCGCTGGTATGATTGGACGCATTGTGTGGTGGTAGTTCGTACGTCATTCGAGGAATGTTTTGCTTCCAACGTTGGCCATGGAAAGTCGGTATTTTTGAGCCGCGTCAAAGAAGTACCCAACAATGAAACGGTTATCGAAACACGCGTCAGACAGTCTTGGTGTAGTGGTAATGTAAACAGTGTATTCAGTATGAATGTCACCAACGGTTCGAGAAATTCCAACTTAGACGAGAATTTATGTCAGAAGTGGACCCACCTTTAAATTGAATAATAATGTTGACGAGTGAATTTAAGACAAAACTTTCATGTTCAAAACTCATTTGTAACATGCTATTCGACTTGTTACGTGTTCCTTCAAATATTTTGAATCTTCCTTTGTTCACGTATTGTGGCTTAGTAGTCATTTCCATTTTAACTATAACGTTCAAATTTTTGAAGAAATTAATTTGTTACGACTTCCCATATTATTAGAAGAATTTAATAAAATCTCGGTATCCATTCAAAAACGTATCGTGGATGTGGCAGGTTTTCTGCGGTTACCTTGTAACCTAGTTTTCATTTTCTTCTGGTCAATGGTCGTTCGCTTTTCCTCCTTTCCAACCAGGACAGCAAGCACAATCCCAGCCCCGCAAAGGAACAACTCCTATATCATGACCAACTGCAGCAAACCTTCCTCCCATAAAAAAAATCTCTTATCTACATTCTTTAACTGAAGTATAAAATCAAAGTAAATTTGTGGTGTTTTATATTCTCTAATAAGCTATTCTAATATCTTTTAAACTTTGCTTTTTATATACAACGCAATTGATTAGTGTGATAAAGTTCAGTGCCTCCTTTCTCCTTTGGGATATCAATTTGAAAATTTGAGGGATTGGAGCCATTATTAGTCTTCATATTTCAAAATTATTTACTATCTTACATGGTGTTATTTTTTCCTAAATTCGTTATTTGTTGAAGCTGTTTTTATTCAAATATTAATTTGGAAAATCGAGTCCGGGGATAGTTTTAGTTTAAATTATTAAATCAATCCGTAAGGTGTTTCCAGCTTTTCCATCTTTATTTATTGTTGTTGTTAACTGCGTTCTTCAATAAGCTGGTGGCGTTCAATTTAATATTAACTGTTCACCCAATCAAGTATCAATTATTTATATACTTGAACTGGAAGTTGTAAACCACTTCTTGAGGAAGAGTCTCCAGCTGGGGAAGTAAAGGTACACACTCAAAAAGAAAGAAAATATCAAAAATATTAGGCATAATGAGGAATTTAATAAATTGCAGACTGCTGAGAGTTAAAACAACAGAACATCATTGCGTACTCGATTGGAAAAACAGTGTGCCAGAATTGGCCAATGAATTACTGTAGGTCATAGTAAAAACTTTCATCAATCAAAAGATTGATTGCTCCTTGGCATTGATTATGATTTCCATAGCTGTGAGTAAAAATTCCAACTTCTACATTAACGAAAGGACTTTTGGTTAGGACAAATAAAACTTCTTATAAAATCTTATCTTTATTGTATGAAATTGATTTCAATTTTTATTATACAGAATTATGATATTGATAAGAGTAATTTTTTTGTCATAAGCACTACATTGAAAATATAATTTATCTGAAAATGAAATACACCCTTCCCATCTAGTATTAATTAGAAAAATGTTTGAATTTTGGCTAATACATACCGGATGATACATTAAGCCAACCAATAAACTGTACTTTTGAAGCCCTAAAATATCGCTAAATCACCAATTATCTTTGTAGACAATTTACTCATATGATAAGATCAAATTAATTTCGTATTATCAGTTTAGAGCCGTAAATGGGTCAGCTAACTTAACTGGACATCAAAACGGCTAAATCGACGCGAAAGTTGTTGATTAATTATAATTGTGAT
This sequence comes from Diorhabda sublineata, assembly GCF_026230105.1. NCBI lineage: Eukaryota > Metazoa > Arthropoda > Insecta > Coleoptera > Chrysomelidae > Diorhabda > Diorhabda sublineata. The sequence continues at coordinate 9,604,883 of NC_079484.1, forward strand.
CATTAAAGTTATCTAAACATCTCGTGTTTATGTCTTCTATAATCTTATCAATTATTGTGATTTAGTTTTTCCAATATCAATTGCAGAAGACAGTTATAGAAATCAATATTATTCCATAAATACGGACGGCACTTATACCAAATTAAGAAATGGAAAATAATGTTCACACCCTGTATAAAATACGGTAAACATCTAACAAACCAATGAAAACATCGAATCGTAAACATAAATGCATTTCTATTGGCCGACGCTGTCGGAAGGCGTATGTATATTTCTTTGAAATATTCCTGCCAGACAGTCTGTGATAAGCAGCGGCGTGGCTTGGTGAAATTTATTTAATTCATAATTTTCTTTAAATAAATAGAAATATGGAGTTCTTTGGACCATAAGCGAATGAAGACAATGAAATTGCACAGTGAAGTGAGAATAAACACAGGTATAAATTTAATAATAAAGATTTAGAAAAATATTCAGCAATCTGATAATACAATCATAATAAGAATTGCTGAATTAACTAGGAGGTTGCTGTGGATCATTCACAGAACTGAAAAACATGTTAAGAAAAATTGAAATCAGTTTACAAAGGTACTCAAGATTTTATATGTAAGACAATTTATAGTTTATAAAAGGAGAATAGGGTTGCGACATTATAAGTAATGCAGCAAAAGGTAGCTTATTATCCAGAATATAATTATCCACAAAAAACTGAATAAAAAGATGGCAATAAACGAATAGTCAAGGATAGTTCGATGGCGACAAGATTATTTGAGTTAGATAAAAGACTACCGAAATTCTAATAGACGAATGGAGTATAAAAAGGGCTCAGTTCACGTCTGATATCCTGTTTAAACCAAACTTCCTTACAGGCAAGTACATTTTACTCGTCTATTTATGTTTTATAATTTAGTATTCAGCAAGTTAACGAGGTATGATAATGATTTTTTTCTAAGTTCCAAGTAGGACTAAAATTAAGTGCATCTGTCTACATAACGGCGTATAATGTCGTCCAATTTATAACGATTCAATTGCTTTTTAACGAATACTTTCTCTCATAAGATATACATACTTTTAAAAGTATTTATAAAAATAATAAATTTATAAAATGAGATATCCACGCCTATGGTAGATCAAACAAAATTGTCGGCAAAGGTTTTTATAATCTGCAATTGATATTGAAAGAACTATAACTTGTTTGGTGGAGTTTTGAGAATGTTTTTCTGTGCGATTTCATTAATGTAATGCATTCATAGACGTAGTAATATTAAACAGCTTCTGTTTTAATTTAGATCTTTGTTCAACCGTGTGGTGATTGGTGAAATGAAATAAACGAGTAGAGAAATAAAAAGGCAGAAGGGACACGATATAAGAAATCAAAAGGAACACCTCTAACATTTGACGGAAATAACTTTCTTTGTATCCTGTTCTATATTGAGAAACGAATTACATCGAATGCGCAGTAAAGTAACGAATTCAACCAGGTGCTCTGATGGAAATGTGGGACTCCCGTAGCCTACGTACTAATCCGCCATTTTCAGTTATCTCCATCTAACCAGAACCGCGTATGTCTGATTGTTCTGTTCGTTCATTGTCTGTTACATTACGTTTGAGTCTACGTATTTAACTTGTTCCGGTTTGTTTCTTATTTATCTTCATGTAGATGTACTCAAAGTTTGCATTATATATTTCTCAGTTTTTATCGTAGTTCTATCGTCTCGTCTTGAGCTTTGACCTCTTCTATATTCCAATATCCCACCTTGTTGAGTGTTGCTTCTTTTATACTCTCATCAAAAGCAACCGAGAAGGGGATTAGTATATATCCTTATCTTACTCCTCGCGTTGCTTGATATGTTTTTGAAATTTTTTAGAATCATAGTCGCATTATCCAGTAAAGTAGTACATTACCTTGCTTGCAAATTTGGTTTTTTTTTTAAATTTCAGGGATAAAAGTGATGTCAATGAATATTTCAGAGTTCATCCATGCGCTTTTGTGATTTTTATAAATTAAGGGCACTCTGATATTTTTAAAACACCTGTTTTTTTTTATTTTCCGATAAAGAGCAAAGGTATTTTATGGGTCCCAGTTGCATTAGCGCACACTAATCTACTTACCCGCTCTTTGCTAGTTTTATATCCTGGAGCTGAATTGTCTCGCCTAGAAACCAAAGATTTTCAAGGTAATGATTTCAAATTTAATCCGGTTTCATCAGCATTATAGACAAAATCCAAGTCATAGTTATTTTCATCCAATTTCTTCTTAAAATCACCTTTAAGCTGGACATTTTTTCACCTTGTATTTCCAATTCACGAATTCCATGACGAGATTTAAATCTGTACAACCATCCGTTACTTGCAACAAACGATTCATCACAATTAAATTTTTTATTTAACTGTAATACTTTTTCACAGAGTAATGGTCCAGATATCGGTCGCCCAGTTGATCGTTTTTGTAAAAACCAACAATACAAAGCGTCTTCTAAAAGTTCCTTTTTCGGTTTTTACATCATTTCCCGATGTTTACTCTCGTCTTCACTATAAATTTGCAGGTGTACAACAAAATTGAATCGGCATTCTTCTTTATATAACTTATCGTGGATGTACCTACACCATGATATTGAAGTGTTTAAAAGCATCACTGACTAGCCGTGTCGGCATTTTTAGGCTGAAATACGAGTTTTTTGTAATCGATACATTTGTTGATCGTTTTTATATCTACTGGTTTAGTTTTTCGTTTATGTGTATGTTTTGCTAACGATAAGAATGACGCTCTGTTTTTGTTTAAAAAGGTCTGAAAAGTGTATCGTATTTTTACTAGAGTCAGTAGGTTATTTGCTTTTCTTGTAAACGTTCGAGTTACGTGTTTTAATTAAAGTATTCAGTTTTCACGAGTTTATTATTTACTTCACCTGATCCATAAAAATTCTACAATACATAAGTCGGCAACCTGCGGCTCTTTGGATGTGAAATTGCGGCTTTTTAGTACCACACGCAAATATTATTGATTTTATAAAAAAAATATTCAATAATCGTTCTGAATCTATTAATAAGGATTAGGTATCGATTCTATCTCTCTTAGCGACTTCTACTTGCTTTTTTCGTCCTCTCCTCGCGATCCACGTAAAAAATTGTTTCATAACAAACCAGAAATCTTGAGAAAAATAAAAAATCTACCATTATCCGCTAGAGCAGTAGAAGATAGAATAGCTGAAATGTCGTCTAATGTAACATATTTGAAGGTGGAAGATATTTAATCTGCCCCTTCTATCACTTGCTATCGTTAAGTCATGCACATAAAAGACAAGGTACAAATTTGTCTAATATATGTCGTCTCAAGGTCCAAAGAAGAACTTCTAGGATTGCTACCTCTCTCGAGACAAACTAGAGAAGGTACAGCGAATACCGCGCAAAAATGTTTTTGTAGACAATGAGATCAATTTAAAGTAAATCGTCTCAATAACAACTGATGGAGCAAGAAGTACGACAGGGAAAAATAAAGGGACAACAACGATTCGATGGATGGAATAGTCTGCAAAGCTTCTACAGTGAGGGGAAGAAATTGCTATTTGAATAGCTGACTATTAAAATAAACTGATAAATGAAAATTTAGAGTCAAGTTTGAAATTTAAAACAAGTTTCCTTCCATTGAATTTGTTGGCCCAATTGTTTATTATTGAAGTTAGAGTTGTGGGTAAATGTTTATTTGTTTTATTTCTTTCACTTAAATGATTGTGTATTTAAATTATCCAATTTATTGTGAAAAACACTGCTTTTATAAATGAAAGATCAGTATATACTTATTATTATTGATAATAAAAAATTTTGTGGCTCTTTATAAACTTTGAAATTTTGTAAATTGTAATTTTTGGCCCTCCTGACACAAAAGGTTGCCGACCCCTGACCTACACCATACTCATCAGCCAACTTACAATAATTTTTATTATGTCTTTAAGCGATAACATCACTCTCTTACGCTTTGAAATTTTCAAATATTTAGACGCGACACGCACATCAGAGCGAAGTGACAACTAACTAAAACAATAACGAAACGCGTGGGGGGCGGCGATCCCTTGGGGCGCGGGCGGGGTAATGCCAGTTCCGACTCGTTCGTGTTTGCATAAATTCGACTTTTAGTACATACCTATATGTTGAACATTTTGTAATATGGCTCAATATTACTCAATTATTTAATTGGTCGCAGTTGATAGTCCGTATAACTGAGGGCCGGATAATCGAATTCCTACTATAATATTATGATAATACGAGGTCTGGCTATTAAGTTGATAGCCCGGATAATCGCGAATCCGTATAATTGAGGGCCGGATAATCGAATTCCTACTATAATATTATGATAATACGAGGTCTGGCTATTAAGTTGATAGCCCGGATAATCGCGAATCCGTATAATTGAGGGCCGGATAATCGAATTCCTACTATAATATTGTGATAATACGAGGTCTGGCTATTAAACAACGAGATTGCGCGCCTACGAGTAGTGCGTTGGGTATCTAGTTATCTTGTCTATGCACGTCCTAAAACACGTTTCCGTCACTATTATAGAATTTGTGCGCAATAGCGGTTTGAAACGAACGTGTTTTCTTCTCGTGTGATTCATGCTCAAATATATTATTCTGCCTCCTTTCTCGACTTTCCACTGGTGTTGTTTTGAATGCAACTGTTATCAAACGTGAGGCTGAATTGTGAAAGCTGTCGAGTTTTTGTCAAAAGCGATTTGATTGCTGTTAAATATACAATTGATCCATAGTCTAATTCTGATCGAATAAGTGTTAGGTACAATGTTAGTAATGTTCCAGCTTAGCGTGTTACCAAATACCGAGAAATTTTATTGACGTTTCCATTTTTATGTCTTTTGAAGGTGTTTGTTTTACATCCCACTTTCTGGTAATTTGAATTTTTTATAAAATCGTATTTCAACATTGACATACAATATAATAATTGGGTTATACTGGGTGTCCCACGACGAGTTAAAACTATCTGTATATGGCTAAATACTTATTGTAAAATCATGAAAATTTCTACGTTTGGGATTTCGGATACGATATTTTTAACTCAAATATTTTCAAAGATGGCCAACTTCCGGTTCTACCGGTAGAACCGAAAATCATCTGTAAGTTTGTTATTTTAAATGGAGCACCCTGTGTATTAATACATTTTTGAAATCTACGTAAAATTTTAGTATACTTTTGTCTAAAAACTTTTTTCGAAAAATGCATACTTTTTGAGTTATTAATTTTTTGCAAAAAAAATGACCGTTGCAGACCCTTATAAATTATTTTTTTACGAGGAAACCCTTAAAGATATGAAAATGGTTTGTGCTCGGTTGCTTCTAGCAAAGTCAAATGTATTTGAATCTATGTTGAAAAGTTTTTCGTTTTATACAGGATGTGTATAAAAAGTGTTCCAAGTTTAACTTCATAAATATCAAATTTCTTTATTTTTTTTTAAATGGAACCACCCGGTTTTTTCTATTCTAATGCATTCAGGGGTAAAAAATAAGATAGATCCATGTATACTTTCCTATATCCAAACGTAACCGTTATCCAGATATTAAATGTTTTTTGTAAATTTTTAGAGATGCAGGTGTGGTCTAAATTTTATTTTGACGCGATGGTACAAGAACTAAGAAGTAAAAAAGTATGTTTTATCTTGTCAAGGTCTGAAAAAAAATCAAATTTAATTGATGGTATAGGAAAGTATACATGAAATTGCTTTATTTTCTACCCCTGAATGCATTAAAATAGAAAAAACCGGGTAATTCTATTTGAAACTTGGTATTTATGAAGTTTAACACTTTTTATACACACTCTGTATAAAATGAAAAATTTTTTAACATAGATTCAAATACGTCTCTTCTTACCAAAAGCAACCGAACAGACACCATTTTCATATTTTTAAGGGGTTCCTCGTAAAAAAATAATTTATGAGGGTCTGCAGCGGTCAGATTTTTTACAAAAAAATTAATAACTCAAAAAGTATGAATTTTTCAAAGAATGTTTTTATACAAAAGTATACTAAAATTTTACGTAGATTTCAAAAATGTATTAATATACAGGGTCTTACATTTAGAATAACAAAGTTACAGTCGGCCAATATTTTAGTTAAAAAGATCGTATCCGAAATCCCGAACGTAGAAATTTTCATGATTTTACTGTAAGTATTTTGCCATATATAGATTACTTTTAACTCGTCGTGGGACACAACTTGAATAATTCTTCAATAGGAATAAAATAGAAAATCTATTTTGTAATATTGACCCCTTGTACCAATAAGTTTTTTTGTGTAGATTTTCTCACATTTTAACTAAAATTGTGTATTTTTGATATACCTTTAACGAATCACCCCATTCAATAGATTTGTGAATCTCGGTGTCTCGAGGTGTATGCACCATGCATATTTATGTGATTTATTCACTTTTTACCTGTTTCACATACTCACATATCCCTTGGCGATGTTCAAAAGACCATACTTGTTGTGTCGACGCTAACAGACAAAAAGAAAAAAAACATCAATAGGACAAAAAAAAATAATTATAACAATTATAAATTTTATAATAAACGAAAATGTTAAAATATAGAAACTTCAGTATGATTATTTTTGTTGGATAAAAAAATTTATTATTTAAATATGAAATTGATATAACTGAAAATTATTAAGTAAATACAGTAATCCCCTTATAACACGCAAATACCCCATATAACGCGGGAATGTCAAATATATTCTTGTACATACTGCGAAATTTATTATTTGTATAATTATGATAACTATTTTTGCACCTGTATAAATTATGTTGTTATAAAATTATTTTTCGAAGTTTGTGTATTAAAAAGTGTGAAAATTCCATTTTAAATAATATTTAAAAATATTTAGTTTGAAGCCATAACAAGTGAAAAGAAAACAAAATCCAAGTTAAAAAGAAAATTTATTTTCCTACAACAAAAAATTGGTATTTTGGATCAGCTAAGTAATGATAAAAAAATCGACAGTAAATGATCTAAAGATAAATGAGTCAACAAAATGATTTGGATAAAAGATGGCAATCAAAATAATCTATATCTATAAAAGGGGATGTCCCGATTCATTCACTCATCAACGCCCAGCCAAGGCTATTAAAGTTAGTATGTTTGTACCGGTGTGAAGAGGTTCGCTAAGAAAGGATTTTGCGACATTTTAAAGGGGTAAAACGAGATATGTTTGCAAATTCGATTTTTTCGTTTTTACACTAAAACATTCTCCGTACAAATACCTAAAAACCAATTTCTGCGATTTTCAAAATTCGACTTGGAAAGGGTTCAAAGAGTTGGAACAAAAATTTTTATTACCGAACCACATATTTAGCAATTCCAATTCATTTCTTCGTTTTTGGAAATTTCTTGTTGATTTATTTAAAAAGGGTTAATTAATTTGATGGAGAATGCATGGAGTTTCGATCTATAGATTCTGTGTTACAAGTTGATAATGCTGTGCAATACCCATCAGAGTTCCTAAACACGCTCAATCCTCCAGGTTTCTCGGCACATAGACTTATTCTAAAGGTTGGAATACCGATAATGTTACGAAATCTCAATCCTCCTAAACTGTGCAACGGTACGAGACTACGTGAGAACGGTCTTCAGAAAAACGTAATCGAGGCTACAATTATAACCGGATGTGCCAGAAGGGAATCAGTCTTTATACCACGCATACCCCTTATACCTTCAGGCTACCCTTTTCAATTTAAAAGAATGCAATTCCCTATTAGAGTCTGTTTTGCTATAAAAATCAATAAATCACAAGGTCAATCTTTGAAACACTTCCAAACTGAATTAATGCATAGAATACATAAGTTATTTCTCATTGAATTATCCCAATATTACGCGAGGTTCAATAAATCGCGGGCGAAGCCGCGACGGACCTTGCTGGTATTCCTATAAATATCGTTTTTTATATTATTGTCCTTTCTATTATGTAATATCGAATGGTGTTGCGGGTCGAGGACTCAAAATACAAATGCAAGGATTTTTTAAAATGCCAACGTTTCATTCTTTTATTTCATCTTTATCAAGGATAAAAATATATGGTACATTATAACTCAAACGTTGATTCTTGATTTTAAGTCTCTTCTATTTTAAAATTAAATTTTTTTGATAATTTTTAAAAGAGTGATAAAAATTGATGTTTCAACATCTTTTCGTTTTTATCAAAATATTCCGAAAACGGTACACAGTATTTTATCTTTTATTTATATGTATTGGTTTCTTTAAATGATTTTTTCATCGATCTTATGTTTTATAAAACAATGTTCTCATTTGTTCATGTTATATTCGACGGGCTGATAAAATCAAGTCATGAACTGCATCGATATCTTCGAGGACTGACACAGAAACTGTTCTTTCCGATCGGTCATCATCGTCAATGGAAAATTTACCTCTTTCGAAGCTTGCAGTCCAATTTTTCACGGTCGCATATGAAGGACATTGATCACCAAGGGTATTAAACATGTCTTCGTAAATCTGCTCACCTCTTAACCCTTTTAAATACAGGTACTTGATTATGGCCCGTCAAACTTTACACTGACACTTCTAATAAGCTATTGACGGCACTATACTAAACGGAGATTTGTGAAAACTCTTGTCAATAAATCTGGGGTGATTGCTGACGTATCCTGGCTGATATTTTCCTTCAACTGAATGATGTCATAGGATTGTTCATGTAGACTTTTTGTTTGAGGTGTCCCCTAAAAAAAACAAGAGGCGTCAAGTCAGGACCAAGGGATATCACCCTTTTGGAAATTAGCCTTGTAGGAAACTTCTGTCTCACAGCCGCCATTGAGTCATTTGATGTGTAACAAGTCGCTCCGTCTTGTCGGAACCAAGTTCTCGTATTCGCTATTCTTTATCCCGCAAGTTCTGAAGTCAAATATTCCTCTAACATCGCTACATAACGGTCGGTGTTAACGGTTATGTTTCGTCCTCGTGAATCTTCAAAGAAGAAAGGACCAATAATTCCTTTGCTTGAGATTGCTGTCCATACCGTTACTTTCGGACTATGCAGTGGATGTTTAGTTTTTGGATTTTTTCGGTCCAATAACGACAATTTTGTCGGCTTACGAACCCATTTAAATGAAAATGAACCTCATCAGAAAAAAGGATACTGTCAAAAGTGGAAAATCGACTAAGCATTTCTTCAACAAAGTCGGTATCTTTTAATTCCTGTGTTAACTGGAGCTTATAAGGATACAGTTTAAGATCCAACTTAAAATTCGGTGTAAGCTTCGTCGCGACAAGTTTAAAGCCGTTGATCGCTTCCGAGTAAACACATGCGGATTTTCTCGTACTGACTCCTTCACCCAATCAATATTCTCTGTGGTCCTAGACGTTTTGCTGGTGGTTTAAACGTGGAACCGGTCTCTTCAAAACGCCTAATCCATATTTTAATTGAATTTACACTCGGAGTTTCATTAATATGTCTTAATCCATATTCTGAATGATACAATCGCCTTGTCAAGACGTATGAACTATTATTATCGTAAAACGTGTTAACATAAAAAGCGCGATGGTTTCCGTCGAAGTGACTCATGGCTACTAAAACTCCATGAGTGCAAATATCCAACAACGCTAGGCCCACGCACTGTTTACCTCGCGATAAAAGATGATACAATATGCACTTTCTATTGCGCCACCCTGTATAAATATTTAGAAATTTCTTTATTTTCTTGAACCTTTTGGTATATTAATGCTTCTAAATGTTCTTGATTTTAGGTATCTTCTGTTTTAGAATTAGTTTTTTTAATAATTTTCGAAAAACGGATAAAAATTTTGACATAGACTAAAATAATTGGTAACGTTGATTTTTGTCTGTCTTTCGAAAATTATTAAAAAAACTAATTTTAAAAAAGAAGAGACCTAAAATCAAGAACATTTACAAGCATTAAATATTTATATTGTTACACTATATGATTATTGTTTTACTTCCAATTTCACTATTTTTTGTTTACTTGTTAATTTTCATCAACTTTTGAGTTATAATGTACCATATATTTTTAGCCTTGATAAATACAGGGCGGGCCAGAAAGGCGAACGATTTTACAAACTCTCTTGCGTTTAAACGTTATGAGAGCTGCGAGGGTGGTGGGGATGAGTAGCTCGGTTATCGGAAATTTAGTCGCACTTCACCGGAGCGCAACGTGCATTGAACATTATTACAAAAATGGCGATTTTTTCGACGTGAGTTTGAATTACACGACAAAAATCAGTGTCCGACGGAAGGTGTGATTTGATCGTGGCTCAGAAAGTTCGAAGCTACTGGTTCGATTCTCAATCAGAAGCCTACGGGACGTCCAAGATCAACAAGAACAGAAGACACAATTCAACAAGTTAGAGCTTCAGTTCAACGTAATCTTGATCTATCGACTCGCAAGCGATCACGCCTCTGCGTCGCATTTTGTCAAAAGATCTGAAATTCAATTTGTGCAGCAATAACAGAAAATGATTTAATTTTGAGACGAGCTTTTGTTGGAAGTTGGAGTTTCAATATTCCGTTCTGTTCTCCGACGTAGCCAATTTTATGGGCATTTCAATAAACAGAAATGCCGTTATTGGGCTCAGAAAACCCAAGCGCAAAATATCAAAAGCCCCTGCATTCGCCGAAAGTAACCGTTTGGGCGGTCATATCAGCGTTCGGAATTATCGGAGCCTATTTCTTTCAAAATCAACAAGGACAATCTGTCACTTTTAATTCTGAACGATACATAGGCGTGTTAAGCGATTTTTTTATTTCAGAAACTGCAACAATTTGAAACCTATAAACGTACGACATGGTTTCAACAAGACGGCGCGACATGTCAAACATACATGCCTCTTTGGCGGTCGTAAACCAGATGTTTGCTGGCAAACTGATATCTCACCGAGGTGCCATTGCATGGCCGCCTAGAAGTCCGGATTTTTTTATGTGGGGATACCTGAAAGGTAGAGTCTAGTCCAATAACCCAACAGCGCTTAATCAGTAATCAGACAAACATTCGAGAAGATTTATCAGCTATTCCCCCCGCAATGTGCCAGCGAGTTTTTACCAATTTGAGATCTAGATTCGAGGAATGTTTACAGCGCGATGGTGCACACCTGGATGATGGTATTTTGAGAAATGAATTTCCCAGATGTATATTTGAAATAAAATGAAAAATTGTATGTAGAATATATTTAGTTTTTTTTATTATTATTTGTTTAAATTCGCAAAACTTTCTGGCCCACCCTGTATAAAATGAAAGATCCAAAAGTTGGCATTTTAAAAGACTCTTTGATAATTTTATTTTGAACCCTCAACCCACAACACCATTATTCGAAATTCCTATAAATAGTTGTTCAATAAAAGCAAAAGCCCAAAAAATTTTCAATCGTTTAAAGAAATTGGAAACAGTTTCTTCCGACAAGCAAATAAACATGGATAATTTAAACGCAACGCGTTATACGGGAATACTAAAACGCGAAACCAATCTACCGAATTATAGGAGGAATCACTGTACTTCTTTAATTAATTTTCTCTAGTCGACTTTGTTTTTCACGATCGACAATATGACTTCGAACAAATAGCAGTAGTCCAATCATTTTAGGTAGATTCAGGCAAGAATTTCGAAAAATCGAGATACCCAGCTATAAAATCGTTTAAACTTGTTCCTAAAACTCACATATAATTCGATATGAACAACAGTAAAAATCGGAGGTCAAGTCAAAAAATCGATTTTTTTACAAATAACTCGTTTCTTATGGGTTTTATATTTGTTATCAATATTGTAGAACATTAAATTTTCTTTTGAAACATTTGTTTCAAAACTTTTTTCATACGGTGAATCGTTTCTAAGATAGGGGGCGGTTAGAATCCCGTTTGAAATCAACTTGTAATCCCGATCGAAATAATAATAATTTAGATGAACTTGTAGCAGCATTTGAAGAAAAAAAATGTCAGTGGGAAGACGACGATGAAAAAGAAAAAATTTCAAATTAGAACTCATTGTCCTTATAATTATTTTTTGTTTGTTTTTTTTACATTTTCACAATCACAAATGTATCGATGACATTTTTTAATAAACATTAATTACATTTTTATTTCTTTCCAATTATTTTTTATTCATTCAAGAATAATTACTATAAATAAGGTTTGAATTATAATAAAAATTTTTCTCTCTACGATTTTGAAACTACACGGGCAGGTAAGTACCAATAAATGAATTTATACCTACTTGATTGGAAATGAATAATTAAGCAAAAAATATTTAAATATAATGTAATTGTTGATAAAAAATTAAAATTATTTTTAATTATATATTTAGCAATAATTTATAAGCTTTATAAGAGATTATTTCGATCGAGATTACAAGTTGATTTCAAACGGGATTCTATCGCAAAAACGATTCACCGTATGAAAAAATTTTTGAAACAAAATTTGTAGAAAATTTAATGCTCTACAATATTGATAAGAAATACAAATAGCCTAAAACCCATAGGAAACGAGTTATTTGCAAAAAATTTGCAAAATCGATTTATTTTTTTACTTTTGACCTCCGATTTTTAATGTTGCTAACATCGAATTATATGTGAGTTTTGAGAAGAGTTTTAGGAACAAGTTTAAACGATTTTATAGCTGAGTATCTCGATTTTCCGAAATTCTTGCCTAAATGACTGGACTACCCAATTTTTAGAGAGTTTGATTCGTATACTTAAGTTGGAACCATATGGAAAACTGTTTTATTAGTGGTTTTATGAAAAAAAATTATTCTTGATAAAAAGTTCTGCAAGGTCCAAAAGTTGAAATGCCACCATTAGATATCATTTTTTTTAAAGCAGGATACGAGGTTTGTCAAAAAATTTGAATTTTGTGCAAGAGTGAAATATTCAGAAAAATGTTATAAAGTTGTTTTGAATTAAAAGTTATATACAAATATGCAATTACAATACAATTTAGGTTCTGGGATTATTTACTAATCATTCCATACTAATTATTCTGGATAGATACAATTTATTTCTATTACCTGTTAAAAATATGATAACCTTTCTGTTTATTACTGTTTTTGAACAACCTTGCATTATAATTATTTATTGTACAAATTGAAAATACTATACAAAGAATTAAACAGAAACAAACATAATTAAATTTTAATTCAATGTCCTACAGCTTAGACATATCCACCTTTTCTTTGTAAACATTCAATTGTTCTTTTGTCAAAATTTTGTATTACTTTCCGTAGCTTATTTGGAGTAATTTTTTGGCATTCTTCAGAAATAATCCTATGGTCTACATCATCAAATGGTCCTCGCTGATAAACCTCCTGTTTCAAATAACCCCATAAAAAAGTCAAGAGGTGTCAACTCAGCAGACCTAGGAGGCCAAAAAATATCTAAATACCTATGAATCATTTTGCCATTGAACAAAGTTTCAAGGAGTATTCTAATCGCTTTGATTTTCTAATAATTGTAAGTATTATGAGGCATTTAAGGAATGTCGAAAAAAAACTCATTTTTTTGTACACACCACACTATACGTTCGTTTTAAAAGAATATTGGTTAAAAGAACGTATGACAATTTGGTTCCAACAAGACGATGCTTCCATCCATAGTACATTAAACGTTAGAATACTCCTTGAAACTTTGTTCAATGGAAAAATGATTCATAGGTATTCAGATATTTTTTGGCATCCTAGGTCTGCTGATTTAACTCTTCTTGACTTTTTTTTATGGAGTTACTTAAAACAGCAGGTTTATTAGCGAGGACCATTTGATGATGTAGACCATTATTATTTATTAGTGTTATTTCTGAAGAATGCCAAAAAATTACTCCAAATATGATGCGAAAAGTAATACAAGAGTTTGACAAAAGAACAATTGAATGTTTACAAAGAAAAGTGAAGATGTCTAAACTGTAGGACATTGAATTAAAATTTAATTATTTTTGTTTCTGTTTAATAAATATCTTTTGTTTGGATTTTTCAATTTCGATAATAATTATAATGCAAGGTTGTTCAAAAACAGTAATAAACAGAAAGGTTAGCATATTTTTAAGAGAAATAAATTGTATCCATCCAGAATAATTAGTATGAGATGTGAAAAATAAAGATACTTTTCTCTTGCAAAAAATTCAAATTTTTTGACAAACCTCGTATACTGCTTTAAAAAAAATGATATCAAATGGTTGCATTTTAACTTTTGGACCTTGCAGAACTTTTTATCAAGAATAACTTTTTTTCATAAAACCACTAATAAAAAATTTTTCTATATGGTTCCAACTGAAATGTCTATATTTGGTAATTTATAAAAGAATTGAAGATAAGCTATACGTTATTTCCACTATGACAAAAGTCAACTTGAGTCTTTTTCTCTACGCAGAAATCTGAATAAACACTTAAAGGTTCCACTCATCTCAAATACATGAAATTTTATTACCAAGTAAAGCTTACTTCAAATCTTTTTTATGTAGATAGGTGAAACGTGAACAGAAGGCAAAGCGAATTTAGAAAACAGTCAATTCCATAATCAAAATTACTTCTAATTAGAATAAAATATATTTTGGATGAACTTATTAACAGTAAGCTGACAAAAAAAATAATTCACATTTCCGGTGCATCCGAGTTAGGGATACCGTTTTTTGGCATCTAATGAATAAAACCAAAGAGTTTAAATTTTGAGAAAAAATATCATGTACACCGTTTTTAGTGTTAAATTAAAAATTGTTGTAGAAGAAATTCGATAAATGATTAATGAATTCTTCTGTATGGAATTTCTCCATCTAGAGTCTCATTTCGACAGCAGCCATGTCTGTTTCAGTCTTCCAATGATTTTTTTTTAATGATGTTAGTTTATAATGATTTATGTGAGTTTTTTTCTTTTGATTGTGATATGTTTCTAATCCTCCTGAGTCCTTTTTCTATTTGGATTCATGATTTTAATCTTTGTACTCTTCATCTTCATGTCTTCATTGGGAAAGTATTTTTCATACTTCTACAAATTATTTTTCTACTGATGTTATATAAGATGTGTGGTATAGATTTCGAATGCTTATTTCTGGCTTTCCTTTTGTATGTGATGTTTCTAATTTTTCTGACTTTTCTATTTTATTATTACTATTGGGAGTTATGATTTTATTCCTTCTATTACAGTTTTGCTTGACTCTTGGCCTTTATGGGATGCCTCCATTGAGAAAGCTCTTATCTCAGAAGGAGCCATTTTTCTTTAAGTTATATGAGAATTCTTGTTTTTTTATTGTTGTTATATCATATGATTGGTGTAAGTTTGGAATGCTCCTGAATTTTCTTTAGTATTTTATGAGTTTCTAATGCTTTTAACTTATGTTTGGTATTTTTGACTATTCCCTGCAGATTGAAAACTTGCTCGGAGCCAACCCATACCAAAAAAAGAAGAGACGGTTCCCAACAAGTACCGTCCGATTGCTTTAGCCACAACCATTGCCAATAGCATGGAGAAAGTCGTTAACCAGCAAATCTTGAGTCTTCTAACATCATTAGCAATCATCAATGCAGTTTTCGTGAACATAAATCAACCGGGGACCTTCTGGCCTGTCACCAACAAATGGACTGAAGCTATAGAGAAATTTGGGGAATCCAAAGCAATCCCACTGGACATATCGGAGGATTTTGACTGGGTTTGGCATGCTAACCTTCTAAATTAATTAAGATCATGCGGTTTGTCGTTGTCCCTTATCGACTGACTTAGTAGCTTTCTCAAAGACCGATCCATCCAGGTCGCTATCGATGGATACACCTCAGGAAGGTTTGAGGTCAACGCAGATGTTTCCCAAGGATGCATCTTGTAACCTACTCTTTCTCCTGTAAATCAACGATCTACTCGACAAAACTGCAAACTGTTATACTCAACTTGTAGGCACAGACTTTTGTATTGTCACTTGTACTTCAATATTTTGGAAATCCTGATTCAGCTTCTGGTTGGATTATTGTATCTCTGAAAATATTTTATTGTTCTTGGGAATTATTTTATTATGCTCTTCATCGTAGTTATCCTCCTCTTGCACGCACAGATTTTTCTTGTACCCCTATATTTTGGAAATACTTTATTAGCTTCTGATTGGATTATTGGATCTCGGAAAATCTTTTATTGTTCTTCGGATGTTTTATTATGCTGTTCATCGTACAGTTATGCAAGCAACTAGTTCATTTTTTTATGCTATTTTCTATTTGATTTGATGTCATATTCAATAACTCCCAAATATTCGACATAATTGTTTTGGTAGGAAGATCTAATGTTGGTTCAAAACCCCTCCAATGATGTGTTGTAGATTACACTTTCAGAATCCCAGTAGTTATATTCAGAATAAATTTAAGCTGATTTATTGGTCGAAGTGAGGAAAATTCAGTTAATTGTATATCACATTTTGAAATTTTATGAGTAATTGTTCTACCACTATTACCACTGACACTATGGCCCTCAAAGAGCCTTGGCCTCGTCCACTACATTCTTCCAGTCATCACGATTCGTCTCCACCCCCTCACACCTAGCTCCCGACGATCCTCTTCGACATCATCCATCCACCGTTTGCGCCATCGCCTAGGGGGCTTCTGCCGATACGCTTTGCGCATCCCCCACTCCTCAGGCATATGCTCCAAGTGACCTAGCCATTTGAGTTTGGCCCTCTTGACTTCTATCACCAGACTTGGGTGTTCATGGAGCCGGTAGAGCTCAGTGTTTGTACGTATGCGCCCCACGCTCTGCAGAATTGTTCGTTAATCATAAAAGTATAAATTTGATTATGAAAATAAGTTTTCTACAGGATGTAAAATAATGCCTATTTTAATTAACATGATAACGCATCAATAAAAAATGTCATTATTTTAAACGAAACCTATATTATTGTAATAATTGATGAATATCACAAATTATTATGTTCATATTGTAAAAATCGCCATACCTCAGTGAAAATGCAAAAGTTTGTGTAAGATGTTCACATATACATATAATTTCCCTATCTTACCTAACCCAGGTTTTCCTAACTACTAAACTATTCTCTGACAAAAATAAACCTGTATCTTTATCATTGCTTTCTCAAACCTGAGCTAAATAAACATTTAAAAGTTCAACATTTTTCTATACAGGGCAGTGTAGCTCTATTTATTAAAAATAAAAGCCAATGCCTTGTATTGAAATAGTTTTACCACAAGAATACTCCTATCCTAACCAGTGTTGGGAATTAATAATACTCGCAAAAAAAGTATTTTGATAGGCATACAAATCATTTTTCAAGTAACATGACATGGTTTCATATAAGTTATTCATATTTTAAAATTAAAGATAACGAGGATTAAAATTTTAAGGGATTTTGAGAATTTTTTGGAAGCCAATTTTTAATGTTTGAAAGCAGACACTATACTGAACACACGGTTTACACTACCACAACACCAACAATTACACAATCTGACGCGTGTTTCGATAACCAAGATATCATCTTCAGAGACTGAATGTGAATTGAGTTAATGTGTGTCAGATAGTGTAAATGTGAGTGTTGTTGTGAATGAAACATGAATATCTCAAATGGTTTCAGAAATTCCATTCATTCATGATTTCTGGATCAAAGGTTCCATAATCATTAATATCTGTCTAATATGGTACAGCATTGTGACAAGCTTGTCCATTACACTGTCCACAAGATAAAGAGCACTGGAACCCCGCTTTCCTGCATCCACATCTTGAGTCACATCCATTTTGTAGTTACAGAATACTGCAGGTGGTAAAATAGTCATGATAGGTTCCAGGAATTCGTTACGCATTGTTCATCCCCATTCATACATTTCTAAATCAAGCCCTAACAAAGTTTGAATTTGATAATAAACGCGATTGAAATGTTGGTGAGCTGCTCCATTCGTAATTTTTCAACTTCCGAAAGAGGTTATGAGTGTTATTAAATTGATAAATTTCAGAATTGTTAGAAAGAATGATTGAATTTAATCTAATAGTTAATAAAAAATGATAATTATATATTTAACAATAAATTATAACCTCAATATTACGAGTTTTTGATTAGGACTACCAGTTGACCAGTGCTCCGTTATGTTCTCTCTCCTCGAAACGCATCAGCAAATAAAACGTAAAATTATCAAAAAACAATCCCTGTGCATAGATTTGATAACAAAGTTTTCTTCTATATCTCATTTACTGACCCGATAATAACTCTTTCCTGGTAGGGAAAGGACTACCTCATTTCGTCCTCAGAAACTTTTGGGTCAGAACAATTCGTATTTTGATGTCTTCCCCAAAAATTTTTGCATTTTCATAGGAAAAAGTCATATCTTTTGAAGTTATCTAAAGGAACAGTTCTCTGATTTGGTTCAAAGTCGCCTTAATCTCATAGAACATTATTTAATTCAGCTGCGACGGTTTTGTTTAATGATCATGGGCCGAGAATCTCTCATTAATTACAATCATTTCTTCCATTCTGCTGTTCTCCAAATTTTTAATTTCAGCTGGTACTCAAAGTTGAGCACCAAAAACGTTTTTCACAAAATCCCCTCCACTGGCTCAATATATATCTAGTTAATATTTTCTCTGTAAGCAATTTTTTTAAAGTTAAGCCCGTGTTGAAATAAAAAGCACTTTTGTTCAAAAAATAGGTAGTCCAAGCGCCTAGCGTTACCAAATGGTAACTGACTGGTAACAAATAAAATATTTCTCATCTTTGTTTATACCCTAACAATTAACGGTCACAATATTTTTAAAATGAAAAGGTATATACTTGCACAAAGTTTGGTTCCATGGAATTTCTTTGAACTAACAAAAACTATCAGGTAAACAAAGCTCGTACTTGCTGATGCCCGGTCTAAAATATATGGTTTTGTTTTGTTTAATTTTTTTAACTGGCCTTAATAGAAAGCGCTATCTCGTTAATATGAAATAAAATAAAACTACAGCAAAAAATTTTAGGGGGATCTACACCCGTTTCCAAATGGTAACGCTAGGCGTTAAAGGATAAAGGAAGATATATTAACTAAACTACTCCTCGGAATTTAGCTTTTAGTATGAAGTGATTTGTTAATTATCCTATGAAAAAAGTGTATGCCTTACATTTTTTAAGTTCCCAACTCTGAACCTAACATAATCTATAAAAATACATACCTATTCACTTTTCTAATCTCACGAACTATCACTGTCTTAATTTTTTTCTCTACACTAACATTTGTCATGATTTCTGTAGGTCCTAATAAAATCCTATAAATCAGACCTGAATAAAATCCACCCCGTCCTCATGAAGAGCTGCTTTTTCAAAAAATTCATTATACTGCTTATTGTGTTTGTCAACTTAATAATATTTCATTCATATATAAAATGGAGTTTTAAATTTTGGTACAAAAATTCATTCAAACTCCACCATTTTATTTTAGTAATTTATCAGTTTTAAGGAATGGGTTTTAGTTATCAGAAAATACAGTTTGTGATCGTTAGAAATTACAGAAAACGAGAGTTATTAAGATGAAAATGATCAAAAATGAACTGTGGAAAAAGTTGAGCTATATACATTTTAAATATTTTATTTAACTAAAAGAAACTTCACTTTTGTGAAAACGATATTATAGCAATGAGTACACTCATTTGATTTTCACATTTTTACATCTTGCTTATCTAGATGAGTTCAAAAGCTGTTTAGAAACTTGATTTTTCATACTTAACGTTCGATATCTATTAAATGTAAAAAATTTGGTTAATCTCCTGAAAAGTAGACAACAACAACAACAAGTTTACAATCAGTTCAATGTTTGTGAATCGTAAAAGCTAAATGTTGCCTTCTTCTAACGAGTAAAAGCATTTTAAAATCGGATTTAAGTAGATTTCTTAGCCATATTGACAAGTGCAAATTTCCATTTTCCCCGATTTCTTGTTATATAAAAGAAAAAGTCTGCTAATGGTTAACGACGCTGGGTTGAAGAGAGCTCTCAGAAGTCTTTGTAAACCAGATAAGATGACCTGAGGTGGATAAATCTTTTCCCGTTACTGGTATTTACTTTATATTCAAAGCTAATTTGGCATCTTAATTAAAACCGGAGTTTAAACATTTTTGGGCAAATTGTACAGTCCTAAAGCATAACTCTCCTTAAAGGAGCTATCTTACTCAGTGGCCAAGATTGGAAGTTGGAAGTGGGGTGCAAGATAAAATCTAATACTAAAAATGGTATTGTAAGATATTGTTTCATGTTATAATTGGATTTTTGCACTGCGAGGGGAACTAAATAGAATTGTAATTGTCGTTGATAGTTCCATCAAGTCATCAAGTCAAATACAACTATTACATACAAAAAACTAATATAAATCAAACAAACGAAAAGGTTCAAACGAAGGAAATATAAATAAAAATAAACAGTAGACAGTAATCTAATTATACATGATCCACGTCTTTTCAAATTGTCATTGTTTTAAATCAAAGCTAGATGTCTTGATTTCCGTCTGGCATAAATTACCAAGTTTTCCTCTAAATCAATGTTTTTAACCGCAATGGCTAGTAAGCTAAATATGATAAACGTTGTTGGAACATAGAATTCCTCAGATAGTTTTTGATGCGTTTCAAGAAATTGAAAAATAGTTATACCTTTGCAGTGGACACAGGGAAAGTCATAAACAGTTGAAGAAGTTCGAACAAATTAGAGAATTCATTCTGGTTGTGAACCTTTTCAGACCAAATTTGGCAAAAGATATCGATCAATTTGGTCTGATTATATTTCATTTTTGAAAAGGCTGAAGTTTCATTTAACGGAGAACTCAGAACAAAACATCTTTGATATGGTCTTTATAAAGTTCTTCATCTTCTTCATCAAAGCCGTCAGCAATAATTCCATGTGGCCGAGTAGAGCCACATCACTCAATGTATCTGACAAAGGGTAGTAAAACATTTAGAGGTGAATCATATACAGAATGAATATCTCACCTTACTTTAGGTGAAAGTTTTATATTGCGCTGAACTGTTAGCCCCTCAAAGCCGTATCTAATAAAATCAAGCGCTTCATTAAAAATATTTTGGAACTCTTCTTCATATGTACATTGAAAGGATGTTAGTTCTTTTCAAAAAAAGTGCTTCATAACATTCAATACAAAAATAAACTCAAGCTTGGCAATATTGAGTTTTTGAGTCAATTGCTTCAATATTTTTCAGGTGTGCAGGATATCAAATGTTGTTATACTGCTCCCGAGCTTTCATATCTTCTCCTTTTTTCTTAACTCTTTGAATGCATATGCTGCAATTTTCTCTTAAATACGTACCCGATATACGCCTTTCCATTCATATTTTGATACTGCACTATTTCCAATACTCAAAATACTATAGAAAACTAAGGTGCCCAACAAATAGAGTGGAAATAAATCATAATAGTTCAAGTTATTGCGACATTTGAAATTTGCACTTATAAGTGAGAATTGAATTGATCTATGATACTCCTAACAGCTGAAATATAGAAGGTAATAAGAGTATAGGTAATGACAGTAGACAGCAAAAATAAACACATTCTGATGAAGAAATTGAAAAGCAAACACAATATCGATTCTATTCAACTTCTTTTTTTGTATTTTACCTAATCAATTTTCCACTCATTAAATTGACAAACACAAATCCTACCTGCTGATATACCTGAAATCTATTCATGAACCTAAACCTGAATATTATAAAAAACCAATGAATACTTTTATCATATTTCTTTAATAAATATTGGAAACACATTTACATATATATAGCCTATTTCTAATGTAATATATAGTCCAAAAATAAAAAAAAATCTTCATTGCTGACTAAGAAACCTAATTTAAATTTATTTCTACATAAACACTGACTACTATATTATATTTTAATGTTAAATAATTAAAATTAACCTTAGCAAAGGAAATTCAATCAGTCCACAAATTTCAAATGTCAATTTTTCGAACAGAAACATTGAAAATTTTATTAACGATCAGTCCCTGATGACTTTTGTGTGTTAAATAAAAAATGGTATGTAAAAATAATTTTGAATTGATATGAAATGTACACCTGCACTGCAAAATTAATTTGTACAACAACCTTTCTCAAGCAGTGGATCAGCGCACTTACATGCTTTAAAATCTCCTTGGCCCAGGACCTCCTTGGTTGCCATTGGAATAACCTCCACCACCGAAACCACCGGCATCTACATTTGAAAATAATTAAGAACAAGTGGTTATAAAATTTGGACAACTTACTGTATGGAGCGGATCGTGGTTGCTGGTAACTGTTTCTCATCGCACCACCACCATAACCTTGTTGATAGTTGTTACCAAACCCATCTTGGCCACCCTGATTCCATGGACCGCTATTTTGATTGAAACCACCTACATCAAATATATATTTATCTATAGCAGGAAATGTTGCTGATAATGTTTAAAACTAACCTTGTCCCCAAGGTCCACTAGGACCCCCCATTGGCCCCCCTGGTCCACCAGGACCTTGGTTATGCCAAGGACCTTGGTTCCAAGGTCCATTACCATAACCTCCAGGACCACCTTGATTCCAATCACCTTGTCCACCTCGGTTCCAATTTCCACCTCCTAAAATAACACAAGACACATGAAAATTCTTTAAAATAATTATAAAATTCCATTATTTGTTAGGAATTAGATGGATGTGACAATGATTAGCTTTATCATCAATTTATACATTGCTCTTGTATTGCATTTACAAGGGAAAGCACCTGATATGTTCAAAATTATAATAAGTTCTAGTTAAAGGCTTACAATATTGTCCAAATAAGCAAAATTATAAATGATACAGCAGGGCATCGTTTATCTGAAATTCGTTCTGATATATATCATGATATGTATCATAGCAAAAATTCAAACATTATGCCTCTTAAAGCTGATTACACTCCTAGCCCCTTATCAACAATTATGTAGATAAAATCATTGGTGTTTCAGAAATGTTTATTTGCTTAGATATTGTCTTAAAACAAACTGAAAGCGATCAGTTTCAATTGTCTGTCCAAAAAAATGCTTGAAAAATATTGAATTTTTATAACCAATACCTTTTTTATGTATGCGTGTAACAAAGTTAGATTTTACAAAATTCGAATATAGACACTTTAGGGTAGTATAAACCATACAAATTAATAATCTTCCAAAACGGTTAAAAAAATTATTTTACAGAGAGCATCCTAAACAGAATTCCAGAGCACCAATGACATTTGGATTATTATGTTATAGAAAGAGGCACTTTATAACTAAAATTTAGCAATTCATTTGGTTTGACATGTGTTTTTTGGAATGTCAAAATATTCAATATAAATATTGTATTATGCTAAGAAAATATACAAACATGACAATAACTATACCAAATAAAGTATTCATGAGTATGCTAAAAGGAGAGAAAATACTGAAACAGTGGTGTATTGTAATGAATAGGGACAAGTTCTTTTGATAACATGTAATTGGTTTTGTTGTAAAGATAAGTTAACTTTTAATTAATTAAGGTACCTCAAATAGTAGTATTTTTAGTTACATTTACGCACGTACTAACTCAAAGGGTCTGCAACAGCTAAATTTTAATCTAAATTAAATTAAAAGACTGAAAGAAGACTTTACAGATTCTTTTAAAAAGTAAAACAAAGAGTAATGGAATAGGTATTCTATTTTGTATAAATATGAATATAAATCATTATAAGATCTATATTTTCCATTAATAAAAAAAGTATTATAAAATTTATGGGAATACCCCATTATTATAACAGGAAAGTTCAATAAGAGAAAAGATTAGAATTAATACTGGATACATGGGTTCTTTCAGAAGAAAACATTCATAAAATGTTTAAAATATCTATATCTATATAAAACTGCAACACAATACTATTCTATGATTTTTTGTTCCAACTCCAAACTGATATTGTGATGGGCAGAAATAGAAATGTAAGACTCACAAAAGGTTTTTTACCCCATAAATAGGTGCTATAGTGAAAAGACGTTACATAGAAATCCTCCAAAATATAGAGTTATGAAATGTCACAGAGGAGTGGGTTAATGATAATAGTGGTAGTGGCGTTATTGAGGATGATCCACTTGACATCTCTGATGTCTTCCTCCCAACAATGATGGTATAAGACATAAAAAATACAAGTGGGAAGAAGAGACTTCTCTCGAGTAAACAAGTGCAAACTGATAATACCACAAACACATCTGATGTATCATGTTTTCCAATAAAAAAAAGCACTTTCACGTGTATTTCTACTATTAAACACCTTGATATTAACTGATATACAACTAAACTTATTTCATGGATGCTTTTATTCCACATATTTTAGCAGTCATAAAATCGTTATCTGTGGCAAAATCAACTCTTAGTCGTCAAAATAGCAACAAGTCACTCTACCCAGTAGCATTTTGTCTAACAGGCCCGTCTCTCTCATACACAATAGGCACTGATAACATAGTACCTATTTGGAACAGATTTCAGGTGGTATAAAATATATCCAGACATCTAAAAGAGGAATATACTTTTGTTATACCTGATACCACCTCTACAAAGCAATTATTTGGCTGACTTAATCTCACTAAATGGGAATTTCTGAAACTATTTGTAATATTCCTATATACATCAGTCACTGAAGATTATAACTTGTTTATGGAAAAACGCACACCAGACAGTGTAGTTGTGAGTGTTGGTGTAGTGGTAATGTAAACTTACTCCAAAAATTTTTTAGTACAT
This sequence comes from Diorhabda sublineata, assembly GCF_026230105.1. NCBI lineage: Eukaryota > Metazoa > Arthropoda > Insecta > Coleoptera > Chrysomelidae > Diorhabda > Diorhabda sublineata. Next base: position 9,629,573 of record NC_079484.1, read on the forward strand.
ATAAGGTTGTTTTAGAGGGTTCCAAAAGTACCTTAAAGGTGGGGACATATTTTGCTTCATAGCACTCATTACTTTATGCATATTGAATGTCAATAATTATCCAATCATATCAGAATAGGCGGTCATCTACAGCAATAGAGATGTGTAGATTATAACTTTTCTCTTCTCCCACGAAATCTTATCTAAACATTTATCCAATCATTATATCAATCGTTGAAAGCATATTGTGGAAAATGTATGTATTATTTCTTTTATTTATTATAGATTTCAAGCACTTTACAGTTAATCATACTTATAATTTCGTAGATACAGATTCCAGTTCATATATATGTCACAATATAGCCAATGTGCTATGCGGTAAATTAAAGATTATAAATTACTGGTAAGCCAATAGAAATTCCCTATATTGATCCTTTTTGTTGTAGAAAAGTGTTGTCTAAAGGACATTGCTAACTTTCATACAATGTCTTCTCCTATATTTTTGATCAATTTTCAAAATAAAACACCACGGCAGAAAGAGGCGCAATACCACAAATAGTATTTCCACAACCAAAGAACAAGGATGTTGTAAACAAAATAATACCATCAATACAGACTGACCTGACATATTCTGTGTCCATAAACTCACAATTTTAATTTAAATTTACTGTTAATTTTCTGCATAAACACAAGTACCACTTCAGTGCTTTTCGACAAATAATTTAATTTTTTAATTTAAAAGTAATTTTTTTAATTTTGGCTGCATAAACCAAACTTTTTATTGATGTATAAAGAAATCATACAACAATAAACTAAAATTATGCTAAAAATGAAAAATATTTTTTTCCAACAACCCATTAAAAAAATGTTTCTCTCACCTTAACATAACTTATTTTAGCCCCAAAAAGGATCTGAAGTGCAGCAAAAAATTTTTGTAGTAAGTTTAGGGTGGAGCCCCACTTATAAATATTTACCTTTTTGTTTCATCTTCAAATTCTTATTATTATAAATAAAATAAAAAAAGCAAAAGCAATAATATTCCAAGTTTAAATACATTTTTTTTTCGTGACATACCTTGATTGAAGTTTCCTCCTCTTCCAGCTCCACCCACGGGACCTCCTCTACCTCCACCTCTAGGAGCACGGTCCATTTCTGCCTTACTCAGTGCTTTTTTAACGTCTATATGTTTCCCTTTAATGCTATGACTACGTTGTACTGAAATAAATTCAAAATTAAGTAATGGTATTTCTAGGACTAATTTCAATAACTTACAAACTATTTTATCGACTGAATCATAATCTTCAAATTCAACAAAACCAAATCCTCTTTTTTTTCCAGTCTCCTTATCTGTTACTATACTAACAGTTAAAATTGTTCCGTACTTTCCAAAATATTCCTTCAAATCTTCTTCTTCAATGTCATCTTTCATACCACCCACGAATAACTTTTTAACAGTAGCTCCTGATTCCGGTCTTCCAATATCTTGTCTTGGCACTGCTCTCTTAGGTTCAACTACCCTTCCTAAAATTCTTAATATGTTAAACTCACACCTAGAAGAAAAAACAATGTTTTACTTACCATCCACTCTGTGTGGTCTAGCATTTTGTGCATCGTCTACCATATGAGCTTTAGAGTAAGTGATAAACCCAAAGCCTCTCGATCTTTTTGTTGTAGGATCTTTCATAACGACAACGTCTACTATTGTACCCCATTGTTCAAAATGTGACTTCAAAGATTCATCAGTAGTACGGAAATCTAATCCACCAATAAATAATTTGCGGAACTGTTCTGGTTCCATTTTTTCACCCTAAAAAAATGCTCGTTAGCTGTGATACTCGTCTATGAACATAAATTTCAATATTTCAATAAAGAACGCATCTTTCTACTTATTCCATTTTGTTAAAAATTACTTACTTCTTCGCGTTTCATATTGACTAATTATAATAAATTTCAGTTGATTTAAGAAAATTTGTTTGAAAATAAAATCTTGTCTTCGACTAATCCTCAGCAACCATCCACAATAAAATGGCGTTGGTGTTAAAGATTCGCAATGGCGACTGACGTCAAATGAAGTGACTAGTCTATAAGTCCATAGAACAAAAATAACAATTAGTTTTTTGTTCTGTGCATGAAACACACTATCAAAACTATATGACGCAGTTTGCTCTTTGTAAGGCCGGTGCTCCATGCATCTGATTTCTGATGGTACGTAACAAATTTTGGCGCGAATTTTCATTCGAATATTTTGAAGAATCTATTCAACGTCGAATATTTTGAATTCCGTTTAATTTTTTTCCGATATCAGACCTAACTTTTTAATATGTTTTATATTTTTGTTTGGTTTAAAATTGAAACTCTGTGCAAAGGCTACCAATATTTTGGGTGAGAAATATTTTTTAAAAAATAAAACTACAGGAGCATATTATAAATCACTAAGCGAAACACAGACACATGGTACATACATGAAAAATATTTAAAGCTGAAATTTATGTTTTTTAGAAATCGTACCATCAGACATCGGATGCACGGACACCGTTCTAAATCTGTCAGAGTCATGAAACAGAAGTTATAATGGAGATTAAACTGAAGTTCAACCTATGGATTAAATCCTAGTTTAAGCCAAAAATAAACAAACTTGCTTAATTTTACAGTTTTTACAGAGTAGCTTGGTTCTCACATTGTTCAGGTTTTATGTTTGAAATAACCACGACGCGGGGCTGATATATAGGGATGGATACCTCAATCATAAACTACTTTTACATATTACGTTACATATTAACTACTTTTACATATTAACTACTTTTATTCATAACAATTCGTTACTTATCAAAATAAGGCTTCGTTCTCCACAGATAATAATCAATAACAGTGCTTTGAGAACGCAGTTTGAGGAAAGACTCTTTGGAAGACATCTTTTAGTGGGTGACGGCGAACATCGCAGTCAGAGATACCTCATGACAAGATTTTAGAACGTAAATACAAACACTGAAAATTGAAAACTGATAAAAATAATTATTGAATAAAATAGTTGAAATGAAAAATTTAATTGAAGAATTAAATTGGCAAATATAAAACATATCAGCACGCTACCAAAGATCAACCCAAAAGAAATGTTAACGACAAAATAACACGCACTTCTACGTTTCATTTTCTAACAACACATATTGAAAAAGGATAGAGCAGTGTCAACAAAGGAGCTTTATTTGAGAGGCTGGTACAAATCGATTATTAGACCAATTCTCTTTAACAACTAAGTTAAAGGGTCCTTTAATCTAAAGGAATCTTCAGTTAAAGTGCCAGTTAGGGTGGGATTATGAAACCGACCATAACTATTATTATTAGGTTAACATATTTTGGCACTCTTAAACTGCATTGCACATGCGCTAATCCCTCGATCACAACGCCGAACTGAGCGCCCGTGAAATGTACCATCCCCATATCCTTGTTTCAAGACCTTATATTTAAGTCCGTGGGGTAGGGTGGGAATGGAACAAAGCAGTGTCATTTATGTTCCAATACAGTTCTTTCGTGTTTTTCATATTTATTATAATTAATTTGAAGTTGAATGTTAGTTTTTCGACCGTTTAGTATTCAAACTAGAGTGTACTTATAACTTGAGATGCCCTTGCGTCTTTAAAAAAAAAACAGATGGTTAAACCGTGTGCGGTACCGCGGTGTAAAACCGGCACAACAAAACTGACGGAAAAGTGCTCGGTGTTTAAAGTGCCGTCAAACATCGAACAGTATAAAAAGTGGAAAGCTGTTATCCCTGGAATTGTTGATCTCAAACAAACTCAATATATTTGTGAAAAACATTTCGAAGAAAAATATATTCTGAGGAAATGGATAAAACATGACTCGAATGGCAAGATCATTGCTGAGGTACGTTTAATCATTCAATTGTTTTTATTTTTATTGCACTTCAATATTCATATAATTTTTTAAATGCGTTGAGTTTAAGTTATATTCTTCAATTTTTCATATTTTTATTTTAGGCTGAGTATGCACGACCTCGGCTGGATCCACTCGCTATTCCATCAATATTCAGCAGCACTACATCAAAACAACCAGGCACCACTCAAAATGCTACTGAAGATTGTGCTTTGGAAGAACCCTCGACTGTACACGATTTGCCTCAAATTGAGCCTACTGGTACTTCAACAGTCTGTTCCTCTGATGTTGAATTGTCCAGAGATAACTTGAAAGACGGTATGTTTTACACATTTTAGAATAAGTTTAATAACTTTATTAGTAGTATTGTCCATATCAAGTCAAAAGGATTTATCGAGTAAATCGATTTAGAAAGAATGTGCTGTGTTTGTAAATATGAACGTAAGAATTATTAGAAAATTCTGGGAGTGACAGTGACAAAATAAGGAGGTGTATGGTATTGGATAGAACGAAAAGGAGATAACAAAATAAACATATGGGTGAAAAAGACACTTAAGGAATTTTGTAGGAGTCCAGGAGTGGAGGAGGAGATTGTACACAGAGATTGAAGTACTGTATGGTCAAGTTGAGATGGGATACAGCAAAAAGACTCTGTTGGATGGGGCATATAACTGAAATGGATTAAGATAGTTGGGTGTAAAGATCCTTATTTAAGTGGAGAATGAATGAATATGAAAAGGGGGCGTCCCTGGGAATAATGGATAGAAGTATGTGCCTTTAGAAAGAATAGGAATAGAGAACTGGTGTGGAGCAACCATGTACAAAAATATAATATAAGGCCTGTTGAGTTGTTCAAAATGTTATATAGGTGGAAAATTCTTACTCCAGTACATATGTGGGGTCTGTGAAACTCCATTTTCCAAATTTTAACATTTCCTTTGACTTTAAATTTTCCAATATTTTATACTTTTATATTCTTATGAAATAATTTGCCAATAAAAATAACACAAAAAAATACTTTATCAAAAATTTATTTAAAAAAAAATAAATAAAAGAACAAAAATTAAACAAAAAATAAAAATTCTAGCCCTAATAAATGTTTAAACAACAACATTAACACACCTCAGCACTGCATGCTCCATGCAAAATAATGAGTGGCAGCGTCCACAGGAGTATTTGGTTTTGTGATCTTGACTTCTTGGGCATACAGAACAGCTTCCTATAACCTTTAAAACCTTGGCTGGTGGAAGGTTCATGAATAATTATAATAACTTATTTGGGAGAGATTTGGTAGACTTGAATTTTAGAGGGGTTTGAAAGATTTTGAGAGAGCAAAAGTGGCTGGGCTACCAGAGAATGTTTAACCTGAACTCATCAGCTATCGGCACTTGAAATATAATGAGAGTTTTAATTTCAAGCAAGGGTATGTTTAGAATTTTTGTAGAAGCTGCTACAAACAATATTGATCTATTCAAAAATTATTTTCATCCAAGATTTTCCAATATAGAAAAATCTGAAAATCAAAAATGAAATAGATTCGGATTCAGCACAACTATAACTTTATCTAGTACTAAAGTTTTCAATGTTTTTTTCATGATGATTTTTCTTGTTTTTAATTTTCTTTTGATAAGATATCAATCAAAAATAGTGTGTGAAATTATGACGTTTCGCTTTTTCAGTGTGTGTCATTATAAAATCAAAATAGAAATCTGTTTTAACGAGACAAATTGATTTTTCCTTAGGTACGTTTAATAATTCTTTTTAAAGAAAAAACAAATTCAAGAAACAACAATTTTCAATTAATTAATGTTAATAATGTTTAATATTATTATATTTTTATACATATTTTTCCATTTTACTTTAACCATAATTCCAATCTCCAATGACGGTGTTTTATTTGCCACATTCCCATGACTTAAACGCTCATAAACTAGTTGGAAAATCCTTCGATCCCATTTAAGTAAGACATAAAAAACTGGAAATAATAATCACGGACACATAATCATTCTCCTACAATAGAGTATGAATACAACCATTTTTCATTATAGTCTAAGATCTGGCTGCATCAGTTTTATGCTAGAACCCAAATTTTTAGGTTTTCCAGGTTGTCTATCAAAATTTGGCCGCTAGTATTTTTAATTAGTTTTTGGGAAAGAGTTTCGTTCACTTGTTTCTAAAAAATTGTTCGTTCATAAAGTATATTTATTAATTATACATTGTGTTCTACGACCCCTCGCTTCTGAGTTGTAGGCAATTAAAGTTGAGAAATCAGAATTCATATTTGAGTATATTTTCTGAATTATACATTCAAACATCATGAAGGCCAGAGATGGTTCATGCCCAATGGTTAACGATCAGTAACCTTTACAGTCTTTCTTCTTGTTTCAACATGAATGAGGTTCGCGGAAAAGTGTTCTCTCCTCCAACTTCTTTATAAAAATTCGTTGATGCAAGTGATAAAATATAAAGATACAGTCCACAAAAAGACAATTTCTTTATATAGTGAAAACCCTACACAATCTGAAGATAGCAAAAATTAATTTTAACAAAAAGGTACTCTTTGTTTAACTCGATAAAATTTATGGTTTAGGAGATATATAGATTTTTGGATCGTTGTCCATGCCAAGGAAACTGTTCGCTAGCAAGAGACATTCTGAAGAAAATTGTCATGAATTGTAATTATTTATTGAAAATAATTACAGGAGGTATTAAAACACAATCAAATATTTCTAATTGAACTAATGAATAAATAAATAAACATTTGTGCTACATACTAAAGGTAGATGATTATATAGTAAAACTGGCCTACGCTCGTTGGTTTCTAGACAAACAACGAGTTGATAATACACTTGTTGGAGAAGTACTGTTTATTGATGAAACTGGTTTCACACGGGACAGTTTTATTAATTCTTATAATTTTTATATTTATGGGCAAATGGAAATCCTCATGGTACAATTGAAACAAAGAATCAACATCTATTTTGTGTTAATGTGTGGGCAGAAATAGTGGATAATAATTTAGTACGTGAATATTTTTTGGATAATAACTTGGTTTTTTTACTAATAGGTGGATTGGTCGGGAAGGTTCATTTGCATGACCACCATGTTCCTTTAATATAAATAAAATGGATTCATTTCTTTGCGAATATACTAAAAGCTTGGTATGTAAACACAAGGAACAAAATGATTGATAGAATAAATTTTCATTGTGAAGCTATAGGGAAGAATCTTGGAATGCTTTCCCAAGTTCAAAGAAATATCCTCCATAGACTCCTCAAGTATGTAGAAGTACAAGGTGTCTACCTCGAATATTTGTTATAGTTTTTCTACATTCCAATTTTTTCCTTATGTAAGTAACAATGTTCGAAAGTATGCAGCTCAATTAGAAACGTTTGATTGTGTTTCAATCCTCTAAGTATTTTCAATGGATAATTACAATTACAATTCATGATAATTTTCTTCAGAATGTCTCTTTATGGCAAACGGTTTCCTTGGGATGTACAACGATCTAAAAATCTTCATATCTCCTAAACAATCAATTTTATCGAGTTAAAAAAAGTTCCTTTTTGTCATAAAGCGATTGACAAGTTAATTTTTGCTATCTTTAGATTGTACAGGTTGTCTCTGTAAAAGTTATGGAGTGTTAACTATTGGGCATGAACCGCCTCTTGCCTTCATATAGTAGTATAGAATTATTCATTGCCTATAATTCAGAAACGAGGGGTCAGCATTCTTTTCACTCGTGAATTTTCTGCATCAAGTCCTGGAACATCCTATATAGACTTGTGCATTTAAAACCAGACATAATATTGCAGTTAACCTCTTTGAATTTATTCATTCTAAATCGGTGAAAGTAACAATATTTTTTTATTACTACAGAAACTACGCTCATCAGGCTTCGACAGGATATGGAAGAATGGGCGAATGATCATTCTGAAAAACTTCCAGTGTCGGAAACGTGATTTATGCGGACATTTCTAAAGCTATTATGAGCGGAATAACGGCACTTGACAGAACATTTTCCATCCCGATACCAAGTCGCTGGAGTGTCATCAAATCGACTACGACAGAAGAAGGAAAATCCTTGTCTTCTCACGCGTCATTGTAAAGACAGAGAACGGTACAAAATGCCTAGTAATGGAAAAAAGTGTAACGTTTTTTGCTACAATCTCACACAAAATCTTTGACGAAGCCCTCTCTCAAAATTTGACTGTAAATGGACTCGGCACGAGCTTAACCCTTTTTCTCTGGTCCATTTAAATGTAACGCTAGATTTTGGTGCCGAAATTGAACCAATTATCGAATAATTCGGTCAATTAATATAATAAATTCGTTTGACGAGATCAAAACATCAACTGGGTTTTTGGCGTCGTCGAGTTAACTTCCCAGCAGCATACGGCAGGCTCCGAGCGAATCCCCGGATGCTTTAAAATCTCGCTAAACAGCCTCGTTGTTCCCATCTAAATCAAAGAACTGCAAATAATGAAGAAGATAACTTGACGAGAGTCTTTAAGAATTTGTGAATCTGTTTATGCCTTTTTTAGTACGTCACTCTGTATAAGAATTACATTCCTCCGGCGTTACATAGGTGGAAAATTCTTACTCCAGTACATATGTGGGGTCTTTTAACATTTTCTTTGTCTTTAAATTTGGAAATAAAAATAACACAAAAAAATACTTTATCAAAAATTTATTTAAAAAAACTAAATAAAAGAACAAAAATTAAACAAAAATAAAAATTCTAGGCCTAAAATATGTTTAAACAACAACAACATTAACACACCTCAGCACTGTATGCTCCATGCATAATAATGGGTGGCAGCGTACACAGGAGTATTTGGTTTTGCGATCTTGACTTCTTGGGCATACAGAACACCTTCCTACAATCTTTGAAACCTTGGCTGGTAGAACTTCAACGTTATTTTTGTCGAAATTTTCAATTTTCTGACGAATATTTCGTGGTATCCTCGAGGTATTCTTCCTATCATTAATCTGTCCTCGGGTCAGTTGTAGACCCAACTTTTTGATAAAAATCCTTCTTAAAAGTTTGTTATCTTGATTGTTTTCTCTGTATATCACAAGGGCATTAATAGCAGCTGTATTCAGTAACGAGAAAACAATTGGAAATTTACAACATTCACTTCTCATATTAGTGAAGCGCACTATGTCTTCGATCATCTCATTATCGAAAAACAAGTTCCAACATTATGAAGTACTTCTAGCATCTTTCGCAATTTGTTTAACATCAAGGAAATGAGTGATAATGTTTTCTGCTCTTGTTCGAACACGTCCACTTTCAATTCGTTTATTCCACTTGGTTCCATCTTTTCCAACATACATATTTTTGTTGTTTTGAAGGAGGCTTACATTTGTTTTTTCCAAATCACTTCGAGTTTCACCTTTTGATGTTTCTGTCTCAGCCTTTAGCGACAGGAGCCTTTTCTGTTCCGCCTCGTAAGGCATGATCCGTATTTCCGAAGAAAAAATTTAATTATCTTTTTAGTATCATTTAACGTAACTTGAAACTTGAAAAAAAAGTTTCCACGTGACTAAAGTAACTTCTTTAAACTTACTTTATGATAAATACTTCACTTTGCCGCGTAGAACTCAAAATAAATACAAAAATATTACTTTATATCAGTTACACGAAGACTATAGGTGGGGTTTAATATACCCCAGAGCGTTTCTACAGCGTATGCTTTTATTCAGTGTCAACCGAGTACTGAGTTGAGACCCCGAAGAGAGGGCGGATGCATATTTGGGAAGCTACAGGGACGGACACGCGTATAGCTTTACATTTGGTTTTATTTTCAAAGAGATTTCCGCAACTGGGGCTTATTAAACCCCACGTATGTAACGCCGGGTTAAATACTGTTCCCTGGATTTCTCGGGGAGAAGATTCATAGTCGCTGCAGTTGTCGATTCAACAACATCTTCTGGTGTGCAGTTTAAACTTTCTTCACTATTACTCTCCATCGCTAATAATAATACTACACCCTTTTAATTACACATAACGGATTTTCTTGAACGAATATCAAGAAATAAAAGTGTGACATTTTAACGGAGAAACGAATTGACATGAAAAAGTGCGTTCTCGGCCCATTATTTTGATAAAACAATTTTATAATTGCGTTAAAAAATTTAGACGTTATGGCACTTTTTAACGCAGAAGCTTGAAAAATGAACCGCAAAGCAACGTAATGAAATTTATAAAATGAAGATGAAAAGTCGGCTTTTAATTTATTATGAAGTGCAGTTGTACTTCAATAATGTGTAGTGTGTACTAGGGGTGGGCAAAATAATCGATTAATCGAAGGATAATCCAGAAATGGGATGATTCGATTAATCGATATATATATTTTTAAAAATAATCGGTAATCGATCAATCGAAAATAATCAAATAATCCTGTGAGAATTTGGTTTTATAACATACAATGTTTCTTACCTATTTTCATTCTCAAAAATGCATAATGGTTTTGGTGCAGTTCAATTGAATTTAAAAGAGAGTTTTTAAGTGGCTTTATTACAAAGTAAAAGACTGAAATAGTTATTTGTATGCTTAGGCCGCGAAATGCCTTTTTAACGTACCGAAAGAACAGTTAAAAAGTTTCGCGGCTATGGCATACACACTATTTTTCGTATAATCGTTAAAATAATCAAATAATATAATAATCAATTTAACGATTAAAAAATTTATTTTCTGAATAATTATTTCACATAATTCAATATCAGAATCTTACTTCCAAATATCTTCTGCAGGTTCATTATTTGGTTTGTTTTTATTGGGACCATAAACCATAATGTCTTCTTTATGTTCCTAGCGGTATTCTCGCTCTTTATCTTGTTTTTTGTAGGAATCAAACCACAACCGTTCTTTTGAAGCTTTATTTCCGATTTTCCGATTTCGAAAATTGATTATTTTTGATTAATCGATTATTTACGATTTGTCGATTATTTTGGATTGATCGATTATTTTGGATTATTTTCGATTAATCGATTATTTTATATAATCGATTATATTTTTTGATAATTGCCCAGCCCTAGGATGTACACATAATTCCATTACCATTACTCTCCAAATTCATTTATTCTTCTTTTGAGCATAAATATCGGCTTAATAATACCCGTTTTAAATCCCCATTTGAAAGGAAGTCTAAGGTAGATCCCATTATATCTGAAATCCAAATGATTATTCGGGAATTTAATCAACTTTTTTGGTAATTGTTTATCTGTCATCTTTTAAATTTTGATGTACAGCTAAGAGAACGAGACATAACAGGCGGAGGAACTGCTGGAGTATTCGAAACAAAACTGTGTGTATGTGTATTTGAGTAATATGTTGATAAGGACTAAAGAATAAGACAAGTTTTTGTTTCAAAATATAATAACCATATTTATTTAGATATTTCTCATTTCAATCAGCCTTTTTTCACTTTTATTGCGATAGTACTAAATAAGATATTCTTAAAAAAATTGTTTCGCCATTGAAACAAAGTTCAGTTGGTTCAGGAGTTAAATGAACGTGATCCTGATAGAAGGCGATATTTTGTGGATTGATGATGGACAGAATGAACGCAGATTTGCAAATCACAAACAAAATAGTTTTTTTTTTTTTTTCGATGAAGCGACGTTTCATTTAAACTGAACGATTAACAAACAGAACCGTAGATATTGAAGCAGAGAAAATCTTCACTGGATGTGTGAGGCTCACACTCAATATCCTAAAAAAGTGAACGTTTGGTCTGGTATCATTAACAATAAAATTATTGGCCCTTATTTCTTGCGGGCACAGTTAATGGTGAAGTTGAGTTAACTTCTTAGTGCCTACATTACAAATACTTTTTCGTAATGTTGATCATCTAAATTAGATAGATCGATCTATTTATTACTAACAAGACGAAGCTCCACCGCATTTTGCACGTACAGTTATTATAAATTATTTAAGGTTTTTCCCAATAGGTGGGATAACTCGATTTGACTTCTTTCGACTGCTACTTATGGGATAAGATGCCACACGACCCCCTTATTGAATTTTTGGAGGGGGATAATATTTTCATACTGTAAATTGTCAATTTAAGAATAAAAATCGACCTGCTTCAGGTCTTTTTCGCATAGTACATAATAACGCTAAAATTGAATTTATGGAATAAAAACATCTTTATTAAAATTATTTCGAATTTGCATTTCTCATTATATATTTTGAAAATTTACTTACTGTGTTTCGTACCTATGTTTTATTCCTAAAACCCATCATTCAAGTTTCTTAATTGAACAATTTAATTTTTTTTAATATTAAAAATTATGTAATGGGAAATAGTAGTCTAAGCAATATCGCCATGCATCATTTGCATCATTCAGATCATCTTCGAAGATTATGTAGGCTGATTTCGAATAAAGAAAATGTTCTTCTTTGGATCTTCAAATCCAATTGGGCAACACAAGTTGATTGCACTGCGGAAAAAGAAAGGAGGAGAGGAGACGATTTAAACCAAAATTTGTTGTACAAAAAAATTATTTGAAGTTTGTTGACCAATAAAACAACCAACACATTTTATTGAAACAAGATGTGTTTATTTCATTTCTCACCTTCGCAGATATATTATTCGTATATATACAGGGTGTTTGAAAAATGCTGATCCCGTCTCTAGGATAGATAGAAAACTGAAAAATATTTGGGGTTTGCTCAGTAAAAAACGCCATCGGCATTCAAGATAAAGGGCGTTGAAGAAAATAAACATTTTTTACGATTTTTCCGTTACTACTGGCAACATTGTATTGAAATTTTATAAGAATATGTTTTGGCAGCTGATACATCCAATGAATTTGTTTTTATGTCTGACTCTCATAGAGGGTGCTAGTTACACGGTTTGTACCAAGTAGTACTGTAAAGTCGACTTCACAGTACTAATTTAAATCCGTAAAATGGCACTTTACGGTATCCTTATACTTTACAGTACTCTCAATCCCAATATTTTCAAAAATTTTTATTGTTTTAAATAATAAGAAAATAACCAATTTAAAATCGAAAACAGTATGAAAAAAACATTAAGATATATGTTCGTGAAGTTATTATTATGGTACTCGATTAGATATTCTTGACTCGGCTCCTTCGTTGTCTCGTCCATAAACATCTATCTCGTACGGTACTAAATCACTTCTCGGACTTATAACGTAAATAACTATTTCAATATCAGTTTTATTAAACAAAATTTCAAGCGAACTTAAAACATCACATTTAATTTTACACCAAAAAGCTACTCTTGATAGAACTCGATACTGTGTCAGTCTCTCAAATAAGTGGTGGGGGAGAGTGGGAACCTTGTTATGAAAAATTGCCTCAAAGTCCCGTTCTACTTAGCCGGTTTTTATAAACTTGATCTTGTTTGACAGAGACCACACCCTTTGTCTAGACCAGCGCCATTCTGGTAGGTTTTTATTTATCGTGACTTAGAGCGTCAAATGAGGTCACGTGCTATAACTGCCAATTTATCTTCAACACACACTTTGTTTATAGGTTAACTATTGACAAAGGTGGTATATTTCAGTGTTTTTTCTCCAGCGTAAGACGTTCCATTAATTTAAGATGGCGCACCAGTCGAAATTATAACACGTGACCTCATTTGACGCCCTAAGGTAGCGACGAGCGTCAAAATAAAATTGTACCTTACAACTGGACATTTGCTCCCACAAGAGATACTCCTCCTTGTCTCTACCTTCGATATCTGTATGTAAGTCCATGCTTGTCACCTTCTCGGAAATATAACACAACTTTTGCGAAACCAAAAAAATTCGCTAATATTGGTTTTATTATATTTCAATTGTTTAAGGTAGAAACAAAAAAGAAAAACATCTCACAACTTTTCTAACGAGGTAGGTAGATCTTTTGGTCAACCTTTTAAAGGAATACAGTCTAATAAAAAATAAAACGATGCGGTAATTTGGAAAGAAAAGGATAAAAATTGGAAGTAGTTGGCAAGGAAATTTAGTTATGAGAATAAATAAATTGTAATGCCTTCGATTGAACCACAAACAATTCAAAAAATAAAAGGGACAATTTTTGATAAATCACTTTACAAAATTTTATCATTGAAAACTAATTTTTTTATGAAACTTGTGGAGAAACACTTGCCCCACTCTTATTACTGCTATAGATGAGGACATCAAAGTGATCATTGGGTCGGTCAGTAGTGGTTGTAGGCGAATCATATAAATACTAATGTGATTGTGACAGAAATGCTAACATCTTCGTAACGGAATTAAGGCAACTGCCACAATTAAGCATGAAATAACCAATATACTAATTGCCCTCTTATACTCTATTAACATTATGTATGTCGACAAATTTCTCACATATCATCGTCCTGTATATCAAATATGATGTTATTCAGTCATTTTTACAAACCCAAAACCCTCTACGTGCAATTTTACAACTTAGGGTAAAACTTCAGAATGAATTAAAGTTTAAGCTAAGGAGTTAACTTCAGTTTAAACCAAGAATAAACAATGTTTCTCTATTTTACAGTTCTCATTTCAAGCCAGATGTTTTTTTTAGTTATCGCCCTCGTGGAAATATAATTCAAACTCTATTTATCTGCTAATACTACACTAGTATTGAGTACAACGTTGATAATTTATCATTCGAGTTCATCAAATATAAAGTGCGAATGTTCAGTCATTTCAGCAAAACCAAACCCGTATACTCAAGGTGTTATCGTAAAAACGTTAACAATTTGAAAAAGCTAGATTGGAATTTTTAATTACATATTAGACTAAAATTTATACTACACCTAGACCATCGATAACGTTTAAATCGAAGTTTGTCGGTAAACACCATATATAAAACGTGGAAACGAAGAAAACCCAAAAAAAATATATTTATTTTTCAACGTAATCTTTTCTCAAAAAGTTCTATACCCTTTTTATAATAAGAATTGTCAAGCTCTTCAAAATAGCCATTGACTGCCGACATCATCTTTTCATTGTTGGAAAATCTCTAAGTACCAACCCAGTTTGGGAACAGATATAATTCGAGGGAACCAAATCTGGCGAATAGGGTACATGAGGTAGCAATTCAAACTTTAAATCATTAATTTTGGTCATTGCCATAACTGAATGTGTGATCTGGTGGATTGTCTTGATAAAACAATACTTTCTTCTTAGCCAATTGCGGCCGTTTTTTCTTGATTTCTTCGCTCAAACTGTGGAACATTGCAAAATACTCGAAGGAAACATCTTCACGACGCTCTTTTTGTTTTATTGTGAGCAAACGCGGAAACCATGTCTGCTAGCTCGCGCACGTTACGTCGACGATCATCCAGTACCGCTTTATGGATTTTCTTCAACATTTCTGGAATCGTCACCTCATTTGGTCGACCACAGCGATGCTGGTCTTCGCAGATCGTACGGCCTCGTTTAAACTCTGCTACCCAATATTCTACTGTTGATAACGAAGGTGCAATCTCACCCCGAGTAAGATCTAGTTCAGCTTTTATATTGGTTGGGCGTTCACTATTGATGGCTGCCAAATAAATATTAAACAACGTGGCGCCTTCAAACCTGTAACGTATTCAGTACAGATGGTATATTTTATAATACAGTGGTATATTTCAAGCAACTACCGCCATCTCTAGGTCAAGCCAGGTACTTCTGGGACCATCCTCGTACGTTAAAATTATCGGCTTCACATTAAATTGAAATTTAAGCCACCTCTAATCCGCTGGAAATGTTTAAACAGAAGTTTGTCGATAAACGCCATAGATAAAATGTAAAAAATCTATATCAGTGGTTTAAACTGATGTTTGAGGTTCAAACTTCATTTGTAAAATTTGAAAAATTCTACTATTTGTAGGTATATCAAACCTGTTATTGAGGTGCTGTAGTTGTATATCTAAAATAATACTCATTTTTCATTGGTTTTGTTTACTCGCAGCAACTTTGATGAGTACTCATTCAAGAATTTGAATATTTCTTCATAAGGGTTATCAAGGTTATGAATAATGATGAAAATCATAGAATTAGATTCATAGAATCTAAGAATATTCGTTCATGAATTTATATTTATATAGAAAACATTTTTATTTTTATACGTGAAATAAAATTTTTCCCCGATAAAAATATTTTTGATACACCACTGGATCGAAAAAGAAGAAAAAAATATATTACTTCTTAACATAGACCTATTAAAGGTTATGGACCCGCCTTACCTATCTCTTCACAAGTAGTTACGAGATGCTAACATTAGAAAGAGAGGGTCGAGATAGAGCTAGAGATAGGGCAAAAAGCCATGCTATTATGAAAAAGTAGGAGAAATTTTAAGTAGAATTGAAGGGTGAAATTTTGGAAAGGGGAAATTCTGTTATAGGAAAGAACCATCTTAATTTCATATAAGCAATCACTTCCTGTATTTTATCGAATGAATTTAGAAACACCCTATATATGATAATTAAATCTAATACTGAAATCGAAAAATTAAAGAACTTTTCCTGCTTTTAAAACCGTATTGCCAAGTGCATTAACTTCAAAGTCTTCCGTGGGGAAGTTTTTTCACTAATCACTGTCACTAGCCATTTATTCCTGAGGTCGGAGCCTTTTGGTACTTTAAAATATTGGTACAAAATATTTTTTGATTGCAATAATTAGAAAAGTTTAATTTCTATTGGGAGAAAAAGAAGTATTTCTGATGTTAACATTCTTATTTGAAAAATTTTATTTAATTTTTATTTTGCATCTTTTATTCTTCCACTTATGGCATTGAAGTATCCTTAAACCACAAACTTGAACTTAAAAAAACACAATATTTCTCAAAACGTCACTATAATCATCAATTTCTCAAAACTCCAGGATCCAAATATAAATTCCTTTTATTTTGCCCTCTTATCTCCATCCTTCTTATGTTGTCTCTCTTGCACTGCGTTGGCATCGATTTAAAATCGTTTGAGCTGGTCCATAACCTTTAATAAGTCGATGCTTCGCAAACATAATTTTTAGGTTAATTTGTGATCAAACAAAAAACAGAAAATCTTGTTAACGATTTAAAAATATAATTAAATAATAAAATATGGTAAAAAGTAAGTAATAATAACCTGTTTTATTAAAAGTATAACTTTTAGTTTTAGCTCGAGGCAAAGATGATACACAAGAGCCGCCAACGGCAACTATAGATACACCAGGAACTACTGAAGAATTCTCCGTGGAAAAAATATTGGATAAAAGAACGAGAAATGGGAAAATAGAGTATTTATTGAAGTGGAAGGGTTACAACGAGTAAGTATTTACCATATGAATTTAAATGTCAAATTATAAATAAAATTTTTTTATTCAATAGCCTCTAGTTCTAGGTGAATGGGGTAAATAATATTTAGTATTTAGTTACAATTTATTTAGCATGTTTATTGACAGTTATTGAGGATATAACTATATTACCTATTTACTGTTTTCAGGGAGGACAATACATGGGAGCCAGAGGAGAATTTAGATTGTCCAGATTTAATAGCAGCTTATGAAGCACAATTTGAATTAACTTCTACAGCAGAAGACTCAGATAAATCGAAAAGGAAAAATATAACTGAAGATAATAGAGCTAGAGGTTTTGATAGAGGACTGGACCCGGCTAAAATTGTTGGGGCAACAGATGCAAGTGGTGAACTGATGTTTTTAATGATGTGGAAAAACTGCAAAGAAGCTGATTTAGTTCCAGCCAACCAAGTAAATGCCAGGTGTCCAGAAGTTGTTATCAATTATTACGAGAATAAAAAACAGTGGTACAGCAAAAGTCCTGTTATTGAATTAGATTAAGGTAAAAATAAAGAACTATTTCAAACTTACATTTCAATTATTTCAATTTAGTCTAATAATAATCATTCTTTTGTATTTAATAATCATTAAATATTTCTTAATAGTTGCTAGAAACAGAAAAACAAGCAAATAATAGTGAACATATTTTTCTAATTTAAAGATCAGTAAATAATAAGAAATTACTTGCAAAAGTATTATTATGGATTAAACTGTTCTTACACCTAGGATTACTGCTTGAGATAACTTCTTAAGGGAATTAAAAAAGGTATTCAGAGTATTTTGAGAGCAGAAATTGAGATTTCTGTTTGATCTATTCTTCAAGTAAGATAAAAGCATGTGTAAAGAAAACTGTGTACTTCCGTTTATACTTAGATGACTTCGTTTCCATCGAGTAAAAGAGAGAGCGTTGTAGGCACCTATATATAATTCAGAGAAGCCAGAACTTCTTTTATGGACTTAAGAAACATAAAACAAACTTTTATAATTTGAAATCATGTAAATGGTAACTAGAGAATAATTGTTTGTATGTATGCTATGGGTAATATTTATTAGTTGATTTGAATTGTTTTCCAATATCTATATTAAGTGAAAAGTACAGCTAGAGTAAAAAAATATTAGAGAAATGAAATACAACTGAAATAGGTATCAGGGGCATAACCACCTCCGTTTTGAAGATATGGGCCTCCTAACTACAGGCAAGAGCAATCCAAGCCCTACTTTTGGGAGGGGGACTTTTAGATATTTAAAAGTTATTTGTTAGGATCTGGCATATGAAATACAAAACCACACACATCAAGCCTTCTGCAAGTTGTTTAAAGCTTAAAAAAGGTATAACAAATTTCTAATGGTACTGCACAATAATAATAATATTGCATAAAAAGGGTGATATCATGAACTTAGCCAATTACTGATCCATAAGTTTGCTCTCCAATTTGTATAAGTTTAATATAGGAAATCAACACAAAACTCTGACAGCTTTGGCCGACTATATAATAGAATACAGGTATATATCAATTATTAATAGAAACATGTATATGACAACTGAAAAAGTATGTAAGAGATTTGACGACAACACTACTGACTATAGATAAAGGAGTATAGCAAGATGACATTATATCACGAAAACTGTTCCTAGATATGTTATTTATCCAATGTTTACTTGCCTATTTGACTAGTTTTGGTGTTTTCCAAGTTTGACGCAAGTTGTGTTGTCTACAGCCACAAGTTGCTAACATGTTTCAAGTTTCCTGACTGTATCTACGCGTAGAGAACTTCTGAGAAGTTGTTTGATTATATAAAAGAATCTTTTGATAGCTTCTGGTGTTTCAGTTTCCATCGAAACATTACCTTGACTACATGCGGTTAATTTATGTTTATTACGACTTTCAAGCAGAGTTTCATTAACACAAATTGATAATCAACACTTAAATTGGCATGTTGAAAACGGTCCGTTTTGTTTAAAGGTAGAGGTATTGATGGTTTTCTGATATTTGGCTTGCTATTGTAAGAGTGTATTGTAAGAAGTGAAGGATACTCAACCTTTCAAGAGTGGTAAAGTCGGTGTTTAAAGAGATATTTGTTTTAATGGTTGTACAGACTTGTTAATGGATGATAAAAACACCCCATTATGAAAAATTAGTAGAATATTCTTTTAACATCTTATTCCACATTTCGCATTGCCTCCTCAATGCTGGACTTGGGTATACTTGGGACTAAAAAGACCCTGAATTTTGATCAATCACCATCACAAGAACTTACCTCATCTATACCTTGGAGAGAATTTTTTTGGATTAGGTTATAGTTGGAACCCCAGCATGTTACAGTAATGTTTCCGTGAAATGTTTTACTTCATATTTGGGCAGTTAAAAAGGAAATGAAATAAAACACAAATTTGTCAAATCGTTAACTCTTTTTATTTACCCTAGTCTTTTATTACACTAGTAGGATAATATAAGTGAAATGGAACAATTCAAATAACTTACAAAATACGAAGCAAATCTTTTGAATTTTCATAAAATTTGTAAATTGACTAGAGTTAGAGAAACATATTTAGGAATGCATTTCAACATTATATACAACTTGTCATATTAACAAGGTATCTTGCAAGATTACATTCAACTTGAATAAAAAAATAAATTGACAAATATTATGAGCAATGAATGTATTAGATCTCATATTGGTCGCTGCAAAACATTATCTTGCTCAATTACATCAGTATCGGTCGTTAATATAATTTTCGCGTGCAGTTATTTATTAGTATCCATTAAAAATTTGATTCAAATAATTATAGATATCCAGAGAATATGAATTTCATTATAGAATCGAGAAACATTTATTATTTGTTGTTATTACTGGAAAAAAATAAATTTACAATGATATCTGAAAATTATATTAACCGTATGGTGAGATTATTAGAGAATTTTTGGAACCATTGGGGATACTCATATTGAAAGCAGTGTTTACTAGCATAAAATACCTTCCAAATGTTTTCCAGTATATTAGTAGAGATATATGATGAAGATAATATAAAAGTAAGAATAGGTTCAAATATATAGGTAGTAATTATTTTTCAAATTTCTGTTTCGTTTCTTTTTACTTAGTTATCGTTTTTCGTTTTATCTCATCTCTATTCTTTTAATTAAGTACCCCAGTGTAATGTTCATGCCAGTCTACGACATCTCGCAAAGAATAGATATATTAAGATTAAAATATACAAAAATTCTAAAATACGAATGGAAAAAGTGTAAAGAGGAAGAGAAATTTAATCAAAAATAACAATGATGTAGAAAGTAAAACCAGATGAAAATTAAACAGAGAAGATCGAAAAACTATTTGAAGAGGATTAAAAAATATGAGTACGGAAAAAATTATAAAAATAGCATGTAGAGCAACCAAAAACTATTATAACAAGTGATAAAATAAAGTAAAAAACTAATGTAACAAATAATGATAAAAGATACCGGGTGGAATGAAAATTTCTAACAATATACTTTACAATTAAACCAAAGGAGAGAAATTGACATACGAAACTAATGATATATTAATCAAAATTTTCGAAAATATTGATGAAATATAATATAATACCTAGAAAGAGAGAAAAAAATAAATAGAACATACTGTACTAGGTGGTACACTCACAATTAATTTGATATTCAGAAACCAAAGACAAACAGTTTAATGTCTCTGAAGACGATAATTTATTTATCGAAACGCGCATAACACATAATTGTGAGTGTTATAAACAGTATGTTATGACTATATAGAGCAATAATATTTAAATTATTTTGTAGTTCATTCACTATATTGCAACAATAGTTCAAAATAGGGATGGTACGCTAAAATCCAACTCTGGAATAAATAACTGCAAGGAAAAAAATATTAGTGTAATGTTGATATTAATTTGTTGTAGGCAGTATTTCGCCCGAATTGTAATCAATACTTAAAGCGAGTCATTTTTTATTATCTAGCACAAATGAAATAGTTCTATTGCACTAATAATAAATTAATAAAATAATATTGCTTAAATATGAACTTGCACCTTGTTATGCAGATAAGAAATATACATTTTAGCTATAAGGAGCGTGATTCTTTACAAATAATTTACTATTTTCACACAATATACATAAATGCCGAATATTTACAGTGCTTTCTTCAAAAATTGTAAACAAAAACGAAATATTGTAACATACCATTCGGTTTGTTACGTTTTTCTCAAACATTTTCAATATACCTTTGATCAAGTAATGTGGCTGAGTAGTCACTTCTGATTTATTTATTCTAACATTCGAGATAAGAAATTAATTTGTTATAGACCTACCAGTCCATTCGAAGAATTTAATAAAACTACAGTTTCGTTGCTAAATCGTCCATCTAAAAATAAATTCAGTAAAATTTGTGGTGATATTCTTTATATTCACTGGTCAGTTTTTATATCTTTTTAACGTTGCTAATTATTTATATAATACTCACAAAATTCCAGTTATCTCCATTAATTTCTTTTTGTTTTAAGCAAATTTTATAAAATAGTTTTCATGTAAATTCGCATTTTTTATTTATTTGGGTAACAGAACTAATAGAATAGAACAGATTCCTTTTTGGTTATATTTTAAGAAATATAAATTGAGTTTTTTTTTATATGTTACAGCGTACGTTTCTTTTTATTCAAATCTGTTCTACCTACTCGTTCTTTCTTTAGTAATTTCCATCTGTGTTTCCGTTCCCTTTCTCATTTTATATTTAGTTTCACGGTTGCCAGATTGCGAGTTCAACCACGAAAAAAAGATTGCTGCATCTCAACTTAATTCCCAGTTGTTGGAGTTGAGTTGAATTTGTTCGTTTGTGGTATACCGGTCGAGTCCATTAGACGTGGTTGAACGTCAAATTGTAAATTTCACAATAATTGACTCTAATACAAAACTGGATCACCTATTTACCTATTCTTCTCTTATTAAATTAAAAAGTAATAAAATTCGCATCAACTGCGGTATCCAAAAGAGCACAACGAATAAAAGCAGTTATAAATTAAAAACAAACTTAAATTTCTATATATTAAAGATAAGGATAGGACTTATCTATGGAAAGACAGGATGGTTGCAGTCCTCAACTAAATTTCCAGCTATTGGGAGTTGAATTTGTTGGTTTGTTTGTGGTGACCCGGTTGGGTCCTTTAGGTTTGGTTGAACTTTAAACTGGCAGCCGTACTGTGGCAAAAAATAAAATGAGGAAGGAAACAGGAACGCAGATGGAAATTACTTAACACGGAACGAGTAGGTAGAACTGATTTGAATAATAAGGAGCTTAAGTTCTAACTATAAAAAAAAACTGAATTTATATTTTTTTAAATATAACAAAACAAAAATCTGATCTATTCTATTCGTTCTGTTCCCCAAATTAAAAGAAAATAAATTAATAGAGATAAATGGAATTTTGTGAGGATTATATACATATATACCAGTGAATATATAGAATATGACCACAAATTTCACTAAATTTACTTTGATTTAACACTTTTAGTGTGTAGATAGATAGAGGACGATTTAGCAACGAAACTGGAGTTTTATTGAATTCTTCGAATGGAGTGGGAGGTCGATAACAAATTAATTTCTTCGAAAACTTGATTGTTAGAATAAATAAATTAGAAGTGACTACTGTGCCACAATAAGTGAGAAAAGAATATTCAAAATGGAAAACGTAACAAACCGAATGGCGTGTTACAATATATAAATGATTGGGAAATCGCCTTGTGAAAGTACCTTTAACGATATATCAACAATTTGACCTAAAAATAAAGGTTAACATATAAATGGTACCACCATTACCATAGATTAAAGACTCCTTTGATAAGCACCGCTCATGTATTATTTTGTATTGCTTGTATGGGGACGAGAACTTTGTACAAATACCACCTATGCTGAATGAACATGTTTAATTGTTTCTCAATTTTCTCTAACTCGCTATTCGATGTACAAAAAGTTGACAAGACATTAGGTATTTTTAATGTGTACACAACCGACCATATACCCTTTTAAGACGAATCGGTAAATGAAGACCATCGTGCAAGGCTGAATTCAGGGAGCGGGCAAAATGACACAACATAAATTATCCGACTTTCTTTTTATGTGGCACATCATATTTTATGGTAAAAACTATATTAGAAACTACAAGAAGCGTAATTTTGATGTTAATGATTCTTGCCTTGCAGCCGTCGACCCGCTGAGGTACTATAGTTTATTTCAGAAATGTATAGAGCAATAAAAACTCATTAGGTATGCAAAGGGACCACAGAGTGACCCAACGAATATTTAATAGTTTGGCATTGATTTCATTGTACAAAAATTTTTTTATCAAGTGCAGGTACTACCACCCGGGTTATGGTCAATTTATGGGTTTACCCTATTGCTATCCATTCACAAACACTGAAAATAGTGTGCCAAAGGCGTGTCGGTAGGATACTCGTAAAAAGGAAAGAATCTTATTTCAACAGAAGAAACATTAGGCATTATGTACATAGTATTAGGTACACTTATTTTTTATTGAACATTATACAAAGAATACAGAAATTAAATTATAAAAAAATCATAATATTTTTCGTCATCTGAGGAACTGTCATCCTCTTGACGTTATAATTAACGGGTCGATGGTCCGATCGATCAAGTAGTCAAGATCCTACATTTTCACCTCTTCTTTAATGACATGCTGGACGGATTTTCGCCATTTCACCTCGTTAATGGCTGAATCCTTTCACTTCCGCCCATATAAGTTCTATAGGATTTAGTTCGCAAAGATATGGCGGTGTGCGCAGCAAAGTTACACTATGTTTTTCTACTATATCTTCCACGGCGTATTTCATAAAACGATGTTTGTGTTAATTTGCTATAGCTAATAGTTCTTTTTTTGTCAAATTTCTTGTTTTCTCCAAGATGAAGTTGGAGTCTTCTCTATGCGTCGAGAATGATAACTTACGTTATCCATAACTACTACTGAATCAGCCGGGAGATATTTTTTCATTTCACCAAAATAGTCTTGAAAAACATCCGAATCCATGTCCTCGTGGTACTACTGAAAGGTTAGCAAACCTTTTACAAATCCCTCTTCCCTTCCAAAATGGACGATTATTAGTCTTTTCCCTTTACCCGAAGGAGGCAACTTAATACCCATTGACAAGGCCTTCCATGATAGCTTGGGGAGTACTGGTTATATTTTTGTCTTGCCACATTTTTGGTACTGTATAAACTTCATTAATCCACGTCTCATCAAGATGCTTTGTTTTGTACTGCTTTATACTTCTTAAGTATTTTCGTCGCCAGCAAACAATTTCATCGCTTTCTAGTAAAAGTGCTTTACGGTCATGCTTTTCCTAGGCAAAATCCATATTTCTCAAAGTGGTCCATAAAAGTTTTTTAGTTATCAACGGAATACTGTCATTCTGGCCACATTCCATTAAAATCTTATCTAGGGTGGGTATTTCTTTTTTAAAATGAAGAGAGTGAACTTTTCTTCGAATTACACTATTATTGTCTTCATCAAGGACTTTTACTGGTCTGCCTGGACTTTTCTTGGGAGGTTCCACTTAGCCTGCTATTTTTCTCCCCCACAATAGTTTGAATAGGGTGGACTGTCCAACTCCAGTCATTCGGGAACATCGGTCAACAGTTTCTTGTACAGTAAATATCGGGTAATCGTATTTTATGCAATAGTATACATTTAAAATAATAAGTTTTTCATTCACTGATAGTGGAGAATTATTAGAACATCTTTTCGTTGGTGTAAATGTCGCCATTTTATTACCAATCTTATAATACTGTGAACACTATTATTTACGGCTTAACAGCAAATATTGATGCGTTAAACTAAACAAATGTACTTATAAAGGTCTAAAAATTTTGGGTAAGGCACCATTGCCCTTACGGCGCATGGTTAAGCCGAATCTGAAATAGGGTTGGAATTAGGCAGAGGCCCTAATAGAAGGTTAACTGGTACCTGTTAAACCCAAAACATAACTGTATAATCTACTACTTAAGTAATCCCTACACAATATGGCCGACACCGAAATTGAGCCGAACTGGTCGGAATTCCTCATTTTATTGCTCTATACATTTCTGAAATAGACTATAAGTACACATTGTCGTGGGGAGCAGCAAATTGTGGACAACCCTGGGACGGTAAATCTTCAAATCCGCCTCTGACCTGGTGTCACGACGTTCTGAGAGATCTTTTTTTTTTCATTTTTTGAGTTAAGAAGTTTATGTTTGATTGTTTTAACTTTAATTACTGTGTTGTGTGTAGTTATAGTTTGCTCCTTTAGCTGTAATCACCTTGTGACAGGTGTCTTTAAATTGTAAATTTCAAATAAATGATTAAATATATTTTCCCCCTAAGAGACCATTTCATTTAAAATTTCAGAAAAATAGTTACTAGTTACAGTGTTGCAAAATTAGTGAAGCTGGGGAGTATTTTGTAAAGAGTATTGATAGGAATATTAAAAATGAGATAAAAATATCCTTAAGGGAAAGAGAGAATAGTGAGGTCACGGCACTAGGGTCTACTTCCGTGTTTCCCAACGTGGAGCTCACGACCCACAGGGGGTCATTCAAATGAAATGCTATTTCGGTGCTCAATTGGAAGAAAAACGCAAATTCTTATATAATTGCGGTCAATAAATATTATAATTTCGTTTGACGTGACCAAAATATTAACTGGGTTTTTGGCGTCGTCAAGTTAACCTCCCTGCGCAAGACGGCAGGCTCCGCGAGGACCCCCGTTCTCTAAATAACGCAGTTGTTCGTATCTGGATCGAAGAACTTCAATTTATGAAGAAAGTAAACTGAGGCGACTCTTAAATAATTTGTAGTCCGATGATGTCAAGCAAAAAAATAATTTCGCAGGGGCACCACCTGACTCGGAAGCAGTTGTGTCCAATAAGTGACGCTGTGAGCCAAGATCAGTCCCAAATGTCACGGGTCATATTTAAGTTTCTTTATTGAACAATTCAATTATTTTATTATTATATGTTATCTATCAGAATTGAACCGTTAATGATTGGAAACGGGTTCTGTTCTTCGATGAAACTAGATTTAGCCTTAAAGCTCCAGATGAACGTGAGAAGTGAGAAAGTGCCTTTTGGTGGTGGTTCTAAAATATTTTGGGGAGGAATTTGCTTCGATGCTCATACGTACGAGATCTAGGAATGCGCCCAACATTACTGTTTTGTTCCGTTTATTGGGCCTAATTTTTTATTTATGCAAGACAACGCTTTATCCAATATGGATAAAGGAAATTGAGTACTACGCAAATTTCAGAAAGACTATTAGATGGCCTAAAAAGGTTTCATTACATATTATGGAGATACATATACACAATGCTCACAAAATTAACTTCTTCTAAAATAAAACCAATCAAGTTCGTAGTCGCGTTGATTGGAGAAGAGATTCAACCACTTTCGAAAAAAATGAAATTGCAAGAACTTCATTATTTAGAGAGTCTACCAACTACCGAAAAAAAAGCAGCGCCGACAAAGCCATGTCGTATATGTATCCAAGGAAAAAAATCTCAGAGAAACGCGTTATTTCTGTCCAGCATTTAAAGAAAAGCCAGCCCTTTGTGTGGAAGATTGCTTTAAGAAGTTCCACAAACAATAAAATATTATTTTATTTCGTGAATTTGAACTAATTTTTATAATTATATTGTTTGTTCGTTTTTTAATACATTTTCTGTTCATGCAAGCCAGCATTGATTTTTTGTTCTTTTCCCTGAATCCTTCTATCGATATTAGGACTTATATATTCAGAGTTTAATCGTGGCTGCAAAAAAAATGGCAAGTAAACACCGGACGAGATAACTCTTAGTTGGCGTTCTAGAAAAGAAAGCAATCTACGAGTTATCTCGTAGTTGGCAGTCAACGTGTTAATTTTGCTTTCGAATTATATCGTCCAAATCTAGGGAGTCTGTAATCTACGTCAGTTTTAATTCCCTTTTATACAAATAGCTGTTGATTGTTCAAATAAATAGTGAAAATGACATGAGCCACTGCAAGCTCTTTAAGCAAAACGTTAGATGTACAAATAGAATAAATTTTAGTAAGAGATAAACAATGGCATGTTTTTTTTAAAACAGTAAGTCAGTAAATCATAATGATATCAACTTATGCTAGATTCGATCAGTTCTTTCATTTTCTATTATATACTTCTGCTTGTTAACAAGTCTCGACAATAAATTTCTTTCTTCAAGAGTAAAATTGGTTCTTAGTGTTCCATTTCTTTAAAATAAATTTCGCCAACAAGAAATCAATAAAAATTATCACATACCGGAAACCAAATAGAGTTGTCAGAGCTCAATAGAGTAATTGATTGGTTATTAAGATAGAGTTTGGGAAAGACAAAATGAAAACCAAAACAATGCCCAAAGAAATTTCATAATTTTTTCACTTAATTCGTGGTTTAATTTATTACGTTCGTACCAAACTGTTATTTAATATATTTCTTTTCTAAAATTAGAGAGTAATAAATCATTCAACTGTACACCCCAATTTTTTCTCCATAGACATAATTAAATCTAAACTTGATGACATGCAACAGTTCATGAAAAACTACACTCACTGGTAAAATAATTCACTCGGGGCCGGTTTATCAATTGCAATGTTGAATATCCATCGGATAATATTAACCTGTAGGTAAAGTCGCATGGTTTTTTTTTTCTACACATTATCCACAAGTTTAGCAACTGATGAATAAGGAATGTTGGCAAAAGTGATAAATAAATACACTCAATAGTGTTTTCGTGGGTATTCTAGTTATTACAAAGAATGATAGGGTCTAAGTCCATTTGATTAATCCCTCTAGAATTAGTAAATAATTAGATAAAACTCAGATTTGATTTATTTGTCTTGAAATTGATTTATCTGTCGGACTTATTCTAAACTGTAAATAGTTTTTCGCACATTTAAACATCTTTAATTTAATAACCAAGTCTTTTCTGTTAATAGACATGTTTTTTTTATTTTGGTTCAGAATAATGGTTATTTTAAATGATGACATAGCCCGAGCTGATGCCTTGACCAGAGAAGGCCGGAGCCTGCGGTACATTACCGAAACGCTTGGGGTTGCGAAGTCTACCATTCACGATGCACTCCGGAGTCTCCAGGAGATTGGTAGCTACGATAGGAGGGCCGGCAATTGGCGACCAAGGGCAACAACCGCAGTAGACGCTAGATTTATTAGGCTGTCGGTATTGAGAGACCGATATTTAACGACTCCTAAAGTTCGGGAAAGACTTAAAGTGGTTCGAAATACACGTGTAAGTTCAGACACAGTACGGCGGAGGGTGAAATCGTATCAAGGCGACCCCAGGGCCCCAACTCCTGGAAAGGCATCGAAGAGAAAGGCGATTATTTACCGATCAGTATTCTCAATGGATTCTGGAGCAATGGGGAACAGTTTTATTGACGGATGAGTCTCGATTTGGTCTATACCACTCAGACGATCGAGACAGAGTGTGGAGACGACCAAGGGAGCGATTTGCTCAATGTACTATTTGTGGATCATGGCCTATTGAAAGGAGATCAGTTATGGTTTAGGGTGGAATTAATTTCCACGGAGGTACATCGAGGAAGTCCTCCTAGAGGTTATAATTCAATTTGCTCCATTTATTGGTGAGCGATTAATTTTAATGCAGGATAATGCTCCTCCACATTCCGCTAGAATTGTTACCGAATATTTGGAGCAAGTGGGGATCACAGTTGTGGACTGGCCTGAACGATCTCCCGATATGAATCTCATAGAGCATTTTTGGGATAATTTAGGGAGGCGTGTTAGACGTCGTCATCTTCCTCCTAGTGACTTAAATCAGCTCCACATTGCTTTTTGAGAAGAATGGGATGCTATGACGTTGAAGTACGTTCACAATTCAATTTCTTCGATGCCTAACAGGGTTAGAGCCATTCGCCGTAATACTCGCTATTAGAATTACATAAATTATTAGAAAACCTAATAAATATGGAGAATATTTTCTTTATTTTGTATTTTTTTGTAAATAATCAATAAAAAATATTCACTTCCATATACCAACAAATATATTGTACGCTGTGAAATTTTATTTAAACTTTTGTTCGTTGATCAATGATCATCATTTATTTTTTAATTTGATATGTTGGATTTTTTTGATTACTTATTGGATATTGATCTTTTGAATTCCTTCAACACGAAAGGAGGCCTTATGTAATGAGGAAAAGAGTGGATAATTTTGAGAAAAGGGATGAGCATGAATTTCATGCTAGGTTCGATCAGTTCATTTATTTTCTATAATATTCTTCTGCTTATTAGCAAGTCTTAGCAGTAAATTTCTCACTTCGAGAGAAAAATTGCTTCTTAAAGTAAGTAATTTCCATTTTTTTAAAATAAGTTTGGCTCACAAGAAACCAATAAAAATTGTCAAAGCTTACACAGACCGAAAACCGAATACATTTAAAAAAAAACAACATTTAGATTCAGATGCCAAACCTCAAATTGCTGATCTATTTTCCAGTGGCTTATCTGACAGTTGGACGTAAGAGATGATTATCTCGAAATTTACCCAATATCATAGAAATAATAAGGTACGAAGAAAGCTTAGTTATATTTTGGGCAGGTTCAATCCAGTTTTTAAGAAGAAATGAGTGATATTGCCGCCCAAATTAAGTGATCAGTCATAATTGGAAAAGAAAGATAGTTACGTGATCGATTTTTCATTTTTCAATCCTATTTATGGAAAGTAAATTGCCATAGAGCCCCCCTTCCGATCGATTAAGTGGAAAATTAGTCAACTTTTAAAACGTCTCAATTAATTCTTTAAGTTAACTACTAACAAAGGATAGTTTTTTTGCAAATAAGTGGGGTAAAATATTGTTAATCTCAAAATGTATGTTTCCTTGTGTATTATATTTAAAGAGGGAAAACTACATGGCGACATCAAGAATTACTGGTGCCGTCTATATGCAACATAGTTTAATTTTTGCTTAGTTATTAGATTAGATTAGAAAAACAGATGAAAGTTATTCTGTTGTCGAAAAACCCAATTTTCAATAATTACTGACAGTTAAGATTTATCTCACAGATAAATTGTAATTGATAAACCAGGCCTCCAACTTGATGATCTGATTATTAATCCATTTTAAAGTTAATCTGATTAATTTTTTCTAATAATGTAATTATACGGGTACGCCAGAGAAACTTACTTATTCGAAAAAATTCCCGAGGGGTCAGTTGGAGGAGTAGAGGAATGGATGGGAGAGCATCCGGAGGGGAAGTCCCCAAGTTTGTTCCCCCTCTAGTTAGTTGCCATAAGCTCTGGTCGAGAGAGCAAAGGGCATTCGCCGTTTCTAACAATCGCTTAATTGTTGCCACACAACGTGCCTTCCGCACTCGTTTTGAAATTCTTCCTCGCATACTTCTTCCGTAAATCAATTTTGTCGTGGGTTACCTCATTTCGGGAGTGCGGAAGTATCGCTAAACCCAGACTTGGACATCAAAGGACCACCAGAACTCCGGAAAATGTCGAAAGAGTGAAGCAGTCTCTTCGGCGGTACGCTCGCAAACATTCAGCTGTTCTGGTAATTTCTGACACCATTGTTCGACGAATTCTTCATGAAGACCTTCATTTCATCCCTATAAATTAGCTGTTGTGCAAGAATTGACTGAACGCGATTTTGTTGCCCGTCAAAACGCATGTGAAGTGTTGCTTCACAACCTGCCTCAAGATGCGGTCGTTTTTTTCAGTGACGAGGCACACTTTCACATTTCAGGACGCGTCAACAAATAAAACATGCGTTATTGGAGTGGTGAAAATCAGCGTGAATTTCACTGGAAGCCACTTCATTGTGAACGAGTTACTGTCTGATGTGCGATATCGGTAATCGGAATACTTGGTCCTTATTTTTTTGAAGAAAACGAACGTGGAGTTACCGTGAATGCAGCTCGTTACAATAACATGATCGAGAAATTTTTTCTTCCTCAAACAAATGAATCTTAGGGTTTAACAGATGTCATTTTCAGCACTGAATGATGAAAAATACTTGGGACATTGTATTCTCAAATAAAAAATAATTAAAACAATATCTGAAGTACTATTGTTTTTATTGACCTTTCAAATAAGTAAGTTTCTCTGGCGCACCCTATATAGAATATCGCACCTCCGGTCAAATAGTGTCATAAGTCAAAAAAAACAAGCTATCGAGTAATAATCGTTTGAAGTTAATTCTAACGTTATTTTTAATTTTTCGGATAATAACTCAAAAACTTACGAAGTTACTACAATGGCAGCTATTTACGTGACATAATTTGAGATAAGATTTCTAGAACCAATAGTACGATAAAAGAGATTTTGTAATTTTTTGAGTTATGACACTATTTGAGCGGAGGTGCGATACTATAAATGTTTGGAATTTTAAGAAAATTTTGCTTTATTTTTTACAGAGTCGTAAAGTCTATTAATTCACTTTTAACACCACATGCTTCCACTAGTCCAATTTTCATAATTACATTGTTAAGTACACGTTTCGATAACAAAATTATCGTCCTCTGAAGGTAAACTGAAACTTACCAACTGACCTACTTAGAAATACTAAATTTTTCTGCTAATAAAACTTTTCCATTAGGAAACACAGAAAAAATTAGCTCTGGTACTGTTTATATAAATTGATTGGAAAATATATTTATTTTAAAATTAGTTTATAAATACAAGACTTTGAAACCATTATGAAGTAATCCTAATAATCGCATACTGGATTTGGAAAAGATTCACGAAATTAGTGACAAGAAATATGTTGGGCAAACAAAGAGATCTGTTTATGCCTGGTTTAAAGAGCACCTAGCTCAATTTAAATATGGCGAGCCAAAAAAAATTTCCGAGCATGCTGGTCGCTCGTAATTATGGAATAAAAATAAATAATGTGAAATTATTGAACAA
This sequence comes from Diorhabda sublineata, assembly GCF_026230105.1. NCBI lineage: Eukaryota > Metazoa > Arthropoda > Insecta > Coleoptera > Chrysomelidae > Diorhabda > Diorhabda sublineata. Next base: position 9,661,673 of record NC_079484.1, read on the forward strand.
TATATCCAACTCGAGCATTTTGAAGTATTGAGACTATTAAATTTAAGAATAATTTAACTGGGAACAAAGGACTTATTCCTTAATAATTAGATAAAGCATATGGAATTTCCCGCTGGAAAAAGGTTTGTTGGCGGAAAATTTAGTTTATATAAGTAGTCAAATAAGTTTCAGTATACCTTCGTTCTCTGAAGACGATAATTTGGTCATCGAAACGCGAGTCAGACATTGTAGTTGTAGCAGTAAACAGTGTGTTCGGTACGAATATCAATTACGGTTCAAGAAATTTCAGCTTAACGAATGACCCATGTACTAAAAGAGTAATAAGTAAAATTTTACAAAACTCAAAGACCCAAATGGTATTGACACATATGTAGGAAAGAAAAAACGTTACCACAAAGATTAATAACAGATTGATTACTACTCAAAATACGACCGAAATGAGAAAAAACAAATAAGATTTCAAGAAATTGAAGGTAAAAAAAATTGAAATATCTAACAAATAAAAGAAAAGAATGAAAATTTACTAGAAACGTAAAAAACATCAGGACCTAAACTAAGACAATAAGAACTAATCTAGCCATTAAACAGATTCGCATAAAATAGTTTCATTTTTTCTTATAAATATGATATCAAGTTGAATTTTACACATATAAAAGATGATTCAGTCAGTTTAATAAAAAACTTTATTCATATCTTCAAAAATAATAATACTGTATATTTTCATTTCCGAACATTCAGATAAATTAAGATAACAAATATAATTTTTGCTATCTCAAATCCAAAATAACATTAGAATTATTTGTGAATTATTACAATTTATAAAATTTAAATAATACAATATTCAACTTATTTTTGTATGTCAAATTTGTATCCCATTTACAACAAATATTATTCGGATGGTGCTAAAACTGTATGCAAAGTCATGGCCAGGGAAGAATCCTTAAAATATTTTATTAAGCTCCTTGATCTGTGGAGGTACCGCACCAGAGATACCCCAAGAAAATTTATAGTCCTACCTATTATCAAAGATAGAAGATACTTGCAAATTACCAATAGAAACAGTAATATTTTTCCAAACCTCTAGAATTTCCATACTTTCCTATATAAACTAATGAACTCAATAACTTATGTGAACAAGAAAATCATAAAAATAGAAAGAACTTTATAGTAGAACCAATAACTGATTACACACAATGTTATAAGTATTCGACCTCCTGTATATATGGTTTAAAGGGCATAAGGCAATAAATTGTTGTTGACAAAAAGTCCTTGTCTTCGTTTCAATGTTTCTATAAATAAAACCAGGTCGAAAAAATTCAAGCGAACATGAATTACTGCTTTACATGAGTATGTATTACATAATTCCTCGAGACTAGCTCAAATCGACCTTTATACCGAAGTGAAACATGAGATATATAACCTGCACCCGATTCAGATTCCTTACATCACGGAGTACAAGAAAGGCCTTATTTGCAATTCAAGTATAGTCCAACAATGTCGTGATGTCAACTGTATTGTATACGTCTACTTTATTGACAACAGCAAAGCATTCGACAACGCCACAAACGATAAGCTAATTGAAAAGATATCTGAATGATTATTTAATAAATTTACATATCGGTTAGACCTTAATTTTCGCCAAGTTTGTGGAAAACATTCAATAAATAAAATACTTTTATTATATTTTTTTATAAACTGACTGAGGGGATCAAATACTTCTGTCGTTGTGCGTAATAGTACCTGAATAATATCAATTTATGCAACAAAATTCTATTTTAAAAGCCCAGCGTGTACAAAATGAGTTTATATAAAACAGCACAGATTGCCTTATAGGCCCATAGCTTCAAGTCTCTCCACTGCATTTCTCAAACTCTTTTTGTTCACAACTGCATTGACCAAGTTCGCTATCCCTAACTTCTGTAAGTCTTCCTTATATACATCTAGCCATTTTAGACGCTCTCTTCTTCTTTTTGCACCTTTTCCACTTGTTAAGGCTCTTTTTACCTACCCTTTTTTTTTAAATTTTGGCTATATGCCCAACCAACGCAGTTTTTTGTCCTCAGTATATAGCCGATCCCTGCCTGACCATATAACCTTTTAATCTCAGCATTCGTTCTTCTTCTCCATTCATCTTGTGTCACTCGTGTCTCTCAAAAAATGTTTCTAACACTACTCTCTCCCATACAATTTACAGAAATTAAATAAACTTGGCAAAAAAAAAGAGAAAAAAATATTAAGTTATGTGAAATATGAATTTAAGTTTTACAACCAAAAGATGGGGCAACATAAGTATATTAAAAACAAAAAATCTGTAAAAATCTTATCTGCATTTCCCTGGAGGTGTAAAAATTGTACAACTATCGGAGCTTAAATCTCTGTATACAAAGGTAAGGATACCTCCAACTGTAATGTTTTAATTCAAAGACAAATCCTGATGATGATAATCTGGTGAACCTGAAATTATGATGTTACCTTATACTAGCTGAAAGAAGTTCTTGAAACGTTTCATGTAACTCTATAATATGCAACAGGTAACCTCTAATGATAAATTTCAATCGCAATAAGCGCGTTGACACTTTTATCTATCAAAATATTTATTGATAAATAATTTTAAAAAATCACTATTAGCTCAATATTTCTTAATACCAAATGAATTTTTTTTAATCTGTCAAGACTGTAGAGCCTCTAAAAAAATATTGGAGATAGCTATTGTTTATTTCCTACTGAAACGGAAGTTGAAGTAGATAAGAAAACTATCGAAACAGAAACCCAAAAATACTGATACAGATAACAATAATTTAAGAGAAGCCATTTTACATTATTACAACATATTAAAAAATCTAGAGATTTAAGTATTTTAACCAGTTACACATGTTTCGAATCTATTACAATTATTATGAAAAATATTTGAATTTCTTTATATTCAAAAATATACATATCAGATACCAACCATATGAATATCACAATTCATCAACACTCTCTACATAAAAAACTATTTAAACGAGTTCTTTTCATCATCAAATCAAACTTAAAGAGTTATTGATATTTGAATAAATACCGAATGAAGTATTCAATAATTTCGAACCTAAACTATAAAGTAGTAGGAACAAAAAGGAAAATATATTTTTTTCCTAGATCATACTATAAACCATTCGTTAAGTATGCGAAACACTTGTGTGAAAGCAATAAAAATAAGGTTAATATGTATATAACATAACAGTTTCTTTTAATAATTTATTTCAATTTTGCTATTATTATAATAAAATTAAAATATGAAACATTTTACCTACTTACTAAAAAATGTAACATGCCAATCTGCTACCTGTGTCGTCGAATATTGTTCTTACTTCTTCGATAATTATTGTGAGTAAATAGTCACTCCTGTTTTATTACCACGTTCATTCAAGTTCTCAAAGAAATCTTTCGATTTCAAAATATCCTCTATCTACAGAACAGAATTTTTTTCGTTTCCAAAACCCAAAAACAATTTCTGTCTTGTAAAGAAGAACCCTCCGTGGATGTTTCAATTTTTTTGGTTATTCTTTCCTTATAAACCAATTTAATTTGGAACTAACTTCATACTTAAATCATTTCTGGAGTTTATTGCTATAGGCTAAATTGGATCCAGTTGATTTTGCCCCTTTTTTAACATGTTTACTGAGGAAATATATTTTTGCTTGGTGGACGTTTTGAAATCAAAACTGAGATTTTATTGAAATTAAGTGGAAAGTCGACAACACTTCATTGTGTCTTATTGTTATTGCTTTCAAATAGGTAATTTGCTTCGACCGCTAAAATGACCATAATTGAGAATGCTTTAGAAAAAATTTTATATAAAGTTGCGACCAAATCTAATTTATTATACCCGTCTTTGAACTATAAACCATACTGCAAGCTAATTAGAATATATTACAAAACAAAAAATAATGTAACGAAATTTATTTGGAAAAGTAAAAACTGCAGATGATTCCAAACACTCTTTATACCAACTACACCTATTCTGGAAACCTCTTCACCAGTTCGGATACAGTAGCCGTTTGATAGAATTCGGCATATAGACTCATTTTACAAAATCAAAACTGTCTCCAAATCAAATATTTTGAACTAACAAGGTCTTAACATAACTCTTTAAAAATTCAGAAGAAAAGTGGATAAATGTTTACAGAATAATAGCAGACATATCACAAAGAGGTGATATATAGCAGCAAATAATGAAATAAATACAAATAGTATGCAATTAAAATCAAAGTAAAATTTTAGATGGCACAATTCGGACATAAAAGGAAAAGTAAAGATAAGTGGAAAAAATCTAGCTAAGAGGATTTTATATTGAGAAAAGAACACCTTTTTTATGTGAACAACGTAAAAATACTGGAAGCTATAAATTATATTCAAACATATACTCAGTAACGGAGGAGAACAAATGAAAAAACAAATTGATCAACTTATCGAGACAATCTGGAAATAAAACAATATCCCAGAGGAGTGGAATACTGGAGTAATTATACCTATATACAAAAAAGGCGATAAAGAGGAATGTAAAAGCTATAGAGCCATAAGACTTCTTAACATTACATATAAAATACTCGCCAACTTAATAAATAGAAAACTGCATACTGGGAGATTACCAAAATGGGATCAGACCAGGACGATCCACAACCAACGCAATCTAAACAATAGACCAAATAATACAAAGAACTTGGAAATATAATACAGAGCTACACATAATCTTTATAGATTTTAAAAGCGCGTTAGACTCAATAAATAAACAAAAAATGAAACACTAAAGTTACCAAGAAAATTAAATTATATTACAAAAAACGAAAGCTAAAGTAAGATATCTGGAAACTATAACAAAAGAAATAGAAATTAACAATGGATTCAAACTAGGCGACTCGATCTCTTCCTGTTTAATATTACTATAGAGAACGTAATGAGGAAAAAAAAAATTATATAATAAAAATATTATAACAAACCATATATATACAAGCAGTAGCATACGCAGACGATTTAACAATATTGGCTAATACAAAAGAACTAATAAAGGCAATCAACAAATTGGAAACAGAAGCTGGAAAAGTTGGCCTAGAAATAAAACAAAAAAAACCAAATACATGAAGATAGCAAAACAAGACGAAACCAACATGAACCACCTAAGGAGAAAGAATTAGGTATCCTGTTTCAATTATATAGGAATAATAGGACACACATCTGAAGAAAGAATGAGAAGGAGAATACAAAAAGGGTATCGAACATTTGGAGAAAATAAAAAGTTACTCAAAAGCAAGAGTATTAGTAAAAAACAAAATAAAAATATATAAAATATTAATAAGACCAGTGATTGCGTACGTCATGGAAACAACTGTCATAATTAAAAAGGAAGAGATAATCGAGAGAAAAATACTGAGAACTATACTCAGACAACATATTACAGGAGATGAAGAAATAAAATGGAAGAAATATAAAGAAATAGAAGAACTGGGAGAAGAAAATATAATAAGGTATGTAAAAGCACAAATGTAATGAGTAAATTGGACAGGACACATAATGACAAGGAAACCAACAGAAATGGTGATAAGGATAACACAATGGATATCTCTATGGCCAAGAGGCAAAAGCACACCAAGAAATACCCGGAGAAACCAAATTGAAGAAGCCAAATGCAAAAACAGAAAAGAATGGAGAAAGCTAACAAACGAAGCCAGGACCAACAAAAAATTCTTGCATTATGGCTAGCGTCCCAAGCGCTAGCCATAATGCAAGGGATTAAATGGCATGATGATGATACTCAGTAACGAGACTTATTAAATATGTCTGGATGTAGATAAGTCAGTCCTGAATTCTTCACATAATAGATGATGCACCCTCGTGTTATGTCAAACCAAACTGTACGAGTACTAAGATGAGGCAGCCCCAGTATGGGACGCGAAAACGTCGTGTGTGTACTCTCACGATTATACCTCCAATCAGCTTTTATGTCGGTACTCCTGAAACATTTTTACAAACTCTGACAATACAAAAACCACAGCAGCACCAAAGTGTGTGCGAGTAAGTACTAGGAATATGCACTTGCGCTAGATGTCTCCACTAGATTTTTTGTCTGGTGCTACCACTTCCACATCGAGCACACCTAGTACCTTAGCGAGCGTTTTGTTCGCAAAATTAAATAGAAAATATCTCAGACGGTTGGTTGTGTAAAAATACATTATTACATCCACGTATAGATAGTGAAGTGAGAACCAAAAAGAAATTGGTCAACAAACAATAAAATTGTTAGATAAGCTCTATAGTCTAAAAGTTAGAGCCGGAATTTCACAATGATCGGTAATATCGTAAGCAGGCTGACATACTAGTGAATACAGGGGGTAGTTCCGAGGGGTGAAAGTGGGGGATAATAAACGATCGATAATATGCCTGAAAATTTGTCATTGGCATAACTAAAAAGAATACCAAAGGGGTGTCACGTCAGTGAAAACATAGGGGATGGCAGACCAGAGTAAAAAGGGTCAAATTTTGAGGAAAAAAAAACAATCCGTAATATGTTAGCCTTCTTTACTATGATCCCTTAGTCTTAGTAGTGTAAATCCAAAAGGGCTGACACCCTGGTGGATACAGTTTTTTTTCATATTTATGTAAACATTTTTTATAATCAAGGTTTGTTCTCGAGGAATACATTTTTTATGGATATATTGAAGCATTGTTTATATAAATAAGAAAAAAACAAACAAATTGAGATCGTATAAGTCAAAATCGAACGAGTGGTACCGATGTACGAGAGCCCTTATATGATGAGAACGCTCTAGATAGAAGACATTTAACCCCGCATAGCAGCCCTCTGTATTCACCAAGGTGTCAGCCCTTTTGGATTTAGATTACTAAGGGATCAACTATTTTGTAGTAAAAATATCTGACATATTACTGATAGTTTTTTTCCAAAATTTGACCATATTTACCATTGTCGGCCTACCTCTATGTATGCACTAACGTGTCAGCCTTTTGGTATTCCTTATAGTTATGACAAGTACTATATCTTGACAAATTTCAAGACATGTTATCCATCGTTTATTTTTCCCGAAAATTGACCACTTTCACCCGTCGGTAATACCCCCTGTATCCACTAAGGTGTCAGTCTGCTTGGAAATGTAACTAACGACACCAAATGAATGTTTAACCATCGAAAAATTACCGATCATTGTGAAATTCTAGCTATAGCTCTCCCATTAATATTAGTAGTAAGTAAGTATAGACCTCAACCATATTAGGTAAACATTCAATGGTTATCCTCAAATTTTAGCGCGCGTCCTCAGTTTCTAACAAAAAGGCACTTTCGTGTGGGTTAATATATATTTTTACGATATTGCAATGAACAATTTTATGTGTTTCAAATTTCAACATATGATAGTTTTGCTATGCTTACATACAATGCACCGTAGAAACTTTTATTAGTTCGGTGAAACTAGTAACTTGAAAAAAAGAGCTCGTTTATTTTGTTCTAACATATCGATTACACAAAGTGCTATAAATTCACATTTTTGTATAGAACTTCTCAACCATATGTAGATACGAGTCGAAAACGTATTTTTTTATTAGAAAGCGAATTTCTGAAGCAGTTGGTGATAGTGAGTACCAGTACAGCAACAGATTCATTACGTGCGCGTTTTGGTAACAAAGTTATCAGGATCTACTGATTACCTTTGCTATCTGGTAACTTTATTATTGGAATTAGTGGTAACTTAATTATTGGAACGCATATCAGACAATGTAAGTGAAAGACTTCGTGGGTGTATGTATCAAGTTTATTTAAAATTGAGTTATTACATTGGCTGATAAGTTCCGGATTTGACATTTGGCACCACAAATGTGCTTTTTGGTAACTAGTAACCTTCCAAATGGGATGTGTCAACATCGAACAATTACACTATATTGGTCTTAAAATTAATGAATTTGAAACAGTAATTTGGACATTTACTGTAATTATTTTGTCAAAATAGTACATTTACTACAATTTTGTATTAAATCTAAAAAAAGGGTAAGTAAAAGTATCCTGTTACCATTAATATTGTGTTAGTTATCTTTCAAATATAAAAACTATTTCGGTATAATCATATATTATGTTGAAAAAGTAGTACTTCGTTCGGTACCTATTTTATTAAAAATAGTTTCAACTGCATCTACACTTAATTGAACAGTTTAATGGCCCCCAGCTACAAAATGTTTGTATTGAGTACCCGAAAAGAGCTAATATCTTAAAACAACAAAGATAATTAGCGAGAAAAGTATTTTTTTACAATTTCAAAATTAAATAAATGTTTAAAACAAGTTTGGAATATATTAAAATTTAACTTACATCATACAAATAGATTTTTCATAGTTACAGTTGATTTCATTTTTAGAATCAGATTTATTTGTACTCTACACGAATTATTATTTCGACTTTACTTACCTATCAATCTTAGCACGTTCATTTAAAATTAAAGTAGCCTTTTGTTATATATATATATATATATATATATATATATATATATATATATATATATATATATATATATATATATATATTTGTATAGTTGAAACAATAAAAATTTTTTTTATTGTGTTAAGTTTTGATAGATGCAGAAAATCGACGAACAATAACAAATCTCGCAATTCCCATATATTTCATAATCAGAAATGTTAACTACTCATATAAAAACAAAATGAATGTGATAAAACACTCATTTACACATTTTAAAAATTTAGACACATAATTTAGACTTTAACACGTTCACTGATGTTCAGAAACTGAATAAAGTGAATGGATCATAGTTATTTGATTTCTACCCAATATACGGGTAAATGCGATTATCTCTTCAACTTAAAAAGTATCATCGGGTATCATAGTCAGGAGATACCTCGCCTATGAAAGCATAATTAAAAATAAATAAAAAAATTCTATTTAATGACACTAAAGCACCTTCCTAATGTATGTGCATTGCAATTCAAAAAACGAAAAGAAATAACAGCAAGTATTTAATGATCTATACATTGTAGATGCTTATCAACAAGATTATTTTTTAATTGATACTTGTGGATGATAAATATTACAAAACAATGAATTCTTAAATTATTTATGTTCTACACTTCTACGTATGACTGTAATCAATTTCTCAATATAAAAACTAAAAAGAAATCATTTTTTCTAATGATAATTTAGCAAAATACAAAAATCACAAAATTTGGTCAACTACTACTCCAATTTGAGATTTATCCCTTGTTTGTTATTCGGCTTTGTTGATACCATTATATGGTATCCAAGAGTTGTTTGGTTTTCAATATTTCTGGCTTTGTTTCTAATATATAGGTCATTAGAGGTCTGTTTGTTGCTTTGTAAATTCATGCCTTTGTTTCTTGTTTTAGGTGTTTAATACATTCTGAAGACATTCCGCGACCTTATTTACTACTTTGCCTCTTATCTCGTCTTCTACGTCTCCACAAAGTACTTGAATTTCATTTGCAGTGCTTCTGGATGGACTGAGTAGCCTAATGGTACTGTTGTTGGTCCCAAGTCCGGAACAAAAAGGAGGGTTGGGTTGGCAACCACCCCTCCAGAAAACAGATAACTAGCTCAAAGTACCGATATTAAGCCTGGGATTGGAATAATGCTCCCAGTAGATGATTTACTAAAATCGGTATTGTTGAATGACAAAAAGAATTCATAGGAATGTATAGGCCAAGAATCAAATTCACCGAATCGATAGGAACCTACCCACTAGGTAGATATCTCGTGAAAATTAGTATGAAAACAGCAGCGAATGCAGGTTTTGTGGAGAAGCAGGTGAAACATCGGAACATATAGGTTCTGCATGCCCTGGGACAGCAGACAATCATAGAAAGCGGTAAATTAGCCTCCTAGAAGCCGTCTTAAATAATAGGCATTAATTACAAATTAATGTTCTAAGAGTAAGTTACATTGTAATTATTCAAGTATGTTCATTAAATACATTAGTTATGTTTACTTAGAGAAAAATGTTGTTTTCAATAAGATTATTTTTATTGTGAAACAATTATTCAAGTTGAGCAGTTTTTATCTATAAATATGAAGATGTATGTAAATCAGAAGAAGTCAAAGTAAAGTAAAAGTTAAGATATAGTCTTTAGAAGTTAAAGTAATTCTTTACTTTTAAATAAATTTGTGTTTTTAAAATAATAAATAACTTTTAGAAACCAAAAACGTAATTAGTGTATTAAGAGATGTAGTCTAAATACCTGGGTCTAGCACATACAACAGATCTCTTTACAATTTTAAAATTAAAATAAACTAAAAATACTAGTAAAAAGTTACGTTTCTATAAGACATTATTTATATATTAAGTGGAATTATCATATTACTTAAATTCGATTATTTTGATTAATGAAATGTATGGGAATACGAATATCTCACAATTAGAAGTGCGACACTTGTGCTAACAATTCATTAAAACCTGAACGATAACTTGAAAATGAGACCTTTCATTATATTTATGAGGGTTTTTCAAATTCACACTAGAAAAATAACGTTCTTACATGACCTCTAAGGAATACCGGGACATCCGTGAGGTTTTACGTTGCATTTATTCTATTTACAAAAATCACACTAAAATCACTTGTATGTCATATAGTCTATATGTGTTACATAAAAAATGAATCACTGGTTCAGTTCTTTATCATTCTAATGAAAAAATGTATAATTAATTCAGGTTGATGCCAAGGTGTAACAAAGTCAAAACTTGAATTTTCTTGGCACGAAAATATCATAGCTTCAATTTTTTTCTATTAATTAAAAATATTTATTGGATAACTATAAAATTACTTTTTAAGTAACACATACTGGACAAATGGTACACCATACTTTGAAAATACTTAACAACTTTAGAATACAGATTCAGCAGACCTAGAAAGATGGATAGGGTGAGATGGACTGCGCGCCAGACGTTTCTTTGGCAACTTCTCTAGAATGTTGAGTAACCTTATAAAATCGGGTCTATCGTTTGAATGGAAAGACCAGCACAGCATCAATATATCCTGTTTAAAACATTGATTCAGTTAAATAATCAAGTAATTGGCAGATGAATTTTTATAGAAAATGAACAATATTTTATTACGTGTTTGGTAACAAATTTGATAATATTATAAAAGCAAGATATAGTAATTTGTTTCAATTATTTTGGTGACATTAAATATAAGTAAATTTAGTAAAATTTGTGGTGATAGTGCTCACAAAATTCCAGTTATCTTTATTAATTTGCTTTTGTTTTAAGCAAATTTTGTATAATAATTTCCATACAAATTCGTATTTGTTAAAAATAATACTTTTCTGGTTTGTGTTTAATAATATAGGTATTAGTTTTTTTACTTTCTGGCCTACTGTTAAGATATATGAAAATAAAAAAAGAAGAAGTCAGTTAGTGAGAATCATAGAGAATTATCGAGAATGATTCATCATTAAGGTTAAGATGATATATTGATATGATTTGTATTGTGCATGGAGTTGACAAATAAAGGTGTATAAGAAGGAAGACTATAAGTTAATTATTTAAAAAAACAACAGGTTATGGGCCCAGGTGATTCTGTGGATAATTAAAATATAAAGAAAATGGCTAATTCACAAATAAAAAATATTTATAACATAGAACTATTGAATGGTGAAAATTATTACTCATGGAAATTTAGAGTGAAAATATTACTAGAAGAAAAAGATGTGGCAGAATGGATAGAAAAAGAATTTGTGGAATCAGATTATACAGTGGAAAAAGACAAAAAGGAAGCTATGAAAAAAGATAAGTTATGTAAGTCATTGATAATACAATGTTTGGATGATAAGCAATTAGAATTTGTAACGGAGAAAAATACAGCCTATGGTATGTGGCAAGCTTTAGGAGATATTTATGAAAAAAAAAGGATTACCCGGGCAAATGATGCTAAGAAGAATGTTAATGTCATTAAAATTAAAAGAGAATGAAGATTTGGAAGGTTATTTGACAGAATTTGATGACCTTGTTAGGAAGATAAGAGCTACAGGGGCTGTTATGAGTGATGAGGACATTGTATGTATGTTAATGATGGGGATGCCTCCAAGTTTTGAAACAGTTATAACAATATTAGAGAATATGGATCCTAAAGTGTTAACAATAGATTTCGTCAAAAGAAAATTTAGAAGTGAAGTAGAAAGAAGAAAAGCATTAAAATCTGAACAATCAACGTATGAACAAAAATCAGCAGTATTTAATACTACAAATACTAGAAAAATAGTGTGTTTCCGGTGTCACAAGGAAGGACATATGCAAAAAGACTGTAAAGAAAGTGTACCAGGGCAATCAAATTCAAGAGTTGTGCAAGGTGGTTTTACAAGAGGTAGTTTCAGAGGAAATTATAGAGGTGGTTATAGTAGAGGAGGTTTTCGAGGATATGCAACTCCAAGTAGAGGTTTCACTCGAGGTAGAAGTTATCATACAAACTACAGAAATCAGGGAAATCATGTAGAGGTGAACAAGAAACAAAGTTCAGAAGATCAGGAAGAGCAAGATGGAATATGTTTTTTGATGAATGGTAATGAAAGTAAGATTGTAAGTAACGATAATATCTCATTCTATATAGATTCAGGCTGTACAGATCATTTAGTAAATAATAACAAATATTTTTATGAATATTTAGAATTAAAAACACCAATTAACATAGCAGTAGCAAAGAATAATGAATATTTGAGGGCAATAGGTATTGGAAATATTAAAGTTTTAAGTAAAATAAATGGAAAGATCATTGAATGCATAATAAAAAATGTTTTTTACGTTCCAAATTTAAGGAAGAATTTATTATCAGTAAAAAGATTAGAAATGTCTAATGTATCTGTAGTTTTTGAGGGTGGTCAGGTTAGTTTATATAATGAAAATAAATTGATAGGAGTAGGATTTAGAAACAGGCTTTATGAGATTATTTTTGAGTATAAGATAGAAAATCGATGTTTTATGATTGAAAATGATGACAATGAATCAATGATGTGGCATAAAAGATTAGGGCATATATGTAATGCAAATTTAAAGTTATTAGTTGATAAAAGAATGGTAAAAGGTTTGGAAAATGTAAATGTAAATAAAATTGATTTTTGTGAAGCCTGTGTAAAAGGTAAAATGACAAAACTTAGATTTGAAACAAGATCACATGCAAAAAGATTATTAGAGATTGTTCATACTGATGTTGTTGGACCAATAACGCCACTAAGTCACGATGGGGGTAAATATTTTGTTACATTTGTGGATGATTTTTCTAATTTTTGTACAGTGTATATCATAAAAGGTAAAGATGAGGTGTTTAAGTGTTTTGAAGAATATGTAAATATGGTACAATCAAAATTTAACATAAAATTGGCAGTGCTAAGATGTGACAATGGAGGGGAATATATTTCCAAAGATATAAAAGATTTATGTAAATCAAATGGAACTGTTTTAGATTATACAATACCATATACGCCACAGCAGAATGGTAAGGCTGAGAGGTTTAATAGAAGTTTGTTGGAAAAGGCAAGAACAATGATAGAAGAAGCCAACCTGCCAAAAACATTTTGGAATGAGAGCATTAGAGTAGCTGCTTATATTTTAAATCGTAGCCCTAGCAAACATTTAGAAAATGTTACACCAGCAGAATTGTGGTATGGTAAAAAACCTGATATAAAAAATATTAAGATATTTGGATGTACAGCATATGCTCATATACAAAAACAATTTAGAGAAAAGTTTGATCCAGTTTCTGAAAAAATGATTTTTATAGGATATACAAATACAGGTTATAGATTGTGGAGTATAAAAGGAAAAAGGGTGATAGTAGCACGAGATGTTATATTTAATGAAACTGATTTTATTTATAAAATAAAAAAGGCAAGTATTGAAATAAATAATAGAGAACAAAACAGTTTAGAAGAAAACGCTGAAATAGAATCCGAAGAAGATGAGAGTAATGATGAAGCTCATAAAAGAAAAAATTTTGAAAGAATAAAAAGGAAAGTCAAAATTCCAGAAAAATATAATGATTATGAATTATATATGGCATTTGATGCAGTATCATTTGTAGAAAAAGTACCAGAGACAGTGGAGGAAATAGATAATAGAAGTGACAAAAATATGTGGATACAGGCTATGAAAAGGGAAATTGATTCAATTGAGAAAAATGAGACATGGAATGAAGTAGAGAAACCGGAAAAAGCAGAAATTTTGACAGCTAAATGGGTATTTGCTAAGAAACCATTAGAAACAATAATGGAAGACAGATACAAAGCGAGATTAGTTGTACGAGGATGTGGACAGAGAAATACTTATGATTATGATGATATATATTCACCTGTGGCAAAAATGACAACAATAAGGACTCTTCTAACAGTGAGCAATCAATATGGATATTATATAAAACAACTTGATGTGAAAACGGCATTTCTAAATGGAGATTTAAAAGAAGAAATATATGTTTATGCGCCAGAGAGGGTAAATTGTAAACCAGGATGTGTTTTAAAATTGAATAAAGCTCTTTATGGCTTAAAACAAGCTGCAAAATGCTGGAATATAAAAATAAATACATATTTATTAAATTTAGGTTTTACAAGATCAGAAACTGATTATTGTCTATATACAAAAGTTGATGAAGATAAACAAATTATGTATTTATTACTCTACGTGGATGATATCATATTAGCAGGGCAAAAATTAAATAAAATTGAAATTTGTAAAAATGATTTAATGAGATGTTTTGATATAAAAGATAAAGGAGATTTAAAGAGTTTTCTAGGACTTGAAGTAAATTATATTAAAGAAGAAGGAATCTTGGAATTAAGTCAAAGAAGATATTTACTTGGAATATTAGAAAGATTTAATTTTGATAATTGCAATCCCACAGCAACACCTATAGATCCAAAGTTTAATATTTTTGAAAATAAAGATGATGAATGCACACTACCAGTAAGACAACTAATTGGATGTTTAATGTATCTGATGCTTGGAACAAGACCAGATATCAGTTACTCAGTAAATTATTTAAGTAGATTTCAAGATAAAAATAATAGTTTGGTGTGGACAGGATTAAAAAGAATTTTAAGATATTTAAAAGGAACAGTTAATATGCATTTAAAATTTGAAAGAAAAAATAATGAGAGTTTGTTTGAGTGTTATGTGGATTCTGATTGGGGAAGTGAAGTGGTAGATAGAAAATCAGTGTCAGGATATTTAATTAAATTATTTGGTAATATAGTGATGTGGGTAACAAGAAAACAAAATTGTGTGACTCTTTCAAGCTCAGAAGCTGAGTTAGTGGCATTATGTTCCGCAGTACAAGATTGCTTATGGTTTAAGAAATTATTGTTTGATATGAAAGTCAATATTCAAAATTTTAAAATATATGAGGACAATCAAGGATGTATAGCTTTGATAAAAAATCCCGAAAATAACAAACGTGTAAAACATATAGATATAAAATACAACTTTGTGTGTGACATTTTAAATACAAAGAAAATGGAATTAACTTTTATTGGAACTAAAAATCAAGTAGCAGACATTTTAACAAAGGGGCTCCACAAAAGACAGTTTTATAAGAATAGAGATTATTTAAATTTATGTTAAGATATTTTGTTTATTATTAATGTTAATAAAAGAAAAAAATCAAAATATAATATTTGAAATTTCATAGAAAAGTATTAAGAGAGGGTGTTAAAAATAATACTTTTCTGGTTTGTGTTTAATAATATAGGTATTAGTTTTTTTACTTTCTGGCCTACTGTTAAGATATATGAAAATAAAAAAAGAAGAAGTCAGTTAGTGAGAATCATAGAGAATTATCGAGAATGATTCATCATTAAGGTTAAGATGATATATTGATATGATTTGTATTGTACATGGAGTTGACAAATAAAGGTGTATAAGAAGGAAGACTATAAGTTAATTATTTAAAAAAACAACAGTATTTTCTATTTATTTGGGGAACAAAACAAATAGAATAGAGCAGATGTCTGTTTGGTTATATTTAAAAAAGTATAAATTTAGTCCATTCCTTCTCATTCTAATTTCCACCTGTGTTCCTGTTTTCATCAACATTTTATTATTTTCCGTTGTTCAGCTACCAGTTTAAAGTTCAACCAAACCCACAGGACCCAACCGGGTCAGCACAAACAAACCAACAAATTCAACTCACAATAGCTGAGAATTTAGTTGTTGATTCCAACCATCCCGGCTTTCCATAGATAAGTCCTATTCTTATATTTAATATATAGAAATTTAAGTTTGTTTTTAATTTATAACTGCTTTTATTCGTTGTGCTCTTTTGGATACGCTGTTGGTTACTTTTCAATAAGAGAAAAAATAGGTAAATAGTTTTATACTAGAGTAAATTGTGAGTGTACATAATTATTCACTTAAATAGTCCAATATTTTTTCTCGAAACTACTCTTATAAAATAGATATTGAGATGTTTTTTGAACCATTTTCAGGTTTTTACAATTAAATAGTTAAAGATGTAGCATCAAATTCAGCATTTCCAAAAAAAGTTGTTTAACCCCTAGTAATCATTACAAAAAACCTGATATAACATTGGAATGAGCATTGAATTTCCTTTGAAATGATATTAGGTTTGTCAAAATTCATAATTATAACAAAATTCATTGTTATAACAATTTCATTAAGTTTCCACCATTGAATTAATACTAAAAATAGAGATAGAACGAAGTATAGCTTGTTTAAGTAAACTTGAACTGCTGATAAAGAGAGAACGAACATCGGTGTACCACTTGCTATCTTTCTGTACTCCGTTCTAATTGGATCTTTAATATTAAGTTTATACATAAAACACCAATTATAAGCAAGTAAAAAGAGGTAGAGAGTAGTAAACCGATGCTCTTTGTCTTTCTTTAATATTAACTCTATGGTATAGCAGACGTAGTAAATATTTCATCTCAATGCTTCTAAATGTTCTTGATTTTAGGTCTCTTCTATTTTAAAATTAGTTTTTTTTAATAATTTAGAAGCATTAATATGGTCAAAGAAATAAGAAATTTATTTCATCTGATAGGGTCCACAATAATCTACATGAAAAGTTACATATGATAAAGCGATCACTAATGTGGGAGACTCTATTACTTAATGCTGATCGAAAGTTTGTAGGTTTGGATATCTTCAAACATAACCCAAATTAATTTTTCCGATATGCGATAATAAATGAAACTTGGATATACTATTATACCTAAGAATGTGCTCTCAATAAAGCAAAAACCGTTTTATCGGTGAATAATGTCATGACCACAGTGTTTCAGAAAACCAAAGGTGTAATATTTGTTGGTTATTTAGTAAAAGGAAAAAACGATAAACTGCTGATTTGCAACTGCCCATTCGTCTTTTATTTTGGTAGAAAAATTACCCAAATTGTGATACTTATCAAAGATAATTTTTTCGATGATTTGAAATTGTAAACTCGATGGGCTGAGTGTGTAAAGTTGAAATAGGCTCTATTCGAAAAATCATAATTTTCGTAGTTTTATTATAAAATTTTTAACAAGAACGCTGTGTCATCATTGGAATAGTAATCTTATTAGGATCTTCAACCGGTCTGCTAGTTAGCCTTTTGGTGAAATTAAAGGACGTTTCAATTTTGGTCTTGATTTAAGATATTGACGCGAAATTTCTCATTAAGTTACTTAAAGTTTACTTGTAATAAATTTTCATTTAAAATTTGTTATACCTTCACATCCCTAGATGCTTGAAGATTGGCAAGAGGTTGTTTCATTCCTTTTCCTACCTGCCAGATAACAGCCTCAGGCGGTTGGCCTTTGAATGGCCATTCCCCACAAAGTAGTTCGTACCACACAGTCCTATAAATTATACAAAGTATTTCAATCATTTGTCAAAATAATAAGATTAAAAAATATTTACTTTATGTAGTAAGGAAATTGTTGTATTGAACATTTAGAAAGATCAAATGAATTTAATAACATTGTGTATGAAATGCTAAATAAAAAGGGAATTGTTGAAATAATTTAAAAAACTGATTTTTTTGGCACATTACAACAAGTAATTATTTATAAGAAGTGGTTTTCCTGGAATTAAATATTTGTATATAATTGCACTGCTCAGCAAAATAAAGCAAAATTTTCATTATTTAATTACAATTAAAAAATAAAATTCGAAAAAACTGATTTTTTTGGCACATCTTCATGTAATTATTTATAAAAAGTGGTTTTCATGGAATTAAAATTTTGATACAACTGCACTGTTCAGCAAAATAAAAATTTTCATTATTCAATATCAAAAAATATTGCAGCAATTTCGAGTAAAAATTTGCTATATGGATATTGATCAATATGAAATAAATAGATTTTTAATTTTAACCACTATTGTAGGAAATAAAATATTCAACATGAAATGTATACCAAAATGTATACAGATGAGATTAAAAAAGAATCTGAAAAACAATTAAAGGGACTATTTTAATATCATATACTATCAACTGGACTTGATTGGACATTATTCTGATTTTATGTTGAAAATCGTCGCATATTTCAATGAGCCTAAATTGTAAATTGTGAAGCAGATTTAAGAAAGCTCATAAGCGACTATTAATACATCCAAATGAAGTAGTTGGCTGGCTGTATGATTGCTTGCATTTCGATCTCTTTAGTTAGTTCATTTTAGGAAGATTCTTGAGATATGTACACTGTACCTGAGAGTTTAAAGATGACTTATTTTAATGATCAACATGTTAGTGTAATTTACCCCTTATTATTGCCAACTTACCACTACACACATACTTTGGTATTACTGCTCACACCTTTTTTCTGTATACTAAAACATGTTGATTATAGGGCAAATCTAGACTGACGAAATAAACAATGATCTTTTTTGAACTTTAGTTATGCTGCGATTAACAGAAGTCCAATTTCAGGCACTCTGGGTCTTAAATTGATTTTTCCTAATCATCTCTTTATCGTATCATTGCTCATTTCTTGTTGATAGTACTATAAAAAATATTTGCAAAACTTAGTAGATCCAATAAACCATTACTAAGTTAAAATTAATGGAACCGTTGGTGATATTAATATTGAATACACTGTTTATACCACCACTACCCCAACACTCACAATTACACTGGCTGACTACGGGTAGGTAGATAGTTCTCCTTTAGTCTCTGAAGACAATAGCTTGGTTATCGAAACGAGCGTCAGACAGTGTAATTGTGAATGTTGGTGTAAACAGTGTATTCAGTACCAATAAACCATGATCTTAGTATTGCAAACAATCTATCCCGATTCATATCAATTACATCGTCTTATGATGGTCTTTGATTTTTCCTGTCTCTTGAAACCTTCCTAATGTTATGAAAAACTATACTACATGGAATCTTTGTGCCATTTATACTTGTAAGAAGCCTTTTTCAATCAATAGCTGTATTCTTTTTAAATAAGTCACATGGCTAGGTTCGTAATTAAGACAAAATCATTTCAAAATAAACTGTTACTTGCATTTTAGCAAATTTATGTTTTGGACAGCAGCAAAAAGTTATATTAGTTCTAGTTAAATTTGCCAAAAGTTGGTAATACAAGTTTAACTTGTTGTATTTTGGCCATTAAACTACAAAACACACATTGTGCTTTGCTTTTTAATGACTACACTAGCTCAAAATGTTTAATTCTTGTGAGTTTTCTCACTATACCATGTTGGTTCAGCAACTGGATTACTTCGACATTCTTGTAGTTGTGAAGCCATTCTTTATACTTCCTTGCAAAATATATTTCCTAGTTTGCTACCATTTCCATTTCTAGGTCCATTTAGAGCTCGCCGTTTCTCACATACTAAAGAGCGTTAACAATACCATTCAATAATTTGTTTTGGAATCTTGTATGATTTCAATGTTGCTTGCACTGGCATAAACCCAAAGTTGTATGCTGCTATGTCCACACAAGCCTACAGAACTTATTTTGAATTGATATTTCAAAGTTTTTACCTAGTTTCATATTCAAGTTCAGGCCTAGGTACTTAGAGACATTTGCATATGAAATAATATGATTATGAGCATTTGAAGAGAGCTTTATTCAAATAACAAATTATGCATTAATTTTGCTGGAGACCGTAGTACAGAATATAACAACAAATGAAATTAATATTTTTGTTAACTATAATAATTGAATGAAACTTTAGCATTTACATAATTAATTTTAGGATTTTTTCTAATTATAAAAAATTGGTAAAACAAAAAACACGCTGAAATTATGAAACATTCATGTTTAGTTAGGCCGAGAGAGGTTAGCGATAAACTATATTGTGAATTGATCAAGCTTACCCAAAGGCGTAGACATCTGAAGCTTTACTAAATGGCAATTCTTCATCATGAGGTTGGTGGGCGTGTAAGCTACGCATTATTTCTGGAGCTAAATAACACAACCATCCTGGAGGAATGCCTAAACTATCCGTCCGCCTTAAAAATTAGAATTACAATATATTTTGCTTATTTATGGAAAAAACAATTATTAGAAATTATTACTTAAAAATACAAAATTAGTTAACTCACCTATTTCCAAAACATAACTTTGTTACACTGAAAAGTCCAAAATCTGTAATGACTACTTTGCCGTTTTCTACAAAAATATTTTTACTTTTCAAATCTTTATGAATAATACCTTTCGCATGTAAGTATCCCATTCCCTAAAACAGGAAATTATTCAATACAATATTTACATTTAGATTGTTTCAGCACAACAAATCAAAACGAAATGTAGCTCATGTAACGCAATAATTAACAAATATAAGACAAACAAAAATTGGTTCGCTTTTGAATAGGGAACACCAAAGTGGGAAAAAAATTACTATACAAAGAGTATAATAATATCTTGTTGGTATTTACCTGAGATATTTGTTGGGCGACATTAGTGGTCTTATTCATATTGAATTTATCTTTCCTGAGATGTATGTGTGTGTACAAAGTTAATCCTTTAGACAAACTTGTTACTATCGCTAATTTAGGTGGTTTCATGCAAGCACCCATAAACAAAATTAAATTTTCGTGTCTGGTTTTTCTGAAAGTCGAAACTTCATTTTTAAATTGCTCTAACGTTTTTTCGTCTTTTAAATAATTAACATTTAATACTTTTACTGCTACATCACCATGCCATTGTCCCCGGTAGACCGTTCCAAATCGCCCGGTTCCTATGATGTCGTTCATTTTCAACTCATCGTAAGGAATGTCCCATTCTCTCATAGATAACTAAAAAACATAAAAATTAAAGTATTTACTGTAGATATTTATTATTTTTGCATTAAATGACCGAGATAACTGTAAACATTTTTCAAGCCAATAGAGTAAACTACCAATAGAAAGTGAAGTACATATATTTAGTTTAATTTTCTGTCACAAATGTTCACAAAGTAAATTTCTTCACAATGAAAGTGGATCCTTTAAATTATTGTCAGCGATATTCTAGTTTCTGAATGATTTCTGTAGGGTGGCTCTTGTAGAAATAAAATAAATCTTTATTGTAATAGTCTCTTGGACATCTTCCAAATAATTTTTGATTAATTTAATATTTCTAAAGAGGATTTTTGAATTGGCATATGATTATAATAATTTTTAAACATTTATAGATCGGTTGATTTATAACTGAAATATTGACCAAATTTGCAAATTATAAAATATATTTACTAAATTTCTATAGAAAAATTGCGAATTGGGAATTGGAAACCTAAGCGTGAAAAATGAATAATATATTGACAATTGGTTAAAAATAATGATAACGAAATTAAAAATAGTGTAGGAGATGTTTTGTAACATTTCAATGGATTCTTTAGTTATTATAATCACATTTAGAGAGCGTGGTTCTATCTACTCAAGTTGATCTCATAGGTTACATGAAGAAAATCGAAACATAAACGTGAAATAGTGTTGAAGATGTTTTGCATCAAAGATTTTTCAGTTTACAATTCAAGAAAAACAAGGAGGCAAATATACTTGCAGGGTAAGGAGCACACAAGCGTTTTGCTGGCTCAGAATGTTTCTATGTTAACGGAAAATGCAACTACAAGAGCTTGAGAAGAAGGAAGAGTCCAAAAAAGAAAAGAATTACTTTGGTGTATTCTTCCATTCTAAGAAAAACCTTCAGAACTTGAAATTACAAGATCTAATGTCTCTTAGTAAACATATCCTACACCTTCTCATTGGATTACTCACAGGATATCGCCTAATGAGAATAGAAGAAACGGGAAATTCTTAACGCAAAACTTTTAATAGCAAGGAAGTGACAATATTTTATATAATTTAAAGTACTAGAATTATTATAAAAATTTTTTAGTATTACTTATACCAACTAATTTTATAAACTTTTCGTCAAGTTTGACCCGCATTTATTCTAATTTTTTACTTACACTATTCTGTCGAGGCCATCGATGTCCATCAGTAATAGTCTCACTATCAGAAACTTGACTATCTTGAGAGTCTACCCGAACAGGAGTCTTGTCAGAATCCGTACTTGTACTTTCTGAGGTTTGTGATGCTGTTCTATCATTGTCAGTAGATTGTTGAGAACTTACTAGATCCCGATGAAAGAGAGGTACGTTTGGTAACGGGTGAGTTTCTAACGTCACTTCGTTCGTTGTTTCACCGAGTGTGACGTCTGTAATAATAAATATAAATGATAAATTTATGAACAAAAATCACAAAAAATTTGGGATTTGGAGTTTAAGCTTACAATACACAATATGAAAATTTTTCTCAACAGATTTTGTCAGTAATAGATATAGTGATAAAAATCAACCATTAAGTTGAAAAACTATGGGTTGAAATTGTACTGCACTACTAAAATTATTAAAAAAGCCATTTCTATCTAAGTCTCCCTAAATTCTATAATGATAAAACCAGTTAATGGTTACCCAAGAGAGCTGGCTAATAAGATTATAAATGAGAACAATCATAACATGAAACAGGTACCTCGAAACGAAAGTAAAATGTATTATAAATTTCCTTACATTAGAGGATTGTCAACAAAGATGGCAACTTATTTATGCATATCTGAGACAAAACACCTAGACTCCAATATTCCAATGTGATTTATAAAAGAAATTGTTTAGTATATATAAGAGATACATCGGTATGAATAAACAGTACTTGAAAATCAGAATATACCAAAATGAATATCATTGTCGAGAACATAATAACAACAAGAAAGATAAAACAGCTCTGGCCCAACATCATTTCACCGATGGTCACAACTTTAATTTTGATGATGTGAAAATTCCGGATAAACCATATTTTGAATGTTTATAAGTCAACATATTGTAACCAGACAAGTAGTTGATGGTAACAATTAGAATAACTCCAACAGTTTTTACCGTTCATGCTTTTGTTAATATGGGAAACTTTGGAAGTATAATAATTTAAAAAGGTATGTTGTTTGCACAGGTTTTACTTATACATGTATGCATGGTTATTCAGTTTTATACAACAATGTTCTTTCTTGTTCATATTATATAATTTGTCTTAGATACAGTGTGTCCTATTCATTTAAACTTATTGATTATTGTTTTACTTCTAATTTCACAATTTTCTGTTTACTTGTTTATCTTTCTCAAAGTTTAAGTTATAATGTACCATATATTTTTAGCCTCGATAAAGAAATGAAAGATCGAAACGTAAGCATTTTAAAAAACTCTTGGACGAATCCTCAACCTACAACACCATTCGAAATTATATTTTTGATTTTTTGATATTTTTAACACTGTACCTGGAAAATGAAAAGTAGATTTTTGACTAGAATGAGGGGTCGTTAAGGTCTGAACTGCAGGACTCGACGGCGTTGAACTATTACAACTAGATGTATTGGAACTGGAATCGGGAGGCTGAAAATAAATAAATCAAATAGTTAATCAAAGAAAACCGTTAACAATTTTTTCACCATTACAACATTACAATCATACAACAATTCTATGACTTACTGGAAATGGTGGAGTGTTTATTGATGGTTGCGGATGTGAGTTTTTTCTAGCTCTAGTTCTCGTTAACGAATTAATCATATTTTTTCCACTAGCCCTTCCCATTGTAGGAGACACAAATGTGGTTCCTGCAACAGATTATAATGATTCGATTTATATTGTTTTAAAAAATTTTCAGTTTAATAACAGTAATAACAGGAATAGGGTGGTTGTTCAATAATTTTTATTCATTCCCATTGTTAGGTTAGGTTAGATTGGCCTTATCGTGAAATCTTTGTAATAAACCTTGCCAATGTCAACTAATCAGCTCTCCGAAACGCCGATACTATTATTTATTCCCAGTCACATTCTATCAAGAATTCTGAATGCATAACACACCACAATAATAGAAAAAAAACTATCAACACATACAGGACACTAGACAATTGAGAAGAAAGATAAGATAAAATAAACGCAATAGATTTGAGAATAAAGAAAAAATGAGTATAAAAGTGATTAGAACCCTGATCTGATATTTAAAAATATAAATAGAATGATATAAACAGAAGGAGTCAGTTAACATTTATTTACACTTACCCGTGTCCATAGGAAAATTTTTCTTAAATTCATTAAGAAGTTCTGTAGGTAGTCCACAAGAAGGCGTCACTTTATCTTCACAGTCCCTGTGACAAGTATATTTACATTCTTTACACTTTAAGCCAGTACCAAAATAAATTGGTTTTTGACAGTATCCACATGAGGACATCATCTTAAACGTTTTGGTGAATCTGTGATTAATTTGATGAGTCATTATTTTACCCAGCACTGTTGGAGTTCGAGGAGACTTCGGAACTTGAAGACTAATAGCTAAAAATCGAAAAACACTTTTATTCAAAGTAACATACAAATATACAGATTAATAACGAGTAAGGTTTATGGATATGAAGTAAACCAAAATTATAAAATGGATAAGTTCTTTATTAAAGTCTCAGTTGAATGTTTGAAATCTGACGCAAGTCATTAATATGCTTTTATCAATTAAAATATATTCAAAATAACTTACATTTATAACTATTATCATCACTGTCACCTCCACCTAAAGTATGATTATATGGTGGTGACTTAATAGGACTCGTAGTTAAAGGACTAGAATAACCCATCGTGTTTGGTCCTGGTTCTGTAGGTAATCTTCCTCTTCTACCGACAGATCCTGTACCACTAAAAGATAAAATCATATTAAAAGTAGATACAATGGTAGTGTAGGAATGGTGATCATTGCCAGAATTCTAAAGAAGATTTAGTACAATTTAGATTTATCTTGTTTATTTCTATGATCTTTACATCATCCGGTTTCAATGTACAAGGTGTCAAACATAAGGTGACTCATATACTTTTCTTCAAACCAGTAAGAGTTATCAAAATATTTTAACAACAAAAGTTCTTTGTTGTTGTATTTAAAGGAATTTTCAGATTATTGACTTTTAGATTATACAGGGTGTCCCAAGTCTTCAGTATCGACATTAACTTATGCATTTTAGAATATCTTTGACTGTTAGAGTAACCAATAAGGAGGTACTGAGAAGAATGGCTAAAGATTTATAATTACTTGTAACTATTAAGAATAGAAAAGCGTCCTACCTAGGCCATATATTTCGGAAAGAAAAATCCGGTTTGCTACAGCTTATCGTGGAACTTTTAAAGTTTTTTGATAACTCTTACAGGTTATTCACCATGTAGTAATTTGTATAAACTATTTTTAATTGTATTATGATTTATACAGAACTAAATGAAAATATGGAAAAATATCTCTTATTATTCAGTGTACTATTGCATTTTTGGGTTCTCTAGAAAACTCTAAATGTATTTCATATGTTGCTTTCAATTAAAGACATTGACTTACTTTATTGGCTTTGAATCACTTTCTCCTTTAGGACCAGCCAGTTGTGACTCGTGTGATTTACTTTTGGTTAAGGGATATTCAGGTAATAACGATGGTGGAATGCCAGTTTGATGTCTTCTTCTAGCGGGAGGCGTGGTGGGAAATTTAGCACCTAAAAATAAATTATCAACAAATAATTGACCTGCTCTATAAATGTTTAGCAAGCTTCTATATGTTTACCGTTATTTTCAGTAAAAAATAACTTTTTTTATAAATTTTTGAAAGCTCATAACTCAGAAATTGGAAAACTAACTGTAGGAAAATGGGTATTCTAAGGGTTTTTCTTATTAAAGCATATGACGGGGTTATTTTGAACTCATAAGAACTAAATTTTATTATCAGACAATTGTATGAAGAAATAGAACCTTCGGTTCAATTTTAAAAAATACAATTAATTAACTCCAAAACAACGATTTGGATAAACGAGGATGGAAACATGGAACAGGTCGATAATGTTAAGCGTCTAGTAACATATATAACCTAGAAAAAAACAGACAAAACAACATATAATTCGAATAAGATTCTTCACTGTACCATGATGGAATAATAATAATAATAATATATGAAACAAAACAAACAGGATTAAATAAAATCTTAATTAGAAGCATTAGAAATCTGTATAGCAACAACAATAATTACGTCAGAATGCAAGATGAAAAATCAAGAATATTTAAAACAAACAATAAGACAATGCGTATTGCATATTTCCACTGTTATACACAATCATCTTCGATGAGGCTAGAAAAGAAATGAAAACCAGTTTCAAAAGCTATAAAATAGGGCACTGGAAAATTAACACAGTTGCACTAACAGAAATTGTCATATTTGCAGAAGACAAAGAAACTCTAAACCAAAATCTCGAATTGTACGACCAAACAATAAAAAAATTCAGTATGAACATAAACACAAATAAATTTAAGATGATGATAATAAACAAAAACACACACAAATAGTAAATAAACAAATAGAACACTTCAAATACCTTTTCTCAATGACATGAAAAATTAGAGAACTAAATAACAGAAAGAACAGCAAACGCAGGAAGAAAACATGTTTTCTAGCATACAATGGAATAACCAAGGAAAGTATTATTTATACTCATACTAACTTATAGTTCCGAAGCATGAGCAACGACCGAAAGACACAGACATAGATACAAACAATAGAAATTAAATTCCTCCGGAAAATTGATTAGACCACATCAAAAACGAAACATACAGGCAAATATTAAATACACAACATTCAGAATAATAATTAGACGAAAATCAACTAAAATGGTTTAGACTTGTGATAAGGTTGAATGAGGAAACGATTACAAGAAGAATGTTAGAAGCCAGAACAGTACGAACAAGAAATAGAGGAAGACCTTGATGGATAAAATCAACAAAACGACTGAGAACAGAAGGAAGAAACTACATGAAGTAATACCATAAACAAAAGAACAAAAACATTGGAAAAAATTTTGAAAGAAAAAGAAACTCAACCCCACGTCTTACACCTGTAAGGGTAGATATACATATGGATTAAGTAAGATCAAATAAGAGAAAAATAAACCAACTTTGAACAGTATGAATTCTTTGTTATCAAACAGGTTGAGCACAAATGCTAATTAGAAGAGACACTGAGTAGCTTAGGGGAAGTGCATGAATTTATAAGTGGTCTTAAAATTGAAGTCTCCAGGATAATAAGGGGTGACCTTGACGTTCGTGGAAATTATGCTGAACACACTGTTTACACTAACACTACACAACTCTCATAATTACACACCTTGAGTCTCTGAAGACGATTACTTGGTTATCTAAACGCGCGTCAGACAGTGTAATTGTGAGTGTTGGTGTAGTGATAGTGTAAACAGTGTTTTCAGTATGAATATCACCAACGGTTCCAGAAATTCTAACTTAAATGAGGAAATTAGGTTAGCAATGGAAACTGACAGATAGAAGAGGAATGGCATTCTTCTTGTATAATTTGGGTAATATATTCCACATAGTTAATTGTTCACCAATGTTTTGCTTATTATTATAATACTCATGCTATACTATAAATAGCTTTGGAATTGTATCAATTATGAATTTGTTATTTTCTGTCTTGTTTCATTCAATAGAGAAGCTAGAAGATATTTTTAATTAACACTTTTGTAAAACAATAAAAAAGGAGAGCAAAGAAAAACTAAAAAATAGAAAATAAGCTGGGGAAGGAAAATATAATGAGATTCAGCAAAGACTCAACTGAGTTGGGCTTATAATGAGAAGAAAACCAACTAAAATGATCCAAAGAATAACGCAATGGAGGCCAAGGAGAAGAAGCAAGCCGAGAAAGACTTGGAGAAACAAAATAGAGGAGGACATAAGAACACTTAATATAAAATTGAAAGGCTTGATGATGATGATGAAAACAATAAAATAAAACTAGAAGAGAAAGTTACAAAGTTAGACGAGACGATTCTTTTGTTCTGAATCTGTTTTCAAAAGTCTTCTAACACATACACATTTCAAGTGATATTAATATGCAAGAAGTAATTTTAGTTGATTTACTCTTTTGGTTGATAGATATTTCATGTTTATTCCCAACGGTACTCTACCAGATAACTAGTGCCTCATTTTCCTGGGTATCGTGATTTCAAGGTAATATATAGGTAAAACGAGTTCAATGCTCAAAACTGATACCTCTCAAAGCTTGAACATAAAATCTCAAGCAATACCAAACTCATACCACAAAGTGACTACCTTGAAGTTATGTATTCCTTTTAAAAGATATGAATAACAGCTGACATCAGATTTGGGAATTTGATAGTACTCTTCGATTTTGCTGGAAATGATGAAATTTAAATGATGAATTTAATTTGTTTCAATTATTTTTAGCAGCTTTTCAGGTGATTAATACATAATAGACACAAAATATATGGAAACTAGATTTAAACTCGATTAAAAGTTTGCAAAGAAACTGGTTTAATTTGATGATCTTGGAAAAAAAAATATTTTTGCACTTTTGATTTTCTGAAAAATGAAACATTTAATTTATTGTTCAAAGATGGCAACTAAACTGAAAAATATATAAAAACAGCAATTTGAAAAGAAATTAAATTTACTTGGAATTAGAACAAAATGTATACGAAAAAACCTTCTTATGTTAATTTGAAATATATAAGATCTTAAGTTAAAATATGCATATTTGTGAAATATTTCAAAAAGTACAGATCATTTGCTTGTAATAGAATCTGTGTTTGTCACTGTAATTTTATATCAGCAGATATTAGAAAATATGTGATTTAGCTTTGTTAGGAAATAAAGCTTTACATTCATTTTTAATAGAAATATTCCACAAGTTTAACAATCATTCAAAATATGTAGACACTTTTCCATAAAAATATTAACACTTATTCAATCCTTCATAAAGTAAATATCTCAAGATAAATATTCGATACCTATATTTCATTGTTTCTTCAATTTCTTATTTCTTAGCCCTTTTATATATGTTTATTCTTCTAAATTTTCTTGAAGAAATTTAGAAGAATAAACATATTTCATTGTTTTAACCAAAAAATTACAAGCAAGTCTTGGCATTAAATTATTGACTATAATGACAACTCAGTTATCAAAATCAGTAGGGCATTTGTTTAAATCTAAAATAATCAATGATAATGTCTGGCAATAGCAAAATATGGATTTACTTAAATATTTGGAAAATTCTTATACACTCATTTAATAAAAAAGAGGAAACATTCTTTCCAGCTTGTTTTAAAGAAAAAACAATGATGAATTTCTTCGAGTAATTTCAAGTATACTAACTACACAAAAATTTAGTTGCATATATTGTTATACAAAATATTTTGAGAAATTTACTGTTGAATTCAAATCATTAAATTCAAATATGCACACATATATAATCGCACAATAAGGATAAAGTAGCATTCAAGTTAGAATTTTACGAAATTATTTATTAAAGAAAATTTTAGTACAATAATTTATGACTACTCGGTTTTTAGAGTTGGTAATTATTAAATTGGTTATTTTTTTATATTTTCATTTACATAACATATATGAGCATACAATTCATGCATAATTATAATCAACTATCTTTTAAATTATGTATTCCCATTCTAAAGATTGTAGAACTTCATTCTCAGTGCTAATATTTTCCAACAATGCAAATTTTTCATTTTTCCTTTCCACAATTCGTATCTTTTATGAAAAATTCGCTTAATTAAACGATCTAATAACTATGTTCAATACCCTTCTTAACCCTTAACTACCATGGCCGGGTCATATTTGACCCTATACGCTGCGAATCATATTGTTTTAAATTAATTATATATTTTCCATTTTGTTCATGATTCCGCGCTCATAAAATTTCTGGTCCTTATCAGCAAAAAACTGAACTAGATGCGATTGAAGGTCATCATCATTTGTGAAAGTTTTACAATTCAAAGAATTCTGCAAACTTAGAAATGAATAGTAATCAGATAGTGCAAGATCAGGGCTGTATGGAGGATGTGGTATCACTTCCTACCCAAGCTCCAATAGTTTCCCACGAGTTGCCAGAGATGTGTGAGGCCTTTCATTATTATGGTGGGACACTAAATCTTTCCGATTCGACAATTCTGACCTTTTTCTTTAATTGCATCAGAATTTATCGTTTGATTCCTTAGAAGCAGCTGAAAAAACACAACACCTTTGTAATCCCACCAAACTGACAGCATGAGCTTTTTTGTTGTCTTTCAGCTTTCAATGTGGTTTTTGCTAATGTTCCATGATCGTTTTCGAACTATGATACTGTAGAGGACCCATTTTTCATAACCAGTGATGATTCTTTTCAAAAAAGGGTCGGTTTCATTTCGTTTAAGATGCATTTCGCAAATTTTGATTCTTTGTGTTAAATGAATTTCTTTCAAATCGTGTGTTACCCAAATATCAAGGTTCTTAACTAGTTCAAGACATTTCAACTGTTTTTTAATTGTTGTGTGAGAATATGAGTAAAAAGCGAAGGTACTTAGTTGCCAACCATATATATTTAACTAATTGGAAGTAGAGCGGGTTGCTCACGCATCTACCTAATCTTTAAGCGACTATAGACCTACCTATCGTAAAAGCCAGGTAGCTATTGTCAGTCGTTAGTGACTTGCAGCCATTTGGGGTCAAATTTGACCAACTTATGATTCAAAAGTGACATAAAAACAATTTGTGAATAATAAAAATGGCGAGTCCTAGCAATAGTAAGAGGGTTTTAACAAAAAATGAACTTTAAAACGAACTACAACATATTATGGATTGCAAAATGATTATGAGTTTTGATCAAGTAAGTGAACATAACAGTTATGATTCTCTATTTGAGCAAGAAATACAGAATGAAGATAATGAAAGAAACGTTGATAATTTGTTTAGGCGTAATTGTAATTTCAGTTCACTTATCCTCTACAGAGAAGTAAAACATTGTGATTGTATAATTGTATAAACAAATCTTAAAAGACAAAGGTGAATGCTACTGTGTTTAACATTATAAAAACTTTAGGTATATTATCAAAAATAGCACTTTTGAAATTAACAGATACAAATTTTATTTTTTAGGCGTTGCTAGATTCACTGTGCTTCGAATTATTGAATATAGAAAGGTTGGAATAATCGTCTCTTCTAACTA
Source organism: Diorhabda sublineata (assembly GCF_026230105.1). Lineage (NCBI taxonomy): Eukaryota > Metazoa > Arthropoda > Insecta > Coleoptera > Chrysomelidae > Diorhabda > Diorhabda sublineata. The sequence continues at coordinate 9,693,179 of NC_079484.1, forward strand.
TTATGGAGGTCGTCCAGGAATTATAGAAACCTTCGAAAATACAACAAAAAATATAATTCGGTGTATTGTTCAGTTTTTTTTAATGAATGAAATTATAAAATAATAAACAAATGACAAGATTTACCACAAATTTCTTGATCATCATTACATAAAGTTATGAAAGAAATAAATTTTAAGTAAGCCAAAAAATATACTAATTTTTAAATGAAGTGAATAATTCATATGTTACCGATAGAATAAAATTGTATGTAGGCTGCCACCATATCATTGTAAATTTAACTCTTCAGAATTTAATAGGACTCGAGTAAAAAATGAAGTTGCAGCCAAAAATATTACTTTTAAACAAAAAGATTTAAAGAATCTTCTAATGCAAGCCTAGGATTGTGGATGGTCTTATAGAATCGATAATTGTTTCTTTCTCTAGTGATATTAGTGAGGCATATTCTCAGTGAATAATTATTCATAACTTTATAAAAATTTGTTTAGTGTTTCTTTAGTTAATAAATAATAGACAAACTGAATACACTGTTTACAGTACCACTACACCAACACTCACCATTACACTGTCTGAGTGTCTGGGTGGGTAGGTAGTCTCTGAAGACAATAACTTGGTTATTGAAACGAGCGTCAGTCAGTGTAATTGTGAGTGTTAGTGTAAACTACTTATATACTGAAGATAAGTAGTTTACTTTCAGTATCTGAAGACGATAACTTGGTTATCGAAACAGACAGTGTAATTGTGAATGTTGGTGTAAACAGCGGGTTCAATATATATATCACCAACGGTTCCAGAAATTCCAACTTAAATAATAGACAATGTAATAATAATTCTGATAGAGGTACTGTCAAATGCTTTCTTACAAATAATATACTATTTGGAAGTTTCCTGTTCTATATAGGTACCTAATCTTACTATGAAATGTTCCAAATAAGAAATCTATGGAAAAAGTGATGAGAAATATATTATTCTGCTAAATTGTATTACATACAGATATTTTTGATGATTTATTTCTACATAGAACAAAAAATATTTTTTGTATTTGTAAATCAAATAAGTTCTTGTATGGAAGATTTTCTTATTTTTCATACACAACCAATTTTTTATTCAACTGACCTTCATTTCTCACATAGCTCAGTTTTCAGAAAAAAAAAACATCCCCTTAATAGTGATCAGAAACAACACAGAGCTTATCATTGTTGCAAAAATTTTTTCACCAATAAATACAATTGTTGATTTCAAAAGAGTTTATTACAGTGTGAACAGAAAGAAGTTAATCTAAATATTACTAGAAATAGAAATTCCAAATAAACTGATTATGGTTTTGGAAGAAAGTAATTTTTTGTCGACCTCCTACTCCATTTGAAAATTTCAATAAAATATCAGTCTCCATTCAAAAAGATCCTCTATCTACATTTTGAAACTCTACTTCTAAGGTTGAAATCAAAGTAAATCTTAGTAAATTTGTGATGACACTTATAGCTTTCCTTTCGAAAATGATCTTATTTTTTCCAAATTATACCATCAGCTCACCTGTTCTCACTTTGATATGGTGGGTCAAATGAAGACATCCATTCAATTCATTGTATTCAGCCGAAAATGGACTTGTCAATAAAAAAAGTAAAATGAAAATAAATTCGTTAATCTTAACAATGTTAACGATGTTAATCACAAGACATAATAAAACAAGTAAATATACCCTCAAAGTTTTCAATCATTTGTCAAATACCTAAACTAAGGTATATCCGTATACAAAAGTTGGTGCTGCATTGGTAAGGGGGGAGGTAAGTATCTCAATTCATCTAATTTGAATAAAATTAATTGGGACGTAGAATGCAACTTCTATTTCTTATATTCGCTGTTATACAGCTGCCAGATTGGAGCTTAGTTGCCACCAAGGACCCAACCCGTGTACTACCATCTTATCCAAATCAACTTCAATACTTGGAACTTAGTTGAGGGCTGCAACCGTCTGTAGATAAGTCTCAGTTCTCATCTATAATACATATAAGTCAGATTTGTTTTTAATTTAAAACTGTTTTTTATCCATTTTGCTATCTTGGATATACGGTTAATTCCCTGATAGGACTCCAGTTAATATTCATAAATTGTTCTTACTTAGGTTGGTACATTCAGCAGATCATCTCTGGTTGTAGTTTCCCAAGAGAAACTTTGCATATCTCAGCCCGTGTAGGTTGTCCCAGTAATTGGTTTTACCCTTATCTACTAACTCGTTTAATTTGTCTAGGCAGTTTAGATTTTATGATATTGGAGCTTAAAGCTCTAATGGCTGCTTGACTAGCAAACAGGATGATGATTTCTTATTTAAGATACTTCCTATCTAGATTTAACTTGACACCTTTTTCGATTGCATAAATTTCTGCTTGAAAAATGCTTGGGGTATTGCCCAAGCTTTTGAAGTGTGGTTCAGGGCCTGTACACTCCTTCTACACGCCTGTACTTCTACAACTTGATATTAAGATAAATTAAAATAAAAGCTAAACTTTTATGGTACTTCATTCTTCCTTCCAGGATTGGTCATTTTTTAAGGACTTCTTTGGCAATTAGACAATATTTATTTCAGAATCAGTGATAATGAAATAAACTCAAAATCGGACTGTAATGTTTTTTATGAATGTTTTAGTTTGAAAAGTTATCATAAATCAAATAAGCTTCCAGAATTCCAAGGTAGGTCAAATTACTGACAATTAAATTTTTTGAAACAATTATTTTCCTCATTAACTCAAGTAGTCCGCTTTTTCTCTACAAATTTGTCTGAGCCTGAATCTCATCACCAGTTTTTATTGCCCTGTAAAACTCATATGCTTATGTTTATAATAAAGTTTCCTATTTTCAATGTTGTATGTTAAGTAATCGAGTTAAACTTCAAAAACTAATATTTGAAATAAAAATGAATGAATTAGTATTCAAACATTATTTGTTTTTGTACTAAACATTTTAAGTAGCATCATCTCATATTCATGCACTTATACTGATACATACCATAATGTAATGAATGATAGAAGTAAATATTTGAAGATTCAAAAATTGTTAATTTTATAAAAGTCATGCACATGCATACCTTTCCCCCTCCCTTGACCAGGGGGAGTTAAAGGAGGCCCAAGCACATTACACTGAGCATTCAAAGTGTCAATGCTAGACACAGAAGAAGAAGGAGGAATTATTGCACCTCCTTTATTGTTATTCAAACCTAAGTTCTCTTCAGATGGGACAGAAATTCTTGCACATCTAGATCGTCCTGGCCTTGGTGATAACCCAGTTTTTACTTGGTGGTGATGATCAGGAACCCATGAATCCCAATGAAGGTCGGGTATATCATTGCAATCTTTATCTCCTCGTTTTAGTTTATCTAAAAAATAAATCAGAATGTTTAATAAAATATATTACGAGGTATAATTTTCGAATTTATAGTTTTTACAAATGACTTTCCTGATATTACATATATTGCTTTAAATTTATGAAAAACAAATTGAAAAAAGCTGAAAATTGGCGATAAGTTAGCTTTACTCGAATCTTTGGTGATATTCATACCAAAAACATTGCTTACTACCACTTCACCGACACTCACATTTACAATGTTTGATACTCAGTTTTATAACGATGTTATCATCTTCAAAGAATGGTAGTAAATAGTATTTTGTCAGTGTAGGTTATTGTATGAAAAGATTTTTGATACTTTAAACTGGATAGCTTTTAGAAATTTTGTTGGTAGAGCTGAAACCAAAACTTCAGCAAAGAAAAAAACTGGTAATTTACTAAAATAGACCAAAAAACATTTATTAAAGACGATATAGAAAGAGATCTAAAGTGAGTAATTTGAAGGAAATTAAGGAAATACAAAATATTTCTGTTTTTATTATTTCTAATTGATAAGTATGATCATAGTAGGCAAATATTGTACTTTATTATAGTTCCAAACAAATCAGAGAATACAATTTGAGTTTGTTGTCTTGTTTTTAGTGAACTTTTATTCAATATTTATTCTTATTCTTTAACTGTGAATTATTTTTCCAGTGTTTATGATTCTAGTTTAATCCCAGTTAACCCCCAATCCCCAAAGTTTGAGGTTTTTTGGTCTAAAAGATTGTTTGGATGCAGGTTAAAGGAATAACAGATGTAAGATCTATGTATAATCCCAACTTTGAAACACAGCAGAGGCTTGGTGATGGTTTGTGGAAGTTTTGAAAGAAGGACGACTGGTGACCGGTAAAATTTAAAGAATTTTGAAGAAATCCTTTCCTCAAAACTGTTCAAAGAGTATTTGATAATATTGGAAAGAAAGAATGTACTGAAAGTAATTATTTGACCGTCACAGTCGTCCGACCTCAACTCTATTGAGTTGTGGGACAAATTGGACATGAAGTCAATGCACTACTAGATGACAAGTTTTTACAGAGAATGCCAAAATTGGGCAATGAATCCAAACTTTAAATATGTAACAATTAAAGTCTGTAATTTTATTATTACTGTATTTTTATCTATACTTCCAACTCACATCTTTGGAATATCCTGCAAAACGAATGGAACCAAATAAACGACGATTATTTGTCAAAATTGTTAGAGAATACCAAAATTGTGTATTGAAAATTTATATTTGTAACAATTACAGATTGTAGTTTTATTATTACTATATTCTTTAAAATATAAAGATCAAAATCAACTGTATTGTTTTTATGTGTTGTATATCACGCAAACTATAAGGTGAGCAACAAGTGTTATATCAATTTTTACAAAAATTTAAATGCAAATTATTATTGTTACATCAAATAAGTAGCCAGTGTAAACTTTACTGAATGTACCTTTTAGGAAATTTATTTATACACTTTCAAGTTAAAGGTATAATAAGTTTATTATTTTAGAAGGCGTCTATACAAAGAATTAAATTATAAAACAAAACAATACCAATTTTTTTGATTAAAAAATATATTTACTTGATTATAACTAGTTGTTTGAGCATATATACTTACTGACATATCTTTTTAAGCTATGTAAAGCTCTACACAATTTATTCAATTCTTCTGGTTTATAACCTTTATCACTTAAAATACTTTTCAATTCATTTTCTGGTTTTTCTTGGAGTTCTTCAACCGAAGATATCCTTTGACAAAGACCAAGAATACTTGAATTTTCTAAACCTACTACTTGCAACCACTGTGTAAGTGATGGTATATGCTCATCACATACTGTTTTTAATTTCGATTTTATTACCAATTGTTCTGAAAACATCGTTATGAGTTTTCCCTGAAAATTAAGTAATTAGAACAGAAATTGTCAGTAAATGAAGAGAGGTACGTTAATTGGGCATATCTAATCCTACATATATTTGATATGGGAAAAAATGAGGAATATCTAAGCAAAATTAATCTTGAAATTTTAATAGATCATAGTTATTCTCTTCTGAAAATTTAGACACAGTTGTAAATTGAAATGAAAATATATCATTTATTGAAATATTTATGGAAAGTATATTTCTAAGAACCCAAATACGTCTTCGCGGTAGTGTACCTATATATGTGAGATAACAGTGAGATAACAATTAATAATTATAAATATATTTTCCATGATAAATCCTTGTTATGTTGATACTTATAACTGGCAACGGAAAATGTTTAAATAGTATAAACAGCTAATATTTAAATATTAAGTGTCAATTATTCAATTGCACTTTAATTTCTATATATTATAATGAAAACAAGTTGGTAAACATCAGTTAACAAATATATTGAAAATACTTGATATATCAAACTAGAGCTAATTAAACTTTACCTCTAAAGTTCTCATTTCTTTCTGCGTTAATTCTGCACTTGTAGCACATTGTGTTCTTAGTCCTTCTAATCGTTGAGCAGAAACATCAATCATGGATTGTATTATATGAAGGGTTTTTCGAAGTTCTTGATCTGACCCTCGTTCTGATCCCTCATCAGCCATTACAAATATCACAGCACTGTTACAGTTTAGTATTTACAATTATGAAAACAATATTTACATATCAAATATCCTTTTTTACAAATTACATTTAATTTTCTGCGTTTTCTGTCAATCATCTTTCACTAGTCTGTTCAGATGTCACAATTTGCGAGTATCATTTAGTAATCTGAGCCATATTTTAGCGCTTCAACAAAAAATATCCCGTATTCACCGTTTTCCAAGGGTAACGTCATTATATAGTAAAATGATGGCAGAAATAAATATTTTTATGAAAAAATCACACCGTTGTACAAAGTAAGTTGTTTGCCACATGCAACAATATAGCCAAATTATGATTATGTATTATTATTACAATGATGCTGTACAAATGTCGTATCAATAATAATTATTGCACACATGAAAACTAAGTCACAAACAGTGTCAATACAAATCAATAATGATGGCTGACGATAGAAACAGGGAATTTCAAATTTTGAAAAGTATATAATAAAATATTTAAACCTTTCTAACGAAAATTTCGAAAAAACGTTTCAATTTTATTGAAACATGTAAAGAATAGGCTTATTTTATTTATTTACAAAATACAAAAAATAAAAAATTATTAGGTTTCCAAAAAGACGTTAGCAATTTCGGGCTACGGTATTCTGGTTAAAACCAAACTTTTAAATTATGGTTGCTATTCAAAACCTAGGCAACCTCAACGATACCTAAATATATTACAAAATAATATGCTAAAGGAATACCTTTGGCACAGCGACATCAGATATATTTCCAGCAAGATGGAGCGCTCTCTCATAATTCAAGTGTTCATTTGGGTATACTTCTTTTTATGGTCATACTTAAAAAATAAGATTTTTGCAAATCGGCAAAATAATATAGATGAACTCCGAGCCTCAACCGAAGAAGCATTCAGAAACATACAAAAGCAACCCTTTATGATTTTAAATACCTTAAAGACGAATTGAAACTGTATGTGGTTTATGTATAAGACAAAATGGACGATAGTTTGAACATTTTTATTACAAGGTGTCCAAAAAGAGTATCTGGTATTTGTTTTCGCACCACATTCGAAACGGAGCAGCGAGGGGTTCGTGGCGTCCACCATTTTGTGGAGTTTTAGTCATGATGAAACAGTACTCGGGGACGAATCGCGCATTTTGCGTACGATCGTAACGGTGATTCAATAGTGACTGCTCAACGTCTGTATCGTGCGGAATATCGTACGTACGTACGTACGTGACAATAGCATTAGGAAATGGATCAGGATGTTCGAGAATACAGGTGCGACAGTTAAAATTCAAAACTCTGGTCGCCCTCGTTCAATTCGCGATGAAGAAACAAGTGAAGAGGTTGAGGCTTTCGGTTCGTCGATATCATGAACGACCCCTGCACAGCCCAAAGGTCGTTGTTTGGGCCGCTATGTCTGCTAAAGAAATTATTGGCATAGAGATATTACCTCTCTATGATTATTGGTCCTTATTTTCATGAAGATCAGCGAGGCTGAGCAATCAATGAAAATATTGACCGTTACTGCGATATGTTGCGAAATTTTTTTGGCCCCAGAGTTGCAGGATTCAACTCAAGGACGTGGTTCCAGTAAGATTGGGCCACTTGCCATGACTCAATGGAAGTTGTGAATTAATTATTCTCTAATTGTTTACTTAAACTTACAAATACCCGATACCCTTTCTAGACACCTTGTAGATTTACATATCTGGTTTTTGTAACTCATTTTCTAATTTAATTCTTGTAAGTACAGATATATTTTTTTGTTTTCAGCATTTTGAATTTTATGTAAAAGAGTGATATTTTTAATTATGTTTAGAACATAATTAAATCACATGGCGTTTTAATAAAGTAATAATTAAATGCACGTGTGAAAGAATTCATGGCTTACAATTAAATAATCATTAATAAATATGGATTTTCTGATAGCTGAAATTTATTGAAGATTAGGTTGTGATACATCAATGTATTCAGAAAATGCAAAAATTTTACGTTAAAATATAGAGGGTGTTCCATTTAAAAAATACCAAGTTTGTGCCCAATCTTAAAAACGGTGCTCTAAAAAAACTTTTAAATAAGCCACTGTCTTTTATGTAAAAATATCTATTATACTTAGTTATCATTTTTTTATACCTTATACAGGACCTGAGAAATAATAACATCTCTTAAAGTGAAGATTTTTGTTTTTGCCTTGTATATCAGGAACAAAAGTAGTTATAATATTTCTGTTTGTGGCTTTAAAAGTTTTACAAAAAAGTGTTTTATGTTTGTGAGAACCCCCTGTCTATATCTTTAATAATAGCTGAGTGCAGTCTCAACAAAAATGGGACACAGTCTACAATTTTCTTCCTCGCAGATGGCTTCAAGATGTGAATTTTAGGTTTAGGCATTATTTTGACTTGTTCATATCATACTGGTGGGTTCTAGTGTTATCAATAATATTATTATCTTCTGAATTTCCGACTCGCTCTTCCTTTGAAGGTTTTAAAGAGTACATACTTATATGCAGTTGGCAGACCAAATTAAACAATATCTAAAATTATTTTTATTAACAGTCTATGTTATTTTTATTTACAAGCTGTCATTTCGTTTTCACATTTTATATTTTCAATTTCGTTTTTAACATCTTCACATGGTGGTTCCTCTTTTAACGTTTTCTCCAAAGTTGTAACGTTTTTAAATTGTTCTTTGATGCCACTCCACCGCTCGAAACAGATAACAAGTTCACAATGCTTAGTATATGGAAACATATCTACTGCTACTGCTTTTGTAGGAATTAATGGATCTCCGTGAACCTTTTTGGATTCAGATTTACCAAAATCTATAAAATTCTCACGAGCTGCCATCGGATTACAGGATACATAAACCATTTTATTTATTTTTGGAATTTTTCGAATTTGTAGCACTGCTTGTTTATCTGAAAATTAATTCATATTTTTTGATTAGAATTATTATGAAATTGTGGTCGGATAATAGATATATTTGACCAAGAGAGGATCTTCCAATGTTCAAAATAAAAATTTTTTAAACTGTATAGATAGTAACAGAATAAATAAAATGCTATAAACTAAAAGAAGTGCAATACCCAAAGCAATATTTAATTATCATTTAAATGAAGAGGAGAATAGGAAAATGAAGATTTAAAAATAGTATTTTTGAATGTGCCGAAGAGACATGTGGAGTATCAAAGATACCTAATAAAAGCATAAAGAGGACGGAGTAATGAACGAATAAGTTAACAACAGATTAAAACAAAATGGATGAAATACTTAAAAAGTAAAATAAAGAATATTATGAATAATATGGAGCAATAAGAAGGGAAGTACAGTAGAGCATCAATTATCCTAATACTAGTCAACTGTATTTGCTGAGAAATTAAGTTGCTGTTATGTGATTTCAAATAAACGTAAACGTGTAGCTTTGTCAGAAAAACTTTTGTGTTATTGGAACAGCTAGATCGTGGTGAAAGTGGGGTGGGGGGATTTTGGACATCAAAAAGCACCATTAAACTATCAAAGATTATGTTTCCAAACTAGACAGTGAAGATGGGAGTACAAAAAGAAAATAAATGAAAGCAACAGATAATCAGGAGCTGAACTTGGCAATGTATACTGGGTTTTTGCAAATTAGAAATAAAGGACCGATCATTTGTGAAAAAGCACTGCAAATAAACCATACAAGGTGAGAGACTGTCAGATGATGTAGTATCTGTCTAAAATTTTAAAAAGAATTTTGCAAAGCTGGTGGTTTTGAATCCAAGAACATTTACAATGCGGACGAAACAGGTTTCAACCGGAAAAGCTACCAACCAAGTCCCTTGTTTCCAAAAGGCAAACTGCAGTGCCTGAGTACAAAGCCAGAAAAGCTCATATTACAGCCATGGTTTGCGTTAAACTCTACTGGCGACCACAGGTTCCCGCTGCTTATTATTGGGAAAGCAAAGCAGCCTAGATGTTTTAAGGACAAAATCAAGCTCCCTGTTGTTTAGAAAAATAAAAAAATCCTGGATAGAAACAGATATTTTTGGTGACTGGTATGAGAATGTTTTTATCCCACATGTGAAAGAACACCAACAAAAAACAGATTCAACCGGCAAAGTGCTCTTACTCATAAATAATGCATCGATTCACTCATCAGACGTTGTTGTGAGAGCTCACAAGATGGCAAATACAATGTGTTGTTTTTATTGGATTTAAAAGACGTTGTCTATATTGCGGCGGTAGCTTGGGCTTCCTTAAAAGACACCATACTTGAAAAAGCATGGCATAAGCTGTGTCCTAAATCACGAGTTTCGTAAGAAAATGGTGATATTGATCCAGATGACCCTCGAGAACCACAAGAAAGTGAGGACCCGGATGAAATAAGTGGCACTTGAAGCGAATGCCTGAGGAGCGGGGGATGCGCAAAGTATACCGGCACAAGCCCCCTGGGCAACCGCGCAAACAATGGTTGGATAATGTCGAAGAAGATTTTCGGGAGCTAGGTGTGAGGAGGTGGAGATACCGAGCGTTGGACCGTGATGACTGGAGGAACGTGATGGACGAGGCCAAGGCTCTCTAAGGGCCGTATAGTCAGTGGTAGTAGTAAGAGATAAAACAATAAAAAGAGCAAAAATGAGATGAAAAAATTCAATATACGGACTTGGAGGATGGAACTAACTTATATAACAGAATTGATATTAGGATTTGGTATTGGTAGCGAGATCGGAAGAAGATCTTCGACATAACCTGGAAATATTAAATATTTTAATGAATCAAATTAATATAAAATTAAATATGAAAAACATAAGAACAAGAGAAGATAAAGTACATAATATTCAAATACTGAGAAAACAAATTGATTGAGTAAAAAGATATAAATATCTAGATGCAATAATAGAAAGTAATGGCAGACTAGAGTAGGATATGAATATGAAAAAATAGGAAGAGTGGGAAAATAAGTACAGCTGTGAAACATAGACATTAAATCAAAATCAAGTAGACCGTAACAATGCAATGAGAATGAGGTTCACCAGAAAAATAGAAAATAAAACAAATAAAAAATAGAACAAGAAATGAAAATGTAGAGAAATACTAAAAATAAAACCAATGCAAGATAAGATACATGAAGCACAATTGAGATGGTTTGGACACATATGTCGGATGTCCGATTCAAAATATGAAAAAAAAATATTTGAATCGAAAATAAAGAGATAAAGAAGATAAAATAGGAAGGAATGAAAAAGTAAACTAATTATAGAAAGACATGGAGAAAAAAGTATATGTCATTACCTTCAATTTAACAACTCATACACCGCATGGTAATCTGGCTTAGAATTAAATAAATAAAAATAAACATCTAATTATATTCATATTTTTGGAATGTTAATATTTTTTTGTGGAGACGGAGACACAGCCGCACGCCATATGACGACGCAGGTCATAAGTTACTGTAGTGTAAACTATAAAAAGATTGTAAATGGTTCCATCTATCAGGTCATTATTGAATTATGTTTAGATGTTTTTAGAAGTAGATGACTATTACTAAACACCCTGGAAAGTTCTTCTGTTATAGAGGGAAATTAAATACTGGCGAGGGACAGAATGCGTTATAAAGTGATAGCTAGGAAATTGTTGGTAGTGTTGTAATTAGAGTTGATTAATTAGCTAGTACAATTTTATTGACAAATCTGATCCGTAAAACCTTACAATATATATTGTGGTACTCACGCAAACCTGCTCTTGGCGGATCTACGACGGCAACTACATTATTCTCTTGGGACTTATAACAAACAGTTCCCAATATATCTTCGGCTTTTCCAACAGAAAACACTGCATTTTCAATGTTATTGATGGCTGCATTTTCTTTGGCATCATCTACTGCTTGGGATATGATTTCTATACCCAAAACTTGTTTACATTTCTGAAACGTATTTAAATCGAGGTGACTATAAATATTTTGGAAGAAACTAGTTTGGAATGTAACGTTTATATAACGCTGTTGTACTTGTTTACGACGTTATAAAAAAATTGAAAATCAATGTTTGTTATGGATGTTCCTGTTTTATTGCATTTTTAAAATCCACGTAGAATTGTATAACTTGTTTCAAAATGTCAAATGTCTAAAGTTCAGTTATTTCATTATTTTTCTAATTAAGATAAGATTCACCTGGTTAACCCGTTAATAATAAGGGCTTGGAGGCACATATAACTGATAAAGCAGTGGACTAGCGACTTTAGCTCCTCTATATTGGCTCTAGAATAAATGGCTTGGCCGGAGCAGGCTCCTGTGATGGAATATGGACCATTGGTACTCAATCGACGCCATAGGAACACAGTAATATCAATCTGTTCAGTTAGCAGAGCTGCCATACAAGCCATAACGGTTGTGCTTTGAGCTAGTGCTGGAGTACAAAGAAGTCTTACATTTACCCCTGAGGGACGGTTGCAAGATCCATCTCGTTTGGATGCCTGGTGACTTGGGTAACAAGTTTAACGACGAGGAGGACTTGTTCTCTAGACTGGGATCTGCAAATCCACCAATGGGCAGAACCCATTCTCGGTGTAGCCAAAAGTGTTGCTATCGCGTCTCCCAACGGTCTACTTGCAAGTCGGGCTTGGCGGAGATGGATAGAGACACCTGGCATGAGACAAGCTACCAAACTACTGCTCCAATTGAATAGGCGCGAAATTCAACTAGTGACTGTGCTTAACCGGACACAGTCATCTCCGCACTATAGGCGTTAAGAACGACCAGGAGTGTCATTGGTGCATGGAAAAGGAAGAAACAGTGGACCATGTCATCTATAGATGCCCAACCCTCAAAATAGCGATGTTTAAACACATGGGCAAGCCTCGCAGCTTGCCTAATGATATAAAAAAATTATACTAATACTTAATGTAATTCTTATATACTCAATAACATCTGTTTCTACAGATAACCGAATTAAAATCAATTGGTATAATTCATTTTTCAAACGAGATTCTTGTCTTTTTATATCCTCATAATTTTTTTTGAATAGACCTACAATATTTTTTAACTTCAAATGTAATTTTACAGACATTTGGACATTCATGTATCTATATACTAGGGTACTACATACACCTTGAGCCAAAGGATCTATTGTGTCCCCCTTTCTTGCTGTTATACTGGGCATCCTTAGTGTTTACTGATCTATTAACTTCACTCTTATTAGCAATTTTAGAATGTGGGATGGCTTAGCTGCCAGAAATCTTCTATTTCAAATGCTCTGGAGCTTTTGTCCTCTGTGCATCAGATTCTTCACACTGCATTCCCACTAAGTCTAGCGTCTTCAGGTATCCATAAGGCGACAGTACTCTGATAGGACTCCTGTTAGTATTCATAGGTTACTCTTGCCTAGCTTGATACATTCCACAGATCTTCTCTAATTATAGCTTCCCATGAGTGTCTTTGCCTGTCTCAACCTCTGTAGTTTGTCCTATTAACTGGTTTTACTCCTATCTACTTTCTTTTCCAGATATTTTTCTATTATTCTGTAGCTGATACCACAAAAGGGTTTAGGTTCTATGAAGGATTTGTCTACCCCTACTTTAGCTTGACCAGGTATTCCCAAATCAGTTTGGATTTTATGACATTGGAACTGAAGTGCTTGGTGTGTTGCCCAGGGTTTCAGAGTGTTTGGTTCTAGGCCCATACACTCCTATTTCAGTTCTGTATACTAATTTGGAGCCATCATTATACCTTTTGATGGCATTTCTGTTCATTTCTTGTGTTTTGATTCCATTTGCTTCTACAGCTTAATATTGAGGTTAATTTTTTCTCCCAAGCTAAACTTTTTCAGTATATCTTCCTGAAGCATGTGACACATTTGCTCATTTTTTGGGGACAGTTTTTTCTTGTTGATTTCACATCTCAACATGCTTGTTTTTTAAAGAAACATTACAAATACGATGGAGATTGTGATGTATTTATAAATAGTTAGATTTATGTAAAATAATTGATAATGTATTGCTAATTAATCATTAACAGTAAAATGAATTGTAATCTGACTAAATCGACTAATAAGAAATATATATGTATTCGTACCTTTGAAAAACAGAGTCCTATGGTACCGGTACCACAACAAACGTCTAGAAGTGTAGAGTTTTCTAATGGTTGGGATAATTCCATGGCTGTTTGATATAACACTTCGGCACCTTTGGAATTAACTTGAAAAAACGCCTCTGGTGATATTTTGAATTTTAAACCTAAAATATTTTCATAAATGTGAGTATCGCCCCATAGATGTTCTGACTGTGTTACATCATCATTTTGATTTCTGAAACAAGCAAAAAAGGAAAAAATTGAAACAGATCGATTTGTGTATCCAAATGATAATTTAATTATACTATTAGTAAGTAAATAATTAGATGAATTGAGAGAAACAAACTAGAAATTTGATGTACTCGTCATGATGATTATAATGAAAAAACTGAATCAAAGGGGAATGCAACAGAATGCAATAACAAAATTTAAATAAATCAATGATTATCAATACATAAAAAAATGCAGCAGATGAAGATGTTATAACCACTTCTATATCCTTCATTTAAAAAAAAAGAAAATACTGTCATAATTATCGGAAATATGTTTTCATTTCAAATTAAATACATTTTTGAAATTTAATTGCATAAAATTGAAAATTTACTCACTTTTTAACTATTTTTTGGTAATACAATGAAGTCACATTTGCCTCTTTTCCATCTCCCACACTAAAAAAATTGATCAGATTCTTTTTGAACTCATCCAGCTCTTCATCGGTCAAATTTTGTGGATGTAATCCCACAACCAACATTAATTGATTGGGGGCTGATCTCACCATTAACTGCCTAAAATGCCCTGTATGGAATTCCGGATTAAACACACTCAGCTTTGAACATCTTACAAAATTCTCAAAAACCTGAAATAAAAAAAGTCTCACTCTGTTTACATTGTATTGTGTAAACAATTGTGTATTGTGTAAACAATTTGAATAAATCCTCTTTGTATCAAATCAATAGACAGCCTTCAATAACATATGTATACAGTTTGAATGTGTTGATGTGACTTATCATTATTTTTAAAAATATTTCATTCATACTTTTCTTATATATTTACACTAACGACAAAAATTGATATGTATAAAAATATAAACTGACTGAAATACTTCAGTAAATGGTGTTTTGATGCAATAGTATCAATAGTTTATTTATTTCTCCCTCCAATGCACTTTGTCATTTTGAAATTTCTTTTTTGAATCACATGAAATCAATTTTTTATAACAAAATTAAAATTATCGTTGATTAATTTTCCAATGTGAATATATAAATATTCAAAAGCTAGGATTATATATATATATATATATATATATATATATATATATATATATATATATATTGTAATTATTTATTTCTACCTCTATTATTGTTTTTATTTTTCTATTGTTGTCGCTAGCACGTTATTTGCCGGGCATGAAACTCATTCTCTCTTCGAGTTCTGGCATAAATAAATAATAAAAGTTTTATGTTAAAAGTTAATTGTATTATTTTTAATTCAAATAAAGTTTAATAAAATGTAGTTGAGTACGCCTATGAGTCTAACCTGAAGTTAGCCGTTCCTCTAATTTGATAATTCTACACAGTTCTCTGTTATAAATCGACTCAGATGAATATTCTATTATTTAGATGTACAATATAAGGAAAATACTAAAAAATTATGTCAATTTTATATGATATAATCAAGAAGTTCTATTTCTGTGGAAGGATTACATATGATACATTGAACAAAATTTAATTATACTACACAATTCATATTATTTCTACGGAAAAGGAATCTTAACCTCACAAATAAGGAATTTTATCCATTGTCAAAGTAAGTATAGGTAATATTCCTTTTTTTTATAAATTATTTTATATTGTTACTATTATTATTATTATTGGCCAATAATACGTGAAGGAACTGACCTGACATGATAATATCTTGCAATATCAGATCTAAAACTTGCATTTACTTCTGTGAATTGTCAGTAACAAATCTTCAACTCATTGGATTTTCTTAAGTCCAGATATTTATCTTCCATTCATCTTTAATAATTCGCAATTATTTTGTATTTTGATTCAAATTTAACTTCTATTTCTTATAACTTTGAACTCCCCATTCTCTTTTCTGCTGATACTCTTTTTCCAAAATAAATAATCCTCCCCTTCTTTTTTTTTCCTTAGCAACCATATAATATGACTGACTAGACTTTGCTCTTGTCTCCTCACAATGTCACTTTTCAAACACTTGTCAGTTCTTATATTTATGTTTTTAAATAAACTGTTATTTCATTAATAGTTTATGAATTTTCACTATTATGGGTCATTTTGGCAACAGTTTCATATATTTTTAAAAAAAATCAATCTTCCACTAAGTTTTATATTAATTTATAATTAATAACATTATTCTATGATACAAATTATGATTTGTACATATGCAATCCTTTTAGAATATATCTTTTTTAATAAATAATTCCTTATATATAAAATAACTATAATTAATTAACTTACAAATATCAAGTCAATTTCTTTTATTTTTTTTATTGATTTTCTGCCTTTAGTTTAATTATTAGTAAAACTAATCTCAATAAATTATAAATTTTCATTATGTACCTACTTTTAGATTTCTGATCATTTCAATATATATATATATATATATATATATATATATATATATATATATATATATATATATATATATATATATATATATATAAAGATTACACTTTGATATTTTTTTGCCGCAACAATCATCTTTATATAAATAAATATATTTCTGTACACTCCTTGAGTGGATCAATCCCATTGTCCTTATATTCCACTCTGACACTCATTATTCTCTATCTGGTTCTTTCCTTGGTCTTTTCTTTCCATAATTTGTATCTCATTCTACTCAGGTCCTTCTCTACTACTTTGTTCTGAGCTTTCCTCTTCTTCTACCTTCTGAATCCCACAGTAACACTGCATTTCTCCTGCTCTTCACAGATCTCTTAACCACCCTATTCTTTGTGCTTCTGTTCTTCTACACTATATCTTCCCCTTGAAAGTCTTCCTATATTTCATAATTCATATTCATTGTATGTATTCATTTTGATCACTCTTGATCAGTCCTCATATTGTTCTTATTAACTTTCTTTCAATTATTCTCAACTCCTTTTTTTGTCATTTTTTATTTTTCATACATTCGTATTAGTTTTTCCATTGTTTTGTATTATTTAGTATTTCTATTTTCAATCACTCCTTATTTGACTCTAATGATAGTTACATAGATAAATATATAGATTTCTGTTGTTTTTCCTCTCGGCTCAGGTTCCTTTTTACTGCACTCACCTCGAGCATCACACTATTTCAATTATAATAACTTAGTAATAAATGCTGTATTGAAGTTTACAAAAATCTCACCTTTACAGCTGATTTCATTGGATTAGAAATATGGATAAGATCATCAACTGGCGCAACGCCTATTGTACCATTTACATAACTACCTATTCTAAAACCAACTGTGGGTAATTTTGTTTCTTCATCTATTCCAACGGTAAATTCACATTTGTTCCTATAACTGCGACAGAAATTAGATTTATTAATTATTCTCACAACTAGACTTAATAACAGTAACATTAAGGTATATGGAATTAATAAAATAGAAAGAAAAATGTGTTATTGACTGTATATTGATCACTTGATTTTCCTCTAATGTATTGTATTTAGTTTCTACTTCCTAAACATGGCAGATCTAGAATTTTATTTTGGGGGGGGGCTGAACGGGGAAAAGTTTTGTGAAATTACGGCTGAGTCAATGTTTGTGTGCCCTCGATAGTGCGCGTTCATTTGCATGAAACTAGATAAACAGAGCAGGTACAACAATCAAAATTCTTTATGTTGATTAATTGCAGGCAAAGTAAATGTAACATTATACAAAGTATGATACCCGTTAACAAATATCATACAATTGAAGAGGGAGTAGTGAAGTTGAGTCATTCTTGTTAATGAATATATTTTAAGAGCTATATTTGTATAAAATTAACATCCTTACAAAAATTCTTTTAGACGTTTGGGGGAGGGCCTCAGATCAAAAGTCTCCCAGTAGATCCTCCACTGTTCTAAACTGTTTACTGAGAATATTTTTGTTACAATTGTGTGTGATCTCATGTATTAAATAGTGTAACCATTATTTCTATATTATACATGTGTGTAGAAAAAGTTTTGGTAAGACTTGTTCACAATGTCAAAAATCTTAGCAGGAATCTAAGTGATTACAATTAACATTGTACAAATTTATTTTAAAAACTTATAATAATCGAGACTGACGTCCATTAAGCTAGAATTGACAACAAGCACAATTTTGAAGATCATGGAACCCAAACATTTATCTGGTGTTTGAGGGACAAGGGGAAAACACAACTGAGCTCGAGGCACAGATCTTGAAAACGAAAATTTGGAACTTGGGTTTGGTTAGTGACTAATGTGTTCAAATGATTTATTGTCAATGCCTTTTTTTAAATACATAAACTCTATACAATAGATCAAAACATCAAAGTGTTAGCGAGGTAGATTCACTGCCTTTACACCATATCTCATCTAATGTAAATATATAAACTGATAAATATGGACTGTTTTCAACTTGATAAAAATTTTTACATTGATGTTAAGAATGGTTGCTAACCTACCCTGTGGTTTCTTCTGCATAACGAATGTCGCTGAGTTCACATACCAAACCATTATGTAGGTTTTTCTGCTTTTCTATCCATTCTTGTAGTTCAGGGTTATGATGAGCAAGATCATTGGCCAATTTTTTCAATAGTTTTCTGATGGAATTCTGCTTAAGATCTAACTGAAAGAGAAATATATATATATGTTAAAATGAAAATTTATTCTGAAAGGGATAACAAACGGATGATAGAAACTGCAACAAAATTGAAGTTAAAAATACGTGCATTTATAAAGAAAAATTTCAGAACATACCTGATCTTTATAATCTATATTCCAATAAGGAATTGTTTTGAACTTCAACTTTTCTTCTTGTGTACCTTCAAACTCATCTTTTCGGACACTTTCTGGCTTAATTTTTTTAAATATCTGTTGATCTGAACATTCTTTTCTTTTCTTTACTAAAGGATCAGGTGCAGGTTTTGCTTTCTAAAAGCAAATGAAATTATGATTATACTAGAAAAATTATGACCTTTCGAAAAGTGTTTTTAATAAAAAATTTATTTACTGAATTATAAATTAGAAACTTGAAGGTATATTTTAATTTCCACAATTTTTCTATTCTAAGAATTTATGAAACATTTTCATATTTTTTTAATCTTTTCTTATGAATGTTCTAATAAATTGAACAATGTGAGATTGAAGATAGATTTGTAATATTAATATCCAAAGTAATTAAATATAAATATTTTCCTTGTTATAGACTTCTTAAATGCAGTTTAAATAGATTATGTTCCCAGGAGCACCTGCTAATTCAATTATCTAAATGTGTTACAAATATATATTGTTCTATCTTTTTCTAGTAGTTATAAACACAGTTCATTTTGAATAAACTAACGCTGAGAATTATTACTATTTGACCCCTTCCTGGGGTACACTCTGTACACTGAACACCGAGTACCTTAGTTATTTCTACTTCTAATACTAATATTTTGCTGGAAACTGCTTGCTTTTGAGTTGATTATTCTCCCATAAGTTCCATATTCCACAGCCCTACATAATAAGAATTTTGTTTTATGCAATTCTCTTATGAAAATATTTGAATAAGACAGTTTTAAATAATATAATTAAAGTGATTTTTCATTTTCACAAATAATATCAAAATATCTAACATCATATATTGGTACTTATCGATTCTTCAAATATTGGATTAATACTAGAAGAACTTGCTAGAACTATTGGATTGTGAGTTTTGTTATTTTAAATTAAGAATATAATTACTTAGCTCATCACAAAGAATAATCTTTGAGGTATTACCAAACTAGTCAAAAAGAAATCTGCGAAAAAGAACTCTCACCAAAACTTTTAATTCTTTTCCTTTCCAAACATAACTAGAAAGTACATTAATAGCATTTTCTCTATCCTCATTATTTCTGAAACAAACATATGCAAAGGGACAGTTTCTTTTGGTAGTTTTTATTTTATTTGAATTTAGCTTCAGTTTATCATTTAGTAGCTTGCGAAATTCCTAAAATAAAAAATCTGTAATCAATTTGACTTATCTGTAAGAAACATGATTAAATTGAGAATTTTGCTTATTGGGTGGTAATAGAAATCAGAAAGTAGAAGCCAAATTGTTTTATATATGTAGAGACTAAGCTTTCAAACATTTTAGTAAAACAAAAGCCATCTATTGTCTAAAGATGTATTGGAAATTTCAAACTAAAAAGCCACTTTCACATTAAAACTGATTGAACGAGAACTAACATTAATTCCATAATATTTCGGCAAATTTTTTATTTCAATTTTGAAATTTTCTGAGGAAAAGTCTCTTTCTAGATAAGCGTATGGATTTTCTTCGGCAGCTGCATTTTCTGTTTCTAGTTCCATATTAACATTAAATTATAAATATATGTAATAAAAACAAAATAAATGCACGTATTGAACAACCTTATATTAACCTAAAAATCTGAAGTTTATTCTTCTGTTTCTTATTGAACTCTCTAAAAAAGTAGAACCATAAAATGTTGGATTTTCCCTTATACAGCAAGGGCTCATTTTATTATATGATGATAATATGTGTTATAGTGAAGTTAATATTCGGAGTGATTAACGAAATGAATTTAGAGAACTGAGTTTGCTTTCATTTATTTATTTGAATAATAGTGTTATTGGCCTTAATATCTATAATTGCAAGAAGTATTATGTTGTGAAATTCGTTCGAACATAGGTTCTTCAATTCTTTGTATGTCTATGTTGTCACAGGTAATGGTTGGCTAGGTTACTACAAGTGAGAAACAGCACTAGTTTAATATAAAAAAAGAAGAAGAAGAGGTTTCCATAAGTACCTGCGATGTTCATATTTGTAAAGTATTTTACTGTACAAGTTTAAATATTAAGTATAAAATAAAAATTTTCCAATATGAAGCTCATAGACGATTATGAACACATAAGCTTTCTTGTAAATACTTATATGGTTCATAGCTTGAAGAAGCCAGATAAGTCCGTAAACTTACAGAAGTTTATTGAAGAAGTTTACATTAAGTTTAAAAATAAAGGTCTTAGTTATTCAGAAACAGAAATATTGTTAACATGGAAGGAACTTGTTGAAGAATATTATTATTATAAAAAAAATTTTGGAAGTGATTATGCAACTAGTGCATGGCATTTGTTTGCATTAATGGATAATTGTTTTGATCGCAAAGATGTTGCAGAAAAATTTACATCCAAACATACCTTCGTATTAATTGATTGTATGAGTATACATAGGGAAACTCTTGCCACTCAAGGCTTAACGCAGAGTGTTTTGGATAGTGTTGAAAATCATTTCAGGTAAATTGAAGACGAATTAACAATTTCAAGTATGAATAATCACAGAATTATTAGTACTTATAATAGAGATGCGAGGCGAGAATATTCTCCTAAAGTTGAAAATTTGAGAATAATTCGATATTCTTTTTTCTTATGAATAAAATGAAACAATACACGAATCATACTTGTATATTAAATGTGGGTCATTTATAACAATAAAATTATATCTAATTACACTCACTATATAATAGATGAATAATAATTTCCTTGAATAGTGATTTTTAAGATTCTATTTAATTGCAAACTACTTTTTACTAACACTTTTTTTGTTATTTATTCTTAAATAAAAACATTGTAAATCCTTAAAGACCAAAAGATTTTCATGTAAGTTTTATTTTACAAAGGACAAATAACAGAAAATAAATTCAAAGATCATTTAAAAAAGCTGACAAATTTTTAAACAAAATTTTTATAATCTAAATTGAATTAAAAATCATCTTCATGCCTCTGAATATTAATTTTTATTTTTGTAGATATTTCTTTTCATTTCTGTGTTGACTGACTGCATCATTCAGTACTTCCATATATTTTTTATATAATTTCAGCCATGTTGGTTTGACTTTCAGGTTTGAAAAGTTTGATGCTTCTTTCTGTAAATAATCAATTTCTTTTTGCATGTATTCAGTACTGAAACATTCGTTAGTTGCAGCCGTTGTGGAAGGCATAGTTAAAATTTGCCATTTTTGCCAGCCAGATTCCAATACATGTCTCTTTCCACCATATAGTAAAATTTATATTTTCAGCCATTTTAATAACATAAGATTTTCTGAAAAAACCTTCTTGTACTCCATATTTAGCTAATTCCAAAGGAATTTTCTGTCTGAAGCACTTTCAACAACTTCTACTAGTTGGGGAATGAATTCTAAGCCACTTATTTGTTTCCCTTGTAAGATTAATCTTTAAATTAAGGATCCAAAATGTTAGCTACAAAATGAATAGGCATTAATGTCATAGCTTTCCTTTTCTTCAAAGATCCTTCACTTAATTTCTTAAAAGTTGTGTAGGTGGTAGGAGGTCTGGAAAAAAAATTTCTATTTCAAAAGATGCATCAACAACAATGTCAATTGTTGTTTTATTTGATTCTAATTTTTTCTTTAATTTTACAATTGCACTCAACAAGTTGTGAATTTTCTTAACCTGCATCCATAATTTATATTCGTCTACAATGCAGGTTATGCTATGCTTACTACGAATATTGCTGGATTCTTCTTAAACAGTCAATATTATAAGGTATATTTTGAATCTAGCAAGCTTTTTAAGCATGTCAAAAAAGATACCCATCGTGTTTTCACTGGCATCTGGAAAGAATTTTTTCTTGAATGCTTTTGTGTCTGCATGGAATGGTAGCATGTAGAACATATGAATTATTAATTTCTTTAATTACATGCAATTATTTTCCAATATTTTCGAATATTCTCATAAAGATTATTGCAGAGAATATTACATTTCTAACTTATCAATAAGTAGTGCATTAAAATACAAATATTTCAGTGTGTTGTATATATCTAATTAATACAATTTCAGAGAAATGGGAGATAATGATATTAATCAAAGTGACATTTTTGCTCAATGGGAATTATTGAAACAATCCTATAGGGAGACAAGGCTACTTATGAAACAGAGATGTCGAAATATAAAATTAAATGAGTTTTATGATGCAATGAGGGTATTCTATCAGAGTCCAGAATTTCAAGCACATAGAGTATACAATAATCCAGCAAAGAAAAGAAATGCAGTTTCGGATGTTAGTGAAATTAGTAATAAAAAAACAAATGAAGAGATTAAGACATTTAATTCGGCGCTACGTTATCAATTACTCGCATGTATAAAGAACAAAAAATCTGAACTTGGTTATAATAAGGAGTTGAGTCCTTCTCTATTGAGTTTCATTATAGAAACATTCAAAAGATTAGGATATCATGTCACAACAGAGACAATTTGCAATGAATGGAATGATTTGTATTACAGGTGAGTGTTCAATGTTTGTAGATCTCCTACAGCTGTTGCCCACTTCCTCATCATTTCTTCTTTTGTTACACTGTTCCTCTCAGTGGTTACAATAGTCATTTACTCATCGTGTGATTACAAATATATGCGTTAGTACACTTCTTACTAACACTATTCCTTTTTTATTAATAAAAATGTGCACGACAGCTATAGTTGTTGAAATAAAGCTATTTCTGTTTTTCTATTTTAATGTTACTATGTACTATGTGAAAAAAACACTGAAACAGGTCGATTTTTATTCTTAAATTGAAAATTTTAATATGAAAATATTATTCCCCATAAGGAAAAAATTAAATTGTCAAGAAGTGAATGGTGATCATTTTGAACATTTAATTTAATTCTAAAGTTGTTTATTATATTTATTCTATGTAAAGTTTTGTGATAGAGCAAAGTTCCTTTTTTGAAAAAGTTGTGTGTTAAAAGCTCTGTTGTTATTTTTGTTTGCTAGTACCATTTTTTTTTCATTTTAGATATGAATTATTAAAAAGCAATGAAAACCCATACCATTGGAAGTATTTCAACGAAGTCAATGAAATTTGTAATTCTGTAGAATCAGTCATAGTAGAAAATGTTGAAAATAATGCTGACGCCGAAGGGGCAGCTGTTTTAAAAGAAAAATATTCCAAAACCTATTCTGAAATACCAGAATTAAGAGAGTTGATGTTAGAAAACAATTTATCGGGAGAGGAAGTTACATATTTGTTGAATACATTTGATACTTGAGGAAAATGTTATGCTATGTTTTGAAAGTTAATTGGTAGGTGAATTAGATTGTTTTTAAAACATAATTCTTTGGGCAGTACCCATTATCTCAAACACTTGAAAATAAAAGTTTTGTTCAAATATTCAGTGTATTTATTTACAACAGTAATTTGATTGAGAGATTGTCGTTAAGTTTATTTATCGAAATTAAAATAAAATGTTTCCCGTTTGAAATTCCATGTTCCTAGCAATAACTCACCTTGTGTCTAATGAATTCCTAAAAAAGACAGAGAATTCAGCAGAACATGAATGGATGTTATTGGTAAGTGGAATATAAAAATTACAGGTGATTCCTAACAAGTTGAAAATTTGTATAAATATTATAGTTATATACAAATAATGTTTAATAAAAAAATATGCAAATAGTTCCAGTTTTATCTGATTTCTAAGTACTGAAATTACACATTTCAGAATGAGGATTAACTATAAAAGGTTGTTAATTAAAAAATAGGTCCTTTTTCATACTATTTGGAAGTTTCCTGTTCCATATAGGTACCTAATCTTGCTATGAAAAATTACAAATAAAAAATCTAGCGAAGAAGTGATGACAAATACAATATTCAATATTAATGTCCCGAGTGCATGTCAAATTGTCGATAATTTAATTTAATTATGAGACAATTTGACATGCACGAGAGGGCATTTTGGCAGACTATTTCCTGAGAAAAATTTAATTCAAAATAAACAATAATTGTTCCTTTTCTTAAAATATAAAATTAAAACCAAATGATGTTTATTAATCCTAGACGAAAATTTGGCACTAGTGCGAATTATCGATAATTTGCACTAGTGCAGTATTATCGCTGAAATTTGATCGTTGCTAGGTAAACATGAAATATTACAGCTTTTTGGTTGGCTTAAATTTTTCGAAGGAAATAGTCTGCAAAAGTGTATCACACAGAGATATTTATGATGATTTATTTCTATTTTAAATCAAAAAAGTTCTTGTATTTGCAATGGAAATTTTGTTATACTCCAGACGCTATATAGCTCTGCTATAAGTAAATTTGATGTCATCCATTTAGCAGAACTACATACAGCTTTGGAAAAACCGGAGTGCTCAATTCCCAGCCACATGCAGATCTCCAATGACACTTTTTGAACTTGTAGCGGACTGTACCTAAATTTAGGTATTTAATGAGACCAATTATCGAAATACGAAGACACAGTAGTTCTGAAAGGTTAGTGAACGTTATTACGTCACATTTTTCAAAGTTTCAATAATGTTAAGAAATTATTTCTTAACACTTTTTTAAGTCAAAAATATGGTATCATAATTCTCCGTATTAGATGTATTTCTATCTAGATATCGCCCAAGCATCCGACAAGGTCTGACACGAGGGACTAATACCTACACAAATTAGGAAAAATCTCCTGCACAACCTTTTCCTAATCCTAATATCCTGTCTGCAAGACAAACACTTTCACATAATAATTCAAGACCACGCCGAAACTTCATATCCAATAATAACAGGCGTTCCACAGGGGAATACCTTTGACCCGATCCTCTATCTTGAGTACACAGCTGATTTCCCAACAATGTAACTACCGCAACATATGCAGATGACAAGTATTTTGATTAATTAAATTTTTTTATTTATTTAAATCAACTGCCACATTTTCATACAATAATATGTCAATTAACAAGTTACAAAAACTTTTATTTTATATTCTATAATTCTTGGGTGTCACCCTTCCCAACACAGATCTCTGGATCTGCCCCTGGAAAAAAAAATTAAACAAATAAGAATATATACCTAGGTAAGATTTAAAAAGTTATTCAATGAGACCTACAATATTTCTAAGTTTGATTATATGACCGAATAATTTGAAGCAATAGATCTACAAATAAATCAGAAATAGTTTCCACTTTCTGTATTTACAAAAAGAGGCATTGTATAAAGTATTTTGAAGTGGCTTGATATATATTAGCATAAAGGCCAAAACGGTACTTTTTCTACTCTGCATGCTCGACTATTGAAAAGAATTAGCCAATCAACAGAAAGTATTGTTGAAAATAAAGAAAAAATCGTTCTTTAAGATTGAAAACGAATTTTTGTTTATACTTTAATCCCAAATTGCAAAATCATGGAGAATATATCACCAGTTAATAGTTCAGTGCCAGAAAAGTGGGCTAGACTCATTTCTTGTCTTCCAACAATGGAATCAGTTGGTAAGATAAAACATTTGGTTATTTATTAAAAAAAATAGTCTGTTTACTTTTTACTAGCCAATCCTCCTCCATTTCTTAAGTTAATTAATATTTATGAATTGAACAAGCATCAATTATGTCATAATAAACCATGTAAAAATGAAAAATTTGACCACCTTTTAAGGTCTCATGTTTTATTTTTTCTTGTGTTATCAATTAGGTACAGTTGTGTCTGCAACAAATGTACCTACATTGTATGTAGAGATCTACAAGAAACTTTACTGTTTACTCTTCAAAAGTTGGAGCTTAAAATATATACTTTTATTGTAAAGGGAATCATACTGAAAATTAAGACACTAGTCTTTAAAATTGCTTTATAAATAATATTTTATTTTCAAATAACACAACATAGCAACAATCTAATGATGATTGAGGTAATCAAGAATTGATTGATGTCAGCTACCTTGACATAAATGTTTCTGAAACATTAGAAATGGACCTCTAGGGCAGATATTCTCAATGAAATGTAGGGTTTCTGTAGAATAGTCATCAGGGTTCCACCAATTATTATAAAATTTCCTCCAGTGGTGCTGACCATTCTGACTTATAAAGCCTTTGCATAGATCAACAAAGTTTATCCACATTATAACACACATTTAAATCAGTATCTCTGAATGAGTTTTGGGTTAGGAGTGAATACCCTGAAATAGCAAATAAGGCTATCTTAACGCTGCTCTAATTCCTCACAATGTACCATTGTGGAACAAGCTCTTCAGCCTATGTTTACACAAAAAACATTCAGGATTGGATGATACCTCAGATATATGCATACAATTCCTGGCATAACACCAAACTATGTAACAATTATTCATTGTTCATAACATATCATTGTTCAGATTAAAACTCTAAGTTTAATAGGGTAATGCTAGTGATAATGTAACAGACAATGAAATAGACAAATCTGCAGTAAGTGTCTACTAAAAAATTACTTATAGTCAATATACTGACTCAAAATTACTTGCTTCATAAAGGTCTAAGTTTTTTTAATAATTCCTCAGTTTTTTGCTTTACTGATGTCCTCTAATAAGGATTTGTAATTAATTTTTGCTGCTAGATCTGCTTCGATTGAAAGTATTACTACTTATCAGATAGTCGGTTCTACTTCATATTGTTTCTTAAGTAGTTTTTAATCATTTAAAACTTAGAAAAACTTCTTTCTGTAGAAGCTGTACTTACAAGCATAGTCAACATCCATTTCATTTGTAATTATGTATTGAATGATCTGACTGGTGTCTTTAATGTAGTTTGGTAGATTATGCACTAAAAGTTGTAACTCTTTGTGGAGCTCATAAGATTTTATGACTTTGCTTTCTTCATCTTGAAGTACCAGACCTAAATTATTACAATGCTTCAAAAGCTCGATATTTGGCAAAGATTTCAAATTATTTTTGTCGTATAAGAATCCAAAATTGTTGTAATATTCAGTGAGTACAGTAAAACTTGTTTTAATGTTTTGTATGGATACAAAACTAAACAGTATTGCCAGTCTGTAATGAGTATGGCCCATATTTTTAGTTTTTATTTAATTTGAAAATTAAAGAATATTTAGTTTGATAGTATTGCATTTAAAATGGCCTTGTGAGGCTTCTTTAAGAGCGAGGCCGTAGGTGAGTGCTTACTTCGCCCACGCCTAGCTACGCTACTGAATGTTGGAACTCATTTTAGGCAAAATTGGGACCAAATATCAGTTATATTTGAATATGATTTATCTTTAAGACACTTTGTATCAGAACTTCCCTTTTGACACATTCTTTGATTAATATATTGTTTCAGCTATCAACAAAGATGTATTCATGATAGGACGATCACCAAAATGTGACATAGTAATGACTGAAAGTAATTTTGGTAGAGACAATGTTATTAGTAGTATAAGTAAAGAACATTTGATTATTTCAAAGAAAGGTACATTGGCCTATTTACAAGATATAAGTAAAAATGGTACATTCATCAATGGAATAAGAATTGAGAAACGGAAACTTGTATGTTTAAAAGATGGAGATAAAATTTCTTTGGGCCAAAAACCAACAAATAGTAAGTAATTTATAAATGTAAATTAAATTTTAATTATAAAGGATTCTCATTTCTAATATAAATTCATAAAAAAGATACCATGCTTACCCTTGTTCAGTTTTTCTGCAGACAAGGATTTTGGATAATATCCTATGCGTGTATTTTAGAGTAAATTAGATCTCGGTAAAGATGATATACATATAATTTAGTTCACAAGTTGAAAATTGTGAGAATAGAGATTAAACTCAAAAAAATATGTACAATAGATCATTCCACCTGGAATAATATCTAGAAAACTGTATTGAAACCATTTTCAGTTCAAAAATAATTGCAAAAGCTATAAACAAATAGATATGAATAAAATGTTTTTAGATTTTTATGAATTTTTTAAAAATTATTGGAAATTGTTGATTGCTATTTCAGTGGACTGTATTTAATAACGTGTTTAAAAATATTATTGTTAGGTAATTTTTATATTTAATTATTTGAGTACAATGCAATAAGATTAGGTAGTCCGAATTTGAGTTTATATGACAAATTTGTTTTTAGTGTTCACATTATACAATAACTTTCTTCAATCTTTAAAATAAATTTTTTAGTATTATCTTATGTCATGTACTTCAAAGGCTACATCTTCATCTAGAAATTGATACATGGGTGAACATTAAATTAAAGGAGAGAGTTTCGGAAGGTGAAACTGTTCTATATCTTCTTTTAAAAAAATCTTTGCTTCATCTTCTTTTCTAAAACTCCTTATTCTTTGTACAGTGCCAAAGTATTGAGTTATTAGTTTTCACTATCGTTTTATTCACTTTTATCCTTTGCTACTTCATTCATTTGTTGTATTGTTTTTCTCTTTCCTCCTCCTTCTTTGGTTTAGCCAAGTTTTTCTATACAATCCTTTATGGTGTTGTTTAACCTATTTTTTATCCTATGTCCATGCTTGCATTCCTTGCTATTTTTCTTGGTTGTTTCATATCTGCTGTTATTATTTTACTTTGTGTCTTTTTCTTCATTGATCTCTTAATCTCCTTAACTCTAGTTTTTTGGATTTGTATGCCTCTTTGTTATCTTCACTTTTATTTTTAATATAATTCCCCTATATTACTTTTCTCTGCTTAACTATATTTCTTATTTGTTTCATCCACCTTTATATCATCCTTCTCTCGCAAATTTCCTCAGCATCATAATACATTATTTCTTTGAATAACTTCCACATTTCTTCTAGCTTTTATCTAATTCACTGAATTTATCTTATTTCCAACTAAAGTATTGAAATTCTCTCATATCCCCCATTTTATTCATTTTTTCTCCCATTATCTTCAGTTCTATTTTCACTAATATGCTCACTGCATATGCAATTATACTTTTTGCATCTCTTCCTTTTGCTATTAATGTATACTTATCCTGCAGCTTTTATTCTATATAATGCAAAATTCTTTCATTTGTCTCTCTTGTTATTAAAATTGCTTATTTGTTGACATTTTTTTTAGAATATTCACAAACACTAAATTTTTTTTGTTTGGAGATTGCTGGATTGAAAGTAATGTTTTTTTTTTGATGGCTTCAAATATCCAAATCTATCTTATTATCTATATTATTTCTCTTATCACAACCAAAGATTATTTGAAAGACTAAACTAAAGTCTCTTCACATAAATTTGGTGATTGGTACTTTGTTGTTGTTCTGAACCGTCACAGTGTAGTGACATCCCCTATATATAAATAGCGTCTGTAAAATTTGAAAATGTTATAATACACTAAACATTTGGAAAATAAAAATGTTGAAAGTTTGATTTGAAATTAATATTTGTTCAACAAATTGTCAAATATGTGTAATATATCAAAACTTTTTTTAGATGTTAAAAAGCTGATTATTTCTAAATATTGTTTGAGTGTAAAATATAAAATAAGAATTATTTTATTCAAATAGTAATTTCAATTCAACTTCTATGTTAGTTATTTTGGAGACATACCTATTGGCAAAAGTTTTTATTAAATTATGGTAGTTTCGTGTTTTGGATATTATAATTTCATATATTTTATTATTATTGTTGTTTGATTGTGTATGAATATATTTTCAGTATATACTTTCCAATATTTAATAGTAGAAGACCTACCAGATACATTAACACCAATATCTACATTAGAAAACACACCAGTGTATAATGAAGTCCTACCAGTATGGGGTCGTCTACTTTCTTGTTTGTTATATTTAGGTTCTTATGGTAAGTAAAAATAAATGTAGTTGTACATGTGTACCTAGTAGTAGTGATATTAAACGTTCAAAATATACATTTATATGAGGCAGGATTACTTGATTTGTATAGCACATTACCTGACTAAAAATATAAGTCTTATCTTTATGTTTGAAATAATTTGACTATAGTTACGTTTATTTACAGAAAAAAATGTCAATAAAATCACGAAACCGCATTTTATGAAGGGGAGACAGTTTATAGGTGGTACATTCTCTTAAAAATTAATTGTTGACCAACAATTATTTTTGACTGTGTATTGCATCCTCTTGCTTTAGCTGACTGCTTCATATCTTTGAGATATATTTAAAATAGGTTACTGCTTTTATCTCGATCTGTCTTCTTTTATATTTCTGTTAGGTTTAATAAAAGTTCACAAAGCTTTCGAGCAGAGGCAGCAAAATGATCTATTTCCATAAATGTTCAATAGGCTTAAGATTATGACTTTTGTTAGCTAACGTAGAGATGCAATTTCTGTTTCCTGGATATAATTTTGTACTAGTCTAGTCAAATCGGCGTTCTCTCCAATTTAATGTTCTTTTGCAAACTGAGACGTTTTTTCATTGGCATGTCCAGGTTTTATTTGGTTTTTACAGTTTCCCAAAATTGTCCCGGTGGTCTGGAGAAGGTATATTGTGTCTGTTTGATCAAGGTGACAATTGAACTTATTTCACAAATGCTATGTCAGTAATACATTCCTTGACTGGAAGATATCTATTATTACAAATGAAACTGACCGACGGAAATAATGAAATTAATTTTTGTAAACTCAACAGCTGAAAACAGTGAAAATATATCATGAAGAAATATCTCAAATTTATTGAGGACAGTTTAAAAAATTTATAATTTCAATTTTACATATTTAAATAATTTGTGGCACAATAAAGGAAATGGAGGAATTTAGATGAGGAACATGCAACTTTTTGTATCTAATAATTTCAATAATAAATCTTTATATATATCACTATTATTATTTCCTTCGTCTTATGTTCTATTCATTGTAATCTATTATAGATTATTATTATTGTTTATTATAGTTTAAATAATAAATAAATCTGCTATTTAATGCTGTAAAATTAAGCTGTGTTTAATATGGTTTAGGATCATAATAAAAACACGTTGTTTAGCGTTTTCGACGCCGCATATCTCATTTATCGAAGTTCCAGCGATCTGAAATGAATACTTTCGTTTTTACCAATAATTGAATTGATTAAATTTTCTTGTAATTAACTTTAAAATAAAATTATTCAATATCTCAGAATCCATTTAGCGACACTCCAGTTGTCGGAAATTAATAGTTTATACCAATAATTGAATTGGTTGACTTGCGGTTCGGCCTTTTCAACTGGTTTCCTTCTTGAATATAAAAACATCGCATTTCAAAGAGAAATATATTTTTCCCTTTTATCGGCTATTTAAAAAAACCTAACCTAAAGCTAAAGTAAACCCAATCTGAAGCTAAAATAAACCTAACCTTAACGAAGATAGAGTAAACCTAACGTAATCGAAGCTAAAGTGAACCTAACCTAATCGTTAAAATAAACGTAACCTAACTAGGAAATTTTCTTGGAATTCATTTTAATATAAAAGAAACAAAATTTTTTATTATCATAGTGTTTCATTTAAATCCTGTTAGTATTTTTATGAAACACTTTGATCATAAATAAAAGTAGAAGGTATTGAAAAACGCCGACTCTAGAGTTATTTTTGTAACGGCGGTCTGCGGAAACTGCGGTTTTCCAGTATGAATGGTTGGCGGTCCTGCTAATTACATCTTTAAGTGCTGTCTTTACTTTACTTCATGTATTCCAGTTCGCTATTAATTTGAGTTTATTTTGTCAGTAATTAAAACTCTACAAAACCATAAATTGTGTCGGTCTGAGTTTGATTAGGTTAGAACATGAAAATTACATAAAAAGGACCAGATATATCTTTTGGTGATAAATCTGTCTGCACTTCTTGAGCACATCCACATGGAAATTCTTCTGGAACATTTTCTGTATTTGTACATGGAGTTTCAGTCTCTTCTAGTAAAACCTGAAGATATTCTTCTATAAAAAGATAATATTTAATTAAATTTTTCCCAATTAGAGCTGAGACTACGGACAGAAAAGAAGTAAGCTTCATCAAGCATCTTCCCAGTAACCTTTCACAAAGTTGGATTAATTATTGTATGAAGATTTTTATTCTACGAACTACGAATGTGACATTCTCTACGATAATTACATTTTTTCCCCTTCCGTATCTTTTTTGCTTTGCATTAAATCAATATCTCAATCAGGGTTTAATATATTCTCCAGATGTATCGGTTTCCCTGAAATAAAAGCAGAGACTGGACTGCTGCATCTAGCTGAAATATACTTTTCCTAGGCTGCTGTAAAGCACTTAACAGTTTACTAATGATTTGCACGTACCTGGAATAATTTACTTGGAGTATACTCACTTGTATATCTCACTTTTTCTTCTTTTAAATCTACTTTTTTTATAGCATCTACCCATCGGTTTCTACGTTCCTTGGACTGCTGGTTATGTTTGAACGACGTAATAGTCGGAATTCGAAAAAAACTGACAGCATAATAGGCATAATAAATAACTTTTTGATTCCAACAAGATTGGCAAATTGAACCAAAGTTAGATATGTGTGTCGTCCATCAACCATATTTGTTTTCAAGTGACAGTTATTTGAAAAGGTCTATGAAGTGCTTGAAGTATTTCCTGCTTAGATTACGCTTACTTAAATTTCGATTAGGTTAGGTTCACTTTGGCTTCGATTAGGTTAGGTTCACTTTGGCTTCGATTACGTTAGGTTCACTTTAGCTTCGATTAGGTTAGGTTCACTTTAGCTTTGATTAGGTTAGGTTAAACAAAAGTTAGATATATGTGTCGTCGATCAACTATATTTGTTTTCAAGTTACAGTTATTGGAAAAGGCCTATGAAGGGCTTGCATTATTTCCAGGTTAGGTTACGTTAAACTTCGATTAGGTTAGGTTTACGTTAGCTTTGATTAGGATAGGTTCACCTTAGCTTCGATTAGGTTAGGTTCACTTTAGCTTCGATTAGGTTAGGTTAGGTTGAACAAAAGTTATATATGTGTGTCGTCGATCAACCATATCTGTTTTCAAGTTACAGTTATTAGAAAAGGCCTATGAAGGGCTTGCATTATTTCCAGGTTAGGTTACGTTAAACTTCGATTAGGTTAGGTTTACGTTAGCTTTGATTAGGATAGGTTCACCTTAGCTTCGATTAGGTTAGGTTCACTTTAGCTTCGATTAGGTTAGGTTAGGTTGAACAAAAGATATATGTGTGTCGTCGATCAACCATATTTGTTTTAAAGTTACAGTTATTAGAAAAGGCCTATGAAGGGCTTGCATTATTTCCAGGTTAGGTTACGTTAAACTTCGATTAGGTTAGGTTTACGTTAGCTTTGATTAGGATAGGTTCACCCTAGCTTCGATTAGGTTAGGTTCACTTTAGCTTCGATTAGGTTAGGTTAGGTTGAACAAAAGTTATATATGTGTGTCGTCGATCAACCATATTTGTTTTCAAGTTACAGTTATTAGAAAAGGCCTATGAAGGGCTTGCATTATTTCCAGGTTAGGTTACGTTAAACTTCGATTAGGTTAGGTTCACTTTAGCTTCGATTAGGTTAGGTTTATTTCAGCATTAGGTTAGGTTTATTTTAGCTTTAGGCTATGTTTACTTTAGCTTCAGGTTAGGTTTATTTAAATAGCCGATAACTCGGTAAAAAGATATTTTTCTATGAAATGCGATATTTTTATAAAGAGAAACCAGTTCAAAATTATATGTTTAAACGGGAACTATTAATTTCCTACATCTGGGATGTCGATAAATGGATTCTGGGATCTTGAAAACGTTAAATTGGCGTCTTATGTATTATGATCATAAACCTGCCATATAAGGAAGTATTTCCAACGAAATATACAGACATTAACTTGAATTAGTAGTGATAATATTCATAGTGAACACACTATTTCTAACCACTAATACTCTCAATTAGAGTTTGTAGAAACGCGCGTCACACGATGTAATTGTGTGTGTTGCTTTGATGAAATAAACAGTTTGTTTAATATAGACATTAACCTAGCTAATAGTGTGATTTGATTTTTTCAGATATTCATAAAGACATATTTAAAGTTGGTAGATCTCAACATTGTGATGTATGTATAAACCAAACGGATCTGTGTAAACAATATAAAGACTTATTTAGCAAAGAACATTTTGTCATTTGTAGAGATCCAGATAATAAAATTGTTTATATAAAAGACATTAGTAGGAGTGGTACTTATTTAAATGGTCGTTTGATTGGCAAAAACAAAATGAACATCTTACAGCATGACGACAAAATATCCGTAGGAGGGAAATTAGAAAGTAAGTTGTGTAATATAGATATATTTAATTTGATATTTTAATACTAATACAAAATTATAATAAATATTTATAGATTTTTTTGTAATCAATAAAAAAGTATATTTTTTGTTTTGAAAATAGTCCATTAACTATTTATACAGGCTGAGTCATGAGGAACTTTACATACTTCTGCCATATGTAGGAAAAATACTATGTGGCTACTAAAAAATTACTCTTCTTAATTTACAGTGTGATTTGGGAAAAGGACCATAAATTTTAAGTGGGGAGCATGCTTCAGTTACTTCAAGAAATCGATTTTTTAAAGGTTTTTTTGGTAAGGAAAGAAATATCAGATTGCAACGAAACTTTCAGTGTTTATTGTCATATATTTCAACAGTCTTCTCAATTTTTTTCAATTAGGTACATATCATATTATGCCTGGTACAAGCATTTCGGCGCTTCGAGCGCGCATTTGTCGTGCGGCGGGAAAGATGCAGGTCGCTATTTCCATCTGAAACAAAGAGCTCAAAAAATCTAATTTTCAATAATATAACTTTTAATTAAACTAAGATAATTCAACAAAAAGGGAAAAATTCAACAATTTTTCGGTAATTCAAAAAAAATTCACTCTAGATTGTTCAATTATGTCAAAACTTCTTGAAAAACTACTGATTGAGAAAATAGAACCGATTCTAAAACCACCAATTTGGATTTAGAGAGCAACATGCCCCCCATCGAGTCACAAAAAAGTGTTCTAATCTTTTGAAGTTATAGAATACTGTTCGGCAGCCTTTTTACATATCGATCAGGCATTCGAAAAGGTCTGGCACAATGGACTACTATACAAAATCCCGCACAACCTTTTCCAAATCCTAAAATTCTGCAGAACAGACTCTTTCAAGTCAAAACCCGAGATTATATTACCACTCTACATCCAATTATGTCAGGAGATTCACAAGGAAGTGCACTTGACCCGATCCTCTATCTTATGTACATGGAAGATATTCCCACAGACAACGTAACTATTGCAAATGTAACTGCTGCGTTAGCATCTCACCAGGACCCAACTATGGCCTCTCATATATTGCAGACAAACTTGGACGTCATTTCGTTGTGACTAAAAACTTGGAGAATATGTTACCTACACTCAAAGGAGAGGAACTTGTTCAACAGTAACATTAAACGGGCATCTTATGCAACAGAAAGAGAGTGCAAAATACCTTGGAATTCATCTGGACCGACGACTAACCTGGAGCACACACGTAATAACCAAGAGAAAGCCATTGGGTCTAAAACTCAGCAAACTGTACTGGTTAATAGGTCGAAAATCCCAACTAACAATCGACAACAAGCTGCTAATAAACAAAGTCACACTAAAACCCATCTGGAGTTATGGTATTTAACTATGGGGCACTGCATCCAACTCTAGCAATTCTAGAAAGATTTCAATCAAAATTACTCAGAATTATTGTAAATGTCCAACAGCGTTATCGCTTTTGACCTTCCAAATTAAGTCAGTTGAAGAAGAAATATCTCTCATCTCAACACATTGGCTCAACCTCTAATGAAACCTCCCACCCAGCGAGGGCTTAGAAGGCATTTTCCGTGTGATATGCCTGACAGATTTTAGTGTCATAGTGATGTGTTGTGTGGTTCGACGCTTGCTTACTATTTCTTCTGTGATTCCGAACATATTTCGAATTTGCTTCCGAAATTTTAGCGACACATTCTTGGATAGTTTAGGAAGATATTCATAAAAATTTCGTTTCAATCGGATATTTCTTTTCTTCCCAACAAAA
Organism: Diorhabda sublineata; assembly: GCF_026230105.1. Classification (NCBI taxonomy): domain Eukaryota; kingdom Metazoa; phylum Arthropoda; class Insecta; order Coleoptera; family Chrysomelidae; genus Diorhabda; species Diorhabda sublineata. The sequence goes on from NC_079484.1 coordinate 9,730,081, forward strand.
CCTGGAAAAAATCGTATACATAAATAAGAAAAACCTAGTACTTCCGATTTCCGAGTGAGTTTTTCTCAATAAATTTGGGAAGTAAAAATGAATGAGTTATCACGAAAAATATGTTTTATGCTTTTAAAAAATTTCTTCACAGGAAACTATAAATAAGTGTGAAAGTTGTCATAAATTATTTACCGTTAAACTTTGACTGCGAACAACTTGTAACCGAGTTGACTTGGCGAAAAATTATTTCAGGCTTTTTTTTGTAGGCCGTTCAATTTCATCCAAAAATATCTATTTCTTTTTATTACATAATAATTTGTTGAAATACATTAATATTCAAAAAAAATTCCATGTAATTTAAACGGAAAATCAAAAATAACAATGCGGCACCTCTAAACATTGATATTAAGATCTTAAATTTTACCGGATTTTTTTTTTCGTCATCTTGGACGACAATTTCGTAGTAGCTACAAAATTTTTTGGGGGGAAAGAACATCAAACGCGAGCTTTTTCAGCTAATGGTAAGAGCTATTCCAAATCATGTCTTCCTTCTCCAAGTCATTCAAAGCAGACCTACTTGTGTTGTAAACTAAGATCACATTTCTTCTTCTCCAATATTTTCAATTCAAAACTTTCGAATTTAAAGCGCCATATGTCCTTGTTTTTTAAATCCAGAGTCAGGAACCATCCATTGACTGAACTTTGAGAGTATTTATTGTGGAAGGTCTTCTGGCTATAATCTCTTCAATATTCTCTTTTCTAGTGACTGGTTGAATAGTTTATTTATTAATTCATTCTTATGGTCATTGGATCGAATTTTGTATCTTGCGGAATAGTTCTTTATCGTTTTGTCATCTTGAACGATTTTTTCGTAGTAGCTAAAAAATTTTTTTTGGCCCACCCTACTAATGATATCCTCCTTGAGGGACTATATATGGTATAAGCTCCTCATGACTCACCGTGTATGGATCAAAACAGAGTTGAATGGACATTTTAGTAAATACGGTCTCTGTATTTGATCATAAAACATAATTTTTGTTTCAGTTTTTATTTATAAATGCATGTATGATCGTGATACCAACTTTTTACCACCTGAGCTAAAAGAATTTTATGAACCCTCAAATGTATTGGGAAAAGGTGGAGCTGGAGAAGTAAGATTGGCTTATGAAAAAGTAATATTATAATCATTTAATAATATGTAATCTTACTAGAAATATTTCAGATTACTTGTAAAATGGTTGCCATAAAGAAAATTACAAAAGCTCGAAGTACTCCGTCACAAATATGCCAATTGAATCACCCAAGCAAAATTCGCACTGAAATCAGTATTCTTAGAGCATTGGATTATGTAAGTCCAAATATTTACTATAGTTACATATACCTGTTTTTTTATAAAACATAGCTAAATAAAATACTTTATTTCTGTCATGTAAGTGCAACAATAATTATGAACCCTATTGAACTTTTTAATACCTTAGGCCTCTTTAGAATTTTAAAGTATCGATTTAAATTTTTTCAATCTAAATTGTCCCCCTAGGACTCCAATAATATGCCCCAAAAAATTGTGGCCTTTAAGTACTCGGTTGGTTTTAAACATCGCAGATTAAGGGTATTGCAAAATGTTTCATCATTTTCTACTACTCAAAACTTCAAACGTTTTTATCTCAATATTGCATATTTTAGATTGGCTGGACTTATAACTCAGGCAATTTTCAATTGAATAAATCTTGATTACATCATCTTTGAAATGATATGTACTATAAAATCACGTTTCTGTTATCTCAATTTATTCTGTAGTATTTCTGAAAAGAAATCCTCAAAAAGCCTATTTTTCCGCCCTCTACAGTGGTCCACCGCCTTTAAGTTTAAGGTCCCATAACAAACTGGGGATATGACTAATAAAATAATAATAATAATAATAATAATAATCGTGGGAAAAGTCAAATTATAGGGTAAAGGAGGATAACTAATCTAGCCTCGGTACTCTACTATCTATTTTCATCTAGTACTCTTTGTTCTCTATTCTTCTGTACCTTAATTGAGATTGCCCCAAACACTAAGTTACAAGGCAGGTTCATTCCAATACAGAACAGGACCTGTCTAACTTGAAAACATCTCCAGCTGTATCTTTAATGAAAGAAACGTCTTCACAACTTCTCTAGAAATTGGGGATACTATCGTTATCCATGTATTGATCCATCATTAGGAGGGTCAATTTTACTGAAACCAAGGTCTCTAGTGGCTTTTGTGAAACAGTCGTTGCGGCTCCGTACTAGATCAATGCTCTAACGGTCTGTAATGAATCCACGTCTCCATTGTCTCTAATGGAACCACGTGCCCATTATCAATAAAGGATCCACACCCCCTCCCCTCATTGTCTCTAATGGATCCAGTTTTGTACAAAATTCCTCAAAATATTTTCGAGGTATGTAATGGATCCCCATGCTCATTGCCTGTAATACCTTCTGCTTGTCCTGGAAACCTCGTTACTGTTGCTGTTTCTTGAAAGGTCGTGATCATTGCCTTAGAAGAACTTTACGTGCATATGTGGCAACTATTTCCCTATATCTATTGATGTCTTTAGTCTCAAGTTATCGTCGGGTACCCTTGCATCTTATTAACAACAATCCCAAAATTATTTGGTAGTTTATACTTGAAATTAGAAGTAAATGGAAGTTTCTTGCATCCACATCTACAATATAGTAAAATCTTATTTACCAAACAATATAGTACAATCTAATTTACCAAATAGATTAGATCCTTATTGAAAAATGCCAAAAAAGTGTCAAACATTTAAAACATATTTGTATGAAAAACACCTATATGGCTTCTTGTGCTAAAGTTTCATTTTAAAAATATAAAATTTAATTTTATATTTCAGCCTTTTATCATTAGTATGAAAAATATTGTGGAGACTCCAGTGGACGTATTTATAGTATTAGATTATATGAAGGGGGGAGAACTGACGAATAGGATTTTATCAAATACACCCATGACAGAATCTAATATAAGGTTTCTATTTTATCAAATGGTTTTAGCGGTAGATTATCTTCATGCCAAGGGTATCACTCATAGAGATCTGAAAGTAAGTTTATTTTAAAAAAATAATTTTCTGTCAATTCCGTTATATTAGTTGCGATTCATGATTTTTATTGGTTTAGGAAAGATTTTTGGGAACCATAGACCCCCTATATTTTTAGATGGTTCATGACAATGTTATTTGTTCTAGATCATCTATATTAACATGGTTCACGACAATGTTCTGACCAAATTAGCACCATCTAGGAGTGTAAAACTCACAAATATGTCACAACACTGGACAATGTAAAAATTGTACAATGAATATGAATCAACAACTAGAACTTCTGTATACGGACCAGAACCAAAAACACCAATTTACTTCAGCGGAATTGTTGTCTTGTTATTTATTTGTGGTTCCAGATCCATCTAAGGTTCGCAAATAACGAATTTGTAATTTTGAAATCTTCAATAAGGACCAAAACCATAATCACCAATGTACTACAAACTTTTGCGTAATTGTTGCCAACATGATTTCTATTTAGGGTTTCAAATTCATCTACGGTGTTGAAAAGGGCAAATTTGAATTTTGGAGAATAAGCTCCACTCCTTTGTTATCCCAGACTTCTAAATTCAAAACTGAGGCGACGACCTTAAATTTTTATTTATACTCTTTATATACATGCATTTTTGAATGAAATATTTAATATTTTTTATGAATATATTTAACTTTTCAACTGGAAATTAGAGGATTATTTCACAACCAACTATTTACAATATTTCTGGGAAATTTTGAAAGTGATACTTAAACTCTAACCTACTTGCAAATAGTCATTCATTCAATAGTGTCATTCAAAAAGCAGATTGATAACTCAAAAGATATTGGAACTATTATTTACCAAACATTTGAACCTGTTAAGCATATTTTTTCTATTGCTGTATTTTTAGCCAGAAAATGTGCTACTTTATTCAGAAGATGTAGAAACATTAGTGAAAGTGTCCGATTTTGGTTTGAGTAAAGTTACTGATGATAACACGATGATGAGGACAGTATGTGGAACATTAAGTTATATAGCTCCAGAAATATTAGACAGACGTATACGGCAATATAACAGACAAGTTGACATATGGAGTTTGGGAGTCATACTATTTTATATGATTGGAAAAAGGTTACCGTTTAAGTATGTTTTCATACCGAATATTTTGTGTCATATTAAAGATACAATTTCTCTACAGATCACCTGATCGATGTTTAATGGAAAAATGTATCATTACTGGATCTTACAAGATGGAAGGTGATGATTGGAACCAAATCGGACCAAGTGCCAAAGACCTTGTTGGGAAAATGCTTACTGTTAAACCGGAAAAACGAATCACTGTTAGTGATATATTGAAACATCCATGGCTTTCAAATGTAAGTATTGAACATTACATTAGAATACAATGATACTGAACATTTTTTTATTTAGATGATTGTTAAACATCCTCTCAATATTCTAACTTAACCTATTTTTTTATTACGCTATACACTTAGTCCAGTGTTTTACCAAATTTTTCAGACTGTCCAAAAAAATCTTCCTAATGTTCTGCAAAATAGGCGTTTGTCTCCACCAACACCTTTTCATTTATCTGAAATCGCTTTTTACCATCCTATTTTTTTTTTAATTTGGAAACAAAGTAATCTGAGGGAGCTAAATTAGGAAAATATTACCGTTGAGACAATAAATCGTAGCTTTCTTCTTCTTTTAACATGGATGACCATATTAGCAGGCAAGTCTTCCCCGGAAAACATCTTTTATGTGGTCTACTGTCTTGTTCCAGTATTTGCCTATGTCTCACCCACCTTATTATGCCATGTATTCCATTATGTTGTCAACATCTTCATTCCGTATTCTGTTGTGTATAGTTCTTGGTATTTTCGTTTCAACTGTTCTCATCATCTGTATGCAGTTGGACTCAGAATTTCTACTCATACTGTTTGTAAGCGCCTAGCTGAATCTGATCAGAGACCAAGAATCCCTGCGTCAAAACTATTAGTGGGGGGTCAGTTATGTCTTGAGAATTTATTTAACCTCTCGTACTTGGTAGTTATTAACAAATACAGTCCGAAACGTCCAAAGGCACAACAGTCAGCTGAGAAGAGTATGGCTTCAGTAGTTTGGGATGCTCGTCAATATTTTTCATCGAATATCTCCAAAAGGGAGAGACAATCAATAGCGAATACTACATAGATTTGTTGGATAGTCTGAATGCAAAAGTCAAGAAAAATGGCCTCATATGTCGAATAAAAAACCACTGTTACACCAAGACACTGTACCGATTCACAATATAACGATGGTTAAATTGAACGAATTACACTTCGAATTGCTTTCTCAACCACCTTATAGTCCAGATCTGGCTCCCAGTGACTACTGGCTATTTGCTGATCTCAAAAAAATCATCGCCGGTAAGAAATTCAGCTTATATGAAGAAGCAATTGCCGAAACCGAAGCCTATTTAGATGCAAAAGAGAAATCTTTCTACAAGTACAGCATCGAGAAGTTAGAGAAGCGTTGGAATTATTGCATTGCTCTTGATTGAGATTACATTGATGAGTAAAATCGATTTTTGGAAAAATAATGTGATTTTCTTAGTCACACGACTTATTGAGTGATTGTTAGTTATCTGTTAATAAACTATCATTATCAATAACTACCAAGTAGAGTGGTTAAATAAATTCCTTTCCTAAACACAACTGACCCTCCACAAATAATTTGGTTTTTTGGAGTTACATTGGAAATATTTTTAATTTGGTCTTCGATAAACTCCTATGTGTCTATCTCAGTTCTAGAGATAGAGCTCTCTATGATGCTCTGGGGTTAAAGCTAGTCTTCAAGCTGGGATTCTTGGTCTCTGTGTATCAGTAGAAATTATGAGTACAACTGCTTTCTGTTACAAATCGTTATATTAGAGACTCTTAACAAATGAGCTTGAACTTGTGTAGTTTTACCATGTCTACCTTGATTAGGTCTGTGTGCTTACATACCTCCTTATAAAGTTCGATTATACGGGAAACGGATGCATGCGATACACCAAGTCTTTAAACTTCTTCAAAAGCTAGGTAGAACGAGTTGATAGATAAGAGGGACTAGCGATGGTAGAGATAATTATAAATAGTGCAGCAGTAATTAACACTGGAAACGAAAACACGCTTTCTTTCTCTCTCTTTCTCTCAGTAGGGTTAATGTGATAACTATTTTACGTTGATCCTTTTCGTCAAGATATATGCGCTTATTACATATAATCAGTGTTAATTTTGTCCTTAGATCACTGTCCATTCTGCCCAGTTATACAAACAGGCTAGGTCTCATTTCATACATTTTTGTTTGAGTCAAATAGTTATATTCTTTATGAATGGACTATAACCTCAAAAGCACATATGAGACTTGTTGTTTTAAATATTAGAAAATCTTTTGCATAAGGTACCTAAAGGGCCTGATAAATGTTGTGTGATTATTTTCCAAGAAAAATAGTCATTTTATTTTTTGCACATAATGTGTTATAACTGGATACAACGTTGCAAATTTTAAAATTATATCATTACATTATTACAGGATTTGAAGATGCAATTTCGAGTTAATGAAATATACCAACAACATCTGGAGTCAACTGAAAAAATCATTTTAGAATATGACTCGGAACCTCAATTAAAACGATTCAGATCTTCGTCTGATGAATCAAGTTCTTCCCAGTAATTAATATGTATTTTTTTATACATACATATTTGTTTATATATTTTTTATAAAATGTGCATTTTGAAAATGGATCAACTTTGTGCCATTATTTTTTTGTGATATTTATTTGTTAATTCAGACAATTTAATTCGTTGAATGAATCTAAATTGAGCAACACTGATTTGATTTCTTCTTTATTTACAAGTTGGTCCGGAATGTAGTTGGGTAGTCCGCGCATATGAAGGCACTATTGGTATTAACTTTTATATTTATAATTATGACGTCATAGGCGGGTACCGTGCCAGTGACGCATATCGTAGGGGTTTACCGCCAGAATTATATATATTAATTTTAAAAATAACGGTGTATATAAGGGAGATCCAACTCTTTGAAGAGATGAATTGAGTAATTCATTATTTCAAATATCTATTTTCCAAGAATGAGTAGAAAACATTAGGATAATAAATTTCATGTCACCAGTATAGGATAGTAATGGTATTGCAGGAATATAACAATGACAATAAAATACATATAAGTTGCATGAAATTATTATAAGTACACATTTTTCTGTAAAAAGCCTAAGGATAATTTTTAATTTCTTTAACCTTCCGTTAGCCGCGCCGCGCGTCTGAGAGACTAGTATTTCATTTTCTCAAATAAATAAAGGTCATTAAAGTTTTGTCTTAATAAGAATAGAAAAAATATCAATTTTAAATAAATATATTTTCCATGTAAGTCATAAAAAATAGTTATGAAATTAAAATAACAAACTGAAAAAACAGCGAAATCACTATTTAGCTAATTAACTAATTACATTTATTTAGCACAAATGTCGCAAATTTTGTTTGCTTGTTCCAAATAAATAAACTTATTACACTCTACGCATTTGTATCAAGTCATGCGATTTTTTTCCTTTCAAAAATGTAGCATCGCTTCCTTGAATTTCCTGAATTCTCTGGTTTAGGATTTGTCATTGTAGCCTTTAAGCCACTTTTACTAGTACCCGCAGTATTGTATCTTCTCTAACCATTTCGATGGTCCGTTTTAGCAAATTTTTAGGCCAGTTATCTCCGATGCCATTCCGCCCAGAACCAAAAATTGGTGCGCACAGTCTTTTCACTGTCGAGCTAGCACTATTATCAACTTGGTAAGGGCCTCCCACGTATATTTCCAAGTTGTAAGTATAATAAGCTCTTGCATCCACTACAAATAGATCTTCATGCCATACTTAGACGGATGGATGGTATATATTGACGAAATGGATATTTACCTCAGAATGCCGATAACTTTTTATCAATTGTAAAATATTCGCCAACGCAATAGTTTTTCTGACAATTTACAATAAAAAACTCAAATATTTCCCTGACTGTTTTTCAATGACCCTCCTCTCGTTTCTGGTGTCTTTGTCGTCAAAAAGTACACTTTGGAAGAGAAAGTGGAATCTTTTGCGTGACATAGTCGTTTGGAAAAGTTCTATACCAGAATCGTCAGTGGGCTAAAGATTTTCAGTATAAAGTCTGCTATTTCTATGAAATCCCCATAAAAGCCCTATAAAAGCTTTCATTTCCTCCAAATTTGTATTTTTGCTATCTTTTTTCACCTAAAAGATCCTCTTTTGCTTCAAATATACTTATTAGTGTGTTAGACAATAAAATTAGCATCTCATCAGTGAAAAACAAACTCTTAACATGTCAAAGCGGACTGTGGAAGCTGTGCCTTTAACGTCAGGTAAATGACTAACTGTTATGTGAACTTGTCCTTACATTCTGAGCACCTCCATTTAGTTGTTCCATCTCTTCTTTTTCATCGCCACTCGAACCTTCCTGTTCCGTGTCCGTATTTTCTTGTTGTTCCTATACATAGTCTTCTTCGCTTTCACTGCTATCGTTTGCCTCCGACCATTCTTGAACAGATTCCAATGCAGAATTTCAGCATTTTTTTCATAAAGAGCATTATACTTCTTTTTGTCAATCTGTGAATATAAATATTATATAAAACTCACCTTTGTGCAAACACAAATTTAAATCAATTTACAATAAAACAAATATAATAAAAAAATGAACAGTTTTGAAACAGAAGCGCTCACGTGGCCTATAAAAGGCTCAGTTTTCAAATTATAGATCGTAACTTTTCAACGTGTGTACATGAACTGTTACCAATTGTTCTGATATTCTTCAGTCTAAATGTGGAATGTACAGAGTGGGAGAAGTCGCTGTTGAATTGTTTTCAACCAGTACCAGAAAAAGAAGGTTCTCTGGCGTCTTGTAGACGCCGGCGAGTAACGGAAGGTTAAGTAACTAACAATGTTTTACTCTATAATCCCACTATGTATTCATAAGGTGTGGGGTGGATTGTGAAATTAATTATTTCATTATATAAAAAAAAAACGTTTGATAAATATTTAAAAAAAGAAACTTCTCAATTAACCCGTTCCAAGCGTTGTATCTCCCTTATTAGTTGAGTTTTATAAAAAAAGTGTACATAAAGTAAGGGAAAGTGGGGAACAGTGAGACCCTTTTTCAACATATTGTAATTTTTCCACATGTAAACATACCCACAGTGTTAAGTGAAGTTTCCATAATAAACTTAATTAAAAAATATAAATCTCTGTTAAGTGTCCCGGTGTTACCCAGTACTGAGGTACATTGGTAGATGGGTATCAATGAGATTCTGAAATAATATAATAAACATTTTCATCAAATACTATTTACAGATAAATAATACGACCACTGTCTTTCAGTTGTACCTAAGACATTAAATGATGGCAACACACTTTAGATATTTTTCAAAAAATCTGATGCTAAATCTGGAACATTTGGCATAAAATAATTGTTTTCAAATTTTAAACTTTTACTTAGGTAGCTTACTTCTATATCATCATTGTCCTATTCATTTTGAATTATCTTTCCTACATAATAGACCTTTTGATTCTTCTTGGTTTCAAACATTACTAAAATATGATCCTCTTTAGATTCACTTGATAATTCTTCAAGTTCTTATAACTTATCCAATTTTTCTAACTCGTCTGAAGAGTCTACATATTGTTGTTCAGCGTCATCTTCTTCAGTTTGTCATTTGCAATAACACTCTTGCCTTTCTTTCCTTTTCTGTTGTCCATTGTCAGAAGAAGCTTCAGTGAAACCACATAAATCCTGTGGAGATACATTGTGGGATCTTCTGTTGATTGGTTAGTTCTGGATAAAGATGCGCAAGGAACATCTGTTGGGATAGTTTTGCTTTTCAGGTGTAGGAAGTTACAGAACTAGATATGTGATCAGTTTCAGTAAAAATCTGGTCATCAATAGGATACATTCGTTTTTTTACATGCAGCTGTAATATCTTCTAGTGTCATTGTCTTTGGATATGTCTCTCTAAAACACAACATGCAACCTCATATATTGACAGCACGAGCATCCAAAAATACAAAGCAGCATTGCAAGCTGGTGCGAAGAGACCAAACACACCTACATCAAGGGGTTGTAGATTTGCAGCTAAATAGGGTTGTATTATCAAAATAGTGAAACAGACTGTTGAACTGTGAGAATGCTTTATGAAATGTTTCATTGCATCTACAAACAGCTCATTAGTCATCCACCCCGACGGGTTTGCTAAAGTCCAATTACCTACTGGAACTCCTATTATCATGTGTTCCTTGAAGTGAACTCTTGGGTAATGAATTTTCAGCAGCATTAATGAAGCATGAGCATCTTTTTCGCAACTAGTAGCTACATTAACTTGTATTCTATTCTATTCTAGTACCATCTGAAAAACATTCACTGCGCGAGTCTTTGCAAAAAAATGTATTTGTATTAGTTTCATAGAAAAAAATGGCACTAGCCATGCTCCCCCCTTTAGAGTTATCAAAGAAATACTGGGATGCAGGAGTGCAAGTTCATATGGTAATTTGCAACAATCAATTATAGGTAGTCCATAAAATATATTTGAAAAATTTATAATGTATGATGCAAGTTTTGCTTAATTATTACTGAAACCTTTATTGACGAATTATTTGGTTTCATTCTAATTATTTCATTTGAAGCTTTTTCACATATCTAGCTAGCTACATTTCAAAAAATATGTACAGCCAAAAATAACTGAACTACTTCTGTCATTACCGCCTTAAAAAATGTACAAATCCCTCATAGTTTTTGGTTTTGTAAGTTCATCTGACTACCACCAAACCTAAAAAGTAATCTGACCAATTAACATTCACAACTCGTGCATAAATAGTGTGTTGCAAATCTGATACAATTTGTCAATCCCTAATCAGTAATAAATAAAAAAAAATGAATAAGTAAACAGAAAGTTAACCTCTCTTAAACAGTATAAATGAAAAACAAAAACAACTCACCTATGTAGTAGCTGTAAACACACTGGAGAAGAAGGTTATAGAACCACATTCTACCACTAGATAGCACAACTTCTCAACAATTCAAATACAACTTTTAACAGACTTATCTCACCACTTTCCCTTACCTGTATTTTCGTACGCTCTACATAATTCTGAACCACCTTGTATATATGCAAAGTGCCTTTAAATTTAACGAATTATTTGTATGACAAAACTGGAATATTTTTGTTTAGTTTTTGATATTGTTTTGTAACATGTTTTTTTTTGTATAGTTATAAGTACAAACAATGCTTATAGTCTAAATCAGCCATACCCTATGGGTTCTAATTTAAAGTAATAATCTTAATTTTAGAAACTCATTCATTGTTACCAAAATGGTTTGGAATCATTTAATGTTCGTGTAGTTTTGTATATGAGTACTTTGACTTTTTACATACCAATCAGTCAGTTTTAGTGTAACCTATAGTGAACAATCTTGAATGTATTTCTTACAAGTTATGTTGATTAGTTTTTTAATGTGATCAGTCAGTTTTTTTTTCCTACCTACTTGTTTTTAATATGATCACTTTCTAATATTTATTACATTTTGTTTGTTGTATGTACATTGTATTTTTATTTATACATTTCTTGTTAAACCTCTATATACAATGTAGGATACAGCTGGTTTTGTATTTCAGTTTAGTTTCCTTCATAGTCTTCTAATTTCTATAATCTGTATAATTTTTTGTTTATTTAGTATAAAGAATTTGGATCTACATTTTAATATTAGTGTAAAAAGTGATTTAAACATTTTTTGTCAGTTTCTGTATCTCCCGTTTCACTTGTTTCCAGTGGAACACACTCCCTAGCAAAATTAGCGCATAATTGAGATTTTTTAATCTTAAATAATGAGTGAAAATCAAATCTATAACTATCGAAGTCAATTATAATGGCACTCATTTCATCTTATGCTATATCAATTACATATGAAATTGGCTAGGCATAAATCAAATCTCATTTCGGATTTGAGTTGAATTTAATTGCATCCCAAAGAGTAAGTTCATGCCTATTAACTCTCCATGTTATAGCTTGAATTTAGATCTCACAAGGTTGTTTTGCAACATTCATGCAATATCCAATCTATCACTGTTGAGCATGAAGAGAAAATTTTCTTTTACAATGTACCCATGAGCATTAAGATGATATCGTTCACCAAGTTGATATAGTTCTCCAGACACTTACCTTGATTCAATCAATATTCTGTCATCGATCAAAGCCAAATAAGAAAAATCTGGATTCATTTGCGAACATTACCATCGACCACTAGTGGTCTTTCCAGTCCAAATAATCGGTAACAAACTCTAAATGTGCTAAAGTTTATAGGAGTCCAGTAGCAAGCACCTTGGATCTCAAATTGAACTACTTATTGTGGCGATAACATAAAATCTTGTCAAAGGGAAGTAGACATAACAAACTTTATTATTTGCACTTCAAATTGCAAAAATTGGTACTTATTTGCAACAGCTACACGCCCACATCCCTGGAAAGATTTTGTCTGGTCCCTTGAAACTTTCTCAATTCTCTACAAATCGTTTATTATGCTACATGGAATACTGAACACATTGTTTACACTATCACTGCGCTAACACTAATGTAGTAACTGCAGCTCACTATTCGGCAATAAGATTATCTTTGACAAACATTAGAGTTCTCTTTGAAGATTTAATTGAGTTACAGAGCGAAGGACAAAATAATAAACAATTTTACCATAAATACATATTTGGAACAACAGCAAAAAGTATTCATGAGATGTTATTCATTCTATAAAAAATTCCTTTATTTTTTGTAGAAATATTGGGCGGCAACAAAATTAAATCAATAAAAAAACCTATTTTTCTGTTATAAAAGTTTTAGTCAAATAATATATTATGCGTTAATTTTGATGGGACTGTATTTTTGGTTGAATATTTCTTGATTCCTTTAGTTTTATTTGAAATGAATCTCAAGAAACGGGTAAAAAATCGACGATTATATATTTTTTGCTAATTAGAACGGTTGTTATTATAAATGACCATCCATATGATATGACCGATTTTCACTATACGTTTTTGAAAATCGTTGATGTTTAGTGAATGATAGTATTCGAATGAAATACCAAAATGTATTTATATGTTTTTTACTTTTATATTTGTTTTGTTTAAGTATACTACATTTCTGAAAATTATGGTGTTACCTTTTTTACATTGTGTGTACATATATGACAGAATCTGTAATGACAGGAATGCTCAAACTGGGCTTTGTGCAACACTGTTAACTTGTTTATTCAAACTCAACCACGAATTATTAGTATTTAATAATGCGACGATACACTAAAATTAGCTGGACACTGTCAGAACGACTTGGGCGGGCCTTATTGTGCCCAAAGTTCTAGTTAACAAATTCAAATCCATTTTTGTGTTTACTTACCATATAACTGTAAAGTAACTTTTTGCGTATTATTAAATTGCAAAACTACTTAACCAATTTATAGTAAAGTAGAATATTTTTTTGCATTTTAATAATACCAAAAAGTAAGTAATCATTATCATATTCTAATACAAAAATTTGGTTTGAGTTTGGTATGGCACAATTGAAAATGTCGCCAATTAGCCCATGTCCAACTTGCTTACAATGACCATGCTCCAGCTATTTTTAAAGTATCTCAAAAATGTGTTACCATGGTATAAAACTATCTATTTCTGGGGAAATATTTGTTTCTATAGTTACTCAGATTATAACTTTAAATTCCCTGACAGGAGGCTCTTCCTCAGTAAGTAGTATTCGGCCTCTGTTAAGTATATAAATAACTAGTACAATTAATATTAAATTGGACGCCACCAGCTTTTTAACGAACGCAGTTCAAAACTAATAAAAATGGCGGAAATGCTGGAAACACCTTATTAATGAAATTTAAAATAATCAAACAAACCAAAACTATGTCCGGACACAATTAAATCCAAATTAATATTTATTTCTAAGAACAATAAAAAAAGTTTCAGCAACAAATAAATTTATTTAAAAAATAATAAGTTCGCATTAACTGCGTATCCAAAAGAGCACAACGAACAAAAGCAGTTATGAATAAAAAACAAACTCAAATTTCTATATATTAAAGATAAGGATAGGACTTATCTATGGAAAGCCGGAATGGTTGCAGCCCTAAACTGGATTCCCAGCTGTTGAAGTGAGTTGAATTTCTAGTTTGGTGGTTCGATCCTTTGTGGTTGAAACTCCCAACCTGGAAGCCGTAGAACAGCGAATATAGAGAATAAAATCACCATAAATTTACTTTGATTTAAAGTTTATATAGACAGAGGAAGAATTCAAATACATTCCGAGGTTTTATTGAATTTTTCGAATGAAATGAGAGGTCAATAACAAATTAATTTCTTCAAAAACTCGAAAAAATAAATCAGAAGTGCCACAATACGTGAACAAAGGAATATTCAAAATGTTTGAAAAAAAAAAACTAATATGCCGAATGGCATGTTTACAAGATGGAGAGATACACTCAATTAATGTGTCAAAATTCTAGTCTTGCAACTTATTCAAAATCAAAAGTATATAGGCACACTATTTTTTTGCTCTGTACAGATGAGATACCAAAAACAAATGAGGATTTTATTAAATATGAGGAATTTATTCAAATTCGAAAGAAAGAAATTTATCAATGTGAGGTAGTTAGCAAACATACTATGGTACACATTATATAAGAAGACAATAATTTAGAACATTGAAAAAAATATTTTTATTTGTTCTTAAAATATATTGGAATCTTAGCTTTGACTTTTTTATATACATTTGTTGAATATTTAATAAACAATTAAAGTTTAGTATATGATTCATTTTCTCCTTAGACAAGGTAACCCAATTTTAAGGAAAGTAAGGAGTTTTTTGAAAAATATATTGTTATATATTGAAATACATAGATACATTGCTTGAGAATTTATTTCTTAAAAATAACACTGTCCAAATGTAAACCAAACTTTAGATTTTACATAACCACACAGGAAAAAGTCATACATAGGTATTAAATCGGAATTGCGTGAAGGCCAAGTTATGTCACCTCTCCTGGATATCAGTTTGCCATGAAAAAATTTACGAACTCGTGGCAGAGATTATTGGACGTGTGTGAAGTTGCTCCGCCCTGTTGAACCATGTTCTTTGGTTGTAACCATTAAAGTTGGTAATTCAGACTCGAAGACAGACTCTTTTAAGTAAAAATTTAAGGCCACATCACAACTTCATCTGTCAGGCTTTCCACAGACAAGTGCACTTGGCCTGGACCCCTATCGTTATGTACACAGTGATACTCCCACACACAACAACGCAACTACCGCAATACATGAAGATGGCACTGCTAGGCTATTGACTGTCACATATTGCAAACCAATTTGGATGTTATTTCCTTGTAGCTGAAAACTTTGAGAATAAAAATTGATGAAAATATGTTAATGTTACCTACACTCAACAGACAGGAACCTGTCCAACTTTGTTAAACGGACATGTTCTGCAGCAAAAACAGTGCAAAATACCTTGGAATTCATTTGGACCGACGACTAATCTGGAGCACACATATACTATCATAGAGAAAGCAATTGGGCCTAAAACTTAGTTAACTGCATTGGTTAATGGGTCGAATATCCTAATCAACAACAGCTGCTAATATATAGAGTCACTCTGAAACCCGTCTGGAGTTATGGTATTATCACTGCATCCAACTCAAATATAGCAATTCTAGAAATATTTCAGTCAAAAGTACTCAGAATTATTGTAAATGCTCCATGGTATGTACCCAACAACGTTATTGCTTGTGACCATTAAATAAAGTCGGTTAAAGAAGAAATATCTCGCTTAGATATTGCTTTTAATCATTTGCTCATTGTAAATTTTAAAATGCAAAAATCCGACCCAGAAACAAAGCGAACTAATATTTATAATGTCGAAACACAACAATTTGGAAAATTTCGAAAATAAAAATTGTGAGTCTTAGAAAAAATATATTTTGAGGATAATTTATTACAAATGAACCCATTCAACTCACATTTGTTAGTCTACCTGTACACCTACGACTCTACCTATAAAATCGTTTCGTGGAGGTATAAAGCATTTTTTGTATCTGCAGGGTTCTATTGTAAACGTGGCCTACCATCAAATATTTGTAATGTTATTATCGAAGATGATAAAAACAAAAAAATAAATTATATATATCATTTATTTTTACATATAAAAATATATTTATACCCATTTTAAATTTATACTTTGAATTTATTAAA
This sequence comes from Diorhabda sublineata, assembly GCF_026230105.1. Classification (NCBI taxonomy): domain Eukaryota; kingdom Metazoa; phylum Arthropoda; class Insecta; order Coleoptera; family Chrysomelidae; genus Diorhabda; species Diorhabda sublineata. Next base: position 9,746,448 of record NC_079484.1, read on the forward strand.
CAATAAATCAACTAGATCACAATAAAATCCCTTTTCTACAAACTACAACATAGTTCACTACTTAACCAATAAACCCAGATTAAAGAAAATATTGTTATATTAACTGTTTCATAAAATATATTATGACTATACTATCTGAAACACGCATCAAATGCAATTCCACTGTAATTTATTATGCAAATATTAAAATTTACTTTTGATGTTCACCTTAAGGACTTAGAGATTTTTGAGTTTTTTACTGAACACACTGTTTACTGCAACAACTATATAGGCCAAGCACCAGAGCAAAGATAGAAGTTCAAATGCAAAGTTCTAGAGAACGGATTCTTTTTTTGGAATATGTTCAGGGGTGTCCTCTGAATGTAAATCTAAGTGGGCGTCATTTAGGGCGCCCGAGTCAGCCGCCATAATGAAAAACACGTTTTATCGAATTCTTGTGAATCGCGCATCGTACGACAAATATAGTAATTTGTACGTACGACAAGTTACTATATTTACTGTACGATGCTAGATCATTTTGTTTGATAATAACTTTTTTCATATTTTTTATTTGAAACTTTTTTTGCATAATTCATATATTTTCAATTATAAGGCTCCAAACTTTTTGCAATATATAGTTAACGGTTCATGATAAATATTGTAAAAAGTTTGGAGGCTGACTCGGGCGCCTCCAATGAAGCCTTTTGGATGTATTTAACATATTTAAAAATTTATATATCACTTCTTATTTATAAATTTCGGTTGAACTGTATTTTATTATAACTGAAAATATTATAAATCGCAAATATAAATTGATGACAATTTGAATAATAACACGTGACAGAAAACATGTCAATATTGGTTAGGTTGTGACGTAGAAACTAAGTAAATACTGAAACGTGGTCGCCGCGTGTCGCCTTTCAAACGCCATTCTGTTGTTGTGAGGGGAAGTAATTGTATGTTTAGTGTGATTTTTGTTTTAGGAAGGGTTTCCAAGACTATTCTAATTGAAATATCGGCCGAAATAGGATATCGAAGCAAGATCGAACAATCTATCTAAGGTAGATGCTTTCATGGTTGCTATGTTCTTTGCTAATAATCAATTATTAACTTCGGTTGAAATATGTGGAGTTAAAAACAGATACTAATTGGACTTTCTTATAGTAACGTCTTTATCACCTTTATTTGCTTGAACTTTATTAAAATGTCATAAGGTTATATTTTGATTAAAGCTTTCGATGTCAAAACATTATTATCTTTCAGTGGTGATCGAAGCACCTATGAGGATGCTGCCATGGATACGTCCAATTAAAACGAGAAGGTGCTTTCTGTATTGTAAAGGGTAGAATATGTCCTGAGCACAAAGTACGCAACCGAGATTTTGTTTCTACTGCCAAGGAGAAAAATTTAAGTTGCCATATATTACATCCTGTAATAAATTAGATGCACACCAGCTTCTGATGGGCTTTATATCAGAAGGACGCAGCACTGCAGTTGCTTTCCAGGAATATGCACAGACACACGAGAGAAGAAATCTGTCGAGAAGTTTGTTAATGCCACAAGTAATCGAAGTTATTACAAGTTGTGGCACTAACTTCGTTATTGACGTATTACGGTATCCTGCATTTTTGAAGTTGTAAAACACCAATAGGCACGTAAATGGAACAAATTGTGGGCAGTTTACAAATAAGGAAACTGTAGCAAATCAAAGAGAAAAAACATTTGAAAAAAATATATTGCTGATCATTGAAGCACAAATGAAAATTAAATCACAACCTGTAGGATTACTACTATCGCCCTAGTATCCCTACTTAGGAGCATCTCCAGATGCTATTAATGATCAATATGAAGAGGAATAAAATGTCCCTCAATGCAAAAACATATAATTTATGTATAAAAGATGGGTTAATAACAAATAAGTGTAAAGCACAAATAAGCCTGCAAATGCATTTATTTAATAAGAAACTGAGTTTATTCTGGGTTGCAGATCCATCATTCGAAATTAATAATAAAATTAGCATTATTCATGTGGAGTATGACAATGTCTATGTAGAAAATATAATGTGCATACCATTTCTGGTTCAATAATATTAAGTCTGTTTACTTACTTTCTACGTCACAATCAGTCATATGACAACAAATGCGTTTTGGCGCGCCATGCAATTATTTAAATTTATTCATTTTTTTAAATCTAATTAGCGTTTAAAAAAAAATTAAAAAATAGTGTGATTAAGAACGATATACTAAACGTAGTTAAGGTATAAAAAAAGTATGCAAGGACCCTATTATAAAAATTATAGATACTCTATCTACAATATTCACGAAAATTCATAGTCGAGTAAAAAAAAATAGTAAAAATTACGCATTAAGGAATTGAAAAAAAAAGTTGCGTAATTACGTAATTGACATTTCCGGAATTCTGGAAGCACTAGAAATATCCAACTCAATTTTATGGGACTTATTGAGTATTAATTATCACTATTAATAAAAAATCCTTCAATCGGAATATCCATCTGCCAAACTGATATAGTATACAGATTTGGTACTAGATCTCGTTAGGTATCGAATAAAGGGTTTCGTATGTGCCTCAGTTTAATCCTACTCTTCATATAAGATATTCGCTGATTTTCACCGGACCCTAACAAGATTTTCTTGTATTTGACTGGTAGGAATTGCTCATGTTACCTATTTGTGTTTTAATTCCTTGTGATATTTGTTGTTATTTTATTATAACTATTGTTTTTGACTGATAGTCAGCAATTATGTGTCACATTCTATTTAAATAAATCAATAATTTTAAGATTAATGAGTTTCTGTTATTGATGATGACCTTTGAACAAAAAAAGTAAGATAAGTGTATAAATTCACAAAAAAGAAGCTAAATTCCCATATCCGTCTATGAGACGGATGTTCCTCATAACTCCAAAAAATTATGTTTCGTCTGACAGGTTCATAAATAATTATCTATCAAATCTACTATACAGTCGAAACCGATTATAACGACATCGTTTACAACGACCGATCGGTTATTACAGCCAGATGTAAATGCCCGCTCGAATCTCGAGTACACTATTCCGCAAATATACCTCCTATAACAACATCGGATACAGCGACATATCGCTTACAACAACGAAACTTTATCGATATTCATCGACTATAACAACCAACCGCTTCTTGTCCCAGTCAAGTGCTACAAATTATACAGAATATTGAAAACAGCAAAGATACTAAAAGCCTTTTGTTCTGGATACAATTCTAATGATATCGGAAGTTTGGGAAAAGGTCACACAGACCACTATAGCCAACTCCTTTCGCAATGCAGGTTTCAAAGATCTCTCTCCATCACAAGCAGAGGACGACGATGATATTCCGCAAGCGAGAATGATACAATCTACAGATGAAGATGACAACGTTCCACTTGCTGAATTGGTTGCTCAGTTGCAAAGATCTACTGCTACAGAGATAGAGGAATTTATTGGAATAGATGACAGTGTCGCTGTGTGCGCCTTAGCTACCGAAGAAGAAATTCTTGCAGAAGCTGAAAGTAACAATCGTAACACTGAAGAATGGTTTCCTCCAACAACAATTTCCGAGGCTCTAAATGCTATGACTGAAAACTTTAAAATCTAGAACTCGTACTATAAGCAGCTAAGTACATTTTGTATTCTAATTATTTCTTAATAAATATTTCATTTCTGACATTTCATTTGACAAGTTCACATACATAACTTATAACTATACTGGATAGATACCTATGATAATATAACTACACAACTAATATAACTACTGTACTTGGATATATGTACTCCTTATAGCAACTATCAGATATAACGTCAGCAATTATATGGTCCCTTCAATGTCGCTATATCAGGTTTTGACTGTATTTACCAATCTGTAACCTATAATTTTATTTTCGTTCTGAAAACCTGTTTTTTCGGGAATACCTCGATTGAAAACTGGGAAACAGTTTATTGGTATTTCAGTTAGAAGGATTATACTTGCTTCCCAAATAAGGAACTAACAGATATTGTACCAATGAGCAAAATATTGGCATACATTTTCTTCTTAACTCTTACTCTAAAGCTAAAGTATTGTAAACTTTTGTCAGCTAATAAATTGATTGTAAGTAAATAAAAAACTTGAAAATTGAGTACTAAATTCGTTGATTTCTACAACTCCATGTTGTTTACACATTTTTATCTTTGGTATAATTTTTCTGGTGGTTATTTATAACTAAATCAATCGCAAATTAAAAAAGTTTCGACATTTTAAAAAAATTGCATAATAAATATGGGAATAGTAGTGAAGAATAATAATTATAGATATGATATGTTATGAAAAAACCTCAACTTTTGATTAAAATTTAAATCTATGTAGACCACATGTAGAAGTAGGTATTTTGCCAAAATGGTAAATATTGTGCCAATGGAGTACAAATAATGCTAGCTAATGGTACTTTGCTCAAACCTATCAAAAAGGAATGAATTCTATCTTTGCTGTATTGTTCATACATAGGTGACCGCAAGAAATATAATATCAAAAGCATTGTCCTTTTAGATATCTGTAAACGCTGCTGTGGCGTCAAAGCTTGGATATTCTTTTTTGTACTGGATCGGTATAGTTCCATGCTGTAAAATAAAATTAGTTTAATATCATATACAATTGCAGAGGACATTAATAATAACAATTAAAATCTTGTCCCTTGATTAGAAGTTGTTTATGAATAAAAATTTTATTTACCTTGTAATATCTAAAGCTAGAGAAATCATCCATGGTTTCCATGTTTTGGTACCAAAACAAGCCATTGACGTTAGATGAATAATCGGTTTAGCAATATAAATGCTTTCTGCAATCAACTGTCTTTTACTTATAGTGGTTTCAAGCAACTGATTTCTATTATCGGCTCCTAATTGTGGTAATGGTTTCCAGTCCCTTAAGCCTAAAAGTTTACATTGAATGACAAATCTCAATTGATTAAATAAATCAAACAAATGTTTTTGTGATTCCAATAAATTTCTAATATAACAACAAAAGATATAAAAAAACCTTTATGACCATTTATAAGCGAAATATTCCGAGTTGTATTTAATCTATTGTTAGAGAAATTCATCAAAAATGAGACAGACCAATAAATTTAGACGTCATTTCCTTCAAGTGTTTCCTATATTTTGCTTTCATTTTCCACTCTTGAATTTATCTCTGTCTTTTTCTCTTAGGTCTTCTATTACGTTTATGTAACATATTTTCTTTGCTCTGTCTCCTTTTCTGCTTGTTCTGTTTTTAGTTGTTTTCCTAAAATCTGGCATTTTCTGTATATGCTCTGTTCAAATTAATGAATCTCATTGTTTTGTTCAGTACTATTTTTCCAAATAAAAAAATTGTTCATTATTTATTCTCCTTTACCATTATTTCGTTTCAAGTATTTTCCTGCATATTCAATTTCTCTTACGAGGATGTATTGATATCTAGTTAGCCTAGACCAGTTCCATACATAAACAAAATATTACGTTACCATAGCAATGAACAATAACTTATTAGAAGTGTCAGTGTAAAGTTTAACGTCAAAAAAGTAAGACACAGATACGCAATAAATTAAAGGAAAATAGATGTCCACCGAAATTGTGAAAATCGAAAAATTGGAGTATCGAGCCAACAACAAGTACCTGTATTTAGAAGAGTTAAGAGATAAGCAGATTTCCGAAGATATGCTTAATACCCTTGGTGATCAATGTCCTTCGTATGCGACCGTGAAAATTGGACTGCAAGCTTCAAAAGAGGTAAATTTTCCATTGACGATGATGACCGATCAGGAAGGCCAGTTTCCGTGTCAGTCTCCGAAAATATCGATGCAGTTCATGACATGATTTTATCAGACCGTCGAATTGGGCCAAAACGGATATCTGAAGCACTGAATATTTCATATGAACGCTTTCATTATATAGTTCACGTCAATTTGGACATGAGAAAAATTTCTGCAAAATGGATCCCCAAATGTTTGAATGTTGACCAACAGTGCAAGAGTAGAAGCATCGCGTTCGATCTGTGCTCGATTTGAAAACGACGTAGACTTCTTAAGCCTAATTGTTTCTATGGATGAGACTTGGGTACATTTCTACGATCCAGAAACAAAGCAACAATTGATGGAATGGCGACATTCTGGTTCCCAAGACCTAAGAAGTTTCAAGTTCAAAAATCTGCTGGAAAAGTTCTTACTTCAGTTTTTTGGGATTGCCATGGAGTAATCATGATTGATTTTTTGGATAAGGGTAGAACAATAACTGGAGATTACTATTTGACATTACTGACCACTCTACGGGAAGAAACTAAAGAGAAAAGGTGCGGAAAGCTATCCAAAGGTGTTTTGTTTTTGCAGGACAACGCTCCTGCACACAAATTTCATGTAGCCATTCAAAAAATTCGTGATTTACGGTTTCAATTACTAGAACACCCTCCTTATTCACCAAATTTGGCTCCGTCCGACTATCATCTCTTTCCTCAACTGAAAAAAAGTTTAAAAGATCGTAAATTTTCTTCCAACGAGGAGGTAATAAAAGCTGTGGAGGTCTGGTTTGCAGAGCAAAAAGAAACATTTTATTTTGAAAGGTCTAGATACGTTGCAGGTGCGCTGTAATAAATTTATCCAATTAAGAGTAGAATATGTTGTGTTATAAAATATTTTGACATTTTTATTTTGTTTGGTTCTATAGTAGGCTAAGAATTTTTCAATATATCCTCGTACATATATATATATATATATATATGAGGAAAAGTCATTTGACCGGTCCTGATAGGAATAGTGTTAATGTTTGTAACAGCAATAAAAACTAAAAAAGAGGGAAACGCGATCAGAAGCTTTCGCACAATCCCAACAATCCCCTTCTACAACCAGCATACTTCAGTTTATAACAGCAATTGTTGGAAGTCTTCATCATTTTTTTTGCACTATTGTGCAAATAAGCGAGTATTCATTGCATTGCTTCTTATTTTTTTAAGTGCATTAATCACAAATTGAAGCGATGTTGCAATCTATAACATAAATTTTTCACTACTAGATGTTATCAGTGGATAACACAGTTACCACTTGTATAATTCTTATAAAATGGCTTATAAACCCAGGATATCGCACGACCATGACAGGAGCTTCATCTGTTGTCACCACAAAAAATTTTGTGAATGGAATTGATTTTTCTTTAAAAATATATCTCAAGACATTAAATATTAATTCACCTTTAGTATTCGTAGTTTTCACGAATAGTAACTCTTCATGAATTTCTTTGCCCATAACAAATCGAACATATGCCAATAATAATGCTTCATTGCTACGTAAAATTGACTTGTCCAGTTGAATAGAAAATTGAGTGGTTCCTAGATAATTCCACAAGAAACTTTCAACATCAGAGCCAGGGCCGGATTAAGCTAGGTGCTTGGGGGGCTATAGCCCCGGGCCCCAGGTCCAAGAGGGCCCCATCATTTGGAAATCATTCTGTATTTTTTGATGTGATGATACCACAAATCTAACGTATTGATATTATTTTGTGAATTTTTCCGGGTTTTCGAATTTCCATCATTATTTTAGCCCTGGGTCTTATAAATCTTAACCCGGCCCTGATCAGAGCTCATTTCATCAATACTTCTTTGTATGGTGTTTACTTAAAGGAATTCTTTTGAGTATATAAAATTATAAATATAGCAGATTGCCCGGAAAAGATTTCTTCCCACTAAATTTCCATTTTTTGTTTGTTTTCTGACACTGGCAATAACAAATATCAATTCACTTTACTTTTCTTTTGAAAGTCTGTAAACAAATTCCTTCACTGTCCAACAAATTAATAACGTTTATCATTGACATTAGTATTTATATTGGTGACGTATCAAACAAGTTCATGCAAGATTAAAATCATATATACCACAAGTCGTATTAATTTGCATGTCTGCACAAACGTTGCGGACAAGACGACGACGCGTTGTACTGAACATGCAAGTTTTTACAAGTAACAGCCGCTAAGCTTCTTAAAATATTATCTGCCTATATTGATAGAAGTCAAGCTAACATCTTAGTCCTTCACTACCAAATAAATTTTCATTGACCCCCATCGAGACTCCCGTGACCCCTGGTAGTCTACCTAGAATCACGGCACTAGACCAACAATTACACTGTCTGATAAGCATTTTGCTGGTCTCTATAGACAATAATTTATTATCTAAATATGCGGCAAGGGTATAAGTTTGAAGTTTGGTGTAGTATAGAGGTACTAGTAAACAGCATAAATCTAGAATCTATATAACTAATAATCAAATAATTGGTTATCGACTGTAATTTCAAGTGATGGAAACTAGCTGCTAGAATAAATTGATAAGAGCTTTCCTAAAAACAAGAGGAAATATTAGTTACAATACAAACCTATTGGTGGTGAAGAATCTATCTTTCTCATAACTCTCCCAGAACGTTTCAAAGTGAAAGAAATTGAATCAAATTCAGATTGTGATATATTTCGTTTCTGATGAGATATAGTTTTTCTATTTAATACTGGAATCGATGGATTCTGAATGATTGGTTCTTTATAGTGGAATATTAAAAACATTCTTGAAATACATCTAAAAAATAAATTATTGTTTATTCACTGTGTGTTATTAATTCTACATTAATTAAAAGATTTTCGTTTTGTTAAGTTGAATAAGGATTTTCAAAATTTTCCTGTTTTAGATACTACTACTGGCACTACAGCCCTAGAGCCTTGACCTCGTTCCCCCCACTCCTCCAGTCATCACGGTCTAACGCTCGGCGTCTTCACCTCCTCACACCTAGCTCCCGAAAATCCTCCTCGACATCATTCTGCTATCATTTGCGCGGTCGCCCAGGGAGCCAGTACGCTTTACGCACCCTCTGCTTTTCAGACGTAAACTTCAAGTGGCCTTAGCTGGTTACTCCATTCTATTCCAAGTGTGAAATTGTTGATTTCCCTTATGCCACCCATAATTTCTGAACTAATTGCAGATAACACAACTTAAGCGAACTTTTCCTGTTTCAATTCATTATTACTATCTTATCACTATTATGTTTTTCACTATTTTTTATCTGTAACAACAGGTACTCAATATATATATATATATATATATATATATATATATATATATATATATATATATATATATATATATATATATATATATACATATATATGGCTCATGGCACTATCAGTATATATATATATATATATATATATATATACATATATATGGCTCATGGCACTATCAGTACTTTCTATGGCACATTAAAAATTTGAGCAACCTCATTTCTAAGAGACAGTTAGCAAACTAGTTAATCTTGCAACAGTTTTGCAATCAAAATAAAACTTTAAAACTTTTGAGTGCATAGGGATACAACTCAGTCAGTATTAAATCAGTTGATGCAGACAACTCAGAGTACAGAAAGAATATTGCAACCATCCCTACCATTGGATCCAAAAAGATGGTTTATTTACAGGATGCTGTCTAGCAAAAATATAGATTCTGGATGGGAAGAGAATGAAAAACCAGTTCATCTAGTTGTACAATGCCTTACTAATGTAGACAGATGCAGATACAATAATCCTTATGGTTACACTATGTAACTCCTAAATATTCATTTATCTAATTAACCAAGTTATTGTCTATGGTTATAAGTCAAAAATATTGTAGTTAAACTTAAGTTAGGTTGATTGCCAATCCACAAATTCAACTTTATAGACAGTTTTTTAGAAGTTCTTTATCATTTCACTTACTTGAAAATTTGTATTGATACAATAATAATCCATTTTCCAGTGTTGCCCCAAAGTTTACTTGCTGAAAGTTCACAGAAAACCTCAGAATATTCAATCACAGTCAACCAGAGTTTGATCTTTTCCACACTTGCACTACTGTCGATTTGATAAGCTTTCTTAATAATTCTATCGTTAAACATAACAAGAAGATTAGAGAGACAGTAAATTAGTTCCGATACTATATGAGAATTATTTATTCTACCTGAAAAATGAAAAGGTAACAATTTAGTGAACAAATATGTTATTATTGACTTTAATGTAGTGCTTTTGTAAATTCATCATTTATGGTGGTATTTTGTAATATCAATTTATATAGGTTTATCATATCTTGTAAATGTTTCCACTATAAACTGTAGTTAATGGCACCCAAAATTAAATTGAAAAGCTATGTTGTTTCGAAATAAGTTACATATATCACTCTGCATTATTTCGAGACTGAAAATAGTTACCTTTTAAAAAGTTGGGAGTATCAATATTTCATCAATTTCTGTCAAGTTATTTTTAAATAAATAAAACTCAATTTACTATTGCTTTTAATTTGTTGTTTTTTCCCTATTCGCACATTTTCGTAAATAAAATACCAATGAATAATTTGCAGGCATAATAATCATTATTATGATTTGACAAAATATATTCTAAAATTGACTATAAGTCGAACAAATAATTACCTGCCAAGAAATAAGATATCCATTTCACACTTGTTTCCCAATCTCCAATATTGTTTGGGTTTTTGCTTACCCATGATTTATATGATTGGTATAATTCTGGCAAACTAAATAATAAAGAAGACATTTTAATGTTGTTATAACATAATATTCAACGTGAATTATTAAATAATATAAAGACTTGTTAAAAAGTAATTATGTATGGCCCAAGTCCACAAGTTAACGTTATGAGATTAGGTTATGTTAGATTACATCTTTCATAAGTCATCTCTCTTCTTCATTTTTTAATCAGCCAGGAACTTATTTTCAGTTATATATTTGTCACCGTAAAATTGTAAATACCGTTAGATTATAATCTGTGAACTGTTGAAAGATTGTAAACCGTAACATATTGCTTACAATTTAACGCATTATTTTTCAATAGAATCTAATCTATCGAAGTGAAATTGTTAAAACACAATCTTACATTTGTTAACTGTCAACTTAATCTAACCATATAATTAATTCTATAGCTATGAGTTATTTTCAACACTAAATCAATTTACAATCATAAAAACACTGATTGTTTACATTCGACCAATCAGGTCTACTCAGACCTTAACCCAGAAATAGTTTTTGATCAGTTTCCTAACGACGCTTTGTTTTCGGCGGAAATCCAAACTTACAAATCAACCCAGGAAAACCTTTAATCATTTTATTTTCATCCTTAATTACTCTGTTTAAAGTTTTTTATTCAATTGTATATTTCAATGCTTAATAGTTATTATTCAGATGTTATACCCAGTGTCTGCACGTGTTGTAGACTATATTTTACCGACGATTTTACAAAGAAAACAGTTGTTGATGTCATAAAAGAAACAAATTCCTTTTTTCCCGAAACGGAAAAAGCATTAAAAATTTTAATCGCTTTACCATGTACGACCTGTACAGTAGAGCGAGCCTTTAGCAGCCTCAGAATCACCATGACAGAAGATCGCCTTAACGGTCTGGCCATGATGAGTATACACAGAGTTATAATAAATAAAAACCTAAATAATTTTAATGATAAAGTGGTTGAAAGTTTTGCAAAAATCCCCGCAGGTTATGTTTAAATATTATTTTTGTTAAAATAAATAATTCTTACTGTGTTTAAAAGTTTGATTTAGTTATTGTGCTGACGAGGGTTTGTGAAGTTTTATACATTGATATTAAAACAGCTCTTTTATAATAATCATGGAGACAAAGACTTCCAAAGTGTAACGCTTCATGCTATCGACTCTACGAGGCGTCCATATTTTTTATCATCCTTAATACTGTATTTTTTGTTATTTATTTGTAAATAATTTGTTAACTTTAGTAAATCACTGTAATCATACAATAAAACACAACTAAAAAGAAAAGCCTTTTATATTTTACAAATTTAAAATACAATACTTATTGTTTATATTTTAATAAAATATCTTTTAAGATTTGTTACAATAGTGCTTCTGTAGAAGATAGGAAAAATTTTACCCTCTGTGGTACAGTGAGGTTCAGATATGAGCTGGTTGGACATTTCATTTCACTCAAGCCCAATTTTTTACAAATGATTGTATGTAAATTACACAAAGTATTGAATGACTGACTTTTTCTGTTATTTCTTCCATGACTAAAGTCACTTTTACAAGAATATGTTGTGAATCTATCGAAGTATTGGATGAATTACTTTATAAGAAAAATAACAGTCATTTCAGAAATGAAGTACAATAGACAACAAAACAGACCTTGAAACTTCTGGAAATTCTGTCGACAAAGCAGTAATGGTGAATTTGCTATTTTCTTTAAACATTTTGTCAACTCGTTGAATAAAGTCATCTGAAAGGACAGATTTGCGTCCTTGGTCCCCTTCATCATGCCCATCACTCATGAAGTTTCCCCCATACACACGACTCATTCTCCGATGGATTTCTGTAGCACTATGCCCTTCAGTCTGTAGAAAAAGAGTGTAGTGCGAGAGCTTTGCAGTCAGCTACAGTGCATGCCCTCTTTCTTCTGCCCGTGTAGCGTTGTCATGAAGCAATCGTTGGTTGAAAAAAAAAACAGCCCTCGTAATATCTAATATTCATTTTAGAGCCTTCTATATTTTGTTATATTTTGAATTTGGCGCTTGAAATTTGAAACTTTTTAATTTGATTATTTTTATAAATATCCATGTCTATTCACAAAATTTCAGTCTCTGAAGACGATAAGTTCGTATCGAAACCCGCTTTAGACAATGTAAATTGTGAGTATTTAAGTAATGTAAACAGAATGAATATCTCCAACAGTTAAAGAAACTCCAATTTAGGACTTGCAATCCCAAAAGAAATTTAGCAAAATGTGTGAAAAAAGAATTTAAAGAATAAATTCACAAGAAAATTAAAACAGGACATTCAGGAAACAATTGTGTGACTCTACAAAAGGAAATTAGTTTTGTATTAAACGGGCCATTTCATTTGTAAGGAGCACTAAACAGTTTCATATGTAAAACTTAGTAGATTAGAAGTAAAGTAAAGAAAATAAAGTTTAATACATTGATTGCAATCATTTATCATCATTAACAATATATCTGGGTTGGAAGCTATCTGACCATACCTCATATGTTATACAATACCACATTTGAAGGTTGACGTATAAAGTATTATTTCTACATAAAAAAATTGGACATGTTTAGTTAGTACGCAGTTGATAGTCTCCATTTTGTGTAATGTATCTCACCCAAGGTAAAGCTTGGTATCCACTTTTTTCAATAATCTTCAAGTATCTCACTTGTATACCTGAAGTGGTGAAATAAGGAATTTCAAACTTAACTTGTATTGGTGGTTTTCCTTCCGTATCTTCACATTCAACACTGGGAAGTCCAAAATGAGCTCTCATTAGATATTCCTTGCCTCCTGGAAATGATTTAATGCTCCAAGTAATAGCATTTTGTTCAGGAGCATATTTTACACTACCAATAGTTGTTTTGAATTTAGGAGAGTCGGCATCGTGAGGCACTGGAATGATTATTTCAACATTATTTGCAGTAGATCGCCTCTTAAATTGTGATCTAGCCTTAATCATGTATTCAACTCTACTATGTGCATGCCGTTCTATAACAGATTCAATCCAAATTAGAGGTTTAACATGTGTATTCAAACGGTACGACATTAATTCAAATTCACCATCAGGAGGAATAAATGAGATAGTTCTGTCAATTTCAAATCTAGATAATCTAACACACTGGTGAAATTTAACATCTTCCAACTCCACAGATTTAGATTTCCCTCTCCCCGTACTTTCGAATAATACTTTGTCATTAAGCCCTAGTCTCAATTCAGGCATTCCAGAAAGATATACTCTCATTTTGATAGCCCCCACTATTTCACTTCTAAGAACGTTGCCATTAGCACTTGCTAATAAGTTTACAGATTCTATTACATCTAAAAATACTTCATTTTTTCTATACTTGATCCCTTCAGAACGCCACGATACTGCATTTGTTACAGCAACAGGAATTCTGGGTTGTATTTCTAGCTTATGGCCCTCTTGTGTGATATATTCTTGAAGAATTTTGCTGTCAGTGGTTTGAGGGTAGCCAAAATCAAGAAGCTCATCCAAAAGCTCATAGATCACAACGAAATTATCCCTTATACTTTCTTCTTCGAGTTCTTTGAAATATTCAGTCATAACTTGGACAATTTTATGTAAAAATACAAATACGAGAGCTATGTTCCCATTTTTCTTTGTAGTACTTACTATGTAAAGATTGTTAGTCTTGATGTAAGAAAAAGTACATTCAGCAATTTGTAAAATTGGAGTTACGAGCCCTTCTTCCTCTTTTTCCATCAACAAGGGCATGAATTTTTCGATAACTCCCAGATCAATATCGCCTCTGTAATTTCTAGAAATGAGAACTTTTCCTTTAACATCTAAAATATATATAGCAGAACACGACATTTTGATTAATATTATTTCTATATAAACTTTAAGCCGATTCTTATGACTTTTTATTTTATTCTGGAATGTCCTACAATCTTTGGGATACTTGCATGAAATCCTGCAAATGAAAATATTAATATTTCAAAGTAATAACCAAATTACTATTACTTACTACATAATGGCATCAAAGGGTTTAAAATTTGTAATTAATCGTAATTTTATTATATAAAGTAATATTATCAATTTACATTAAAAATTACACGTTACATAGTCCTTATCATAAATGACATTTCCCATCTGTCAGTATTCTTCTGTTCTTTAGTATGATATCGTTAGACCTACTAAAACATTTTTCAGTTCACTATACATTATCTACAACTTTCGACATCATCAAATCCCGATTTTGCCTAATACACATCTGATAACAAGAACAAAATACAAAATAATTTTTCCATATTAAGGCCTGGAACCGTCTATGAAATTGTGTATTTATCTTGAGACTTACATTAAAAAAATCTAAGTAGTTTCAATGTACCAAATGTGATGAGAATGTAATTATACCTATTTCTCATTTAATCTATCTAGTAATCAGTTTAGACAACTTCTTGCAATTACCTCAATAAAAATAAGAAACAAAGCTTATACATGAATAGATTTAAATATACAAGTCCACTTTTATTAGATGGCGAAACAACAGTTGCAGTAGAAAATAATGTAAGGTTATATGATGGAGATCAAAAGGTGAAACTGATTTTGCCATTTGAAATTTAGTGTTTACCTTTAGATTTTTTAGACGTCTTTTGAAGGAGGGGAGCTGATAATAACCACACATCGAATTTTATGGGGCCGTCCAGGACAGATACCTAGAGGTCAAACATGTTTATCCTTACATTTGAGTTTTGTTGTCTTTGTTGAGGAAGAATCGCCTAGTGCATTTAGTTTCAGTAGATCTCGAAAGATCATTCTACATTTAGCTGAATCAAATGGTAAGAATGCAAATCTCCAACTTACAGATCATATAAATAAATTTTTTGCTACAATAAAGGCTTTCTTATAGAGAGATTTCATATATTTTTTTCTTGAAAATATTCCTTGTAAAGCATTGATCAAAAGTTTTTATACTATCTTACTAATAAAATTCAAAATCTCAATGCTAGTTACAGAACACCAGATGATAATTGACTAAATTATTTGAAAAAAATCCCATCACAATAAAATAAAATAGGAAACACAATACCAGACACAGTAATGACAATATGATTAAAAGAAATATTTTTGGCTGAATAAATGCTTGTCTAAAACATTTGTTTCTTCCAAGACAAACTTTGAGAATTGGTATTTAAGAGACCCAGAGTTACACTAGAGTCTTTAATAGAGAATTCAAACACAATAACTCTTTATTACCAAATATTTTTAACAAGATAAACTTTTTTTTATGTAAAAAACAAGCACCCTTTTATACTCCAGTAATTCGAGGGGTGCATACCATGTGAAAATGTCTGTGGATATTGATCTTGAACTTCTGTAGGTTATAGTACTCAGGGAAGATGTGCAGTCTTGCACTTCTCTAAAGAAAGGAGTCCCTATGTATTTACCATAATTATGGTAAAATGAGCATGTATACAATCTCTTAAATAACTTTGACTTTTATTAATAGTATTTTAATTTATTTTTGTTATTTTTATTAATGAAGGTACCACTTTTCTCTATTTATTGAATTTACTGGTTTCTCAATTATCTTAATGATCAATGACAACAGTTAATATGGTTTTTATAGAGTCTTTACTGTAGGAATTTAAATCATAATTTAATTATATTCTTTACAAGTTCTACTAGTCAAAGTAATGTTATATGTAATTTGTTACAGATACTACTAATGGGCCCCAACTAACAAGTATTTATAACTTCATAAAGCTATCTTTTAGAGATGGCTATACAAACAATGTTCTATCTATTCTTAATGAAGTGCTACAGACAAAGCAATGGGAGCCCAAATTATCACAAATACCTGTACAACATAAACCCAATATACCTGTTATTAAACCAAGATTGGGAATTGTAGGAATAGAAAGGAGCATTCAAGCAAAACAAAAAGAGACAGATGCTTCTATAAATATGGCATTTCAAGATTTAAATAAACTTATGGCTATGGCAAAAGATATGGTTAATATATCCAGAACAATATCAACGAAAATTAAAGAAAAACAAGGTGATATAACTGAAGATGAAACAGTACGCTTTAAATCTTACTTATTGAGTCTTGGTATTGATGATCCAGTTACTAGGGATTCTTATAAATCTGATAATCAATACTATCAGAGTTTAGCCAAGCAAATTTGTAGTTTTCTACAACCACATCTTGAAGATATGGGAGGCATGATGGCTCTTAGTGATGTCTTCTGTAGAGTCAATAGAGCACGAAGTTTAGAATTACTGTCTCCTGAAGATATATTGAGTGCTTGCAAGATCATGGAAAGTTTAAATTTACCATTGAAATTGTACCAGTTTTCATCTGGGGTAATGGTACTACAGTTAAGTAGCTTGGACAGTGCTAGTATTTCAGAAGCTACTGCTATTTTGGTATGTTACACTTACAGTTTACAGTATCTTTATTGCTTAGTCCTATACATAAGTTAGTTTCTTATATTTGAAAATAATAGGAAATTCTGGGAAAAATTTTAAAACTTTTCGTATGATTTAAAAAATAGCAGTTTAGAATTTGTATGAAAAAAAAAATCTAACAATATAAATGAGGTGCAAAAATTGAATTGGAATATTATCCGTTTTTCACTTGAAAATGGGACTTTTGTTTTAAAAGGTAATGAGCAGGTGGAATACTTATTTGTTTCATGTAAAACTGATTAAGGGGGTTATATAAGATAGGACAGTATCTGAAATAAGATTAATACTGTTTTTTCAACAACCAACATTAAAAAAAAATGTAAAAAAATATTTTTGAATTTATAATGTGGATAATAACCTTTTTTAAGTAGAGCGAACATGATTATACTCTTATTTGATCGCAATAAAAAAGAACCTACAGAAGTAAACCTGAATTTTATTAACGATATAAGAGGTCAAGCAAAAGAAACTAAACAACTAGTCCTTTAGCTCCTATTTATAGTCACAGTCTTGTGAATCATCCTCACATTCGTCATGCAAAATTCCACATGGTTCACTGGCCAGGAATATCATAAAAAATTGAAGTTTTTCATTTTGTATTGCAAAGTACCTGCAACGTCTGTAAATGTTTTATTTTTTTCGACTTTGACTTTTCAATTCCTTGGAATGGGTTTATATGTTTGCCAATTTTTTGTCTTTTTTAGTAATCAATTCAAATTTTTTTGAATTATCGTCATGTTGATAGTTTGGTTCCATTTTTATTCTAACCAAGCCCAGTCTGTCTTTTCTAAAAATTAACTGTTTCATGCCTTCTTTACCTATAAACTTTTTCAAATCTTTATCCAGTGCTTTGTAATCTTAAATCAACCAATTTTCTTTAAGTTGTTTTACTGTACCAATTTCCTCGTAGATTTTTATGTATTCTTGAACATTAAGCAGTACTTCATACTTCTTTGGTCATTATTCAAGTCTTCCAAAGACCCTATCTGCTGACAAAAATGAGTGCCCTTTGGCTGGGAAGGTTATTCTTATTTCTTGAAAAGAAGGAGGAGGATCATTCATTAGCCATAGAGATAATGAATACATTACAGCCAGAATTTATATTACTTCCTAGAAAATGAACCAAAGTGGGTGCAATTTCATTTGATCCCCTTCCTTCTTGAGTTTTATTCAAAGTGGATAAAAATGGAGAGTGGGTTTCATAATCAGTTATGCAGAAATTATAAAAGGATAATTGTCTTAAGTAATAAGCCTTAACAATTGGCAATTTAGGAAGTTTTTGCACTTGTTGGAGATTGTGTGAACTCAGTTCTTCTCGCTTCATCAATATATTGAATTGTTTTCCCCTTAATTTGTGAATACACTCTTCAGTTAAAATAGTCACTTTCTTGGTAAGATCACAATATTTAAGCTAATTTTTTTTTCGAAAGCAAAAACTGCATACATATGATGCTGGGCTTCCGAATCCTATGCTCAAGTTTTTTGAAAATGTATTATAAAAAAGACTGTGTCGAATCTTCAAAGCTTCCTCAACTGTGGAATTGTGATATTGAGACTTACAGGTAAATAGAGTCTCCTGGACTTTTGTTTATTATAGTGCCTTTTTATTCGAACAATGATCTCCCCATCTATTTTCTTTAATATCCTTTCCTAACATTATAGTATGTGTAATTGTATGCAAATCTTTATCCAGTGCTTTGTAATCTTAAATCAACCAATTTTCTTTAAGTTGTTTTACTGTACCAATGTCAGTAATGCTAATTAGCTTTACTGACTACAACTCCTTCAAATTCTATAACTTGCCACTAAAAAAAATAAATATATTTCACTAAATCCTCTAGAAAACAAGTTGTAAACAACACTGAAGTGAAAAATATGTGTGTGGATAAAAGTCTTTTAGAACCTACATCTGATTTGGAGTAGTGGATTAAATTAAAATGCAACTTATGAATGTATCGCCATCCAAAAGCGAAAATTGTAAATTTTGGATAGTATTCCTTTTGCATTTTAGCTCCTCAAATGTTATATTAGACAAGGGCGGCTTTGAAGTCTCATCGAGTATGTTAAATTGTAACATTAGGTTAGATGGGCATAAATCATCAATTACCTGTAGTTTGCATTTGGCAAGAGAATTTCTGGACACCCTGTATATTGTGACGTTTAGAAATAAAAAAAACAGAAATCTCGTTAGTTAAAGTTGGTGGATATGTGTTTTTATATAATTAAATGAATATTTGAATAATAAAAGTTTTCGGTCTAACTTTCACCAAATTGCTAAATTATGTGGAAAATAATCAAATCTTCATTATAATCATTATATTTGGAGTAATATTTTTATTATATCGTAGGTAGAAGAAAAAGAATCACTTTCAGCAGAAGAGTTATCTCAACAATTAGGAATTTCTTTAACATTAGCTAAAGAACGACTGCTTACTGCGGAGAGGTATGGCAAATGTTGTAGAGACGACTCTATCGAAGGATTGAGATTTTACCCCAATTTATTTTTAACTAAAGAGGAATAGGTAATATTGTTTGATATTCTTTTTAAATTATTATATTCTAAATAAATTAATAAACCATATTTTATCATAAATTATTGGAATAAGTTTTATTTTTAACATATTTATTATTGATACATGATTATGCAAAACAACTCTTTTATTAATAAATATTTACTAATTCAACTGATGGTTGCACAATATATAATATTTCTGAATCAGTAGTTTTTGTTAATCCGTTTTAAACTTTGCTTTTAACGAAGTTATACAAGGTGTTTAAAATAGAATTATCTTTCATAATCTATATACACACATCAATGTAGTCTTGTGATATTTGAAGATATTTTATACAATTTTTTTGTTTATGGTTCTAAATGTTCTTGATTTTAGGCCTCTTTTGATTCAAAATTATTTTTTTGTATAAAAAATCAAGAATATTTAGAAGCATAAATATATCCAAAGGTGTAAGAAATAAGAAATTGATATCTTTATGATAAAACTAAAATAATATTAAAAACCTGTATTTGTAAAGTTTTTCTTATTTTTTCTAAGTATTTCTCAATAAAATTCACTCAAAAATGTAGAGAAGACATTTAACAGGAGAGTAAATGTTGAGAATGTTACAAGGTAACACAACTCAAAATGTTGTGTCAGAGGTGCAGTATGATGGAAATGAGCATAATCTCTATGCTCTTCAGTTCCAGCTTTTCTCGTTTTGTAGTCCTTGTGCTTTTTCAATAACAATTACTCCAAGTTGATTGTATTTAGTGATTTCTTCTCTTGGTATGACCACGTTTTAAAATAAAAAATACTGCTTGGTTTATTCTACTTTGATATTGATCTTCGGTTTCGTATAATGTTACCATTGCCCGCCTGGTACTTCTTAGTGTGCCATTTCTTTTGCTTTCTTTAAATTGAATTCTGTGGCATTGTTTCTTATATTTGTTATTTCTATCGAACTAATCACACACAATCATATATACCGGATGGTTCTAAAAATCCCGTCTCTAGGATAGATAGAAAACTGAAAAATATTTGAGGTTTTCTCGATAAAAAATTTTCGTAACGCCATTCGTGGTCAAGATGAAGGTGTTGCCGCAACTACTGGCAACATTGTATTGAAATTTATACGAATATGTTTTGGAAGCTGATACATCCAATGAATTTATTTTTGTCTGAATCTCATAGAGAGCACTAGTTACACGGTTCGTACCAAGTAGTATTGAACTTAACTTATTAATATTAAATTTAAGTGCAATATTCGTGTGAGTGGGTAAATCATTGATAATAATTGCTCAATAGCAATTATTAAATATCTAGAATCTATTATACAACTAATTAAATATCTGGGAAGAATTGACGTACAAAAAAGTAATAATAATCAAATGTTCTTGTAGATCATGTTTTAAGTTATAAACTGTGATAAAAATCTGTTTCTGGGTTAGGATCCACAACCAGCTGATAAATGATCTACCTGAGCTCAGATCATAGTTTCCGAAAAGCCCTGGAAAATATATTGAAAAATAAAAATGTCATATTTGACAATTTTTTATTGTAAATGTATCAGGTACGTAGAAAAAAATTCCGTCCTCGTAGAACCGTTCTAAAATGATTCTATTAATGTTTGGTTAACGATAAAAACACCAAAAATATTCAACACTTATTTATATAACTTATCAACTTTGACTATGTAGCAATACATTCAGGAAATGTTTCATATTTTTTTGTTTCTTAGTTTTTATTTCAATTTTATTCAACTATCCGTAAAGCAAGATTGAAAGATGGTCTTATGTTTATCTAAACACAAACAAATCTCGTGTGATCACAATGTGAACAATATATTTTGTTATTAAATTTATTTATTCACAGGGACGGATTATTGAACTAAATTAATGAATAAACAAGTCAAGCTGAATCCTTGAAAATATAATCTAATTTAAATTTAAAGTACGCGTTTTTGCGATTTTTGAACTCTTGCGTAACAAAACAAACAAAATTGTTTTAATGAAATTATTTGAATTATAACAACATATAACATCGATCAAAACAGGTCACATATCGACGCAAAAAAATTGCTAAACAATTCCACTCCGCGCTCTGATTCATCGTTGTTCTTTCTGTTCTATGGTAAGCAAACGTAGCAACCATCTGGAAAGAAAGTTTTTAGTTTTAAAACGTAAATAAATCTGGTCGGATTACATCTTAGTAACGAACGTATTGGATCGTCATTTTCTCAAACGTCACCATCGCAAATCGCATTAGCCCCAATGAAACTCTTGTTGTTGTCTTTCACTTTTCTTTTGATATTTTTGTCATTGTGTTCTGGCACAACCGCTCTCTAAGTCTGGTTATCTGCCAATTTTTCTGCCCTAAGCTGACCTGTCAACTCAGCGGGGATATTCGCCATCGTAATCGGTGTTGCTATCAGTTCGTCAGAGAATTTCTAAAGGTCTAATTTACTGAGGTTCTATCGCGTGATCTGTTGGGTCCTCGTATGTCTCGTTGTCGTTCTACTGTGTTCCGTGACAGCGAAGGTTATGTACTGGTGGTCACCAACAGTATAGGCATTAACAATCCGACATACCTCGATTTGTGTTAGTATTCTATACATATTAAGTATCCAAACACCGGTCTTCTGTATGTTGATGTGTTTCCCGTATTTGCAACTACTAGATTTAGTCTTGTGGCTATTTCCAGTACTAGCCGGCCACGTCTGTCAGTTTCCGACCTTTTTCATTTGATAATAAATCCCCCGTGATTCTGAGCTCAAAAAGTGCTTTTAAAAATCTGAGAACAGTTGGGGGTGTCAGGTAGACTATGACTTAAGTAACATTGCCTACTATAACCCAGACATGATCGTCGATCGACAGCACTAGCAGTCATCTAGGAGTGGGGGTATCTCTTATCCAGAGTTGGCCGTTGATTCTGTTTCGTTCGTGTCATTCTTTTTGTGTACGGTTCGCACGGGATATCTGTATCATGTTCGGTAGATATCTATGGTAGTAGCATGTCTATTGTCATACTTCAGCTCAAGTTTACTTCATTTATCTGGTCCATCGTACCGCCTATGTGAAGCGCTCCTCTATCACAGATGGGACGTCGCAGACTTCCCAAAAGACACGAGATGCGTCTCAGGCTGCATCGTTTTTACAATCCACTGTGTAATGTCCCGTTTCGTCACATTTTCTACAGTTTTTTGTCCGGTCCTTACTTGCCTTGACTCTCGGATGCGGTAGTGTACCCATCTAATGCCTGTTTGAACTCTAGTCTAGTTTAAGTTCATGATCTTCATTTGGGTTTTGGGGGTCATAGTACTGACATTGCCAGCGTGTTAGAAATCATCTCGTTCTTTGTCTATTTTCGAGAGACAGAATCCGTTTTTGGTCTTTTTGAGAGCTGTCACCTGCAAGCCATTCTTCGTTGGATCCACAGTTATGCGTATTTTGTCCGAGTACGTTTCATCTGACCTGAGCTTGATTAAAGTAGTCATTCACTGATTTGTGGGTGTCTCTGTCCCATCTAATACGTCCTTATGTGCCCTATTAAATTTCGTGTTACTGATCAGCCGCTAAGGACTTATAATTTCTATCTTTGTAAGTATCTCTGATTTTTTTAAAAATAAACATAGCCCATGTTGCTTTTGGATAATCTTACTCTTCACGTTTAAAATCGATTAAATATATTTTGAGTTTATGAATTAAAAACAAACTTACGAGAATGTATTGATATCTAATTAACCTAGACCAGTTCCATCCATAAATAAAATATTGCGTTACCATAATAACGAACAATAACTTATTAGAAAGTTAAAAAAAGTAAACCAGAGTTACGCAATAAATTGAAAGAAAAAAGATGTCCACCGAAATTGTGAAAATCGAAAAATTGGAGTATCGAGCCATCATCAAGTACCTATATTTAAAAGGGTTAAGAGGTAAGCAGATTTACTAAAATATGCTTAATACCCTTGGTGATCAATGTCCTTCGTATGCGACCGTGAAAAATTGGACTGCAAGCTTCAAAAGAGGTAAATTTTCCATTGATGATCATGACCGATCGGGAAAGCCAGTTTCTGTGTCAGTCCCCGAAAATATCGATGCAGCTCATGACATGATTTTATCAGACCTTCGAATTGGGCTGAAACGAATATTTGAAGCACTGAATATTTCATACGAACGCATTCATCATATAGTTCACGTCAATTTGGACATGAGAAAAATTGCTGCAAAATGTTTGAATGTTGACCAAAAGCGTGCAAGAGTAGAAGCAACGCGTTCGATCTGTGCTCGATTTGAAAACGATGTAGATTTCTTAAACCAAATCTGCTGGAAAAGTTCTTGCTTTTTTGGATGAGACTAAAACAATAACTGGAGATTACTATTCGACATTACTGACCACTCTACAGGAAAAAATTGAAGAGAGAAGACGTGTAAAGTTATCCAAAGGTGTTTTGTTTTTGCAGGACAACGCCCCAGCACACAAATCTCTTGTTGCCTTGCAACAAATTCGTGATTTCGGGTTTGAATCACGAGAACACCCCCCTTATTCACCAGATTTGGGTCCGTCTGACTATCATCTCTTTTCTCAAATGAAAAGAAGTTTAAAAGGTCGTAAAGTGTTTTCCAACGAGGAGGTAATAAAAGCTGTGGAGGTCTGGTTTGCAGAGCAAGAAGGAACATTCTTTTTGAAAGGTCTAGAGACGTTGCAGGTTCGCTGTAATAAATTTATCCAATTAAGAGGAGAATACGTTGAGTAATAAAATATTTTTACATTGGAATTTTGTTTGGTTTCATAGTAGGCTAAGAATTTTTCAATATATCGTCTAATAAATAACCAATATAAATATAGACGATCTTACATTGACGTTTTTATGGATACTGGTAAAGCCAACACTGGACATGATTGTTTGATTGGAATAAGGAAAGGTTAAAGAGCTATCAACAGGTTCAAGCAGAGAAAAAGGTCGTTGATATCATAAAATAAATACTACAGTTTTATTTGCAATCAGGTTAGTCTATTATCAGTTACAGAAGATAAGAGTGCTCGTTTTAAGTGTTCGAAAATGTTTGTAACGCATCATTTTTCTATAGACGAAGTGAATAATTTAATGAGTGAACATTTTGTCAGGATATTTGGGAATGTAGTGGAACATTTTCCAGCTGCAGCTATTGGGATTTTGAAATACCGGCCGTTTAACGATAGCAATGCTATAGTACAAGCGATTTGCGATTTTTTGGATTCCTTAAAATGTCAAGGTAAGCATTTTGAAATGATTATGTCGAACTTAAATTAGCAATTAACTATATCAGCATAGGAATGTTAATAATTATAGATAAATCAAGATTCATGGAGAGATTTATATACAATAATATATTATGGAGGTAAAGTTATTATTATCAACTTTTAAACAATTAAGCCTAATACACATGGAACAAATGAAAAGAAACTAAACTCAAAGGTGACTGAAACCACCAACTGGTTGCCAACTGATTGGTGAAATTTATCTGTACACACAGCAGATGCAGTTGTGACCGAAACTTGACTGACTCAAAAGTAATTTTTTACAAATAAATAATGAATAATTATATTAGAACAACATACCTCTTCTTTTCAAGTTTAACTACAAAAAAAAATAAATTATATCACTGTTGAACCAAACAATCCAGTCCACACTTTTTTGTAAATGTACAAACTATCTTATTCGTCCATCTTTGGAATATTGCTCGTACATTTAGAGCTCGACCACCAAGCATTCCCTGAGGATATTCGACTCAATATAGGAGAACTTATAGGCGATCCAGAGTGGACCAGAAACTTGGAAAGCTTGGAGGATAGAAGAAAGGTCCCCCCGACTTGATTCTGTTTTACCGATACTATCTCGACACATGCACTACAGACGTCGCTCATGAATACCGAGTTCACCTGCAGGGTCCCAGATCGTCAATTCATCAAGATTTCTTCCTTTGGAGAAGTGCAAGACTGTGGAATCAGCTACACTAACTATAAAAAACAGAAGTTCAAGATCAGGTATCTTGAAAGCAAAAGAAAGTAATTCTACTAGAACGAATTACTAACATGTTGAAGTGAAAAATTTGTGTTGTCATAATCAGATTAAAAACAAAATAACCAAATGCCGGCTAATCAACAAGTTGAGCTTCTTCAAACAAGTTCCCAACGCGTTGTCGTCTGGTTGGTAACCAGTTACCCTGTCTGTAGTTCCCCATTCAAATGTTGTTACTCATTGCAAACTGGTTAGTGATTTGCATCAGAAATGAGTTTCTTCTGAGTTTATTCGTATGTATTCGGCCTTAGGTGTCCATGTGCAATTTTGAACAAAGCCAAAGTGCCCCTTTAAAAATTGGATAATTTCTATATGAATAAATTGCTAAAATTAATGAATAAGATAACTAATAAAATAAACAAATGTTCAACAATGCTTCTAAGAAATTTAATTAAAAACGTTTTCGGTTCAATTCTTGCCATTGTGTTTCTTGCAAAAGTTTTTATATTTCTCGTTCATGACTAGTAAATTTAATATCACACTCGTTTCTGAATTATCTTCTGTAAGCCGGGTACGATATGGATTCAAAATTATTTTCATATGAGACAAAACTTTCTCACAAATATAGGACGATCCGAATGCTAAAAACATTGCAAATTCCACATTTCTTGGCAAATAAACTTACCCAGTAAGCTATCACAATTCAGAATTTCGTTTAATTTATCCCGAGAATCACCTTCTTAGTTCTACAAATTTTTAGTTTCTAAAGTTAAAATACTAAAACTCGAAATTTTGAATTTCCTGAAATTCTTCTTTCAGTGAAGTCATGCACTTTAATATTTCCTCATTGGAGGCCATATTATCAGTACTAAAATATCTTATGTTAACATTTTCCTACAAAAGATAGTGGAATTTAGTCTACAAATGAAATAATTGCATTTTATAGTAAGAAGTTATTAGTTTTTTCTCGATTTCTATGAATTTATTTAATTTTCAAAACATTGCTGGTTGACCTCACATTGCGGACACAATGTGTTTCTTCTTTGGTAATGGCAGTACCTTCCTAGACGATATTATCTTGTACGAGGTGTGGCTATAAGTAATAAGCACAAACCACTTATTTTCTTTGCTGCGGAAAAAGTACGCTTGCGCAAAAGATTAACGACTGTCTGCTGTTGCCCGAAGCTTACTCTTTCGAATGCGAGCTATGGTGACAAACCAGTACAGCCGTCGCTTTCGTTGGTTTTTATATCGCCGTAAAAATGATCGACCGAAAAGCGGTTTAAGCGTTTTCAAGATGGACGAGAAGATGTTGAAGATGATTCGCGTTTCGGTTGCCCTTCCTCATCAATTGACATGTGTGCGGAGAATTTTTTACATGCAAAGAGTGTGTATAAAATTGGTGGCAAACTCCTCACGAAGATATTGGTATTGACTGTTTGAATACGATTGAAAATGACTCAAACTTTTAAGAAAATATAATAACGTGTCAGGAATCAAATCAGTTTTAAAAGGAACAAAATTTGATTTTTTTGAAGCTGTGAAAGAAAACTCAGTACGCGTCCTAAAGGAACTGACAAAAAACACTTTTTGCACTGCACCAAACAATGGAAGATTCGCATTGGACGGTAGGGCAGAGGTGTCAAACTCAATTTTGCAAAGGGTCATATATTAAATTTTGAATTCGTAGCTGGGGCTGATTGAAAATAAAAAAAAAATGAACTGAATTATTATTTTGCTTGCTGCTAAGAGAGGGAGATACTGTCTTTCCCGCTTGTCCAGGCACGCGCTGCCCTTGAAATTACTTATAAACATCCGTAGACTTGAGAGTACGAGTATATAAAAATAAAATTAAAAATGCCTAATAAAGGTAAATATCTAGGAAAATATTATGATGTTATGGGGTCCTATCCCTACTATTGAATCGAGGAGCAGCATTCTCTGCGAGATCTGAATTATTCGTCTCTGTCCGAATATTCCCCATGAACTATTGGAATTTTTCTCTGTTTCAAAAATCAAAAAATTGTGAGAAAAAGAACAAAAATACTGAAATCGTGAGATTTAAGATAAAATCCTGTGATCTTACGATAAATCGTGAGACCTGGCATCCCTGATTGACTCCAGAGCGTGGAACGACTCAAAAATCGGTCGGAAAGTTTATGGTATCAGTATTTTTTTTTGATGCATTGAATCGCGGAAAATTAGCATCATTTGAAGAAAAAGAAGGCATCGAGACAATACATCGTGTCACAAATCAATGAAAGCGATGCCAAAACTACTTGAAATGGGCTTTTAATTGCCCCTGCATCAACGGTACTCTGTATGACTGCTATAATCGTTGTATAGCCGTCCTAGGCAAATATATTGAATAATAAAATCAAATTCTATGATTCATTCTATTTAATGAAAACGATAGTGACGTTGGAATAATTATGGAATAGATTCCAATCAATATTTTTGTAAACACCACGATTTCTTAAGAATTTTTGGTATTAAATTTTATAATTTTCATTTAGTGGATTCAACAATAATTAAATAGAATATTAAAGTTTATGTCTAATATATCTATCTAATCGTAAATAGGAAAGTAAGATAAAACAAATTTATTTTTTAATTATGGCCTTGAGACTGTTTACCATTTTCAATTTCAGAGATTACGTATTGTTTGTCTACAGGTGTTAAGATAAAACGAAATATCTGGAAAGGAACTATATTGGTATTCCTTACTGTTAGTTTTACGAGGATAGTCCCAGAAGTACCTGGCCTGACTTTAAGATGGCAGTAGTTGCTTTAAAAACACCATTGTATTACAAAGTACACAATCTATACAGCATTTGTTTGAAGTTTGAAGATGCCACGTTGTTTGGTATTTGTTTAGCAGCCCACAATAGTGAAGGTTTTCAGTGAATTTGTAAACGTGAAAAAGTTGGTCTTCGTTATGTGATACAATACTTTTATTTCAAAGACGTTAGACCAAACAATGTAAAAAGATTATACTCTTCGTGAGACTGTGCCTTCGTTATCGACAGTAAAATATTGAGTAGCACATTTTACTCGAGGCCTTATGACCTGTGAAGACCAGCATCGCAGTGGTAGACCCTAGAAATGTTGAATAAAATCCACTGGATGATCGTCGACTGAAATTAAGCGAGCTAGCAGACGTAATAGGCATTTCACAAAATGCCATACAACGGATTTTAACTGAAAATTTGGATATGAGAAAGCTGTGGGCAAGATGGGTGCCGCTTTTACCCACAATGGAACAAAACCAGCGTCGGTAAGATGTTTCCATCGATTGTTTGGCAATGTTTCACAAAAGTTTTGGCGCCGTTCCATTACGTGGGTACATCACTCCACCCCCGAAAAGAGAAAAATCAAATTAATGGACTGAAGAGGGAAAACCGGCATCAAAGAAGACAAATACTGTTTCATCTGCAGACAAGGTAATGGCGTCGATTGTTTGGGATGCGTGTGGGATAGTTTTTATTGATTATCTTGAAAAAGAAAAAACTATCAACGGCGAGTATTATGCGAACTTATTGCTACGTTGGGGCGAAGAAATCAAGCAAAAAGGGCCGCCATTGGCTAAGAAGAAGGTGTTGTTTCATCGAGAAAATGCACCAGCTTACACATAAGTTGTTGCAATGATCAAAATTGATGAATTAAATTTTGAATTGCTACCTCATACATCCTATTAGCCAAATTTAGCCGCCTTGGATAATTTTCTGTTCCCAGACTTGGAAAAATGGCTCGGTCGTCAAAGATTTTCCAACAATGAAGAAATGATGCCGGTAGTTGATGGTTATTTTGAGTAATTAAAGTGTGTGGAGCTAAAAGGAGATTACGTTGAAAATTAAATATATTTTTTTTCCAAAATTTTTGTATTTTCTCTATTCAGGTACTTCTAGGACCATCCTCGAGTGTAAGATTTTCCATTAATCTTTCATTTTTGTTACAGAAAAAGAACAAATTTTCCAACAATACCCGGATATCTTCGAAAACGCCATTTGTAACTACCCGTTAATCGTAGATAAAGAACCAGGCTACATGAACATTGAAGAAAAAAGGCGGCTACAAGAATTGAACCTTCGATATAAAGAAAAATTCGGTTGCCCTTTTATCACCACAAAAACTGAAATAGACGATGTATATTCAGAGCTTCTGTCTAGAATAGAAAATAATAAAGACGACGAAATGCAGAAAACGATGAGGGAAGTTAAAGCAATTGTGTACGCTAAAGTTCACGAAATAGTACGTTAATCGGTGAATTTATTGTATTGAGTGAAAATTGAAAAGAAATTATTTGAATACTTGAATGTCTTGAGTGAAATTTTCCATATTAAACGATGGGAAAACTATCAAATTACTTCGTTAGACGCTTTCTATAATTATTAGTGGCAGTAATTTGGTTATACGTTTTTTTTTTAATCTAACAATAGGCAAATTTTGGAAGATATTGTACAAAATATTATTAGAATCAAATAATTAAGTTTCGTCAATAAATTGAAAAGGAAAAGATACATCAATCATTATATTGGATAATTTGAAATGGGTATGGGCAACTTTTGCTCAGCCCAGGGAGCAACTTCGACACTTAATTAGTTCGGAGGCTGTAGGCAACGAATAAGTAGATATTAGAGGCGAAACACATTTTTTATTTATTAATTACAATAATATAATGATTATTCTCAATAGAAAATATGGATAGATGGTTAATAAAAAAGGTAGATTGAAAATTAAAGAGAGACTTAAGTATGAAGCTGAGAAACAAGATGATTATTATAAATTAATTAACATCTGTGGGACAAGTACTTATTTTCATTCGAAAAAACTGCTCATATTTATACGTGCTTCCAAATCTGTCAATTATTTTCCGTGTGAAAGCTCTCACAAATTTCATTTGGAAAGGATTTCTTGTTCTTCTATGGTGCTAGAGCCCGCTGCGTGCATGGATCTCTCTAAGTTTTCTTGCAAAGTCTAGAGCTGCCCTTTTCCAATTGCGTATATACAAAAGCGAAAGCGTAGACTTACAGATTTCAACACAAATTTCGTTAAAAACAACAGATGAAATAGACCAAGCCATTTATCAACTAACTGGAATCATACAAAAGGCCGCATGGGCAGCAACTCCAGAAAATAGTCAATCAGAAAGCACAAGTAATAATCCTATTGTAATTAGACAGAAAACAGACGAAAAAACACAGTTACGAAAAAATGGCAGATTTCAAGAAGTGAAAACGACAAATCCAAATTAAACAAAGCCACGAAGAGTCTGGAGAAGCTGCTTGTAGAAATCAAAAATAAATCAGCCAAGACTACTCAGATTCTTCAACTGCCACTGAAGCCACAGATTAGTCCCTCTAGAAGGCGACAAAGAAATTGAAAGACCGCAACAATTTTACCCTCCAGTACGAGATAGCAATAGAAAATGGGCGAGGAATGACATAGAAAAGGCAACAACCTTGTGCAATTATTTGAACCAAACTAAGCAGACGCCACTATGGATCATAAAGATATTAATGACTTTTTGGACACTCCTCTGCAAATGGACTTACCGATAAAAAACTTTAGTCTCAAGGAAATAAAAAATACAATTAAGAACAACTTAAATCCAAAGAAGGCACCGGGCTATGATCTTGTGATTGGGAAAATATTACAAGAATTTTCAATTAAAGGTCTTAAAATCCTACAACAGATCTTCAATGCAGTTTTAAGGACTGGTCACTACCTGGTCACTCAACGGAAAGTTTCGCAGATCATCATGATACCAAAGAGTGGAAAAAAACCAGAAGAGTTAACATCATATAGGCCAATAAGCTTACTACCTATAACTTCGAAGGCATTTGAAAAGCTCCTTATAACACGACCCCAGTTCTAGAGAACAAAAAACTTATTCCAGATCATCAATTTGGCTTTAGAGCAAAATAAGGCACAATAGAGCAGGTACATAGAATTGTTCACAAAGAAAAGAAATCCTTCCTCTCAGTAACTTTCTTAGACATTAGTCAAGCTTATTTAGAAGAATAATTGCGTCTTCTGCCACCTTCTTCGAGTTTTTCCAATCAAAATTGGATTCAAATACTTTTCCCAGAATTCTCTGTTCATTTATTCGCACTATATGACCTGCCCATCGCAATTTCTGTATTCTGACAAATTCCCTGTATTTTTGACATAATTTATGATTATATCTCACATTACAAGCCATTTTTCTTTCAAATCTGCTAATGTTTGTGTTAAGATCCCTTTTCACAAGCGTACGTTATTACAGATCATAGAATGCTCTTGTATATTCTGTCTTTATTGTTAATATGTATGTCTTTAGATCTATACATGTATAATTTATGATGGCGTTTGAAAGTTGATCGTTCATATGGTGCAGCCATCTGAGTATAAAATGATGGTTTTATTTCTATCTGCGTGTTTTTCAAGGAACTTGACAATTATAGAAGCAAATTCAGTTGCATTTAATCCTCCATCAACCTTGCTTCGCAAAAAGCACCAGCCTTTGTTTGATTTATTATTGTAGATTGTAGAATTATGCACACGAAGTTTAGTTTTTTAATACATCGTTGATACTTTTGAGAATGGGGTCAGTATTACAGATTCCAGGTCCACCGTGCATCCATCATCTAAGAGGTCTTTCTTCATTGTCTCTCTAGCCTTTTGTTTTTTCATTATATGAAGGTCATATGTCTCTTTACTTACGTTTTTGTGCTTATAAATCCCGCACGAATAGATCCTTTTTTGGTCTAAACCAGGGATGGGGAAACTACGGCCCGCAAAGCGTTGAAATCCGGCCCGAGCGCGGACTGGGATATGAGCGAAAACCGAAAATGAAGTTCGAGTAGGTGCGTCTGTCGTCGAACGCGCTACCCATTTGAAGCAACTATTTTTGAACACCGGCAAATTGGAATTTTATAATCTCGGACACAATACCCAAATATAGTTTCCCACACCCAGAAAATAATGGCTATGTTTGGTACAAGCTATTTGTGCGAACAAACGTTTTCAATAAAGAAACTAAGCAAAAATTGTCTTCGTAATAGGCTTTCGGATGACCTCCTTTATCATTGTTAAAAATTTCAGCATCACAAATTTTTCGGTTTATGATAAAGTCATGCAGAAACAAAAACAGTTCCACATGTCACATGTTCCCACAAAGACCAGCGCTTCTCAACCTTTTACTTCGCGGCTAACTTGAGTTCAATTAATTGCAATGGAAAATGTTATTTTTTAATATTGCACAATAAATTATTGTGCAGAAAAATCAAAACAATATTTTTATTTTACTAAATAATGTAGTGCTACTTGGACCACCATATATTTCGTTAGCAAAAATTGGCACGCGAAGAAAAAAGTTTCCCCATCCTTGGTCTAAATAATCCTATGTTCAGCTCGGCGAAAACCTGATTATATAAACAGATGGACCCCTTTAAATTTGAATTTAACTCTTTCCATAGAAGAGGTCGCTTTTGGTAGTAAATGACTCCTCCAAGTACTCCTTGTTGGATCTTGCCTGGCAGTAATGTGATGGAAGCTTGGGAAGGGTTTTCAAAAACGAAATCATGGTTTCAAAAGTGCTGCGCTTGAGGTTTCTCTTTCTCTTTATGGGGCTTTCAGGTGGCTGAATATGGCAAACACTTTTTCCACAAGATTTTAAAGTTGCCGACCTTATAGATAAAGTGTTAAGAAACATCGTTTCCACACTCATACATGAGTGTTTGGCGACAAAAATTTAAATTTCATCTCTCTTTTTCTTGTTTTTATGGCATTAGTAGGCCTTCTACGCTGAACCTCGATGGATTGGAGCAGCATTTGTACAAATTATTGATCATCAATCCACCCCATTTTCCAAAATCTCTTAAAAATTAAACGCCACTTGTATGTTTTCGGCATACAGTTGCACCGTGATTTCACTTTTTCTTTCTTCTCTTGGAATTTTGTAATTCCATTTGCCGTCGGTTTTATCTTTCCGCTTCCGTTCATCAGCCTTGCCTTCTTCTCGCCTGCGCTTATTTCACGTTCAGTCCACTCATTCTTATCAATTAAGTGCCACTTCTTTCTGGTCTTTCTCTCAACTGTATCATCCACCTGAGCTTCTGGGTTATTTCCAATTTGCTCATTAATGGGTGCGTTTTTCACATCTATATTTTTCACAATGTGATATTCTGGTAATATTGTGCCTTCGTCAAAGGCGTCTTCATTTGTCCACAAAACAACATTTTCACTGTTCGCATCAGACATAATAAAAACATTGTCTTGGTCACCCACTTCATCAAATTTATCATTATTTTCTCCTTCTTGTGTAACTTTACGGAAATTAAGTATTTTATATTATTTACAATGGAGAAAATCTCTTGAATCCAGTATGGAATCACGTACATTGCGCTACGCAAATGTTTTAAATCCATAACCGGTACAATACCGATTTTGAAACCATAATTTAATTGGTTTTACTGTTGAAACATTAACTTTCTCCAACAAATAATCAAAAATAACGTTTAAAATTCCATAAATATCCAGTACAACTCATAAAATAATATAAAAAAATAAAAATAATGAATCACCTTGACTTGCATATTTTTCTGCCGGCATTTTGCATGTACACTGTTGGATTTAAAATATTTGCGTTACCTGGTTAAGCGGTCAAGATGTAGAACATTTTCTTTCTTCACTACGGTGGCCCCGCAGTTTTTTTGCTGGTTATAATTCCTTTGCCATTCGATGGCTTATTTTTTTTAACACAATGGTACTAATAACTCATTTTCGGATTTTTTGGATTTAAGACATTTGCAGATTAAGGTATCGATATTTCATAATTTTTCAACGTTTTTTCAATAATTTTTGTACGATGACTCCTTTATCTTTATTGCCAATATGTTATTAAGAAAATATTTATAAAAAAGTCAATAAATATAGATAAATTTTATGTATTGAGTGTTAATATTAAGGATTTTATTGTATATGTAGTAGGTATGTACTTATTTTGAATTTTAATATTTTTTTCATTTTAGAAAAAGTATTGTAAATATTCGTATTTAATAAAGTATCATTTGTATATAAACTTATTTTTATTTTACCCTCTATTGTAACAAGCGATACAGCTGGAAAATATTGAAACTACGGCAGTTTAAGCAACAGAATTAGAGATTAGTTACGAAGTATGGGATCATCTAAATTTTCAGTTTATTATTATATATTCTTATTAATATTGCTTTACTAAAAACTCATATTTCATTACAATCCATTATCTACTGCCATTTTCTGGTTAGTTTTATAAATCCATCGTTGTACGTTGCTACGATTTTCGGAGTCTTTTTTATCATCAATAATATTTTAGATGTTGCAACATCTTCATAACCAAATTACTCATCAAAGATGTGTGTGATGGGTGTTGTTGTGGTAGAACACCCGTTCTATTGACCAACTCCATTGAATTTTCCTGTGTAGTATATAGCAATACCAGCTTACGAGCCCTCAACTTCGACTTTACATCACATGCGTTTTATCAGCGTCTTCATTTGTCCACAAAACAACATTTTCACTGTTCGCATCAGACATTGTCTTGGTCGCCTACTTCATCAATGCTATCAACTTCGACTTTACATCACTTTGTGTCATATCACCATGCTTCATCCAATGGGTTTTTTCCTAAGACAGATTTTGACACGCTTGTTTGAAATTCGCGCTGTCAACTTATGCGAAATCTAAACATCAATTCTTCTAATTCTTTTGTATACACAAATGATTCCAAACTATTTGCTTATTGATGTCCAGTAGATCAGTGAAGTCTTGACTGCTTACACGGTGATCTCTCTCGACAAGTTCAAAAGATCAACGGCTTTTTCAGTGATCCAAATCTTTCAGAACCAAATTTCCACCATGAAAACTGCAGCAACTTGAAAACAGTTTCATTTTATAGATAGCAAATAATAATAATAATAAGGTGTAAAGGGCCGATGCATCAGCCAGTGGACAAAAGTCGCAAATACGATTATTGTTTCCAACTTGTTTTCATTTAGTAATCCTTTCATAGTAACCTCAATGATACGGAATTGTAGCTTTTAATCCTACATTTTAAAAACATAGGATAGAAATCTTGAACAAGTGACAGATCGATTATCTGTCTCATCGAAACAATTTCATTAGTGGGCCCTTATTTAATGTTAAGTACACATCAACGTCACTTGAATTTTTAGTATGGCAGACATCGAAGGAGGTAAGTAATAACTATTTTACATTAATACTTTTGAATAACTTTTTTTCCTTAATATCTTTGAATAACATTTTTTCGTTAATATCTTTATAATATTTAAAAAAAAACTTCAAATCGACATATTTCAATTTCGACCCAAAACATTCTTAGTTCTTGAAATATTCTGTTTTAGTAACAAATACGAATCATGAATATATAAATCATTCCTGCTTTGAACGGTTTTATGTTTATTTCTTGCAGAAAACATCATAGACCCGAAAAACCTTGATGCTCTGGAAACTTGGATAAATTCCAAAGGATCAGACAGAGTTTCTGCTGTTTACTCTGCTATCGTGGATCGTTTGCATATTTCTGCACCTTCAGATTCCATACATAAGACTATTCAGAAAACGGCAAAAATGTATAACTGGGCGATGAGTAGAAAATGGCAATCGTGTGCTCGACGGCGGGAAAACTTTTGGACAATGACGAATATTCTTTGGATTCACTTCAATTTGAACTGAACAACTTATCCTCATCTACGTCATCTGGTGAGAGTATATCAACGAGCAGTGACTCAATATGATTTTCAGATATATCTATGCATTGTAAATTTTATTGTTGTGATATTTATTATTATTTTATAACTCTAAAAAAAAGATCTTTACTATATTGTTTTTTAAGTTATCAACAACAGTTTCTTTAAAAGCCAGTCAATAATGATTTTTGTCCACTTCGATCATAAGATCGCCGCACTGTGATGGTAAGGCTATCAATGTTTAAAATATACCGGTTGAAATGTCAACCTGCTCGAGTGGTTATAACTTGTACAGATAAGGCTCTAGCCATCGAGTCACGATTCATCGAGTGTTAAGGAAAGGTAACACTCACAAAAAATAACCCTGCCATCCCACATTAGTAAGGATGGTAGGGAAATTGCCAATATCCCCTTATAATAGGACAAACCTAAACACAGCCTCTAGTCAATGGTAGCTCGAAGAGCCCTAACTGCAGTAGCGATTGAATAGCACAATGAGCAAGGCAACAGCAACGAACACTTTCATCTCCTCAAAAACTTCTTAAGCTTGAGAAAGAACTCTCACAGGTCAAGTGAGACATCCCAAAATCTATTTATCGAAGAAAAATAGTAAACCAAAACAATGATAAGAAACGTGAGCATCCCGGGTGAAACGCGGCGCGGCATCGTTATTGATTCAAATCAGTGGCACCATAAAACAGGTGTAGTACAAGGACGGCATCGTACTACAGTAAGATTGCTTATTTTTGTCTGTTGCGTTAAGAAAATGTTTTTAAACG
This sequence comes from Diorhabda sublineata, assembly GCF_026230105.1. Lineage (NCBI taxonomy): Eukaryota > Metazoa > Arthropoda > Insecta > Coleoptera > Chrysomelidae > Diorhabda > Diorhabda sublineata. The sequence goes on from NC_079484.1 coordinate 9,783,440, forward strand.
TGTCTGACACGGATGCAGCTGATGAAGTTGTTGACGGTAGCAAGAAATGATTGTGAATATATAAAAATTAAATGCAATAAAATTGTGACAAGACTGTTGATGAGTACAGAGCTAATCATTCAGTGGCCGACACAAAAAAAAATTAATTGATAATTTCGACAGGAGCGCCATCAGAAGGATTGTGTACAATTTTGTCTTTCAAAATGAGTTACCTACAGTGGATATAATTTTGAGAGAAGTTAACGAAGATAATGGCTTGCCGGATTGTAAGAGATCAACAATTTATTAAATGAAATGGGATTTCAATACAAGAAACGAGGAAAGAACAGTTTATTATAAGAAAAAAGCAGAAATAATTATGTGGAGGCAGGAATACTTTAGAAAAATTAAGAAATTTCGTAAAAAAAAATAGAAAAATTCACTACCTGGATGAAACATGGGTAAACGCTGGACATACTCAGGATAAGATTTGGGTGGACTCTTCCATACAATCCGCAAATATTCTTGAATGGACTTTCTACCTGAAAGTTGTTCGTTCTGTATTCATTTACATACCGAAAGTTGCGTTTTGAGTGTTCCATCTAGTGAAAGTGACAGTTCCGTACTGCAAAACACTTTCAGGGCGTTCTGGAGTAGACAACTTCAACTTCCTTAAATGTGACTCTAGCCACTTCATTGTTGACAGTTTTACGATGCTTTTGCATAACCTTAAATTTTTAATTTTCTGAAATTATTTATTTTATCCGAAGTTTTGTCTAAATTAATGAATAACAATGAATGATGATGAAAAAGAAAACATCAGCGATGAAGAGTTACTCGAATCCACGCCACCTGATCTCACCGGAGAAAGTAATGCGGCCGTTCTTAATTCGTTGCCGCATACATCTCGTGCAAGGTACCAGCTTTTTATAAAGTGGTGTCACCAGAAAAAATTATAAATAAAATGTTTATTATTCTCTATTATTTATTTTCTTTCCTCAGTGTAATTGAAAAAGTTTTGGATCTTACGCGTCGTCTAAAAAATGTTGTGTACGCCACGGCTGAAATACTACTTTGTTGGACTCGTCTGTCTTATATTTTCTGTAATAACTAGAATACCCACAATAAGAAACATATGAAGTGTCCGGCTTTCCATCCTTGATTCAAACAAATATAAATTCAAAAACCAGCAATTTTTAAAAATGTATTACTACTGTGTTTTTGTAAAATCTAAATTTATTTAAATCGCTTTAGTTTGATGCAAAAATTGTTGGGACTATCTGCTATTGAAATGAAATAAATAATGAAATGATGTATGCATATACACACCGTGACTATAAAACTTTGACCTAGTGATTAGTCACGTGATCTATATACTTAGATGTTATAATGAGCTAACCGGCGCCAGTGATTGCATAAATATATAAAAAATTATAATTACTTGTTATTATTTATACATGCAAATATTTTGGAATGATAACAAATTGGAATAAAAAATACTTTGATAAATTTAATTTATTAGACATATCATAACATAAACACTGTGACAACGAAGAGGTGTGAATCATCCCAACACTGTAAGGCGTATTCTTAACCTTGTAGACGACTATCTGAACCTCATTGAGTTTATTTTTTAGTATGTTGCGTAATAATTTTTGAACTTATAGTTTTAATATTATGTCGGTATCTATTAAAAATATATAATTGGTGATTAAAATCCCTTATGCGATCCCAATTCTAAGTGTGTTAAATAAATGTTTTAGGTAGGTATGATGTTTATTTTTTCGATCCATGCGTCTTCAAATCAAATATCATCTATCAAGTGTTTGAAATGAGATTCTATTACAGACATGGGCGAGGCCACATTATTCCGAGTCAGACTCTTCTCCAAAGACACGTAATGGAACATTGTACTAAATGGAAGTCAATACAGTACTGGATGATCACCAGGCTCAGTATTCTCATGTCCTCGCTTGGAGCGATATCGATGTCGGTGTATCGAAGAGATCGAAATTCATTTTTGTTTCGATTCTCATGCCCTCTGCTCGTAATAGGAACGCTCCTGCCAAAGAGAAGTGATTTATTTCATTCGCATTCGCATATACGAGGCGTATTTTTTAAGTAAGTACCGTTTTACGATTCCGCCGCCGCAACCCCAAGGTCAGCGTTCCGCACATGCGCGCTGGTTACCTACATCTCTTGTCTACGCACTGACGCCATTAGAGTCTGATTCTTCCATGTGTACATTGTTTACTGAGTGCTTAAGATGCCTCCGACAATCGTGAGTCCCGCGGATTGTGAAATACGGGCTGTTATACGATTTATTAGTGCTAAAGGCGTAAAACCGATCGATATTCATCGTGAGATCTGTGAAGAAGAAGAAGCAACAATCCATGGAATGGCGATATTCATCATCACCCAAAAAAAGTGAAGTTTAAGCAAACAACTTCTGCCCGAAAAATCATGTGCCCATTTTTTTGGGACAGAAAAGGAGTATTGCTAGTGGAGTTTCGGCCTCGTAATGAGACAATCAATGCAGCGTCTTATTGTGTGACATTGAACAATCTGCGTCATGCAATCCAGATCAAAAAACGTGGCAAGTTGAGTAAGGGTATCGTTTTGATGCATGATAATGCCCGTCCACATGTGGCTAATCGGACCAAAGATCTCATCCAATCTTTTCAATGGGAAACTCTAGATCATCCTCCCTACAGCCCTGATCCGGCGCCCAGCCACTACCATTTGTTCCTGCACTTGAAGAAACACCTGGGCGGTCAGCGTCTTCAAGACGATAACGAAGTCAAAACAGTTGTGATACAGTATTTCATAAGGAGGGTATTCAAAAACTGATGCCACGTTATGGCAAGTGCCTCAATATTCACGGAAATTATGTAGAAAAGTAGATTAAGGTACAGGCTTTCATGTAAAAATAGAATTATTGCGATATCTTTGCACTTCTTTTTTTAATTCCAAAACGGTACTTACTTAGAAAATATGCCTCGTATATAGACAATTCTAAGCTATCATTTTTATTGAAATTATAATTGTAAAATTCTAATGGCTTGTTGTGGACAATTCCTTGAAATGGGAGTTACATATTGCGCTTTATCTAAAAAAATTAAGTTCCTCCTGTTTTGAGCTGAGATCAGTTTCCAAAGAACTGAACTTATCCTCCTCCTTAACAGTCTATTATGCCCTTATCGAGTCGCATCTCCGATATGCCCTTTCCTTTCTGGGGTACGTGTGGTACGACTCAATTTGAGCGAATCTTAAAACTACAAAAGAGAGCTGCTAGATATTTACTCGGATTGAACAGTAAAGCTCATTACAGGGACTTCTTTAAAAGATTAAAAATTCTGACTCATCTATCCATTTAGGAACCTACTCCACGTTCAGAATTAGTTGAGGGCTCTATATTTTACAATGCAAAAAATGCACAATCACTTGCCAATTGAAATCAAATCGATATCATCTTTTCCCGCATCCCGCATTTATTGGAGGGCATATTTATCGGAAAGTGCCTTCTACTTTATAAACGACTTCTATTCTAATAATATTATTTAATTCCGGGCATGCTGCATACTGGTCTAATTTTGCTATGGACTTTATACTTATTATTACCTATAATTTTGTTACTCCTTTTGGTTTTCTTATGTATTTGGAAATTTTATTTTATTTGTATCTTGATTTAATTATTTTTACGATTGTTTTTTAGTTTTTACAAGCTTTTATCTATAAATTGTAACAATTTTTTGACAATAAAGGATTTCTCTCTAAGGGATTGTAGTAATGGATAATCTTCTGTATATTGGACTGCTAATAGAACTAGAAGATGCTGAAGAAATTGTTGCAAAGCTCCATTGAGTTGTCTTAAGAGATCATCTAATATAACTGAGTGATGACCAATTTAAAAAAATATTTCGGCTAAGCAAAGGAACTTTCAGATTTGTTTTGACACAATAAGAATATATCTGTTATAACTACAGTAGTAAGAACTGTTTTATATTTGATTTGGTATTGATTTATATAAACTTATTACAAATATGTAGCGCTGCTAGGTATTTAAGTATTTAATATAAAATTGATATACTATTAAACATTATTAATGCTTTCTAAATGTTAAAATGAATTTTAGTTATTGGCAGTATTGACGTTTTTTGGTACTGGTAGTTACCAGCAAGATGTTGGTATAGTTCTTCCAATATCGATTACAGAAGACAGTTATGCGAGGATCAATCAATATTTCATAAATACGCACGGCGTTCATACCAAATTGAGAAATGAAAAATAATGTTTACTCCCCGTATAAAATTCTGTAAACATCTAACAAACCGTCAGTCCACGTGAGCTCATCATCTCCACCGTTTACCAATGAAAACATCGAGTCGTAAACATAAATGCATTTCTATTGGCCGAAGCCCTATGTACACAATTTCTTCGGAATATTCCTGCCAGACATTGGCGTCGCTTGGTGAGATTTATTTAAATCATAAACTGCATTACGACATTAGAAATAATACAGCAAAAGGTAGCAGATTATCCAGAATACAATTATACCAGTTTAGAAACATTGCGTCAAGTTTTGTCGGCATGTGATTTTAAAAACAAAAAAACTAAATAACCGAAACGTCAAGGATCGTTCGATGGCGACAAGATTATTTGCGTCAGATAAAAGACTACCGAAGTTCTAATAGACAAACAATTTATCTAGATGAAACATTGTTTGACAGTCATGTCAAGAATTCCTTACTGTTATTAAAGGTCTAAACTTTATTACATTGACAAGCTGTGCAAAGAACAGGGTCATCTCTTCTCAGACAACTTACTTACTATTGCATATTCAACCCTATAGAGTTAATATGGGCAAACGTAAAATCAGAATTACGAAAATGTAATCAGTCTCCAGAAATGAGTACCTAAAGAGGATGTAGAACTCGAGCTGGGTTGGGCATTTATGGACTAAAATCCTCTCCATACCACTTTTTTCAGTTAAAGCTGCTAGTAATAAACAAATGTGTACTAGAGTATTTGGATAAAAACATTTCCAGAAATCACATTCTCTAATAGCCAAGCGGCGGTCTTGAAAGCTATTGAGTGCACGTTCAAACTAGCGCGGGAGTGCAAACAAAAGCTTTAGCTAAAAGAAACATAGTAATCGTGGCTACCATGTCACCAGGGTATGTTTGGCAATGAGAAAGCAGTCTCGCTAAAAAAGGGTCAACGATTCCATACTTAGGAACAAAGCCCTCATGAGATGTCACATCGACAACGAACAGAACGGATGGCTAAAGAATTAGATGGAGTCTCACAGTAGAAACGCTCTAGACTCCAGGCTCGAGACAATCTAAAAGATTCATAATCATATCAGTTAAGAAGTCTGGGGAACCAGAAACGACACCAAACTGGTTGTCGGTATTCTCACAGGTCACTGCCCCGTCTAATACCACTTTAAGACGATAGGTATGGCAGAGGATCAAAACTGCAGATTTTGCGAGCAAGCCATCCTGCCCATTTTATTATAAGGCTAAAGTACCTAGGAGTAGTACTAACTCTAACTGGGATACAAAACCACCTTTGGAAGGAGTCTACGCATTTTGGAAGCAGAACAATGAGATGAAAAATCTTAAATAAGATATCTTCTAGGTATAGGTAGAGAGTGGCTGAAAAGCTAAAACGACTCCCCAAACAATCCAGGTTTGATTACCTTAATTGGCCAATAACTGGGGAAAAAGTTATTTTTCTGTCAAATGCGATATTTTCCTATAATATGCCGTTTCATAAATCCAGAAACGAACTTGATGTTCCAACCCAATTGTTGGTAAAACCGGAAGTATTAATTTCCCACATCTGAAACCTCAATAAATGGATTCTACGACTTCGAAAACGCTAAACTAAGTTGTTTTTATTACGATCCTAAACCGGCAGTTATAGTAAGTCAAATCATATGAGATAATGTCATCATTAAGGAAAATTATTGGTGTGGTGCATTGCCTTCTCCTCATTGAATTTATTAAATTCCACTTTGAATGCTGATGAACATTATATTTGAATATTTCCAGACAGTTAGGAAAGTATGTCGAATTATTGTTTTCAGTTTATACCAAAATATGTCTATTATTCCAAACAAATCGTGAATTTCAAGATCTAGAAATAATTAAAAGTATTTCTAATCTCTGAAACTGAAGTGCCTCAAATTTTCTCCATGTTATCTTCAATAGTTGGAGACTTTTACTAACTGAACTTATTGTGCTAGTTTTTAATCACACAAAAATCCCAAAAATTATCTTCTGATTTACTAAATATTTTATAAATAATTGATAATTAGTTTTATATTTAGTCTTGCTTAGTAAGTAAACAAGTGATTAAGTATTTCAACTTCCAACACAAAATTCTGGCAATTTTATTAAAAAGGAATATTTTGTTTTTTAATTAGACCAGTTCAATAATAATGGGAGCAATGCTATTACCATTGAAAAGTGGAGATACTTTTTCTATAGAATACGAATCTGCGGCCAAAATTCTTCACTTGCGTAATTTTTTTTAAATATTTGAGGTTATCTATGCACAGAGTAGCTTTTTATCTATTTTTGAGGTTGTTAAATTGCCTCAACAAAATTTTTGGGATATCCTCTTTAAATCCATGATTTATTTAGTTTCTTCTTAATTCATGAAAAACAGAGTTTATTCAAAATTTTTTTCCTGTTGTAGATTTGTTTGGAAGTAGTTTTGGCTCTGTACCTATACTTACCTATTTTGTACAAGATTCTACATCTCATTGTTCTGCTTCTCAAATGCGGAGTCTCCTCCCAAAGTAGGCTATGTCATGACAACAGCAGAACTAGTTATTCTGTTGTTGTCATGAATGGCTCGCGGAATCTGCAATTGTTGTCATCTGCCATACTTATGGTATCTGACGGAGCAGTGACCTGTCAGAAGACCGATCACCAGTTTGATGTTGTATCTGATCATCGAGTTCTTCAGACTTTTAGCTGAAATGGTTATGAATCTTTCATATTATGTAAGACCTGGAGTGTTTCTCCATTTGATTATTTAGCCATTCATTCAGTTTTAGGTATGGAGTCGTTGCCACTTTTTTGGCAAAGTTGTCTGTTTTATCTTGGCCTGGTATGTTCTGATGGCCCAGTAACTACATAAGGATTACTTTGTTTCTGTTAGCTAGTGTTTTAAGTTTTTTTGCACTCCCACACTAATTTGAAGGTGCACTCAATAGCTTTCAGGACCTTCAAGGCCTCTTGGCTGTCTGAGTGAATGTGCTTTTATCCAAATACTTCTACTACTTTTTCTTTTAGGCTGTGATTCTTGTTCAGTTTAGTCAGTATCAGTTTAGTTCCTTTAAGGATAGATTCGCTACTATTTTCCTTCTCCTTGTAGCCTAGAACTATAAATCCATTACTGCTAAGTCTAAAGAGAATATTGTCAATTACAAATGACCACAGTAGGGGTGATAGGACTTCGCCTTGCGGACAGCTCTTAACTGTAGTAACAGTGAAAGGGTTGCCATTTATTTCTGAGATTACTAAGAGATGTTGTAGCATCACCTCGGTCCATTTTAGAATAGGGATTTCTACTTCCCGCTCTTTTGATGGTTTGATGTGAAATGTGTCAAAAGCTTCTTCGTCGATGAAAGCAATATCTTTTCTGTCAAGAGCCTTTTCTATGTCTTTAACTAGACAATGAAGTGCACTTGTGGTGGGCTTGCCTTATTTTATAAGCAAATTGTTTCGTGTTTTTTCCTGTTATGTTAAAGTGAAGTTACATGGGGTTATATCATTCGGATTAATTTCTTTATAGCAGATTTGTAGTGACCAAGGGAATTCAAGGTTAAAATTTGAGAAAATAATGATTGTTCACCAATTGAGTGAGGTTAATGAATAAAGAGCCAGAATACTGCTGCAATAAAATGAGGTAGTGACCAGTATCAATATATGACTGATCGCTATTTATATTTGTTTTATTTCAAAAAGGATATTAAAATTCATATTTACAAAGAAATAGATTACAAAATATATTGTAATATGGCTTTGGACAAATTTATTTTTTCAACATATCAGCATAGGCACCAGAAATCAAATCCTGCTTACTAATATTCAATTTCACCATCAACTCATTTGCAATTTTTTCACCATCTTCAGGGCTTTGATCATCATGCAACATTACCTGAAAAAAATTGAATTATTTTGAATTATATTTATCAAATTTGTTTGTACTTCTGAAATATAACACTATACCAAACTCAACTTACAGAGGCGGTCAAGTAAAATTAATTTAAGGGTGTAATCACTTTTATTCTCTCTTCCCATTGGTTGAGTTTTTGTCTGATGCAGTGTCTAGTTCATGGACTATATGTTTGATTCATAAACATCAGTGTTTTGTAAGTATCCATAGTTATTTATGCTAATGCAGGTATAAAGAGTGCCTGATTCTTTATGGCAATGTTACCACTAACTTTATTACTGCTAAAAATTTAATTTCTACTATAAATTTATTTTACAAAGCACATTATTTATTTTCAAACTAGGAGAAACTTTTCTGTATATCAAAAGATTTGTGCTACGGCAAAAAAGAGTGTTTCATAGAAAGAGATTTATTTATAAATAGATATTTTAAATGGTACAAAATTATAACCTAATCAGTGGGAAAGTCTACACAGAGAAATAAAAAAAATACCTATTACGAATAAGTTGATGTTATCAATGAGAAAATTCTTGGTAGCAAAATATATGTTTTTATTTACTAAAAATTTGCTATAGGGAAGAACATGAAAACTGGAAAGAAACTTGAAAATTTCTCAAGGGGAAAAGCAAATCATTATGTTGTCATTGTGAAGGGAAACAAATAAAGTCTAACATGTCAGAAGTTACAGGGAAGAGAATATGAAGGAGGTGAATAGAATTATTATTGATAGAAAATTTTTTTCAATTGAGAGCTAAAAGAACAAGAATGAGATAGTATAAAATGCTATACAAACTGCACCAATCATTTTAAAAACTACAACATTTTTTTAATTAGAAAATAAAGTACAAATTTCATGTAAATAAAGTAGGAAAGAAATTAATAAATATTACTAATAATTTTTATGTACCTCTAATTCCATAAAATGTCCTAATCCTTCTACATCATCAATATGGATTCTAGTTTGGCCGACTAACAACATTTTTCTAACTTTTCTGACAATATTCTTAATACCCAAAGCTTCTTCTAAAACTGAAGTTAAATCATCAATAGATACATTTATAGAAGCCTTTTTAAATGTAGATACTTTTGGTCCCTCTGTATCAGGTCTATCATAATAAATTAATTCTCCAGTATTATTCTGAAAAATACATAACTGAAAACAGACTACTACAGACTAATATATTTAGATTATGGGGAAGAATTCAATTAATAAAATTAGTACTCTAAAAACTTATTTTATACCAATATTTCATTGTAATGATTTTTTCTTACTCTTAGCTTTTTAAAGCAGCATTCAAAATGTTACAGAAGCTATTAACTTCAAAACAATTCTGTAACATTGATTCCAATCATAAAACAAGGGCTCTTAGGTAAGGTTGACAGGTGTCCGGCTTTGGCCAGACATTTTCAACTTTTTACAGTCATGTCTAGCTAAATACATACAAGTCTGGCTTTAGGTCAACCTGATTATTAATACCTATTACTACACTCAATATGACCTGACATACATACATCTTTCACCTTTTCTACATGCTCTTTGGTTAAAGCAACTCTTTTTTTATTCATAACATAAATAATAAATAAACAAATAGAAAAGCTGATTATTTTTATTCATTTCAAAAACAATCTGTTAGGGTTTTAGGGCAAAATGTCCGACTAAAACAGAATCTATGTTTGGCTTTTAAACTTTTGGGCCTGGCAACCCTACTCTTAGGAAATATTTTATTTAGTTTTGCATAGCATATGCATTCAAACAATAAGTTTAGTAGCTACACAAGATTCTTTTATTTTGGATATGCTGGTATCTTCAATGCTTCGAGAAAACTATTTACCTAGGTAATAAGTGACAAACAAAAATATTTTCTCAGCTATGTTTGTTAATAAGTAATAATATTGTAGTTTACAACAAAATAGTCTATAGAATTTGGATATATTCGCCTATAATTAAAGAAATTATTAAAACTGTTTACCTCAAACTTTCTCATTTTCAGTCTTCCATGTGAAACATTGTAAAATGTGTCATATTGTTTGATTATTTCACTTCGTTCTGGATTTAACGAATTTGCTCGTTCGATAAGATCATTTATATTACGTACTTTGGCTTTAATTTCAACATTTCTTGAAGACATTTTAGAGTTTAAATAGAATTAAACGAATACTCTATCACTTCTCTATTATTATTTTGAAATAACCTTCAAAGCGGTAAGCAATTCTTTGATTCTTCTTTTTTATAAATAAAAGATTAAGAAGTTAGTTCAATAATTTTAGATATACATATAGTAGTTCGATAATTACAATATGAACGAAATGAAGGAAGAAGAGCGTGTTAACCTCATTTAAAATGTATTATTAAATATGTATAGACTCTTTCGAATTTTACGAAATAAATCTAACTTCAAAAAGAATTTTAGCAACTTAACATATTCAAAGCATTCAAAAATATGTGGAGTGCGGATTAATATAGAAAGAACATTAAAACATCAGAACCACAGGCAATATTCTTTGGAGAATGAGGAACCAGATGATTATCCCTTATTGGAAACCGAAATATTGGATACACCAGAACGAACAAAATATCTCTTATTTAAAAATAGTGATGATACTTTAGTAAATCAGTTGAATAATTGTTTATGTATAGAAGATGTATGGAATTTATTTGAAAAATATAAAAATGAAATGTCTGAGAGACACTTAACTCAAACCATATTAGTTTTAAGAGACTTGCAAGTTGAATACAGTACGATTAATTGCTTTATTGACAATGCATCATTGTTTTTCTTTAATAAATTGAAAGACTCTCCTGCTTTTACAGATTTACTGAATAAAATTATTAATAAATTACCAAATTTTAATATTGAACTTCTAAGCTATACATTTTCTTACTTACATAAAATAGGATTACATATAGAGGACTATCCAATGTGTATTATAGCTGAAAATTTACGGAGAAATTTATTAGAAGATTTTGATATTGGAACTTGCAGTAGGTGGATAAAAGTTATTTTTCATGAAGGTGGAATAAGACCATATTTTTTGACTTTGCCATTTATACCAAATGTTTTGAAGTTATTAGGTGAGATTTATTTAATTAGTATAATGTAATTTTACTTAGGCAACTTATGATCTTAATTTACTTTATATGAAACTTCTTTTAAAATTTTTGAAGTTAAGCTATATATATATTAGTTATGTAGTGGGAATACCAAATGTTAATTTCTACAATTATAGTATTATATGTTTAAATTTAAAGCCAAAAAACATTATGATAGAGCAACAACATATATTTAAGCATGCATTTTGAGAATATTCGCCATACTTAATATTACAAAAAGCACTTTTCGTTTAATGTCTTGTTTTATGTAACATCAAAAGTTCAACTTAGTACAGTGATATTGTGGGGTATAATTATATGTAAGGACTTGTGCAGTTGTTACTTCTACATCATCTTGTTAAAGGCATCTCACCTATTTGGTTATGGATTCCCTATAGTAATTCTTGTGATTTTGATTATTTGTTTATCCATTGTTTTAAAGGTAATTTGATAGATTTCCTGTGAAATGCTATTTCATTTCATCTTGGCGAATCTATCAGGTATAATGGTTTGTCAGTTATCATTACAAGTATTTTGTAACTAAGTTATAAATCATTTATATTTAATTTAATTATACATTAGTATTTCATTACTATAATGGAACAATAATAATTTTAGATGAATGTGATTCCATTGAAGATTTTGAAAGTATAACTACTTGCCTAATGAAATTAGAGAGTATGGTAACCAAAAGTGTTATTGAAAAATATATAGATAAAGTGGAACACTTTTTAGAAAATAAAAAATTAACAGGAGATAAACAAAATGCAGTTCTAAAGATAATAACATTTCTAAGTAATCCGTCTTGGAGGGATCAACATGTTCCTTTGATGTCTAAATGTATTTTATTGTTAAAGAATGAATTTAACCAATTTGATGCATCTCGCCTCCTACACCTTTATGAAGTGAGTATGTTCATATATTTGTAATATATTTTTGTTACAATATTTTTATTGCAATGGAGGCTAACGTTTGTGTTAACCAGTGGGCTTCATTGTTGAGTAAGGTTTTCTATAATACCTCTCAATGATGGCTATTATATGCATGGTAACAAATACTTTGAAATAATATTATAAAATATAAAGCTTGCCACAGTTATGTGTAGTCTTGTCCAGAAGAGGATATAAATTTTTGAAAGATAACACTATCTCAAAGGACCGACATAACTTAATGCCATAATGAATCTAACATATCTCAATATATTGATACAATAATTATAAACAAATCCACATAATCCATCTATAAAAACTGATATTTGGTATTTATTTTTAGCACACATTTTTTATATGATAGACCAGATTAGTTTTCATTAGCTTTTATTTCTCATTTATCAATGTAACAAATGAAAAAAGTGGCCTACAAAAATAAAAACCTTTTGCAAGAAATGAAAAAGCTTTGAAAAATCAGGTCTGTTAAGTTAGTGGGCTAACCTATAAAAAAATAAAACCCTGTCAAGCTCCAGAACTGCCGTTTTTGTGACGTTTTTTGCAATGAAATTCTCAGAATAATGATTTGATGAATGATGATTTCAGTTTGAATATCCAGTTAACCTAACTATCAATGTAGCAAACAACCCCCTGGAATATTAGTCCCGTTTAAACAATAAGTGTAACAAAGCACATAGATAGTAGCCTTTTAATTTGCAGTTCACGAAAATATCATTGTCGACCTCAGGGCTGGCATCTGGGGTAAAACGGGGAAAGGTTATTTCTTGGCATTAAATCATTCCACGTACTCCAGTGTCTGCAATGATATTTTCTTAAACGTTAAACCAAGTGGCAATTATCTATGTAGTTACTTTTAGTTATTGTAAAAAGGAGAGCCATTTTCTAAGGGGTGGCCCGCTATCTTGATACACAAGTTATCGAGCCTCCCCAGTATTTTCAAAAATAATTAACGGCAAATTCCAGAAATTTCACGGCATATAAATGGCAGTTTTTGAGCTTGTCAGAATTTATTTTTTTATAATTTGGCCCGTTAACTTGAAAGACCTTAAAAAATCAGTTTACGAAATCTGATTGTACTGTTTTGTTTATTGCAATTAGTTTTTAGCTAATAACTGTATAAATTTTATCAACCGCCATTTAATCATGTATTAATGCATTTATTTCAATTATAATTTGTAGATATTTTTCAAAATTCAAGAACCGGGGGATTTACTAAATGATATTCAAAGAAGTGCCGCAAAATACTGGCAGCAATATGAAGAAAGCGGTAACCTGGACACGAATACAGCTTTAAAATTATTTTCAGCATTAATTTATTTTAATTCTCCTTTGCAAAGGATACAACTTCGCAAGGATATAAATAAACTTATCAAGGATAAAATGCGAATATCAAATTTAATTCTGTTGCGGAAAATATTTTCTTACATTAAAATTTCTGATTATCAATTATGCCATAAGTATTGGCAGTTGTGGGGAAATATAATACAGGAAGATAATAGTATTCATTTATTAATTAAAGCATGTCACAATTACATGCAGTTTAATACTGATATTGATAATTATAGAAATAAAACATTCGAAAAACAAGCTGTTCAACAAATTATTGACATTGTTCAAAATGATAGAATTATTTTCCCCTCAGATTTGACTGTTCTATTAACGTTTGTTACATTATATGCTAAAGATAAATCACTCATACAGATTTTCTTGGAAAAATTTAAGAGCAATCCATATCAGTTGAAGGGGCTAGACTGTCTTATGCTGTCACGGATATTTATAAATAAGAATAATTGTTCACAAGAACAATATTCCGAAATTAAATGCGTTTTGAACGAAGCTTCCCAATATCTGTTGTCATTAAATCATAAAAGATTTGAAACAAATGCATTATTAATAAAAGCAGCGATTTTGAGAAATGAGTATAATAATTATGAAATTGATAATCTCATTATGGCATTTAAAGAAATGGATTATATGTCTTCAAAGTTTTTAGAAACCATTAGTTACATTTTCTTAAGTACAAACACACTTGTCCCAGAAGTTTTTAATAAAATGACTGAATATGTTGTGAATAAACGTGGTAATATTGTTGGATTCAATGCTGAGAAGTTGTTATTTTTATGTTTTTATTTAGCATACTTTCCCATAAATGCTGATAAATTCTTTCTCACCATAACTGATATCATTATAAGGTAAGGGTAATCATTTTATTTCATACTATTTCTCTTGATTCAAATTAACAAAGTAGCAACAAGAACGGCCATTTTCTTTCTGCAAATTCTTTTTTGTCTTCTATCGATTGAAAATAGTACTTTTAAGTGGTAGTGTGACTCACCAAAAAGAAAAAAAAAGAAATATAGGGATTTTGTTCAGACCTTCCTACAGATTGATACTCTGGGATTGCAGTGAGTTGTTGTATAAAAAAATTTTAGCATTTTCTTTCCACAATATAATCTTTATATAATGTTTCACTCACTGGCAATAATTTTAACTACAAATAACTAGGGAATTTTACTTTGAAAAAATCAAAGAGACCAATTTATTTGGTTTTATTTTTTAAATCATTATACTTACCAAAAATTTGGGCTTAGCTCAGATTATTGTTTTAATCTGCCTGTAATGATTATTTGGAAGAATTAATAAGATAAAATTTATCCTATGACAGTTTTAAGTAATATAAACAAAAAATGTTTTTAATCAAATTAATCTCTCAAGTCTATACTATAATTTGATTAAAATTAGATTTACAAAGAACATTAAATTGAAAAATTTCATTTGAAAATATCCACTTGTCTATTCTAATGTTACTGATACAGGCCCCTTTTTTTGGAATTGAAATATGGTTTTTTAATAGCAACTTATCATTTTTTAAATGTTTATTTAATAACAATCCGAATTAGCAGTTTTATAGGTTATTTTGCTGACTTGGAGGTTGGAGGTTCCAATGAGAAACTTCCTATGTCCTGATGAGACTTTTCCAGTGAGATCTCCTAAACTCATTTTAGGTCTGTTGGCCAATTTCTCTTCAGTCTTTAATCTTCTCTTCCTTGCATCAATGGTTCGAGTAGGGAATTAACGTGTGATTTCAGGCTGTGGTAATGCATTTGGCTTCTCTGTTGTATTGTTTCTTGTACTGTTCCAATTACAAGGTTTTTGTGACCATCTGGTTTGAAACATACCAGGGAGCGTCGACAATTGCTCACAGAATCTTAGATTCTGCCTTTTGTATAAAGGCTATACTCGAATTGCTGGCACAGCGCCACAGTTGTATGCCAAATTCCAGATTGGAACGATGACAGTCTTGTAAAATAAGATTTTATTTTCTAACGACATTTTTGATTTTCTGCCTAGCAATCAATACAATTCTCTCATTTTAAGGTCTATTTCGTTTATTTTAAGTTTGTTCAATTTGGTATCTAGGTGCATTTCTAGATATTTTTTTCAAGATTATTGAGAAACTTCTACATTGTTAATGTATATTAAATGACATTTTTCTTTTCTTAGTGTAAAAGTTATGTGTTGCGATGTGCTTTAGTTAATTAGAGACTGGGAGGTAGGCGATAAATATTATGGACAGTATTGGCTTCAAGACGTTGCCTTGTGGAACCCCAGATTCATGGGTTTAAATTGTAACGTTTTACATTTTATTTTTGTTCAAAAGAGTCTATCTATTAAATATGATTTCGGTTGAAGACTCCGTTTGATTTTAAGTAGAAAGCTGTCATGCTTAACTCTATGAAATGCTAACTTATGTCTAAACATACTTCTGAACAATACTAAATTTATTTTATGCGCAATTCGATGGCACTGTTGAGTTGTTGAGTGTTTTTGCTGAAAATCAAATTGTTGGTGTGGAACTATATTCAGTTGGGATTAATTCGTTGCAATAAAAATTTCTCAAAAAGTATCGAAATGGTAGGTAATAAGCTTATTGGTCTCTATGAAGATGAATTGGTTAGATCATTTCCTGGTTTTGGGATAAGTATTATTTCAGATTTTTAAAATATTTTTGGCCAGTACTGCAGTCTTGAGATCGCGTTAAATATACAAGTCAGCATCACGATCCCTTTTTTGGGGCAATTCCTTCAACATTTTTAGTGTTATCATATTTTTTGATGATTTCTTGTTGTTGAGAAGAAAAATTGTTACTTTCAATTTCTTTGGACTTGTAAGTCTTATGTTTGTCGTGTATGTGTCTTTATTTCTATTTAGTTCGTTTTGGATAATCTGATCTTAAAAATCATTGAGAGGGAGGAAACTTCTGCTAGGTGTCGTGAAAATAGTTTTACTTTTCCTTCTTAAATCATTCTAAATGCCAGGTTTTCGTCATTTTTTAAGTCTTAAGATTTGGTCATATAATTGTATTTTTTTTTACAATCGACAGACCAAGAAATTTCCATTTGTTCCAAATATATATATTCGGTATTGACCCACGTTGCTGGAACCAAATTTCATTGAAATTATTAACAACAACTTGCTTTAGTGCAGGAATTATTTATTTATTTTTGTACTTTGAGTTGGGTCACTTAAACAACGCCATATTTTGGATGTGTCTATACGACAATACCAGCTACATAAATTAAGCAGAAATGAAACACTTAAGTATATATAATTTTCTTTTATGGTGTCTCAAGTCACCTCCACAGGGGCGGTGACTTGAGACACAGCCTAAATTATGTTGAAACTCAAGTATGCTAATCGTGTTTCAGACTTGAGACATCAAAAATCATTTTTAAAAAATATATCGATCATTTTGAAAAAGTAGTAGATAAACAAAAAATATTCTTTGATAACCTATCTGTAGATAAATATATACCCCTACTTTTATCTTCCAATTCAAAAGCGTATCTCTCCAAACTCCTTCTAAAGTCCTAAAATAAGCCACATCTAATGGTTGACATATGTGTGTGCTATCTCCTTTGCATAATTCTATAACGGTATGTAAGCGCTTTTGGAGAATCTTTGGGCAATTTTTTGAACTATGGTAAGGTAATAGTTCTAAACCAATCCTCGAAAATAGTTTCATTCATGGAAGATTCGGACTGGTCCATTTTGAGTCCTACTATCGTACAGATTTCCGGCCTTTTAACTATCTATTATCCTTATTTGCGCGCTTGGAACCTCTTCTGATGAAAACCTTGCTCCTTCCCGGATCATCCGAAGTATTTGTTTCATCGTCGTTCACGATGGCATTTGGTGCAACTCCCTCCAAGCTTTACCGTAGTTTGTCAAAATACTTGTTTATAACCATTTCGTGGTGTCATGTATGTATGTATGAATTTGGGGTCTCATATTCACTGCTACCCAAAGGATCTATTGTGTCCCCCTTTCTTGCTGCAATACTGGAGAACCCAGTGTTTACAGCTGATCCATCAATCCCACTCAGTTGTAAACACTTGGCTGTCCAGTATCGCAGCAAGAAAGGGGGACACAATAGATCCTTTGGGTGTCTTCTAATAAAGCTTCTCATACATTCTCTGCCTGGTAGGTTATTTTTCAATTTGACCACATTTCTACGAAAACTGTCAAGATATACCTTAATTAAGTACCCACATTACTGATGTTGAGGGAAATCCCCATTCTCTGCTTAGCTGGATATTTTCCACTAATTTAGCCTCTTCAGCTGGGGTCATAACAGTTTGTCCACCTGGCTTCAACGAATAACGATGTTTCACCCTAAGGTCTATAGTGTCCTTGGGTATTCCGTATTTTTCTTGTGGTTCTCTTATTGAAACTCCTTCCTTTTTACCAATATTATATCTCATTATTCGCCGTTATTTAAACAGATATACTTAATTGTAGTCATAGTTGGAAAAAAATCATTATTATACCATGTTAACTTGCTACAACTGAATTATACGTAAACGTAAATAGACGAGTAAAATGTACCTGCCTGTAAGGGAGTTTGGGAGGCAATGTTTCTAAACTGGTATAATTGTATTCTGGATAATCTGCTACCTTTTGCTGTATTACTTCTAATGATGCAACCCTGTTCTCATTATATAAACAATAAATTGTCCTACGTATAAAATCTTGAGTACTTTTGTCAACTGATTTGTTTTTCTTATCAGATTGCTAAATATTTTCCTTTTTTAAACATTCGAATACTCGTATATTTAAAATAACCTGCTGTGTTTGTAAATCTAAATCTTTATTATTAAATTCATACCTACCTTTATTCTCACTACACTGTGCAATTTCATTGTCTTCATTCACCCATGGTCTAAAGAACGCCATATTTCTATTTATTTAAAGAAATTTATGAATTAAATAAATCTCATCAAGCCACGCCTCTGCTTATCGCAGACTGTCTCTGGCAGGAATATTTCGAAGAAATTGTGTACAATTTCCGACTGCTTTGACCAACAGAAATGCATTTATGTTTACGATTCAACGTTTTCATTGGTAAACAGTGGAGATGATGAGTCCACGTGGACTGACGGTTTGTTAGATGTTTACCGAATTTTATACGGGGAGTAAACATTATTTTTCATTTCTTAATATGGTATGAGTGCCATGCGTATTTATGAAAATAGCCTCAGTGGAAAAACGGACCAATATTAGAAGTTCTAATAGTAGTAAAAACCTAATAAGTTGCTTTCTGTTGCTGCTGCTAAAAATACTCTTCAAAAATGTCCTGTACAACCCGATGAAATTCAGAATAGCTGAAATAGAAAAAATGGGTCGAATTAAAACTCAAGATAATATATATATATATATATATATATATATATATATATATATATATATATATATATATATATATATAGTGTTTCATTAGAAAAAATATAACTTTGAGGTGCTGTAACCTTGTGATTTCAAAACTTGAAGCTTTTCACATTTTTCTAAAACTTCTTTTACTATCTTTTTTAGGGATCAGGAGAGACTGAGCGGATTAGCGTTTCTGCAAAGCGCCCTTTCTCTAAGTTTTTTCAACAAGTTGCCAAGTTTTCTAGTGAAACAAATCTTCAACGTTGAATTTATGGATAGATTAGACAATGAATTGGCCAACTGTTATTCAAAAGTAAATTGAATTTATAATTGTTTATGTTGTATACCATCAGTTAATACAATATTAATTTGTTCTTTTTGTTTTAGGATAAATACCCACAAAGAGTGAGGCAAACCTTAATGTATCTCAACAGAGCTGTTTGTTTAGAATATCCTCAGTTTGGTGTTCCTTGGTTTCATGAAAAATACATTCAGGAAACACAGAAAAGATGTAAGTAGGTATGTAAACCTTTTGAGGTTTCAGTATTGGTTCTATAATAGAAAATTTGTTACAGACAATATTTCAGATAAAATTGTTTGGCTTTTGAAAATGTCATATTACAAACAAAACACCATATGATGACGAATTTTCTTTTATTATTCATCAGTTTTCTCGCGATTTTAACTTTCATTGAGTATTTTTCAAAATTTTCAGAAAATATAATTCAATCACAGCTATGAGTTTTTGTCAAACACATATTTTAGATATAAACCATGATCAAGTCACCAGTCTAACTTTTAGAGATCATATATCATATTTTTAATTTCTCTTAAAGTACCATCTTCAGAACGACAGACATTAAATTTGAGCTTATTCCTTTAATGTTTTTTCGGGCTAACCAATTATGGTTGACCATATTCTTTGTATCAATACATTAAAACTACTTTGTGAAAAACTATTAATTATGCAGGAAAATAATTAATTAAACTCTGTTTACAAACCTCTTTAAATACCAGAATCCTATTGTACACAAAATCTATAATTATATTTATGGTTAGAGTCACATCAATATAAAATAAAAATTATTAAGTGTCTAAGGGACACTTGGAATCGCTTAACTATGACGTTGGTTCCCATTAGGAGCGGTCAATGTACAATAAATCTTGGCGAATACAATGCTAAATAGAAGTTAGGTTTATGATTCTTCAGTCACATTAATACAAGACAAAAATTAAGTAAACCAAAACGATACGTTAATGGACGGTAAAATAAGGGTCACTTTAACGGATCCTAATGGTTCCCAATACAAGAGGTTGTATCTCTGTCTCTGTTCAGTTCAATCGCAAACAGGAGATCATCATCATGTCCGATAATCAAGCAGCCATTAGAACTCTAAGCTCCAATAACATAAAATCCAAACTCTACAATGGATTCCGGGACATACCAGAGCGAAGGGAAATGAAATAGCTGATAAGATCGCTAAAGCAGGGGCAAATAAGCCCTTCATGGAACCCGAACCCTTCTGTGGTATCAGCTACAGAACAATGGAAAAAGCACTGGAAAAGAAGATAGATAGGAGCAAAAGCAATTATTGGGACAACCTACAAGGGTTGAGACAGGCAAAGACTCTTTTGGGAAACTATAACCAGTGTAGATCTACTGAATGTATCCACCTAAGTAAGAACAATCCACGAATTTTGTTGCACAGAGCACAAAACCTCTATCGACATTCTCTTGAAGTGTGAAGTACTAAGGAACTCCAGAGCACTACACCTGGGAGTGCTTGAAATGGAAGATGAAGATCTCTGGCAATTGATGCCATCCCACATTCTAGACTTTTTAAAAGAAATGGGATTTATGGGAGGGATCAGCCATAAACATTGGGCTCTCCAGTATCGCAGCAAGAAAGGGTGACACAATAGAAGTGGTAGAGAAGTTGTAACCTGGTTAACTTTGGACGCTTACCAAGGCTGCTTTGAATCGTGGAAGCAACATACATTGGAATCGTTGTGTAGAGTTAACTTTAGACTACTACTTTCAACTTTATTTGAATGTTCAAATTGACTGAAATATTTTTTTAGGTTACATTGATTTTGTTGGAAGTGGAGTGTATTCTTACTTATTCTATAGCAAACTTAGAAAAGTTTTATTGTACATATTTTTTAATCAGATTCGATTTATAATTTTTTCTTCAATAAAACTAATCAGTGGTATAATATTGTACCTACGTGATGAAGCTTTTGTCTAACCTTTTATGATTTAAATCACTTTTCGATTAATTTTAATTGGGGAGTTTTCATCTGATAATTCGACACCCTACAATATCAATCGAATATTCAAGTTTTAGATTCAATTGACGACGAATTTAACATAGTTAAATCAATAAAAGAGTATTTGGTGGAAATAGCTGGTAATGATGTACTGGAAAATGTAATCACTCCGTATGGGTATCATATTGATTTTATTATAAATTTGAATAAGGAAGATAAAATAGTACCTCCCCATTCAAAATCCATAAGCAAGAGGTATGTATTTATCAAAATGATTCGAATAATTGAATTTAAACAAATAAACTTTTTTAAATGAATGAAAAGAAAGTATTGCCGTCCAATGTTAAGATATTGAAATGAACAGTGCTTATGGCAATTTGGTATTTTCCCATTTTTGTGATTTTATTTTCTCTTCATTATTTTTTTTAACAAATTTCTTAATTTCGGATCTGTTTCAATAACTAAGTTGTTTTTTACAGGGAAGCTTTTTGACTTTGACATAGTATTATTCGACGTTAAAGACATTGATATAAACAGAAGTGATTTTTTATATACACCTTCGAATTTATAAAACAGAATAGGGTACTTGCATTTTTTTAAAAATATTTATTCTTGATATGAAATAATGCCAGAAAGTGAAATATTTAATTAAAAGTGAAAAAATAAATATCGAAACATATTTAGTTCAAAATTGCTAAAATTTCAAATTTTTAACTACATAAGAAAACGATTCTCATTGGTTTTTAGTTGTGACGTCATAGGTTTAATAAAAACATTGAGCAGTTGTCTCCTTGATGATCACGAGGTTATCGTTGCCTTAACGTAGCGTGTGCTGTTATAATACAGTTTTTATTTATTAGTTACGTATAAATAAAACATTTTTCTATATATAAGAATAAAGTGAATAAACCTTTTATAGATTAAGTTCTTACATTGTTACATAATCACGCTAAAAATTAAAAGCATAATAAACTTAATCACTATGAATTATTAAAATAAGTTAAATTTGAATCTTACTTTATATTAAAATGTTCCTGGCAATAAAAATAATTACATCTCCCAGGATTGTCAAAACGTCCTACACTTTCAAACTTTTTTTGTTGTAGTATATTCGAATTTCTTGGTATCATAAAAAAACTTTATCGGGTGTTTTGGTCGTGGTAATTTCACATTCTGGTACAAAACACAATTCATATACCATTTATCAGATTATTCAAAGTTTAATAATAATTATTTTAGAACAACCGAGAGAATAACTGTCGTATTTACTTTGAATCATATGTTCAGTGTTTATTTTATACTTTACTGAAATGTGTAAACTACCTACAAAATTTTTGAATTTTCAATAACTATTTTTTCTATAAATATTGATTATAGAATTAAATAAAAAAATATAATAAAAGTTGTATATAAACTATCCAAAACCATCCAATCCCCATATTATATTTTTTGTTCAAATTTCTTAGGTTTATTTTTGTGGTATATTGTTACGTTTAAGTATAAAGATTGGTTTTAGTTACATAGTAACCAAAGCGTCAATTTGAATATTGAATTTTGAAATCGATGAATTTTATGTTTTTACAAGAAACTACATTTAAAACCGTCGAATCTTGAATCTTAAGTAATTATTTTCTAGACGATGAATACATAAGTATTCGAAAGCTTTGGTGTTTAATTTTACCACATTTCCAATACGAAAAAGCTCATAATCTAGCTTTTTACACCACCACTACACCACTACAAAATATTTTGATAAAGACGTCAATTAGTCTGTCAAGAACATTTAGATGCATAAATGTACCAAAATGTCTAAGAAAAAAAAATTGAAGAAATATATGACTTATGACGTCTTTATTAAAATATTTTCAGTCATACTGTGCAATTGTGAATGTTGGTGTAGGGGTCGTGTAAACAGTGAATTCAGTATGTCCTTTGCTTAGCTAACCAGAGCTTCCTTTTACCCTTTTTCGTGTTCTTTTCACCTATCTTCTATTATAAATTTTGAAATGGAATTAAATCGAAAATAAGATATTTTTAAAAAATTTTTATATTCATAAAAATTGATGACTAAGATTTAAAAATTTAATAATTCTATTTGATAGTTGTAATATTTAGAGTCAAAACGTGTACAATGTTCTCTATAAAAAAGCAATTTATTAAAATAGATCTAAAATCAAGAACATTAAAAATAACACAAAAATGTTTAAGAACTCATTAATTTTCGAGTAATATATCAAATTAACTGAAAAGTTTACAATGTTTCAGGATGGCTCTACTACTTGTTCGTAATTATGCTTTTACCCGGCTTTACATCCATTTGAGAGGCACTTATCAGATGAAAATAAGACATTTGGAAATAATGGGTTACAATGTTTCAATAATGAAATTCGACGAATGGACTAATTTATTATATTCAAGTGAACGAATAGAATATTTGAAGAAGTTAATATGGCCTGACAATTGGGAAACAGTTCGATGTATATCGAAAAGATGACATACGTGAAGTGGTTCTTTAAAATGACATTTGATAAGTGGAATAATAAAAAAATAATTTTCAACATCACTTGTATGGAATAACATATCTCCCAACAAAAATACCCGGCAGAGTATGGAGCCTATATCATCCATTTGTACAAATATATTCATTTCCAAGTCTCCCAAACTGAAGCAATAACAGCGTTTCCTAAATCTCATATCCATTTCTGTATGTACCTTTGGTATCATTAAAAAATTTTTTATTGTAGTGTATGAGGGTAATCGAAACTCATCTAATTTGGAATTTCTGGAATCGTTGGTGATATTCATACTGAATACACTGTTTTCACTACCACTACACCAACACTCACAATTACACTGCCTGACTCGCGTTTCGATAACCAAAATATCATCTTCAGAGACTGAAGGTAAACAGACTCTGAAGACTTGGTTATTGAAATACACGTCAGACAGTGTAATTGTGAGTGTTGGTGTAGTGGTGGTGTAAACAGTGTGTTCAGTAAAAACTCTTCAATCTTCAGTTTATTGCAATCTTAAAATCATGGTTTTGATTTTTCATTACATTTTCCATAATTTTTGACATGTTCTGTGAGTCTAAGTCACGTTTTGAGATGGTTGTGGTGATCAATGTTTTGTGTTGCAAAGGGTCTATTGTGTTCCTCTTTTTTGCTGTGATATTGAGAATCCTCAGTTTTCACTTATCTATTAATTTCTCCTTTCTCAGAAATTTCAGCTCTAAGTTGCCAGAGATCTTGTTCTATTCCATACGCTCCCAGGTGTAGTGCTTTGGACTTACGTATTGTCCCATACTTCGAGAGAATGTGGATAGAGGTATCATTTTCTGCGTCTTCAGGTATCCATTGAAGTCCATACAGCAGATTTCTCCAGATTATAGCTTCACAGGCGTCTTTGACTGTCTCAGCCCCTGTAGATTGTCCCAGATTTACCCCTCTTACTTTCTTTTCCACTGCTTTTTCTATTGTTCTATAGCTGATACCACAAAAGAGTTCAGGTTCTATGAAGGATTTGCTGCCCCTACTGTAGCAAGTGGGTTGCTATTTCGTTTCCCTCTACTCCAGTATTTCCCGGAATCCATTATTCTTCTTATTTAGCTTATTTAGCTTGTCCAGGCACTCCTATGGATTTTATGACTTTGAAATTTAGAGCTCTATTGGTTGTTTGGCTATCGGACAGGATGATGATCTCCTGTGGGTATACCATTTAACGGCATTTCTGTTCATTTCTCGAATGGTGTGTTGGCTCCCTTTTGGGTAATAAATCTTCAGAGTCAAGTGTGAAAAATTTTTTTTCAGAGAGATGTCTACAGAAGGGTATAGAAAACTAGTACAGAAAACTAATCAACGTACTGAAAATATACAGGGTGTACCATGTAATTAAATAATTGTTTGTATTTAGCGAATGTGACCCTAAATTAATTAGATTCATCGGAATTTACCTTCTACTTTTCACTTTCGCAAAAAATGGAAAATCTCAATAATGGCAAAACCTAGGTACATAAAACTTTATTCGAAGCTGTGTTTTTTCAAATCCAAAAATGTGATCAAATATAAGGCGTGCCATTTACAGAATCGTATGTTTGATTTGTGCAACTACTTTTGGGAAATTCTTTAAGTCTGGAAATAATTTGAAATGGTAACTGTAATTGATGTTGACATAGCCACAAGAAAAAAATACCCCCTGTATTATAAATAAAAAAATTAATTAGAAATTTATTACTTTATATATAAATCTTGCGATTCATTGCACGAGAGAAATGAATAGGTACTAAAAATATGAAATGTACAAAGTAAAAACAATGGATTCCGAGCAATAAGAATCATACTTGATTAAACTAAATTGGGCTTAATGTCACTGTTATTAGATAAACTGGGCTGATACTACATACAATCAATTGCTTCTTAATTTATCATTTAATCCTTATTATGGTTTTAAAGAACACATACATTGGAGGATATAAAGTAAACAGGTTCATTGGCTTTATGTAGAGGATGTCCCAAAGAAATTTATATTGTGTATATTTTGATCTACACTAACTACTTATTATAAATGGTAACAAGCCATTGTATTCTGAATTTTCAATATTTATTTCTTTATCAGCAAACAGAACATATTCAAAAGTTAATTGGACTATGTCGGGGTGAAATCTTCTTCAATCACTTTTTGTAGGTCTTTTGGCAAACATGTAAAAAGTGTAAGGCATGTACAAGTTGTTGTGTTCTGGTTGTGGTTGCTTGGTAAAACTAACTTTGAAATCTTCATTAGATTTAACATATGCCACTTTCACATTGTTGTAACCTTGATAAGTAAAACTTCTGAAGAAAACCTCAGTCGAGGATGACGAAGAGAACACAATAATAAAAATTTAATTAAGTACATAAAACATACTTATTAAAGAAATACAATTGGAGTCACCATGAGGCGAAAGCCGCCAAGAAATATGAGTTTTTTTAAGTAAAAAGCAAGCACAAGAGACTAAACCCTTTACACTCAAGAGTAATTCGAGTGGTGCCTGCTGTGTGGATATTGATCTTGAACTTCTGTAGGTTATAGTGCTCTGGAAAGACATGCCTTTGGAGCTGTTTCCACAGTGTTCATGAGCCACGTCTGCCTCATGAATAGACAAAAACTGCTCTGGGTGAGATTATGTGAGACAACTCGTGGTAGTTTAGGTAAAACAGAGTCAAGTCGGTGACCTATCTTCTATACCCTGAGCTGTCTAAGTTTCTGGTCAATTCTGGATCGCCTATAAGTCGAATTAGTCTCTATATTGAGCCAAAGATGGATGTAGAGGATTAGAAGCTGTTGCGGGGTGTACAGTTTTTTGGTCCTAGAAAGGACTCCAAGTTTTTGTGGAGCTGCATCGATTAAATCGGCTGCTGCTGGTTAACGACTTTCTCCATGAACTCAAGCAGTGCGAAAGGTAGAGAGACGTAGATATGTTAATTTTTCCTGAAACGTACTACAAGGTTTATTGAAGAGGATTAGGTTGATTGCATGCATTCTTTTGTTTTTGTTCCTCATCTTGATGTAAGTTCTATGTTGATGTAGTTGTTGTTGTTGAATCGTAGAGTTCTCTAAACTACCTCTCCCATTTTTCCCATATTTTCTTTTGTCCCCCGTAGAGATCATTCGCTATATCACTGCATTTTCCGAATATTTTCGTAGACCCTATTTCTTACAGATTTATACTCATTATATGTCACTGCTTTGGATCTTTACAGCAAATACGATTTTCTTTTCTCTTCATTCAGCATCTTAATTTCTTTTCTGAACAAGGGTTTAGTATTTGATCTTTCTATGGTTCTTCTTCTGGCTCTTTGTGATTTTTTTCAAACGCTTCCTCTGCTGCTTCCAGTATGTTCGCTCTTAACTTTGCTCATGCCGTTCGACGTCGATTTTTGATACCGGGTATAACTTCATGACCAATTCTCGCATTGAAATTGTTTGTAATATGTGGTAGAAAAAGTCTATATATACTTGTGGTTTGCTCTTATTATATGTGTTGGTTTTGACCTTTGTAGTTCGATTGTCACCTGTAATAGTCTGTCGTTAATGTATTCCACATTGTTGATGTGGGCTTCAAATTTCTCTTGTAACAGTAGGCCTACTCCTGATGCTGCTTTCTCATTTTTATCCTTGCCGCTATATATCAGTAGTACTCCCCATATTTGCTGTTTCCTTTGCCCTTCTTTTAGGTCTCCGATAGGGCACACATATCTAACTTATGTCTTTTCATCTCAAGAATAATTTCTTGACCCTTTTTATTAAATGATGTTACGAGTACATTCAAACATCCCACTTTGAGTAAAATCGGCTTCCGTTTGCGTTTAGTCCTTGTTATCATTGGATCCGGTCAATTCCGAGGCTATGTTATTGGTTCTAGGTGCACTTTAATTTAAGTAGGTCACTGGCCTTACTTGGAACCCTCCTCTTTTATCCGGGCTTGAGACCGGCTATAAAAGCACTCAGTCCACCCAACGCAATCATAGGCAGAGTTTATCTTCGTTCTAATGGTTTCTGTTGAATTCGTTCATCTCGTACTTTTGATGGTGATTTACGCAATTGTCCGGTACTCACACATAAGCAATGTTTTGTTGGATTTCTTCGCCTGATCTTCGTGCTCTAATATCTTGCATGACTTTAGATTTGATTGTTCGGCAACTCACATTGGTCTCTTTGCATCTTGCTGACATTGCTGACTGTACATAGAACATATAAATAAATAAAGTTAAAATACTTATTGGTGAAACTTAATGTGACTTAATATTGTATTCGTTTGCTTATTATTCGACTTATCGTTTACAATGATAAAACACGTATATATATTAAACATGTACACGTTTCTGTTTTGATTTAAAACTATTTGCAAAAAATGTTAAGTACAATATGTACAGGTACGGTAATGGCCGTTGTTGGCGGGAGATCACAACACGTGTTTATTTACATGAGAAGCCGTTTCGGAGGAGTATAGTAGCTAACATTATGACACGAGATATTTAAACATAAGATTTCTTCTTTAAATTCTATTATTTTTCTTAAATACCTAGCGTTAATTTTACAGCCAATCCGAGGCCCTATAATAACCTCACTAGTTTCATTACACAGAGACATACATGTCGACGTAATTTATCATTTATCGTGGTTTACTTGGTTTATTTATTAAAACTCAAGAGAAAGTTTATCTACCTTGTCATTTTTCAAAAACAATATACGACAATACGACACTTGAATGTATAATGTACTTTATGAATATTCTCTTTTACAATGGGATCGACCTACTATAACACTGTCTGAGTTGTTACAAACAAGAAATAAATTTTTCGTGACATTGAAAATGATGTTTTTTTTATGTATTTTGTTATATTAATGCAAGTATTTGTCTGCGCACCAAAGAATAACAAAAAAACTGTTATTTATATACTTTTCATGAATGTTATTTATCCATGCAAAATATTCCAAATATTTTTAATTTACACGTAAATTGAGTAAAATGTAGTATTAAGAAATAATTTTCACAAGTCCCTAGGGCATTTGTCGGCGCCTCGTCGGGATAAAATGTTGAAATGTGTTGAAAGAAAACGAGTAAAAAATACTCAAACATAAAGCATTTTTTTCTTATATGAAATACTACAGATAAATAATCCAACCATAAATATAATAATAAAAATAAGGCTCAACACTTTCATATACGGGGTGTTTCTAAAGTCATGTGACAAAATTCAGGAGTTGATTGCTCGTATGAAATTATAATTCCTATAACAAAATTTCCTCTGCCCACCCCTTTCCGAGATATCACCTTTAAAAATTGTTCATTAAAATGGGGTTTTTATTTTTTTTTTCTAAAATTTCAGTACTAGACACTTGAAAATTTGTAATTTTCCTGTAATCACAAAAGATTAACCACGGGTATTTTTTCAATATTCATGCTACATTATATGGGGGTGAAATAAGCAATCCTTACTTATAAGCATTTATTATTAAGCGTATTACATTTTACATTTTTACTGTTTTCCACTAAATTTAATAGAATAATTATAAATTACGGCCTTTTTTTCTCTGCAGCTATTGGTTTTGGGAAAAAATTTAAAAATAAATAATATTTTATAATGAAAGAAATTATAATTTTATTTCATAAAACTTCATCCTGAAAATAAGTTTTGATATGAAATAAAGTAAGGGCTGCCAATTCAACTTTGTATAATGTAACAGGAATACAGTAGAAACTCGATTATCCGGCCATCGGTTATACGGTTTCGCAATTATCCGGCCCTCGGTTAAACGGTTTCGCGATGATCCGGCCCTCAGTTAACGGATTCGCGTTTATCCGGCCCTCGGGTATAGGGATTCGCGATTATCCGGCCCTCAGTTACACGGATTCGCGATTATTCGGACTATCAACTGCGACCAATTAAATAATTAAGTAATATTGATCCAGTTACAAAATGTTTAACCTATGTACTGAAAGTACAATTTACTCCTCAGACACTTGGCCGACGCAGAAATGAAAGATTATCTATTGACGGTAAATAAGACAGTATACCAGCCAATATAAACATATGGAAGGAACATATTGATTAAATCAATAGCTAAAATGATAAAAAACAAGTTCAGATAGTTTGAACGTATGGTTAGAAAGTTTTTAGTATTTCTTAGCGTTTTGAAGCTTTACGCTCTTATATTTGACGCTGTATTAATGTAAGATGGCGCTCTAATCGAAGTTATAACACGAGACCTAGTTTGAATTCTGAGCCAGTGTCAACATGAAATTGCATTTCAATTTCACACGATAAATCCGTATTTGGAATGTATGACCTAGATCACCTATATTTAGATGTTTTATTATCATGTTATTCGTTTGTACCAAATTCGCGCCATCTAGGAGACTGAACTTTAACTATTAATTTGTCATCTGTCACAAAATATTGGCAAACTCTAGTTAAATCATCACTTACCGATTTATTTACTGAATGGGCAGCCGACCCCTTGCATTGGAAATAGAGAAACACTCCCCCTATCATATGATATCATATAATAAATTTCTTTATCATTTCTTTTCATATGAATCCCAAATTGATCATGTCAATTTGTCAGAATTGGTCATAAAAACACCGACTGCAATCAACTTTTTCATTCCATGAAGGGATATATCAATTTCTCTGGCCTTCACTGATGATTCCAAGTCCGAGAGAAAGGTAGGTTACAGAATAAATTCCCCTTACTCTCCTTGTGTGATCAACTACCTTCCCATTTCTCTATCTTTTCAGCAGAATGTTATGCTATCATGATTGCTTGCAACTTATCCAGAAAAGAGATGTGCATCATCTCAAGAATACGCTCCTACCACTGTGCAACATTGGCGTTCTCGCATCGAATTAACAAAGTGTCCTCGGATTTATGCCCCTGCGACAAAAAGCAAGACCTACCACACGTTTTGTTATAACTGCTCCTTAAATAACTCTAATATTTACTCTCCCCACAGTTCTCTGAAGATTACGAATAAAATTTATGGTCCATTATCAGTGTTTTAAATTTCCAAGCAGTGAAAATATAAAAATAAATTTTTAAGTGCTGCCAACATCAAATTATAATAATAGAATAGTCACTAAAAACAAGCCAAATAGCCCCAACCTTAACAAGAAGAAGAAGAATTGGCAAATTTGAATTTTATTAATGGTGAGAAGTTTGATTGATACTTTACGGTTATTCATAATCGTTACTGAAAAGAAAAGAAATACAAACTACTCGTATTGCGATCCGATCTAATTCTTTATCTTTATATGGAATGAACCATTGTTTCTGATATAACTCTGTAGATATTTTTTACAGCACTACTTCATTATTCGTATTTTTGAGTGGCAACATGTAATTATTTGCAAATTAATAGGCTTACTTATCAATTCTTATGTACACTGTATTATTACCATTTAATTATGTTACCGTTTATTTGTACTAATGAACTTAGTTTAATTGTTAACTTCTATGTATGCTCTTCCCACCCATTAATTGACTCATGAGTTTTGAAGTGGTGTAAATAAATAATGAAATGAAAATTATTCAAGATTTTGTCGCAACTACTGGCAAAATTGTATTGAAATTTTAAACGATTATGTTTTGGAAGCTGATACATCCAATAAATTTGTTTTTATGTCAGACTCTCATAGAAGGCGCTAGTTACACGGTCCGTACCAAGTAGTATTGAACATAACTTCTTCAATATCAGATTTATTAAGCAACACAATTCAACATAAACACCATTCAATTTTACACGAAAAAGGTATTCTTGATAAAACTCGATAGTTTTTTCTTTTTCGGAATATTTTGATTTGAAAATTATGAAGTAATAACCGATGCTGGTATAAAGTATTTTATTAATTATTATTAATATTAATTAGTAAGCATTATGTGAATTGGAAATTTTGGTCGCGTCAATGAGCCCCAATCGATAAAACGTATTTCTTGTAACGTTTTACAAAAACCTGTCTCATCTGTATAGGATGTTTTTTTTCAAATTTAAATAAGTATGGGTACTGAACAATTAGAGACCTAAGTATGGAACAAAAAACAATTTGCTTATTTCATACTAAGGCCCCTAATAGTATACTGAGTACCCTTAACTATTCAACTTTAAGTTTTATACGGTAATAGCATTTTCTTCGATTTTCTTATGGAAAACTGCCATTCATTGAGAGTTATGACGTTGATTCAATAATAATTACATTTATGAAACCTTGTTATTTGCTAAATTAGATATTGTTAACCAAAATGTAATCAAATTTTTAATTCACTGACATGTTATTACGCGTTATGCAGAAAAGTTTCCTCAAAGAAACTTACCAAGTAAAAATACATTTAGAGCCTTTTGAATGACGTTGTCGAGAAATTGGGAATGTGAGACCTAAAAAATAAATTCTGGTAGCCCCAGAACAACAAGAACCGTTAATAAAAAATATGATTTTAAGTTAAATTGATCAAAATCCAATGTGGCAAGACAAAGAAATACGCCTTTTTTAAGTACTTGGAGGATACTTAAAAAGCAACAGCTACATCCTTATCATTACAGACAAGTCCAAGAGCTGTTGCCAGACTATCTACCGGTTTTTAAAGAGTATTCTTTTTAAGGAGGTGGCCACTTTTATGCGACCAGGTATGTTTAACTCCAATTATGCACACTGCTACAAAGTTTATGCTACAGAGGTAAATTCACCACAAGAATTGAAAGACAGAATTCAATGACATTTTAATGACCTCATAGCTGACTCCCAACTGTTTTAGAAGATTAATGGCCTTTTTTAAATTTTCATTTTGTGATTTATGTAATTAATACATTCATCATTATTTCATAACAGCATCGGTTATTATTTCATAATTTTCAGATCAAAATATTACGAAAACGGTACACAGTATCGAGTTATCACACACAGTTCACTTGAAATTTTGCTTAATAAATCTAATATTGAAAAAGTTATGTACAATACTAATTAGTACGAACCGTGTAACTAGCGCCCTCTATGAGGGTCAGACATAAAAACAAATACATTGGATGTATCACCTTCCAAAACATAATCGTTTAAAATTTCAATATAATGTTGCCAGTAGTTATGGAAAAATCGTGGAAATAGTGTATAATTTTTTCTTCTTCAACGCTCTTTATTTTGAATACAGATGGCGTTACGAAAATTTTTTACTGATTATATCCACTACTTTATTCGCATCAATTTTTATCCCATAGTGAATATTCAAGAAAGTAAATCCATTCAGTTTATTTTCACTCATTGTGTTCGTTAGACTTGGAAAAGTTTTGGGGTAGCAGTCGAAATAGAGGTATGGTAGCCAAGATTTTTAGCAATGTATAAAAAATCTTTGGGTATAGTTTTGATTGCACTTATCTAAGCATGCAAAATGATAATCGTAACTGCTTTCCACACTTCATTTCCGCTTTGACGACAGATGAACTTCTTTTGCACAGCACTATTAAATACGTATAAAAAATTGCCCCTCCAATTCAATTTTTTAGAACTGGTAGTACCAAGACGGTGTTTTGTAAATCAAATTGTGTAAGTTTTAGAAATGAACAAATTTATTTTGTAATACGTGCATATATCCGACGAACGATTAAGGTGCCTTCCAACGTGGCATTTGCGGTATACTACCATTTTCTTCGAGCAACATCTTTGCTTCTTTATATTTAAAGATAAAGGTATTCTACCCTAACTTTATTTCTCAAAATTTGCAAATCATTAAACATATTATTCATGTGACTGAATGCTGTTATGAGGTAATTGTTAATTGCTTGCAGTTATTTTGATAACGACAATGTATATCTCATGACTTTCCGAAGAATCACTAGACTCGTAACAAAATTCAAGGTAGTGAATTAAATTTGGACGGCTTGTTGCAGTGTTTCTAATTTGTTAGAAACCCACTCATAGCTTCAGCTCCATCGTAACCTTTATCAACCATACGGGAACATTTAAATCTAAGCCTTTCAGAGCTGTAATTATGAGATTTGCAAGATCGTCAACAGTTGGAACATCTCGTTAACTTTATGACGTTTAATATATTTTAAATCAACATATCGCAAGCGCAATGAGACTTGCCTTCATCAGAAGAATAGCAAAAATTCAGCTGCCTTTACTCCCACCAATCTCTTGTTGAATGTTACATTTTGGGCCGTTACTCTATCATAAGAATACATATTTGGGTAATGATAAGTAATAAGTTGTTAATATGATTATTAATATCTCAATTTTTCGAGGGGAACGTTTGAGTCCCAAAACCCTCCCTATGGCTAAGTCCGTGAGTGAGACAATTTTTGGGTTTCCTGGCGGGTACCTTTTGGAAATCGCTAAGAATATGTGCCATTCAAAGGGTCACAATTTTTTGTTCAAGTCATCATATAAAATTGAATATACTGCTACGAAATCAACTTCAAGGTTGCCTCAATCGCAACATAGGAGCTTCTTGGATCTTCTTCGATCACGCATTTCACTTTTTCAATGTTTCCAACAGTAACTGAATGTCAGAGTAGTCTTCGTCAGCAATTCGAGTTTAATCGGAACAAGTTCAATGGTTAATTGAAAACTCAAGAGCAGTTTGGAAGATAAACAATCAATTTAAACGAACTCAACGGTATTTTCCGTAATAACACACACACACAATTGCCAACATAATAGAAATCTAGTGTTTATTTCTAGTTTTGGTTAACGTATATTACAAACAATCTCTTATATAATACCACTTTGATTGTTCATTCGGGTATAAATAGCTTTTGGTGTAATCAAGTTGTGGTTATAGGCCAGTTTATGAACTGAATATATTTTGATTAAGGTAAAAATTAGGTCGAAATGTCAAAAATACCTTATAATTGACTCCTGCAACAAAATAAGTTACTAGTGTTTGATAACCTTCTCACTTCCACTTCTACATATAACAGGTCTGTCTAAAATGTTCTGTAAATGGTATTAACCAAGAAATACAACGGAAAATACTAGATTATTTTTATTGGCATTAGAAGTAACCGGCTTTGTCCACAAATAACGTTTGTCCATAAAGCTTCTAAAAACTTTCAGAAAATTCCTTCATTTGGAGAAACAGGAAAATGTTAGCGTGCAGTAGGACCCAGTCCTTTCTCGTAGAATGCGGTGTTCACGGTTTAATCCAGAGAAACGAGTACCTCGTGAATCATTCCACCGTTGTCGAAGAATGTGATCAACATTGTTTTGACAGCGACACTTTTTGGGCCGCGGAGAAAACTGCGAAAATTATTCCATCGATTTCCACTTGGAATAAAATCGAACTGATAGCATTAAGGATAGATCCCGATTGCAAATTGTAATGAAATCTCTAGTGGATTCATCTTACCCATATCTTATCAGACGATGGTACTAACTGTGTCCTTGCTAATACCTCAATTTCTCTTCTATTAATAGTAGATTAAGTCTACGATCTCTTTTCGCCAGGTTTCCTACTTGCTAAATTTTGTTTGGTATTTGCTTGACGATAATTGACCCGACCATGACTCGCATTCGTATCTTAGCTGTCGCTAAATGGTTTGGATCAGTCCTAAACATATTTTCTGGCGATTGATTCCCGTACTCGTTTAGCAACATGTCATGTGTTGCATATCTTGTACATTGAAATATCGAACTATTCACCGGACTTTTTTGACTAGTATATTCACTGACAAAATAACTAAGGATTTAAAATCTTACAATGAAATAAAAACCATAATATGCCAGCGAATGAGAATGCCGGTAGTTACATACACCAAAACTCGTTAGGACATCCTCAACCCAGTAACCTCTCATGACAAGTAGAATAAAAATCAGCCACTCAAGACTCACTCATGGTTATCTAATGCTTTCTAAGTACAGACCCATTTTATCAGATTTAGTACTAGTTATAAGTACGTTATATTTTGGCTTACTGTCACAAACATGCTGCCCAAAGACAACAGCTTCAAGTTAATTCTAACTGTAGTAGCCGAGCTCATTAGAAATGAATAATAAATGATGGAGAATTATTTAAGAAATTTGACAAACAAAATTGCATTGACAGGATTGATAAAAAGGTGATAAATACAACAGTGGTGGCTTTTGATTTCAAGAGAAGGGGGTTTGTTACCTCTGGAAGATATCTAGTTTGTGGGGAATGTGGATGTTTACCGAATAGCCACATTTTAAGAAAAAACAACTCGCTTATTAGAAAACGAGATTAGGTTGGGCATAGACTTCCAGATAATTAATAATACAATGTACCTCCATAAAAATAATTAGAGCCACAGCAAAATCACTTCCTTCTTTCAATTTAGAACTGTTACTTTTTAATTCAAGCGATAGTTGAAATCCACCCGGTGCTGCTTTTATCGAAAAAACAATATTTTGGAGTTTTTCGCCAGACGGATTCCCAAAACAATCTTTCTTCCTTCATTGGATTTCTCAAGAAAGTACGAATGTCTTTCAATCACATCCAAAGAGTCACAATTTTTTCTTCAGGAAGATCATCATATAAAATTGAATATACTGCTATGGAACCAACTCCAAGGTTGCCTCAACCGCTTCATAGGACCTTCTTGGATCTTCTTCGCTTACGCATTTCACTCTCCAGTAACTGAATGTCAGAATGGTCTTCGTCAGCAGTACGAATGTCTTTCAATCACATCCAAAGAGTCACAATTTTTTCTTCAGGAAGATCATCATATAAAATTGAATATACTGCTATGGAACCAACTCCAAGGTTGCCTCAACCGCTTCATAGAACCTTCTTGGATCTTCTTCGCTTACGCATTTCACTCTCCAATGTTTTCAACAG
This sequence comes from Diorhabda sublineata, assembly GCF_026230105.1. Classification (NCBI taxonomy): domain Eukaryota; kingdom Metazoa; phylum Arthropoda; class Insecta; order Coleoptera; family Chrysomelidae; genus Diorhabda; species Diorhabda sublineata. Next base: position 9,819,962 of record NC_079484.1, read on the forward strand.
TAACTGAATGTCAGAGTGGTCTTCGTCAGCAGTACGTTTTTCAATCACAAACGCACTTCGGTATCCACGGATACTCTTTTATAGTCTTGTTTCACATTTAAATTGAATAATAGTGCGTCCCTAAATAAAGAGCTGCCATTCTCCGGACTACCTTAAAAGGACAGTGGTCATAAGGCAAAGGAATTACTAATCGTGGACTGTATTAAGACAAGAATTCGTCGATATAACCCATGCATTACCAGCAATTTGGAGCTTAATAGGAAAACGGCTTGCAGAGCGAACCTATTTAAAAACGAAGTTGATTCTTTTAAATGTAATATTTTTTATATCACCAGTATATTTAATGAAATTATCCGCTGTACTTCTCCAATTTTTGATAATATACCTTATGGATAAGACAGCTATAAAATACGTCATTTGAAACTCCCTCAAATCTTGACCACGATTTACACTTTTGATCTAAATAATGAAAAATTGACATTCTAAAAGTTTAGTGATTATTATCTAAAACTATGTAAATGTTGAAATCACGTCATTTTTGTTTTATAAACTGGCCTAACATACACCAACGTAGACGTATCCAGTCGAGTTGTTTCTAGAAGGTGAGTACCATCTACCTACCTGTTAAATTAAGAAAAGAAAAGATCATTGATTCCCTTGACCTTCAGGTAAATACCTGAACTGGTATATAGAGGAAAGAACTCAGTGAAGTACTTGGCATACAACAGAGAATCGCTAATGTCTGATTCGACCTAATAGGACAGCAAAATCTGTAAATTAAACTTTTTTCATTATTTTAATAATAGCTGCAACTAAATAAGAAAGTCAATTAACAACTTATATAACTTTAGCTAAAGTTATTAAACTGTTAATGCCTATTTATAAGATAATTTGTTGAATCCTTTGAAGTTCATCAGATTTATTTTCGGTAGAGAATTAAAAAAAAAAGATATTTTATCACTAACACAAACACCTGTTATTGCATTAAAATAACATTATTTAGGTTAATTAGTACTTTGATATATAATAATGTTTTCTTTCCTTTTTGAAGTTCTATTATTTTCCTGTCAGTGTTCAGTTTCGTTACAATGATTCACGATACCGAGTGTATTGTAACGTTTCTCAATACAATTGTAAAATTAATTACTTGAAACATTGTCAATCCTCAATTATCACATTATCTTCAACAGTATAAACAATTTCATAATCTCCAATTTTCTACTATCTCCTATAAACTCCTGCCACAGAAGAAATGTAAACTTATTCAGTGGAAACAACATGACGGACTTTCGATGCCAGTGCCCTCGATGGAAGGCGGCAGAACTAATCTATTTTCGCGGCTCATTTAAATTTATAACCATAAACTGTATTCTGTTATTCATTTCCATCCAGTTCCGATTTCGCAGTTTAGTGAATTCACGAGAAAAACAACACCTTAGAACTAGGACATGTTTATTTATAAAATAATATTTATAAACATTCTCAACAAAACCAAGGAAAATTAGTAGACAACAAACAAATTGAGAAGTATGATATGTAAATAAATACTAACCAGAAATAAAATAGTATAATAATATAATTTCAGTGATATAGTACTAGCATTTTGGTTGTTAACAAAAAAAATATTCTGCAAACAAAAGTCTGGAATATTCATGAACGTGTCTCAAAATCAAAACAATTCAAAACAAGAAATTGAACCAATCACGCATAATACAGCATTTTTAAGAAAAAATAAACATAAAAATTCAATGTTCTTGGTTTAGTTTACAGTCATTAACTTTGGGATAACTTGATCTTCATAAATGGAAGTAGACAATGTAGGCAGATGAGAAGTAGGAATAGATGGAATAACTTTATACTTCAAATGTTTTTTATTGCAAATTTCAGAAAATGATTTTCACACAAGCGAAAATTTGGTGTTGAGCATTGAATTTTATAAAATTTCTCCCATTTTGAACACACACTAGAGATCAGCGATCTAGAGCATTCAAGTTTGAAGATAAAGACACCAAAATTCAAAAATATCTTTATAATTGCGTTATTAGGATCACTCAATATTATGGTTAAATTAGATTCTGCTTATTGGTTAAATATGAGGCATAATGGAAAAGTGTCGAATACATTCTCAAAACTTATTGTGGTTTTGTGTGGTTTATGAATTGATTCTTCGCGGAAAGTATGCCTTAGCTTATTGAAGTATCTCTCAAAATGGTTAAGTTACTGGAAGTTCAAAATTTGTTTAAGCTGCTCATTACATTTTTGAAAACATTGCGAATTTTACTTGGATACAATAAAAGTAAAGACCTAGGTAAAGACGCTAATAAAATTGATGGAAATTTGGCAAAGATGACAAGTTTTTGGCAACGTTGCAGAATAGCTAAAATATTTTATCACGAGCCGCCATTAATAAGGGCTCACATTTGCTTTAAGTTTTGTTCAATAGATTTTGCGGTTTAACTTATAACCTACCTTTTAGTGATACCCTGTATATATTAACAGAATAAAATCGACTACTTCGATTCATGGTTAGAGAAGATATAAGGAACGAAAGTAAGTTAAAGAGACATTTTGGATCCCTTATAAGCTCACTCAAAGTAACATGGATTGATTGTCTGGAATTTAGATAATCATCATTCTTCGGTCGTCAATCCAATTGCATTCATCTGAAGAATGACGAAGCAAAATTAGTAATGGTTAACCTGCTGAGTTAATCTATCTACCTTTGATAGTATACAAAAAGTAGTAACAAATTTTAGAATAGAATCAAATATACCTGCTTTGTGTTGTACAATATGGAATATTATGATTAATAATTTTTTTAGAAAACTCAACTTGATATTTTATATGTTATTTCGGTTAATTGTAACATCAACATTAATTGTTGCTTTAGAACTGACAATAAGCAATTATCAAATATCACTGTAGCTTAATAGTAGAATTAATAAAAATGGTGATTTGAAAATCACACTTGAAGGTCAAAATCATTTGAAGTAATATTGAAAATTTATCGTGAAAGAAATTTACTTAATATGAAATATAAATTATGATACTGTATATATAAAAATCTACCCGATACAAAAAAGGTGAACTATCTGTTGGAATGGCAAAGACAAATCACTATTGGATGAAGAATAGAACATTGGAATATTGGGATTTGGAAATTATTGGAAATTCAGACAACGCAGAGGAAGATTTCACCCTAAAACAATTACCTTCCTGACCATGAAGACGTTTTCGTTGAATTTGTAATACCTTATAAATCTCTTAAGAAACACACTCAGTTGCGGAGGATTTTCTCTAAACAAGACTTCACCAAATTTCATAACTTATGTTTAGCTAATGATTGGATTGATTTTTCTGACGATATTGATTCTAAATTTCTTCAAGTCCTGGTCTGACGCGAACGGTCTCTATTTAAACATTGAGAAAACTTTAGTTTTATCCTTTAAAGGTATAATTTGCCAGTTTGGGGGTCTTGTAGTTTGCACCTCCTCGAATCTATCTTCAAATTACAAAAAAGAGCTATTCGTTATATTTTTGGTTTGAGTAGTAGCACGCATTACGAATTCTAATTTAAAAAACATAAAATTCTAATTCTCCCCGCTGTTTTCATTTTAGAATACGTTTGTTTGGTTCGCAAACATTTTCACAACTCAACTGAGAAGCCCATTCATCATCTTCATCGCCATAAAATTAGACTGGCATACTTCAATTTGGTGTGAATTAAAATATTATAGGTATATATTATGGTCACTGTTTTAAGTAAAATTGTTATTTTATATTATCTAACATATAATTGTATTGCTTTGTCCATAAAATTGTGAAATTTTCTAATGACAATGCTTATATCTCTCTCTACAATGTGTTAGTTACGAGCAAAATCTACAGCTGCACATGCTCTTAATTGATTCTAAATAAGCGATCGACACCTTTAGAACACCAAAGTTATATTATTTAATGAAATACCTTGGAATACAAATTAGATGGATTAATATTAGAAGCTTTAAATTTAGAGAAAGAGAATTAAGACAAGGTGACTCACTTTCCTGGTTTAAACAATCACCTAATGTTAGAAACCATCACGAGGAAAAGTTATACGAATACTACAGGTAATATTTATCGACAGAACCACTAATGTATTGCCTATGAGGACGAAAACTATTAAAAATAATGAAAAGACTGAACGCATAAGTCTAAAAGGATTAAACCTGTTAAGGTCGGAAATATAAACCACGATTGCATGAAGAAGTGTACAGGGTTTGTTTTCAATAACACAAACACAAAGTTCTATTATCGAAGTCTTAAGTGAAAATAATTAGAAAACAATAAATCATAGTTGAAACAAATATGACAGACTGTACGCAGACGCATTAAGAGCAATCAAACCCAACGTCTACCTTGATGAAGTTGGAGTGAGGGTCAAAATTCAAAAGTATGAGGACGCCCAATGGAGATGTTCTGCGGGAAGCTAGAAACGGAATTAATGAAAATAGTTATTTATGTAACAAGTGTGTAAAGTCTTTTTTGACGAATGTGGATATGAGCCGGAGGCGAATGCGACAATCACATAAGTCGAAACAAGGTCTTTACATACGAATTGTATACAAAATTTTTCCTACTAGCGAAAACTCAAAATACAGAAGTTTAATGGTAATTTTTCTTTAAAATATATTATTATTTATTAATATTTTGAACTTTGTAATCAAAATTAGAACCAAATAACAAACTATCGGACGTTATTAAATTTGTCAACTCTTCTCTTCGGCATGTATAAATCCAACCTAAAAATAATTATTACTACATAAGCAGAAAAATGAAAAAATCAGCGCAACTTCAACCTGAGATCTCCCGCATGTGATCCCCGTATTCTAGCCACTACGGAGACCTTAATAATACGTTTTTTATACATTACTACTTAAAGTATGTTTCTTTACGCACTAGCCCGGAAAGTTTTACGCACTCGAAAGTGAGACTAAATTACGTACTTTACGCACGGAAGTAGAAAAAAGAGATTTAAAATAAAAACCAGAACACGAAAGTACAAACTAATGACAATACACATTAAAGACATCGATAGCGACATTAAAGAGAAGGAAATAATAGCTGCAGTGAAAAAGAAAGTGAAAATGAAAATATCAGAATACTTCAAACAAGTTTGAGGGACAAACGGCAACAGATACCTTTAAAAAAGGCTCAGCAACAGATCTTGAATCGGATCGATCAATACATGGGTGAAGTAGAATGGACTCAAACTGGCTCCTCACAAAACTGAGTCAACGCTCGTAAGAGGAAATCAAAATAGAGCCAATATTTGCTTCACGCTAGAAGGAATTACCATAGTTCTCAATAGTACTATAAAATAGCTAGGAATCCTAGTGGGCAACTGACTAAGCTTCCGAAAACATATTTATTATCCCGAACGTGGGTGTATCAAAGAGCTATAAAAGCACCGTCCACGACATGATTTTGTATGGGGCACAAATTGATAGACCTAATAATTACCGAAAGAAGCTACATACATAAAAACACCGAGGGCGAACGAAACGTTACAAAAATCAAAGCTAGAGAAAAAACTTCAAGAACCTGGGAAAAAAATGGAAAAACGAGAAAATATAGATGACACAAAGGCGTAATAGGAAATATTCGTGAATGGGTACCTAACCAAATTTTGTCAAAACATGGGTATGTGCAAAAAGATTTGGAAAAAGCGACACAGAAAATTGTCAATAATCACTGTGGAGCAAACTATCTTTAATTGCAGATAACATTATAAAGTCAATGATTGAGAGCAAAAGAAATCGAAAACGATGTTAACAAACATCATGAAGAGGAAGAAAGACGAACAGAGTCGCGTAAGAGAAAAATACTTACAGGTGCCGAACCCCTAATCATCATTAATGGAAGGGGGAAGTAGAATAACTACCGATCTTCTAAACAAGATAGATGCCAATGAAGATATGCCTAGATAGCAGTACCACAGTAACTATACGTGGATGTATCTAGTTAGTTATGATATCTAGTTAGCCTTTTTTTATTTTGATAAAGACTTAGAGAAAAGTCGAAACGTCAAAATTTATATTTCTTTTAAAAACTATTAAAAAATCTAATTTTAAAACAGAAGAGACCTAAAATCGAAAACGTTTAGATGCATTAATATACCTAATATATCAAAAGGTCTAAGAAAAAAGAAATTGAAGAAATTTATATATATATATATATATATATATATATATATATATATATATATATATATATATATATATATATATATATATATTGAGAATTATAGCCGCTCAAAATTGTCCCTGTATTTTTGTGGGTGGACATTTTGCCCTATTTAATTAAAGCTTATCACATATTTTTGCAGCTTCGACTATTGTTCTCCATTTTTCTCTGTCCTGCATCTGTTTGTTCCAGTCATGTACTCCACTTGCACAATCTGATCTTCCAATCTATTTTTTGGTCTACCAGGCAATCTTTTCTCACTCGGTCGCCATTCTGTGATTTTCCTTGTGTCCTGCGTTTCTTTCATTCTTCAAATGTGCCCGTACCATTGTATTTTTTTTGCTGTAATTGTATTTACTATATCCTTATTTTCTAATATATTCTTAATTTCATAGTTCATTAGTCTAATTCCTAATTATTTTCTTCTCATATATCCTTAGTTGTTCTTTGTCTCTATTTGTTACCCTCATTGTTTCAGCGGCGTATATAACTACTGGTCTTATCGCAGTCTTGTAGACTCTCAATTTGGTTGCTCTGCTTATTCTTTTGCTCTGCATTATAGTTTGTACTTATTATTTGCCCTATATCCCGCATGAATTATTTGTTTTGTCTCGTTTTCTGTGTCATTTTTGTTGCTTATCATCGTTACTAAGTACTTAAGGTGTCGACTACTACGAAGATGAGGTCATTTATGTTCACTGTTTCCTGTTTGCGAATTTTCTTCCTTCTTTCAATTTTCATATATTTTGTCTTTTCCCGATTTATTTTCCATCCTCTTTTACCTGCTTCTCTTACAATTTTTTCTAATGTGTTCTCTAGACTCTTTCCGTCTCTTGCTATTAGTGTCAAATCATTAGCATACGCTATTACTTGTATTGATTCATTTATTTAAAATTCCTCAGCTGGTCCGTTTTTTGTTATTACCCATGCATAGTCATTTTCACGAATCGTATCAACTTTTGGGGTACTTGTAGTTTTTCCATTTCCTTTATAATCGTTCTCCTTTTCAGACTGTCGAATGCTTGTTCGAAGTCGATGGCATTTGCTTATTAATATTGTGCTCATAGCTTTTTTCGACCACTTGCTTTATAGTATGTGTAGCATCTACTGTGGATTTTCCTTGCCTAAAACCTTTTTGGTAGTCCCCTATTTCTGGTTCCATTACCTTTTTCAGTCTATCATTTATTAATGTTGTTAGTATTTTGTATAAGGTATTAAGCAAACTAATACCTCTATAATTACTACATATGTTGGGATTTCCTCCTTTCAGTATTGATATAATCCATCCAGTAGACCACTCTCTTTGCATTGCTTCTGTTTCCCATACTCTTTCTATGATCTTGAATATCTTGTACCTTAGTTTATCTTCTCCATATGATAATAGTTCATTCACTATTTCGTCTGGTCCTCCTGTTTTATTGTGTTTCAATTTGTCTATGATATCATTACATTCTGCTTTACTTCATTCTCTAATATGGTACCATTGTCACTTATATTATTTTCTTCGTATTCACTGTCTTCTTCCGTTAATAATTCTTTGAATACTGACTCCATTCTCTTTCATTAATATTTGTTGTATTTCGTTTTCTATTTTGTTTCTTTATATGTTGATATAATTTTATATTATTTTTATTGTCCTTTTCTAAGTTGTCCATATTATCACTTAGCCATTTTATTCTCTTTGTCTTTATTAACTTAGTGCTCTCTTTACTTATTTTTCTTTATGTGTGTATTATAATCCTCTTGTTTTATCGTTCTTAGCCATTTCAACTTAGCTTCTTTTTTCTCTTTAATTTTGATTGTACATTCCGTATCAAACCAATCGTTATTTTTTCTAATATCTTTTGTACCAAAGACTTTCTGCGTTGCATTTATAACACTTATCTTAATCTCTTCCCATTGCTCATCAATAGTATCTTTTTCTTTACACTTTTGTAGTTACTTTTCTATTTCTTTTTCGTATTTTTCCTCCCTCGTTTTCAATTTTTGCACATTCCATTTTCTGCTTTTCATCGCCTTGTTCACAATATTTACCATTCTTAATTTGCTTTTGATTATTACTAAGTGATGATCAGTCTCAACACCTGTTCTTCTGTATGATTTTACATCTTGTATCATTTTTGATCTCCTTTTTGATATTAATACGTGATCTATTTGGTTTCCCTTGGTACTACCTGGTATCATCCATGTAATTTTATGATCTGTCTAATGTTTAAAGCTAGTGTTACTAATATACCTGTTGAATTTCGACTAGACTGCATATTCGCCCTCCTTTATTGTTAGTTGTTTGGTGTAGGGTGTGTTTTCCTGGCTCAGGCTTCAAAAGAAATAAATTCTTGATTGAAGATGATGACCGATCGGGAAGGCCAGTTTCTGTGTCAGTCCCCGAAAATATCGATCCGTTCATGACATGATTTTGTCAGACCGTCGAATTGGGCTAAAACGGATATCTGAAGCACTGAATATTTCATATGAACGCGTTCATCATATAGTTCATGTTAATTTGGACATGACATGAGACTTATGTACATTTCTACGATCCAGAAACAAAGCAATAATCGATAGAATGGCGACTCTCTAGGTCTCCAAGACCTGAGAAGTTTCGTGTCCAAAAATCTGCTGGAATAGTTCTTACTTCAGTTTTTTGGGATTGCCATGGAGTAATCATGATCGATTTTTTGGATAAGGGTAGAACAATAACTGGAGATTACTATTCGACATTACTGACCACTCTACGGGAAAAAGTTAAAGAGAAAAGACGCGGAAAGCTACCCAAAGGTGTTTTGTTTTTGCAGGACAACGTCCCTGCACACAAATTTCATGTTGCCATGAAAAATATTCATGATTTGGGGTTTGAATTACTAGAACACCTCCCTTATTCACCATTTTTGTATCCGTCCGACTATCATCTCTTTCCCCAACTGAAAAAAAGTCGTAAATTTTTTTCCAACGAGGAGGTAACGAATGCTGTAAAAGTCTGGTTTGCAGAGCAAGAAGAAACATTTTTTTTGAAAGGTTTAGAGACGTTGCAGGTTCGCTGTAATAAATGTATCCAATTAAGAGGAGAATATGTTGAGTAATAAAATATTTTGACATTGAAATTTTGTTTGGATCTACAGTAGGGTAAGAATTTTTCAATATATCCTCTTACTTGCGATTCAAAATGGCTCCTAAAGAAATAAATAAAAAAATCAAAATAGGTTGTACTTAAAATTGGCCAGAAAAAATTAATTTTTAATTTTCATCTTGTCAATTTGAAACAATTTGTTTACAAGATATATAGGAGCTCTCCTAGTCCGAGAAAAGGATTGAATCGAATATATTACTAAAAATATAGAATGTATGATAAAAATGGATCGTACTTAGAAGAAATATCGACGTGCTCGAACGTTTCCTTGAAATATATTGAATACTGCCAAATATCGGGGAGAACTGTAGCCTACTTTGTGTAATATTCTGTTTCCGTAATTGAAAAAGTTGAGGAAGATAAAAAATATGGTTAAATAAAAAGCCAATGAAGCAAATGAAATGCTTTATTAGATATACACCACTGCAATAAATACACGCTTTATTATAACAAACTGATATGATCTAATCATCAAAAGTTGTACTTAAAATTGGAAATAAAAAATATAAATAAAATACAATATCGATTTTCAACTCAGATTGATAAAAGAATGGTTTTTGTCCCATCCAAAAATATGAGATCAATGTTTTTTGGATGTACAATATTTCACATAAATTAGCTTAAAAATTGACCTGCAAAACTATTTACTAGGCACACTTATATATAACAAGAAAGTGTTTCATGAAAAAATAGAAACTTTTCTGACAAAAAACAAAACCAATAAATTAAATCAACCCCACTTTGTAGAGTAGAGCGTCGCAACGGTATTTTGTTCAAATTTTAAAAATAGTTTATATTATTACATCAACATATAAATTATCCTTGTAACATTACCATTACCAACAGTGTATACACGGAACGTTTAAAATCAGCCAGATAATGTGCTCCAATATAATATAGTTATCGAGTGACACATATTATAATATTATTAACGATCATATACAAAATAAATTTTTCGAAATTCGATCTTTAAAGGAAACTACTACCATGAGCTTCTATACCATTTTTTTATTGAATCTTAATACCATTTCGAATTAACGTCATCATCTTATTAACGGCTAAAGTTACTACTAGCTCCTCGTTAAATTTTATCGTATCAATAAATAATAAATGAAGTTTCATCATATGATTTAAATTTAATTAAATACAATAGAATAGTAAATTTAAGAAACAATAACTGATTTTATCAAACTAAATGTAATTTAGTTTTTTTTAATACACGTGTGGATTGTTCGGTTATGTATAACATTTGATTAATGATTTGTTTTGACTGAAAATATCAACGAAAAATTTTATCATGATTGTACGAACATAATTCAATTTTTTATTGTTCATAAATGGATACGAATATGAATATTCACCGGTTGGTTTTGAGAAATTCTGAGAAAATTAAAAGGTTTTTCATTTGCTTTTCCCAAGTTATCTTGATAATAAATTCATATATGTTTCCAGGAACTGCGAACCGAGGAAAAACATAGAAAATGTAACAGAGGAAACAGCAAAAATGAATTAATATTATTAAATATTAAAAGAAGTGAAGATAAAAAATTCCTGAAAATATTAAATAGTTATAAAAGGAAAAATTAAGAAAAGAGACAACGACAAGCTACAAATTGCTAAAATACCATAAAAAAAGGATTCACAGGAATGTAAAAATTATAGAGGTCAAATCTTAAACAATAGTTAGCTGCTTAGTTGATAAATCCAGAGACAAAATGAGAAAAATGCAAATAGAAACTAAGCTAAGAAGATGGATTGTAATGATTATATATTAAGACAGAACTTCAGACTCACAAACTAATAGAGGTGTAAGACAGAGGTAACACACTCTCAACGACGTTGTGCAATTTAGCCTTAGAGTAGAATTTTATCAAATTTATTGTTACTTTTTCCTAGTTTTTTTTACTTTTCTTTTTCAACATGAGGCTTATTGCGTCAGATTAATCCTTCCTTTAAACTTATTAGTCCCATTATCTGCCGCTCCCAAGTTAAAAATATTATTTTTTTAATTTAAATAAATTATCAATCAATTTGCAAAACTTGTTGCTTTGTCGACCAATTTTGTGAAACATAAAGAAGACATCTTCAGTTTCGATTTTTGTAAAGCTATCGAATGTACCCTTGAATAATTCGAATTGCTCTAGTGCTACAACCTTTCTTGAAAAATTAAAACGCTTGGTTGTTGATGAAACTACGGATGTTTGTGGAGGATATGTAGCAAATGTATTAATATTCTGATTCAAAATTTGTCAACAAAATATTAGATATAATAAAAGTTAGTAGACTCATTCAGGAAAGTTGGACAAACATATTTTTAACGAATGTACTGTTTTAAGTTAATGCTTATCAATGCTGCTACATATATGGTTGGCGGGCACACATTTAAAATAATTCTATCCTAATTGAATTCACTGCACTTGTCTCACTCATGGATTGAATAAAAACGCCGAGGAAATAACAAATCAGATCTTATTTGTTAATTATTTGATTAACAACATGAAAAACGTATTTATTAAAACTCCTTTAAGGGTGCAAAGAAGCACTTCCAGATGTGTTCGTGCCCCCTTAGCTAGTAATGACGTAGTGTGGTAGGGGACTTGAAGTGTCTTTATTTTATTTTAAATATTTTCATTAAATAAAAATGTCAAATTCATCATTGAAACAATTTACAAACTAGAGAATACCTTCATTTGTCTCAATAGGACAACATAGAAAATTCAAAGTGTAAAAGTTTCAGGCATATAGCCCAATAAATTTTCAAAAAATTTTTTGTGCTAATCAAAAAGCAGTTTAGGTAGCTCGACGTAGAACGTCGTTTTTTAATATAACAATTTAACCTTAATGAGAGTGTGGTCGGAGTGCGCATGTCATTCGACGATTGTTTTGCTTCCAACGTTGGCATTGGAAGGTTAGTCATGGGAAGTCGGTTTTTTTGAACCGCGTCAAAGGAGTACCTAACAATGAAACGAAGTTAGAACATACACTACACTGTGGTACAACTACACACACTTCTTGTCCTCTTGCGCCTGAATGCTACGTGTTTTGTATGAAAAACTAAAGTTGCCGGTATCATCTAGTTTATTTTAAAAAAATTATATCTAAATGCTATTAATCACATTTTTGCAGCGTTTTCATTTTCAAATAAGTTTAGGCAAGGGGTCAACCTTCTTCCAATGTTCAGCCAGCGTTGGAAGGTTGGCGCAAACGTTGGACGCATCGTGTAGTCCTGGCTTAATAATATCAAATAATAATATGAAAATCTTTGTATGTATGTAGATAAATAAAAATGTTTGATTTACGTTACATATATTGTTATATAGTTTGAGATTTTAGTGCATATTTTGACAAAAATTGGCGCATATATATGCGCATATTTCACGTAGTTTTTTTGTATATAAATCCGATAATTAGTTATGAAAAACGAAAATATGGTGGATTTAAAAACGAGGTTTTCAAATATGCATAAGCAGACGATATAGTGACAGTTATTAACCAAACAAAACAAATGCTACTGGACAACCTAAAGTGAAAAGAAAAGGGAGGGAAATATGAATTTGACAAACTGAAAAAGTTCAAGTGTTCGGAGGGCACAGTAGGCAATAATAGAAGGTCTAAAATACATAGTTGAAAAAATTATTTGAGCTAATAGAGCTTACCATGCCAATGAGACATTACTGTGAAACTGTTTTAATACCTAAATTTATTTTCAACATCTGTGATAATGGAATGAAAGAATATAACAATTCTAGTTCCAACAAGAATTGACTGTAATGAATACCGGTATTGTAGGAACTTTTTTTTATTAACAATCAAAATATTTTTTACATTCTATGGGTTAATTTTCTCGCGAGTGTTAGATAATCTAACATCTATAAGGTCTTGGTGATGCAACCTCTTGTACCTCATATTAGGTCTATTGGCCAACTTTTTTCATTCTTTTCGTGTTTCATGGCGTTAATAACTTTAATAGTGGATTTGGGTGAGTTTCTATAGTTTTGTGATCTTCGATAATCCTTTCTTGGATAACTTCTTGTACAGTGGGCATTCCCAGGTCCACGTGAATGGTGTGATTTGTTACATACCATGGAGCATCTACTAGTTGACGGAGTATTTTAGATTAGGATCTCTGAATAATATTTGTATTAGATTTGGAAGCGTAAACCCACAGCTCTATTCCATATCTCCATATAGGCTTCTAAGTATTTGGCACTATCTGCTTGTGGTATTTCCGTATTGTTTAACCCAACTGGCGGACATGTACCCTTACGTAGCGTGAATGCTACATTTATTGTTTTGGTGTGATTGGTCGAGATGAGCCTGGACATTTTTGCTGCTGTTTGTGGTTCTTGATTAGTAGAGAGGATGACTGTCGTCAGCACAAGTTCCTGTTTTTGTATACTGTGTCTGATGTATACAGTGCATAATATGGCGGGCCTAGTACGCTACCCTGTGGCACCCCTACTGCTAAAGTAAAATTTTCGGACTTTTCCTCATTATCTTTCGTTCGGAAGGTTCTGTTGGTTAAGTAAGATTTCAGAAGTGGGTAGTAGTTTGGGGTAAGGTTCTTTTAATTTTGTATAGCAGCCCTTGATGCCACATTTTATCAAAAGCCTGATGTAGGAACTATGAAATACTGAGAGAAATGAAAAGTGAAAAGAATAAAAAGGTTCCGCAGTGTTTGAAGAGAGTGTGAAATCGTTTTATCAATGCTTCTGTCAGATACGGGAAGTAGGAAAAAGCAAGGAAGAACCAGAGCTGTAAAAAGAAGTGAAGAATGATTTAAGAATGATGACAATTGCTAAAAAGAAACCATCACGTACCGTATCACCCTCTCCAGTTCAGACAACATGTTGGTAAACCGAGCAAAAATATTATGGAGAATTCAGGTCCGGGATGCGCCGTTCTTAGGAGTCTTAAGTTAGCTATGACGATAGACCTCTCCGATAAACCGTAACGTGTGTGTCAACCATTAAAGTCGTGTTCAGTTCTATTAAGCGTTTGGAATATATAATACAAAATAGTGGAAGAGGAGGTTTGGAAGTAGGCACAGAGAGCAGGATTAAATGAAGAATTGTAATGAATATCAAACTAAAGAAAATAAATAATAAGAAATAAAGAAAGCTCAGAATCCCTGGATCACAAATTTTTTGTTATCATTTATAAGGTGCTAAAGTTTACGGTGTCAGTTGTAAGTAAGGAAAGATTCAATTATTCCAGAGACGACGATTTTTGTAATTTTTATAGCGGATATTATGATGGTATTTATATTTCTGTCAAATCTTTCGTTTTTCTGAAAATATAATGAACTATGCGTTTTTGTAAATACTTTATGTTTTTTAAAATTCGTAATTTTTTGCTGCTAGAATTTGGATCATCGTTTGAGAAAACAACTACTACGAAAGTTACTAATTTACTATTAGTAGATTATTATTAGGATATAAAGTATCGAAGATTATGGAAATTAAAGGATTCTATTCATTTATACCCATTTTGATGTTTTAACATCGACGGAGATTTAGCAATTATAGCTAACATTCCATGGATGATTTCACAAGCAAAAAAATTGTTTTGAAACAACAAAGAGCATTTTACTTCTAGAAAAACGAACACCATAATATCGGTCATATTACAAAACCCATAGACAAAAATCTGTAAATTAGGAGCCGAAGAGTTTCGAGATATAAGTTTTCAAAGATCTCCAATAAACTTTGGCACGTTATACTATTTTCACCATTTTTAATTCGTATTGATAATTTATACCTAAAATAATACTACGTTAAGAGAAGTGATAAATTGTAAACGTACCCAAAATGTAATATATTAGGTAAATAATAGATGAAATATGAAATTTATATTTGTAGAAGGGCGCTCGCCACAAAAATTTGAACAGTATCATTAAATTCAAATATTGATCATATACATAATAAATTTTTGATGTTTCATATAAAAAATAGCAAAATTATATGGAAAATTTGTTTATACTATCAACACTTTTTAAAAATTTCTCGCGATTTTTAATAAGATTGACGAAGTGATTTCGAGATAGTTTTAGCTAATTTTTTTTGCATTTTGTTTGGATATAGAAGCCCAACGGAAAGTTACAGCTACGTATCAATAACATTTTGATTAACAACTTTGAAAAACACTTTGGAAAGTTTAGTTTGCCAACAAGTGGAGAACAGTAATATTTTATTGTCCACTGCCGCAAGAGAACTAGTTATGTGCACTTCAGGTGAAAGGGGGTGCAAGCATGCGCAGAAAATCTACACTAGGCCAAGCCAGGTGCCAACCTTAGGCCAATGAGAACGAAAAGAATCATGTACACAACTACATACATACCAAGTCTGTCATATGTCATTGATATAATTATTTATGTATATAGAAATATAGTTATGTACATTTTCTTTATTGATTCGTTTTATATTAAACACATCGGCTTAACACTTGATAATATAGCTCAAAAATATATTACATACTCCACGATATATTGCCATCAATTTTGCAAATATAAATACACACTAACGCATCAGTCTTTAGAGAAGAAGAGAT
This sequence comes from Diorhabda sublineata, assembly GCF_026230105.1. Classification (NCBI taxonomy): domain Eukaryota; kingdom Metazoa; phylum Arthropoda; class Insecta; order Coleoptera; family Chrysomelidae; genus Diorhabda; species Diorhabda sublineata. The sequence goes on from NC_079484.1 coordinate 9,835,863, forward strand.
ATGGGTATAGGGTTTATTTGATTCGAGAGAGTTTTTCGGTTAATTTGGCACACTTTGAGACATGTATCCCCTTTTAACTTATAATTCGCTTAACTTTCATCATGGATCATTATAATTGACATCATAAAATCAATTGCTAAAAATGGAAAATTTGTGATTATTATGACCTTTTACATAATTTAATTTGAAATGACATACAACCAACTTATCAATATAATAACCACAGCTTGATGTTACGCATTATAAAAACTTCCATTTGACCGAAATAACCCTTAGCCAAAGACCTCTTAGTTTTGGCATTTTGGCAACTTTGAAAATAATATTTTGAAATCATTTTTTATAATGAATTCAAAGCAGCTAATACGGTTTTAATAAGATTAGACATGGTCAGTATTATTCAACGATTGCTCTGACAAAATTTCAAGTAAATACTAATAAAGGAAGTGAATGAAACGTACCGGAAAACTGATTGAATATTTTTTTATTGTTTCTAATTAAATGAAAAATGATCAAAATTTTATATCTTGTAAAACTTTCTTATTTATATAGAAAGGAATAAAAACGAAAAATGAGATTATGTTTGTGTATTTGATAAAAAAGAGAAAAGTATTTATCCATTCCAAATCTCATTAAAATCCGTTTTAAATTCATAATAAGAGAACGATTTTCCGATTTCAACTTCAAGGCCACATAGCACCCAAACTAAGCGGCTTTGAACTAAAGTAAGTTCACTTAAATCAGCTTATTTAGATCTGAGACTTTCAGAGACATGTATAATAAATCAACATATTGGAATCAGTATCTTATATCTACTACGACATAATAGGAAACAAATTTTGAAATTTCAGTTATAAAATTATAACAAAGTTTTATTCAATGTTATTAAGAAGCGTTGACTAATAAAAAAAGTAAATTTTTAATACAATGTGCTGGATGGTGACTTACGTTTTGGTTGAAATTGAAACAATATTTGATAAGAAATTTTGGTTCTAGTTTTGAAATCTTCAAGTAAAGTCAATCACTAGTTTAGATGAGATGCAGGGAAAAAATTGAAATACCAAGTACCGTTCAACAATTGAAAATAAATCTTTTTCGTCTAAAATAAAAATGAATGCGAAAATTAATGTACAATGCATACAGAAAGATAAATGAGGAAACTAATACGATGTTCAATATTCGATACCTAGATTACTCAATTACCAACAACAACTCTATATGATTTAAAAAATATAAAACAAATTAATTGAAAAGACAGTTTAGAGATTTTTCTAGTAAATACTTTTGAGAATTTCAATGAGTTTAGTAGTAGTTATAACGACAAAGAAAGATGTTTTGATAGATAGTTGGGACAGTTGTAAGATTTTGTAAGAGACAAAGTGGCATGCGATGACAAATAATTAAATACGTTAGCGTTGTTAGGAATCAGAATTGTTCTGATAAGTAATTACTTCAAGTCCCAATGCGTTGAGTGACTATAGAAGATGTGAAAGAAAGAAGGCTAGGAAAACTAATTACCAACAACTCTTAAAAGTTGCGTTTACCGATGTCCTGATCTACGATAGGATTCTTTTGAAGTCACTACTTTCAATTGTCATAATTGGTTTCTATCTTTTCGGTTCCATGAAATCACAATCAAGCATAAGCTAAATCTACTAAATTAGCTTCCAAAATTTTTGTTTAATGTCAATATTCTTATCATATAACAAATATAATGTGAGAGTAATAAATTGAAAACTTGCAGGAATAGTAGTAGTAGGAAAATCAATAAATAAATTGATCAAGTGAACATGAACCTTCAAACTAACAGAGATAAAACAGCAATTTTACTATCTGTCTAGGGTTATATCAAAAAGTTATCAGATATTATGCAAAACAAGTTTCTAATTCCACTACATGAAAGTAGATCACCTTAAGTCATTGTGATGATGACGAAATATCCAAGTCAAATATTTGGACTAAGTTGGAGCTCATAGAGCTAGAATTGTGGCTATGAGATCTAACAACTTTTTGACAATACGGGGCTCGCCTTGGGAACATTTTATATGACAATCACTCTTCCTTTTAGCCTCTTTCCTTTGGTTGTTTACTATTTGTAATAAGTATTGATGTGCTGTTAGTAAAGTTAAAAATTATCAGATGGATACTACACGAATTAGTCACGCTTACGCACAAAATCTAGATGATCCAATATCAATGAGAGTCCTCTGATACTGACTTTGGACGTGATTGGCAATCTTCTATGTTCGGATTTTAAGTTTCTGTCTTCCTCCCTTCTTCAAAATAATAGCGAACACACATTCTCATACCCTAATTTGAATGGTGGGAGAGGATTCACACAACATTCTGATTATCTCTTTCATTATTCATTTCGAATATCAACTTTGAAACCTCTAGTTTAGGCTGTGGGGGCAGGTGGAAATTCAAAGTTTTAAAATTTTGTGATTGTTCACTTATATGGATATGGATAACATACAAAATTTCAGCTTTCTAGGACTAGAATATTGATTATCGTCAATAACGAAAATTTTAAGGTATAGAGCTTTAGAATTGAATCTTTAATAAGTTCATTGTCGATATAATAACATAAGACAGTTTGTATATTTGATATAATTCAAACTCAAATTAAGAGGCCGTAAAAAAATGATAAAGAAGTACAAGAAAAGGTAGATAGAGTGCCTTTGCGGTTTGTTTTGGCAGGGGCACTGTCGTGGAAATAAAAATACAACATCTTACACTTTAAAATATCAGATTTGACTTTAAAAATTCTTATAATGAAAAGAAGAAAGGCTACTCTAGTATAAATTTTTTTTTTTCGTAGTAAGAGTTATGATAAGAAAATTACGAGTATTACTAAACAACTAAACAGTTTTTATCCCTAAAGACGAAGTTTTTTTTAGATTTCGTAAGCTATAATTTTCTCGACTGAGCTGAGTTTAGTTTTAAGAAAAAATTGACCCCAAAACTATGCTGTCCAAGTAAATACGATGAGAACTCTCCAAATCAGATATTCACAGAAATGTCATCAAACGATAAACAGATGGCGTCAAAAAGGCAGACAGAACTGGAGTATGAGCCTCAAACCCAAACTGGTGCAAGACACCAAATCAAAAATCAAAAAATGTGAAGGAAGCTATCATCTTCTCCGATAGCTAAGCAACTAATACAGCTCTGAGCTTCAAAGTTATAAAATCCACGAAAATTGACAAGAGTCTCGTTGAAGCATTGCCGACTCAATGGACTACTGAATATTCTAGGATTAACAGAGGATTAATAAATCAACTGTAAACACTTACCATCCCCAGTGCCACAGCAAGAAAAGGGAACAAAGATCCTTTGGGTCAGTTTGGATGATGAAAAAAAGCTAGCAAAATTATAAACTTTTTTGTCATAGAATTTGAAATAAATATTATACAATACAACTTTACGTAGCAGCCTCGTTTGTAGCAAATGAATTTCACTACTTCAACTGGTTTAAAATGTCAACAATGATTTAGTTTAGTTTATTTAACGTATCTTCCCCATGTTTATCATATTGGAACAGATACAAACTACTTAATCATATAAATGTTATAGTATATTAAATCTTGGAATGTTAAAACAAATATTAAAAATGACTTGCATTCGGTGATATTTTTAAACAAAAACGTTTTTCAAAACAACTTTCTAAATCATTGAACTGTACATTCTCGAAATCTAAACATTTTAGCAGCTTGAATTTAAGTAAATTGTTGTTTATTTTTCATTTCCCAAAGTTATTGCAGTAATCCTCAAGGCACGTATCTCATAATAGAAATGAACTTCATCTACGTGATTAGAATCCTTCGAATCGTAAACTCACTATCAAATAAAACGCAATACACGAAATAATCTCAGGATTCCATAAATTTCTATATTTCCCAGGCTGTCAAACACATTAGGGATTTACTCTTGAAGTTTTTGTAGTATTTTGCCATAAACCCAATACTATTATTTTAAGGAATTAAGTATGATTAAAAGATTCGCAATTGCTGTTATTTTTGGAAAATAACAAAAACGTATTAGTTATACAACATTTGACATTGTAAATAAGGTGTCATTTATCAATCCAAGTCATGTGTAGTTTATAAATTCAACTATTTGTATATAAAATGAGGACGTGACAGTCTGCATAAATTCGAGATTTTTCGACAACAAAATTATATCCACAAATCCCCTGGTAGATCAATTTTATTTCCCATTAGGTATTGAATGTAATAATTAAATAATGATAGCACGATCGTTTTTATATATATGAAATTGAGCAACAAATTTTAATTTTGTGTTTCCCCGCCAACATACAGTTCCGTTTTCTTTTCAATTTCAATCTTTTCATTCTCATTTATATAATATACAGCTATTTCAATTTCTTCTGTAATCTTCTATAATTATTAATTCCTTCTATCTTTTCTTTTAATTATCTTTTTTGTGTATCTCTACTACTACTCCATAGCGTTACAATTCCTGATTAATTCAATCTAAATATCTTTCATTTTGTAGTCCTATAGGTTTTCAAATATTGTGGAACCAGTTGTATCTGTATAACTTGTTTGTATCTCCCTGTGCTCTAATATTCTTTCTTATGTTTGTTGCCTTATTTATCCAACATACTGTAAACGTTTTGCTTTAAATTCTGGAATTTTGGAGCATAAATATTTCTTCCCAGTTAATTCGATATACAGGTACTTAGGATACGATTCTAAAATTTCACTTTACTATTATTACGAGGGTCATTTTTAAAGTAAGAAACGATAACGATTCATATCCAAGTTACGTAAGATCAAGGTCTTAGTCTCTTTCTACGTTATTTTGCGTCTTTTCTGATGTTTATTGTATGGTCAAACTACTTCATTTGCCGCCATATCTATCAGCAGATTGTGGAGTTACTTCAATTTGATTTTTAAATGCAGTAAAATGAAGTTTATAGTGTAATGATTGATGAAAATATGTAGTCTTCTTAATAGAGGAAAGATAAATACTCATAACGAAGACTTTTATCTGTTTCCAAAACTTTGAGGAATTTCTTGATGGAAAGCGTTTAGAAAATGATGAGAAGTTGGTTGGAAAATCATTGTTACTGACAAAATGACTACCGAGAATGTTGACAGAAGAACACAAAAAAGCAACTGACATATTCTTTGTTCTTATTGGAAGCTATCACAAAGATGTTAACGAATCGCATTGTGATGAAACGTGGATTACGTACTACACTCCAGAGAGTGACTATTCGACACTACCACGTAAATTCAAATGAGAAACTTCAATACAAAAATTATGGTTTTTTGGGACCGAAAATGCATTATTGAAAAATATATTCTTGGAAATAATGTTGGCAGCGTTGTTTTCCTTTAAGACAATGCTTGGATATATATTGCGACAAAGACATAACTAGAAAATTTTCACTAGGAAGTGCTGGATCATCTAACGCATAGCAGCATTAGACTTTCATCTGTTTCTAAGGCTTAAAAAATTTCTTGGCAGTTGGCACTTGTGAACTAGTGACAAGTTAGAAACCAGTTAATAATTGGTTTAACGGCCAGAGTTCTTTAATGATGGGATTCAAAAGCTAGTGCTTCGGTTCTTACTTAAAAACTGATCCTCGTATATCTTAATTAGTTCCTGATGGAGTATGAAATTAATAAATTGGATTTAATGGAATATTATAACATATCAGTGTTTTTGTATTTATATTCACTTTTAACTTTTCATATTTCAAATGTGACAAAGATGAATATTCAATATCGTGATAAGTACGCTAACATAAAAAAAAAACGTTACCGGAATATATATATATATATTTTCAATCATCATAATCACAAATTTTTCCTGTAAAAAAATTTACCCTAAACGAGAAAGACAAACAAAAACGAAACTCGTCGCCATACATCGACGCCAACACCTATCAGGGATACTTTATCACAATTTTCTGCGATCGTTAACCTCTCCCTCTGTGAAAAATTCACCCTTGGTTTCCATATCTGACTTAAACTTAGGCGCAAAAGCACACAGTGAAAAAGACAGAGATATAGGCAAGGACGGACATGAAGCAGCAGGATAAAGCGGAAGCAACAAAAGAAGCACATTATCGGGAACGAGAGAACGCCATTTTTAAATATGACGCAGATATGTGTTTAGGAATGATCTAACACACACTAAATCTTATTCGTTGTAAAGTGCCTTATATTTTTTATCGAACTGACAACAATATTTAATCAATATTACAGTTATTTCTTGATGGACTTTTATCCAGTAATACAAATAAATTATGAAACCTTATTCATCAATGAAACTTTAATTTCACTGATTTAAACTAAAAAAAAAGGTTTAATAAATAACATAATTTATTAAGTACATTTTTTAAAACATTTTTGTATTGTACACTATATTGTACCAAAGTAATTTTCAAAGTCAAAGGTATTTTTCTTTTTATAAATGATTTCAGCCCTGTTTTATGATGATGATATTAATGATTACAAAAATACAAGAAGACCAAGTACCTCCAATAAACACTTCCTAGATAGAAAATATTATACAGTATTGCTACACTTTGATAACACCATCTGACTTACGTTTCAATAACCAAATAATGTATCAGGAAAAATGAAGACTAGAGGATAATCTGGTTATAGAATCGCGCATCAGTCAGTGTAATAGTAAGTGTGATGAATCTCAAGTTGACAGATTCTAGAAGGACAAAAGATGTGATATTAGTTTTCCGGAAGAGAGTTAAATTAATAGATTGAGGACTGTTGCCGTTCATTATTTGTGGTTATTTGGAAAAGAAACGATAGCTCGGTGTTATGATAATGATGTCCTTTAACCACCTCACTTCTTTATTAAAGAGGCGTGTATTTCATGGCGTCAACATATATCTATCGTAGGCAGTTGGTAGAGCATTCTTCAGATTGCCTAGGGAGTTGGCAGACTTCCGGCAGATGGAAGGATGTATCATCGAAATCACCTGTCTTCCAATTGCCTGGCTTTCTCCAGGCAATCGGCAGACTGCCGACAATTTAAAGGACGATTTATCGAAAGCCGGCAGTCTGCCGACTATCTAAGGAGTTGACAGAATGCCGGCGGATGAGAAAATCATCGATAACTAGCAGTCATTCTGTTGACAGCTACGATAAGAGAAGGTCTGTCGCGTTTTCTTTTCATTGTAAATCGCTTTTAGTTCTGCCTCAACCCACTTTTTCTGCGAGTCGTTAGGTTAGGTTAGGTTAGGTTAAAGTTTTATGGAAATAGAAGCCGTTCGAGGCGTAACATATAAAAGTTGTATGAAAATTGTAATAATAACGAAAAAAATGTATTATGAAAGTAGAAAGGAATAGTTATTAACACTAGGTATGTAACAGCGGAAGAGGCTTCCTTAATAATTTCATTATCATGTTAACGTAGAGGTTACTCATCGCACGAATTAATATTGGAGATCAGAGGCCAAGAATTAGTGCAAAAAATATGAAAATGAAGAGTAGCGAGCTTGTTATATGTGAAGAATTCTTTAGGGATATCTGTGAAATAAAGAATAATCAAATTTATAGAAGTGAACAGAAATGGAATTCTTTTATTCTTAAAGATAGATGCCTTTTCTTGATAGGCCAACCTCAAACAAAATATCGAATTCTAGACATCGGTTGAAATTTTTGTTGTATTTTCATCAAGATATGATTTAACTTTTAGAGTAAGAAAATAATGTTACATATTCCTTATCGAAATTGCTCGAGTTCTGATTTCATGGGAGTAAGCTGACATTGAATTTTTGTTTTGTTTATTGTTCCTGTAAGTATTCAACTAGAAATTGATAAAAAATGCTATTTTATCTTGTTCCATACCCAGTTTTTGACTTTTGGTCTTTATATTTTGCTAAGTGGTTTCAATTTTTTCTCATTTTACGTAAAAAGCTGCGAAGAGTAACTTGATTTATTCTTATTAATCTTGTATAAAGATTGCATTAGTGTGTGACAAATGTAAAGTGAAGATAATCTTCAGTGTCTCATTAGCACAGTTTTTACGTTATGCATCGCGGTCATGGGTCATTTTTTTATCAAGTAATGTTATCTATGCCCCACAGTGGGGACGAATGGCTAAATAGTGGAAAAAATACAATATCTTGAAAACAGATTAACATAGAATCCTGGGGCTGGTCTTATTTGACTCAGAGCAAAAAATATATCGAAATGAACTGTTTTTATTGGAATTTCGAAGAAAATTGAAGAATTAATGAGGAATTGAAAGACTATTGGCAAGTTACAAATTTCTGAAATTTTCTTGATAGGTTGTTCGCATCAAAGCAAGTTGTAACAAGTATTTGGAAAGTATATTCAAATTGAATAATGCTTACAATTAAAGCTTAATATCTGAAGACTTTTGTAAATAATAAAACTAGAGATTCAAAGTCAAAAGTTGTTTAATGTGCAAAGAAGCTTACGATTTCAAATTCGAGAAAATTAGATTATCTGCAACACTGAATTCCTTTTTCTTTGGTTCGGGTCTCTTGTTCGGAATAAAAGGATCCGAAGTCCTCAGTAGCTTGTGGAACATTTATTCATTGATAGATATACAAAAAATTGTGCCTTTTCCGACAATATTCCGACTGGGAGAATCGACTTCTGAACTATTTCAGCACCATGCAATAATATTTTTTGCACCGTGGATGGCTACTACTTGTTAATAGCCATCTCTGCTGTTTATTTTGAGAAGTGCTGGAATTTTTCTGGGTCGATCATTGCATTGCTATTTTTTTTCATATATTTACTATGGTATCAATATACTATTTAAGCCAATTGCATAAATAAGGTAGTGAAACAAAGAAAGGCTTACTCTAATCCTATCCTTTCTTTATGGTGTTAAGATTGGATAGGCAGATTTTCCTTTAACATGCCTAGTCTGAGAAGTGTCCTTACACATCTCGGAGGAAGCCTGGAGCTTTTTTGTAATCGTAGCTTTCCTCAATGCTTATTTAAAATCCGTAACGTAGCTCTATTTTTTTTGTGTCTCAGTGTGATTGATTGATGTGTGGCTTAGTTGACCATTATAGAGCAGGGAAAAAAATTGTCTCCCTCTTTTACATTTATATATCACTCATTTAGACTAATGTGTAATTTTGTTAAACTTCCATTATTTTGATAGTGGGCCTAAATGATCGGGAACACCCTTGAAACAAGCAAACAAATCATGATGTTCATAGATCCTGTAGCTTATGTAGATAATCGGAATCGGCGCTTTCGAAAATCGATTTTTTTCCGTTCTGGCACTACTGTGCGCCCCTGGTTTTCTAAGAAGCTTTTATTTAACATAATTTAGTATGGTTTACATACAATATGGTAAGTTGGTACGTAGAATGGATGACAAGTCAAATGCTCAAAATAATCGATAAAATTTGTTTATGTAAATCATTTGATTAAATCTTTGTAATTTGAGTTATTCTACGTCACTATTGTTAATAAAACAAACTGTATGTTTTATAAATTGTATTATAAAATATTTTGGGAATTGTATTTGATGTGATTAACAAGATATATTTCTAAGAATACTTGAAAATTATCGGAAATAGTATGCGTGCCATTTGTTATTAAAATTCTACACATCAAACTGTGTTTTGAACAATTTCTCTTCGGATCATATGAATTGAATTTTATAAGAACGCTGTTTGATAACTACTCGTATATCATACATACTTATAACAATTATAGTGGTGCTAATCCAAACACTTATGTTGAATGGTTATATGCTAATTTTGAAAAATTTCTGTCAATTTTTCTGTCAACTAAATTTTTAAGACTCACGTTCATTGATATAAGTCTTGATTCCAGCTATAAAACAAATATATGTCCCATAAATGGTTATTTCAAACTTAAGATTCAAAAATAATATACCTCAGATATCATAAGTGTGTGGAAAAATTATTTCCAAAACATTTTCGGATTGAGTAAACACAGCCTTATATTTTCAAAGAACTTAATAGCTCATTGATAAAGTATTTAGAACTTAAAAAAACGTTTGCTTAGGAATCATAAACTAAAAGGTGTATTACATTTAATTGAACTTGAGAAAAAACTCGTACCATTGTTGATTATCTTTAACTTTAAAAGAAAATCACACTCGTCGCATTGTGAATGCCTTGTAATTATATGTATTTAATACCGTGTTACCGTGTTATAAGTTATAAGCACAGGTGACCGGCGGCTTAAATCATACCAAACTTATCAAAATGAATTTGTAAATAACGTGGAAACACTGTATACACAACCTAATTGAGTGAAAGCGGATATGTGTGTGTCTTTGTTAATTAAATAAACAGTGAAAAAATATTTTTTCATAGGTAGTTTTGTGAAAAAATTCTTTAAATTATATTTATACAAATAAATATATATTTTTATAAACTAGTCACATGTTTTTTCGTAACTACTGTCTTTGGGGTACAAAGTACTAGTAGATTTGAGGGCACATAGGACCTCTGGCCCCATTATTTTGGTTTTGTGATATTACGATTTAAAAAATTTCAACTTTTTTGCAGATGGTGCGCAATTATATATAAAAAAGCAACAAATTGGACCGAAATGTCGGCAAATTTTGCATAAAACAATTTGGAATCCCTAAAACATTCCTTTTACAATGACTTAAAAATAATGTGGAAGTGAGTGGTCCTCGTAATGATAATCATAAACCAGTTTTTTCACCAGAACAAGAAAAGGAGTTGATTGCTCATATTTTGGACTAAGAAAGTTAATTTTATGGCTTGACTACACGAAATGTCCGAAAGTTAACCTTTGACCATATAAGCATATAAGAGAACCGAAGCTTCAAGTATAGCTAGAGCTGCTGCAGTTAACAGAATCCAAGTAAAAAAATGTATGATATATTAAAATCTGTTATTGATAAATACTCTTTGCAACCAAATCAAGTATTTAACGCAGATGAGACAGTAGAAAATACAGTCAATACGCCTAGAAAGGTTATTGCAAAGAAAGGCCGCAAACATCAGCAGCTGAATAATATATTTCTCCTTTTTTCCTCTTCCCTAGACATCGTATGCCACTCACAATAATGAAAGAAAGTCCAGCAGAATCGGTTGAATACGCAAATGGAAGTGGATGGATGAACTCATCAAATATCTGGCACATTTCGTTACGTGTGCAAAGTCTACCGAAAATAGGAAAGCTCTTTTGATTTTAGATAACCACACAAGTTATAGAACTCTAGAAGCCATTACTTTTGTTCGAGAAAACAACATAATCATGGTTTCGTTGCCTCCACACACCAGTTATCGTTTATAACCATTGGTTTGTAGTATTTACAGTTCACTAAAAAGTTAACATGCCCTACAGTGTGATTTATATCGTACAAACCATCCTTCTCAAAGCATTAGGATATATGATATTTTGGAAATATTTGGTGAAGCCTTTGCTACTCTAGAGAGTATTAGGAGTATTAAGGAGTTTCAAGTTATTGGGATTAATCCGTTTGATCTAGATAATTTTTCTGAAGAATACTATATGCCTTCTCAAGTCACTGAAGTAGCTGAGCCTTCGACAAACCCACCATTGTGTTCAACTGAACATCAGCCAATTATAAGTAATTTAATAGGTGAACATGTTAACGAAGAAACCACAATAATAAAGTCACAGTCACAACAGATTTTTTATACGATGACTCTCAAGCTTTAACAAGTGTCCAAGAGATAAATAATGAAAACAAAATTCTACAAAACGTTCTCAAAAAACCAATAAACGAAAATCAAAAACTCAACCATCAGAAAAATTCACTAGTATTTTGAGAATATTTCCTATACTTTTACAAGATATTCTGGTTCGAACAACGGTTATTGTTTTCTACGAACATCGGCCACCCCTTCAGCAGGTTAGGTTAGAGCAAATTAGGTTATGCTGAATGGTGAATGGAATAGTACTACACTTATTTAAAGATATTTAGAGGACAACATATCATCAAAAAATGAGGTTTTAAAGAAGTTGATGTGACATCTACGTCTCGCATTTCCTACAGAAGCTAGCAGCCCAGATAATGGATCATGAATCAATTTTTTCTGCAGGAAATTTAGCTATCTGCAGGATTGCTAATTCGGTACAGATGCAACTACATAAGGTATAAAAGTAAATTTAAATTGTTTATAACTAATTGAAAAAAATGTTGAAGTTTGAGTTTTATTAAACATTAAAAGAACTGATAATTTTTTCAAACCCGATTGGAAAGAAACTTAGTGTAGTATACCTGCACTATTTTTCCACATTTTCACGCTGATGCCAATCTGAATATCACTTGAATCTACTTGTTAAGGCTGGAAACATACCCCTAAGATTAATTTAATAACAGTATGTCATAAAAAGGTGGTGAGTCACGAGCTTAACTGCTTGCGTGTTTTGTGAGCATTTCTCATGGCAGTTTAATTATTAACTCAAACCAAAGTTTGACCGTTTCCTGAGTTGGAATAGTTATGGGCGTAGGGTGTTCAAATCCACGGCGACGAAAAACAATTGACTTTAAACAGTAAACTAAAATTTACGGAACATAGGAGTATCAATGAAAACATCCTACAATCTACCAGTGTAAGATTCAATAGAATGTAGCCATAAATGATAACCAACTTAACGGTTCGACTAGTTATTCGAAATCTATCAGGATCACAATAAAACAGCTTGGATATCTTGGAACGAAATGGTTAACTTGGTTTGAAATATATACAACTAAGGAAATATTTTCCGATTACAATATCAAATGTATAGAATTGGAATAATGATGGAAAATCAATATGAAAACGAGAATTGAAGAAAAATCATATTGTTTACAGATGCATCTACCTTTTCGATACATCGTAAACAATCCTTCTACTGTGAGATATTGATTCCAGAAAACACTTTAGAGACTCATTTTCCCAAGAAATTAAGTTTGGGATTTATACAAAATTCTACAGCTTCCTCACTTTTTGGTTCTAGAGAGTTGCGTCCAATAGACTTGAGGTTGATTTTTATTTGTAAAAAACTTCTAAAAAGTTATAATGCACGATGTTAATTGTGAGTCGCACCTTAAAGTTGAGTTTTTGCCCAACTTAATTTGACATTTATTTGTTTCAGTGTATGACAAATTCAACCATGGAGAGGTACACAATTGAACAGCGCGTTAAGATTGTTGAAACCTTTTATGAAAATGGACCAAATGTATCCACAATTGGGGGAATTGTGCGAAAATTTCAGCAAACCGGGTCTGTAGGAAATGTGAAAACACCTGTGTATGCTCGCTCCGTTCGTTCTGCGGAAAACATTGCTGTTGTTCGCGATAGTGTGGCAGAAGAGCCTTCAACCTCGACCCGTCGTCGTGCACAACAAATAAACATCTCACGAACATCACTGATGCGAATTTTGAATAAAGATTTTAATTTACACACTTGCAAGGTTCAATTGACTCAAGAGCTGAAACCTGCTGACCATTTCAAGCGTCGTCAATACGCCGAATGGTTCGTTGAAGAGACAGAAGTGAATGGTGACTTTACAAAGAAAATCATCTTCAGCGACTAGGCACACTTTCACCTCAGTGGACTCGTTAACAAGTGAATTGCCGCATTTGGGCAAATGAGAATCCACGAGTAATTGTTGAAAATTCGATGCATCCACGAAAAGTGACTGTTTGGTGCGATTTATGGGCTGGCGGGGTCATCGGGCCGTACTTCTTCGAAAATAAGGTCGGCCAAGCAGTTACCGCGAATGGTGGATGATAACGAACTTCTTGTGGCCAGAAACTGAGGATATGGACCTGGACAATATGTGGTTCCAACAGGTCTTGTCACACCGCCAACGAAACAATGGCTCTTTTGCGCGCGAAATTCAATGGTCGTGTTATCTCATGTTGTGGCGATGTTAAATGGCCGCCACGATCAAGTGATTTGACACCGTTGGACTTCTTTCTTTGGGGATATTTGAAAGAAAAAGTGTACGTCAATAAGCCAAAAGCAATTCAAGAGCGAAAGGATGAGATAATTCGGCACATTAACGACATTGAACCTCAATTATGTCTCAGAGTCATTGAAAATATGGACCATCGGATAGAGGTATGCCACCGAAGCCGTGGTGAGCATTTGGTCGATATCTTGTTTCACACATAATTGTCATAGATCCTTCTATCATTATAAAGAATATTAAAATAATTCTCACAATTAACATCGTGCATTTTGGTTGGACCACCCTTTAATAATAAAATCATTTCTTCAAGTTTTAAGTGATCTCCTGAATTACCAGATTTATCTTATAATGTTTTTCGTTTATGAGTTTATTTGAAACAAAATATATTTATTTTCATGTTTCTGACGTTATCGTTGATACACTTTGAATCAACGCTATTTTTCAATTATAGCAAAAATGTTTTAACATTATTTTGATTACGTGTTTTTTAACAAATATATTTTTTAATATTATTCAACGTGTCTTAATACCGTTGGTCATAGGCAAATGAGCAATAATTACATGTTTAGAGAAACTCGAAACAAATATCACTATTATATTTTGTAATAGTGGTTGGTAGCTTTGAGAGATGTTAAAACTTTTAGAAATGTAGTACAGCGTAGCTCCAAGGTTACACTTTTGGTATGTGCTCAACAGTCATAAAAGCAACTATGACAACTGCTGGAAGCTTCAGAAGAAGTTTAATATGGCTTATTCGAAGTCTTCTAATTATGTAGCTTAATACTACTACGCCATTTGTTAGTATGACTATAATTTTTGGAATGTTATTAGAAATAGTTTGTGTAGCTGATTGAATATTGGTTGACACTTACTGTGTAATTTTTAACAATACAATTTTCTTTGGTTCCCTATACATTTTTATTACACATTCCATCCTCCTTGAGATATAAACAACTAATCAATTCTAATGAAACCATTCGAATATAAATTATTTCTTTCCACTACTAATTAAGGAAATTAAAAAAATGTCCTTAATAAAAAAGATGGAATTTCGCGAAAAAAATGTTGATAAACATTCTTGAATAATCTTTGTAATATAACTAGCAGTTTTATAATTTTTTTTGTATATTTCAGTCGATATTTTTCTTAAAATTATTTTAATTCCTTCCTGATATTCTTCTTATTTTCTAAAACATTTTATGATCTTTTTAGGGTCAAAGTATCGGTGTTTTGGTTTTTACTTTCTTTTCCATTTATTTTCTTTCTTTCGTCCTCCATCCTGTGCTAATTGCTCTAGCCAAGTTTTCCTTGGTCTTCCCTTCGTTCTTTTCTTAGATCTATTCGCTTCTATCACTTTTATTAACATGCGTTGTGGTATTTTTATCTTTATGTGACCAGCTTAAACATATTTTGTTTCCTATTGGTTCTTGTTTTCCTTTCTGCTGCTGTTATTCAACTCTTTGTCTTTCTGTTTACTACCCAGGTTTCACTTCCATTTATTAAGATAGATACCGTAAAGTTTTATACTTTAATTTTTTTATTGACTCTTTCCGTTTTTTATATCTGTTATTCGATATTCAATGAAAATGACCCCCAGGTACTCGAATTTGTGTAATTTATCTATTATTTCTCCTGTGTTGTTTTATATATATAGTAAGGGCAAAAAGACTGCGTTGGTTGGGGCATATAGCCAGAATGGAAGAAAACAGGTGAGTGAAAAGAATGGAGGAGATGCAAAAAGAAGAAGAGGGCGTTCACGTAGAAAATGGATAGATGCGTGTTATGAAGACTTACAGAAGTTAGCCATGAACAAAAGGAGTTGGATAAAAGCAGTAGAGAGACTTCAAGCCATGCTATAAGGCCTGCTGTGCTGTTTTATGTATATTATTCCTCCTTCAATTATTAAATTACAATCACGTTTCCTTTTTTTTTGAATTTTTTTATATTGACTTCCACACCATTGTCATTTGGGTTTACTCTCTCTTCCATTCTCTTAAATCCATCTGCTACTCTTACCATATCGTCTGCATATACTAATCTGTCTATTTTTACTGGTACCAGATTCTTTAGCGTCTCCAGTTTATAATTCTCTTCTTTTATTTCTATTGTATCATGCTCTCTAAGACTTATATAATCATAAAAGTACTAAGATTGTTACCTGGTTTTACTTCTATCTTCATCCTCATTCTACATCTTTCTCCTTTTTGGAGATTCTTATTTTCCTCATACCATTTTTTTCTATTGAATCGAAAGTGCTTTTAAATCGATAAATGTTATATTCAGTTCTTCTTCATGTTCTGTTTTACTTTCTATTAAACTCCTTCGTCTGCTCTCCTTTTTTATATCGCACTTCCGCTCAAATAGTGTCAAAAAAGCAAATTATCGAGTAATAAGCGTTTGAAATTAATTTCAACATTTTCCACTTTTCGAATGATAACCCAAAAACTTGCAAAGTTTCAGCATTTATAACTATTAGATAAGATTTTTCTGTTTTATAGCACTAACAGTACAATAAAAAAGATTTTATAATTTTTTGACTTATGACACTATTTGACCGGATGTGTGATTTGTACGTTTCCTCCCCTATATTTTCTCATCTTTGTCTTTCTTTGTCTCTAGGATTCTCTTATATGCTTTTTAACCAACAAAGGATAATCATATTGTTTAGTAATCTTCACAAATCAGGTCATTTCCTTTTATTATGTAGGCGTATCAGTTTTCTTTTCCTTCATTCTTTTTTCCGCTTGTTATGTTTATATTATCTATCTCATATTATATTTTGTTGAAAAAGTTATATAAACGTTCTTCCCATAAATTTCTACAAATCCTCAGAACACTGTAACCATCTACAACCAATCAAAAACTGAATTTTCAATATTTTACTTGTCATTAAAACACAGCTTAAGACTTTTTAACGAATTTGTAGATGCTTATAAAGAATTTCCGCTTATTTAAAAATAGTATTTAATCAGCATATTATGCGTTGAATTATTCATGAAGTAGTATTAAGTCACAACGTTCTATTGTATTTTACATCATAAGAAGGTTTGTTAGATGTTTAATTGAAATTCCTATATTCCTTATTTTTTTTTCAGTATTGGTTTAACCCAAACATCGGTATCACACAATACGAGTTCCATCTTTCGACACAAAGAGGAGGAATGTCAATATTTGAAACTTTGATGGAGAAAGTGATTCCTTTTATTGGATTACTTTTATAATATTAACGTTAAATTTCTATATATGAAAACATTTCCAGGATTAATCAATGCGTTTTTATTTCAAATAACTCTCTATCTAAAATATATCAATAAAAACCCATTCCATAAAAGTGTTACTTAGAAATTGATGACTTTCATTGATTACACTCCTCTAATGCATGTCGTAATTTATCTTTGTCAGCTATTCAACAAGGAATCTAAGAAACAATTTAGAAATAAATTGAGCTGATACCTTATTTTTGATATGGTCGAGAACTACTCAATTATTCTTCCGTTACATTTATAAATCATGATAAAAAAGTTAATAAAAGCTCAAATTATTACTGAAAAAAATCGTTAAGTTGACAATCAAATTGGATATGGACATATGCGCTGTTGACTCATTAGTTAGAAAGTGAGATATTGTACGTAAAACTACTTTTTCAATGTTAGTATACAGTATCTTCCATAATGCGATATATCAATTTTTCGATAGTTCGAGGGTATTTTTTAACATAAGAACCGATAGTGCATTCTGCCAAGATCTTATTACATCGCTATATCGATTCATTTCTCTGTCAGTCTTGGTTGTATCTTTGGATGGCAGAAGTAAGGAGAAGTATCTCAAACGGGAGCTAAAAAGCTCAAAAACTGTCCAGCTGTACACGATAAATAACAGTTCCAAAACCTTATAGAATGGCGCTGATGTATATGAATGTATGCAGAGTTTGATTTGATATCACTGTTGACTTAAGTCCATTACAAAAAATTTTAACGGCTTGCGTTGTATCAAAAAATGTTGTGAATGTAACCTAAAATAAATATATCCAGATGCTAATGTGGAACCAACTTTATTTAACACATTTCGACGGACAATTTTTCATTTACATAGATGATTTTCCTCATCTCTATCCTCCGTAGTTGTATCATAGTCCAGTCATCTTAGGCCAAATTAGGTGAATATCTCGGAAAATTGACATACCCAGTATATTACCACGGAAACCATTGTATTTTAGCATCCCAAAACTATTCTTAAAATTGACATATAATATTATTGTCACAAGTTTTGAAGTCAGGGGTCAGAGGTCACAAAAATCGATTCTTTTTACATTTATTGCAAATACCTCGTTTCCTATGGGCTCAATGCTATTTGTATTTAACATTTTTTTATATTTTGAACTGTTTTCGAGATAGAGGGCGTAGAGCGCGTGGGCAGAGAATTATTTAAGGTCAACTAGTAGTCTCGATCAAAAACTCGTAATATTAAATTTATAATTTATGGTTAAATGTATATTTATTATTGTTAAAATTAATAAAAATCTCGAAAACAAGTTCTAATTTCACTTCTTCATGATCTTTTTTTCTTCTTTTTCATAATCGTCTTCATCGTCTCTCTGCTGCAGAATTTCAATTTCCTCTTCATTACCGTCTTCAAAAACATTCGTCTCCAAATGATTTCTGGGCTAAAGGTTCTATCATCATTAATACCGATCTGATATGGCTCAGCATTGAGACAAGTTCGTCCATTACTCTGCCCGAAAGCTAAAGAGCACTGTTACCCCGCTTTCCTGCATCAACATCTTGAGCTACAGCTAATTTTCCAGTTACATATTATTGAGTGATTGGTTTAGGTGGTAAAATAGCCATGATAGATTTCAAAAATTCATTAAGTATTTTCCAACACCATTCCTGGAGTTCTAAATCATTTCCTAACCAAGTTTGAATTTGATTATAAACGCGATTGAAATGTTGATGTTGGTTGCTCGACTTGTTGCTGGAATATTTGATAACTGCACCGGTTCATTCGACTTTATTGACTTGACGTATAGTGCCTAACGGAGATAACCGATACTATCACAGATTTCTGAGCAAAATATATTGCTAATAAGGTTCGCATGCCACTCTCAAATAATCTCTGAACCGTACAGTTTTCTTATTCAAATGCTGCATCAAGTTTAAAGATCTAAATGAGATGAACTTAATTATTTTTTACTTCAAATGCTGTTAGTATAGTTGTCCTTTAGTAATTATCGAAAGAGATTTTATGAATTATTAGAAAAAAAGATTGGATTTAATCTAAAAATTGATAAAAAATGATAATTATAAATATTGCAATGAAATATAACCTAATCTTACGAGTTTTTGATCGGGACTACCAGTTGACCTCAGATAATTCTCTGATCGTGCGCTATACGCCCTTTATCTCGAAAACATTTGTAGGTATAAAAAAATGTTAAGCAAAAAAGTTATAGGGAATTAAATTCCCAACAATATTGATAGAAAATACAAATATAATTAAACCCATGAAAAACGTGATATTTGCAAAAAGTATAAAAAGAATCGATTTTTAGGAACTTTGACCCCTGTTTTCAAAACTTACGACAATCCTATTTTATGTGAATTTTGAAAATAGTTTGAGGATGCCAAAATACAAGTTTTTACGTGGTAATATACTGGGTATGTTAATTTTCCAAGGTCAACTTCCTATAATGACTGGAATATCAATTAAACTGCTTTGGACAATCAGTAATCACGTCGTCTGCGAATTTCGTTCAGTCTTCTCTCTTTGCTCGTTACCTTTTACATGAGCTTCGTGACCTTTTTGGAATGTCTTTATTTCCTTTTTTTAATGTCATCTTCCATATCTCTATCTTCAGCATTGGGTAACGTTACGTGAACAAACCATCTACTTATTTTTCCCTATACTTCTCCCGTCACTATAAGCCTGTCAATATTGGCATCTTGTCATCTAGCTATGTGTCCAAAATATTGCAACACTGTCCTAATGCATAATGATACTAGTCTGGTGGTTATGTTTTCTGTTGATAATAAATTTTATACGGCTTCGGTTTTTTATGATTTCATTGAGGCCTTCGATTGTGTTGATGATGATTCTGATTAGCAAACTGTTCCATTAAAATGATTCATATTTTATCTTTACGAGCTAATGGTAAAGTTTCGAGTGATTTACCAGTTGGCAGCAGAACCTTAGGGCTTAGTTTTAGATGCAAATCTTCTTTTGGTATACATTAATAATTTCACAGATCATCTGTTTTTGAAGCTTTCTTGGTATAAAATGCTTGAAACATATTTTGAAATTTCTGGAATCGTCGGTTATATCTATACTTAGCACATTGCATACGCTACCACTACACCAACTCTCACAATTACACGTCTCTGAAGACGATAACTTAGTTAACAAAACACGCGCCAGTGTAATAGTGAGTGTTGGTGTTGTTCTAGAGTAAAAAGTATGTTCTAGAATCTAGATGATGATAATTTGAACAGCTTTACTAACTGATGAACTGGTACATGATATATTTTTGAATATTAATGGAGACTATACCGAGAAAAATGTTCACAATAATTTTTGATACAATTTACGTATTATAATTTTATCTCACTATTTTATCAAACGATTTTACTTGGAAAAATACCCTTGTAGAAACAAAGTAACACCAAAGCTATCATTACCACAATCATATCTTTCATACAATTTATTTATTCGACTAGAGTTTAAAGTGATGTCCATAGACAGTATATCCTCTAGAAATAGCGAGTGGTCTTATGTTCTTTACTCAAATCCACATTTCTCGCAAAACCCCTATTTAATCTTGATTCATCCGAATGCCTTCAACGTTTGGGAAGTTTTAGATTACAATCCTAAGTTTCAGGTTCCAAAAGGGATTTCTACGTACCAGGTGGAAGCGATACTTAATTTCAAATCCGATACTTAACTTTATCCTTGACGATTAATTTAATAATGCATTTTAGCCTTTGTATATTTTCAAGTTTCTCTGAGTAGTATAATTGGAAATCTAATCTAGCAAAATAAATATGAAATTAGTTATCAGAATGAGATGTTGAACACGCATTAGGGGTATGCATATGCAAACAGCAAAACTAATTAAAATATGGGTACAGTTTTCCTCTTCGCGAGGAACAGTGTTTAATTCGTATGTACACATTTTTGAGGTGAGGACGAACTTCATCACGCTTGAAGTTTTAGGAAAATTGGTGAACAAAGATAGTCGAACGATCCAAGATAAAATAGAAAAGACTTTGGGGGATTGAATCGGCAGCTACATGTACAACAGTTAAATACCATCTACGTGGCATTCTTTTAGAAAAATAGTTATATATAAAAAACGGCCTTCGTTTGTGATTATTGATTGGCAACACCGAGAAGAAACTCTTGTCTCCAAAACCTCAGGGAATAGGTTGTTTTAACTAATACAGAATTATTTTTAGCAACAGCCAACAAAGTTAAAATGGTAATTCCAGTCGTCCAGGTCCAATAGGCACTACCAGACGAAGAATACTAGCATGACGACAATGATTCTGCTCAGAGTACTACAAGAACTACCGATTCATTTGGTGAACAAGAAGTTAAATTATTTTTTTTTATTTCCGACTACTCTAAGTCTTGGATATACCAACGATCTAATAAACTTTCTCAAAATAATCTTTTCGTTCCTTAGTACCGATAATTTTAAGTATGACCCTCGTATACTTCATAACGTAGAAGCTAAATTTTCATCCGTTTCTACGTAGATTGGTAGTTCTTATTACAGCTCCTATCCTAAGAATATTATTAGTTATTCTTGAAACTCACGGTGCTGTTTGCGTTTGAGTTTTATTTTTGATTAGTTAGAAAACGTGAGAAATGGGTGACAAATTGTGCGACTCATTACGTGATTTAATTCGTTATTATATTATTCACTCTACCTTATTTAGGAAATGTCATTGCTTAGATTGACCGATTGGCTTTAATACCGCCGTTAAAACTAAGATACACCTTGACGCAACTACCCGCCCTCCTTAGGTGTCACCTTAACTATTCTGTTCAAAGTAAAATAGATGAAGTTCGTGGAATTTCCTCAGAAATTCCTTCTCAATTGGTAGATCGGGTACCTTGGTACTTGTATGCATTCGTATTTGTATGGTTGATAAACAGAAGTCGGTTTATTAAATTGGAATCATTTTGTTAAAAAATAACAAATATTTTATCTTTGTTACGTTGCTCTTCCATGATAAGAAAACATTAATTATCCTAGCGCAACACAATCGGATTTGCGAGCGCGCGAGCGGACTTGTCAGCATCTTCTTAAGTCTTATTTTGATAACAAATTAAACATTTTTTAATCATGCACAAGATTATGAAGTTACTGTAGGTGTATGGTTTATATTTTTTATTTTATGTTTGGCAGAAATCTCAAATATTGAGCAGTAGAACGTAAAATCAAATTTCTCTTGTTTAAACCAGTAGTTGATACAATTTTGAAGATTGAAAATTATTAATAATACATCCTTAATAAGCTCCAAGTAATGATCTCTTCAGTAAGAAACCCACAAAGTATCATCTTTATAAGATTAACTAAACATTTTTGCAATTCCTCGTAGAAGCTTAAATAAGTTATTAAAAGGTAATAACACATCGATAAAGATTCATACTATTCTTTCAATATATAAATTAAATCAAATGAATCCCCTGAAAGTAAACTTAATCCTAAAAATTTGATATATATTAAGTGTCAAATGTGAAAGACATTAAACACACTGAGCCACGAAGTATTTGTTCAAAAACTAATCATTTAATTAATTACGAAAGGACCAGTGCTGCTCCGCAGTGATGACTATGTGAATTATTATAGCTTCGTCATAAAATCAAACGATACTGTCGCCAAAAGGATACAAAAAGTATCAGGCCACAACCAAAAAATCAGCCATCATGTTGAATGTCCGCATTTAACTCAATCCCCCAGACTCAACCAATTCACTCATATTATATCTCAAAAGAGAGAACTTTATGTACTGAGTGTTTTTAGACCAAACCGAAAAACTTATCTCAATGAGAACTTTGGATATGAGAAAAGAAACATCGGAAATGAACGGGAAAAAGTCATGTTTGAGTATAATTTAAAAAGGACATAAGTTGCTTGGTAACAAATGAATTCCGTGCAGTAAAAATATAAAGGAAATCGGTCGGATTTTTATAATTTCTACTAATACATAGATTGTAGTGAGTTTTGTGTATCAATATAGAATATAAGGAATAAAAAATATAAATATTTTGAGTATATAAGTGTTTCAAGTTGAAAAATTATTCGAGTTAAATACCTCAAATTGCGAGATGGCGGATTCACTCTCAAACAAACAAACAACGAAGCAAAGTAATGAAAAGGAAGGAATACAGTCTAAAATACGTATCTTGATTACACAAAGAAGGGATATGAATGTGTATTTAAGATATAATGTAATACAGTTTTATCCATAATATAATAATGAATAAATAACATATATAAATACTAGTTTTAGGAAGCACGTGTATAGTAATTTTCTCTGCAGGATTATGGTGTTGTAAGGGTTTTTTTAAAAATAACTATGTCATTGTAAATGAGTATTAATATATGTAGGTGATCGATGTAAGTTTGGTAATAATAATTAATAAAAATTTCTCACTGGCTCAATAGAACTTCCAGTATACGATCACACATATAACACAATCCACTTTCATTTTATTAGATTATACAAAATAATCTCATCGTGTATTCAATTACAACAGCCATTTGTTGACTTTTGGTAAGATATTTTGGTACATATTCGTTTTCAAATGACGAAAACCAAATTTGAAGCGATTTTGATATTTATATAGATCATTTTTTCAAGTCATCTATTTTATATTTATTGAAGTTTAGCATAATATACATATATCGAATAGCGATGAATACTGTCTGAAGTTTTTCGTATAATATACCTTGTTTATATTCAAATTTATGGCAATACACGTTGTTTTTATATGAATAATATATTCAAATACCAATTGGTATGTATTATATCCTAAAATAACTTTCCTTTCCTTTAATACAGTCTCTTTTTCATAAGCGATTAACATCTTTCATCACCGTTTCATTTTTTGATTCTCTAATTGTACTGGAAAATAGAATCAACAAAACCAGCATGATTGTCGTTAATCAATAAAATGATATTAATGAAACTGCATGGGATATTTACACGACGATATACTAGAAGACATTTTCATAAAAAAATAATAATATTCAGATGAACGTGCTTTATTTTAACCATTAATTTTAAATTTGGAATGATTGTTTAAAAGGTTGTCAGTTCGATATGCCACAAAGGTATTTAAAACGAATACTAAGTACACATATAACACGCAAATGTCTATTGCTATTGCGACGATTGGCAGGAACAAGTACGGACAAAGCGGCTATAATGCTATTTTGGCGTGTCCGGCAAAACCCGTGAGACTATATGAGTTACAATCCTCCTTTTTCAGTCTAGGACCAATTTTTTGGCAATACACCAATCAATATAAACCTTTTGTATGAAAAATATACATTTTTACCTTATATAAACTGCGCTTCGGCGAAAATGGGCCACCGCATATATTTGCTAAATCATCAATAGTTACTAATTTCTCATTTATTAATTCAGTAAAATGTGCTGTCACACCGGCCCTGTACAAAAGAGAAGTAACTTCTCGGAACCAAGGAACAATACAATAATTGTTAGTTACTGGTCAAACACCAATCGCTTGAATGAAAATTTCGACTACTTCATGTACGTTTATTGTGATTTAAAACGTTTGCGTTGTAACATTTCAAGTGATTTTAAGTTTTAGACGATCTTTGTACTAAAGTAGCCTCTATAGATTTGAGTTTGGTTCTTAACATGAATGAAAAATATCGGAGAGCTGTTGAGATTGTAATATTGCTGGATATTGGTTAGTCGTTCAAAAATACAAAGAGCTCATCGGCGTTTTCTGGCGACTGGCACTCACCATCAATAGCCCGGTACGAGTGGAAAACGAAAAACAACAGCTTGAATGGATCGCTGTCTCACGATTTCTGCACTGCAAGACCGAACCCAAACCGCTAAAATGCTCCAAAGCGGCCTTCAACAAACTCACGGAATAGCAGTCAGCACTGTTCGACGAAGGTTCAAAGAACGTTGTTTGACACCTTGCAGTCCAGCTAGAGGACCCTTGCTTACTGCAGCTCATAGAAGACGCAGACTTGATTTTGTTCGTGAACATATGAACTGAAGAGTGGACGACTGGACAAAGGTATTGTTCACGGATAAGCGTAGAATATGTCTGTATGGCAACGATAGCAGAAATAGGGTGTATAGAGTATGCTACCTGTACTCGGTTACCCCGGGCTGCGTATGGAGGTGGCTAAGTAATGTTTTGGACAGGTATTTCTTTTGAGACACACACGGGTCTTGTCGTGATTTACAGAGACGCAGTAACAGCACGACGATATTTTTGAGAAATCCTAGAAGATTATATACTACCATATGCTGAATTTGTTGGTAATGGTTTCCTGCACGATAATGCTCGACCGCACACTGCAAGAATGGTAAAGGAGTACCTTGAAGAGGTTAGTATTGCAAAAATGGACTGGCCCGCTCAAAGCACCGAACTCAATTCTATTGAGCATATTTGGTACCAGCTCAAAAGACGTGTAAAACATCGCATAGCTGCACCATCAACACGTGAAGAGCTCTGATTGGATCTGAATGAGGAATTGACCAATTTTCTTCAAGCAAACATTCAGAATGTCTTGCGTTCTATTCCCACTCACATGAAAATTGTCATCCAGTATCGAGTCGGCAATACGTCTTTTGAAAAATAAGCCCCGTCACTTTTTGTGTGTGCTTTGTTCAATTATTGTACTGTCTGAACTGAAAGTGTTGTTTCTTAATGAATTTATAAATTCCCTAAGTGTTACTTACTTTCTAATCGTAACCCATATAAACATCATATTACATGCTAAAAGCATTATTTAATAAATACATCATACATTTATTACAATAAAAATAAAATTCAAGTGAAAATTTGGATAATTTCGCAAATTTTTAGGGTGGCCCCTTTTTCGCTGACGTGCAGTGTATTTTCAGTTATAACTTTTTTATTTTATTTTTAATGTGCTCAGTTACTATGGTCACTTGCATAGGAGCGATTATTATTATAATTTTCTTCAAGTTTTCACTTTTTAGATCTTTTAAAATGTTTTTCTTGATATTAGGTCTTTTTTGATAATAAAAAACAGGTAAAAACTAGAAGTCTCGACCTTGTCGATGTGTCTTATATCTGTTGCAGGCATTTTGTCAAAACCGTGGAATTAAAATTTCTCTGGTAATATCATAATTATATAGTAGATTGTCAATCGACTTCTTCAAATCTCACAATTTAACGGACTCGTTTTAGTATAGTCATTAGAATAAGTCTCTTTCTGAATGTCAAGTTTGCAATCATAACTTCCAGTTCATTCACTCATAATATGCTTAGATAGTATGATTTCACTATAGTGTCCACGTGGAATTACGAATCTAAAATGAGGCCGTTAAATTGTACAAAATGAGATCGATTCACAAACTACCAATTAATTATAATATCACTAGTGAAATTTGACAGTATAACTGCGACATATATAGAATCATTAACACCATGAAAATATAATTGTTCTCTAATTTATGGGAGAGTTCACATATTTAAGGAATGGAAGTAGGAAGTAATTTGTTTAGGATGTTTTTGTGATTAGGATCAAACTGACGTCGGCTCCAAACATTGAGGCCAGAGTTTGGGCAAACAGCATTCGTTGGCGCTAATGTTTAAAGTCTTTGGCGCTCGTTTTGGGAGTTAACCATTCGTTGTCGGTTTTTTAAGATCAAAGGGATTTGTCTCGTCTTTATTCTTGGCGACAACACATTAGTTTGTCAGTCTTATTTGAGTTCAAATGAATTATTATTAAAAATGGGTTCGTGTTGTACAAATGAATTAGTATTGGAGTTTCTAGAACTATATCAAGTGCAACCGATTCTTTGGATTCCCCGAAATTCTCAACATAAAAGTTACCATGAACTGTTTGCAATTGCCACGATAAGGAGAAAGAGAAAGTTACTGATGTTTACTTATAGACTAAACAAGCCTAGATATCTCAACATTGGCCCGATGTAGAAAGTAATGACCTTGGCGCAAATATGTGAACACTCTATTAGAACGCTCCTCGAACGCAGTTAAGTTGGTCCACACATTGGACCCAACATAGACCTACATTGATACTACAAATGGTACGAATGGGTCTGGAAGAAGAAATCATAAGATATCCATGGGTAAGTAAGTAAGGAATAAGTAAGGAATTATCAACGGTATTCAAGTTTTGTTGCCACATTACTATTGTTTTCCTTTTAAAGAGACATTTTGAGTCCTTATATATAGTTATATAATCGATGGTTGAGTACGTTGAACCATTTTTTGCCTGTTGATCTGATAGTTCGTCACCTACGATACCAATGGGGAAATGTAATCAAATGTTATGAGATGCGAGAAGCTGGTAGGAGTCATACATAGATTGGACAA
This sequence comes from Diorhabda sublineata, assembly GCF_026230105.1. Lineage (NCBI taxonomy): Eukaryota > Metazoa > Arthropoda > Insecta > Coleoptera > Chrysomelidae > Diorhabda > Diorhabda sublineata. Next base: position 9,863,375 of record NC_079484.1, read on the forward strand.
AGAATAGATGAATTTGGAGCGAGTGAGTCTGTATATACTGCGTCGAGCTTATAAGAAGGAGTATTGAAACTGATGGTTTGTAGTATACTAAATAGTTCGCCTGTATGAACACTGTGCAGCCTATTTCTGTTTCTTTCTTGGATCGATACTTATATAAAATTAAATCAAAGTTACAACCAGTTATTATTATTTCAAAGACTTTTTTAATGAATTGTTTGGATGTTCAGTGTTTGTCGTATCCCGTAAGGGAGGTTAATAAGCAATGAAAGATAATAAGAAAAGGCTTTGTTTGTAAAAGATCTAGGCCGTTGAGAAAAAATAAATGGGATGGATTTTGTTACTGGAATGATAGTAATTTATAACTATTACTACGTGATATTACAGTTATATAGTGTTTTCGATTCACTTTGCCTATCGATGGTCAGGAAATTTCTTTTTTTTACTAAATAATGAAGATTTTATTCTAAATGGATAGGATTGGGGGCCAAAAATATCAAAGTTCAGTTGAAGTAATGCGGACAGTAAAATTACAACATATTTATCGTACAAATAAATATATATTAACAAATTTATTTCTTTGTACCAGAAGATATATTTGTCTTTTTCCAATTGCAAAACAATACGGCGTGGAGAAAATCGAGAACTAATATACTAGAAGCAGCGAAAAATGCGGAATGATAAAGTAAAGGGAAAATTAAGACATAGTTCTAAAAAGAAATAAAAATAATGGGGAGAAGAAATCTTATTTGAAGTAGAGATTCAATGCTCATATAATAATTATAAATCTGTAAGAAACCGAGTCTACCATAATATTCAAAGAGATTTTCAAACAACATCTCGTATGATATGTTCTTAAGACACAAGAAAATATACTACATTGAAAGAACCAATAAAAATGTGTGTACATAAAATAATTACGTCCGAAGAAAAGGAAATCAATTTGAAAAACTTTATAGCCCATTACAAATCAACTTTTCATGACACGAAGTACATAATGTGGACGAAAACATTAACCAATCCCAATTTTAGCCCATATCTATAAAGAAAATAAAGAAATTGGCAGCAAAATTAAAGAATGAAAAAGCTGCAGGCTATTAAAAAACAACAAATGAAATAATAAACGATGAAAGTGATATATTACAGATCCTCCTTAAAAAAATATATCATCCGAATGGAATGAAAATATATGCTATTTACTATTTTTAGAAAAGAAAAAGAACAGATCCTCGAACTATCAAGGATAGTGCTGTACAAAATTTGTCTTTGACAATGTTAATAGTCCACCAAAATTTGTAGAGAACAGCAAAGATTCAGAAGCAAGGACTAAGGCTTAATTTATTTAACGATCTTACCCAGACATATCAATCAACTATGGTTATAACCCTTGAACAAAAAATGAGAACCCACTCGAAGGTAATATCAATAAGGGGTGAAGAAAATATGTGGTAGAGAAGAAAGTAAGAAGGTAATGGAAGAGGAAAAGGGAGTGGAGAGACTTAGATAAAATGTTGAATACAATTTAGTGAGAATTGCTAATAAGAAATGGAAAACATACCTTGACCACTGGACTACATATAAGATAGTAAATCTGGTTATCATCATCCCAACTGTTCCTGTGGATCTCCTAAAGAAAGATTTAGTCCTAGCGTATGGAGACGAAGTACTTCAACAGAGGCCCCGTTCGATATTTCAGTCAGTGTTTATAATAGTATTAAAGGTGGTTTTATATGAATATGCAAACTCTCACGTTCAATTAATTTGTCGAATTTGTCTATCGCCTACGACACAAAACTTTCGTAGGGCTCTATAAATTATAGGAAGCTTTTTTTATAACTTAAAGAAACTGTATCCGAAATTTTCCAATTAATCTTGGATTATGATATTATTAATGGAGATATTAAATCTAAAATAATCGCTTCTAATACAAGTTTCAAGTAACATCGATAAGTAAATTCCAGCTTAAATTTTAACGATAAAATTGGAAATATATCAATAAATAATTCAGGTTTGATAGCATTATTAAAATATTCATTATACCAAGAAATCGTTCTTGCCCATATGAATTGACTTTTAAAGAAATACGCGGATTTTCAAGAAGAAAATTTTGTTTATACAGATTTTCAAAAGATTTTTGTTGCCGAATTGGTCCTAAACTAATATTTGAGAATAGTTTCTCCTACAGCCGGAATAACACGGGCCGAGAATTTCAAAATGTGCGGCTTCACAACAAGAAAACACTTAAATATATCATAATATAATATGTTGATAAACTCGAAATTGCCAGTCCTAACAAATATCTAAAATACTACTACTTTACAACCGAATCCTGGGTCTAGGCGTTATACCAAAGATTACAACTCGATTTTGCAATTTTGATTAGATTTAACTTCTCTAAAACAGTTTATAAGAAATTTAAAAAAAAAAGATAACACTGCGACAATTATTTCAGAGATCTACAAAAATATGTTTACATTTTTTACTTTACTTAACATCAATATTTTTCACACACTTTTTTCTAAAAGTAATTGAGTTGTTTCGAGCAATTTTCAGAGGACTTTACTGAAACCATTAATACATGATATTAGTGAAACATTTTTTGCTTTGGAAATCCTACACAAAATCTTATTAATGTGCCTCAAATATTAGAGTGGTTGTTTATTAAATACTAGCTGATTCAATAAACATACTAAATATAAAAAAATATAAATTATACTCAAAATGTATGGATATATAGTAGATGAATATGAATAATAAAAAGAAGTTATTAACAAAATGATTAAGATAAAGGTATTATTTGGGACGGTTATTTTATGAAATACGTCTAGAAAGCAACTTTACGTCTTGAAAAATAGTATATGCAGGTAAATAAGGTCTCGTCTTGTATACACTTATTTGCTGATAACTAGGGGATAATTTGAAAATAAAGGGGACTCAGAAATTACAGTACACCGGCGACAGCGGAGATTCCACTATAAAACGTTAGAAAGTTAAGGTAAGGTAGCACAAGGCCCAACAGTCAAGCAGCCGAATTCAATTCTTTAGACCAAAAATATTAAAAGAAAAGTATCATCCATTACACAATAATAGGAATAACATAGGCTATGTGCCATTCAAAAAGAAGTAGCAAAAAATCATGATTAGACCATGTAGGAAACGATCATATCATGACCGGAATTTAATGTAATCGAATCAGATGATACAATCACTTCAAGGAAGACCGAAAAATATCAGATCCAGGAAAATAAAAACGTGGCAGACCATCGCTTAGTCGGAAGAAAGACGTGGAAGAGGAGAAGCCGTGGTCTAGATGAGGGATATTAATTGAATAGAAATTTGTTAATGTCAAGAAGCTGTAGAAGACTGGTCTTCTAGTAATTAAACTTTAAATAATATTATGTGCATTGGAATCTTCTGCGAGGATGAAAGAATTGAATAATTGCTCGATCAGACTAGATCAATCAGCTACTGTGAAATAATAAAGTGAATATATAAGCTGTACGCCTTTATTTTCTTTAACGCCTTATATTAATTGTTTCTTTGTTCTAGTGGAAAATAAAAAACACGAATCTGATAAAATCCCTGCGAGTGTTACTAAAAAACTAAAAAATTTTAATGTAAGGTTTGTTTTTTGTAAGATGCCTCGAGAATTGCTGAATTTGTTCTTGTGAAAGTAGTACCAGTAGTAGAGCGACAACTGATATTTATTGCTATTTTGAAAAATGAGAAAGTATATTTATAAACTAGAATAAGTTTTTCTAAAAAGATAGAAAATTTGAATCTGAAAACAAAAATGTTTTATATAAAAGTATACTGGGAAATAGAGGTAAGACTTTTGAAAATTAGATGTATGCTCATACATCCTCAAAAGTCTTACCAAGTTTAGTTATCAATGTTGTGATAATCTCACCAAAATTTCACGGCTCTCTTTGTTAAAAGGTTTGTTTTAATTACGAAATATTCCAGTATAAGCTTAAATCGCCCTTAGCTCAATAAAAATAACACTTTATGCCATTTCTTAAGTCTCCGGATTGAAACCATTAACTTTATATATCAAATCAATTATGAACATCTTTGAATTAAATTTGCTCGATTATCATTACTTTTAGAAAATGTAGTACGTTCTTTATATCAGGTGAAGTAGACTTCGCAAATAGAACGTTTATTAGAACTTGTAACCTTACAAATGAAAAAACAATTCAACAAAATTTTATAAATTATACGTACAACTTATTTTACTTCAAGTTACTATTCAGATAAAATTGTTTAATAATAAAATATCATTAACTTATTCTATTTCCAATTGTTGATACTATGACTCATTCTAGTGAGGATTAAAACTGTCTCATAATATATCAAGTATATAGGGAGGCATTCAGTAGATTAAAAAGAAGGAAAAATTTATGCAGTGTCAGTCTGCAGTTAGATAAATAGGGTGAGTCATAATATCAGCATCGGCTACCACTCGATCAATGTCTAGTGGATATATAGGGGTAGAAATATGATTTAATTCAATGAGACATTCACATGAAACCATTTTGTGCACGGAAACTAGTAGAACTACTGTTCAAAGTAAAATAAGCTGACGGCGTTCAACATGAGCTAAATACTTTTCAACAATCAGAAAAATTACAGGATGTTCTAAGAAGAATAATTGCCTCGTCAACATTATATGAGAAATATATCTGTAAAATTTGCAATAAGTATTTATTTAATCGGTTTTGATTTTTTAGCAAATATTTAATTCATATATAGTACAAAAGAATATAAGAAATTGATTTGATAGAAAAAAGTTGCGTATTTAAAATGCGAAAGTACCGCTTATCATCTTCTTCAGTTGAAGTTTTCTTAAAACTAAAAAAGCTGTCTCTTATATAATTAATATAAACTAAGAAAAAAAATTTCTATTAGAAATTGTTTGATATTTTGTATTCTATAATGTCTACACTAAATTTAAAAATAAGAAAAATAATAATTAGAATGAAAAAATTATTGATTTTAAGAACAAAGTACAACACAGAAAACCAAGTATTTCTAAGCATCTGGCCATTAAAAAATAAATTGAATTATGAACGATTAACAATACTCAAAATATTATCACGCCAAAAATGTCTCAGGCAGTTTAATTGTTTATGGATATGTTTATTTTAAACAGCATTTTCGTAAAACTAATACATAATTCCTATTTAGTACAAATGTCATTAGTGGCACAATTTATTGGTATATGCTAATTTTGAAAATTTCCTGTAGTTGTAAATATTTGGATGTACTTTGATAAATGATATTTTTGTAATTATTTCTGACGTTTTGATCTAATTTCGGTCTTTATCAAAGTATAAGTCTGATAATTATATGCATCGGATTACCTACCATGGAATTTATAAAATATTTTGCTCATTTTTATGAATACGAATCTTCTCTACTATTTATTTTTTTCTTATAATTGATTTTGCTTTAAAGATTATCATAACTACATATACATTGCTATTTCATGACTTTTATTTTAATGATGACCTCTTAATCTATTTTCTAAATATTGAGATGTCTGTCCTACGTAAACAGCATCACAATTATTACAAAGAGTCCCATATATTGTATTATTTTTTTTTATTGTATGGGGTTTAAGAATTTAGACTCCTGATATATTTTGGTAATGTGTTATGTCTTCTATATTTGAAAAATGAATTAAGAAGTCACCAATAGGATAAAAATGCGTTAAGAAATCATGAGATAGAACAATACATTTAGTGATAAAAATTCAAATAGCCTTGAATACAAGAAGAAGAGATTTTATAGAAATCGTTCATCTACAAAGAAATGAGAAATCTATCAATGGTAAAAATATCTAAACAATTTTAGCATACTATTTTATTTTATCAATTTCAATGTAACTGTAAATAATTAATTGGTACTTGCTCATTCTTTGTATATTGGAATATAAAAAATGATATTAATGGGTAAATACAGTTTGAATGGTTCAATGAGATTGTATATTGATATTCATATAGTCATCAAATACCCAAATTAGGTTCAGAAAAAAATAAAATCGAAATTATTTAATCATAATTATATAAATGTAAAAATTAAAAAATGAAGAAATTTCACAGAATACATACATCATCTTTTCATACTTCTATACATCTCTATTCATATTTAAATGTTGATTTCTTAATGCCCTCTTATAATAAATAAAGTAAGAATTATTAAGTTATGGTTTTCCTTGGACATAATCTCAAACTGGTGACCAGAAATTTGAATTCTTCTTAGCAACTAGAATGATTTTAAAAGTATAGAACTTTTTTCTTTTCAACTGTTTCTCCATCTCTTATGGTTCCCGTTTAATATTATTATCTATCCCAATTTGGGATAGGATATAAAAAGCAATCATTCTTATTTGGACAACCGTTGTATGTATTACTAAATAACAATTTTTAAAATTAAAACATTTGGCACAATTTAAATCGATACTCTTTATTATTGTCAATTATCAATTGAGGCAAAATGGCAAACAACATGAAGTTTGGTTTGCAAAATCGAGCGAATACTTAAATCTAAACTCCCAGGAATCATTACAACCATGAGGGCACGTACAAAGCACATAAAAATACATTATATTTATATAAAACGACTAGAATACAACGTAAGCAGTTATTTGGTCAGTGAATTTGCGGGCCAGGCTTTGTTTTCTTCTTAGAACTTTTGCAAGCTTTGGTCCGCCATATCCAGCCAACAAAGCAAGGAAATTTTTGGTGTAATTAGTACAGTCAATAAACTTACAACACATAGTATAATATTTTGGTGTTTTTTTCCACGAAAGGGTGTGTATGAAGAGCAGTTATTGCTGTCTCTATTGGCAATTTTTATCTTTTTGTTTCATGTATATTTAACTGTATCTAAGTCTGGCTTGAAATTTATAGAATAGCTTCGACCACAGAAAGGAGATATAAATGATTCTACTGGTAAACTCATATCTAGTTTGCGATCTGTATCCTTCCGAATATAGTAAAATATATTCGTAAGGAAACTAAACTTAGATAACAGTTCAATACTTGGTATTATTTGATTACTTTCAAACATTTTCAAAGATAAAGCTGATAAAAAAGGGTAACGAATAAAAATATATTTTTCTTGAAGGTCTTGTGTGGAAAATGCAAGAAAGTCCTTTTCATTTCTGCTTTATTTTCGATGTTAAGGTTAGTTTTTGTCGTAACGTTTTACGAGAATTAACTTGCAAATTTTTATCTAATCACATGACATTTAAATAGTTTTTATAACTAATTATTAGTTTGTTTGGACAACCATAAATAGATGAAAGTTGTCAAAAATAAACCAAACATATTAAATGTCATAAGAAACGTTACAATTCAACTTACCTTCATTTGAGATATGTTATATGACTTGATGATTTTTGGACCTTGAAGACAGAGTTATAACATATTACATATTGAGCATCAGTTGCTACACTGAATAGTTTATAAAAATAATTGTTTTTCTGTGCGAATCGCATTTTGATTTAGTTTTGATTTTTTTTTACTTGGATTTTTAAAGAGTAAAAATTGCCAATGCCAAAACATTTAGTTCTAACCTTCTTTCAAGCGAAATCGATCCCTGGTTTAATACAACTTGTTTATTATAACAATTAAAAGGAAATAATGAAATTTTTTAACAAATAAATATTTAATGAATAAATAATTTGAATTTGGCAAATATGATTAATTCTCTACATAATGGTAATGAGTAATATTTTGGTGGACATATTAAATGTTATTTGTTTTATAGTTAGTGAGACAAAAATTAGAAAGAATCTGTTTAACATTGGGAAAATCGATAAGTTTAAAGTGAGGCATCCCAACGTGATCCCATGGAAAACCAGTTACAATAAATGCTTTGTTTTATGAGCCTTGTTGAGTTAGTGGATTTTATGGTAGACTATGAGTCTAACCGGAGCCGAGTACGATTATATGTTTACAGTAAATTCTATTGACCATTATAAGCCAAGAATTGAATATCATGTCCAAGTACTAATACAGAAATACTTGTTTAAGAGGTTAGTTTATTATCATGATTTCAGTAAAGACTTATTTACTTATTGTCAGTAAAGACTTACTTGAATTTTCAAACTCAAACTGTTTATGACAACCAAGAGTAGTTCTAGTCCATTTTCAAGGTCGCGAAATAATTTGCAATGTATACAAATTTATGGAAGCAGAAAAAGAACAAGGTAACATACTTTTGCCGTCTTCAAGGAAAGGTGAAGTTGGTATTAATAGAATAAAACCCGCTAGACTATAAATAAAATTTCATCTTCCAAAGGATCTGTGGTTATGCTATTTGGAAAATAAATAATTAGCAGAATTTTTCATTCCTATGTAGCAGGTCATATAAGCCGTTGAAGAGAAAGCAGGAGTTAATTCTATCGCCAGAATTGACAAATTAAGAAAATTAGTGAAAAAGATAGAATTTAATAGAAAACTTTTAATGGATATCGAAGCAAACGACTCAAGAAAATTGATAAAATATAAGAAAAAATCGTCAGAAATAAGTATGGAAAGTCTGATTATCTCACATACTGTAGGTGCATCAAGTTTTGTACGTTCATATTTGAATAATAAAAGAAAATAAGTAATTATCACGACGAAATGAATACCAAAAGCTTTATATTAAATGGTTGATGGAAGAGTGGACTCTTAACGCTTTCAATAATGCAATTTTGTACTAGATAATTCTTTGGTGAAACCAATATCAAATTTTATGTGGAAGAAAGCTGTGATGCAAAAGTAACTAACAAAAAGAAACATAACTGATACTGAAACGAAATGTTTTTGTTATCAACAGACATCGACTTGCGGTTACCACCTTGCTATCCAAAATTGATTCCAATAGAAACAATATGGACACTAGTAACGAATGACATAGGTTGCAGCGACAATATTGGACACTGAAAGTGGATACCACTGAACAACGCGATTTAAACATTTGAAACCATTGTATAAAATTGGTACAAAGCATATTATCTAGGATATGCACTGATACTATTAGATATTTTCGAAAATAAAAAAAACGAACTCATTTCTCGAACGAATTCAAACCCAATAGCAACAATCGATGATAATTCTACTATAGCAATGAATTATAAAATTACTACGTCAACTAGATTGCGACGATTCTTTTAATTATCAAAAATTTTTATTTTCTTAAAAATAATCTCGAGGAGCAACTTTTCTCACGATATTGTAATGTTTATATAAAATTTCTTTTGTTAATTTGAGAGATGTATACTTTATAAAATGACATTCACTCTCGACGACGAAGCAAAATCGAAGGTGAAAGAATACATTTTTGCTCTTAATACAATTATCCGTTGAATGAACCGGGAGACAAGCCTGTTGAAACTCAGTGGAAAATACGTAGCCAGCTGAATAAGCCAACGACCAACAGCGCCGTTATATTGATCTGTTTGGGTGTTTCTTCCATGAATGACTCCTAGGGAGAAGTCCCCCTTCTATTACATTCTATACAGTGTTACCTCGTATCTGTATTAAGCTCTAAATCTAGGGATTTTCTTGAAAAAGTAAAAACAGATTTTATTACAAGCTTGAGTTAGTGTTTTAGAGAGTTGTAACGTTTGTATTTTGTGTTCTAATGTCGAGAATGATATTATTTATATTTAACAGAATATAAAGACTTCGAAGGATGACTGCTATAGTAGTAATTGTGGTCTCCCATAAACTACTATCTTACATTAAGCAAATTTGTTGCTACAATCAACAAGACATGTAGGAAATAGTCCTGTGACCATTTTCTATAATTTACAATTTTATCTAAAATTATTGAGTTGGCTGTTGGGGACTATAATAAGCTAATTATTAAAATTAAATTTTGTAAATTCTAATAAAACTACATATAATTTGATTGATTAAGTACTGTTACATATTTAAGATGTAAGGACTAAGTAAAAATTAATTTTTTCTTATTAGAGCGTTTTCTATTTTGATTTTAATCTAATTTTAATATTTGTGATGTAGGTGATCTATTGATTGATATAAGTACGCAAATTGTCAGTGTCTATATCATACTTTGATGAAGACTTAACCTTTCGTCGAGCACATTTAATCTATAAAATTAGTTGAATATATTTTGGTCTACCAAGTTTCTGAGTTTCACAACAGAGAGTAGACCTTCTAGCTATCTTCCCAATTGCATTCTAAGAGTTGAGACGCAAAACCTACAGAGGTTGTTGAATTCAAGGAGTGGTCGGCAATCCTTGGAAGAACTGATAGGTTAGGACGGATATTGAGTGTTCATTGATTATAAGAGAATAAAATTTCTTGGGACGTGCATTCTATTTGATAATATTTACACCAGAAAAACTCAAGAATAATTGGCAGCCCACCATATTATTTGTAAATAATTAGATAAAATTTTCCCTATTATTTGGATCTGGAGATGACACAATTAGGAGCACTGCCATACAAAGTTGTTCCAAATATCGCTCAGTTGTTAAATTCCCATAAAAGAAAAATAGATCAATAAATTTCACTACCCAAATATAATTTTTTCGGAGCGCTGGGTGTGTTTTGATCGAATCCAGTGAGGGTTTTCTCAAGCCCAGTAGGGAGAATTGTGTAGATTTACTGTACCACTTGAAGAAAAAGTCTTAAAATACTACGGTGTTTAGATAATTTGGATATTCGTCACGATGTCTTTCTCAGGAGTTTGTGAACAAGTGGAACTTTGTGTATGGGTACAGTTTTTATTTCTTCAAAAACTTTACTACAAACGACTGACTAATATTTTATTGCAAGGCAATTTTTGTTGCGTTGTCTTCTATCGACAGGAAAATATAAAAATTTGCATCGTTGCTTATTCCTGGTCTCGTTAAATGAAACTTATGCTTCAAGTAACCTACCATCATTAAAACTTATATCCTCTCTTTTCCGGTTAAGGGAACCATAATAAAAAAGGAACTTGATCTCTCAGATGAATTGCGTCAATTCAGATTACAAATCATATTGCGACGGATAGAGGATTAAAGAAAAGTCGAAACGTCAAATTTTATCTTCCAAAAATTATTAAAAAAACAAAAATTTTAAAACAGAAGAGACCTAAAATCAAGAGCATTTAGATGCATTAATATATCGAAAGGTTTAAGAAATAAGAAATTGAAGAAATATTTTGATTTTTTGATCTCGTTTAGTTATTGAGTTGTAAGTTTGGTCATTTAATGAATTTTTTTTATATTTATTTTTCTAAGCCTTGCAAAATCAAACTAAATGGAAGTAAATCTACTTAAACGAAAATCTTGTTTATTACGTATTCCACCGGTCAAATGACAATAAAATATTATTGCGTAAACAGTTACCAACCTACACTTCAAAACAAAATGCCATGGAGAAGATTTATAGAAGAGAAAAAATATCATCAAATAATTTGCCGAAAGCTATGATCAATAACTTATCAACATACCATTATAAAGTTGTTTAAAATAAGTTAATGTAAATAGGTACCTAGAATCTGAGACCTGCTGCTGAATGAGGTATCAGTTTTCTTTGAGACTGCTTATATGGTAAAACTATTACAGATAGTTTCATATAAATACGTTGCGAATGGCTTGGATTGTATTCCATAATGTTGACAAATTTACTTTGAACGTAATAAAATAATGGCAATAAATGTTTACACAAACAGATTTTTCTACCATAAGTATCGGCAACGCCGCTTGCTTTAACGTTTTCACGCCAGCATCCATTTTGAGTTCGTGAGAATTCTTCATCGGTTTTTATACAACTTATAAAGGGGAAATTCCTTTCCATCGGAAACAGGACTTTTGTAACAATTGAAGATTTATTTTCTTATTTTATTGCTCCATCCTGTTAGTCATAAAAGCTACTTTTGTGAAAGCAGATAAACTGAAACTTTTAGAATGAAACAAATTAATGCCTATACGCTTTGTCAGAATTCCTTAAAACGTTTTGTAATTTTATTACTAGACGAAACCTTTGACGTAAATGTCAGTCAATATTTTTACGATGAGGTTTACTTTGATACAAAAGAACTATTCAATTTTGAAAAACATTTGCCCTCAACGACATCAACGTACACAATTCTGAAGAAAATTTGTGGAGTAATACTAACGAGACGATAACTTGTGTCCTGCAGCAATAAATTATAGGTCAATATGATTATTTGACATGACGATTGGGTACTGGAGACGGGTGCGCTGCAGCTTGTGACGATTTTTAATCCGTTAAGATAAGAATGCGCCAATTTGGGACGAGAATATTTCAGGTTAACAAAAGGGTACTCCGAGTACATAATACAACTCGTGACGGATTCATTAAGAGTATTACCTGGAATTTAGTACCTAATCCACTTTGAAAAGTTAGAAAATCCAAAAATTAGAACCTAGAATTTCTAGGAAGGTACAGTTTGGCAAATACAGGAGTGAATGTCGAGAAACGTACGAGAGGCACGAAGTTAAAATGAGAAAGTATTCGGATGTCAAAGAGGGTAATATACGCTTGGTGAATTAGTACGGGAAAAGTTACTGTTTAATAATACATTGATAAATATCTGTTAGAACAATAAAAGTCTATATAAAATAAGAATGCAGATATCTACTTAAAGAAAGAGGTAGTGGAAATTCCTATATTTTAAATTTAATTCGGATGTATGTCAGAACAGGGATTCCAACCCCTTCGAGAGCATTGAAAGAATAATTAAAAATACATCACTGTAAGAATAATAATATCTTTATTTTACACCAATAAATATTTTTCTCGGTATCCAGTAAAAATAATGAAAGTAGATACCCACGCAGTGTTGTTCACTATCTAACAGACACAATAGAACTGACAAACTGCTTGAGGGACCGTACTAATCCCTACTACCATCATTTAGCAAGCCGCATTGACGAGTGTGGCTATTTCACATTCATTCCTGTATTTGCCGAAGTGTACTATACAAATATACAATGGAAAAATAAATTTTCAAAATTAAAATTCCATATAACATAATACAAAGTTGGTTAGTTTAGTCAAATAAAATAACAGAATATGAATTTGTGAAACAGATAGATAAAAAATGTTATAGTTTTGTTCTTTGTTTAGAATGTAAAATATTTTTTACCGAAATACACTGTAAATATATTTTATTTTTCATTTTCATTCCATAATTAAAAACTTGAGCTGCAATCTTCCGTTACGAGTTGTCTAATCTTCATGACAACCACGATCACGAGTTGGCACATTGTAACAGAAGTTAAAATTTTAAGGCGAGTATTAAAATCACAAGTTACTTCCTTTTAGAACATAAATCTGTTAATTTTTATTCACATCAAGCGATTATGAACATGAATATTTCGCAGGTTCAACTCCACAAAGCTGGAACACGAAGCTGGTATAAGAAATTACGATAGAAAAAGATTGAAATATGATTTCAAATATATGGTGTGCAACGTTTATGGATATTTTAACGTAGCAGTTGTAAAAGTATGATTGGAATCTTATTGTCCACAAGAATTTGAGATTGTGACCATAGTAGTAAGTTTCAGGTACCTCAAACACATTCAGAGATCGGTAATCTATTAAATTGGATTATATTGCTAAGAGAAATATTGAACAGTGGTGAAACTTTTAATTTTGCTAAGCATAAAAAATCGGAATTTATAGAAGAGCAGAGAATAATTATCTGCCAACGAAGATATGTTTGTAAAATGGAGGGTATTTAGACAAAATATGAGTAAATACTGGTAAAAATACAGGTTGGCACATCCATCACATGCAGTTGGAGAGCTAGTTTTGGACGTAGCATGATATTTATATTTAAACAAACTGGCGACTCTCAGAAGAACATAGACGCAAATCACTCCGAACTGTGGTTTGAATTTGTGTCCAGGATTAATCAATTATTGTAATGGCGAAAGTCAGAAAGCTGAACTGCAACGATAGCTACGTGAAAAGGGAATTGGATAGGATAATACCGCAATGTAAGCAGAATTAATGGCAACTATCAAATTACATTTATATAGAATATGTTGAGCGATATCAACATTTTATTAGGAATACAATTTTATTTCAAATTCTGTATCGAGTTTATAATCTGTTCTATTCTCAACAAATTGAAAATTAATTTATCATGGTAGTCAATGTGAGCTAAGAATGAATATAATTAACGTTTCGAATAAATCTGAATTGTATAATTCATCGTTGATCGTTTCAATTTTTCCCAAACTTATATTGAGCTACAGATAAACTGAAATGTGAACAATGCACTGATTTTGAAGGTATCTCTAATTATATTAAGAATAGAACACAATGTGTACAAATAACGTATTAGTTTAGTATGATAGTACAAAAATTCTTGAAATTACGAGTTTAAAAATTATTTTACATAAATAAGCGGGAAGATTTTTAGAAGAAACGATTCATTTCTAAACTCATATTAAGTGCGCTTATCAAATCTGACCAAATAATTCATTTATTGCAAAGTCGGATTTACGAATAAACTATAGTTCAATTTCCTGAAACTTAAATATAAAAATCACATTTGACTTTGAACTTCGAACTCGATGATTGCAAAAGTTGTTTTGATGAAATAAGAAGAGTGGACGTAATTTTGATCTAGGATTACACGGCACTTACCAGAATTAAATCGGCGAATCTTGCCGAAAGTAATCCGAGTGCTTACGGTATTTGATCCAATGACCACTTTAAAGAAATGCAAGATACTAAATACGGCTCCAGATACGAAGAAGAGAAAACTTTTTATTTGAGCCACATCAATTTTCACCTAATTTGAAAAAATACTAGAGGAAAAAATGTATTTGAATTATTGAGATGAACAAACATTTACCAGAAACTTATCAGACAATATTTTCTTCTATTCTGAACACAAACTTTGAAAGGGTTTGCAATCGTTCTTTAAATTCTGAATTAGAACTAATTATAGAAGGAAATTTTAAATACGACTGTCACTGTTTGTTTGTTCTCTAATAAAGACTTAAAAGCCACATGCCTGAAACATAAAGACTTCCTGTCAATATGTTCAAGAAAAAAAAGTAGATCAACAATTCTGTTATCCATAAGCTGTCTTTTCACCGCATCTTTTTCGTAATATCCAAAGTGTACATAAATGACAGTATTAAAACTTGTAATCTAGCGTATTCATATTTTAATTTTAAAATTTTCAAGATGTTGACGTTAGCCATTCATATTAAAAGTGATACAAATCGTTTAGTGATTCAAAGAAAACCAGATGCTTAACATTAACTAAAAACGGTTCATTGTATATTGACATAAAAAAAAATAAAACATGTGCAGTCCCACTTATTTCAGATGATATTTTATACAGATGTATTTTTATGTAAACTAGGAGACGGATGCTTTAGACCCATTTGTGAAAAAATCATTTTAATCGTTCACAAGGGGTTCACTTAATATTACGTTTTATATAGGATCGTTTTATATCAACATATGTACACTAGAAATTGTGATCCATTTGAAGGGAGTTAAAAAAATAATATTCGATGAAAAATGGATTTTTCGAGCTTGCCAAAATATAAAGAAATTTATACTATAGAACATCAAAGAGTAGTAATTGAAGGAAGAAAAAACTTTCAATCTGTTCTCGTTAAATATTTTTTTCGGAAATATCACTTTCACTTTTTGATTTTAAATGCGCAGGGTAATCGTAATCGACCTCTAATGTGCAAGGGAACAACAGCATCACATATAGAAATACGAAGATACAAGGAGACAAATTATTATATAAGAAGATAAAAAATCACCTAGTTCACCGAGGCCGAATAGTTTGTCATCCTGGACTAAGAATTTAAATTAAGAAGACCACGTCAACTACCTATTGCAGTGGTCGCTCTCGGTAGCTCGTAATGTAATCTTAGTTAGCTCATGGCCACGCTCGAGTTGACATTCGTGCAGCCAGGGTTATGTCTGTACCTTGTGTCACGTTTAAATTATTTCGTGGTTTGTTTTTAGTATGGCTAATTCAAACAAAGAGCCAAAAACTTATCATTTTAATGCAGAAGTGGAAACCGATTACTTTTTCACGCAAGTAAAAGATACGTATCTCAATTTGAAAAGAAGGAAATACTGGGCATCGAAATAAAAGGTAATGCAGCTAAAATCTTTAACTTAATGCGCAATAATTAACAATTGAGACACTGGTTTTCGCCCAAGATCGGAAACTTTATAACAAAAACAAAGCTCAGATTATGACTGCTATTAAGTCTGTTTAGATTTTGCTAATCTAGCGATGACTTCTGATGAACTTATCAGCATAAAACCGGCTGATTGTTGTAGTTATTTCTGCTTACAACTTGACGAATAAACTAATGTAGTTGATACAGTTCAATAGGCGCTTTAGGTAAGAGTGGCATTCGAAAATTTTTAAACAATAGAGTCACCGGTGAAATTTGAATCGTTTACTGACTATACCACTAGAAATGATATATTTTCAGCATTTAAGAATCTTGAATGTAATCTTGAAAATATTCCTATGAAGAAGTTGGCGAACTTAAGAATAGAGATCCTGAAATTGTAGGCGTGAAAGGTTTCATTGCCTTGTCTAGTCAAAACAGTGACATAACAAAATTTTTGTCTTACCATTGCAGAATGCTGTGGTAAGGTAGGGTATGGTGATCTTTTGCTTCATACAGTGCTTCGCTGACTTAGCAATGGCAGAGTTTTATAACGTTTCAAAGAGTTGCTTTCAGCATTAGTAAAATATTTCAAAGAATGGAGTGAGTATCACACTGAACTAGAAGATCGCACATGGCTACAAGATTTTGCCTTTCTCACCGAATTTACCGCAAAGTTTGGACTTGCAGCTTCAAGCAAAGATAAGAACATTAGTGTAATGTCATTTTCTAAACAGCTTGTTATTAAATTTGAATATAAGTATTTTTTTAGTAGGAAGAAAATCGGTAATAAACTTCTCTACAGCAGTACCCCAATAATATCCAAGATGTTGAAATTCTTTCACACTTAAGACAACAATTTGATCTACAATTCTAAGATTTTGAAAGTGCATTAATTGTGACACAATTAGTCTCTTGTTGTGAAGATTGATGCAAATGATTTATCATCTTTTGTTATATAACATTTTGGATGAAATTAGGCTGCAAATGGAATTCGTCGATTTTTAAAATGATATGTGTAAAAGAACTCTTTCTACCATTGGAAATATTTTTTCTTTAGTCTTCGTTTGTACAGTATCTTTTCAATAGCAAGGTTGTGAAAACAAAATACAAACAGACTGACCAATGAACATTTGGACAATTTCACCAGAATGGCTGCTAAAACATAATCTCTAAGCTTCAAGAAAAGACTTTATGACTAAAATAGTTCCACTCCTACCATTATAGGTAATGTGTGTTAATTCCATTTGGAGTACTTTCTTTCGTCCATTATTTCTTGGTAGCTGACTAGAAGATGATATCTCACAGGCTCAGAAGCCTGGTAACTATGGAAGTAGATGAGACAAAAAAGTCCAGAGAAAGATCAAACTCCACATCATCAGATTCATCTTTATTTCTAGTACACTGTATAAACTTATTTAAAGAATGAAATTCCAATTTCAAAAAACATCAACCTTGAAACTAGCAGCACTGAGAGTTTTAAGAGAACAATATTCATGAGATCATTAACGAAATCGCTAGGAGAAGAATCGAAGAAAAACCGAGAACCCACCCCAACATTCAGATGAGGAAAAATTGACGGATTATACAAGAAAATACTACGCCAGGTATCCAAAACCGAGAAAATAGTTGGACAATTACCAGTAGAGAAGAAATAAAGCAGAAAGAAAACAGCTTTAGTAAATTAAACTATTCAAGGTCGTTTTTAGTCGTAATACCTCGGTTAATAACGCGAAATGGAAGACAATAGAAGTAAAGTATTTGGTACTACTCTGAAGAAAAGAAGAGGATAACCGAATACTTCCATTAAACTTACGAAAGTTGGAACAAAAGTGAGCGTACCGAATGAGATGGAGGAGGAGTGTTACTAGAAAGTTCTTCAATTCAAGACCAAAGCATTGAGGTAGAAACGGGATCGGTCGAATATTTGTGATAATACCATATGTTTAATTTGTATATACTGATAGGTAACTCCATGATGAGCTAAGATATACTCGTACTATTCTATAATAATATTATTGAAAACCATATAAAGTATATATGTTCATATATAACCGTTTCTTATTAAGTTTTACTTTATTTTACTATAAGTCTGACCGAATTATTTTAATCGGATTATATTAACTATCCTTATTTAACAAAATTTAAGTTTCTGGAATCCTGTTTGGAATAATCTACAACAGACTTCCGTTTTCACAAATAAAATTATTAAGTAGCGTTTTATCTTTTTCACTTGGCGTTTTTAATTAAATATTTGTTTCCAACGATTTGAGTGGAACGTTTTAATTACTTTCTAAAAAAAATTTAGTTCGATGAGATGTTGTAAAAATATACTGTACATACTGTTGACGATTGACGTAGATAATTTCATAACTGGCAGATTCATCTTATGTAAACAAGTTGCATAGTTGGCGGTTAAATCTAATAAATGTTTTACTAAGATTTCTCTATAATAGGATCCAATCAATACTTTTGTGCAGTGATTTAAAGCTTGGCATATGCATATGTAGAGAAATCAATAGTAATCAGTCAATATCCGTTTAGTTTGTGCATTAGGATACTAAAAATTGGCAATTTATAATAAGAAACTTGCCATAAGTTGCATTCCAACGAGGTTAACTTCATGCAGAAATCAACGCATTATCTAAAATTTAGAAATTCTATATTCATAATCACGAACTCGTATGTATCCTTTGTGGATGTTGGATGTTGGATGTATCTCATCATTTATATAAATCTTTGTTTTCTAAAAATTTTTGTTTTCCCCTCTTTTCCTGTTAGTCTTGTTAGTCAAATTTTCTACCCGTCTATCGTTGTCAAGTCAGAGATGCACAAAGCATTTAAGTTATTGTTTCTGGTTTGTCTCAATGCTTAAGTCTTTCCTTATTATTTCGTAATCGAATTTACTGGTGACACTTCTGACTCTACGTAAGTACTTCATTTCGCTGCTCGAATTTTACTCTTCAATATGTTTATAAGAACTAATCAAAATATGGTTTAGTTAGGAATTAGATTTCACAAAATTTTTACTTAAAGTATGATATACTTCAATTGCCAAATAGTTCATATCTGCCTCCTGCTTTCCATTGCCTTGTATTTCTGCATCTAAATATATAAAACACATACTTGTTCTAGCTGTAGTTTATCTATTTCAATTTTAAGGCTTTCTTCCTGCCAGATTGCCAATAGTTTTGATTTTTCATATCGATATTCATTATATTCTGTTTTTTCGTCTGCACTCTGAAATTCAAAATCCTGTTTGTAATTGATTTACATACTCCGATATCTGAAAAAGTAGAAGGAGAAAATAAGCGGAAGTGTATTATTCATTATCATGGTACTGGTCGTCAATTTTGTTATTATCTTTTGTAACCTGGTTTTATAGTATCATAATTATATTATTTCACAATTCAATTACAGCTCCTCTTTGTTGTAAACTTTTCCATATTTGCCTTCTGGGAACGCTATAAAAAGCTTTTTGTATGCCAATAACACCGAAGTATATTTTTTAGTTTGACACTGCTATCTATATATACATGGTTCTACGTACTACAACATTAAAAGCTTTCTCTTAGTTGGTTTTGTAGAAATTTCAAGAGATTTAGATGTAAAGACCAATCGGAGTACGGAATAGTAATATCTAATCGTTAAACATCTGTAGAAGTTACAACGGAAAAATCGCGAAGATAGGAGAATAGATAAAATTGGGAGACATAAGGATTGATCATATCATATTACCTAGTGCAAGTTTTCCAAAAACAATCAGATTATTATTATTAGCACCTATTCTGCAACTGATATATTATTGCATTCCAAGCTTTCCACACTCTCTACTATACATCAAAATATTTCTTTAAGCTAGAATTTCTGGAACCGTGGGTGATATTCATACTGCTACATCAAAACTCACAATGACACATCTTTAATCGACTTATAATAGGTGCCGAAAAGTAGTATTCTACGGTCTAGAAAAATCGACGCAAGCTATATCAAGAGACTACTCTATTGTTTTTTTGATTTTTAGACAGATATTCTGTCAGAATGAGATGCGTTCCAATTATTGTTATATTTCCACAAACCTTTTAAGAAGTTTGATTTCCAAAAATTACCCTATTGTATAAAGCCACAGGGAAACTTATTGTTCCAGGACACCAGCGTATACCAGAAAATGAAGAAGCAGACAGCCTTGTCAAAAAAGGTCCAACGACTCCATACCTCGTACCAGAATCCTACTGTGGCTTCACGAAATGTCACATTAATAACGAACTAAACGAATGGCTGAAGAATCAGATGGAGTCTTACTGGAGAAACACTATAGGCCTAAGACAATCCAAAAGATTCATAGCCATATCAGCCAAGAAGTCTGAAGAACTTCTGGTGATAACCTGAAAAAATATGAAATTGGTGGACGGTCTTCTGACAGGTCACGGCCCCATCAAATCCCACCTTAAGACTACGGACATGGCAGAGGATGAGAACTGCAGATTTTGCAAGCAAGCCATGGAAACAGCAGATCATCTACTCTGCGAATGTCCTCCCATTTCTCTAAAAGGCTTAAGTACCTTGAAGGAGTAGAACCAACACCTGGAAAAGTCTATTCTAGGTATAGATGCAGAGTGGTTGTAAAATCAAAACGACTCCCTAAAACAAACTACAAACTTGCACATATTTGTTCATAGAAAAAACGGCATGTATTGAGATTAATATCGCAGAATGAACATTTATAAACCGAATACAATCAAGAAAGTCCCATAAAAGAGGAGTTTGAATTCGCCATTTTAACAATTCAAGTATAAATTGCAACATATGGAAATAGTGATAAAAAATTGTTGTTTACTGATATAACCTCGGCAGTTTCTGTGTCTAAAGGCCGCTTGAGATGATGCAAGACAATATATTGCATAGATGAATATTGCATTTTATTTAATATTGGTGTGCGGCTTGAAAATGAAAATGATAAAATTAGGTAAAATAAACAAGAAAAAAGTTGTCAGTACATCACTAGCAATAATTATAACTTCTGCTACTTTGCTGATGGGCAAAAAAGAGTATTAATCAAAATCCTAACCACAAAAATCGTTTAATATTTTGTGCCTGGCTTAACAATGAAAATGAAGTTAAGTTGTACGAAAGTCAACTAATCTGTGGAGCCAAAACTAACTAGATTTCTTCCTAGAATTGCAAATTGAACTCAATAAAACCGAATCAAACCCATAATGTTGCAGGTGCTAGATCTTGCATGAAACAATCAGCTGAACTACATCTGCGCATGCTTTTGATCAAGAAATATTGCGCCTTGCGTTGCATTTCATTGCACGTTGTCTTGCATCATGTCAAGCGGCCTTAATGAATATTGTTTATATATCATTGTAAACAAATTTCTTGTCCAAAAATTTAATAAACCTGGGTAAAATTGCTAAAAAGTATACGGTCTCATAATCATATTTTTACTAAAATTTGTTTTGTTAGATGAAGAACTGATGAAATAAGTCCCAATAAGAGATTTGGTCGCATTATTATAAAAACTACATATTTTTATCTGTTCAGTTCTATTCCATTGTGCTTAAAAATATTATTCATTAGTCAATATGAAAAATTATAAAATTAGTTCTGAGTGATATATCGAGATGAAATTTCTACCATAAAGTAAGTTTTTATAAATATTTCGATCTTTTAACTATATTTTTTGTTTTTGTATCATTTTTTGAGAAGTACATGATCTTTTTATTTGTGTAATAAAATATAAATGTGGCAATATTTAGCAGTTAAACCAAAGGATCGATTTCACGCTTTCGAGAGCTACCCACCAATCTGTGCAACGTGAATATCGGTTTGGGAAGGCATTTCCGATCATCACAGTCTGTTAAGAGGTTTCTGTACTAGCGCAAAAATGAGTGATAAAAGAACGCCATCACTGAGCCAACAAACTAATTCAAAAATTTGTGTGCATGCAAATTCATCACCACTTTTTTCAATAGCCATTTCTATCAAAGTTGTTAACATGAAAACATCTATAAATATTCTAAGGGGTGCGTTGATTTTGTAGAGCGAAGCATCACATATAAAATTACAAATACAAGTGCAACCATCACTTTGCAAACCATTTTATTAGATATTTTATCATTTATTGAATATTGTTTGCACTGCAGTTTTTACAAACTTTCTGAATATACTATATTCGCAAACTTTGTACATTTAGAACATTTTGAATTGGAAAACTTTTTCTATGCGCTTGTTATAGATTTTTTACTAAGTTAACAACTTTTGAAACGAATTGAAAGTTGCGTTTTATGAAGTTTTGAAAGTGGTTATGAATCGAAATTGAAATTGAATTTTTAAACAGTTTTGCTAGCGAAATTTTGGCTTTTTAAAGAGTGGACATTGCGGCATGGCGCATTTAACAGTGCACAATAATTCTACAACATGAGCAATTATTAAACATTTTTTCCTGCAACAACTCATGCATTGCATTATTAAACAATGGTCATTGTGCAAAAGTGAAAACTTAATCAAATAGATTCTCTCAGAGTTTGGACAACTGCGATATCTCCGAGGAATCCAATCAAGCTCCTTCCGTATTCAAAACGGGACCTTTAACAGAAAACCAGGAAAATATACGTATCATTGAGATTAGTAATGGTATACAGAAATGTTTATAATTTTTAGTTTTAAACTGGATTTGATGACAATAAATTGATAAAAGCGAATTTTTACTTTCAAAATTCCATTTTTAATAAAAACAACATTATTTATTTTTTATGACAAGATTAACTTGAACATTTCCTGCCTCCTGAAATTTGAATAATCAAATTCGCATCATTATATTTTTGAAACTATTCTGTTATTTGAATAACTGGATTTTTGTTATAACTAAATTTTAGTAGCAATTTTTTAATAAAGCCGAAAGTTGATTAAATAACATAAAGTTTGTAAAATGACCTTATGATTTGTATATATAAAAAATTATTAACATAATTTGGATAGTTATTAATGGACTGTCATGATATCATCTGTTCAAGTTACGTATATTGATAGAAATGAATAAAATTTGATAGATAACCAGAGATGAAAATGTTTAAACTAACAGACACTTAGATGTGACAAGCAAAAATGTATTATCTGTAATGGAATGTTTGAATATATACTTCTAATATATATCATCCAGCAACTGAAGGATAAAATTCAAAGAACATACTCCTATATGGATATATGAATGAATGAGAAATCTAAAAATATCCTGTGTGTGGAAAACGCAATACTGAAAAATAATCATACATAGTTTATCCATCAGAAATGATATGGAAAAACACATAAGTAGAATCGGCTTTGAGCAGATAATATAGGCGTAAGAGAAATCAAATGAACATAACTCAATCACAAATGAAAACCTGATATACCAGAAAGCATGTTTTACAATTCCGAGGATATGGAAAGTTAGGGAACGAAGAATACAACCTAATACACTCGTCAACACTAGTCATGCCACACGAACTCTGATGACTGATATTATTTTTGCCATCTACATTCATAAGAACAGCGATAGTTTTATTTTGATTGGCTTTAGTTTTGTTGTGATATGTTAAGTCGTAATGTGATTGAGTGAACATAACTTTGTTTTACCGATATGAAAGGTTTTAATTCTAAAAAAACGTACACAGGGAGTTACCCTACTTTATAATTAACTAAGAGACTAGCACCCCAGAGTGAGTATTTTCATATACACTGAGAACTGCGTTTGTTAACAGCGAATCGCCAGCCGTTAATGACGATGAATATGAGTTTGAAGAAGCACAATTCATTCTTCAAATTAGGGAACTGCTTTATGAGTTGTATCAGCAAGGAAAAGATATTTGAATCGGCTGGATACGAGAAATTACAGCATTCAAATGTGGTACAGCTCATTAAAAGTAATATAATAGAAAAGTGGTTTTCAATATTTAGAACACTTAACTATCCGAGAAGAAGCCCCTGGTTTTCCGCGGGGGCTAACTTATCCAGAAAAGAGATATGCATCATCTCAAGAATACGCTCCAACCACTATGCTACATTAGATTCTTTCATAAAATTAATAAAATGGCCCTGTGGCGGAACGAAAGGCTTATTCCACATTTTTTTACAACTGCTCCTTAAATAACTCTCTCCACAATTCTCTGAAAACTACGAATAGAGCTTACGGTCTATTTTCAGTGCAAGACGAAGCATTTATATTTCCATGCAGTGGAAACAAAACTTAGATAAAAATTTTCAAGTGATTCAAAGGAAGTCGAAAGTCACTAAAAAAACATCGAATAGCCCTGGTTGCTGTGGCCATCCCAAACTAGAGAAGAAGAAGAACTGAAGAAGACCTAACCGTCTTGGTTCGTAAATGAATTGGTCAAAACATCAGTCAGAGCTCTTATGATCTCTTTAATAAGAGTGGAATGTACTACATCATGAAACTAAAATAATTTCCGAAATTGTTAATCGAGCTCTATTCAGCATATTTCCTTGGGGTTTATTCATTGACGATCCTAAAGCTAGATTGAGGGCAGTTCTACAGCATAACGAAAATGTATTTTTCCCTGTAACTCTGTCCCAAGCTACTAATATGGACAAATTTAAGTAAAGTGAATATTCTTTCAAAATCCGTGGTGATTTGAAATTTGTGTCCCTTTTACTCGAACAACTGTTTTCCCTGTGAATAAATCTATAAAACCTGGACTGAAAATTGCGAAATATTCACATTATAACAATTAGATCTAAGAAAAAATTATGTTAAGGCGATGTAAGACCATAGAAGTGAATTAAATAAAAAAAATTCCCTAAAATGAGTGTGAGCCTCATATTAGGAAGTTATACTTGAAGAAAATTTAAATAAAAGAGTATGTGAACGAGTTGTTATTGGCTTATGAGGTTGCAACATGTCTCTCCATATTCTTTATTTAGACTCACATATTATTGTTTTTCTTGACAATTGCATGGGACACGTTTCATCAGGCCATTCCGCAGATGTAAAAGCGCTATCAGAGCAAATGCAATCCCAGGATGTTGAACGTTGAAAAGAGACCATCCAGAAACAAAATTTACCAGAAAATCGACATGTAGTATTTTTGGAAATATTTAAAAAACATTAACAAAATTCCTGGTCAATTTTTTTAGTAACTTAAAAATAAGTTATTAGTTAGTGTTATTAACTGCTCTAGGTCATTCATTAAAAAAATTACGCAACAATTTAGCCCAGACCTCTCTACATCTGACTTCTTTTTATGGGGTGCACGAATAAACCAAAACAGCAAAATAACAATAATCAATTTCATGGAGAACATTCGTCAAAAAATTTTAGGGTTTCAGACTAGATGGTGACCACTTGAACGTTGTAATTTTTTGAAAGTAATTTTACATTATGTGTATTTTACTTGGAATAAAAATTTGTTTGAATACAAAGTGTTTCCTTTTTTTTAATGGCTAGCAGCACTATTTTAAATTAGATTAATAACGTTATAATTAGATTAATAATAATAAATTGTTTGAAATAAAAAAATTGATTATAATACTCAATATATTTTTTTAAATATTGGGATTGAAACTATTTTTAAAATTAGCAATAAATTGCGATCATTTCAGACTTTTTGTTTGAATAAACTTCATTTAAATTATAGCTTCATTCTTTTTATACACATCGACAACATTAGGGGAACGCACAAAATTTAAACTGAATTTGTGGTTCAATTTCTCTTGAATCCATGAACCTATTGTTCGAATATCATCCAGTAACTTCGTTCTTTGTTATATACATAAGTAAAATAAGAAAACAAAAAGTAAGATTTTACTCAGAAAGCGATGTGGAGTGAATCGTTGAAAGACGAGAATGTTTACGTAAATTCAGATTTTTCCTTATCATTTCTGAACATTCCCTTTTTTTATTCATTAAGATATCTTAATTTTAAGAGAAATTACAGCAATTTATATGGTACTATTTGTTTTACTCTTCTGCGAATATTTTTTCAAAGGCTGTTTTTTGTTGTTGTGATTTCCATAATTATCACTTATTACCATATTGTACACATGGGTATCGTACGGATCTGATTAGGGCAGTTGTCTTGATTAAACATGGTAGATCATACGAAGTCAACAATCTACCGCAATGTGGTGTCATGTTGTAGACGCCAAATAGCGCCACCTACTGTGAGAGTAATTGAAAAATCGTGAAGAAGAGATAGAGTCATTAGAAGAAGACTGAAAGAGGTTGGATTAAACGTCCACAAAACTAGGATAATCATCGATTGGCGAGAATGAACTTTGCGAAATGTTCTGTTTACAGATGAGACTCGATTTTGCTTCACCTTATTTGATTGAATAGAAATTGCAAAAACAGCTTTTACAAAGTTAAATAAGTTAATAATCCGTCGAGAAGTCCCCCTAAGCCTTAGATTGAGGGTGATAGAATGTTATATTTGGCCAATCCTTTTGATGATGTGGAGTCGTGAGCTCCTTAAACAGAATAGAAGCAATTGAAATGTAGCTGTTGCGCAGACGTCTGCGGATCCCACGGACCGAGCACATGACAAATGAAGAAGTACCGAGGAGAGCGGGTGTGGAAAGAGAACTGATGGCGGTAATTAAACAAGGAAAAATATCTTATTTGGAACACATCCTGCGAGGACCGAGATATTCAACTTTCGAGCTCATACTGACGGGAAAGATCGAGGGAAGGAGATAATTACTAGCTACGAAAGATAAAAGACTGGTGTGGCATTTAAGGTGCGGCAACAATTTTTCGTCGTGCAGAAGAGGGGTGCCTTCAGATAATAGATTAGAAGTTTTGGACAGGAGAACACCTAAGTGCTGCAAAGTGTATGGTACTTGAAGAAGATTTGATTGAAGAGAGACTATACTGTCGAAGTGAACGGAACAGAGCGAGCAATTTATCTTTACTCCTACTGTATCTTCTCAGCTTCTGTTATGGTATGGTGTGAGATTTTCTTGAGGGTACGAACAGATTAAGTGAAAAATAGATGATGCCTTGGATAGATTGTAGATATCGTAATGTAAACGATTTTCAGAAATAATTTGACATGAATATAATGCGTATGCTCCATAAAGTGCAAAAAAGAGTAATTGGCAGCTGAACAAATCGAGATTTGGGATCATCTTACTTAGCAGATATATTCTCAACATGGGAAGTTTGTTGATAACGCTGATAGGAACACGTGGAGGAAGGCATACAAAATATTGTGCAGAACTTAATTAAATGAGAAACTGATATTTTGAATAACAATTTATTTCAATTCATCCTTAAACTATATGAAGTGATGTTATTTCTTCCAAAATTGAGATGTTTTACAAAAGAATTGCTTAGAAAATATAAAAGGAGATACGTATGGTCATTAGAATCTATCAAAAATTTACACAGGATGTTGTGAATAGAAGCTCTCTCATTCTTTTCGTTCACCTCTGTATCTATAACATAAAACAAGGTGACTAAGGACATCATCTAAGGAAATATGCAACAATTGCTAGACTGCTAAAATTATTCAAAGGGTTAGGGATAAATCGAAGTAAAAACTTTAGATTTTGTTCGTGGCACTAATTTTAACGGTTTATTCTTACTGACATGATTCAGTATTCAATAAAAATATCTATGAGTAAATACTGATTGTCTGTATCTTGTCTTTTATCAGTGAGATAAAGATACAATAACATTTCTATAGTTAAGACTCTGGATCTCTAATTTTATTACCGAAGGAAACAAACCAACGATTTTTCAATGAATTAATACGATTAGAGCATGCCGTCAATATGCTAAAATTGTAGAACTAAGCGGCAACATAGCGAAACTTGACATAATCAATAGAGACACACTACACTGCCTTCAAATATTTCACTCCCTTATTTGTATTTATCCCTTGAAGGATTTCTACGGTTATTTTCGGAAGAGCTACTTTGCAAAGTTGGAAATTTTTCGAGTGGTAATTGATTTCGCATTTTTTAAATTTTCGTACTACTAATCTCATACAGAAATATCCCGAAACAGGTGGCAGTATTTGATAGTAATAAAGGCTATCGCGTATTAATTTGCTAACGACCAGAGGTGCTGATGTAGAGTGAGGTCATGGTATGTTTGGGAGGCTTGATAATAATGAATAAAGTGAATATTTTACCCCAACCAAATTAATAATGGCAGATATTTAGTTGTTAAGTGCAGTATCGTCAGAGGTGTAATACAAGCCCTCTGTTGTGAGTGCCGTGATCTCTGCGAATCTTTGATAACCACTGATTTAAGAGAGTTTCCCTTATGGAAACTTTTTTGTCGGACAAACCACTGTAGCAGTTTCAATATTTTTCAATTGTTCTTTCACAGTGATAGGAACTGATTTATATCTAAATGTTCTAATAGAGGTATTACTTTGTATAAACCCGATACCATTTTAAGGTGGCTATAAAACCGAAGGTTAGCTTCAACTCTAATACTAATATACATATTTGTTTATTTGTCTATTAATAAACAAATTCAGCCTCCTACAATTCGTTTTAGATTTCTCTGTAAATTATTCTGCAATTGTAATGTATTTGCATAAAAGTTAACTTTGATTCTTTTGCCTACAGTTTGATGTATTGTAACAAAAAGAAACAATAGGATTTATTGCAGGTTTCAAATAAAAAAATTTTGTGTTTTCTCTGCCGGACCCTTAATTTATAATTATACTACGTGCTTTGCCTTGTATATATTTTTAATTTCGTATTTAACAAATCGAATATCAAATATAAAGGGGCCAAGGATTGTTATCCCGTAATTCACTTAATGCAAACATATATTTGTGGTTTATGTTTTTGTATACTATTATACATTTATGAATGAAACTGCTTGTCAAGAAAGTTTTATGTTAGCATCCATGTTATTCAAATAAGTATGACATATTCTATACTTTTAACTATATTATGTTGCTGCAGATTTTAAGGATAAAAGTTCCATTGAATAGTTTACTCTCGAAATATTAAGAGAATCCGAGCTGGACAAACTTCATGGAATCGACATAGAAACTTATAGCGCCGAGAACTATAATGTAGATTCTTTAGATTCAAGACGTTTCCTGATGTGGTTGATAACAACTAATGTTTTATTATTGGGCTAAGCAAGAAATAGCTATAATGTATTGCTATATTTTGCATTTTAATATTATAGAGAGGCCAACGTTTTGGTGGAATTTAGTTCTTAGTTGATATACTCTGAAGAATTATTTTAACCTGGTGAAGATATAGTCTGAATAAATGTATCATAATAATATAGTAGAGAGAGATGCCGAATATATCGAATCGCAGCCATCTACTTCTGACGTGAATCAGGTAAAGGATTCTGTCGTCCAAAACATTCATATCCTTCAAAAAGCCAAACTGGGCCAGAAGTAACAGATACAAATCGTAAGACTCGACGCGTCGTAAAAAAACCTTAGGTTGTTGTAGCGTACAACAAATGGAAGACAAACGTAGATTATGGAATCAAATAGTTTTCACAACCATGCGCAACGGATAAAATGGTATAAGCTCTGCAAGTATCAACTGTTGGATCCTGTCCAAACCACGAATTCAAATAGTTGTATTTCGAGAAAATATGGCGGTAGAATTGTTAAATATGCCAGGACGAGTTCTGCAGGATATATCACGATTTCCTAAAAGTTTCTATCGTCAACAGTTAATGCTGACGATGAGCGATTGTTTACAGTTATTCTAGTAAGTATCCCAAGCAGCCATAACGATGTTTGAAATGTTTCAATATTAACCCTTAAACAGGAACACTGGTCTATTAGGCACGGTTCATTTCTTTTCGCCCCAGTAGAGCTCGCACTGTTTCACTGTTAGGCCTGAGGTTCTAGAAGAGTCTCGGTGTGTTTCCAGTAGAAGTAGAAAGTGCATAAGTTTTCGAATCCACCAACCTCCGTGCTCAAAGATACACAGGGTCTCACAAGCCGGTATTCTTGTTAAGATAAGTGACTACGCTGGTCTGTCATACCGACATTGAACTGGAATTAGACAAAAGAGATAAAAGCTCTTTTTGACTTAATGCTTCTTTCATGCATTTACAAGTTGTCCAGATGATCTCTAAAATCCCTGTTTTCCATTCGTCCCACTAGCAGACCTATATACACGTCGTTATGTTGGAAAAGAGATGCATTTTTTAATACAGGCGTTGTATTTTGATGACTCTTCAACCCGTCCTTCAAGAATTTTGGAAGACTCTGCTGGAGCCATTTCTGAAGTATTCGATAAATTTATTGAAAATTTCTATTCCTATTCCTATTGAAAAAGAAACCGGCCAAGTACGATATCAAAATAATGTGCTTGGCTGATGCTAGAAATTTTTATCTTTCGAACGCTTTTTACCAGTTTTAATTGTTAGTTATCTTTTTTTAGCTTTTTTATTTCTTAAAAATCTCTTCTTAAAAACACAATATTTGAGTCAGAAGAATAAATAACGTTATTGAATTCATTGTCATCAAATTTTAATTTTTAAGATTTTGTTCGAACCAAGTATGAATGTTTTCCAAGGGGGCACGCTTCGAGGTTAGTATAGAAGTAGTATGGTAATATCATTCTTATTTAAACGACGTGGACTGAAACTGTTCGAAGACTATAATACATATATGAACGACGAAACTCTTTGAATAAACTATATTATCATACATGAATGAATAACGTGGCATGCAATGTGTTATAAAACTAAACTATTCAATTGCTTTTAGAGATGTTTAGAACACGATAAGAAAATACGTAGATACGTGAAATTATAGATTTAGTTTTTATTATAATGCATAAGTATTTACCTCAATCACTCGATTCCGTAAATCGATTCAATAAATTGCTGTAGAGTGAAATTCCAATAACCAAGTTTCTGGTTTTTCATTTTTATCTTTTACAAAAAAACATTTTTTTCCATGAAATTTGGTGAAAACTCAACTTTTTATGTCCCAAACACACTGTAATTCATTTGATACAATATATTTATTTTTTCACCTTATTTTGACCTAATATTGAAAAATTACCCCAGTTTTTAATCAAAAGTTCTCCTATCAAAATATCAACTTTTGTTTAAAAGTGAGTTTTTGTTCGTTGAAATCTCTACTTTTTGGTGATCACTTTGGTAAGTTTTCTCAGAAAAAGCAAAAAAAAAAACGAAAAAAAGTCACATCGAAATTTTTTTTTTAATAATTATGTACAGTTTTCATATATTTATTAAAATAAACACTTATGTTTATCAATGTAACATAGAATCTCAAATTTAATAAATAACTTAAAATTGTACAAAAAATTAGAAAAAATTTGGCTTTTTTCGTTTTTTTACCTTGTCTGAGAAAATTTACCATAGTTATGGAAATATTTTTTTACCCTATCAATAAGTAAATTTTTCTAAGAAGAAAACCTCCCCGAAGTTGATATTTTCGATTGAAAATTAGAGCACTTTTTCGATATTAAATAAAAATAAGATGAAAGAATAAATATTTTAACTCAAATAAATTACATTATGTTTGGGACATAAAAAGTTGAGTTTTCACCAAATTTAAAAAAATGTTTTTTGGAAAAGATAAAAATAAAAAACAAAAAACTTAATTATTTCAATTTTTCACAAAAATCTTGATATTTTGTGAAAAAAGTGTGAATAGAAAAGTTGTGGATCTTTTTATTACCTACAACTTTACTACTCAACTTTTTTCTATAGGAGTTTTGAAGGAAACAGAGATAAACCGTTTTTTATCCTTAAAAACTCACCTCTTTTCCCTCCCCGAACTTAGATTTTTCCTTTAATTTTTATTATATTTCTCTATTCACCAATAGGTTTCATCCTACTATTATTTTTTTTGGTTTCCAAAATTATCGATCCTGGTCTAATTATATTGTAGAACGTATATTCTAGTGATAAATACAATGTGAGGTTATGAAATGTAACAAGTATTTTTTCCTTTTAATAATTGGTGCAGCTCCTGGTTCTTTATTGTAAGGCGTTTCAAGGATATTTAGGCTGATGTGTATCGATTAATTGAAATTACCTTAAGCCTGCATTACGAAGTTAACATGGCAGTTCAAAGAAATTTCCACTCTTTAACTTTTAATCGTCGTCGTTAATCTTAGAAATCGTATAAATAGATTGTGGATTGTATTTACAAATGTCGGTAGACTTTTTCCATTGAAGCATGCATGTATTGATTAGTTTTGAAAAAAAGAATTAAACGACTTATCTTTCTATTATTTTACACAGAAAGTTGACAAACTTCACTTAAATATTGCTTTCTATAATAACTAATAACCATCATTCAAGGAGACATACGGTAATAATCATATTTCTGTTTTTATCAACAACATCCTCCTCTTTACGTATATTTTCGTGGTTTTCTTGAAAAAATAAGAAAAATTTGGGGGGAGTAGTGCAGTGTGTCGTGAACATACAAGAAAAAACTACTTATATACACTCTCCACCTGAATCAATAGAGTTTTATGTTCCCTATATTAATTGACTTTAAGGTAAACGTAACATGTTTTAAGTGACAAACCCCTAAATTGGGACCAAGAATATTCGCTATAATTGTGCGTTAGTTCAGATAAACATTGAAGGTAAAAAGAACATAAAAGTTAATTAACGTTAAGTCTTATTACTTTTGAGTAATAATATTTAATAAATAATATTTCCAAGCGACGTTTTTGTTCATTTATCCTTCCTACGCTTCTAAATAATTCGCCTAGGATTAAACGAATATGGCAATATACGTCTTAACGCTTATTTGATAAAAGTAGTTGAGTTAATCATATTTATGAAACTGGAATATATAATAAGCCTGAAAGATATTATAATTCAACAAATACAGACAACATTTCAGATTATGTCATCTGTAAATGAACACTTTGTGACATTTTTCAGTGAATAGCTTTTGAAGTTAGTCGAATAGAACAATTTAAAATTCAATGTTTCATTAACTGAATGAGAAGAAATAACATAAAAGATGAATTACCTATCAGACTTATTAAACACAATAAGATGTATGACGGAAATGAAAACTTGAGGAAACTTCTGTATCCGACCAAATAAAAAGAGGAATAACTTTTTTAGAAACTTACATTTCTTACAAATGAAGCTTTAAAGTTGAAATTTGTACCACAATGTGGAAATTCGTGGAGAAAATTATGATTCTAAACCCGATTCAAACACAACACAACTACCCCGTCGATTATATGACCATGCAAAACGCAGACATCATCTATTATGTCTGCTGCGGTAGAATTATGATCGACATAAGGTTTGTTCTCACAGAGAATCTGCAAGCAATGTCTAGACGAAAGTTTTGTTTTCCAACTATGATAGATATGATGATTTTAAGTTCCATTTTCTCTCAATAATTCTTGCATAATCTCTATTTTTTTCCTTTTGCTTCAATTTTTAGTTTTTGAACTCTTAGAATATAATTTTTTCTAAGTTAAAACTACTGACGTCCGGATAATAACACCGTTTGTCTTCAAAATAACTTCTATTGAGTTGGGATAGAAAAGATTTGATTTTCGACCTTTACGTTCCAGAAAATCTTCCCCAATCAATGTCTAGGTAGTTATATCCGACGGAATCGTTCATTATTTCTACTACGCTTGCTCCGGAAAATTTGCAAGCAAATACTTTTGTCAATTGAAAGACCATGAGTGAAAGCCCAACTTTGTTCAAGCAATTAGAAATTTTGGTATAAACGCGGAACACTCGTCACGCAGAAACCTCACTAATTTGATTTTTTGTAACACTACATTAAAAAAATATAGACTTGATATTATTTCTATTGATTTCTGGCAAAAATCATCGACATAAGGTCGAAGCATTTTCCTTCTACAATCAGAGGTAGTTCAAAAATTTCAAGAAACATTTGAAGTTAGCTTCTTCAATGAAACCCAGAATTATCTACTAAATCCAATACCAGAACCAGCCACAACACTGAGTCTTAAAAAATAAGATAATTGATGTGTATGATTACTTTGAAATATTACGTACCTATTTTAAAAAGCTGATAATGGTAAGTCAGAATCTGGGAAGTATGAAATTGGAACATATTTAAATGAAACCATGGCAGACAATTCTGAGAAAATACTTAATTGGTGGAGAAGACTCGTGAATGTCTACCAGTCATTATGGAAAATGGCTATGGATTATGTTGGGACGCCAGCAACTTATGTACCTGCGTAAATGCTATTTTCAAGAGCAGTTTCAACAATAAAATAGGCTAACCATTGAATCTATATGAAGTCTTATATATCTCAATTCATAGCTTATGAAATCTGACTTAAAAATGTGATAAATTTTTTATTTAAAATCTAGTTTACAACTTTGGTTTAAACAAGATTATCATATATTATTTGGAATTCACATTTCTGTAAATCATTCTAGAAAAATGTGTTCATTAAAACATATTATGTTAAAATATGTTTTTCACAAATAAATACGTTTTAGCATTTTCATTGTTAGTCAAGGTACTTCAAGATTTCTTGTTTTTTCGCAAGAAATCTTGATATTGACATAAAATATCTTGTCCTGGTTTGAAATATGAAATTTCGTTCTAATTTTTTGAGCCCTGCTTTCTAAGAAATAAACCTCTTCTCAAAATTATTAATATATGTCAAAACATACAGAAAAAATACATAAATATGTCATAAATGTACTGGTTCAGAAGCGATCAGAGCTTATTGAAATTGGATGAATTAGTGTTATTACCAACATTATTAAATGCTATTACAGTTTTTACGAATCTCCTCAATTTTTCATGCATGTTTGGCAATGTTCTGGTTTGAACATCCAAAATTATTTTAGTGTCTATGAAGACACGTTAATTGTGGTCTCCATTGCTGCTAAAGAAAGCCACACACTATGGTCTCCCCGCACAGGTCAACCGAATGAGTATTAAAGTACAAAAAACTGCACAGGTCGGTTCTCCCAGGAATTTCCTGGGAGAATAGACCTTCAGAGCATGGCAACCATAATGGTACATAAATTTAAATTCTCTTACCCTCACTTGAATTACTTTTTATCTAAAATAGCAAAGTGGATAATGCATTTGCATTGGACGTGAAATCTCATCTTCTGGTGAAGAAATATTCTTTTGGTCTTCAATTGAACGTAACTTTATAAATGAGACAAATTAACGTTGTGAAAAAAGGTAGGCTAATTGGTTTATATGTAAGGAATATCAAAATGTATGGAAAAAATACATATACTTTTTTTAGAACGATTTATTTTTCTTCTCAAGAGAATAAGGTTAATACAGAATTATTTTCAGGGTTACAGTTGATAATATAACGTAACAATTTCAATATTTTTAAGAAAAACCCTACTATGTGAGCAAAAAGCCGATAATCACTGAAATTAAACCGTTACCAAAACGTTTTAACATGCAAAAAAACTTCCTACAAGATAACGATATTTTTTCAAATCAAATGTACGGTATAAAACAGAATAAACGGTAGTAGACTGGAGTTATTTCCTTTTAATACTAACTTGACAGAAAACTATATTTAATTTTGTATATATGGACCAATAATATGCACAACGAGCAGATTAAGCATTACGATTTTCAATGTTCATGGCGAATAGAATTTGGCTTTTCATATAAATTTTGTAATGAAGTAAATTATGTTTCATATGACTCACTAACATCGTCAAACTTGTTTGACCCCCCTCGTAAATTTTTAAATGACATACTCATCTCGGCACTTAATTTTTATTTATTTCACAATTACTACAAAGCTTAAAAAGTCGTTCATATTAGAATTTAATGTGCTTAAGCAATTGTTCTGTTTTTCTTTATACCTGACAATAGGATTTCAGTGTTCAATAGAACAAGAATAGTGGCTTTACATCACGAGGGTTTGCCGAATCATCGCATCGCGGATAGTCTATGGATTCCACGCGCTTCAGTTATCCAATTAGTGCGCATGTACCAGTAAACTAACAGTGTTGAATGGAAATCGAGTCTCAGCTATCCGAACTAATTTTAAAACAACGTATGGCCGATTTATTTTCAGTACCACATTACGGCAGAAACTTACTGGAATCAATTTGCCTTTTAGGGAATCATTGAGTGTACCCAAGTTACTTCTCAAACATATAAGCCTTCGTCTATGAACCTAGAAACTGGCTTTCAAGTCATGAAGTGAAAAAAGTATTATCCACTCAGCGTGAACCTAAAATGCGAGTGTCAAGCCTCGTGGAAAAAATTCCTCCTAGCTTTCGGCATATGGCTGATAAATATCCATTGTCCATCGATGCCCCTGTCAAGAAGAACGCAACCCAACAGCCGTGCTCCAAAAATTATTGTTGAAAGAAGATATATATAAAAAACTACAAAATAATAATAGTAATGTGATAGACAAAGCAAAACATTTTGTTGTGTAATGTCGCACTGAAGAGATATATCCTCATTTTTTCTCCCCAGATAGTCATGTCGTTCTCAATCAAATCCATATTTGTTGGTTGGTATTATTTGTTCTAGTTGTTTTAGACTAGCTATTGCTGATATTTTTTTGAGAATTTTGCAGTCATTCATGATATATTAAGTTCCTGGTTTTCAATAGTGAGACATGTGACCATGCCCCTTAACTAATTGTGTTGTCTTCTACTTCAATGTCGGTTGCAATATTTTCACTTTGCTCATTATATTAAAAGGTTTTCCTACTCTTCTAAATGTTTTCCCATTGAATCTGCAATGTCGCGAGTTGTAATATTGCTTTTTGTGTTTTCATTTCTTTCAAGTAAGTGGCGACGTATCCTTTTTTCGGATGAAGCCATATTTAATTTGGTTAATCGCAGACACAGAGTTTGGAGAGGCCAGTGCAAGTATCAGAGACTATGTTTTGCCATAGAATTCGTTCCATACCAAAGGAACAATGATGTATTGGGGAGTCGACATGCATTCCAGGCACTTTGACAGGGGATAAATATTTTCGAAACATTATTGAACCCATTATTTATCATCCCCAAATTGATTTTCATGGATAGCAATGCTAGGTCCTATTGCACAAGTAGATTACAAAGTACACTAGAAATTCACAATATTCAAAGATTGCCGTGGACAAAAAAATGGTTGCACATGAATTTGAATGAGCATATGTGGGATTTGGTGAGACAAGCAATCTCTAATAGATATATTACCACCCTTCAGGAACTCACACTCGTGGCCCAAGATGAATGGAAGAACAACCCCATGAAATAAATATTAACGAATTTTGCTCTGAAGTGCTCTTCTTCTAGAATTCAAATGTTGGTAACTATTTAATTATGCACCATTATTTATTTGCATCGGGGATCAAAGAATTTTATCGATGTGTGTTTTTATAGAACGAGTTCATTTTATTCTTTTTTTTTTGTTTTTATCTACTTGCTGATCTATTTCTAAATTGAAATTATATTCGATTCTAGATGTTGAGCCCTAATTATATGAATTTTAATTTCAGGGGATTAGAATAACAATTTTATAACAAATTTTCGAACTCTGTTTCACATATTGTGAAATATTAAATTATGCAATTTGCTACTTTGTTGCTTGACATTTGACCCTATTTGGAAAATTAATGTTATATCGTTTCAAAATTGTATTTTCTAAAGTTACAGTATGATTTTCTGAGTTGTTATACTTTGCATTTATTTATTTAAGTATATCTCGATGCTCTTTGGTTTGGAAAATAATATATACCTAGTGTTCATTTGATTTTCTGGTAATCTTTAAATCTCTAAATTCGATTAATCTATCACTTTTTTTATTAAATTTAACAAAGTCAATTTGAGCTTTTTGATGTAATTTTGAAATAAGCAACTTGCTCATAATTGTTTTTTGATAATAGTATAATCATCCTTCATTTAGTTTAGTTAAGGCTCAAAATTTTTTCGGGAAAGATTTCTTTTTGCCACTATTACCACGGAATATGAAATTGGTATACCGTAAAGGTAAATGCGTTTAAATTTGTCCCACCAAAAGAAAACTTTACCATTATTTGCGTTGTAATAGTTGTAATAATTATTCTGGCCACGTTTATTCTGACGAATACGGTATATATCTATATTACGAAAGTATTAAAAATATGAATTTCAATCGATAACCTCAACAGGTAAATACTTTCATGGCTGGATAAAACTCCAAATGGATTCTCGTTTCGTTAACATTTTTCCATATATTTTCCTTTGATCAGCGAAAAGCATATAGTATAAGCTCCCCTTTTATCAAGAATGTCGTATCCGCAATGAGAAATAAAAATATGGGATCATGAATTTTGCAAATTTTATGTATTCAGCAATGTAGGATTGAAATAACGAATGGTATCGCATACGTACGTCATATGAGAAAAATATCTTTTTTTATTTCCAAGCAAAGTTAATACATTTATTACTCTATTGATAATAACTATTAAATTCGTTCCTAAAATTTCAAGATACTCGATTTTCATAACAATCTAATTTATATTTCCAATTTTTTTAAAGATTTAATCTACTATTTCGTGTTTGTTACAATTTCCAATTAACCACCTTGAAAAAATAAGTAAAATTTGGAAAATAGCTGCATCAGACTCCGTCAAACAAACACAAAACAGAGCAGGTTTCAAAATTAAAACAAACGAATAATATTTCCAGAATTTTGACTAAAACATAGAACGAGATTTAGAGTGCTGTAAAATATTTAACAAATGTTCAAGGACTTATTAGAAACGATACTTCTATTTGATATCTTTCAACAAGTTGAGTCGTTAATGGTTAATAACAAGAAATAATTCATTTGATAGAACAAATGTATGGTTGTCAGTTTCATGCATGAATCGAGAAACATATGTGCCACAAACTTTGTCTACCTTTGGTAGTGGAAAATTCGCCATTGGATCTAATTCGAATCCAAAACATTTTTTACAGATATAAGTTCATGATATTTTCTCAATTCTATTCAATTCCCAAAGCAAAGGTGCTTGACACATCCCCAAATAACCAATGTATCCTTTACGTAACAGGAAAAACAAAGCTCTAGAGAAACTGACCCTATATCATTTTGGATTTCGGCAATAGAATAAATTAACAAAATACACGAAAATATGGAAAAAAAGTTCAGTCCACTTATTTGATTTACAAGCATTCTAAGTCCTGTTGTATGTTTAAAACTAAAGATAACTTTGGACTGAAAATGAAATTCTGATGCAATTGAACATGTTTTTTACAAATGTCAAAAAATGGTAAAGGTCGCGCATTGATGACAGTGTGCAAGTATACTATTTTGTATATTAATCTTTATGGACTGAAATCGAATTAAAACTCAAGAAATCATTTGTATCTAAATGTTGAACAATAAACAGATCAGGCAAATGCAGCTCGTGATATTGTAGTTTCCTGTGCTGGAAGACTGCATTCTTAAATTTGCAATTACTATAGATGTGATAGTACTTGATACAGAAATTATAATTTTATAATTGAAGAGTCTTCTAGATATTTTTTGATGATCAAAGTCGTAGATTCCCATTCCCAATGTCGCCTCAAAACACATATAACATTTCCGCATTAGCAATAAATGCATCTGAAGACTTTACTGTTCGGCTATCAAGCTAGGTACATTTTTATTGCAATTTGAAGTTTGTAGAAATAATTTTAATTGCAGGTAGTGCGAGAAATAATCGACTAATTCGGGTATTGCATAAAAAATTACCATTATGAGGAAAATTGAGGAATATAAATCCAGAAATTTGGAAAAAACTATCCATCGAAATAAAAAACTGACTTATTTCATAAATTCTGTGTCGTAAAAATAATTTGGATACAATTTTTTTCCCAGGTTCGTTGCTGAATACTATATCACAGGATTTTGCATCAGCTCAAACGTTAACGACAGCAGGAAAAGGAAGCAATACTTGTGGATAGTATAAAAATGCACGTGTCTATTTTCTTTGACGTTCTTGGAGGCACACCAGTTAGAATTTTCATTTCCCTACTTTCTTGTGCCCACGATCGGTACCCATGATTAATGGACATTGAAAATGCCTAAAATTTCGCGATAAAATAAGATAATTTTGACGTCTTCGAATAATCTTTCGTTATACAAATAGACTGTAAACCTTAATTTTCAGTTAAAAAACATTGACAAGTACCATGAAAATTTTTGAATATTGGAAAAACTGTTGGATGCGTCTAAATCAATGCCAATGTTCAATATTCACCATTTGACATTTTTAGGAAATATACTTGGAGAAAATGCAAGTGAGACTTTTCTGACTAATCAATGAAACGAAATAAGTATACGGTATGGAAAACAGAGAAAATAATAAAAAAAGAAACCTTTCGCTGATGATACTAACCAAATTAAATAAGATAAAAGTAGAAGTTTCGAAGTGTTTGGATTGAAAAACGAAGTGGTTATACAGTTGCATTAAAAATTTCAATTTCCAGTGGTTACAGGGATGAGAATATAAATACTACTCGGTGTGCTATGTATAGCTTCCTAGTTACAGAAAAAATAATTTTTATTATCTTTCATACTATTATGAAAATTAAGTTTTTTCTAAATAAATTTTATGATACGAGTGACATTTTAAACAACTTGTATTTGAGGAAAGGAGATATTGATCTTGTACATTCCGTAATCAACAAAAACAGTCTACGCTGAGGAATAGAGCGTGGATTTAGTGTTTAAATCGCGATATTAGTTTCTAAGCTTATTGGTAATTCTGACTAGATTTTGATAAAACTAAATACCCAAAGGGTGTTTGTACAAAAAATCAATAATTAAAATATAAAAAAAAACACATATAATAAAATAAAATGAATCGATAAATTTAATGTCAAAAAAAGCAATTTTTTTATAGGTTTGAGCGCACTTCTTCGAATTTATCGTCAGTATTATCGTTAATTTTAAAATATGGTTTAAACTAACAAATTCCAAGTAAATGAAGATACGTTATAGAATTGATAAATTGGATTAAAATGTTATTCTTGGTCCCAATTTCGTACTACTTCTGGCGATTGCCTTATCACTAAGAAGTTCGTTACCAGAAAAAGATGTGTTGTTTAAATTCAGTCTTACCGAAAAACGTTAGCTTTCAACTCAGCCATACTGAGAAAACTGCCTACATAAATTTCAAAAACTACTATACACTACTAATACTAGTGACTATGATAAGAAAAAAATCACACATGCCTATACTAGTTATATAGGATTTTGCATATTTGGGCCCAAGGAAGATTGTTCAAAAAAGTTTTTTTTTAAACATTACACAAGCTTCAGTAAGGAATATCAATTACACTTATGTCTAGGTACAAAAGTACTATATAGAAAGGGATAGCTGCAAAACAGCAGTGCCGTGCTTATATTACCTACCGTTCACTCGGGGGGAAATTGAGGATAGAGAGGAGGCAATAAATGTGTAGAACGAAAAGATGAAACTCCACGTTGCGATTCAAATTTTATTAAAAAGGCCGTTGAGCTGCTATTCAATCCATATTTTATTTAGAATAATTCTATATTTTAATCAATCAATTTATTCCAAGAACTACTGCTATTATTTTTTGAATACTCAACTAATCAACGTGGTTCAGAAAATATAAACCATAAACATTTTCAGAATTTTTAGGTATTAATAATGATTTAATCTGAGAAATACTATGCTGAATAGTTTACTGAGAAATTAAAAGAAACAGTTGGCTATTATTGGAAAATGAGGAATTGTAATGTTCGCAGAATCACTTCAATGTGCTATGAATATATTTTCCGATTCAACTGTTTCTGAAACTCTCATATTTCAATATGGGAATGTTATTTCAAATTGGGTCCGTCTGCATATAAACGAAATTTATTTATCTACTATCATTCAAAAAATTAGTCAATTTGTTTAAAAGATCAATTTTTTTAGTGTTTGAAAATCGTATGTAAATATTTCTATTTCCATTATTAGTAATTATCAAAGCATCGTCACTAATTGAAAGATAAATCTCGGGTAAACATTTTCATTTTTTTTTAAATCTATCTCAAACTAGACTTGTAATTTAGTCAAGTATCGAGTCTACGAATACTAACAAAGTTGGATTCTCTGGAACCGTTGGTTATGTTCATACACGATTTGACGCGCGTTTCGATAACCAACTTACCGTCATCAAAGACTAAAAGTAATGTTTACCTTCAGTTATCGTCTTACGAAATTGTAAACAACGCTATATAAAGATAAATTCTACATTCGATCTCTGAAGACGATAACTTATTTCTCGAAACGCGCGTCATATAGTATAATTGAGAGTGTTAGTATAAACAATGTGTTCAATACGAGTACTAACAATAACAGTTTAATCAAATATCAAATTGATATCACAATTGAGGAGAAGTGACTTATAAAGTATTTTATAGGCCAACCTACATAAATGGTTACGCATTTTTCAAATATTCAGTAATAATTAATAAACTCATTAGAAGATAATCGATTTAATCTCTCACCATTTCAAAATCAAAAAATAAGTAAGTTGACTGGTCTATTTTCAAACTAGTTAAATGAAAAAATTGAGAGTTCAAGGTAAAGGAACTTTGTCAGTATATTTCATTCAACCCAAATGTGTCCGAGTGATTGTAGTTTATATTTTCTTCAACGGTAGATACTGTTAAAAGTTGTAATGTAAGTAGTAAGTAACTGATAAAACTAAGTTAAAATTAACTTTAAATAGTTTTTTCTTCTTCAAATGCATAATTTCATGTTTGATAGAAAGAAATTGATATCTCGTGTCTAGTTCGGCATCCAGTATCTTGCTCAATATTCCATTCCACACAAATACATGACAAAAAACATTTAAAGCCTCTGCGAAAAGCTTCAGATATTTATCACGAACCCTACATCAATATCCTTGCTAGCATTCCAATCGAGTTAGCTTAAGATGGTCAAATGAGAAACGAATTCTATTGATGCAATCAGTTCTTCTTTTATATATCCTGTAAAACCCCAAGTCGGCGCGAAATTGTATAGATTGAAAACGGCACTTAGAAAGCTGGTTTTACAGATTTTACATCGAGCAAACATTTTATTATGTCAACCGCACCTGGGTTTTATTAACTTTTCAGCGAAGTGTGTTCCACTTTAATACATATATTCATTTTATTATTGCTACCGGCGGAGATCTACCGGAGGCTTTGTTTAACGCCGGAGCTCCGCGTAGCACACTTTGAGTAACTCTGGATTAAGTGATTCCTTCCTAGGAATCTTATCGCAGAAACAATTCCATAGCCGCGCTGATAGGATTCTTGTGAAGCGGGGAGCTAAAATGTAATATTGATAGAAATCTGTCCAAGCGCTATTTACATTAAGAAGATGCCAGTGTCCTCCAGTTTCTTTCAATAACACAATCTATCAGCACTTAATATTTAAGAATGCATTACGACTCAAGACTCACGTGGA
Source organism: Diorhabda sublineata (assembly GCF_026230105.1). Lineage (NCBI taxonomy): Eukaryota > Metazoa > Arthropoda > Insecta > Coleoptera > Chrysomelidae > Diorhabda > Diorhabda sublineata. The sequence goes on from NC_079484.1 coordinate 9,906,921, forward strand.
TTGAACATATACTTAAGAGACGAGAGCAAATTGACTTAAGAACAAAAGACGTGTAATTATTTCTCGGAAGAAAATAAAAATTGGCCCTGACAACAAACTCCTAATTTACAAAATCATTTTAAACCCAGACATATGATAACAAACGTACTTTTCGTTCCAGATTCTTGACAAGAACTTGAAAATCTCCTAATCAAAGTACAAAACACTGCAATAGACTAGAATTGCACTCCAATTCTCTTCCCCATTTACTTTTAGTACCCCAATTGGACCAAAGACTCAGAAGAAACTGACTCGCTAACTTGAAAGATGGTTGAAGAGGTCCTATTACTAGATATGATCCCAACACGTCAATAGGAGCTAAACAGTTCACAATCCAATCAATTATAGAAAAAATTGTAAATTGTGAGTAATTTAGATACAAATAACATTTGATCAGTATGAATGAAAATAATCATACTGAATAGGATTTCCGAAGGAAATGTGGCAATTCAACGAAGAAGTGTTTGAAGGAGCCACATAACAAAATATGCAATTTAATGATGTAGTTACATTATGTAGTATTTTGATAAAAGTTTCCGAAGTTAATGTGCAATGGAATAATTACAATAATGAATGAAACAAAAGATGTTAAAACTTCGAATGGTGAGGTTGATGGAAGACAACAAATAAAATTTGAAAATATAACCAAACAAGTCATAAGTCCAGAAATATCTGTATATTATTAACTGTAATGAAAATTGCCTGTTACATCCCACCTAATGAAAATCTCTCATAAAAAAAGAACGCATGTTTGAAAGTCTTATCTGGAAAACGCTTCATGATAAACTATATTGTCAAATTATCATTCAAAATTTATGAAAACTATTTGATCGAATGAAGATTAGAGATTGGCTTATTCGATTGTCAATCTACCCAATATAATTTGTACGTAGAAACAATGAAGTTGCAAGGAACAATGTTACTTTCAAATTAAATATCAAAAATATCTTTCAACAGTTTCGTCAATTACGTGATCTCACAAAAGTGAAGTAAAATGCATCGCAGTATATGTAAAATGTTACTGACTTCATTGAAATTACCCCCAAACCTATAATGCATCTACATTTTACTGATGAAACTTCATTCCAAAGCGCTGAAGATTATATTTGGTAAATATCACATGCCTATGAATCGTCAATTTTTCTTCCTCTCAGTCTTCCAAAGATCTATTTTGAAATCATGATTTTCTTTTTACCATTGTGTTGTTTGACTTTAGATTAACAAGTTTACTGACTCGGTTGAAGTAGTCTGAGTGTTGGAGCGAACCAGCACTGTATATTTTTGTTTAAATACGTTCAACATAAATACTTGTATCCCACATTATGAATGTTTGAAGCAAACCGCGCACATAGAGAACTACTAGTCCAGTCAAATTAGATCAAGTGTGAAGTTACTTAGATTTCCAATAAGCTGAAAATCAGCAAAATTGTTTAAAATATAGTTTAAAATAAAATATGGTTCCCCATCATTCCCGTGTAAGGAAAAAACGTATCAATACTTTTTTTCCTACGAGCCACAATTTCTGAGATATAACGATTAAAAAGTAATAATCGTCATAATTTGCATAAGTATGCCACGTATACATCTGTAGAGTTAATGTATGTTAAAATATTTTTCTATTGGTCATTGTAACTTACGCTTAAAATATACATAGTTATAACTTATAGCATGTAAAATGAAACGCAGAAACCTTGCGACATCATGCATGTTGAAATGCTAAAAGTAAAAGTTCAATTGGCTTGAATTTTTTCGGGTATATTACCAAGTTCATGTGTGGTTATCAGCTAAACTCTACAGATTGAGGTTGGAAGTTGGTCAGCAATACATTAGAACCTGTTCAAACTAGATATGGTTGCAAAAAAGTCGGACACTTTGTCCAGGTCGGTCGAGCTATTATATTGAATCACCAACAGTGGAGGATCAGTTGACGCAACACTGTCGTCTTCTCAATTTTTGCTAATTTCAATTATTTATCAATAGTTGGAAAAAACGTGCAAAGTACACTACCTCATATGTGGCGTTGAAACGTGTGCATATTATGATGATTACAACTTTTTGAATCATTATATTTCAGAAATAATGGCTCGTAGGAAAAAAAGTATGGATACGTTTTGATGTAGATAATTTTATAATCTACAATTTTCGTCTGAAGTATTTTCATGATTTTTTTGACCTTTGATCTTCAATAAAAAATGTTCTATATACGAGAATGATAGAGAACTTCCTAATTTTATTTTTGATTATATTTTGAATAATTTCACTGATTTTCAGCTGGGTCGGAATTTATGTAACTTCGAATGTCTAAATTGACCGGACTATACAATGAATATTTGACGAAAGAAAATTACCATAAGTTTTATTAGCTAAGCACTTCATTGTGCATAACTCACTTGTTTACTGTACTCGAGTGTAATGCTAAAGATTTTGAGCAGTAGTTAATATTTCAGCTACTTAAGGACTTTTTACTCGATTAAACTAAGCGTTGTGAGATTTCATTCAATTAGAGAAGACCTAGGTATGATGGTTACCTGATAAATGGAAGTATTCAATAAGAATTTGAAATGGTTAATATGTTATCATGATCAAGGAAATCTATAACAGAATATACAATTACAGCCCCTAATAGCAATATATCACAATATGTTTATAACTCAGATTAATTGTTTAATTGTTGTTTGGTTTATTTTTTCAAGATAGAATTATGTACATTGAAATTCTCTTCATTAGAAAATACAACAGATTGGTTGAATTTACGAAGAATTTTTTTGTAATGAATTTAATAGCAACTTTAAGTTGACCGTTTTATTAAAATTTGTTTAATTCTCATCTTTTCATTCCACCAAAGAAAAGAAAATAAATAAAAAAACTAAGTGAAAACTGCAAGAATGGTATTATTAATTCAAAATAAGCATTTACAACAAAAAATCAAAGAAAAACAAAACAATGTACATTTTATTTAAGAACAAATTTTACCATTAAATTAAGATAACAACGGAGTTTTAAAAATGCAGTAATAATAATAATAATAAAATTGAGCGCCGTGTTGCACCGAGGTCATTCTGAGACTTCCGTTTCTCAAGGTGCCCATCCAAGGACGTCTACGAACAATAGAAAAAATATAGTGGCTCTAAAGAAGACACTTGAAAACAACATATACAACACTTGTCGGATGGGCATCGAGAGACGAATGGTCCGAAGTAACTGGGTGCCGCAGGGTTCTCCTCTCAGGGCTGGTTACTGGGATGAGATCGCTTAGCCCTTAAGACATTGCGAACCAATCGCCTCCGGTCTCAAAACACAACAATGATATAATTTAATAAAAAATAAGAAAAATCATTATAAAAAAACTTGGGGTATTGCTATCGAGATAAAACCACGAGAATAGGACAATTTTATTAACGTCAACATCGATAAAAAAATTGACATGTATTAATTTAATCACCTACATTATTTAATATTAAAAATATTCACTTAGCTTATCCCAACAGTCTTTGAATGCGAGAGAATTGAAGCACATTAGTTGTTTTGTTTCAAGTACACGTATATTATGTTGACATTATTTGGAAAAGAGCCTAAGCACTGAAACCATTAATCTACATCAAAGTAAACGTAGTTTCGGTCCTTATCGGATTATGTCAACATAATATAGCTGATAATTTAGTTCGTGTAAATTTGGCTTAAGGATTAATTACAATGTGTTTTTTTTTCTACAATTCCTCGCATAATAATTGGTTTGAATTAGATAAGTGGTCTAATATAATTATTACCTAAATAGATTCGTTCTACAATATATTTTTAGTACATATTTGGTGCGCAAATAAGAGGTTACGGTAGTTATGAAAATTGGTTTTGATATATTTCGTTCTTTCCAAATTTCTACTTTGTCACAAGCAAGGTTAGAAACAACAGTTGAGGCAGTGGGTTCATGGACAAAACACCAAGAAGGGAATGTAGATTCCATGATTCTCAAATAATAAGAAAGTGAAAAAACATATAATAAAAAGAGTGTTACTTCTACACGCCTTTACTGATTACGATGTGGAATATTAAATGAAATTTCCAAAAAATTTGAATTAGAATTAGTTCATCCAAGTATTAGAAGGTAGTTCAGTAACAAAAACTACGTCAGAACAAAATAAGAATATTTGAAACCAACAAAGGAGTAATATTAGATGAGGCATAAAGCAAGGTTCTGGAAAATGGCGAGTTATTATGGCCATATTAATGATATGGTCATATTTGCAGAGAACGAAGAAACGCTTAATCAGAAGTAGAGGGATGGGCGAAATGAACAAAGATACTGATTATTGAGGGAAGAAATTACACGAAGAGCTACCATAAACGAGAATCGAAAGAAACGCGAGATAATTTTAGACCCGAAGAAAAAAGAAACTCAAACCTCAAGTCTTACATCCGTAAGTATATAAAGGGGATTAAGTAAGTAAGTAAGTAAGTAAGTAAGTAAATATATGAGGTGGCAAAGTATAAATTCGAATAAAGAGTATATGAACATCGAATAACCTATTTTCAAAACTATCAAATGAATGTACCTACTATTTGAAGACAATATTCGAATTTACTTAAACGTAAAGTTTGCTCTAAATATAAAATATATAAATAAAATAAATAAAATATTGTCATGTGTCGGCAAAATAAAAACAAGAAAAAAAAACAAAAACGTGACCTAGGAAGGATTATCAGGTAGGGGATGATGTCTCGTGGTTTTTTTTTCGAAAGTAACAATACCTAACGCATTTGAACGAAAAAAATCTAGCTAAGTATTATAGTCTTGATATGGGGATATAGTTCCCAAAGGACGCGAATCCATGTAATTCTGAATTCGCACCCTATATCTTAAACTCGGCAGCATCAACAAACAAATATATTACTACAAAAAAAAACTACAAACTAAGTAAAAAAATAAGAGTTGGTGGAAATATGTAGTAGCATGCAGCACCACACATACACAAAAGTAACTAATTTTATGTGAATAACAAAACTAAAATTACGTAAACATAAAAACAAATGCCGACAACGGGTTTTTAATTTCCCGAGCGGCGGAAATGTGGGCACGGCACGTGGTATTTTATAGTATACAAACATCCACTAAATAGGAAAAATTGGAGAGAACAATAATAAAAATTAAACACTACGAAATTGAAAGTTCTCGGTTGACTAGGGTCCGTAACAACGCGGCATCCCGCTAACAACAAGGCGCTATTTCTAAGAACATACACAACATCATACACGCATATTAAAATAGATCATTATCATCGGAAACTGCTCAATTTAAATTACAACAATGGCCCAGGCACCATGCGATGCTTGGTTAACATTTCTAATCTGAATAATAATAATAATAATATCCCTGTTTTAAAAATTGATAAATTTGGTCATACAACATGGCAACAGGCCACCACAGTAGCGACTCTGTCCAGCTTCGCGTAGTCAAACGTTATAATATTAAAATATCAACATGTGAAATACAGTACAAAACTATGACGATAAATCTCGTGAAAATTTTGACAACTTTAAAAAAATAATACGAGTAACAGACCAGCATCCGACCACTCCATTCAAAAATGCATCAACAAAAAGTGTTGGGAATGGCGGCTGGAGACCCTGCCCGGAGGAAATGTTTACAGGCCAATAGGAGGAACCTGAACGTAACGATAAATGTAGAGCCTGTAGTCCTTACTTGCCAATACAACCGAGCCATCGTCCATTAGAGCAACGTCGAAACATTGCGCATGTTTTACTTTACTTTCCAGAGCAGATACCAATTGTCCGTCTTGAGTGAAAATGGTCAAATTGAAATTGTTGTGATTATCGGCTATTAATATTTCTCCGTTCGCGTTTATTCCAACGCCGATAGGATAATTAGTAATACCTTCACCTCCGATTTGTCTCAAATAGACTCCTTCGTAACTGAATACTTTGACGCAATGCGCGCGGTTGTCACTTATGAAAATTTCTTGTTTATCGTTAACTACAACGCCGTTGGGGAATTCCAAATGTTTGGAACAACCGAATTTCTGGAGTACAGATCCAGTTTGATCGAATATAATTACTCTCATTACTTTACACTCGACGACAACAATACGTCCTTTATTGTCTACGGTTACACCTCGAGGATGTTGGAGGATGTTAGCTCCGAATTTTCTAACGAACTGACCGTACTGATTATAAATTTGAATTTGGTGGGTAGGAGAACGTTCAGTTACGATTATATCTCCGGAAGTGCGTACTACCGCCACGCGATTTGGATACAATAATTGACCATCGCGTTTACCGCACTCGCCGAATTGGAATTTGAATCTACCCTCTTTGTCGAATATCTGGATTCTGTGATTGTTCGTATCGGCGACGATTATATCGTTTTGGGCATTGACTGCCACTCCACTTGGTTCGGTAAATTGTCCTTCCATAACTCCGAATTCTCCAAATTTACAATGATATATCATTTTTTGTCTTTTTATTTGAGATTTCGGTGGAAATATCGCTGTCGACATCAGTTTCGCAGTTAGATCTAACATAGAATCGTTGTGGGCGGAACTCGATAAGGAATACGGATCGGTAGTTCCGCTTTGGAAAATACTATCTGCGCCTCCATTCGACCATTTTTCGTACGGGTTGATACCGTTTAAATTCAAATCTCCGATTGTAGTTGAAAATGGACCCAAACTATTGGCACTGCTGAATCGTTTACTGATTATGTTCGATTCGAACGGAGAAGTGGATTGACTTGAAGTGGAGACGTTATATTGACAGTGCATACCTCCGTTTAAATTTACGGAACTACCATTCACGCTGCTTCCGCTTGAACTAGAGCTTCCTCCGCCGCCTGTAGGTCTAGCAATGGGTGGTTGTTTACTAGGACCGACTAATGATTCTGCGCTTGATCTTACATAACCAAATGTATTTCTTACGCCCACTTGGATGGCTTGATAATTTGACACAAATTCTAATTCGCCTGCGGCCTGTACTGTTTGATCAATGTTATAATTTAAGAGACCTTGTAATTTAGCGTCTAACAATTTTCTAAACATAAGTATTTCAACAACGTTTGCACATTTATTCAGTCTCTCTACAAATTCGCAAGTTTTATATATCTGCTCACACGTTTCCTGGCCCTTTTGCGTAGCCACTCCCAACGAGATTTGTTTTGCGCTGAAAACGCTCTCTAATTCCTTAAGCAGTTCTTGTTTTCTTTCTTCTAGCATAGACCTATAGAATAGGAAAGTGTCATTTATTTCGTTTTGAGCTTTATGATAATGTACTTGGAGGCGGCTGGAAACATGTTCAGCATTCTTAAGACTATTTCTGATATCGGTTGCTTTGCTTTTAGCTTCTGTTACAGCGTGCTGAATTGCTTCGATTTGTTTCGGTGCTGCTTCACTTATATGTTCGTAATCGTGAAGTCCAACGGGATGATCCAAATTTAAACATTCTTTGCAAATTGGTACTGCGCACGTACGACAATAATATTTAAGCAATTCGGATTTGTGACGTGGACAAATCATACTTTTTTCGGTGTTACTCATAATACTATTCGATAGCAGTCCGTTCTTTGTCTCTTCTTTGATCTCTTGCAGATTAACTACTCTGTGGCCTTCGAAACAGTGCATAAATTGATGTGCCATAACGCAATTCGAACACAAATAATTGACACAATCTACACAACGGGCAACTGCGTCTAATTTTTTATGTTTACAACCTGTGCAACGAACAGGAGCCAAATTAACTTCGTTACTATTGTCACCGTTGAATAGAAGGCTACTCAATATACCTTCAATGGATTCAGAATTGCAACGTGGACAGATGAGTTTATTCTTCTCCAGACAATTGTTGCAAAACGTGTGGAAACAGGACAGCAATTTAGGATCAGAGATTGGTTCTCTGCACTGTTGACAATGTAGTTCGGATGGGTCGCTGTCTCTATCTACTGAGTCGCTTACTGGAGGTGATGATCCGCTAATTGATAACGGCGAATCTGCCAAAGGCGAAAGAGAAAGGTAATCGTGTTGATCACCAAATGATCCAATTGAATTTGCTCGTGGAATCGATTCTAGTGAGGGTGTCGGTGATGCCATTTTCATTTAGCCGTCATCCCTAAAACAAAGAAAAAATCATTAATAAAAACGTTCCAATATACTTAAAAGTGGTAACATACAAAAATTAATTACAAAAAACTCCCCGATTTTATTTTTGTTAAAAATACATGTCGCAAATTCGATTTTGTCTGACCTATCTGCAGATAAACTGATTTTCTGTTTATTTGACTGACGCCTTAAGTATCATTTGAAGCTTTCTTCTGTTTCATATCTTTTATGCACCTTACAATAACTCGGCTTTAAAACAGATTGAATGAATAAAAGTAAACGCCACCGAAAGGCGAATACCACGAACACGACAAAATAAAGTATCTCTTCAGTAGAACATTTACAATGTATGATCAAAAAATTTGACAAAATTTTTATAGCAGCATTTACTTACGCTGCATCTACTTCAACTCTAATATGACTCATACTTTCATTTTTTGAGCATCACAGTTTGTCTGTTTTGGAGAGATCGCGTCTTCAGTGTCTATGATGAAATACAAATAACGAATTAAATTTAATTTGAAAAAATGTCAGAAAATGCTTTTGAAATTATAAAATTTGTCTTTAGTTGTGACATTTAGACAAAATTGCAGAGTTCTCAAGGGCAAACCAATGATTCACCATGTGGTAAAAAGCACCATCAATTGATGTCGAATATTAAGGTCGTGGACATCGTTTTCATAGATTAGGAGGGTATTAGGGCTCGTTTCAAGGGGAATAATCGAAGGGAATTCAAACGTTGGCGTCTTGATGATGTACCGCGCCATAAGTTGCTTTCGACTGATTTTTGCTGCAAATGAATTTCTATCAATCCACATCCCCCTTACTCACCAAGCGTCTTCTGGATCTTCCCGGAAATAAAAATGTGCGCTAGAAAAAAACCTTTAGATACTGAGGGGCCGAGACAGTTCAAGATAAAAGCCATTTCTAAAGGAGAGTTCCATTCATGAATGTCACCAACGAACTCAGAATATTTAGTTTATTAAATCAGATTAAGTTTTATCAAAATGAAAGTATGATTTCAGATACTGTTAGAGAGTTTGTCACAAAGAAATGGTTGGATAAAAAACTAACACATTTAAGTCAACAAATTTTTAATGCGAGAGCTGGGTTGATTTCCTAAGAGTTATTGATTTAAAATTTAAAGAGTAGATGTCTGTTTTAAATCAGAAATTGAAATCACAGCAATTTTTTGGAATTTAATAACATTGTTAAATACCTAAATTTTTGACGGAAAAGGGTATAAGTGCATTATTAGCCAAAAGGAGTATATTGAAACAGATTAATTCAAAGTCTATGCTTAAATAAAATTATTCATCCTATGTTTTTATTACATTTTATAGTATAATTACAATACAAAAAATTGAATGAGAATAGTTTTTAATTGAAATTACAATATATATCTTTAGTTGATCAATTGTCTAAATTTCTTTCTAGAAAAAATTGAACAAAGAAATAGCTACTTCTAGAATTACGTGCTTCGAGTATTGAAATACATTTCAATCAAAAACTTCCAACTATTTTGCAATAAAACTGTTAAGATAGGTTCCAAAAGAATGCCGAATGAAGTTCCACTTGACATTCCTCACTTAAAATTGCTAACAAAAAGTTCAACTGAGATAATAATAAATTTGAAGTTTTCCTAGAGCTGCTCTTCGGGCACTTTAACAGAAAACTATATACAAGTCATCTCTTTGAGTTCGTAATTAAAAAAGGGTCGTAGTCCGTTGAAGTGTAAATCAATACAAGTGTTTCTTCCTTTGAAAATTTTCAATATTTGCACAGGAGAATTTCATTTTGCAAACAAGAGAGATGTTTTCATACATCTAGCGAAATTATAACTATATTAGAATTCTAATATCCACATAGCATGCAATAATATTTATAGTAGTTGAGGGTTGAAAAGCAAAAAATTATTTGCTTTGAATCATGCCAATTGGCTTGTTACTTTTTTTATATTTAATTAATTATTGTGGTGCGGTAAGTAGTTACTTCTGACTTATCTTCATTTCCGATAAGTATGATTTCAATTCTATTTAGGTGAATCTTTTTTTGATAAAGGCAACAACATAATATAGTTTAGATACATTTGTGAATATTCATTTTTACATTAAGGCAGGGAGAGCAAAATTGAGATTAGTAGCAAGTTGGGCAATGGAAATAACTTGAAAGGAAAACCCCCATGCAGAAACATCAGGACGTATCGCTGAATGGGAACTTATGGCCCCAATACAAGAGGTAAAATAATTCGAAACAGGAATATTTCGTGTATAATACTTAAATATTACCAGTTTTCAATTAAGTGTTATACTATCATACATTTATTTATTATAAAGGGTCTGTGGATAATTTTAAGCGCATTTCATAACCTCACTTTTGTTTTAAAATTGGGAGATTGGAAGAAAAGTAATCCATGGTGTTTGTTTGTTTGGACACGGACTTATAAAAGAAAAATACTATACTCAATACTGCAAAAAGGAGAAAGCATGAATGCTGGTGCCTATGAATTTGGTATCAAACGGATGACATTGACAATATTCCTGAAGTCATTAACTGAAGGTGGTGATTCATCCATGCAACACCGAAACAAGAAATTTCCTCAATGTAAAATGACTATTTAAAGAAAAATACTCGTTGCGAATGGCATCAATTCTTTTATGGATAGAGAAATTTATGGACAAAACCTTGTAAAAACTAAAAAACAAAAAATAACTAAATAAATATGAAACAAATAAAATAAAATTTCAATATACAGAAGAAAACTACCATGAGTAACAAAATAAGGTAATAGTAATAATTAGAATATAAGTCCATACCAAAATTAGATCAGTATGCAGTATAACCGGAATTAAACATTCTTCAACTTTCCATAAATATGCCCTTAAATTATTGCGAAATGCGGGAAAAGATGATATCGATTTTATTTCAATTTGCAAGTGATTGTGCATTTTTTGCATTGTAAAATATTGAGCCCTTAACTAATTCTGAAGGTGGAATAGTTAGGTCAATTAAATATAACTGAAGTTATTGAGGTTATCAGGTGAAGTAGAGATTATGCTCGATACTTCCGAAAACGTTCGTTACCTGCTTACGAGTGTGCTGCGAAATTTGGCATTATAGCCGGAAAAAACACAAAATGCATCAAAATTTAATCCAGACAATACCCACAAGCTTTGTAAGGTAACATTATGTATTGTACAGATATTTGGAATGTGGATTATACAGAAGTGTCCACTGTGCTGAATCCAAATGAGATTGTAGTTGCCAAAGGTAAACGTAATGTCAGCGACATGACTTAAATTAGAGTAGTAACTGCTATATCTGCTTATGAAAATTCTCATGATTTGACTAGGCTTTCTGAGTGCTCAATTTTTCTCATACCCTTGCTCAGCTCAGCTCACCTTTAGCTTGTTAGGATTTCTGCATTCAAACATCTGTACTTGTATGCAAAATAAACCATCAAGACTTATCTTTAATTAGTATTTTCATAGATGAGTTTCACGATTGTTTTGAAGATTTAGTTTTAGAATAATTTGAAGATACCGATGTAGTACAATACAACGACTAGGTTTTGGCTATTATTGACGTTGACGATGGCGTATAAAATCCATTATTCTTGAATTGTACATCAATCAAAGCCACGTTTTATCTTTTTTCTAAAGAAATTATAAATATGAATCTATTAGAAAGGAATCAGAAAGCTGATTCTGTTTTCTCAGGAAAAAAAAGATAGATGCCTTTTTTCATTTTTACTGAGATCAAAATCTAGTCCAGTAGTGTCAGCTGTGATGTATCGTAACATATATTTTTATATTTGATCATTTTCAAGTGTACTAAGAAAGAAAATACAGAAAACAGTATGCTGAATAAAGCAAAACTAGGATTAAAACGATTTGTGTAATGAATAAATATGTTGTTAAGACAATTATTATTTTGATGTATGTTTGCTAAGAGTAGTAGGTACCAAGAGGGGTACATTCGTAGCATGTGTCTTGGTTTTTTAGATATTCAGCTATGTCTACAATATCGTGTCTTAATTTTATTTTTGTAAGTAATTATATCGAAGAAAAGTTCTGTCATATTTTTGTCATAAAGAAAATAATTTTTTGTTATTGTAGGAAAACAACATGAAAAATACAATAAATAACAATAATTATAGATAAACAGTTAACCATCTCGATTGAAAACTTTCATAGGATGAACTTTTCAATTCTCTCACATCAATATCAACACGAATATTTTAAATAATTCAATTGTAAATTCTAAATTTCTCTGAAAATATCAGTTGAATTTTGTATGACTCTTTCTTTCAAGAATTGTAACCTTTATTACTAATAAAATCTTCGTGGAAAATATGCAGACTAGCAATTGAAGTAATCATATTCTTCTAACTCTACTTGACCTTACTATGAAATAAAATATCAAGAATAAAAAAAATGTGTTTATTCTGAAAAAGCTTGATAATATCTACACTAATAAGCTGATTTTATCTTGCTTCGTAGAAATTATGTAACTAATGTTGCGAATAAAAGATTGTTAACCTGTTAACTGTTATTTAAAGAAAAAAAATTACACCTGGTCTTTATGGGCCACGTCATTTTATCAAATTTAAATGATGTCTTAGTTTAAAACATGAACGAATATTCAAAATTTCACTCTAGAAAACTGTTCACATGGCACTTGATTGTACAAACTTTTTTTGTTGTTTGATTCGAACAACTCTTTGGATGTGGAACAAAGTACACCATAAATATAAGATTTCTAGGAAGTTAGCTTTCGAATTTAATAGCGATAGTTCAGTAGAAAAATCGCTACACAACAAAATATGAAATGAAAAAAATTCAATGACTACGAATGTCTTGTGCAACTTTTAATTGTATACCAGCGATATACCAAACCCTGAATACAATACACATGCATCTTTTGTTGCTTATACGGCCATTTTGGCCGACGGAAAAGACCACAAAGAACCTAATATAAAGTTACGAACACCCATAGACCGGATTAAAACCTGGACTAATAGATGGCGTATCAAGTTGAACGAAAACAAATCTGCTCATGTTAACTCTATGAACAGACGAAACAAAAATATCCTAGTAAAAATAAACAACCCTCAAATTCCTTATACTAATAATGAAAATGACTCTTCACGTTAGACTTCACAGGTGAAGCCACGTTAAAATGAAACTCGAAGAGCTAGATATAAAATATAAAAAGATGTACTGGCTTTGAGGAAAGAACTTCATTGTCCACGGACAACAAACTGCTTCTCTACAAACAGATATTGAATCCAGTGGCATACAGCTTTGGAGCTCTGCCATTAAAGTAATATTCAAGTGATACAACGTTTCCAAAATATTAAGGAGCACCGTTAATGCCGTAACAGTGATCTACATTAACAAGACTAAAGTCAAATTCGTAGTAGTCATGAATATTATCCTCGACAATGCCAATTTAATGAGATAGCTTAATAGGATCAAGCCGTTTGAGTGAGTTACCTTAGGATTAGAGAATTTCCACGTTAGTTAAATTAGGTGAGAAAAAAATTTCTCTTGATATGCATGATCAGTTTGTAATAACAAAAAATACCATACTTGGTGTATTAAAAAATTGTAGTTTCGCTTAAAGCAATGGATCAGAAAAACACAAATTCGACGAAAAATGTGAAAAGAGAAAACTAGATACGGACAAGTTCTAATGCAAACATTCAGGACCGTAATTAGGCTATAAAAATGCTAAAGATCAGGTCAGAATTACGAAATATTTTTATTTGAATAAAATGTTTTCCCAAAAAGCACGTTTTTCGTTATTGGGATTACTAAGTTGGAATTTCTGGAATCGTTGGTGATATTCATACTGAACATACTGTTTACACTACCACTACACTAACACTATCTGACGCGCGTTTTGATAACCAAGTTATAGTCTTCAGAGAATGAAGGTAAACTCTGGTTATCGAAACGCGTGTCAGATAGTGTTAATGTGAGTGTTGATATAGTTCGAACGTAAACAGTGTGTTTAGTATTATTGTAAAAAAAGTAAATACTTTTAGTAGAAAAGTGTCGATATTGGTATTTCAAACAAGTGTATGTTCGGTGACCTTTCTTTTTTGGAGGAACGTTGAATCAGCACACTTATTTATAAATTCCAAAGATTTATTGAAAAATTACTAGATAGATAAATTATTAGATCTTACAATAACAGATTTTTTTAATTGTAATGGTAAAACAAATACTTTATCAAAAACACTTTCCAAATGATGGTGGTATATTAAAAAACAAAATAGCTCGAGCAGTTCGATCTTATACGAGGGTTCTACTTAAGTTTTGAGATTGTTGTCTTTTGCGATTGATTTTTTCAAACAAATGTTGGTATACCATTCATAATTGATCGTTCTACGTTGTTCTAATGGAAAGGTGGCCACAACAAACAGGCAACCATTTGATTTAAGTGCATCGTGCAAGAACCTTCATTGGTTTCATTTGGCTGGTCTTGAAAATTCCATACAATAGATTTTTGTTTAGTTTCGGATTTATGTGAATAGATCCATGATTTGTCGCCTGCCACGATCTTATACATGTCTTTTCAAGCAACGCGATAGAAATTTTTCAGCAAATTTTTTTGCACCAATCGACACGAGCTCTTTTTTGAGCGATTGTCAAATTATGTGGTATCCAACGCGATGAAATCGTCTTGACAACCGAATGTCATGCAATGTTTAATGTATACGAGTGGAACTAATGCGTCAATCTTACGATATGTCACATGACGATCTTGCAATATCAATTTATGCACATTATCGATGTTTTTTGACACAACAGCCGATTTTGGATGAACTTCACGTATAGCGAAGTGCGACCAGGATTGAATTGGGAAAACCAGCGAAACACGGTGATTTGAGATGATGTTTCATCATTAAAAGTCGAAGCGAGTTGATCGGCATACTGCTGTCAGTTTAATCCAAGTCATAGAAAATCATCGCAAGAAAATGTTCTCGATTTAATTCCATTTTTTTACCAAGATAAATGTTTTAAATATCTGTAAACAACTCAAATAGCAATCGTATGACAACAAGTTCTGAGTACGTTCACCATTGTTAAATGGTGTTAAACATGTTCACATCAGTGTTGCCATATCTTAAAACTTGAGCAGAAAGCCTTGTACTAGAAAACAAGTATAAAATAAAAAGTATAAAAGTATAAAAGTTCAAATAACATGTTAAATTACTATTGAAACAGAGAAGTTAATGTCTAAATTTTGTGTAAATTTATTTACAAAATTGAAATATCATTAGACCATCATTAAAAAAATGATTTCTCACTCCAGACCAACCCATGGATACATTTAAATCACGGTAATCGCCGCTTGTACCAATACATAAATGTTGCTGATATCGAAGTTAATAGGTGGGTACACATGGCAGTTAACGTGTTAACACAATGTTTCAGCGTTTTCGGATATAGTCAGTGCAAGGTGGACGCTTAATTATAAAATATCTTTAGCAAACAACACATGGGAAATAAAAATATTTTGTAAGTATTCGATTTAAAGCTTTCATATTGATTTTATGGAGAATTTTGTCAATGATAAAACGAGGTAAACCTAATTGTATTTGTGCATTCGAGCGACTGGTATTTCAGAATGGAATCTAAACAAAATTTAGCAAAAATAAATTGAAATGTGACTGGTTATATTTTAAGTAAAAAGACTTAGCAGCCACAAAGAAGCCCTCTTCTGAAATTAACTTTTCGATAAAGAAACTTTTAATAAAATCACCCACCCATTCCGGAGACCGTCGTATTCTATTAATACCCTAAAAATTTGTGTTGCTATCAGGAAAAATTTTTATACTTCAGGTTTCCTTATAAAAATTGCCAAAAAAGCGTTGGCTGAAATCAGATATGTCCTTCAGCATTAACATAATAACATTTTCCATTTGTAATTTTTTACATATTTACATTTATTTTTAACGATATATGGTAGGAAGTATTTTTTAAAAGGTTTCTGAAATATCTTGTTTTAAAATATGTTTACATACAATTTTTTTGACTATTAACTCAGGAGCATTAGAACGACGGTTGATCCCAATCTTAGCATTATCACCGTATAATGTTGCTGTTCAAGTTTTGAGATAGACAGAAAAAAAAATATTTATAATTGGATACGGCTTTATTGTCTTTCAAAATATTCTCCATTAAGATGCAATACACTTTTGCATGTATTTTGAACCAATTGTCGAAGTATTTTTTCCATTCCGATTGAGGTACGTTCAGAACATGTGATTTGAATACATCAACCGCTTCTTCAGGTGTAGAAAAACGTTTACCTCGCAATTTATTTTTCACTTTCAGGAATAAGAAGAGAAATCATTAGGTACCAAACAAGAACTGTACGGCGGGTAAACCATCAATTCCATGTTTTTTTTTCTCTTTTCAAAAACTTTGTTTGAACTGATGTGTTCAGAATTAACTGTACTATGTTGCTCTAATGAAACGGTGGTGACACATGCACAACTTTTATTGGATTGACACGTCTTGATAGACCATACAGTCGATTATTTCTGGCAAAACAGCCGATCTATGTGCGACCTTCACGAAATCTATCCTATAGCGAAGTGCAGCAACGATTGAATTGGAAAAACCAACTAAACACGGTTTAATATACATTCAAAGTCATAGAAAATCATCATTTCATTTTATTGTTTCAAGAATCAGTAAACAACTCAAATAGCACTCGTATAATAACACGTCGTAAGTACGTTCACCATTAAAAATGTCAAATTTTATGATGGCAATGTTAAATTTGACATATTCACATCAGTATTGTTATATCTGAAAACTTAAGTAGCAACCCTCGTACAATGTAAGCCAAATAGATTTAATGAACAAATATATCTTTTAAAACATTAAGAATTTTTTTTAATAGTCTTAAAATTAGAAAAGCTATTTGAAGATTTGAATATAAATGAATTGCATTATAAAGATACATCTAGAAGTAGAATGTTACTACATTCTCCCAGTTGTTACTTATAGCTTAAAGTCTGGTACTAATAAAGTTGTTCAACCCTCCCAGATTGCCCGATATATTCCGGTGAATTTCCCATCCTCCTCAGGTGTGATAATTTCGAGCAGTATTGCCAATAATGTTTCAGGGCCGGTTAGCAAAGAATGCTTACTAATTTAGAAACTAGTTGATATTTTTCAGTAGGGAATAATCCGTGGAATGGAATTCGAGCCAA
This sequence comes from Diorhabda sublineata, assembly GCF_026230105.1. NCBI lineage: Eukaryota > Metazoa > Arthropoda > Insecta > Coleoptera > Chrysomelidae > Diorhabda > Diorhabda sublineata. The sequence goes on from NC_079484.1 coordinate 9,924,300, forward strand.
GAAAACAGCGAGCCAATTAAATACAAATTTTATCCAAAAATGGTCTTAAAGTGAGTACAATTTCAGCATATTCTTCCGGTAATTGTACTTGAAATTTTGTAATCAATGTTAATGTTTACCAAAAGCTCCAAATTCGGAAATAAAGCAATTTGCAAGTGCCATAGTTCTGCACAACTGCGTTAAAAATTCTGTTAGTTCATGTTGAATTGCAGTTTTGTTAAAAAGGAGAAATGAGCTGGCGATAAGTTTGTCAGATGCTGAAATTGAGTTAAATTCTATTCCCCGATGCCAGATTTAATGATACTTTTATCCAGAAACTTTATGCAGTCTATTCTTTACTTTATGCAAAATATGCAAATTTTTCAGAACCAAAATAAATGATTGATCTGAAATGAAGCTACGAAATAGACAAGAAATTTTTTAGTGAATCTGCCATGGGCTTATTCAAATAGTTTGATGAACTACAACAAATAAATTTTTGAACTGGTTACAATGTTAAAATTCGGATATTAGAAATTTTATCTAGTAAAAAATCTATTAAATTACCAGACTCTAGGAATTAGTAAATATTATTAGCAAAATGTACGTTGAGATGAGGTTTGCGTGAGATGCAGCGATGGTTAGGAATATCTAGTGGATTTACGTTAATTTGACTTCTATATCAAAAAAATTTTCAAATGTTTACACCATGGAACAAGGTCAGAAATCTAATGAGTTGCAACAACTAACAAATTTAGATTTTTCAAATTGAGCAGCATAAATATATATTCAAAAATTAATAATAAACGATTCTTTTTTTCTTTCTATTCGATTTTATAAAATGTTTCCGGATTGGTATTTTAGAGAATTGAAAACTCTAGTTCTAACTAAAACAATTCAAAACAATGTACATATTACAAACGAGAGACAAGAAATGGACAGGATATAATTTTGAAAAGCGATTCACTATTCGTCAAAAAGCAGCTCCAACGTAAGTCTTAATATTTTTGCTCCAATCAGCCATCCTCATAATATTTAATTTTCAAAAACTTAAATTACATTCAAAGAATCTTATGGACGCGTTTAATTCAAATATAAATTATTTTGATTATTGATCAGATACATCTTCAACTGGAAATAAAAATTATGTCGCGAAATCAAATTATTACGATTCCTACGAAATGGACTTGATACAAATGAAATTTTTTCTAAGAACAAATACTTTATTTCGAAGTTAAAGAAACAGCAACAGGGGCATCGAACGATGGAAGGGCAGTTCGTCGATTATTCATTGTATAATGGAGACGGAAAAACGATGAATCAGAGGTGGCTGGCTTGGCATCCGTGAATGCAACTAACGCGGCGCGAGGGACTGTCAATTCGTCGGCGGGGGCGAATATTTAGTCGAGTCTGGCGCGGGGAAAGGAGCGCACGATCGATGTACCGGCTGAGGGGACTAATGCCTGTTGCCTGGCAACGGAGTGAGGGTTGCAACCCCACTTGAATTATTGCTGCAACAAGGTGGCTGGCCCAGCCAGACTAAAGTCTACGATGCGTTTTTGTTTTTACACTTGGACTTTGTTTCCGTAGACGTCGTCAACGAAAGTATACAAAATGATCAAAGAGGGTGAAGCTTTATTTGTTTTGTTTAACTGTCTGGTGGATATTCTTCGGGTATTTGTTACAAAAAAATGTCATATATTGTAATTATAATTTACTTATTTGATATATTCCTTGAAATACAATTAAAATTCGTAGGACAGTAAACTATATAAAAAAATAAACTTATTCGTTACATAATTTTTTTTGTTATAGGGAAATCAATGCTTGCACAACACTATCACTGGAATTTATGTACTCTGAATACTGAACAAATTAAATGAAAATTGACACTCAAACATGTGAATTTAAAGGACATAATATATGTCAATTAATGTCTTGATTACTAAATGATGATGTAAAGTTTGAATAAAACAAAACTACTGAGAATACTTAATTTGAATACAGGGAATGTATGAAAAATGTTGCACGTTGTTTGATACGTTCTTGTTATTGCATCGTGGCTAGCAAGTAATTGCATCCCCAAGGTGCTTGTCAAAACTTTACAAGTAAATGAATGGCAGCAACAAAAGTAAAGATCCAAGGAAACGTTCTACAATCAATTGATATTTGGCCATCAGTTATTGAACCGAGAATAATGGCAGTCCTCTTTAGATTTACAATTGTGGGATCGGGTATGAGTCGATTAACTAAGCTCCATCAGCGCATGCTTGCGATTAAGACTTATACTATCTTGATGGGACTGATATTTGATTTATTAATTATTTAGCTATTTAAAGTATAGGGCTTGTATTCTCAGGTCATTATCACAGTTAAATTTCTTGAAAAAGTTGTACACGAAAAGGTTTTTACTAATCTAACTTCATGGAGTTTATAACTCACCATGTTTTTCTAATTCGTTACTGGATTCGTAGTCATGAAACTTTAAAAATTATTTGACAATTTGACTGAAAAATGGCTCTTTTGGTTATTTTCTTATTATTTAAAAGAATAAAATAACAGAAGTTACTAAGGTAACATTGTAAACAAAGCCAGACATAATGAATTTTTAGAAATATTGGGATTGGGATAATTTGAGGATACTATAACGTACAAGGACTCAAATTAGTACTGTAAAGTCGACTTTATAGTACAATATGAAAAAAAAACTTTCTTCTAGTCTACTAATAGATAACATCAATTTAATGTGATTGTACTTCGATTATATTTTGCTTCATATTTGCTGCTTTATAGCTATAGTCCCATTATTATTACAATTATAGTTATTTTTAGGTTAAAAACCAACCAAACAATATTCGATTTACCTGTGATTGACCAAAGCACTAACTATTTCGTCTTCTCTAGTAAATTGTTGATTCGGGATTTTTGTTTCAGGTATTTATTGACTTTTAATTCTAGAGAGCTAACAGTCACCCAAAGGAGAAAAGGGTTAGTTTTGGTTATTAATAGATCAAATAACATGTAATATAATGAACTTGCAAAGCCCCTTGACATTATTCGATACAACCTGCAATGCAAGACGCATTATTTCTTGGTAAAAAGCATGCGCAGATGAAGTTTAGCTGATTGTTTCATGCAGAATCTCGCAACATTATCGATGTGGTGTCATTTTTATTGTGTACAAGTTGCAATTCTAGGGAGAAGTCCAGTTACTTTTAGTGTAACAATCAACCTGTCCATCAGGCTACAAAAGCGAGGCAGCAGCAGATATAATTATTTTCACTAACCACTTTTTTCCTGTTCATTTCATTAAGCTTCGTTATTTTCATTTTTAAACCGGTTACAAAATTTTGAAATTTTTGTTAGGGGCAGTCATGATGCAGTAAGACATAATGTCAAAGAAGGTGCAATTTTAATCTACGAAATATTTTTACTTTGGAAAAAATCGCATGCAATTACTTGCACCATGTCAAGATGCCTTAAAGAAATTATATGCAATACCGATTTTCGATTTTTGTTTTAAACACGCAGTTTGTTAAAACTTTTCCATAGAAATCCGTTATTTTTATTGATTTAGACGAAATTTTCTATAATTGAATTGACGATAATTCTTTTATTAGTTGTTGTAAACTGTTCACTTGATATTGAGTTTTCGTTTCGTTAAAACGCTGGTGGCGTCCAATTTAATAGATATTAATTGTCCACTCCATATCAGTATTATCTATATATAATTTAATTGAGAATATCACTCCCTGAGGAGGTTTTATCCGGGAATGAAATTTTTTCAATTTTCATGTTTTCAATTAAAATTATCAATATTAGTAGCAATATTCATAATTAGAGCGTCTAAGATAATAGGTATAATTGGAGCTCAAGAAGCTGAAAACTTACCAATATCCAACTAGAATAAGACAATTTACATATGTGCAACATTAACTTAATAAATTAAATAATGTTGTCTAGCACGCGTCAACTAGTATGAGGTTAAGCTGCGCATTTATGACTATAAATAAAGAATTTGAAATAAATTATGGATAAGTATTTTTATATATTGAATTTCTTACTTTGTAGACCTCTTTTATTTTGTTTTTGTTGATAAATCGTCCTGATTTTGGATCTTTCTTACTTAAAGTTTCGACCTATTTAAATCTTTTTGAAAATTTCATTTTATAAAGACTCAACAAGTAAATAAAAAAACATAGATAGAGTACAACGAATTTTAGAATCCGTCGTTGCTGTACTTAATTTTAATTATTACATTTTGTGTTTTACATCTATTTTTCCATATTTTTGATTAGTACGGATAAATCTAATTACTTAATATGTGTTTAAGAAGAATAGTTCAGATTTAAAGTATGTATAAAAATCTTCATATCTTAAGTTTCTTATTTCTTAGACCTTTTGATATATTAATGCATTTAAATGTTCTTGATTTCAGGTCTCTTCTGTTTTAAAATTAAAATTTGACGTTTCGACTTTTCTTAAAGTCTTTAAATGTGTTAAAGAGAAAAGTCAAAACGTCAAATTTTAATTTTAAAACAGAAGAGACCTAAAATCAAGAACATTTACATGCATTAATCTTCATATATATACATTTTTAGTAAGGTTGTAATGAAATTGAGAATGGTGTTTTGTTATTTGGGGGCGCACTCAAATAGGACAGAAGAGCAAAATATTACATCGTTTAAACTTAATACTGTTATTTCAACGTGCCGTATTTGCAATAAATTGTTTTTTTATATAATTTGAAAATCTGAGCATCATCCATCAGTTTATCGTTTCTTTAATATAAGTTGAATAGAAATCCCCCGCATCCATGATAATTGTCATTATATTTAGTAAATGTGCTGATAATTCAACTGCTTAGCGACTTTTCAAGTGGTTTTTAAAATTTTAGAAGCAGTAAAACATCCACAATGAATATGTTTCCTTTAATATTGAAGGTAAAGACAAAATATTGTTATTTTATTGTTTCGTAGACAATCAAATAAACTTTTGCAAGAAATTTCCCCAATTACAGTTAAGATTTATATGTTTCTCTTTCTAAAAGATGTTTAATGCTTTTCAACGACTTGCTGTATATACATATATCTATATTTCTATACGCTTTTTATGTCGTCTTTAACATACTCTTTAATTCTAATGTCCGAAACTTTTTTTGAAGTATTGAAATCGAGTCCTTCGACTTCCAAAGCAATAAAACTGAAGTGGCTTTCTCAACTTCTTCAAGTATTTGCTTAGTAATAAACTTGTTCTCACGAAGCTCTTTATTTTTATAAATGGACCAGGAAATGATCTACAAGGGTACTTTAATGAGACAATTCACGGACATGTCTTGCACAATGTTTTATTTCAAGTAAAATTTCATTTTACTTGATTCACGAAATTTATTTTAGAAACATGTGACAATGATTTTGTGAGAAAAATTGATACAATAATGAAATGAAAATTATATTGATAAAATTGTTTGGAAAACACCATCTACAACGTTTTAAAATAATGAGACCTCAGAAAGCGGTTTGATGAATACTATTAATTCATTATTAATCTAGGAGAATGAATTAAATGTGTTTTGGTAGTGACACACGCAGGTAGATAACAGCATCGGTATAGGATGATGCTACACCAAGGGGAGAAAACGTACATTATTTAGTTAGTACGTTAGGGGCGACTACGTGGAAAAGAAAGAAAGGTTAATGCCTTTTGGTTAGACGATGGAGGGTGGTAAAAATACCGTGATGTTCCCGGCAAATCGTTAAGAAAGAAAGCATTTCTATAAATCTTCTTACTTCAGTTCTCAGAGACGTTGAAAATATATTATTAGAATAAAAAAAAAAATGCGGAACAAGTACCTTTTGGGCGTTAGATATTAAATTTAAATGTTGAAAAATAGCATAAACATTTCCTTAATGTAAAAAGTTTGTTTTAAAACCTAATAAAAATAAATGGAATCGAAGTTTTTTGAAATACGCCTCATTTTATAGTCAATTTATTGTGATATCTTATTCAAATTAACCTTCAAAGAATGAGCGTTGGCTAGCAATATACTCATCTGAACGCTGGCTCAATGACTGAAAGTATTTCTTGAATAACTTTCATCTACACTGTCGGAAATGTGTAAAAACGTTTCCCTTTTACAACATTTATGGAAAAGTGTCAGAAGTCACATGGTGCTAAATCTGATGTGTAAAGAAGTTGATAGAAACAAAAACCGTTCCAAAGCAGTGGAGCGCTTTGTTTCTTTCTCGTCTGTTTCAAAATACGAGGTCTGCTTTATGTACATTTTCATTTTCTCGACCGTTAATGATGAGTTTAATTGAATCATTACCATATTTGATTCGTCAATTAGAAAAAGTTTTCAAAGTCCACTACACTATTACCATCGACAAGTTCTTTGGCATTGGTAACAAAATTTTCTTCAATAGTTCCAGTATAAAACAAAAAAGTTTCGACTTCTTAATATTGAAGGGAATACTTACACTCCCTTATTATAATAAATAAAATAAAATTTTGCCCATGTTTATTCTGGTATGTATTAGCTCTAAAGTTCGACATAATTATTCTTTGAAATTTGAAATACCAAAAATTTCTAGATATATAATCCATAATTACCAATTAATTTGATAGGAAATCTTGATTATAGTTTAGTAGTACAGTAGAATAAGATTTTGGGGTATAAAAATGTTGTAACACGTTCAAAATTGTCACATCTTCAAACTGATAATTTTTTGAGAAAAAATTGTTTACCAGGAAATAGGTGACGGAATGCAAACAAATTTTGATTATAATATAAGAAAATGCATTTCATATTTTTCCGAGATTGCGGAATTGCTGCAGTATGCTGTACTGTAATTTCTATTCCATTAAAAATTTTTTTAAAACGCCACTGTAGGACTGGTTTCTCTATTCGTTTAAACAACCTTTCCGTGTTTTTCCAGTTGATGCTTTCTTATCATTTTATAATTGATGAACTTATATTATAAAGTTATATTTACACCTCTTAATGACAACTAGATCATTATCCAGGATGTTGACGTTGGAAATGATAAATTAAGCTCATGTACATAGTTCTTACTTGCCGGAGACAAGAAATTCGAAATTTCCACTGTAAAAGTTGTAAGTAATTTTAATATCCTTTTTACATAAAAAGTAAAGGTACTGTTACGAACGCGTCTCCGCCCTGGAGCCGGTCCTGTCTAGATTTAGTGGAATTCTAAATATCGGCGAAGGCGCACGGCGCCTTTGACATACTTTTAAGAATCGCGGAATCCATTTGTTGTTTTTTTTAACTTTTTTTTACATCTAGAGAGGTCTACTTAATTAATTGTTTTATTTCTATATTTTCTAGAATTCCTTTTGAGATATATAAGGAGTTTATGTACTGCAGTTTAGTTTGGTTTTTAATAAATAGTCATAGTGAACAGACCGCAAAAAGAATGTAAATGAATTCTTACGTGTTAGTGATAAGTGAATTATTATAAGTTATACTGTATAGTGTTCACATAAATTAAGAACGTAAGAGACAATATTCATTAATTCACCCCACACCTGACATTTATACGATTTCTATTCGTGGGGTGAATTAATAAACATTATCTCTTACGTACTTAATTTATTCAACACTATACACTACACTTAACTAACTTATATTAATTCACGTATCACTGACACTACTAAATTAAATAATGTATTTAGATTCTTCGCTACAAACTCTTTATATATCCCAAAAGAAATTCTCAACAGTTCTAGAAAATAAAGAAACAAAACACATAAATAAATTCGACCTTTCTAGAAATTAGTTCAAAAGAAACAATGGAAATAAATAATAAAAAGTTATATATAAAAAAAAACAACAAATGGATTCCTCGGTTCATAAAATGTATATCAAAGGCGCCGTGAGCCTTTGCCGAATTTTAGAATACATCTAAGCAGGACCGGCTCTAGGGTGGAGACGTAACAGTACCAATTTATGCTTTATGATAGTGTTTTTGTAAATAAATAAAACGGAATAAAGCGAGGATTTCAAAACACAACAAATACGTTTCCGTTGCGCAATACAAAATTTTCTTGCTCGGAGGCGTTTCGCCAAAAGTCGAAGGGTATAATTATCTCAAACGATTAACGGGAAACAGGATAAATACAATTCTTTTGGACCTTTTTTTCCTTATTTGAAACTAATAAAAAATCATTTCCACGGTGATGTTTTGAAAAAACTTGAGAAACACAACGTACTATGATGCTTGTCTCTGGGATGATTTTCAACAAAGTTATTTAAGTTTGTTTTCCAGAAAATAAGAAGGCAATCTTACATCTTGGCTTTCAATGGTGTTTTATGAGAAAACGATTGTTTATTTACAAAAAATAACAAGAGACCATTTTTGTAGGAAATTGAATAAACTTTTAACTCTATAAGAACAATTTTTTCGTTATTTCGGTATTCGAAATATAATAAAAAATACATTTTCTTATTTTAAACTCAAAATTTCTTTGTCCTCTGACACTTTTTGCTCAAAATGGATCTTATTAAGAAAGTGTGTAGCAATTTTCAGCATGTAAGACTTTTCACACTAATCGCTATTTTTTTACTTATACTATATATAGATTATAGGGGTGTTAAAAAATGTACAATTATAAAATTTTCCACTATATAATCAATATTTCAAAACTAATTCCTGTAGTTCAACGTCAATGTTTTGGGTATCAATAACTTTTTTTATTACTTTACGTTTCTAACATAAAATAAATGATCAGAATTAAATTTAGATTTTAATTTTATACAATGGGGATATGAACTTAGATTGCACAGCAACTATACAATTTTATTTTAGATTGTGATTATTCACAAACGATTTTTAATCTATATTTATCCACTTTTTCCTAGAAACGTTCCTTTAAAATAGAACTTATTTTAATGTATCTAATTTAATAAGGAGAATCCACAAGAAAAGAAATGAACACAAATAGAGTAAAAGAGAGAAATAAAAGTTTGGACACTCAAAGATTTTGGACAAGAATAAAGAACTGAGAGAAGCAAAGAATAAAAATATATACAATATAAGATAAAGCACAGATGTCTTAATGAGCGAGGCTGGTCTTGATCTTGCAGAAAGAGCAAGACCAAGACCAAAACTAGCTTTGGATTCGCAAGACAAAGACTTATGCTAAACTGAGTAGAGAAATAGAGAAAATTGCACGAATACAGGGAAATACAGAGAAAATAGAGCGGAAGTATTTATTAGAGACAGGAAAGTACAGTATATCTGTATATATATTCGTAAAATAAATGTCTGTGATTTACTGCATTTGAAAAAACTTTAATAGGCCGTTTAGTAATAATATAGAAGTTGGACAATTTGTTGCCATGGGCAAAGAAATAGTGACGTTATTAATTTTAAATGAAAAAATTCACAATCTTATATGAATTCTCAAAGTTTTGAGTTTCAGTAAATTATTTAATAAAAGTGTCGACAACCGTTTAAAATTAAAATGAGTCTTCGAGTTTTGATTTTATCTTCTGTTGTACTTTTTAATGAAAAGCGCTCGTTTTTTCGAAAGTAATTTAAAAGATGCACACAAAAGATGCACGGGAGCATATTCGTAGGCTGCTTATTAACATTTCTTCCCAGCGCTATATATTTTATTCACTGTGTTAATTACACAACCTTGCTAAAAGGAAAATTCTTTTTAAAACATTTGCCCGGGGTGTGCACCTGCTAGGATTAAAATTCGTTTTCAAACCATTTTAGTCACGTTCGAGTTGAATTGAGTTGGGAAATTTGCTAAACATGAGAGAATTACATCATTATAACGATAACCATATCAATAATTAAAAATTATATGGAATATATGTTTCAAAACAAACAATGACAAAAAAAGCCTGTCAACTACATAATACTAAAATTTATGGAACGAGTAGAATGTGCGAATAATTATTCGGTTCCCTTAATTCGGTTAATATGCAGATTCTATAATTACTCGAAAAAATCACTTTCCATAGTTTGACTTGGTTAAAAATTCAATTTTATACGATTAATTTGGTAAAAGTTCAATTTCCTCCTTTTAATTTGGTCAAAAATTCGGTTTTCGTATTTTAATTTTAATAATTTAGTGAAAAAGCACTTCAATTAGATTGATTTGGTCAAAATGTATTTTCTCTTGTTTATATAAAAAATGATTTTATAATGTGGTCAAAAATTCAATTTTCTTCATTTAATTATGTTTAGTTTTCCATATATAATTTGAATGAAAATCGGCATTTCCAAGTTTAATTTGGATAGAAAATTAGTGTTTCTCAATTTAATTTTCAAAAATTCGCTTGTCATTGTTACACTCGAATCGAATTTTCTACGTTTAATTTGGTAAAAAATATTTACTAATTACAAGTTGGTCGAAAATCAATTTTTGTTATTCTTGGTAAAAACTCGAAATTTTTTTTCGTTGAATTTAGTGAAAAACTCACTTTTCATAGTTTAATTTGATCAAAAATAATCACTAACTTGGTCGAAAATCAAATGTTTTGGACAAAGATTTGTATTCTTAATCAAATTTGGTAAAAACTTGAATTTTTGTTGTTTAATTTAGTAAAAAACTTGCTACTAAATTTTCATGTGTTATTTTATTAAAAATGGTAATGCAAGTTTAATTTGGTCAAAAATTTGTTTTTTTTTTGTTTGACTTAAGACAAAGATTAATTTTTATCAAAATTAATTTGGTCGATAATAAACGTCTCTTTGTTGTTTTTCTCCATTTAAATTGGTCGAAATCGGCATTTCTAAGTGCAATTTTGCCAAATATTGTTTCAAATTTAGTTAAAAATTCAATTTTCATTGTTTAATTTGATAAAAAATCCATTTTTATTACGTCAAAAATCACATTTTATTAGATTGATTTGGTCAAACATTTCTTTGTTCAATTTGGTTTTCACGTTTGATTTAGATCAATTGGTTTTGCATCAATTAATGTGTATCAAATTAAACTTATTGTGTTTAATTTTGTCAAATATCTTTGCTCAGAAATTGATATGACATGATAATAGATGAGACCAAAACTCAATATTTGACACATAAGTTTTCTTAACGTGTATCATGAAAGTTTGAGACAATACTATGAGGTTATTTTCTAATCAAAATATAAAAAAGCGAAAAACCAGAGCCGTTTATCAAATTTCGTTGATAAGAAAACGCGTTTAGAACGTTTTGGTAAGGGAACATCGCTTTTTCTTGTCCCAAAGGGTTTTTAGGGTCTCATACTACTTAAAAAGAACAGCTACTATACTAAAGTTGATTTTGATAATCTAATGGGAAGGATTTTGTGAACGATGTAAGATTTAGAAGACGTTTTAATTTTGTTTAATAATTACGGAAGTTTTCCAAAACAAAATATGATAAAAGTATAAAATAAGTATACTTGACAAAAAGTCAGTTATTGTTTCAATTTAATGAAAAAATTGGTCCAGAATGAAAATGTTTATTGATTGACATCTAGAAGCTATAATCTTATTTGGTAATATACTCGCTATTTAGAAATCGCTGATATTATCAAAAAGGATATTAGTCCAACCTTCATTTCCACGATTTCAGAAGATAAAATATAATCTTTAACAATATTATTATAGAATTTATAAATGATGAAACCGACAATGAGGAAACTCAAAAGGTCAACAGCTCGTGCAATTTGATATGAAAATAAGACATGTTTTTCTGATAGTAAATTGAAGTATAATCTACAAATTAATCTTTTGATGTTGATTTGTCATATGAAAATTGATAATTTAATAGGTAAACAACCAGAAATATGAGTATTTAACTGAAATATAAGCAACACTTGTACGATTTGTAAGATACAATTTTCTAACATTATTGAAAAACTCCTTTGATGACTCTAGCTTAACAAAGAAAAACATTTCTAAACAATTGTCGGAATATCTGACTAAAGCTTCTATGTCGCTATAAAAATATGATGGCATATTTGGAGTTTCAACCTCGGACTTCAGCTTTGCGAACGAAAAATCAGATCAGAGCTATATGGCGGGTGTTCAATGTCTGTGAATCCACATTCGTATATAGTATCCTTGGAAAGCGAAGCAGTGTGGACTTTGCCGCACCTTGATTCCTTGAAGTCAACGTCAAGGATACCCTTGCAGCCCCAAACGATTATAGCTATCACTTTTTTGCTGCTTTCCGTGACTTTCGCTTCTTCTGGTACTGGTTCTCTTTTCTGATGCCACTCCATGGAATTTCTATGAATCGCTGAAATCATTCTTCTCAACACTGCTTTAGCACTGCGCTGAGAATTCGAGGCACCCACCAAGTTTTGTCATATTTAAATGCACATGTATGATCCTTAGAACACTTATTTTGGAAATGCCGGTATGTATTGCATTTTTTTTTGTTTTTAGACGCTTGTCACTTCAATTTCTTTATTTTAAAGATCACTTATTTTTTTCTTATTCATTTTGAATAAAAGTAACATTATTGAGAAACCACGTGAATTTCTCAATTTTATTACAAAAAAGTGAGAAATATTTTGTACGTGGCAAGCCTCAAGCACATTGCTTTGGTATGGCTTCATTGGACTCATAGCGCGTACCCAGAAGAGAATTGTTGAGTCGAATACAGGTAGCTAAATTTGACGATATCTCTCGTTCGGTGTTTGACGAATTTGACCAAAAGCGAGTCACAATCATGCTGAAATGTGGCAAAGCATTATCATGATGAATAACACGGTTGTTTGCTACGAATCGCTTCACGTAGAAGCATCAAAACAGCCAAATAATACTCCTTATTAACCGTTTGATCGTATGGAATGAGTTCTAGACGAAACACAATATGGTAATAAAAGAAACTGATGAGCCTGATTTTGATTTTTGACTGACTTTAACGTGGTTTTTAATGTTTCGGCTCATTTTTGGACGCCATTTGCTAGATGTTTGGGTATTCTCGACTTTATATTCATAAACCTACTTCTCGTTACCAGTAGTAATGCATTGGATGGAGGTAGGACCTTCAGCTTCATTGTAAGACGTTGTTTTTGCAGATCTTTTGGTTGGAGGCTAGCATTGACACACTTCATAATCAAAACATTAATTAAAATATATTGTGCCAATACCTAACCTAACCTAACCTAACCAATAAGAGATATTGAGAACCTTTCGCACGACTATTTTTAAGTTGCGTTCGCAATAACACTTTTGCAACATTTTCAACAATCTTGTGGCTGTAATTCTATTGGGAATGGAAAATTTCAAGCTCGTCGCTTTCTTTTCCTCAACGAATATCGCTAAACAAACTTTTCGCATCTTTACAAACTGTTGACAAACATAGAGACATGGAGTTCAAACTTCACATAAACATCAATAAAGATTGTACCAGTTTAAGAAAAAAAATGTAACTGATTCGATTTATGCGCTTAATTCAACTGCATCAGTCCATGTCAACTTTGATCATGAAAGGCTGATTGTATCGAGTAAATAAAAGGTTAAGTTGTATCGTATAACTTTTTTACAGGAAATTATAGAACAAACATTGGGTTTTGTCAGTAGGCCAATTCCATTTTTATATATTTTAAAATAAAAAATTGTTTTATTTTAATTTTAGATATAAACACGCAATTGGGCAGCGTTTGCAATCAAAAGGATGAAAATATCACGTTGAATTTGGACAGACAATACTTTTATGTCCATATACGAGTACGAGGTCTGGCTATTAAATAACGAGACTGCGCGCCTAGAGGGCGCCCTAGATGGGTGGGCTAAAAATCGAGTAGTGCGTTGGGTAAAAACACATTTCCGTCACTATTATAGTATTTGTGCAGTAGCGGTTTGAAACGAAAGAGCACTGCAGATGACCAGCACATAAGTCGCTCTGTGAATGTTTCAACTCCGGAAACAGTGACCAAAATCAACCAAATTGTGCTTGCAGATGACAAAAGTCTGTGCGAAGTTGGTGCCAAAAAATCTGATCCCTGAGTATATTAAAGGGGAGCATTCGAATGTAGAATAATTTTTATAATGAAACCCTTTTTCGTTACCAGTCTCGTTATTTAATAGCCTGACCTCGTAAGAGATATTTTCAATGATGAATGTAGCAGAAACCGCTAACTAGATTTGATGTTATGGGTATCTGTTTTATAACAAAGTTTCCACCTCCTCTTTGTACGTTAAATAGAATTTGTAAAAAAATACAATGAATGGTTTTATTATGCCCCTTAAATCAGTAAAAATTGATTCTATAATTTTTTTAATGAACTACACCCTTTAAAGGTTGACGTACAAATTTTTAAAATACTCATTTGGTCCACCTCGCGACCATTTGTGTTATTTGCAATTTTGAGTCACATTCAGGATTAATTTTACTGAGATATATGGGCGCTTGTTTTAGTGTCGATAACAATGCAAAGTTCAATAACTTGAAGTTACTATAATATATCAACAAAACTCTATACACAAAAATATATACATCGACAGATATAACTACGTCGCGCTAGCTAAGTTTTCGGAAATGCGCAGCTTCGCTGTGATCTCTGTTATCGAGATCTGATCCCTTTGGGTCTCGAGACAAAATGAACTTTTTCCACCTTGCCTGGGTTCGTGTATGTAACAAAGATCAGGTAGAAGGTTTTTGGTTTTTCCCAAAGTCGGGTATTTTGAGAAGGATTAATTTAATGTATGCTATTTGGATATTAAGAAAGTTACTTGGAATTTTCTGGGTGAGGTATAGGTGGATTATCGCTTTATTGAAGGAATTTTTAACCGTATTAAGTATTTTTTAATGCAAAGCACATGACATGGTCACCACATATACTTTCGTTTTCTACTAACTTTAAGTAATCATTTATTCACAATAACCAAAAAGCTTTTTCATATAGGAATGTCAATTCGAATATTCTCGGGTCGTTTATCTTCTTTTCATTATTTCTTATGCCTTCTCTAGGAGGTAGGAAATGTATTTATTATATATTTACCCATTTATTCCATCTTTTCCTGTCCTGTGCTAGTATCATCATTTGATTTATTGTCTGTGTCTGTTTGCGTTTTTATTCTGTCTGTAACCTCCGCTTCTATTTTGCTATCCTCTGTGATTGTACCAAGGTATTCAAAAGTTGTGACTTATTCAATTTGTTCTTTTTTCGGTATTAGTGTAGTTTTGTTTTCATTTTTTTACGTTTATTATTAATATTTATTATTTAATATTTATTAAAAACACAAAAATTTTTTCCAACGTCATCTCCTCCTAGTTCCATACTTTCCCATCGATTTTCAATAAGTTCGATACTGTTTTCATAATAAAAATCGTCGAGCTCTTCATAATAGCCAATAACTGCCGATATCACCTTTTCATTGTTGAAAAATCTCTGAATACCGAGCTATTTTCTCAAGTCTGGAAATAAAATAATCCGTGGGGGCATGAGGTAGTAATTCATTAATTTTGGCAATTGCAATAACGGATGTGTGAACTGGTGTATTGTCTTAATGAAACAACACTTTATTCTCAGCAAATGCGACCGTTTTTGCTTGATTTTCTCGCTCAAATGTTCCAATAAATTCACATATCACTCGAAATTGATTGTTTTTTTTTTTCAAGATATTCAAAGGAAATTATGCCACGCGCACCCCAAAAAACTGACACCATGACTTTGTCTGCAAATGGAATGGTCTTCGCCGTCTTTGGAGTCGGTTCTCTCTTTTGAGTCCATTGTTCTGATTGTTCTTTTGTTTCGGGTCTGAAGAGATGGACCCACGTTTCATCCATGGTTATGAAACAGCACAAATATTTCTGTAAAACTTTGCCCAACATTCGATGAAAACATCTTCTTGTTCCATTGTGTGTAAACGCGGCACCCATTCTACATACAGTTTTCTCATGTCCAAATTTTCAGTTAATATGTGATGTACTGCACTTTTTGAAATGCCTACTATGTCTGCTAGTTCGGGCACTTCCAGTCGACGATCATCGAGTACCGCTTTGTGGATTTTCTTCAACATTTCTGGAGTCTTCACCTCATTTGGTCGACCACTGTGATGTTGGTCTTCGCAAGTCATACGGCCTCGTTTAAACTCTACTACCCCATATTTTACTGTTGATAACAAAGGAGCAGTTTCAGGCAGAGTAGAATTTAATTCAGCTTTTATGTTTATTGGGCTAATGTCTTTCAAATAGGTATGGCAGAACCGGACTTAGGCATGGGCCAACCCGGGCGTGCGCCGGGGGCCCCCGCTGGGGGGGGGCTCGCGACGAGCCATATGATCGATTTTTAAACATATGAATGCAAGCGAAAAAATACATCCATAGCCAATGTTCAGAATCAACATCAATTTTTTTATGCGCAATCATTTTAAAAGTTCCGAAAAATCATCTTGATGTAAGAATTCACGTAAAACGCCCGCCTTACATAGGCCCCTTAAGTATTTTGGCCCGGGGGCCACGATGACTCTAAGTCCGGCTCTGAGGTATGGTATGGTAGGTATTGTATCGCATAACGATGACCAACTTTTCCACGTTTACAAATCCATTGGAAACGTTCACTATTGATGGCTGCCAAACAAATACTAAATAACATGGCGTAATCAAACTTGAAACAATTTCTGTATAGATTGTGTACTTTCTAATACAGTGGTATTTTTCAAGCAACTACCGCCATCTGTAAGTCATTCCAGATAATTCTGGAACCATCGTCGTAGTATACTTTCCTATTTTATTTTATTGGGATCATGAATAGGAATTCTATGTTCGTCGTTATAAAATTTAAATTTAGTGCCTTTTAAATAACAATCAAAATAATATTGAATTTGGGTGCAATATTAAAAATACGAAATCATCAATACATTTTTCTAATTGACGTAATGAACGACAAAAATTTTATAATGTAATTGTTCTTATTGGGACACCTGGTACATATGGCAAGCTTCGTTTTTATTCGACAGGAAACAATGGTACCGAGCGCAACCGTAACGACAACTTCCTTAAATTAATAATAGCGAGGGTAATTTTACGCTACCAACGGCGAAATAAAAAAAACGGTCGAAAAACAACACCACAAATTTAATGCGTTTATTTAACATGTTTAGTTGATCGTTAGGGTGTGTACGAGTAAAAGTCACAGCTGTCCTTCATTCGCATCTGCTAAAAATGTTAATATATTAACCAGATTTCTGGCCGGTAGGTACCCAGACGGGGCCCAATTGATAATTCCTTCTCAACTTTCAGATCAAGTATAAAAGGAAATAGCAATAAACGTCACACAACGTGTAAATTATTTAAAATACTTGACACGATGTAGGGATCTCTGGTTTTACCTAAACTCATATCCGTTCTAAAGAGCGATAGAAAAAAATTTGGGAAACATTCTATAAACCTAATCCCCTGTTCTTGTAGTTTCGTGTTTCAATTCACATCAATTGTATACATAATTTTTACAACATAGTACCGTGACAATATTAATAAAAATTGAAAAGGTATTTAGTATAAATTTGAAAAAATGTAGCTCTTGATTTATTTTCAAGTTTCGTCCGAAATTCAATCGTTATTAAATTATTAGCTATTATTGATTGAACTATGAATTTATAAATACTTAACAACGTGAATATTAATCTGTTTCAATCAAAATTTTCCATCCATTGCATGAAAATTCATAAAATAGGAATATAAATTTCGTTGAAATTGTTTAGATTCCCAAGAATTCTCATTATATTTGACTTTGTGTAAATGATTTTTGAATTTTCTCAAATATATTTCATGTTTTATTCATGAAGCTCAATTTTTTATTATATTGTTGATCCCTTAATCTATTTTCCAAATATCGAGACGTCTATCCTATGTAGACAGCACGATAATAATCAACAATTAACATCAAAAAAATTATTTTAATTTTTGCGGTTGTAGATTGAGGATTACTGAAATATTTTGACAATGTATACATTATTTACAATTTATTTAAATTTGATATAGTTGCTGAGAATACTTTTTTTTTTTGGAAACGTCAAACAAATTTGGTTGGGAAACACTGGAACATCCTCCTTTTAGTTCCGATTTGTCGTCATGCGACTATTATTTATTAAGTCCATTGAAAGAAGCTCAACCTTAGGAAGATCGTAGTTTTGGTTTTGGATAAAAGTCATAAACCCATGATTGATTACCAGTAATCATTTATATAATTTTTTCAAGATTGAAGACAAATCCATTTTGTATTATAACAAAGGACGATAAACGAAAACAAAAACATTGTAAACAACGCACGCCGTTCACGAACTAACAAGTTCATTCAGTAGATACGCACACCAACGAGTTAGTGCAGATTTATTGGTATTGTTCTTGCACAACAGAGGTCGCTCGGAAGTCTGGACGCGGACATATAAAGGTAGTCTCGATACTTTTGGGACAAACCTCGTATTTTGATAAAGAATCTAATATCGAAACCTAAAGAATTTTTTATATAAAACCTATTATTGATTAAAAGATACCTAAACTGAACTAAATAAAACAAAAAAAATTAATGATAAATCATCAATTTAGAAAATATAATATTGTGATGTTTTCGAATATTTTTATTTGTTATATTCCATGTTTGACGCATTGGCCCTTGTGTTTATGTGAATAGATCGTTTTTCAAAAGATTAAAAACATAACTTACTGCTTCTTTTAATCTGTAACTAAATATTTAGTTTATTTTTAGATCAAACTGAGTATATTGGCATTGACTTTTATGTCGTCGGTAAGATATGTATATGGATATACTTAGGATACTAAGAAATACAACAAAAGAAATTAAAATAAACGGTGATGATTATATCAAATACAATGTATGACCCTGAAGTTGAAGCCTTATGGAATTCAATTTCAAAAAAAATTCACTTAATTCATAGTACAATCATCAAATATGAAATTTTTTCAGTCGTATACGAGGTATATGATTTTACTTAAGTGTAAAGTATATTTGATAATATTGAAAATTGTTATTATGAACCGAGATGATTAGAATTAAAAATTACGTTCAAATATGCAATTTTTTTCTATTTTTTTAATCAATTTCCGTGCAAAGAAAATAAACTTGTATGGGTTATGGTTTTGTATTAGGCATGGCCCTGATATAGAAAACATATTTCTCTACTTGAATGGGATTGGGGCCCTTTTTGAGATGGGTTCTTTTCCTGTGCCGTGCGTTGGCGTTTGCTTACTACTACGCGTGAAATTAATTTTGAGAAAACAGTAGAAAGTGATAAAACCAAATGGTTCAACAAACCTAACAACTTTTGTAGTGTATTGAGCAGACGGGTGAGCATGAGGGCGAATACAGTTACAGATGTATTATTTTCTGCCGTCAACTGACGGGAAAAGCTCTAAATAATCAACTGACATAAGATATAATTTAGAATGAACTTACATACAAATGGTTTGTAAATAACAAGAAATGTTTGGAAGTGTATGACAAAATGCTAGAAATTTATAAGGTGGCGTTATATAATTAGTGAAGTAGTCATTTGATTGAAAAAATACGAGATTACCTGGAAAGTTTTCCAGGAATTTTGAAAATTGGCAATTTTATAGATTTTGACGTGCTTCTACCGAATTTCAATTTTGCCACCTCGTATCTAATTATTCGTATTCTAATTATACATTTGAACGTACTTTCAAGCCTTGTTCAACGTTTTTTGATAACAATTTTTAGCTACGTATTTGCACGATTTAGAAGATGATAATTTATCATTGCCGAGATCGTCGAATTCATTTGTCGACATCCCAGAAGTAGGAAATCATAGTACTTTTGGTTTTACTAAAAACTGGATTGGTTGACTTCCGTTTTAGCCATTTGAACGCAGTTTATGAATGGAGATGAAGCCTTGGCTGGAGATGGAAAAGATGAACACTAAGAAAAAATTTATTTAGAATTGGGAACTGTCTTTTTAACGATTTTGTTGATGTTGATGTTGTTAAGCAGAGCGAGGAACCAATCCATTAGGTTAGGTTATCTTAATTGACTGATAACTCAAGAAAAAGATATTATTCGATATCTTGTTATAATCTACTGTTTCGATTAAGTCATAAATCCAGTTCAAACAGCCAAACCAATTCCTATAATGGCTTGGAAGCAGGTCCATCAGCCACAGAATTTTTCAATGATACTACTTAAATATTAATGTTAATATACTTGATAAAATTTACTAATAGATCTAAAGTTTGTCGGTTATATATGTTAAAAAAGTGTGTGAGGTTTAGAGGAGGGAGTAGTTTTGTTTAACAAGTAACTGCAACAAATCCCTATAATGGTAAAACTAAGTACCACTTTCCGACATCCGACATCCATGAAATCTGAGCATCGAAAACGTCAAACCACGTATAAGAGTGAAAAATTATATATTTTGTGTTCTTATTTCAAAGTTTATAACATACAGAACTTTTTATTTTCCCTATTATTAATAATAAAAAGTTTCGCATATGCTTCTATCTGAGAGGGACATATTGTATATATATAGCAATAAACGTTATCTAAATAACACAACAGATGTTGCAAAAAACACTACTTTATTCGTAATCATTACCAGAACTTGAACATTAGCAATTTCTGTCATTAAAGATCGTAATCTATGGATATGTTAATAATTGAATCTTAATTCAAAATTATGTAAAATTATTCCAAACTTTTCAATTGGTAATTGAATAATAAATTTCCACTTTTTATTGTTACAATATTGTTTCCGTTTCAAATGAAATATTAATTAGATATCAATGACAAGTCACATACCGAAAACATAACATATAACATCACTCAATAACTCGTGTGACTGACACACAGATGGCGGTGTCCAAATCCATGACGTTTATGAAGTACGAACATCCAAAAAACTATGTGTAAAATTTCATAACATTCCGATTAATTAAATAAAATGAAGTGAAGCTACTTTTGTTATTTTCAAAACAATGGATTCAAAACAATTGCGTTAATTTATCATTGCTTCTTTATGAAAAAAAACTGTACAAGCTCAGTAATGGCTTCAAAAGTGTTACCGGACTCTGCTTCATCGAAAAGAACCATTTGTTGTTATTGGTTTGCTGAATTTAAACGTGGTCGTACAGACACCGATGATAGGTCGTCCAATTGGGGTGTTTACTGCAAAAAACATTAAAATCTAACAAATTGGTTATTTTTAATCTTAAATTGAAATTGCGTGAGATAGTTGAGGCCGTAAAGATATCATAATACAGTGTGTTTACAATTATGCATTTGACCATGAGAAAGCTTTTTTCAAAGTGAGTACCGGGTTTACTCACAGTCGATCAAAAAAACGACGTGATGATGATTCAGAGCAGTGTTTGGTCATGTTTACACGTGGTAAATCAAATTTTTTACGTCCATATATGACAATCGATGAAACATGGATTCATCACTTCACTCCGGAATCAAAACGATCATCATCTGAGTGTACTACAGCCGGTGAACCAAGTCCGAAGCTTATATATAGTATATTATAACTGTCAACGGGGTTCAGTATTTTGGGATGCGCATGGAATTTTGTTCATCGACTATCTCCAAAAGAGAGAGACATATGTCGAATAAAAAACTACGGTTTCACCGAGACAATGCACCGATTCACAAGCGATGATTAAATTAAACGAATTACACTTAGAATTGCTTTCTCATCAACCGTATAGTCCAGATCTGGCCACCAGTTACTACTAACTATTAGTTAATCTCAAAAATATGGGTTGTCAATAAAAAATTCAGCACAAATGAAAACGAAATTGCTGACACTGAAGACAATTTTGAGGCAAAAGACAAATCCTTCTACAAGCACGGCATCGAGAAGTTAGAGAAGAATTGCTCTCGAAGTAGATTACTTTCCAAAATGGGAAGGGAATATGGTATACGTGTAGTGAGCGGAAAAAATTCGAAAAACTTGGGCATTGTTTTGTTTCCACGTATAAGAAAAGAAAAAAAATTATCTATATCAACCTATCAAGCAGATGTACAATCTTAGACATTAAGCAAAGTAACAGGATGGTACATTTCTTATTTTGAATATAATACAATTAAACCAACTCACTTGGCAGATTCTTTTAAGATGAAATTTTCATTGAAATTGGCAATATTCGAGAACTTAAAGGAAATTCAGCAGCTCTTGAAAACTTGAAAAGTTTTTTTCAGAGATTATCAGAAGCACAAGTTAAATATGGAGTAAATAGAAAATTTAGCAAATCACAAAGCTGAAATTTATGAAAATTTAGTTGAGGATAAATAGAAAATTTTAAGATATCACTAAAAATACATATCTCAATTAGATAAATTGAAAAAACAACATGGGAGCATCAGACAACCAAAAAGAACGTTTTTTCAGAACATTATGAGCTTTTAACAACGTTATTATGAAAAAACATGATGGGAGATTATATTTGGGGTTCATTGAGAAAAACTATTTATGAATATGAAAAAAAGATAAAACCGTACACCGAGTTATTTTGTACTATTTATTGCAAACCATAATTTGACAAAATTGGACATAAATAAACTTAATTCCTTTAAGATTGTGAATTTAATTTCTTACAATTGTAATTGTCGCTTCATTTGTTTTTTCTTTTTAAGTAAGGAAGAATTAAGATAAATAGAGTAAATTTTTCTACTCAAGAAATGGTAGAACTTATTTGGGTACTGAGTGAATATAACGAAAGTATTTTGCATCTAAAGCTTCTTATCGGAGATTTCCAGACTGCAAAGCTAAGAAAAAAAAGATCAGAAGAAAAACTAATGAATCTGAAATATGGAAAAAAACTTGAGAAAATTAAATGAAAATATCGGTATTACAGAGGATCCAATGCAAATATGAGAATAGCAAGATATTAGTCATACCAACGTCCAAGGAATCCTTAAAGGAATAAATTTTTTTCTTTAACTTACAGTAGGATACGTCCATACTGCTTTAATGACTCTGAATAACGTAAACAATCCGGCATCATTTTAAAGGTTCTGTCTAAAAAAATCTTATACAGAGGTCGGCTTGAGTCAGGCAACAAATTTGCATTAAAATAAAAAAATGCAGCGTCAAAATAAATTTATTAAAAAAAATTAAGAAAAGGATTCGAAAAATGGTTACTGTAAGTGTACAAAGCTGCCTACAAAGAGTTTCAAATTCTCTTTCAATTGCAGTTCGGACTTCGGAAAGGTCCTCTTGCAAAAACGATGTCCTTGAAAAAGTCCCACACGACTAGATAACAGGGTGTCAAGTCACATGCCTCACACGTCTGCTTATCCATTCTTCAAATTGAACAAAGTACTCCCGCTAATATAGATGTACTGAGGCGAAGCTCTATCCAGCATGAAATGACGGATGTTGGATCCTTGTCGATTTGCTCACGTAACTTTGGCCCGTCACGTGACCCTCAGAAAATTGCGGAGCCACGAGACCTCCCGCATGGATACACGCAATCCAGGCAGGTTTAATTCGGGAGCGTTGCCTGACTTATGCTGACCTCTCTATTTGGTTTGTATCCGATTTATACAACATTCTGTATAGTTCGAAATAATTAAATATTATTGACCTGGAAGATTTATATTATTTTTTTAAAAACATTTCTCGTAACTCAACATATACCGAAGTTTGTCGTGGGATCGGTATATCCTGTATATATTTTTTTCTACAATCCAATAAGTACTAATACAACTATAGAAGATGTTATTTATTTAAACTAGTTAAATGTTGCCAATTCAAGTACCAATAGTAATGTAACTTATTCTTTACTTCAAATTAATAATGCTCATAGTCGTACTTTTCATATAACTATTACAAAATAAAAATTGATAAGTTTTATTGAGTTTTTTTAAGTCTACGGAAGTAGAAAATTTTTTGTATGAAACTCGTGAGTAAAGTAACTAAAGTAGGAATTGCGGTCAAACCGTCCTACTCGTGAAAAAAAGAATAACTTTACTCACTTGTTGCATAAATAACTATTTTTTCATCTACCTGCGAACTAAAAATTCGAACTCTATGTTTTAAAGTCAAATTCAAATTTTGTGTTGCTCCTTGTAATAATATTCTGATTCGTTACGAAATAAGTCTGGTGACCGGTACAATTTTTTTTGGTACAAAAATTGGCATATAGAACATAAAACTTCGGAGAAAAGAATTTTATTTTTTATTCGAAGGTTTTAATTGAAATATTAAAGCAATCGACTATATCGGATATTTTGTCAATGAACAGGGAATTTTGTACTCGCAAATAGCAATGAAAAGAAATACGTAACAAGTGAAGAAAACTGGAAATCTCTACGTCAGTTGTTTCTCCCAATAATCGTCAATTTATGACACATTCGAATAAAATAGTATACGAGGGTATATTGAAAAATTCTTAGCCTACTATAGAAACTCCTCGTTGGAACAAAATTTACGACCTTTCAAACTTTTTATCAGTTGAGGAAAGAGATGATAGTCGGATGGAGCCAAATCTGGTGAAAAAGGGGGGTGTTCTAGTAATTCAAACCTAAATCACGAATTTTTTGCGTGGCAAGATAAGATTTGTGTGCAGGAGCGTTGTCCTGCAAAAACAAAACACCTTTGGATAGGTTTCCGCTTCTTTTCTCTTTAATTTTTTCCCGTAGAGTGGTGAGTAATGTCGAATAGTAATCTCCAGTTATTCTTCTACCCTTATCCAAAAAATCAATCATGATTACTCCGTGGCAATCCCAAAAAACTGAAGCAAGAACTTTTTCAGCAGATTTTTGGACACGAAACTTCTTAGGTCTTGGAGAACCAGAGTGTCGCCATTCCATCGATTGTTGCTTTGTTTCTGGATTTTAGAAATGTTCCCAAGTCTCATCCATAGTAACAATTCGGTTTAAGAAGTCTACATCGTTTTCAAATCGAACACAAATCGAACGGGGACTGTCACAGAAAGTGGCCTTTCCGATCGGTCATCATCTTCAACAGAAAATGAAGCTTGCAGTCCAATTTTTCACGGTCGCATACGATCACCAAGGGTATTAAGCATATCTTCGTAAATCTGCTTACCTCTTAACCCTTTTAAATACAGGCACTTGATGATGGCTCGATACTCCAATTTTTCTTTTTTCTTTCAATTTATTGCATAACTCTGGTTTACTTTTTTGCCGTCAAACTTTACACTGACACTTCTAATAATTTATTGTTCGTTGCTATGGTATCGCAAAATTTTGTTCATGCGTGGAACTGGTCTAGGCTAACTAGATTTCAATACATACATTCAATACATATTTCTATCGAATCTCTTAGGTTGCAAATACCTTCACAAAGTGTGTTTACCCCTGCTTTTTATCAAATACGTATTCGTTATAAGGAAGGTGCTTACATAGGGTATGAAACTCTATAATTAAGCAATGTATCTAGCAAATGAACGTTTGAAAAAAATGTTCATTCTCATGCAAATAATGAATTTTTTTATTTTCTTTTCTCTCAAAATTACATCAGGTCATTTAAGATCCCACTCGGTTTTCACCACACTTGTTCAGGATTAAGGGTTTCGAGGGTCGGTTCGGTAAATTCATTTTATATTCAGAAAATACCAGTTCCTACAGTAGGGTTGTTAAAACCACAATGTTCAGTGTACCCCTTAAAATTGGATACTCATCGCCCGAAATGTATTTTTTTTTTTCGAAAAAATATATTATAATAAAATTCCAATGAGAAATCTGAAATTGCCAATTGCTTGTAAAATAAAACCTGTTCCTAAATTTTCACGGGACGCGCTCCAGTTATTCAAATCTTTTTAATACAACAAAGCATCGTTGTTATGAATACATGGCAGGCACGTGTATAGAATTCGATATAACGGCCATATTATTTCGTGGCGATTTCAATGAGAACAATTGAAAGCGCGTGTTGGAAAAAAATATGTAACAATATTTAACTAGAATCATTTTTTGTATTTTAACCGCTTTTCAATAATAGCCCAGTCAAAGGACAGTTTAAATAAATTGATTCTCGTTTATTTTACTGAAAGTATTTAGACAAAGGGCGTGAAAAGAATCTACAATAAAGTGGGCGCGGAATAAAAAGTTAAGTTAAAAAATTCAGTGTTAGTACAAAAGGCAACAAGAAATTATTTAGGAAGACTCTACGCGAACATCGCCACGATTAACTCTCCCCCAGTTATACTTTATGAAGCCATAGAATCAGCGAGTGGTTTGTAACGTAGGACAGTATCAACAGAGAAAAGACGCAAGTAGTGTTTTTTAAAAAGATCAGAAGACCCCGTGAAATAGCTGTAAAATACCGAGGAGTTATCCTAAATCAATATCCAAGTCGATTACTTAGTGGATAAAACGAAGAAGTCAATAGAAGAATTGGTATCGAGAGGGATCCAAACTGGAATTGAAGATTAAGTTCTACTTAATCAGATCCATTTTGCTGTACGTATCTACTAAGAGTTATAGAAAGAAGCTCCAAACCTAATAGATGAGTAGTGAACGCGCTTGGAACATCAGCAGATGTACAGAGAGTTGGACTAAGATTCTACACCACCAGAAGAAGAGCTGATTTTTCTGCCCAACTGACATAAGCAATGATTACACGGGTCACGCCAATGGCGAGAATTGATAATTCATAGATGTGGGGATTTAGTGGACCCAGTTTTTGTTAGTGGTAATAAGTCAGATCAATTTTAGTTGCTGAAAATATCGCACCTAATTGACAGGAACAAACAGATAAAAAGGAATAAGTGTATAGAAAAAACATAGAAGAGAAGAAGATGACAGACCATTAAACACATGGAATTAGAAAAAATAATATTAGATAAATCTCCATTTACAAATTAAAAATAATCGAGGACAGTGTGTACCCAACTAGTTCCTTGACATGTCTTTTAGTATTGGAAAAAATACAAATAGAAATGAAAATTAAAAGGCGGTAATATTGCGATAATCTAACCAACAGATGTTCACCGTTGCATTTAATTCACTTTTAATAATACTCTCCATTTTAAAGGTAGTTCCTTATACTCACCAAACGTGTTTGCGAGTTAATTAGGAATCACTCACCTGAAACAAACAACATTTATTAGTGTACTATGAAATAAGTTCAAAATAAATAATTTATCGAGAATTAATGACATTGCAGCTAGGTAATAGCAATAAAGTGAAGTTAAATTGATTTTACTCAAATGTGAGTACATATTTGAGTATTGAAAGGATTTGAAATTGAATCGAGGTTTTAATAATCGCATCTATACGACCCGTTTGGTGAAAGAGCCATGCCTTGTTATATGTTCATTGTTTTTGTTAGAATGGAATGGAAGGTCGATTACAAATTAATTTCTTCAAAAACTGAAATGTTAGAATTAAAATACGTGAAAAAAATGTTTAAAAATAACGCAAAAAGCCGAATGGCATGTTAAATTCTAAAAGATAATACATAATATATTAGAAATTCATTTTTTAGAACCCTGCTTGGTTGGAAACTAAATTGTAATGTAATTTTAGTTTTGAGAAATTGAATATTTGTGTCCTTTAAGTAGTAAACACGATAAAATGTTATTGAAATAAGTTGTTTAGAATCATGGACATTCCGATACCAAACTTCAAAATCATCGGTCAACCATATTTTTTTATCAAATTTATTTAAAATCTATTCATGAGTGGAGCAATAAGTGAATCGTAGGTAAATGCAGAAAAACGTGGTTTTCCCCCCTAATTACATAGTTTATGCAACTACCTACAGGTATCACAAAATATGTATAAAAAATAGGTAAAAAAATAGGTATATCTTGCGATAACAGTTGGTCATTACATAATTAACTGTCCTAGTTAATTAAATATGCTAAAATAAAATAGTAAACTCAAACTTCTAATCCATATAAAACATATTGAAATCTGCTAGCGATGTCACAAATGGTGAATCTTTTGAGTCTACGTCGGATAATGGGTTCTAACACCCGGTTTTGGCCAATTGATTAAGGTGACACTGAATTCTTCATTGTACTAGCAATTATGTTATTGGGCACATACCATGGAGCATTTATTATCATCCTCAGAATTTTGGACTGAAATATCTTGATAATATTAAAGTTTGATATAGGCGCCGAATTACACAGCTGGATTCCATATGTTAAAATAGCGAGGAGGTGCTATCTCCAAGAAAGTCTTCTATCAAAATGGTTTCCAAGATATGAGATTTTCTCCCTCTGTGGAATTTCATGTTCGTTTATTGTAACGAAGTGACAATCTTCTCGTCAGTTTGTGAAGATGACGTGGATGGATTTAGACTCGTTAACTTGAAATCGCCATATTTTTAACCATCGCCATTTGCTTAAAGAATTTGTGATGCAGTTTTAGGATATCGATGTGAAGCAATGTTAAGCAATGTCATCGGTATATGTTGCACTAATTGTATTCTCTAATGTGGGTATAGAAGATATAGTAGTGGACCCAGTACGCTACCTTTGGAAACACCTGCTTTGATTAGAGGGATCATAAATGAAAGACTAATATTTGTAACAGAGACTATAATGAAAAGTTCTATTCAAACCAATATGTTAAAATGAACTATCAAACAATACTTTATTAGACTTTTTTTAACTATAATGTATAAAGCGAATCATAATTTGAATCCCTTGATCTTGGTTCATTTTCAAATTCTTCAGTTTCCAATAGAACTCTTCTATTTTTCTCTTCTCCTTCCATCATCTGCTTTTTCTCGTTTATGACTTGCCAAACTTTGTTGTCATGGTAATTTCATTGGGCTCACAGACAACTATAGTCTATTTCAGAAAAGTATAGAGTAATAAAATGGGGAATTCCGTTCAGTTCGGCTCAATTTCGGTGTAGATCTTGAAATATTGTGTAGGGATTACTTAAGTAGTAGATTATACAGTTACGTTTTTCGTTTAACAGATACCATTTAACCTTCTATTAGTGCCTAATTCCAACCCTATTTCAGATTCGGCTCTCCATTTTACTAGTATCCTACCGGCACGCCTTTGGCACACTACTTTCAGTGTTTGTGAATGGATAACAAGAGGCTAAACCCATATATTGACCCCAACCCGAGTGGTACTACCTGAACTTGATAAAAAGAAAGAATGTTATAATGAAATCAATGCCAATCTATGAAAGTGGCTTAAATATTCGTTGGGTCACTCTGGAGTCCTTTTCATACCTAATGAGGTTTTATTACTCTATACCTTTCTAAAAGTCAATGGAAATGGGTCGGGAAGCGATCTACCAGAATCTTTTTGGCCCCAACAGACTCAAGGAGAAGCATCAAGGCTCGGTAGAGGCGATCCAACAGTTCGCGACGCAGGAGCTGAACCTCATTCCGATCCAGGCGTTCCTGGAAGCGTACGAAAACTCTTGGCAGCAATGTATAAATGCGGATATAGATGAAACATTCTAATTATTTGTACTATTTTCTTGAACAAATATTAAAAAAATTAAGGGGTAATACTTTCAGAACAGAGCCTGTAAATGTTGTTTACTTATAACGAAATTTTCCTACAATTATTATACAGGAATATTTGCACTTAAAAATAAGCAATTTCGAAATTATATAATGTATTTCTAGGAAAATTAATCATATAATGTTATCAGATGACATTTTTGAAAATACCCATTTCCTGGCGGCTATTTAAGAAATAGGTAAATACCCATTTTTATTTACTGGAGCCTCATCACTTTTGTTATTAAAAGAATTAAAAAATAAATGTTTATACATAAAAAACTGCGAGTTTTCACAGAATCAAATATATAACTCTAACTAGAAGCAATTTCGTTTTTATTTTCAAATGAGTATTTTTTTATTTGTGGGTACCTCTTTTTCTCGTGATCTCGAATATCAACTCCTGGACAAAATGAACACACCACACATATTTGCGTCTTGTATATTTATTTAACGTTTATTACCTATACAAGCAGGTCATGAGCCTTGTGTCAATTGTTATTTCATAACATGTTTTTCACATCAATTCATAATAAACGTTGGTATACAGACTAACATTTTTTAAAAAGTATCGATTAAAGAGTAAAACAAATAATTGTATTTGATCTTAAACATGCGTGTTCGAAATTCATTTGTAAACACATCAAAAAACCTTTGCGAGCATTAACTCTTTTCAATGAAGGATATTCAAAGCGACGTCTTAAGTAAGGAAGTCAACATCCTAGCATCAGTCGTATGGTGAAACGATGTATTATAAAACGATATCGTACAATTTAGAACGAGGACAAGATTTTTACATGAAGTAGGATTAAGGGAAATTCTACATTCACCCCTTA
This sequence comes from Diorhabda sublineata, assembly GCF_026230105.1. Lineage (NCBI taxonomy): Eukaryota > Metazoa > Arthropoda > Insecta > Coleoptera > Chrysomelidae > Diorhabda > Diorhabda sublineata. The sequence goes on from NC_079484.1 coordinate 9,954,504, forward strand.
TTAAAACACGCCAATTTGGCATTTTAGAGGTCGCGGAATCCATTTATCGAGGTTCGGTCCGGATAGAAATTACACGAAAACGCCGATTATAAAAACATCTTCTTGTTAGTTTTCGGCCATTGAACTTATCCCAAACTAAAGTAAACCTAACCTAATCGAAGTAAAGTAAACCTAACCTATTCTAAGAGAACCTAACCAGAAAATATCCGTTCCTGGGTCTGCTCAACAACATCAAGAAACAGTTCTCACTTCGAGGTGAATAAAAATATGCCCCCTCAAATAGAACCTTTCGTGTAATACCTACATAGATCCAGTTCGTATACTGGTAGTCGAACCAGAAGTCAACCAATCCAATTATTGATTAAATTGAAGGTACTAATTTCCGACATCTGAGACTTGCTCTTATTATCATTCCAAACCGAGCAGAGTTTTGAGCAAGACCACATAAAAAACCTTTACTCATATGGTCGCTAGTCTTAGTGCCGAGGGTAGCAGAGTTGTAAACAAAGTTCGATAACTTAAACTTACTATAATATATGAACAAAGCTATTCACAAAAATATTTACATCGAAAAATTAAACAAAGTCGCTGGAAACGGCTTAGCTGAGATCTCGGCGTTCGAGATCTGATCGCTTCGCGGTTTCGAGACATGATTCCAAACGCCTCGCTTGGGTTTGTATAATTATGAAACAAAGAGCAGGTAGAAGGTTTTAATTTATTTGTATTCTATTTATCAGTTAGGTGTGGATGGATTATCGCTATATTGAGGGAATTTGTTCAGAGAAATGACTACCCGTATCAAATATTTTTAAATGGTGATCGCCATACTCACAAAGAGAACAAAAAGTTATTACATTTTATTAAAATACATCAAATTAGTTATTGAAAGGACGTTCTGTTCTCTGATGAAACTAGAGTTAGCTTCAAAGCAGATAGACGTGAGCGTGTTTGGCGAACGCGGGGACAGAGATTTGCAAGCTGCAATCTCTCACCTTAAGTACAATTTGACAGTAGTTCTAATGTTTTTATTATTATTTGGAAAATATTATTTTGGAACACATAATGCGTTTATTAAATCAAATTTTTTATTCATATCTTTATTAAGTGACCATCCAACAGTCCAGATATAAATCCTAGAGAACAACTATGTGTTCACTCAAAAAATATTCGTTGCCGTCAACCTGTTGCTGTCAAATATAATTCCCCATTGAAGAGTGGAGAATATTGCGCAAGTTTTTGTTGAGCATCTGGTACCAAGTCTGCCACGAGGCAAAAATGGAATGATAAGTAATAGAGGACAACAATATTATACAGATAATATTTATGAAGATATATTTCTAGAAAAAAACTTTCCGGCCTTGGCACTGCGAAGTTGTTACCTTTGTATGATAAAATCGTTGTTAGAAACATTAACCATGATCTAGACTAACTCAAAAGGTCACTTATTGAACTTTCGGAAAACTAGGAGTAAGTTTGATTGTTCGAGTCATTTTCGTTCCAGGATTCTATGGTTTTGTACCAACTTTTTAGAAATACCTCGTATAGACTCAATCCATTATTAACACATCGTTAAATTGACTGACCGCACATTTCTACGAATTCACCCCAGTTTCCTCTGAAGTTTGTGACAATAAAAGGGAAACCAAACGTGAATATCGCTTCCGCAGTTAGAAATATTCATGAGCATTGTGGTATCCATTTAGGTGTGTCATAATTTCAAGTTGGTAACTATTTATTTCTAATTGATAACTTATAAAAGATTAGATAAAAACATGTATGTGGTCGAGATCATATTAAAACATATATTTCAACAATGAGATATACCCACAGAAAAAGATATAGAAGATAGAAATTTAAGATATATTTTGTTTCATTTGTATTGATTGAAAAAATCGTCTTCAATCAGAGAAAGTATTATAAAAATATTTATTTATAGGCAAGATTCTATTAATAATAAACATCAATTGTTAGACCCCGTATAAAAAGACCTCGAGTTTGGCTTTCATCTGGTGGCCTCATGCATTCAACTGATGCATTTCCACAAATACCTCCATACAAACACACCGCACCAAACACGCATAAGAAATTCAAAACACAGAACACAACACTCGAAAACAGCAGACACCGCCGCGTGGCATCGTCCCGACCGGCCTGGGGGCCATTAGAAAACATATGTTGAGAAAGAATGCTCAAGGTCACCAGTAAGCTTCTTGAATGTGCTCTGCACTCGACCAACTTCTCTTGCATAGTCTGTACATGAACGGAGTGAAAGGATTCACACTTTAATGATCGTCCTGATTTTTATTTGTAATAAATTATATAAAATGACATAATAAGAAATATATACAATACGATCATATAATAAAAAATACAGTTGCTAGTTATATATCTGAAGATTGTTAGAATTATGTAGATTATATATTTTTGGCACATCTTTCGTAATAATATTCTAGATTATTGAATAATAATAACAATCTAATTGGTATTAAGATTCTCTATATTCCGATAAAAATTAGTGGTGTTATTAGATCAGTTGAGTAATAATTTAGTAAGTTGAATTTTTTGAAACCAATGGTAATATTTATATTGAATACACTGTTTGCACCAACACTCACGATTACACTATTAACGCGCGTTTCGATAACCAAGTTGTCGTCTTCAGAGAGTGAAGGTAAACAGTTTACGATAAAGATGATAACTTGGTTTTTAACTGTTCAGGTAAACAGTTTACCTTCAGTTTCTGAAGACGATAACTTGGTTATCGAAACGCGCGTCAGACAGTGTAATTGAGAGTGGCGGCGTAAACAGTGTATTAAGTATAATAATTTAGTATTTCCTTGTTCAGACAACAATGTTATTCCTTTGGGTAGCTATCGATCGTCGAATTCGTTCCAAATCTTTGTAGTAGCGCTGGTATGGTTTTTAATTATTCAGTCAGTCTATTGAATCAAAGATGTTTTAATCCCGGGAAAACGAAAAAAGTTTTGAAACCGCTTTCACGAGGATCTCGCGAAAAGGTGAGACAAATACTAGAAATTTGTATTTCTTGTGCGAGACAAGAGCTAAAAACTTGATAATAGACGAGAACATGTTTATCTGTAGACGCGTATGATTCATAGTAGCGAGTGTCGATTAGTTGTGCGAGAATTTGGACGAAACTGGAATTGACAGAATATTTTCAAGCAGAGCTGATTCTGTATAATACAAAATTAGAATAATATTAAAATATAAAAAAAGAACACGATGCAGGAAAGCGAATTAGTATCTTGATAGATTAAGAAACAAAAACAAAACGTTATCATCAAGCTCATAGAATATAAAAATTCAGTTAAGAAATATGATACTATACATGTCATCATTACCAAATTAACTTTTTCTGGGTGTAGTTTTTTATTGAAATCTTGAAACTTTATCTCTAAAATGCCAAAATAATTTCCAAATACTACCCATATAATATCTGGTTGGAGATTCGTTTTAGTGATCTTAAGTGTTGATTTCCAGAATACGTTTTCATAACATTATATAAAATTGTAAAACCGCCTTGTGTGTCCACTGCCATTGAGCGCAGGAACCCCTATGAAGAACTTAGCGAGTGTGAACCCAAAGCTGTCCGTTGTCAATATATTGGGTCGAGAATTTGGCCTGAATGTGGACCGACTTATAAGGATTCACCATACGTTGTTTCGATAATTTTTCTGCTGAATTGTAGGGGTTTTCCACACAATATCACCAAATCCCTCGTACGTTTTCGTCAATATATAAAGTTGAAGGTTTCTCTGATATTCCATGTCTTATTAACCTTTCATAAATGACACTGCTGCTCCTGATAAACAATTTTCCCCGTAGACAAGTTGACTCATGAATTTATTCAAAACATGTTTGCACAATCTTGCTCTAAATTCCGATACTCCACTCCGATAACACGTCACAAAAACACAACTTAATGGCAATATCACAAATATTGTGTTAGTTGTACGGAGTTGAAACTCAGAAAGATAAACGAGTACAGGATTATAATTGAAACGTTGCCACTTCTCCAGCAGTCTGACACTATTCTCACACGTCTCGTAGATACGTTTTTCAATATAAGTAGATACATTATGATTTTGGTATATATGTTACGCTCAAAGACCGAAATCGGTCAGTGGCCGTTTAAAGTAGCCACAACACGTTCTGTGCTCCTTGCGTTTGCCAGAACGCGTTGTGGCTTTTCTGATATAGCCAGAACCCTAATGAAATTATATGCTGCTTATTAATAATCATTTGGCAACAAAGTAGTACAACACTCATTATGTGAATAAATGTTTAATGACAACGTTTTTATATATGTTTTATATCCACATAGTCAATAGTTAATATAACTAACCTAACCTAACCTATCTGTGTCTAACATAAAGTTCAATGCAAAAACAAATAGGTGGATATGCAGCGAAAATTGATTTTAGTAATATACTTTTTTACATTAAAAGGACTGTTAATAATTTATATTAACTATTCGACTATATGGATATAAAACATATATAAAAACGTCATTAAAAATTTATTCAAATAATGAATGATTAATAATAAGCAGCATTATATTACGTGAGAAGAGGTCATCTAAATCGAAATTAATTCCTTTCGGGTTCTGGCTACATCAGAACAGCCACAACGAGTTCTGGCAAGGGCAAGACGAACAGAACGCGTTGTGGCTGTTTTAAATGGCCACTGGCTGTTTTCGTCTTTGAGCGTAACATATATATGACAACTTCAAATTATGGCCCACTTCGAGGATGTATTGATATCTAGTTAGCCTAGACCAGTTCCACGCATAAACGAAATATTGCGTCACCATAGCAACGAACAATAACTTATTAGAAGTGTCAGTGTAAAGTTTGACGTCAAAAAAGTAAAACAGAGTTACGATATTGTGAAAATCGAAAAAGTGGAGTATCGAGCCATCATCAAGTACCTGTATTTGAAAGGGTTAAGAGGTAAGCAGATTTACGAAGATATGCTTAATACCCTTGGTGATCAATGTCCTTCGTATGCGACCGTGAAAAATTGGACTGCAAGCTTCATTTTCAGTTGAAGATGTTGACCGATCGGGAAGGCCACTTTCTGTGACAGTCCCCGAAAATATCGATGCAGTTCATGACATGATTTTATCAGACCGTCGAATTGGGCTAAAACGAATATCTGAAGCACTGAATATTTCATACGAACCCGTTCATCATATATATAGTTCACGTCAAATTGGACATGAGCAAAATTCCTGCAAAATGGATCCCCAAATGTTGACCAAAAGCGTGTTATGAGACTTGGGTACATTTCTACGATCCAGAAACAAAGCAACAATCGATGGAATGGCGACACTCTCGTTCGCCAAGACCTAAGAAGTTTCGTGTCCAAAAATCTGCTGGAAAAGTTCTTGCTTCAATTTTTTGGGATTGCCATGGAGTAATCATGATTGATTTTTTGGATAAGGGTAGAACACTAACTGGAGATTACTATTAGATATTACTGAGCACTTTACGGGAAAATATTAAAGAGAAAAGATCCATAGGTTGTTCACTCCTGCACACAAATCTCATGTTGCCATGCAAAAAATTCGTGATTTGGGATTTGAATTACTAGAACACCCCCCTTATTCTAGAGACGTTGCAGGTTCGCTGTAATAAATGTATCCAATTAAGTGGGGAATATGTTGAGTAATAAAATATTTTGACATTGCAATTTTGTTTGGTTCCATAGTATGCTAAGAATTTTTCAATATATCCTCGTACACACAAGATCTATATCATATAGATGTCTACTGAACCTTATAAATTTTATTAATTTTTTTCTGTAGCATATAAGCTCAGCTTCAGTTATGAAATCGTATAACTTTTATTGAAATAAGGCTTTAGTGACCTAAAATGGAAATATATTTATAATAAAGTTTTTTCACATTTAAATTTAAAAATATTCTAATTAAAAAAAAATAATTTTGATAAAAGACTAACATCACAACGAACAAAAGGTATTTTATTTAATGAACTAATTTTTGTTTGAATTTGAAACTTGGATACGCCGCTGAGACCTAGCTAGAGATAGAAGGGCATAAGAATGTAACATTATGAGGTCAAGAACTCCTGCGGTCGGCGGAGACTATTAACATTTCCGAAATGTGTTCATAATTAGTCATCTCTGGGGACTCAAAATGACCTTAGAAAATAACACACAATCCGTATGATAATTAAAAAAAAAAAGGTATTTAACTTCTAGGATTTAATAGCAGGTAGAAATAGTTATAATGAAATTTTAAAAAATACTATGAGTGAATATTTTAAAAAAAGTTAATGAACAAACCAAAAATATTTATATATTATCACTAAACAATATATAATATTATCACTTAATTACAGGAAGGGGTACATCTAAGTAATGCTATAGTGATTAAGTGATCCTACCAGAAGAATAGTTCTAAAGATAGTCGAATAGGCTACTTCCAAGAAGAACCAATCCACTGGATCTATCTTTTTGGATAAACTTCAACAAGACAAGAATCGAAATGGGATGGACAAACGCAGAAGTACGACGAGGCACATAATAGCTACCAGGAGCACCCAACCGACTTCAGGAAACCATGGACCGAATCGACCACTAGCACTAGACATGGAAGAAGAGCAGCAGCGCGGAGACCTTCATAAAGAAGAAGAAGAAGGTACCAGAAGACACAACGTTGTCTATAAATATATTTTATTTTGTTATTATGTTCAAAAATATTTTTTGCAGCACTTTGAAAAACTTAAAAAACTTAGAAACATCGTCAGTGTAAAAATTTCAAAAGAGTGTTCGCTTAAGTTAATTTTAGCGTTTTGGAACAAAGTAGAACAAACATAAAACAACCTTTTTGTAAATTCAAAATGCAGTGTCAACTTGGGTTTTGGGATATGTACCTCCACTAATTTGTTCCTATTGATCTCCATAAAAACCTATGAAGCAATAGTGAATATCGATACCAAACTCTAGAATTTTTTTAAGAATTTATCATTAACCGATAATATGATCTGTAATTGATTTTTCTTTGCGAAAACTGCACAGATAATAATTTGGTATCCGTTCATTATGCCAAACAAGCAAATTATAAATATGTTGTAACAACTTAACTCTACCATATTTGTAGGGCTCCAAGACAGACGAACGAGTCCAAGTGCTTTTCAATATTTCCAAAATTGATGCTAATTTTGAATACAGAAAACTCAAGTAAAATTAGTATTTAGTCAATAAACCATCCCATCTTTTCACACGCTTGGCAACAACGTAAACAAGCGTTGAAACGATCTTTTTAGATTAAGTTGTTAAACATAAATTTGTGATGTTTATTTAAGAAGACAGTTTATAGCTGGAGTGGTCTTTAAATTTGTCTGTTCATTGGATACTGATGCTCGTGTTTATGATATATACGAGGTTTTTCAATATAATCGCCCAGTATAAAACCGTCTCAATTTTGATCAGTCCATCTATAAATATAGAGAAAAATCAACTAAATTTTAATTGATACACGAGGTCGGGGCGTCAATTTTTAACTGTTTCTTCAATGAATTCGAGAAAAATTTCAAGAATAACATACAAAGAGATCTAAGAATTAAAATTTGTCAAAATTCATCGAATTTTAAATAATTCGAAATTATTGTTTGTCGCTTCTCAAAGAAGAAAACAACCACCTTCCTGGCTACAAATATTGAAATACATATCCTCCACATAACGTGATGTCCATTGACCTTTTTGTCTATGTCGTGTGACTAACTAAGAAGAACATATTTTTTGCCAAAAATCCATTTTATTCGTCGATGTTATCTACTTCGAGAGCAATACAATCATTTCAACGCTTCTCTAACTCCTCGATGTCGTGCTGAATTTCTTACCGGCGAGCATTTTTTTATATCAACGAATATTCAGTAGTTACTGGGAGTCACATCTGGACTATACGGTGGATAAGGAAGCAAGTAAGTCGTTCAATTTAACCACCGTTACCATCGACTTGTGAATCGATGCATTGTCTTGGTGAAACAGTGGGTTTTTCTTCTACATACGAGGCCTTTTTTCCTTGATTTTTGCATTCAAACGGTTCAACAACTCTATGCAGTATTCGCTATTCATTGTCTCTGTCGATTGTCGACAATATTCCAGGCGCATATTAAAGCGATAATCTTCCAAGTTGACTTTGGTGCATTTGGACGCTTCGGACGTAGTTCACCGTTTCGCTCAGTCCACTCAGAGGATGATCGTTTTGATTCCGGAGTGAAGTGATGGATCCTTGTTTCATCGATATTGACGTAAAAAACGTATAAACATTGCCAAACATTCCTCCGAATCATAACACGTTTTGTTTTTGATCGACTGTGAGTAAACGCGGCACCTTCTTCTAGCTATCTCACGCAATTTCAATTTATGATTAGATGTAACCAATTTGTGAACTTTTTTGATCTTTTCTGGAGTAACCACCGTTCACCATTATCGGTATCTGTACGTTAACGTTTAAATTCAACAAACCAATAACCAATGGTTCTTTTCGATGGAGATTTTGAAGCCATTGTTGAGCTAGTACATTATATTTTTCTTCATCAAAATGCAATGATAAATCAACACGAAATTATTTGTTGTTTTTTTTCTGACTAATCAAAATGTCATAAAATGTTTGTCTTTTGAAAGTTGGTAGTTGATAAACGCCACGTGGATTTAACGATGGCAGCCCCATCTGGGTGCCAGTCAAACGACTTATTGAGTGATGTTATATAAGAGATGACAAGTAGTTTGTGTATATAATTCGATGTATAAAAATATATCGATATTTTAAAATACGATTCGCGTGTTTAGCTTGTTTACAGTACTCTATTTTTAATTTTACGATTTTCACAACGGATTTTTAATGAACATAAACGTGAGGATCGTTTGAGACTGCTATTAAAGCCTTAAGTTGAATCAAATACTGTCTATATGGATGGTTATAGTGCTTTATATATAGTACCCAGGTATTCTATGGTATCCAGCATTTTTCATTTTTAATGCTTGGGTCTTTTCATTGGTTCACATATTGTTTTTTCTTGCTCATCTTGCTTTATTTGATAAATATTTCCTATCAGCATGCCACAGTTCTATTTCCATTATTATTCTTGGTTTTCTAATGAAGAATTTGATATATTTCTGTTTTTTATTGTTGACAGCCTTATGTAAATACGTGTTCAACCATAAATGTGGAGGTATGAAAATTAATGAACATTAGCAAAAGGAAAATATTGGAAATTGAAGATAAGTCAGAATCAATCGTTGGAGTATGTAGTGTGGCCGAAAGTCCATTTCCCGAGTTGTTGAGTATTGGATTAAAAATTTCTTTGAGCAAAGTTGATAACCTTCTTATCAACATTAAAAAGTAGCAGACTATCGGCACCTTTGCCATTATAAGAATAAGATTTACTTTCAACATCTCGTTTAATAACGAACTATTTGGAAAAAATAGTCAAAAGGCAAACCGCGAGATGTACAAAATTTGTTAAGAAAGGGGATTAAAAGAATGACCTTAGCCCCTACTATCCCCATAAGGCTTAAACGAACATTAAACCCGCTGTAGTATTAATTCTTGCCAAATCAACTTCATCAGTCGGTCGTACTGAATCAGTTAATTCCGATTCATTGCAATGACGGTTTCGAATTAAGAGACTGTACTGCGCAAAATACTGTGGGTAGTTGGCCATTGCCTTCCAACAAGTGGCGTGCCATTGTCCGACACTCTAGATTAAAAGTCGTAGATCGTCTTGGATAGCGATAGATTTTGCCCGCCAACACGGACTAAAGCTAATTTTCCCCGTATAAGTGATTTTCCATGTGGAATATTTAATACCTAATAAACATATAAAACCGGTTTAAAAATTAATTGTTAAATATTACTGTTATGCGACTATGTGAATGATTAATGCTAAAATTAATTGCTATGCACCGATTCAATAACGTCAGCTTGGAAATTCAATACCTATGCGGAATTTTACACCTTCTACCTGTTACATTGTTTGCGATTGTTATAGTTCGTAATTTGGACGTCAATGCGTATAATCCGTAACATTGTCGTTGCTGTTATTATGTTATAATAGTTATTGAATCAAATACGCACACTATTACGATTAGAGCTGATAATGCATCAAAATACGATCCGAATAACTCAATTTAATTACGTCAAGTTTGCGAATATGGCTAGAACATTATGGTAAGAAGCTCCTTTCATTGCTATTCTCAGTTATCGATGGAGCATTTAAAGTTCATCAAAAATTTGTTAAATTTTAGGATACGTTACAATGATAACAGTACAAAAATACACCTTCAACATAAAGGCCATGAAGTAATTAACAGTTAAAAAAACCAACATTCAGTAACTGCCCCTGGAATATCTGGAAGTGACACAAATACTTTTCAATGCTAAGCGTTTCTGCGCGTATATGCGGAAATATCTGGTGGAAATTAACTTGGGAAGACAAAATCAGAAATGCGAATAATGCAGTACGATAATCAAGCACTCACTTTCAATGACTAAAACCGACATTGGAGTACTGAAAATTTGATCAAATAAGCAAAAATTAGTCTTTTTAATTTGGGTTCCTATTAAAAGAGATGAAAAGTTCAATACAATTGCTTTAAAAAGAGCTCTAACGTCTTTTATTGCTCCTATTACAAGATGGTTCCGAAGAAAGACGAAACCAAGAAACAAGCACTCTGGAGGTTTCTTACTCTCTTACTCTAAAATATTTTTACAGAAATATGATACCGCTAGATCTAAAAACTATTTGGATTTTAGTAAAACTAAGTTTCACCAAGCTAGAGTTTTCAAAGGTTCTCAGGAAGTACTTGATGAGATGTGGCGGTTGCTGAACCAGAAGGTCGTTGGATAAGTTACTTGTAAAGCCATGATCAATCAAAAACGTGTAATTTCAGTCAATTAAATAACACAATAACAAAACTCTGGAACTAAATATTCGATTAAGTGATGTCAAGGTACTTCATAATTTGTATATATAACTGAATCGGCAGATTAGATACAGAGACGGTTGTTACGTGTCATCGACATGTTGACAGTGGGCAGTAGTCATGATAGATACTAATAGTCGTTTAATTAATTTGTAAAGAGAAATATACCAGTGATTTTTCAAGTTATAGTTTCAATTTTTCAATCTTTACGAATGTAAAGTGGCGCGGATCCGACTTCTTTGAAGCCAGCACAGATTCTGGAGCTCATTGGAATTTTGGAACTGGAACAATAGATGTTTCAAAAAGCTGATATGAGGCACAATAAACAATAAAGTTGCAAAATAATGTACGAGTTATATGCGTGTTGAAATTCCTTCTACTTAAAATGTATACCATCTTGTAATTATCACCTCAAAGTATTTCCACTAATTATCTCAAAACTTCTGATGGGTACCATTAGGATCTGATTATCATATTGTTAAGTAATACAAAGTAGAGTTATTATTGTAAAAGCTGAGATTTATTAGCTTAGAAAAGTTGTCCACTGACCACTCCTAATGGGAACCAACATCATAGTTAAGTGATTCCAAGTGTTCCTTGACACTTGAAGCTCCATTAACGTATCAAATCACTTTTATTGTATATTGGTGCGACCATAAATATCGATTTCTATAATTAATTATAGCTTTTGTACAAAATAATATTTACTATTTAAGACAGCTTGTACACTCTTTTTTATTACTTTTTTTTATTTTTATAATACAACAGTCTAAATATTATTTTGGAAAATTGTATTTGTACCTGTTGCTGACTGGCTTGTCAATACTTGCTTACCAATTTTTACATTATAAAATATATATTAGAAATTATAAAAAAACCTTGACTTAGACCTTGTAAATTTTGAGTAACTAGTATAAGATTAACATCAACCAGACAACCCGACTTTTTTATCTGTCTCAAAGTAGAAATTCAAGTTTCCTGTTATCTTTTTATTTTAAGTGTATGTAAATAATTCGGGATCACGAACTTTTAAGAACTATTAAGTAGATACATAGCATGCGCCTGGATTTTTGTTATGTGTTTTTGTCTTTTATAAACGTTATGAATGTACAAAAGAAATAAAAGATACTCGAAAACAGTTTTGAAAAGACGATTACTTTTTTTCGAGCATGATGCCGCTTTCAATATCGCTTTGTTTCGGACGTTATTACCATAATACGCACAATGCAACCGACGATATTCATAGCTTCCCGGAAATAAATTATTCATCCAACGAAAACTTGTATACGAGGATTCCTGATATGATACAACTTTAATTCATAGAACATTTGTGATAAGATATTTAGAAGGCCCTGATATAGGATTTATTTAATCTGCAGGGCTTGGGTCTGGATGCTTTCAAATACGGTTGTTTCGCATGTGTGAGCTACCATGAGTTCGATAAATATGTGTATGTAATTATTAACTTAAGGAGTGAAACATTAATATTAAGTGAAGAGACTTGGCTGCATTATTTCCTAACGTCAAACATTTGGTTCACCAGGTGACTACAGAACACCTACAACACCGAAAAGCATGTATGGAAATGGTACACAATAACTCAAAGTATAATAAATTTTTTTTTTAAATTTTAACGGATCTCTGCAAAAGGGGGAATTAAAGTCAGCCATATAACAATGTAGAAAGTAGATACCTACTTGAGACCTAGAAATAATAAAAAAATTATCCATTTGAACCCTCACAAAACCATTTTTTGTAATATTATCTGCAAATAAAATGTCTAACAATGTAGAATAGGCTAACATTAGTTTATGACAGCAGATATTATTCATTGCAAAGACCTTTACATAAAAAAATACGAATGTGTAATATGAGCTTCAAGGTAGTGAAGACACATACACCCGAAAGTAGAGATCACACGGCCGCAAATCGGGCGGCTAATGCAGCAATCGGGTACAATTATTTTCCTTCAATCATGTACTTTATTATGACGCTACAGCAATTTTGCTGAAATAAGTTCTCTGGTGCGTATTCTACCAACAGTGGGGAAAGCTATAGTTGTAGAGTAATAAGATAAAAATTACCAGTTATAATTCCTTCAAAACAAAGACTTATAAACTTTAAATCGGGATATGACAAGGAAAACATTTAGGTGAGTTTCGTTTTACCGGTATCATCACGTCAAAGTTTATTTGGTCGAAAAACCAAACTTTTCTGAATCTAATTATTTAAAAAATTAATTTCCTGATTTGGACATGGTGAAAAATTACCTGTTTATTGATCGAATTATCACAAATTGGTTGAATTTCCCGAAATTTAATTTTTCCATAGTTGATTTTGCCAAAAAACAGTCTCGTTGCAATTGCATCGTCACATGAGACTTTTGTAGCCTCAGATCAATGATTGTTCACAAGTCAAAGTTGGATTTGATCTCTTTTTCAAGTTAAATTTAATTTAACAAGGACGTTCCTGTTTTTAATTAGGTTAAAAGTTGGTGTTTTGGAGTTTAATTTGATCAGATATTTGCTTTTTTAAATAAAATTTTGTAATAAATAGCCCGGCACCGTGTGAATTGAGGTCTTTGGGCTATGCTACAACCACACGCGCTTAAGGTCCTTTTCAATAATTTTTTGCCCACGGGCGGGCTGCCGGTATCTCCAAACTAATGATACCAGCCACATATTTTATTGTAATAATCAGGGCCGAACTTAATATATAGTGTTGAACGGCCTTAGCTATTTTTTTGTAGTTGCATCATACTAATATTATGAGGCATTAAAACCCCCTTGCTACTCACTTTTAAACAATTATATCTAATAAGATCTAAATATACCTGGGTGATAGATAAGAATGAAAAGTATTGTATTCCAGACACTATTTTTCAAATCGACTAGCGGTAGAAAATTTTACTATTAAATACCTTTATTATATAAAGTAATTTTTATTCAACATTTTCGACTTAGATTCTTTGATAAGGCAATTCGCATACAGCTTGGATTTAGCACAACAGATTTCCAGCTGTTTCCAAAATTCAAAAAAATTCGGAAAATTATGGCGAAGAAACTCGCACCAACTTGTTCAAGGATAGGTTTTTTAATGATAGGATATAAAAGCTGACAACGACAAATTTTGATGGTGATTATGTAGAAAATGGAAAATTTTAGATTTATTTATTATAAAATGTTCTAAGTTTACGTTTCGTTGTTTTAGAAGCACTGCGTATTTGAGAATGTATAGAAAGAAATACTACTTTTACTTAGATAAGAATCGATTGAATAATGTGGAATTAATTTATACTGAATAATTGAAAGCTCTTCGATTCTATTAAAGACAAATAATTATTGCTAATATTTTATTCAAATCATGTCCTTCACTATAGTCTAGCAGTTCATATTAGTTGACGTATTAATGTCAATTCAATGCCACTTGATTAATTCTGAAAAAAAAATGTTTATTAATTCCTCAGTTTAGCTAAGTAAACATTAATTCAAGCTGATAAAATGGTTGAAAGATGAACGAACTCTGATGGTAAATGTCGTGACATATTTTGAGGATATTCGCTACGCAAAATAAACTGTGTATATATATATATATATATATATATATATATATATATATATATATATATATATATATATATATATATATATATATATATTGTGTATCAGTATATTTCTTACTATAAGAGAAATGATATGTGAATTAATAATAATGGGACCATTTAAATATGATGGACAGATTAAAGGCTTTAATATGAATTTATAATGCCGCGGTTCTATTATAGGATATCTATTCAGAGTAGATCCTAAATTAGGGTCACCTCAATTTGCATACAATTCGGTCCTGTGGTAATAGCGTTACTACAAGTAATGTATTGAAGTCGTAAGTTTAATAGTATATACCAAGAAGTTAATGCCAAACTTTGGGAAACAGGTAGAAGGGGACACAATAATTTCGTTGGTTTCAATTGAAAAAAATAACTTTCCTAACTTCCATTTGGAAAAATTGGCTTATCCGAGTTAAAATTATTCAAATATTTGCTGTTTCAAGAATTACTTACATACAAATTGGCTTGTATGTGTTGGATTTGGTTAATAATTAGACTTTCAAGTTGAGTTTAGTCAGAAATTGGCATGGAACTTGGACAAAATTGAATTTGGTTCGAATTAAATTTATTCATATATTTGCTGTTTATAGTATAGACTTTTGTGTGTTCAATTTAGTTAAAATTCAGTCTTTCAAGTTGAATTTAGAAAAAAAGTGAACAATTGCATTTTTAAAGTTCAAGTGGATACAAGTGAAGTTTAATCAAATATTTGCTGTTTTTCAAGAATTGATTACACACAAATTGGCTTGTATGTGTTTAGTTTGGCCAATAATTAGCCGTTTAAGTGGAGTTTTATCAAAAATTGGCTTTAAAGTTGGACTGAAATTGGTTTTTTAAAGTTGAATTTCAATCAAGTAGTACTTTTTTCAAATATTTACTGTTTTAGGAATTGTTTATACAGAAATTTCACTTGTATGTGATTAATTTGGTCAATAATCATAAATCATAATCATAAATTTAGTCCAAAATTGGCTTTTAAGTTGAACAAAATTTGAGTTTTAAAGTTAAATTGAATATTTTTCAATTGGATCCAAAACTAACTTAACCGTATTTAATTTGCTCGAAAATGGATTTCTGAGTTAGATTTGTTTGGAAGATGGCGTTTTGAAACTCAATTTGGCCAAAAATTAGCTTCCTCAAGATTAATTTGACTAAAAATTTGCTTTTCTAAAGATGGTTGATACAACATTCTGATTTTCACGTAAAATCTTGTCACAAATTGAATTTTCTATATTTTTGTCAAAATGTTGCTTTATATAGCATAATTTTTTCAAAATTCATCCTTTCAAGTTTCAACTTTTCATACGTTCATACATAAGTCAAAAATTTATTGTTGAATGTTGAATTTGTTGTTGACTTTCTGAGTTAAGAATTTAGATTTGATTCAAAACTATTCTGAGTTTAATTTGGTCAAATATTTCCTTTTCTAGATAAATTTTAATAAAAAATTTGCTTTTTTAAAAATAATTTGACAAAGTTTACTTTCCTAAGGTCACAGATTTTGCTACTGAAAACTACTTTATCAAATATTTGCTAGAATCTCGATTTATTCAAAAATTCGCTTTTTCAAAAATACTTAGACACAAATTGGCTTTTCTGCATTCAATTATGATAAAAATCGACGTTTTAAAGTTAAATTTGGTTAATAACTGGCTTTCCAAAGTAAAATTTGGCTCAAAACTGACTTTTGTTAATTGGCCAAAAGTTGAATTTGTCCTTCAAGCGGTTTTCGAGTTTAATTTTATCCAAAATTGGATATTTTATGTTCAGCTATATGGAAAATTGGCTTTTCAAAGTTAAATTTGGTCCATAACTAACCTTCCAAGTTAAATTATGGTCAAAAATTGAATTGTGATTAGAATGTGGAGAAATTTTATACAAACTGGCTTTTCTGTATTGGGATTTTAAATAAAAATTTGGTTAGAAATTTGCTTTTCGAGGTTAAATTTTATCCAAAATTGGCTTTTTCGTGTTTAATTAGGTAAAAAATTGCATTTCAAGTGCAATTTGAGTGAAAATTTTTTTTATAAGTTGAATTTAATCTGAAACTGGCTTTTCTCATTTGAATTTTGTGGAAATTTTGCTTTACTGAATTGAATTTGATCAAATATTGACATAAAAAGTGAAAACTTTCAATTTTATAGTTCAAACATTATATTCCTTTTGACTTGTGTTACTTCCCCTGAAATCTTGATATTTAGATCTTGGACAGACATTGTATGTAACAATGAATCATCAATATTCATTCTCTATTTAACCCTAGTAGAAAGAATATATTATGGATGTTGAATTTGCAATCCATCAGAATTGCTTGTTCTATTTTTTCATATAACTGCGACAATCGAAAATGTTAAATGTAGCATCCTTTGTTTCGAAGCGTTCTTTGAAAATTCTGATCTACATACATACATATGCAAATCAGACATTTAATTTTAAATTCTTTGTACGATCGTCTGTGATGTTTTTAAAAAGATATCGAATGCAGTCACTCTGTAATACATATAGAGATACTCAACGACCGGGCAGGTATTTTTTCTTCTTTTCATTTTTCGATTTCGGTACAACAGAACAGACGGTCTGAAAGAAGTGGAATCTCAACATAAAAGAGCAAACAGGCAAAGAACGAGAGATCGATGTCTTGAGTGGTATTCGTAGAATTTTCAAAGAATAAAGAAACAGTCCATTCATTATCCACGTTGTAAATTTTTAATGGCAACAGGTAGAAAATGGTGCAGTGGAGGGACGTACATATAACTTTTCAGCTCGCCACGATCAACATTTTGTATTATAATGCAGCGAATAGAAAAATGTAAAAATGTGAAAATTTAATTCAAGAATCAATTATAAAAATAAATATCTTAAAGTTGGCCAATCCATTCCAGATAAATTGGTAGATCCCGCTGGTACTGAAATTTAAAAATATTCTCGATGGAAGAGGGCGGGGAGGCCATAACAAAGATCCCTAGAATTCTAAAAATTCGTTTTTCGTTAATATCTCAGAAAATATAACATTCAGAGAACTTTCACTTCGTTACATACAAAAGTTGTACCTATGATGAGGGATATAAAAACATATAGTTTTGATACTCAGAAAATTGACAGTTTCTTAAGAAATTTGAGACTAAAGTGAGCGAAATGACACTTAGAGAGATATTCGTTTGGTATATTTTGGGGAGGGTGAGGAAATTCTTTATAGAGAGGAAGGTTCAATGGAACTAGGCCCTGATATAGAAGTTGTTCCTCTGCACGACTGAAATTATGGTGATAGGTTTGTTATTGCGGTGCTTCAGGACGACAAAAGAAACAAAGGACGACTAAACGGGGTTAGAAGAAGAAAAAAAAGCTCCAGTCTAAAAAAGCGATTCTTTCTAGTTTGGGGTTATATTTTTTAATTTTTTGTATTTCGAATTACTTTTTTAGAAGTAAAGGGGGCAATTGGGAGTTGTAGGTTGCCTGTAACCTGGTTAACCCGATAGGGAACAGTACATGCGCAACTGTAACCCTGCCCACGTTTTGCTGTTACTCTTCCTAAGTAAATATCACTCACAATAGTTGGCGGACAGTCACAAAATGTCCCACGAAATAAAATCTTCAAAATTTCACCACAACTCCAGCCCGTAAAAGGAAAATTATTTCTAAATTTAAAGATCATATGAGTTTAACACTAGTAGCGCTATCTACCGCCATCCTACCAACTTTTCAGCTCATTTAATACGAGAGTTTTTAGTTTAAATGATACATATAATATTCTAACCGCCCAATTGCTCTTTCTATTCACATCCATATCAATAAAACGGGATTCAGTTCTCAGGAATAGTCGAAGCACCCGTATACCTCGTAAAGTTGCCATTTCTTTCACAATATATACGATGATGGTCCCAGGCATACCTGGTTCAACAAAGAAATCCAAAAATTCTGGAAAAAAGTATATTTATTTTTCAAATATAATAAGCATCGTTAAGCTCCTTAGAATAGCCATTAACAGCCGACATCACCTTTACACTATTGGAAAATCTTTAAACACCAAGTCATTTTTTCAAGTCTAGTAGTACTAATTGATTAATTTTGGCCATTACAATAACGGATGTGTGAGGTGGTGCATTGTCTCGATGAAACAACACTTTCTTCTTAGCCATATGCACCGGTTTTGCTTGATTTCTTCGATCAAACGTTGTCTTTTTTCAAGATAGTCAATGGAAATTGTTCATTCCAAAAAACCCACGCCATTGCAGATTGAGACATCTTCTTGACGCTTCCATTGTGGGCAAACCCATCTTGCGCACAGCTTTCTGATTTCCTAATTTTCGGTTAATATGAGATGTACCGTACTTTTTGAAATGTCTACTATGTCTGCTAGCTCGCGCACTATCAATCGGCTATCATCCTGTACTGCTTTGTGGATTTTCTTCAACATGTTAGGAATCGTCACCTCTTTTGGTTGACCACTGCGATGCTGATCTTCGCAGGTCGTACGGCCTAGTTTGAACTCGGCTACCCAATAATTCACTGTTGATAAAGAAGGAGCAGTCTCACACAGTATTGAATGTAGTTCAGCTTTTACATTGGTTGGGCACATAACGACGACCAAATACTAAACAACTTGGTTCATTGAAACATATGCTGTATAGATTGTGTACTTTCTAATACAGTGGTATTTTTCAAGCAGCTACCGGCATCCCTAGGCCAGGCCAGCTACTTCTGGGGCTATCCTCAAACTTAATCTCAATCTTTGAGCATGTTTTCAATTAAATCATGTTCGTTAGTACAACATAAAAAATTAAAAGAATATTTTTTATAGCATATTTTCACGTACAAAAGAGTAATACAACTTAATTTCCAATGGAAAACTTACGTTTACGTTTTCAAAATATTACAGAATAATTTAAATATTTCCTAAAATTTTCATATGTGTTTACATGAGCTATAAAGAACAATATAAAAATGTTTGGATAGGCCGAAAACCTGTTTATCAATTACAGTTAAACCTTGACAGGCGAGAAAACTCTATAAGTGAGAGTAATAGCCAGGACAGAAATCTCTGTAAGAGAGAGTCGTTTTTTCCTCATAGACCTCCGTTAGTGAGACTGCTACTTATCTACCTCTATAAGAGACAGTTGAGCTTTATTTACAAATTTAACATGTGTTATTTTATGATTCATTCTCAACTTTCGTGGAACTTCCTACCATTGTTTTTGTATTCTCGTCAATATTGTACCTATTCTATTTCGTGGAACTAAATAATGTTTTTATTTTATCGCATTCTTTTCAAATGGACACGTGTGCCTGTGTACCGTCCTGTTTGTCGGACTTACTCAGTTTATAGTTATCAATTCCGAAGGAAAGTTCTATTCTGCATCATGTCAAAACGGAAAATTAAAGTTTAGTAAAGGTTTAGTAAAGGAGTTTAATCTACCAGAATCCACCTAAAGCAAACTCTCGATAAGAATATTCCCATAGATGGACCTTTGTTGAAAGAAAAATCAAAAGAGTTTGCTACAAAACTGGGAATCCAGAACTTTTCTGCTAGCAACGGCTGGTTAGAGGGTTTTAAAAGGCGTCATGACATAGCTTTCAAAAAAGCAGCTGGAGAAAGTAAATCTGTGGGCCAAGGTGTGTGCAACCACTGCACTGAAGATCTGCCAAATCTTTTAGAAGGGTATGAACCAGACGATATTTACAACGCGGATGAAACTGCTTTGTTTTTTAAGTGCCTTCCGGATAAAACATTTACGTTTAAAGGCGAAAAATGCCATGGACGAAAACAAAGCAAGGAACGCCTTACACTTCTCCAGTGTGTAAACATGAGTGGTATGGACAAACTCCCACTTCTCATCATCGGGAAATCAAAGCGACCTAGATGTTTTAAAGGTGTCAAGACTCTACCCGTTGATTATGCCAATAGTACAAAGGCTTGGATGACCAAGATATTATTGAAAGATTGGTTGAAAAATGTTGACAAACACATGAAGATAGACCAAAAAAAAATCTGCTATTCATTGACAACTGTGCTATCCATACGGACTTACCAGAACTTGCAAACGTAAAAGTAACGTTTTTACCTGCTAACACCACTAGTAAACTTCAACCATTAGATCAAGGCATCATTTACACTTTTAAACGCTTTTATCGTAGAGATGTCGTTAAACATATTCTTACGAGTCTGGAAGAAAACAGTAGCCCTGACATTAACGTACTTCTAGTTATGAAATTTGCTAGAAAAGCATGGTACTTAGTCAGTAACGTTACTGTCAAAAACTACAGATGAGCAAGACCGCCAGAGGAAAATAATGTTGGACCTAGCAAACTAGGAATGGACTAAGCTTGTGTCTCACGAATCCAATATGTTAATGCCGAGCTTCGAAGATTTCGTTCAACTTGACGACGACGTAACTACCACTGGAGAGCAAACCGGCGACGATATCGTTCCAATGAAGCTAGGTTTAAATATGTTAAATATTCGACAAAATTTATGAGTTAGAGAAAAACATTCAAAATACAAAAAGAGAAACCCAAACGAAATTGACGGTTTTTTTTTGAGTGCAATTAAGTAAAATAAAATTACATAGTACATGAATTTTTGTTTTGTTTTCGTAAGCATTTAAAAATATATATGTACATAATATATGTTGTGCATATAATGCACATAATTTTATCATATTACATATTACTTGTTATTGCTGCGTACCCCTATAAGAGACAAACGCTACCCATGTACCTGCATTAGCGAAAAACTCGGGTTAGTGAGAAACCTCTATAAGCGAGAATGAGATTGTGCTCCCTTGAACTCTCGCTTATCCTGGTTTGACTGTATTATATAGCCATATCATCAAGTACCTATTACCTAAAAACTAGAAATTTCGTTTTATTTTAATTCTAAGAATCTCGTCATGGCAAATTTCACGAAAATACTATTCTAGGTTTTTTCCATATAGCAAGAAGGTCCCAAGGTGTGTATTCTTAACAGTTTATTTTTATTCTCAAACTTACATATTAAGTACGCTTATGGAATTTGACTAATTGATTGTTCCAATACATTTTTGAATAAACTATATATACTGTTATTATAAGCAACCACTAATTTTTAATATTTGAATGCTTCCACTGCTATCAGTCGAAAGTCTTTATCACATTCATATACCGGATATTATAGATTGATCAACAGATGAAAAAATATATAAATCAGTTCAATGGCGTCCGTGAAAATATTTACATTGTGTAAT
Source organism: Diorhabda sublineata (assembly GCF_026230105.1). Classification (NCBI taxonomy): domain Eukaryota; kingdom Metazoa; phylum Arthropoda; class Insecta; order Coleoptera; family Chrysomelidae; genus Diorhabda; species Diorhabda sublineata. The sequence goes on from NC_079484.1 coordinate 9,976,308, forward strand.
ACTTAAAAGTGAAAGTATATACTTGTTCTAAGATAACTCACATTTCGTTTCAATATTCCTTTTCAAGTTACATTAAAATCAATAATAAACTTTATAATTGAAAAACGGAATTTTCATAAACTTGCATCCTTGAAGGGATACGGAACAATTTCTCATTAGTAGTTTGCTTCATTGACAATTCTTGGGAGTCCCAAAGTTAGTGGAGTAAATTTTTTGTTTTATTAATTACAGCTACATCGTCCCCTAACGATGTGTCGTTATATCCCCCATTAATATTAAACGAATTTTATTAACTGTATTGGAGGACGAAGAGTTAAAAACTTTTCAGGAATTAAGGGATCCAGAAACTCTTCCAACATCTTAAAAAATATAACTGCTTTCAAGAAGTCTTCATTGAGATATTGGTACAAATATCATAGAGCCGAGTACCAGGAGTTTCTCCACCGTTGCAAATAAACACAGCACAACTAAAATGATCAATAAGTAGTCCCCGATTACACAAAAAAAACCTAAATTTTGTGATACGTCAAATGCACCCTGCTATATAAATTGTGCGTTCGAACCACCGTGCGCTCGACTCGAATTTACCACACCAAAAGATCATCTTCCTGCTATCTGACCGAATTTACTTCCGCCCAAAAAAAATCAGCAAGGAAACTGTGTTTGTTATTTCTTAATACTAGCTGGAAAATATGCAGTGTTTTAACTGATCAAGGGACAGGGCCGTATGTTCAAAATTTTTGAAAAACACTGCACTATCGTAAGTAAGAAAAAACAATTGATTTCCGTGATTAGAAAATCAATGAAAACGTGTCGCCTTTCTAATGTATATATTTGTCAAATGTTGTAGGTCGATTATCCACACACCCAGTAAGATTTTATTTAGAAATGGAATTTCGAAAGATTGAATCATTTTAATTATCTCGTCAAGGTATCACAAACAACAAAAACGATTTTATTAAATCGGGTACGACAATACTGGTTTGGAGGCTGCGCTACCTTCGCAATATATATAAAACTTGCTTCTAATTATTAAATATATCGTTTATCATTTCAGGTTTTCAAAATATACTTTCGATTTACGTTAACCTTTTGAATTGCGTAGAGAAAAAAAATGGCAACAACGGAAGCCGTTAGTAGTTGCTTCGTTATTTCAATATGGGAATTTCCACTCTATTAATTCGTTTCGTAACAATTACACCTTGTTTAAATTTATACATTCTAAACTGTAACTATAGTTTATTCATAAATCATTTGGAGCCAATGAATTGGCCATATTCTACATATAAGCGAATTTTTACTCATTTCAGTTTGAGTACCGATCAAACAAAATAAATCTTCATTTAAGCTCAAGCATTCTTGTAGTAATATACTAAATCAACGCGTGATTCGTATAGATTTTTAGTAAAATGATGAGGGAACCAGAAGTACAGAAAGTAGAAAGGCACGTCTCGCAATAAAATTCTCGTCTTGCCTTCAGTAATTTCGACATTTCGCTCCTTCAAGTCCAGGATTGTAAGAGGAGTTTCCGAAAGGAAACGTCTAAACTCTCTGAACACAAGGGACGATAGACATATATTATTGTCAACCTGGAAACACCTTCTTCATCTACTTCTTTCCAATACCACTGCGTCCAACAAAAATATTTCCTCTATAATCCCCCGAGAACTCGAACCCCTCCCACAAAGCGCGCCATATAGACAAAATCCGCCAATAGGTCGGCTAGCTTATCAGTTAGCCCAAGACCAGCAGTGTCCACGGTGTTCTCAATTGTAAGCATATTACTTTTTATTTCTATTTCAATCATTTTATATTTTTTGTTCCAGCTTTTCATTTCCTTGGTGAAATTCAAAGGAGTAGGCAAATTGAGGCGTTGGAATTAACCAAAAAAGGAGTTGCGTGGAATAGTAGATCGAGACAACGGAATCGGATCACTTCATATCAATAAATGAATAACCAACCACCCCTCTATTGATCATGGATTTAAAGTGGAAGGCAAAACGCCGACAATTTTCAAAATTTCAACGCGGTTCAAGCCGCCAACCTATTTCTTTTGTTCGAAAGCTCGGAAATATATTAGAGTTAGTACATATTGATGTTTAATTTTGCCACAATATCACTAAGAAAACGCTCATAATCAAATAGGCAAATTCCTTCACACTTTTTATACAGGGTGTCTCAAAATGATCCAACTACTTCAAGAGTGAGTGAGAAGCAAACAAGGAGCGAGGGAGAGGAGGCGCGGGGGTCGTTTATTAGCGAATTCCTGAAATTTTTAGTTGCTATCTTGTCGGGAGAGCAACGCACGTTTTGCGTGCGCGCGTATGTCGAGAACAATCGATCACTTAATCGAGTTCGACGGTTGTATCTGTACATTATCGACTGCGCCAAGCAATGCAACCATTTAGTTAGTAGCAGATTCTGTAAGCCGACACCCCGACTCAGCGTCAGAAAGCGTGAGAGTCTCAACTGGGATTATCATAAACGACAATTCACCACATAATGCGATCTGATTTACACCTAATTGTCTATAAAATTCAGATTGTGTAAGCTCTTGTGACTACGAGAATTAACGAAATTTGACAGTTTGAAGCAACAATATCGAAGAAAAGGTCAGGAGTATTCCTCGACCACTTCTTCAAAAAGTTTTTGAAAATGTACGTAAACGGTTTGAGGAGTGCCGTCAACGAGATTGTAGTCATTTAAACAATGTCATGTTTAAAATGTAAAATTTGGTTTCTTATCTTTTAATTTATACCAATAAATACGTATAAAAATAAGTTTAATATATTTTTGTCCAACCAAAGTAGTTGGGTCGTTTCGTGATGATTTATCTTGATTTTAAGTCTCTTTGGATAGAAAATAACATGTAAAAATTTGACGTAACGACGTAAACCTCACTAAAATTAATATTGTTAAAAAGATAGCACTTACTATTCAAGATTGTTAGAAGGCTTACCTGAAACAATGAAATTATTATTAAAAAAAATTATACATTATTTATCATATTTATATTACAATGAATGTTAACTATTCAAGTACGGAGAGAAAAATTATAAAAATTTTGCAAATAATATTCATGATTCTAATAATTATACACTTAATATTACTCAATTTTTATAAATAATTCTTAAATAAAAGGTATACTTTTTTATGTTTATAGGTGAAACTCAATGATTATAGGATATTTTTAAGTAAATAAGATATACGTTCCGAATGGCATAATTATCACGTAAGAGTGGTAAATTGACTTACAACACGTCGTCAAAGACAAACGCCCTTCAAAATTGTGTCAAAATGCGTTTTTTACAATATAGAGAGTACTTATAATATGAAATAAAGATGAAAAAAACGAATTTCAGGTCCTTTAATTCATATGTAATTAAAACGGCAACTAGCATTGCTGCACATTCAAAATGTTGTAGATTCTAGGCCTGAATAATCAGATGAATACAGTATACATGACTTATCATTCATATTCTCAGAATTCAATACAATAATTTTGTTGTTAGCTTTTTTTAATATTTTTTTTTTCATACAATTTGCTGTTTCTGTGTGTCACATATTAAAACTTGAATTTATTTTAATCGAATTAAGTCGATTGTTTGAATTATTTTTTTAAAGAATGTAGGAATTTTCAGAATTTTATATAATAGCAATGTTAACATTGTTAGAACAGTTAGAACAAATTTCAGAATTTAAGTAGGAATCGTAATAATTTAAGCAAGGAAATACTTGACAAATATTTTATTGTATTAAGCATTCCTTTAAATGAAAAATATAGTGGACTTTTTCGACTAATTTTAAGTAAACACTTTTTAACTAACATTTTTGTTTCAACTGACAAACATTTGCAATGTTTGGTACACAATTTAAAAGACACTATCGAACTTTTTAATACACACTGTATCTATTGCTAGTCACTTTCTTAAATCGTGAAGCATTCTATAGCAAGGAATCTTTCTATGTTTTGTTAAAAAATTGTACATGTAACTAGTGATGTAAATTCACGAGTTCGAACGAATATAAACTAGTATAAACAAGAAAAACAATTTTTTGTGACTTATTGCTTCATTTGAAATCGACATCATTGGTTTGCTTTTATGTCTTGAGGCCAGGTTTTAGCAAGTCTTTTGGTGGTCGGATCATTGTTGTGTAACTTGTTTTCGTTTTGAATACGTTTATTATATGACGCCGCGGCTCTTTGGATTTCGCCATTACGAAAAGAATATTCAAATCATTCTGAAGTTTCCCATGTTATTATTTAAACTCCATGTTAACTTCGGGTCGCCTACCTTAGACTCTTAGCTCTTAGCAGTCTTTCTACCTGTATTTTATTGTTGATACACTAAATACTGTTTACATCACCACTACACCAAGTGACCAGTTTACCTTTAGTATCTGAAGATGATAACTTGGTTATCGAAACCAGCATAAGACAGTATAATTGTTAGTGTTGGTGAAGTGGTGGTGTAAAACAGTATATTCAGTATGAATATCGCCAACGGTTCCGGAAATTCCAACTTAGATACATTAAATAACAATTTTTTTCGTTCATAATTTTTTGTTTTCTAAATGCTATTTTATTAAACGCTATAAAATTACATTTACTTTGGTTTTTGAATGAAAAAATTCAAAAACAACTTTAACAAATGACAGGTCTGATTAATAGCTTGAAACTGTTTGACGCTACTTATGTTCTTTTGCTTTATCTAGTTGGAACTTTCTTATTTTATAACAACAATTTATTTTAATATTCGATCAGAAAGATAAGTGATATTTTTTATTTTAAGGGATTGTAAATAAACAAATTTACTATCAGTATTGTATGACAAAATTTCGATTAATCACTAAATGAAAAACATTAAAATAAATAGTACTTTTCAAATCAAAGCTTTTCGATAACAATTTTAAACATAATTTTTGGATAAGAGGACCAGAAGGTGTTTCACACTTTTAATAAAAGAAATTTTTAGGGCGCTAGGTGCCCGAGAACGATTTTTAAACTACAAAAAAGAAAACAGTTTCAAACTATTAATCAGACCTGTAATTTTTTGATGTTTTTTGAAATTTTTCATTCAAAAACTAAAATAATTTCATTTCATAGCGTTTAATAAAACAGCTTTAAGAAGATAAAAAATTGTTATTTAATGCATCAAAAATAAAATTCAGGTAGAAAGACGGACTTGAAAAGGTCGGCGGTCGACTGCCCCCCTGGACCGAGAAGAGTCTGGCCGCACGGGTAAGCGACCCAAAGTTAACGAGGAGTTTGTATGGTAACATGGGAAATCTTATGACCGGTTTCCTCAGAAACACACTGTATCTATCACTGTATCAATCTATCTGGGATTAGAGACTTCACCTATGGGGATGTGCAAAACCATCATCGATGAATATCATTCGAAGATTTCAATTTTAAGTGTAGATACCATATGATACGAAAGTAATTAGAAATGATATGTAAGTAATTAGAAACTTCAGAATGATTTTAATATTCTTTTCGTAATGGCGAAATCCAAAGAGCCGTGGCGTCATATAATAAACGCATTCAAAACGAAAACAAGTTACACAACAATGATCCGACCACCAGAAGACTTGCTAGAACTTGCCCTCAAGACATATAAAAGCAAACCAATGATGTCGATTTCAAATGAAGCAATAAGTCACAAAAAAGGGTTTTTCTTGTTTATACTAGTTTATATTCGTTCGTACTCGTGAATTAACATCACTAGTTACATGTACAATTTTTTAACAAAACATAGAAAGATTCCTTGCTATTGAATGCTTCACGATTTAAGAAAGTGACTAGCAATAGATACCTGATTCTATCAGGGTCGGATTATGTATAGTCCCAACGTCTTTGTCTGTGTAAGTTCATTTTGAGCCATGAAACAGTGTGTATTATAAAGTTCGATAGTGTCTTTTAAATTGTGTACCAAACATTGCAAATGTTTGCCAGTTGAAGCAAAAAAGTTAAAAAGTGTTTATTTAAAATTAGTCGAAAGAGTCCACCATATTTTTCATTGAAAGGGAATTTATCTGAAGGAGCATCCCTGATAGTACAATTTGGAAAATTGTTAAAAATTCTATAGCTCCTAAAAAAACACAAGAAGACATTGCTATTGTCACTTTCATGGAAACTGTTCCAAAAAACTATGGTGAGATTAATTGTTCCACTACAACTTTGTGGTGTATTCTATATCGTTTGGGGTTTTTATTCAAAATAATAGACAAAAGGCAAGTTATAATGGAGTCGATAAATTAATACAGCCAGATTGGAAAACCGAACGAAAATCTACATAAATGAGACTTGCTACGACATCCACGATGCGCCCAGTAAACCATGGATTGATGGTTCAAAAAAATGTTACTCGAAAGCTCCGTCTAATAAAGTTATAACTAATGTTCAACAATTGTTGAAAACTGTGAAAAGTAAAGTGTAAAATATTTCGGCTTCCACCATATTATTGTATTTTGATATGGAATAAATTAAAGTCTAGTGTAAGTGCTCATAATAATACTCCTACTTTAAGTAGTAGTTTGATCGAATTAAAAATGTAACCGCTGAAAATAGGAGAAACTAGATTCAACACGTGAAAAAATTCTTATATAGATATATGTAAGCAAATATATATAGTTTGGAAACCATAAAGAAGTTATTATTGACATGTGAGATAGTAGCGCTAGCGAAATTGAACTACTCGTTTATAATATCTCGTAATGAATAAAAACTCATATATGCATTTAGGTATTAATATCTTGTGTATCAATTAGTGAATTTAAAGTTAAAGTGTCACTATATTAAAATTTCAAACCAACAATGATATAAAAATGTAAGTAAATCAAATATTATTGAAATGAGATAAATTTTAAAAATTTCAAATTTCTTTTTAAACCGTAAGGAAAAATGCTAGATATAATAATATAATAGTGCGGCCCTGCACAATGCCACAAATTTTCGACATTTGGGTTTTATCGAATTTTATGTAGGTTCCAGTAGTAGAGATTGTGAAAAATACCAAACAACTTTTAATAGATATATCTTATAGTCCAGTCATTTTGGGTTTTATCTGCGGAAAAATTCCTAGTGAGCTGAATTTTTGTATAAACCTTTACTGTAATGAAGATGTGGAAAATCAACGTAAATATCGTGTCGGCTAAAAAAGTTATAAAGGTCAAAAAGTCACGAAAATATCTCGTAATCTATTGTTCGGAGCTCAATAGCAGTTATATTAAAAATTGTTACTAGTAAAATTTTCTAGAAAAAACGTCGCATTTTTCTGTAAAAATAACTGTTTTCGGAGTAGAACAGAGCGCTGAGAGAACGACTATATCATGACGATGCCCTCGTTTGCTCACCACCTACGAGGTACAATGCAAGGCCTGTTAGTATAATCCATGATATTTATTGAAGAGTAAATATTTTTTATTGGAATTCAATAAAATACAAAAAAAAACAAAATAAGTCAACTACGAGGCGATTACATAATATATAATGGCGAGATTCTACGCACTTCAAGACTTCTCGGTTGAAGAAGACGGGGAGAAAGTCAAAGATATAATAGATGTTATTGTAGAAAAATTTATATAAAACAGAGTATGTCATAGTTGTTACCTTCCATTTTAGTCAAAGTATAAAGTTCATTATAAATATACCACGATATCGTGTTCCGAAGACATTACAATAAACGAGGTGTGGCAATGATGTTCCTGAAATATATTGACCTGGTAAAAACCACGGTAACGGTTATTTTAACCTCCTCTGCGCCACCTTTATTCCTTTGAATTGTGACTTTACGTTGGGAAATGAAAAAATGGGGAAATATGATTTAATCTCTGGTACGGTACCGTTTGATTGTCTTTTGCCGAAAATCTTACAAAAACAATTATATTAAGGACAGCTCGCTATCATGGTGCATGATCCACTCTATAACGAGGCTTTTGGTACAAACACGTACCCTTAGCTGTTTCAGGATACTAATGAAGGAGCTCTCCACTGCCTAGCCGTCAGAAACATATTCAACATGAACGTTTATAAAAAAGATCAGCACAGCTATCAGTTTGGACTTTGGTATTTTCGCTTTGATGGACGTTTCCAACTCATTTCTACCTGCTGTGGGTAATGTGTGTCGGCCTAGCGCGAATTCAGGGGGAGCATGGGGTTCATGACGCCCCCCCCCCCTTAAACCCTGATCAATTAACTTGGTTTTTTGTTTTAATGTCGATGGGGAATTGAGGTTTAAAGTAAACATTACTTAAAATTCGTCATTATGCTGTCAAAAACAAGGTAATTAACTTATATTTTGTGGGTAAAAGGCTTAAAATGCCATGTCTTTGGGGAAGGACTCGTCCTAATACTAATGACCCCCTCCTGTGTCAAGACCCTGGATCCGCCCTTGGTGTCGACACCAGTAAACCGGTTTCTTGGCGAAAATACGCAGTAAATACGAAAATTTCAAATTTAAAGTAATATTAAAAAAGGGAGACAGATTTGGACAAAGTGGCGCAGTAACTGAATTTCCATACCTGGTATAAAACTAAAAAGACTATTATTTCGATAAACACATTGATATTTATGAGACTCCAGTAGAAATTTCACTTGTATCGCAATAAATATAAAATAACACGCGAGGAATAATCCTGGTTGTGTCCTTTAAATTAGAAAGATCAAAGTAACATTTTTACTGCTTACGTTCAATACATTTTACATGTAAATTAGAGATGTTGATGCAACTATGCTTTAAAATTTCAATGTCAGTAATAATAGCAGTGAAAAAAATTACTTTTACAAGTTGCGAGTGGGTGCAGAGAAAGTGTACACGTAACTCGGGTTATAAAACAATGATTTCCCACGTAATATACATATTACTAACGATATTATATAACATTGCAGTATACGTATATAATATATAATGTTAATTTCTTTAATTTTAATTAGGACTGTGTGTAAATTTAAAGATCTAGATTTATTACAATGCAATGCTTGAACGTTTCTTTTTTATTAATTTATATAATTAACAAATATTTTACTACGAGGTTGGATACTTGTTCTGAGATAGACAAATAAAAGCAAATATAATTGGATGTGTCTTTACTGTTTTCAAAATATTCTCCATTAAGATTAATACACTTATTCATACTTTGAACCAATTGTCGATTGAGTTACCTCCAAAACATGTGATTTAGAAGCATCAACTGCTTCTTTAGGTGTAAAGGAACGTTAATATCAAAATTAATTTTTGATCTGCGAGATTAAGAAGAAATCATTGGGTGCCAAACAAGGAATGAACGACCCATAACCCATCAATTCGATGTTTAGATGGTGAAAAATGATTCGTCATCCGAGATTGGTCTCACTGATTTTTTCGAACACAATTTTTTCTTGATCGATTTTGCGGTATTCAACGCGAACAAAGAGTTTGACCGCCAAATGTGACAGCATCGATGTTTTTTGGACGAATTTCACAAAAATCATCCAGTGCGACCACGATTGAATTCAGCAAACCTCCGAAACACGGTGGCACAAGATGGTGCATCATCACTAACAGTTGAAGCAAACTGCTGTTGGTTTAATCCACGACGAAAGTAAAAAAAATCATAAACGAAAATTTTTGCGATTCAATTTTTAACTAAGATGAACGTTTCAAGTTTCAACATCTCAAATAGCACATTTTAAATACGTTCACCATAAAAAATGTAATGTAAAATGTAAAATTATTGCAATATCAGATTTGACATATTCACATCAGTGTTGCAATGTCTCAAAATTTAAGAAACAACCCTTGTATTATGAATTTCCAAATGTTCACACTATGTTTAGCAATTCCTTTATGTAAATTCCTTTTTTTCTAATTCTGAATGTTATTTTTTTCCTCGTTTTCTTTCTTATTATCGATTTTTCTGTGCAATGTTTCTCCACTTCTTTGAATTCTGTACAACTAATACTTCCTTAGGGTTCTTTGATTTCATTAGTGCTTCCAAACTTTTGGCTATTCTGATTTCCAGTTATAATTCTTCTACATCCTTTATAGCATTACAGACGCTAGATATACAAAATTGGAAGTCTTTCGAGTTAATATTGTCGAAGTTAAAGGATAAATCAAGACTGCTAACTTCAAAATAGGATTTTTGTCTCTCAATAGATTGTTGAATTTCAACTCAAGTCATCTGCAAATTTGTATTCGTTGTTAACGATTGTCCCAAGGTTAATCGATTTTAAGATCTATTTTTTTTATAATCAATAAATATCTCAGGATCATTCAGGAAAAGAATAAATGATCTTCAAATACGCCTTCTATTTTTTTATTTGAATAAAGTGTCTTTTAAGTGTTGAAGTAATCACAAAGATTGAGATGAAATTTGTAATTAAGTCTTTTCAATCGATATCGTCTAATCAAAATCACCGCTATTCGAAAATAAGATGTAATACAGACGTAATTAAATTTTTAAGGTAATTTTGACCTGGTCCCCGGTTTTTACATCTTATTCCTGTCGCCGCTAGATTTATCTTCATTTAGTTTCTTACATTCGACAAAATTGGTAGTTACATTTTAATGGCAATTTAGCCATAGCCACGCAACTTTTATTTTTTATATGCAATAATAATGATAGTTACGGGTAGATAAATTATTGTTAATTGAAAATTAGAAATTTGCGATCGATAAATTTTTAAATAGAGGTCACCATAAAATACATTCTTCCCTTTCAAACGAATTTTGACTGAATCTATATTTCACACCAAGACTTTGTAATGAAAAAATAACGAAAGTACAAATTATCTTAAATGCCACTAATAAATTAGACATTTTGCAAATACTTAAAATAACTTCTCATGGGTTGAACAACCTAACTCAAGGTAAGTAATCTTTGAAGGCCATTGTCACAATATATTATTAAAGTTCATTCTCCTGTCGTTAAAATTATATTGAAATTGCCAACAATGATTATAATCCATAACAGAATAGCGTTGCTAGTTGAATTGTTACGAACAAGTCTTTTGTTTTATGTTCCATAAGGCTACTTTCGAATTTTCGTCGTGTGGTTTTCAATTTCACATATTTTCAATAAATCAAGGAAAGTTTGGAAATTTTCGAGACACTGTAGGATTGGAGTATCATGATTTGATTTTACAAAATTGGCTGCAAAAATTGATTCCGATCCCGAAGGTCAAGGCATTAGTTTCAGGGATGGGCATGGGATAATTTTCAATGACAACAACGATGAAATGATTGCGCAAATCGGTTTAAACTCCCTCAGTACTGACGAAATACCTATTCGTATGGGAATATACCATGCTACCATGCTCAATGATACAAAGTACGGATTCAACATTAAAGCTAACAGAGACACCAACTGTACCTTTTTCTTTACATGGACTACATCAAGCTGTACGCAGCAAATAAGCGTCAAATCAATCACCTTCTCGATATAACACATTGATTACTTACCGATATTCATATGGATTTTGAGCTCCACATATCGAGAAAGGCATTGTCATGAACGGAAATGTACAACTTCCCAATTGAAGAAATCTACAAAAACTTAGGATTTCTACAAGCTAAGTTACTGGACCACAAACAGGATCAATACTCCAAAAGCGTGAGGTTCCGGCAATAAACGCCTGTTTTAACGTACTCTTTTGGAATCCTGAAATGGACGAAAAGAGAACTAGAGGGTATTCAGAGGTTGATACGATCAATGATGACGAAGAACAACAACCACCACCTGAAGTCATCCACTATTAAAACAACATTACCCCGAACAGAGGATACGAGAGGCTACGTGAATTTTTTCATAGAAAATCGGAAACCTCAACCATACATCTGATTCTTCAAGAAGTTTTTCTGTTTGTTCCGAGTATTTCAACGCCCAAATGCCGCTTGCATATATCATACATGAAGGTAGGTAGCACGGTGCTATTATACAAGGTCTGGGAGATGATTTACCCGTTCAGTTTGTATTTCTAAGAGTTGCTCCTTGGGATAGTCTCGTTTTAGGTTGTTTAGAAATATTCCATTGAATGTGAAGATGGTTAACAAATATGCATTTTGGCTGTCGACCCATATTAGCATTCCTACGGAAAAACACTATTTTAGTTTTGCTGGGATTTAATTTTAGCTCAAATTTCTCACAGTAGGACTCTAAAATCTTAAGGTTTTTTTGAAGCTCTATTCGCGACTCTGCTAATAAAACCATATCATTGGCGTAAAGTAGCATATTAATATTTTAATTACTATCCAAAGTTACTCATTTAATGTCATTATTTCAAGTCTGAGATGAAGAGAGGGGCTCAGGGTATCTTCTTGCAGAACACACTTAGTTATTTCAATTTTGGGAGATTGATCATTTTTTGTACTCGCTCTAACATCGAATAGTTCTCCCATAATAAAGCATGTTCCACAGAAACAAATGCTTTCCTAACATCAACAAATAGTGCGAATAATTCCCTAGAGGGCATGCCTAAATGATTATTTATAATTTTGTATAGAACAAAAATGTTTTCTTCGCAGGAGCGCGTTTTCCGAAACCCCGTTTGCAAGTTGGATAATAATTCATATTTTTCAGCATAATTTGTAAGTCGAGTGCTAATGTTTAAAAAAGAGTAAGTATTGAACGAACTTACTGCAAAATGGCCAAAATTGAAGAATTAAGTTTGAATTGGTTCTTAATACAACCTACTGGTCAAATTTAGTCCGTTCCGATTGTTTTCTATTGGCCCAGTGGTCAACGAATAAGAAGTGATGTCGGCAAAAATATCCAATCTATTCGTCACATAGTGCAAAAAGCGGACAGAAAGTTATATTACCCTCAAGAAGTTGATATTGTACTTTAAAAGTTGAAAAAATTTTCCAGATTTGTTTTGTTCTAGAACAACGTAGGCTGAAAATCGAAACTTTTAATTTAAAAAAATTATTTTTCACAAATTTATTGAAAGTAAGTTTTGAGCTAACGCCATTATCGAGTGTTTGTAATCGTTGTTCGGAGTTATTTCAATTTTGTTTTCAATTGTTCCACAATATTGGTTTCCAAAAAATTTTCAGATATGCTCGTAAGAATATTATTTACTTCATTGATATCCCATTGCCACCTCTATTTCGAGAAATCGTGTATGTTATATATTCTGTTACATAGTTGTTCCTGACTCTTCCTATATTTTAGCGGTTGTTCCAGGTTTGTTTTACTTTTTTCCAAAACACGATAAGACTGACAATGGGACTTTTGGAGAAAATTGAAAAAAATCCGAGGTATCGCTATTTTGGGGTGTTGTAGGTTTGTTCTAGAATAGCATAGAGCTGTGAATAAAATTGAGCATATCAGTTTTTAGAGGAAAATAAAGATGTCTTGAGTTATGCTAGGATCATAATAAAATATATTTGAAATAAAATAAATATTTCTATGAATGACCCAATTGCGACTCCAGGTTTTTACCGCCAAAATAAAGATTGTGCTGAACAGTGCTAACATCCTAGCATCACAAATTTTTTGTACCAATCCGTTGTAGTTGATTTCACATTATCACAGGAAAAATTATTAAAAAATGAGCTTTCGGTTGCATAATCAATATTTTGATGTCAAATTGATGAAAAAACATTTTTTAATGAGTTATGAGAAATGTAGAGCAGCCGCTAAAACTGCAATACCTCGAAAATGCGGTAACAACTTGTAGTTAAATTTCTAAAAAATATTTTTTTAACGAGTTATTATTGAAGAATGTGGAGAAATCCTCGAAAACGCAAAAACAAATTAGAATAAACAAAATAATAGTGATTTCTTGAATTTGAGCGGGATTTTAGTTTAGAATAATATGATAAATTTTTTAAAAGTTTCTAGAAAATGTTATTTTTTAAACCAATTGGGAAGGAACTTAAAGAAAGTCAGAACAATGATTATAATGTCGATAGCTCGAAAGAGTGATCATTGTTCTCGAATTTGTGAAAAATATTTTATATTTGAACAATTTAGAACAACTTGAACTAAGTTAAAATTTTTGTAACTTCAAAGTGCGGTGCCAACTTTTTGGGGGTTATATTTTTATGAAAAAAAAATTGTATTTACTGAAACACCTTCTTATAAGGTATATAAGATATTTATTCGACTGAGATTTAATAAGTTAAATAGAAAGTAGATACCCATTTATGACACATCTTTATTACCTCTTGCTGGGATACTCACCGTTAGTGAAGATTTGTAGCCACCGAGCATTCTTACCTGCTGTTGTGAGAATGTACATAAAATTTCTAGCCTTTATATTTTATTGGTCTGGCAGGTTCTGGCTTTTAGTCTACAATGATGGCCAGTGAACCAGAACCTTAGACAATTTACCCAAAATTCCTAAGTGGATTCAAAACTTGTGTTCTAAAGATTTATAAAACGAAAGTGGTACCAAAGATCAATTCTAATATAATGAATCACTTTTTTTGAAAATATATGATAAATTTATCAGCAATTCCCACGCCTTCCATAATGATTTATTTCTAAGTACGTTTTTTAATAACACATATTATAAATATCGATATCTCAATTTGAAGGTCATATTCAGCTATGGTGTTTAAATATTCCCTCATTTTTATACATTACTTTTTGTGTAATAGTTTAATCTGTATATAAACAAACTAAGTTCAAAAACCCAGTATCAACTATGAATAAAGAATGCATTGTAAATGTGTACAACAAAATAACAGTTAGCTCTGATAAATATAAATGAACTGAAAATGGCTGATTTCTTGAGTGTTAAAAAGTTAAAAAAACCCAGGGCAAAGTACCAGGTAAAAATTACGTTACCAAAACAGACATGCTAAACACCAACACTCATAATTCCACTATCTCATGCGCGTTTCGATAACAAAGTTAACGTCTTCAGAGACCTGAAAAGTTTGAAAAAAAATCCTGGTCACAGTACCAGATGAAAATTACGTTACTGAATTAGTCATGCTAAACACCAACACTCATAATTCCTCTATCTCACACTCGTTTCGATAACAAAGTTAACGTCTTCAGAGACCTAAGGCGTCAAACCGTAAGTGTTAATAAATTCCAGTAATTCTGAGATATAAGGGTCATAATTGTTTCTAAATTCATGCCACAAAATTCAGGAGATTCCCATATAAAATTATGATGTCTCTCATAAGAAAATTTCCTCAAAACACTCCTGGAAAGTGAGTTTATCTTTCAAATTTAAATAAAAATTGAAATTTGGTAAATTCCATACTATCGAAGAAGCCTAACATCGATTATTTTCGACATTCTTATTAAAATTTAAGGGGGTGAAATTATCTATCCTCACTTAATTTATAAATTTTTTTTCAGATAAGGTTTCGTAAAATAAAATATTTTACAAAATAACCTACAGCATTATTTATATTCATTATTAAATAATAAAGTTCGTATCGAGATTGGAAAATAGTGAAAATGTTTTATTTTCTCCGAAACTACTGGAAATAGAATGTATAGTAATATTTAGTTTAGTTTTATGTCATACAGCTAAATACAAGGGTTGCTACTTAAGTTTTGAAATATGACGTCATTGATGGTATTATGTCAAATCTGTCATTGCCGTCATACAGTTTGACATTTTTAGTGCTGAACATGCTTAGAACGTGTGACTTACCGTGAGATTGAGACATACTTGGGCATTAGTTACACTCGCATACATTGAATATTGCAAAAACATTAGGTCGTCAAAAAGATTTGTTCTCGTTGTGTAATTTGATAATAGTTAAAAAAAAACTCTTGTCGATTGGTTCAAAAAATTTGCTGAAAAAATTCAATCGCGTTGCTTCACAAGATATCAATAAGATCGTGACAGGCTACGCCTCATGGATATATGCTCATAAACCTGAAAATATACAGCAATCGTCTTGATGGGTCTTTCCAGACTAGCCAAATCAAAGCAAAATGTGGTTCGCGCAAAAAGCAATTCGGAGTAAATGGACGCCTGTTTTTTCGGAATAACTGCACATGTCACCACGGTTCCATTAAAGCAACCTAGAACGATCAATTATGAATGGAGCACCAGCATTTGTTCCTCGGAAGTGTCTGAAACAATCAGTCTTTGTTTGGCACCCAATTATTTCTTCTTATTTCCGCAGATCAAAAATTAATCACAGGATTAACGTTTTCCTACACATGAAGAAGCCTTTGATGCGTCTAAATCACATGTTTTGGAGATACCTTAATCGGAATGGAAAAAATGTTTCAACAATTGATCTTAATAGAAGAGATTTTAAAAATCAATAAATACATATCCATCCATATATTTGTTTTTATTTGTCTATCTCAAAACTTAAGAAGCAACCCTCGTATTTCTCATACTCTCATATATCGAAACAAGCAGTGACAAGTTTGAAACACGTTTCAACTTGTATATGAGATATAGGCTGGTCAATAATACAGAGTAAAACCACATTTGATTGCATATGTCTTCATGCTTGGTCTATTAAAAACACATCAATTTTATAGATACAAGTCACTAAAATAAAAAAATAACATTTTTGTGTGTGTTATCGTAAGAGTTTGTTTACAGTACTCAATTTTCTCATACATACAAGCGATTTTTATAATGGATAAAAATAGATTCTTACTTTTGCATTTTAAATAGAATTTAGTCTGGGAAAACGCTAAAAACATGATTTATAAGACTCACGATGAATTGAGTACGTGTGGAAAGATTATCAACTAATATTTTAGATAAGTAATATTTATTCTGTATACACTGTTCACACCAAGATTCACAATAACAGTGTTTCGATAACCAAGTTATTGTCCTCAGAGACTGAAGGTAAACTAGTGAAGTTAATGTACAAAGAATTTATTGTCTTCTTCAATGTTTCTTTCGCTATTGTATCAAGTTTCCTGGTATTCCGAATTCGTTCATGATGATATTTAGTTGACTTCTGTCAATTGAATCATATGCTTCCATAAAATTTATGAATTTTTCGTGAATATCTACATTATATTCTTACGTCAATCATATATTAGTTGGGCTGATATTTTCAGTTTGAACTTTGAGCTTTCATATATTATAAACTAGTTCTAGCTACATATTTACCATTTATAAAATATACTTCCGAGAATTTCCTCTTAGAACCCCTCGTTTTTGAGTTACAAGCTTTTAAATTTGAGAAATCAGAACATATATTTTCTAAATTATGAATTGTTGCATGATTACATATCTTACTACTATCTGACGCCCAGGGGCGACTCATGCCCAAATGTTAACAATCCGTAACTTTCACAAGGACAATCTGTACAATCTAAAGATGTCACAGCATTATTTTCACGTCATCTACTCACTACCGAATTTTTTGCATCAAATCCCTGTATTTGATTTCGCGCAAGTTTTATATAATTTTTTTCATTTATCTCAATTTTTAAGAAAATTGAAGAGGAGTGAATTTATAATAAAAAACTCGCCTGAATTCTGACGTATACTTTCAATTGTAAGGTTTAAAAAAGTACACAGATTATCGTGAATATTTAGGATAATGACCTACTCCAATTGTTTGTTGCAATAAATACCATTTTTATAAACAAGTTTTACTGGCATATTTACCATGGACCCATCACAATATACTAAAATACCAAAAATGATGAACAACTACGTTTCTTGTTGAGAGAAATGTCAAAGTGAATAAACACATCGGACGATTTATGTATATATAATAATATATCGTGGGTTAACTTACGTCAATTGGTATAAAATTTATTTTTCAACCACAACGACCGGTCAAATATTTGCCAACATTTGTAATTTCGTTCTGTTTTTAATTTGAAATTAGGTATTTTAGATTATACTTAAGGATATTCTGAAAAGAAAATCGTTGTTAAACTATCGAAACGGTTTTGTAAACCAGGTGTCTCTAATGCGTTCTAAAATTAACTTTCCAGTTTTTTACGAAATGAAATCTATTGCATATAAAATGAATCTCAGTTGAAATTAAAAAACTTAATTAACAATTGTGTGAAGAGAAAAAGGGAGAAAATAAAAGAGCAATGTCTTACTATTTTCACTCAGTTAATGAACACACTATTTACATTACTACTTCACAAACACTCACAATTACGCGTATTTCGATAAACCAGTTGAAGATCCGGACATAAAAAGTATATTTGTGTTTGTGTATAGTAGGGTTTAGTATGAGTATCACCAACTGTGCAAGTTTTGAGAAATTGGCTGTTCAGGTGCAAAATCAATAAACAATTGAAGTAAAATGCTTCCATAATTAAATGCTCCGTTGTTCAATGAGCTCCACAAAAAGACGAATAATCAATTAATAACTTTTTTCGAGTTTTCTCAATAGCATTGGCCAGGAATCATAAACTTGTGTGGCCTCATTAGATCTTGAATAATCAAGTATTCCACTAATGCCAGTAAAAAAATGAAGTTTTATGAGATGTCACAAAAAAATGACTTTTTTCGAATTTTCTCAATAGCATTGGCCAGGAATTATAGACTCGTGTGGCTAATGTTAATTAAATGCTGTGGAAATGAATTCCTTGCTAATGACACTGTTTTTTGAGAAATCTCTGAAAAAGTCTTCTTTTAGATAACATCTGCGAATAATTTATCTATTCTGCAGCATTTAATTAGAGTTAGTCGAGCAATTAATTATATAGGCACTAACTCGGCCACATGAGTCTATAATTCCTGGCCAAAGATAGTGTTCTACTAAGAAAACTAGAAAAAACCATTCTTTTCATGACATGTGAGAAAAATTCATTTTTCCCGTAGCATTTAATTAGCATTGGTCAAGCACTTGAATATTCAGGTCCCAATGAAGCTACATGAGTATAATTCCTGGCCAATGATAGGCCAAAACTCTTAAAGTCATTTTTTTCTTGACTACTCATAAAAATTCATGTTTTCCGCAACATTTAACTAGCATTGGTCGTTTTTGTGAAGGTTTTTCACTCATTGCGTGAAAGTCACCAATTACAGACAATAAAAAATTTTTTTTACAAAACATTTTTTTCTACCATGGGACTATTCCACTTTCATTATCTATTGATTTTGCATATTCAACTTGAATAGCTCTGCTAACTTTCTTCTAAAGTTAAAAGAACAGCCAATTTCTCCAAAACTTACCCAGCGAAAAATTTTGTAATTTTCAGCTTATTATTTTTTTCTGTCTGCTCATATTGATGTACTAACTTTAGTGACATATCTCATTTACGATTATCTTCACTAATCTATTGATGGTGTGATTGTGATATAAATATTTTCATCGAGTGGAGAAAGTAGATTAGACTTTAGGTCTAATCTAGATAGTTCTTTTCCAAGCTTTTGCAGCTAAGTTTAAATTTTTGGAACCGTTGGTGATATTCACAGTTCACAGTACCACTATACCAGCACTCACAATTACACTGTCTAGCTCGCGTTTCGATAACTAAGTTATCGTCTTCAGAAGCTGAAGGTAAACAGTTTGCCGTTAGTTTCTAACCGTAAATGCTAAAATTAAAGCTTCAATTTTGGAGATTGTGAGCTTAGATTGATTATTTGGTGATGTGGTTTGATTTTGAGTTATTATGAAATAATTTGATTGTATTTCGTCGTGATTCTCCTTGAAATCATTAATCTAAAATATCTCGATGGAATTTTTACATGTTGATTATTTATTATTTACTGATTTAAGCTGAATCAATCCAATATTTGTTTTTGTAAATTATTTACAAATATAACTGAGAATACATTTCATCGGCACTTTACAAAAAATGACATTCTCATCTGAAATTAAAAATAAGCAATCAATGATTTATGTTCTAATAACCATCCCGATGGTAGCTTAAGTGCTTTAGTAAAGATGCATATTTGAAAAATGTGAATACCCGCTCCAGGAAATGATTTATCACTGTTATTGTAATTTATCAGTAGTCAGTTTCCTAGTATTATTCAGATTGTTGACACAAATTCACACAAAATGATATTGTTTTGAGATTCATATTTATTGTTTTAGTTTAGTTGGTTCAGTTTTTACTGTAATTATTATTATAACAGATAAGCAATTTGGTACATACGATACGACTAGTTTTCATTAACACATCACATTTTCCTGGTATAACGTAATTTGTGTCAAACATTTATACATATCATATGTAATAGATAAATATACGTATTAATCGAAAATATTGCAGATTGCCGCATAGTGTAAATTCTACTATCATAAAATTCGTTTGTAAATTGTGGAAAGCAAATATAGGAAAGATAAAATCAAAACCGACTGCAAAAATGATAAACAACAATAAATAAGTTTTACCAAATGGTGGAAAATGTGAACTTAAAAAAATACAACTTGAATCTAAAAGATATTGACCAATCATACTACAAGTACTAGTCTCTAGTTATAGAATATAAATATGTTAATATTTGCCCATTAACTGGTGTTCGGATGGATCCAAAACAGCAGACGGAACTGGAATAGGAATCCAGAACCAAATACTCTGAATGCCTGTGCACCGCACCAAGCATTTTTCAAGCAGAAATTTATGCAATTGAAAATGTGTTCAGTTCAATCTAAAGAGGAACTATCGCAAACAGAAGATCTGACAGTCAAGCAGCCATTAGAGCTCTAAGCTCCAATTACATCAAATTCAAACTTGTTTGGGATTGCCTAGAAAAATAAAAACGAGCTGATAAGCTCGATAAAGCGGGGCCAGACAAGCCCTTCATGAGACCCGAACCTTTCTGTGGTATCAGCTGCGGAACAATGAAAAAAGCACTGGAAAATAGGGCAAAACCAATTATTGGGTCAACCTACAGGGGCTGAGACAGGCAAAGACTTTTCTGGGAAACTAGGACCAGAGTAGAACTGCTGAAAGTATCAACCTAAGTAAGAACAATCTACGAGTTCTATCGGGGCAATGCCGCCTCAACAAACCTCTGAAGAAGCTAGTGTGAAACAACAAGGAACGGCTAAGTACTACACCTTGCGAGCGCTTGAAATAGAAGACGAAGATCTCTGGTAATTAAAGCCATCCCATATTCTAGACTTTTTAAAAGGAGTGAGATTGGTGGATCAGCTGTAAACAGTGGTTTCTCCAGTATCGCAGCAAGAAAAGGGGACACAATAGATCCTTTGGGTCGCAGTGTATACGAGACCCCATAGCTATATATACATAGATACTGAGATAATATAGAAACTACGAACTTAACAATTCAAGAAAGCTCTGATATAATGACATTTCGATCCCAAATCATTGTAACATAGAAGACAGATATAATGAAAAAGTAGACAAATATACTCAGCTAAAGAGCTAAAAAAACGGGAATCTTGAAGGAGCCAAGGTCTTTCCATTGTTAAGTTTGTATGAGGGCTAAGTAATTTCCTCAATAAAACTGATATCTTTTGTTTAGATATCGAATGATTTGAAAGATACTACAAACATCGAACAGTTATCTCTTGTATTGGTACATTCAAAGAACGTCTTACCTTTAATGTGACAATCGCTGATACAACCGGTATAAAAACCATTAAACATAGAAAAACATCCAGAAAAATTGAAGAGGAATAAAAACTATTATAGAAAAAAAAACAATATAAAAACTGAAGAATTAAAAGTAAGGTCAAGATAACGAATCGTAAAAATAACCCAAGGATATATGAATCTTGGAAAACATAAAATTGAGGGGAACGAGCGACTCCCAAATTAATCTTACGTAAAAAATCTATATGTAGCAAGAAGAATTTCAGCTGTTTTTGTTTGTGGAAAAGTTTATCCGCATTACTTATGACTTTTACTATATTTTGAGTTCATTTTTTCAGTAATTTAACATTTAAAAATATACGATTAAATATAATGTCGGTTTTACTTGAAAATTTATTATCAACGATTTCAACGACTGAATATTTTCATGTATTGTTTAAATCATTGACGTCACGTTGTTTCCGGATTATAACACATGTTTTCAACAACTTAAATAAATGTTTAACTATTTTTAGTAATCTAGTGACGAATTCTAGAAATAATATATAAAAAAAATCAATTTCAATCACTTTTAGAACCTATAGATCATTATTTTAGCGAAGAAATTTCGACTGAGTGAAAATAGTAAAAACAAGGTTAATCTCTTTAACCATAGCTTTTGAAATTATATAATTTATTTCGAAACTATAACACATATTATTTAACTCTGTAACTGTTAACTCCTAGGAGCACAGGAGTTAAGATATGTGTACGAGGAACTTACGTATATTATCTCAGTGCATATAATTATAGACAGAGCTACCCAGTGGTGTCTTATCAGGCAATTTGTTTCGTTTACTAGACGAATGGACTATAATTGAATTTCAACAAACAGAAATGTTTAAAATTAGTCGTTAAAAGTACATTCAAATTCTATACCAACTGCTGTTTGAAAAACTATTCACATTAGATATGAGAATATTTTCTATCACATTGAACGGTTAAAAAACAAATATCTTTATCATGACAGTCTAGATAAAGTTGTATAAGTCTTAAGTTCATATATAAAATTTAGATATCAGTTCAACATCACACCTCCTATTACAATGATTGGCATGATAGTCTATTTAGATAATTCTAATGCTCGCTCCAGTGATATGGAATTTATTATTGTTTTCTAATAAATCTGACGATTTGGTCTTAGCAAATCATGACTTAAAAGGTAGTTAAGTCGATCCTGTTTCTTGTTACCATTATTCATTGATATTATCTAGAAACTTTGAGATGCGACATCAATCCTTAGCCTGGAGGAATCAGGAAGCATTTAGGATATTAGGATCAGGTTTGGAATATCACATTGTTGTTATAATTAATTCATCTTCTAATTCAATTGTAGAGGGTACAATTATTTTTCAAAACGTTCCTTTTCACGTCATTTCGTTTTATTCTAATAATTTGCTCAATTTTTTTGCCGACGTCATTTTTGATCTAACTATTCATCTATACGTTAATTTTTTTAAATAATAAATACTATTATCACTCTACAAAAAAGTATGCAGCCTCAATGAAACACAAAATATATATTATTGGTGAAAATATATATTTTATGAAATAAATTTCATAAACTGTTCTATTTTGTAGAAATTATTTCATTAACCATTATTTTTAATCAAGCATCTTGGACTGTATGATTTGAGAAATATTTTTTCATGATGGTCAATATCCTTCATCTTTTCCTTTCATATCATTTTGTTTTCTTTAAATAATTTGCTCAATTATTTGCCCCACGTTATATTTAATTTAACTTACTCTATCTTCTTTTTTTAATGTAACATTTACTATTATCCCTCTACAAAAAGAATAGAGCCCCGAAATAATACTAACAGTAAGTCAATGCAACACGAAATTATTATTAAATAATATTATTAATGCAAATATTTTATGTAAAAAATTTCATAAATTGTTCAATTTTGTAGAAATTATTTCATTAAAAATTATTTTTAATCAAGCATCTTGAATGGAATGTTTAGAGAAAAAATTTTTTTATAAAATTAAAGCATACAGGAAATAGAAATATTTTTATTAGTTCAAATATTATAAATAATGGTTACATATCATAAAGTTGAATGATAAGGTTTACTTTTGTTGTTCTGTAAAAATATAACATTCATATCTTTATTTATTTTCGCTACATTGCTAATTGATTCAATATAATCATTTTATTTTATTAATTTTCAGTCGTCCCACTTTATAAAGTGAATAACCTCCTAATGATCTAATCACATATAATATAATTTCATTTTTCAATGAATATTTCCAAAACTTATTTCAGAATTGGAGCTCTATTTAGTTTGAAAAATACTCAGAAGTTTAAGTGTGTTTTATATGCAATTTGTTCATTCAAGTTGCAGAATCAATTTATTTATTGACATTTTGTCTGTTATATCAATTAAGAAAAATATTAGATGGTCACCAGACATACCAGACATTAATGTGGGCTGTGAAATTTAAATTCCTTTGGCCCTTTTATTTCTTAGATCTTATATGTTTTTTTCGATGAATCGTCCTGATTTTCTGTCTCTTTTGATAGAAAAATTGAAGTTTCAATCTATTTTGATATTTATCAAAATATATAAATATATCATTGAAAATAATATATATATATATATATATATATATATATATATATATATATATATATATATATATATATATATATATATAACAAAAATTTACTTATACACCGAAAGATATTAAAACACTTAATTAAAGCAAAGTAACCTAAACCAGAAGCTAAATTGGGATAAAATTATTAACACATCAATAAATCATTAAAAACAGACTAGATTTTATCAAATTATTTCCTACAATAAAATAGTGGAAACCTATTATATCATCATAAAAATATGAACTATTAGTTCTAGATAAAATTCATTGAAATTGAAAAATATGTATTTCTATTAAAATGTACATTCAGTACTGTGCAAGACAACAAAATTTGATATAATTTCAATATGTTCCGTTCTACATACTGCTTCCACAATAAAGGCCTTATTTGCAATACATAATATTACAAGTAGTTGGGACAATTGGGATAATAGAGAATGTAGAGCATTGACCAGTAGTAGTAGCTACTACAACTAGTTTCCGACAATATGCCATCATATAAAATCAACATTAGCTTCCAATAGTAGCATCTACTGTGTTTACTTCATTAATTGCAACATCATAAAAATAGTTACTGAAGAAAATGTTAATGCTGAAGTAATTTAGAACAAAAATAAGTTGTGTTGAGCGAAGGACTGGATGGGCTCTCCTTTTTTTATTCATTCAATGACTTTTAAAACTTTAGCTTTGTTCCTGGGAGATATTCTAAACATGTTCTGTCACCAAAACGTGTTCTGAACACGTCCAATGTATCCTCGGACGAGGGTAAGGATATTTAATCTGGCGCAAGTGAATTCATCCTTTTTGTGATATTTACCATGAAATAACCTCTAACCTATCTTGTTTTCTACATAATTGTATTTAAAAGGTATATTTATAGATACTTACAAATATTAAGGATAAACCTTAGGTCAGTTAATTATATACATTGTATTCTCCTAGCTAGTTTTGAATTCAAATTATAATATTTGATGTACATAAATAGTTCGTGGTGAAATGTATGTTCCGAACATATTGTGAACAAAGATATGCAGAATATATTCGGAATGTGTCCAAATTATCTACTGAGAACAAAGCTTTGATTTCACTATATTTGCCAACGACACTGCCATTCTAGCAGTAGAAGATAAAAATGAAGAAATAACTAATAAACTACAAAAAGCTGGCCACGGTATCTATAACTGAACGAAGAGATGGAAAATTAAACTTGTAGAAATTAAATCAGTTCATATTAACTATACAAATAAAAGGATAGATCATATTCCAGTCATAAAAAATAATAACCTCATTAAACACTCACACTCAGCAAAATATTTAAGTGTTACCTTAGATGTGAAACTTCGATGGAAAGTGAGAAGAGAAGACTGAGATATACAAAAATGTACTGGCTAATTGCAAGAAATTCTACTCTGTCTCTACATAATAAGCTCATGCTTTATTATATGATACTTGGCAATCATACAAATTACAAAATAAAGTAATGAGGAACATAAATGCCCCTTGGTATATTTGCAATAGTTACCTCCTGAAAATGGACACTGTTAACCAGACCAACAAGAAATTAGCAAAAAGACATGAGAAAAGACTCCATGATCATATCAATGTCGAGGCTATCCAGCTTCTTAACAGTACTGGGTTAGAAAGAAGACTTATGGGGGTATTCTGGTCTAGAAATTTGAAAAAATCGATTTTTTGCATATTTTCAAAGCTTAGATCCTTAAGAATATGTCCTTAAATGGCTTTTGAAAAATTCGTATTATTCACGGAGATACAGTAGATTTTGTGACGTAGCGTTTAAGTTATCTGAGTGGGACGTGTTATTCTACTGATATTGTTTCTCAAACTTTTAACTAGTCATTCTCGAACTTTTTTTGAAGTGGTTGACATATATCAAGATCTACTCGACCGATTCCTTTGAAATTTGATGGAAATCTTTTTTATATATCTCTCCAACACGTCTGGCTTGGATTTTAAAAAATTCAATTTCGAGTATTTATAAAAAAATACAGAAAGGTCAAAAAAGGAAACAAAAAATTGATATTTCGTGTAGACGCCATTTTGTGAATTTTTTTTTCTTGGCTAAGGTCAATGCGGTAGGGACATCTTCACAGATTAAATTTTTTTTGTTCCAGATCACTACAAGTGTTGGGATCATGTCAACCAGGGTGCACCGTTTTTTATAGCCCCCACTTCACTGACCTGTAGTTTATTGAATTTTTTTTACATTTTTTTATATTCTTAAAAAGTCAATAAACATAAAAAAATTGATAGTGAAAGAGTTTTTCATTATTTTTAAGTTAATTTCAAAAATGCATAAATTTTAGGCTTCTAGACCAGAATATCCCCCTAAGATGATCAAGTCCTTTGAATTATTTTAGTGTTTTTAGTGTAAAAGCAGATATTATGTGTGCATGTTAAACTTTAGTGGAATCAATTCTACAAAAATTGATAAATGTTGATGAGTATACGTCAGTTTTAAATTTAAAACTCTATTGGATTAAATTAGAATCGAAATGCTCATTGGTCACTGTTGACCGGATTATAATATCCTAAATGCCTCTATGCCTTTTACTTTGTAGACTTCATGTACTTGATATGGTCTCTTAAAAAACTGTAGTCAGAAACTAGTTCACTTACTTGGATGATTAGAGAGACAAATGTGGCATGGTTTTCATAACTTTTCCATTATGTTGGTGTTACACTGACTAGATGTCTAATAAGTAGTTACCTAATCTGTTCAACTTAAATGGCAGCCAGTATTGTAGTAGTGGGAGTTGCAGGAGAAGAGCCTCATCATTCAGGGATAATTAGTAGACACTTTTAAAGTAAGAATAGTGAGGTTATTAGTATAATAAGGAATAAAATAATACTTCTCAATTTCAAACTTCCATAAACAATAAAAAATTCAGATACAAAAACAACAAAACAAAATCAGTTTCCTATAGTTGTACCCTGGTAAAATTTTTATAAACATATTGAGAATCAATTGCCACAAAATCCAAAAATGTGCAGAGTATTATTTAATATTTTTATCTTAAAAAAATTTTTGGTATATATCACACAATCATAAATATCAAGTAATTGCTTAAGTAAATATTTTTCAAATTAATTTATTTATGGAAAATATTAATATAGTATGCTATGTTAATAAAACTGTTTCCGAAATTTTGTTTTTCTGCTGTTTTTCAGAAGCAGTAACCAGGAGTGAGGAATAGAAGACCCAGAACAATGTATTTAATTACTACTTTTTTAAATACTTAATAAAATATATATTTTAACCAGACTCCTTTGGTTTTTATTATTTTTCTTGTCCACAATTTATTGTGTCCAGTCATTTGAAAGTGGAATATTTTTGAACCTAAGCACCAGGGTGAGTTTGAAGCATTATTTTGGCTCAAAAGCATGGTCACATATGTTGTAACTTTTGTCAAAAAAATTATTAAGAAATTAAAAACCATCCATGCTTTCAGCTTGTGGTTTGTAATTGAGGAAGAGGTAAGAACAGCTCAATATTCTTTTACAGCCTTAAACATTAATTGACTCTGATTTTGAGGAAACATGACAATCATAGACCTTTGGAAGTATATGCTACATTTTGGAAAAGAATAAACTTATTTTTTGTATACTGTTAAGTTTCATTAAAATTAGCTGTATAAAAGATGTTCAGCTTCAAAGTAATACAATAAATTTTTTTATAACTACCAAGTACAAAAATACAGATGATGAGAATTTTTGTAAGATATGTGGAATAAGAAGAGCTTATAATAAAGGTGATTTTGTAAGGCCACACAATCAATGAATAGCTTGTTTCAGTAAGCAAGCTTTGTATGGTAGTGACTTGAGGTTTTTTGAAGAACAAAAAAGATCATAACTAATATTTAGGTCGTGACAGTAGAAAAAATTCATAAATATATTTCCATGGTGGAACCAAAATATCATAGCCAATTACATATCATGCAAAAAAATATGAAGTCAAATCAATCCCTTAACCGAATAGTTAATTTCTTTGGAAACTTGATAGTATCAAAAGACCCTCAGAATATAGGCCAAAATAATCATATTTAAATAAATTAATTTTAAATCAGAAAAGATCTAAAATCAAGAACATTACTAATCCAGATTATTTTTGTATATGCCTATATAATGCATTTTTCTACTTAAAGCTATTATCTATAGGATACTATGAAAAATATTTATTAAAATTACGTGACGGAAGAAAGAGCATTCTATTTAAATCCTTACATTTTTCAAGATGATGATGTGCATATTAATATCAGCAATAAAAAAGTGGGGGAAAAGTAGTTAACTTTTAAAATATACTAAACTTAATCTTCCTCATCATACTCATACCTAGTCTATAGAAAACTTGATTTTAAGTATGATTTTAAGTATACCTGAAATACCAAAATATTCTAATAATATTCACCGGCAAAACCTATGATGAACACATGGTTATAATTCCAGAAAAATATTTATTAATAGGCGTGCCTGTATGATTATAATTGGCTTTTACAAGACTTTTATAACGTACTTATATGAATACTTAGGGCGTTAAAACTATAAAAGAACAAGAAACAAAAACGTCAAGAGTTCCACGTTGTGTGCGAAAAAGGCGACCGGTATAATTTGAGGTTATAAAACGAACAATAGCTATATCTAAAGGTAACTATAACTAAACAATGTGCACATGTTATTAAACTCTTCCAAGGTCAAAGAACCAGTATGAACGTGAAACAAAGAAAAAGATAATAAAATAACGAAAAATAACAAATATATATAAAAGTATTTACTTTTTTCGTTATCCAGCACTACTCATTCAATATAATCCTTTGTCAAAGCTGGAACACCATAGGATCACGTACTGTTGAGATAAACAAAGCACAATCTAAATTAGGAATATTTCAATCGCGTCCAGTACTTACATTTAATTTAAAAAGGCCCAACAAAACAAAACATGAAAAAATTATTCACTAAAATAGACAGTAAAATAGGTACGCACAAAACATTACTTTTTCAACAACACTTTGTTCTTAGTTGAGACGCGCACAGACAGTGTAGATACGAAACACTTTGTTCGATGCGACGTGAACTGATGAGGTGACTCTACATAACTGAAACTGACTCGCTCACCAGTCTCTACCACACGGCGCGCAACGGCAGATGTTCAAATAAAATCTACTCGGGACTGAAGTAGGGAGGGAGAATCTTGATATGACCTCTCACCCCTCGCGTTGAAAATGCGCCCTATTGGACATTGGCACCCCTTTTTTCTGACAGATAAAGGATAGAAAGTAAAATATCTAGTTCTCTGACCAACATATTTTAATTTTCGAAATGATATTAAATGTATAACGTAGTTTTTAGCCGGTAATTGTCTTTGGCGCTAAAAATTTAGGCGCCACAAGTAGCTAACGACCGCGATTCAAGAACTGTTCGATTGGAATTACGTTGACGGTTGAACTGATGAATAAAAATAAAGAAACCAACCGACAAACTGACAGTTGAAAGTAAATGATTGTAGCAGTTAGCGACTTTAATCGACATTGCATAAATCTTGCAGACTATTATTTAAGAAAAAGTCAGATTCATTTAGTGTAACGTAAAAAATATCTATATAAAATGATGTGTTTATATTGTGTTTGCAATTATTTCACATACGTTTGGTATGTTTTTATTTGTCTATGATTTATTAACGTCATAGATTGAATTTGAAATATATCATTATTGATGAATAATAGGTAGAAGAAATTTCATTAATCATAGAAAACATTTCATAAAAAAATTCTACATCTAATAATGTACATTACCATGATTTAATTAGAAATTATTACCTTTTGGGTGTATGTCTTTTTCATTGAAACCTTTTGATACTATTAATATAAATAACAATTTATGTCACAACAAAATGCATTTTTCTGTCTAACGGCTGTCTATGAGGATTTTCATTATGATATTACCATAATTCTATTTTTCCAAAAATAAATATTCTTAGAAAATATGCAAAATGTGTACGAGATGTTATAAAAAATAGGTCGAATTATTTTATTTAAGAAAATTGAATTAATTTCTGTCCTTAGTTAGCAGCGTTGAATCCATGAATGGAAGCATTTTTAGCCATACTACACTAATGTGTTTGGATTTGAAATACCTAATATGGCGTTTAGATTTCAAGCATATGAGGAAAGATCTGGAAATAGAATATCAATCAAAATAAATTAGTTTAGGAGTCAAACAAATAACAACAGGCATAACATTAGAAGAATTATGAATAACGGACCTGAATACGGATAAGGATAAGACTTTAGCAAGGAAGAGAAACAGAAGAAGAAAAAGAAAGTAAAGAGATAGGCAAAAAGAACGGAATAAAGGGGAAGAAGGTGAAAATAAAAACTAGAAAATTTGAAACAAATAAAAAGAACATCATAGGAATATGGAATAAAAAACTATAACAAGTAAAGAAGACGAATTAATAGAAGAAATAATAGGAACAGTATCTGAGAGTAACAGAAATAAAGAATAATGGTAAAGGAATGATAAAATTAAATAAAGGATACTGAAGTATATAAAAAAGGAAAATTTTATAAACGACAGAACATGAAAGAATGAAAAGACAATGAAGGCAGGGAAAAGAGAACAAAATGGCTTCGAAGCCATTAAAAACGAATGAAAAACAAGTAATAACAATTAGAATTCTATAACAAGTATATATGATACAAAAGAAGATGTAATAACAAACGAAGATGATATTATGGAAATATGGAGACAATAATTTAGATATCCTTCAAAAGAAAAGTATAAGGTATAAGGAATGAAATAAGTAAAAAAGAAGTACAATGAGCAATACAGGAAATGAAATTAGGTGATGCAACAAGAATAGACAAAATAAGAGCAGTAGACTGGCACGTGGGAATAATTATACTTATATATAAAAGAGGAGACACAAGAAACTTCTATACTTGCATCAATTAAGGCCGTGATCAACAGTAACAAATCCACTTTCAGTCAAAGATTGACTACAAATAAAGCAGAATTGCGACATTTTTTTTAAAAAAACAATAAAATGCACAAACTTTGTTACAAAATATAAGCGATAGCCACGAGTTGTCACTACGAAGGAATGCTTACAACTAACAGTATTTCGTTGAGTATGAGACCTTTGAAACAGAGCAGGTATACGAGCATGTATGTATAAGACAATGTATATAAAAGTACATTAACTTGCATATTACGAATAAAATAATTTTTGCTGTAAAACTCACCGTTTAGCTGAAAAACGCGAAAAAACTATTTTTTCAAACTCTTACCATCAATAAAATTTTTTGCACAAGGGGGATTAATGGGAAGTTTTCCCAATTCATTTATAATAGTTTTCTGAACATTCATACCAATTTTTAGCTCTATGGGAATTTTTGTAATCTTACTTCTATTTTAAGGACTAATTTGACTGGACTACAAAGTATTCATGTTTTGTTGCATACCTAGCAGTTATACTAATTCTTACCAAATTGTATCGATCACGTGAGAAATTTCATATACTGGGTGCTTCTAAATTTATGGAGAAAATTCAGAAGGTGTTTGCTCGTATCAAATTAAGATGAGTCTTTCCTATAACAAAACTTCCTCAGCCGCCCCTACAAAGTGGTGACTAAAATAGATTTTTTATTTTCTTTCTAAACGTGTACTGCAGCTTTGGAAAAACAAATTAAGAATAAAAATATTTATAAATAGAACATGGATTTCAAGTTATAATTTTATTTTATTATTCTTTATCTTAAATAAAATTTGATATGAAATAAAGTAAGGGTTGCGAATTTCATTCCCGTATGATGTAACAGGAATATTGAAAAATACCCGTAGTTATTCCTTTGCCAGTTACACGTTAATTAAAGAATTAAGCTTTACTGAGGTTATAAAAAAAATTCAAAAACACAATTTTATATATTACCTTTGAGGGGTGATATCTTGGAAAGGGATATATACCGATATCGTTGTAATAAGCTTGAAAAGGACTTATTTACAAGTGCAAATGGGGATGGGAACTGAAAGAACAGCATAAAAATTACACAATTGCCTGTCCCAGCGAGTAACATGAATATTCTGCCAAAGAAACTGTTGATGGAGACAATGAAATGGGAGTCGACGGAAATAAAGAAACAGAATTATAATGCAGCAACAAGTAACCATTGAATTCCCTATTTTTGAAAAAAACAAGATTTATTACAATAAAAAATGAAATCGAACCGGCTACTCAGAGTTATATCTGCAATCTTTAATAATAAGAACCTCATGCACTCGTTCACTCTTTCGAGTCGTGATATTCGTGATCAGCGATCTTGAAACCTCAAAGGATGTATATATTTGGCCAATTTCATAACGAATTTCCGAGGAGCTTCGGGAAACGACGTATAAACCAGCCACCACGGGCACCAGGTACTTCACAAGTCATCTCCGTAGTGATATTTGTGCACAGCGAACACGTAAACTCCAAGTGTGGATATATTTCATAACGAATTTCCACGGGATTATTGCAGACAACGAAGATGGCAAGTAACCCTACTCTGTTTGATGTGCGACTTTAGCGATCTCGAAAACCCACGAGTAATTTTGGTTCACAAAATATTCGGAGGTTCTCCCAAATCAAATACACTTTCTTGCAACTTGACCTGTTTTACTGCTCAGAAATTCCTATGCTTTATTTCCACGACTATTTTTTCAATCCTCGTACAGGGCTTAGAAAAATAAGATGAAATTTTTTGTAACATCCCACAGATTTGAAAAATAATATAGTAGACTATTATGCTTAATAAAGTTGGAGATTTACTTACAGTTAGTTGTACAAGAAAATGTGAGGGTTTTAAAGTAATTTATATTAGTACGAAAAAATGTTTCGTTTTTGTATAGGGCGACTCTGTATTGTTTATTTTAAACGTCCTTCAAATATATGTTTTAATTGATAAAAATATTATTAAATATTACGATTGTTTAAAAACATTGACTTTTCGATTGCTTTCAAAACAAATATTAAGTATACACACTCACTGCTTACCTAATTGAAATTGTCTCGGTTATCTATGATATATATATATATATATATATATATATATATATATATATATATATATATATATATATATATATATATATATATATATATATATATATTATACAAAAGGAAATACGTTATTCTTTTAAATTCTAGATTACTGTTATAATATTGTAGGTTATAATAAAAACAAAAAACACAGCGATACGTACAATGTCGTAGAAGTTTGTTGATAGTTATTTAATAGAACATGATAAAAAATAGATTAATATTGTGCGAACTAAGCAAAATACATTTTAACAATACGTCAATCAGTGGCAACTCGTTGAAATATGGTAAATATTATAGCCCTGTATTTTCCAAATCAACATATCCTTATCCACCTTTTTATAAAGTTTTCCTTAAAGTTGTTTATTGATAAGAGAAACTGATCTTGGTCTTAGTCTTCCAGAAAAAGTAAGATCAAGACAAAGGCCAGCTTCAGGTTCACAAGATTGAGACCAAGACAGCAGCAGTACAAGATCTATACAAAACCAATACCTAGTATTGCAGGACGGTTGCTTACTGGTGGCTTTTTTTACAAAGTGCAAGGTTTGGACAGGATGTGGAAGGAGTTGATACCACCAAGAACTTCAGCGTAACTTTCGCAGAATGTGGTGTAGTTATTGTTTTGTTATTGACTTGACAAGGAAATTAATGGATCCGGACAGTCACTAGCTCAGGTGGAGTCTATGTTTAGAAACCGAAGCATGTGTTTTTCTATTACAACAGTTGTGAGAAAACCCATTAGCGGTTAACTGAACTTGGATATGATAAATCTTCATAATTCTACCAGACACAACAACAAGACTTTGCGCTAGAATCGATTTCTCTTTGCGACGGGTTCTGGTAATCTCTTGTCTAACCATTGATTTTTCATGTTCGAGTTATTGAGATATATCCATTTTTCATCGTAAATAACAATGAGTTCAATAAAACGATGTTTATTCGGTTGTTTTGTGTGGCACTAATTGGCAACTTTTAAAGAATTTAACTAATGAGTTTAAATGGCGATGTTTGGTCCAAGCGAGTCCAGTAATCAGTGATTGCTGGTACTAGGTTGATTTCTACTGCTTTATTTGTAACCTAAATATCCCACGAAGGTGGAAGATGTTCATGCGTCAAATTTCCACTATCCAAAGGATTAGACCAACACTATGGCATTCATTCATTAACTGTGTCTTTCACTTCAATATCATATATTTTCCTTATTTTCAAATAATACACACAAGAATTTAATATGTTTTGACATACAATTTATTATAAAAACATATTGCGTCGTCAATTAAAAAAGAGGGTATGATTAAAATAAAGTAAAGTATTGTACATTTCCTAGAATTAGAAGCTAGTTTTAAAAAGTTATCACATGTTTAAATCAATCGTTAAGAATTTTCACATATGAAAAGCGACACTCTCAATAGCTTAGGATTAGGAAAACTTGTATGTTGTGTAATGTTGAATATATTGATTGAAATATTAAAATAAGCTTCATTATTCTTATTCTGGCTTAGTCTATCATATAATTGTACAAAATAAGAAGAAATCACAAACAAAATAGATGTGTCTAAACTTTCAATGTAAATCATAATAAAATCATAATAGTATCTAAAAATCAAGTTTTCTCTGTCTACTGATAGAACTAAAAAACAATTCTTTGCATTATTTTTACATTCCGAACATTATATTCTCTGTATAGAATGTCCTGCATATCAGAGTGAAAAGATATACGAGGGTTGCTACTTAAGTTTTAAGATATACAAATAAAAATAAATATTTATAATTGCATATGGCTCCATTGTTTTTCAAAGTATTCTACTTTAAGATTAATGCACTTTTGCATGTGTTAAATCCAATTTTTTTATTCAGATTGAGGTACCTCTAAAGCTTGTGATTTGAACGAATTAACCGCTTCTTCCGGTGTAACGTTGATTTCGTAATTCATCAATCGATCAATTTGATGTTTTGACTGTTCAAAAACGTTTTCCTTTGAACCGATGTGTGAGAGCTCGCAATGTCGTGATGGATTCGTCTTCTACGATTGGGTTCCCTAATTATCCAGTTATTTTATTTTTATTTATTTTTTATTTTATTCAGTCATTTATTTACATCATCCTTCAGCCCGAGGGCCAATTAAAAGTTGAGAAAGGCATACATAAGAGTTAACAATTGAACAATTAAAGCTGTAAATTACAAATAACCAATTGTACATTTAGATGAAGGGTGAATAACATACCCACAAAAATACGAAAAAAATAAGCAGTTCTGGAATTCCATTATAACACGAATAATGAGAAAGTTAAAGTACGGTAAAAACTTTCTCTTTTATGTTAGAAGTAGTGCCGCAAAAAATATGCAGATAATTCTACATTTGACAGTGATATTATTCCGTTCGATATGAAGGAGAAAATTTGAGAACATTAGTTCTAGCAACTGGAAAGTAGAATAAAAAGTGGGACCGGGTGGCAACTCGAGGAGTATGTATTCTTAATAGACCTAGCAATTCTGGACAGTCAATTTTATGTCACAATTTTGTGAAGGAATATCAAGGAAGATCACATCGTTTAAGTTAAAGCGTTGTAACAGTGTGTTTTGAGGTAATCCTTATAGTTTATAAATATTGTTCACATATAAAGGGGTTTCCAATAGGAACTCGACAATTTTGAATTTAGTTTGTGAATCTACCTTTTCACTTAACATCGAACTGTCAGTGTCAGTTTATTCAGTAGGCAAAACTTTTTCATCAAGGTGAACCACACGAACGAACAACGTCTGCAAATCTCAAAAATTTACTACAGAAATTCGGAGTCAGTGGCCGCTACTTTAAGAGCGTTACCTCAGATTTTCGGTCGTAATTCTCGACCTAGTAGACCGGTAGGAACAAGTTTAGAGAAAAAAGTTTGAGACTTCATATTCGTTGTGTGATGTTGTCGGGCCAGTGAGACTACGGGTTGGTCGAAGTATAGAAAATATCGCTGCCGTTGAAACGTCCTTAGCAAATGATCGAAATCAGTCAATTCCACGACGTTCTCAAGAGTTGGGCATCGCCAAGACCACTTTATGGCGAATTTTGCGTAAGGAACTTACTTTACACCCATACAAGATCAGGTTCACTCAAGAATTGAAGCCGATGGACCATTCGAAGCGACGTACGTTCTCGGATTGGGCCCTGGAAAAGATGCGTCAAGATGAACAATTTCATCGCATTTTTGGCTCAATGGGTTTGTCAATAAACAAAATATGCGGTGTTAGGCGGGTGAAAATCTACATGTGCTTAATGAAAAACCACTTCATCCACAAAAGATAACTCTTTGGTGCGGTTTGCATGCCGGCGGCGTCATATGGCCATATTTTTTCGTCGACGATAGTGGTCGCAATGTTACTGTGAATGGTGATCGTTATCGCGCCATAATTATCGATTATTTTTGGCCCGAATTGGTATATATGGCCTTGGACAGCATGTGGTTTCAACAGGACGGCGCCACAAGCCACACAGTACACGTTACAATCGATTTATTAAAGAACAAGTTTGATGAGCGTGTTATCTCAAGAAATGAACCAGTCGATTGACGGCCTCGTTTGTGCAATTTAACGCCTCTAGATTTTTTTCTTTGGGGTTACGTCAAGTCATTGGTCTATGCTAATAAACCGACGACTTTGGAAGAGCTCAAAGCCAACATTGAACGCGAAATAGCAGCCGTTTATGCCGAAATGTGTCATGGAAAATTGGGTCCAACGATTCAACCGCTGCAAACGTGCCTGCGGTGACCATAAGAGCGAAGTCGAGTTCCATTCATAAATGTTTTGATTGTACTTCAGCCCGATAATAAAGTTTTTGAAATATCTCAAATGGTTTTCATTTTATTTTGACAAAAAGTTGTCAATTCCTTATTGGACAATCCCTTATTTAAAATACTTTTTGTGAATATTATTTATTTTTCTGATATGAGTTTGGTAGTTTGGGCATATTATAGTTTTAGTAAAACGAATGAATTAAAAAGTAAAGCTACGGTTTTAATTTCGATAAATTGCCTAGAGTTTCTCAATTCAAAACCGAGGTTTCTAAAGGTTCCAATAAGGATAATATTAATATGTTCAACAAAGTTTAATTCACTATCCAATGGAACACCATGAACTTTGAATGTTACAGACGCTTTAAGTATATTATTAGAAATGCGATAATTAAAATGAAGGTGATTGAGTTTTCTAGTGAAAGATAAAGTATTACACTTTGAAATGTTAAGATTAAGTGTATTTTCATCACACCAATCATAAATTGGATCTATACAAGATTGAAGTAAGTGACAGTCATGAATGTTCCATATGGAATGATATAGCTTCGGATCATCTTTATAAAGGAGAACATTAGAATGTAATCCTCAGACAATGTCATTTATAAATATTAAAGATAATAATGGCACAAGTACTGAGCCCTGTGGCACCCCAGAAGAGTTTCTATGGAGTTAAAACCATGGTAAGTAAGTCTTTTATCCGTGAGGTATGACAAAAAAGTTGGTAAATGAATCAGTTAAACCAATGTTGGATAGCTTAGTCAGAAGAATGCCATGAATCAAGCAATCAAAAGCTTTGGAAAAATCTGTATAGATGACATCAACAGGCGACCATTTGCTTCGAAGTGCTTCGTGTGCGAACAATTTTTGTTGGAATTAATAGACACATATAGTCGATTGTTGTTTAGTTTCGGGTTTATATGCATAGATCCATGAATCGTCATATGTCGCGATGTACCACGACTGAATTGTTTCGGCATTTTTCCGACAACCGAATGAGCTATTCTTGAGAGATGTTCATGCAATATTGAATATATGCAAGTGGAATTAATGCCAAAGTATATATCAATCTCAAGTTATGTCACATAACGATCTTGCATTATCAGTGTAAGCACAGTATTGATGTTTTTTGGTACAACAGCCGATTTTGGACGACTTTCACGAAATACATCCTGTAGCGAAGTGCGACAACGATTGTATTCGGAAAAGTAGCAAATCACGGTGGTTCGAGATGGTGCTTCATAACCAAAAGTAGTTGATAGAAGTTGAAGTAAGTTGATAGACACACTGATGTTGGTTTAAATCACGTTGAAAGTTGAAGATGAATATTTCAAGTATCTGTAAACAACTCAAAATAGCACTCGTATGGCAAAACGTTCTGAGTACGATCGCCATTAAAGATGTCAAATTTTATTATGGCAATGTCAGTTTTGACATATTCTTCTCAGTGTTGCCATATCTCAAAACTTAGGCAGCAACCCTTGTATATAATACTTTTAATAATTTTTTTATTTATTAAAAATTGAATATACACAATTAAGTGGATATCATGCCTAAACAAATCGCCTCATTTTATGAATTTGTATTAATCATAAGATTAAAAAAGTATTATTTTCAATAACTCCCAAATACATGTAATTTACTTTCTCAACAGTAGCTCCATAACTTCAAATCAATATTTTAAGTCGGTGTTCATAGAATCAATGTAGCTTTAATGATTTCCAGCAAGCGTTGCAAGTCGTTCCGAAGAAAACTAAAAATACTAACGGAAAAAATTATATCGCTGAACCATTACGTCGATATAAAGAATCTCTTTCAATGTTGTATGTTAGATTATAATTTGAAACGCGAAATTGTACTAATTAAGTCATTGAATGTATGTATTCAGAACATCAATCGATTTCTATTAATAGTAGTGTGTATTTACTCCATACTATCCCATAATTTAAAAAAATGACTGTAATTTGCACAACTCACTTTTTATCGATAATATAATACAGTGTATTCATAAAATAACGTAACCTTTCAATATTTCAACTTTATTTGTTGAACAAATTTTTATATCGAAAACGAAGGTTTTTCTCTTATCAATTGTGTTGAAATGATTTGAATTATTTCTCATTGTCTTGAGTGAAAGGTGTTCATTATAATTAGGTACTTTTAAAATTAACTGTGTTACCGAACAGATGGTCGTAAAAAATTATGATGAGGTAACTCACTTATTTAATAATATGCATCCAAATCCCAACCAAATTACCAATACTGTAATTTGGAGAATTGTTGATATTTTTCATGAAGTGGATTCGTGGATTCAACTGAAAATTATTCTAAAATGGGCCTACTGAAAACTGAAAACTAATGATCTTTTAATTCTTCTACATCATTAGGAGTTGTAGTATACACAAAGACCTTCAAATATCCATAAAGAAGAAAGTCTAATGAGGTTATATATTGTTAGTCTTAAATATAAAAATAACCTTCCTCCTAATACTCCTACTTTTTTATACAAAGCACAAGAAAGGAAGGAGTCGTGATAAATTGACGTTTCTGGAAGTCTGCAAACGAACTTAGTGTTCATGAGTCACGTCTATCTGTCGTGTAGGTCTTGCAAAAACTGCTCTAGGTGAAAGTATGTTGGACAGCTCGGAAGAGTATCTGCCGTGATAGTATCGGTAAAACAGAGTCAGGTCAGCAACCTTTCTTATATGTTCTAAGTTGTTCAAAGCTGGATCGCTTATAAATCGAATTGCTCTCGTCTGTAATGAGTCGAGCATCCTTATATAATACTCTAAAGATTGACGAATCTACGCCTTGTAGAGAATTAGAAGCTTTTGCAGGGTATATTGCTTTTTGGTTTTGAAGAGGGCTACCAATTTTTGTGAAAATGGTTTAGCTAATTCGGCTACATGGTATGCTAGCTCATATTGCTACCAACCTCTACACCCAACAAGCACAACAATTTGTGCTGATGGTGATAGTTTCAGTCCAGATAGGACCAAATCCTGAGCAGAAGTTTCAGCTTTCTTTGTCAATACAATAGCCTGGGTCTCTGCTGTATTAAAACTCAATAAGGATGCTTCTAGTTCATTGAGGTGGCTGATTTGAGCGACGAGACCAGTGGGGTTATTCCAAGTGGGCCAAGACTTCATTGTTATCCAAGCATTTGATAATTTTTGCCACATTTCTATTTCTGACATCGATGTAGACAGGATGGGTGGTATTTTTCCCCGCGAATTCAAAGTTGATTTTGTAACAAAAATGCGACTCAGCATGTCCAACGTCGCATTTGCGATCACTGCGATTGGCCCATCTTATCCAGTCAACGATGGAATTTTCGACATACAGAAGCCTTGTCTGATCGCTTTTCTTACAGACCAGAAAGTCCTTGAAGAATTTTTTCCAACACCAGATTAAAAACTACTGTCGATATTGGATTTCATTGTCTGCATTAGTCGTTACTCTGCTGTGTGAGTTATCTAATGTCATCTTGACTAACTTCACAATTTTTTCGGTATTAGATTTTTCCTAGTAGATTGAAGGATACATTCTATTTCTGTCTACTGTTTCAGAAGCCTGCTTAAGATCTATAAACATAATAAGGAGGCCTAGATTTCGTGCAGAGCTTTTATCCATCTTTATGGTAAATATCTGATTCATTGTTCCTTTTCTTATATTGAAACCTTCTTGGTATTCTTCGACTATCATTTCTTGATACTCGCCGAGTCTATTTCTCACAACTTTGTACACCACATCAAGAAGTTATATCCCTCTATAATTTTCACATCTACGTTTATTTCCCTTCTTGAATATTGCACATATTGTAACATGTCATTCGGGTTGTTACGATTTTCTTCAAACATTTTAAATGTTCCTTCGCAAAGTAGTCATTCGAGTTTTTGAAGAAAGTATTTTATTATCGACCTCCCATTCCATTCGACAAATTCAATAAAACCTCGAAATTGATTCGCATTCTCCCTTTACCTATCTACACTTCAAATCAAAGTCAATTTTAGTAAATTTGTGATGATTTTATTCTTTATTTTCGCTGGTAAGTTTTCCTTGTTTTTCTTATCATTGTGCTCACACAAATTCCGGTTATCTTTATGATTACTTGTTTTAAGCAAATTTTGTATGATAGTTTTCATATAAATTTGTATTTTCTATTTATTTGGGGGAATAAACTATAAGAATAGAACAGTTTCCTGTTTGGTTATATTTTAAAAAATATCAATTCACTTTTTTTATACGCATATGCTACTTTTGTTCAAATCTGTTCTTTCTACTCGTTCCTTCATCCGTAATTTCCATCTGTATTCCCATTTCCTTTCCCATTTTATATTTTTTCCGCATTTCTACAACTGCCGGGTTGGGAGTTTCAACCACAAACGATCCAACCAACCGACTACAAATTGAACTCACTCCAACATCTGGGAATCCATTTGAGGGCTGCAACCACCCCGGATCTTCATAGATAAGTCCCTGCTCTATCTTTAATATATTATTTAATTTGAGTTGTTTTAATTTATACTTGCTTCTGTTCGTTGTGCTCTTTTGGATACGCCGTTAATGCGAACTTATTATTTTTTCAAATATGTATTTATTTGTTGCTGAAACATTTTTTGTTGTTCTCAGCAATAATATTAATTTGGATAATTGTGACCAGAGATAGTTTTGGTTTTCATTTTTAATTTAATTCATCCAGTTTATCCGCCTTTTTATTAATTTTTTATATCGTTCCTTAAAAAGCTGGTGGCGTCCAATTTTAGTTATATAATATTATATAATTAAATATTATATAATATTAATTGTTATTTATATACTTTAACCGTGGTCGAATACCACTTCCTGAGGAAGAGTTCCTGCCGAGAAAGTAAGGTTATAATATTATTCCATTATTTCATGTCTAAGGTATTTGCTCTTCATTCCAAATTATCTGTATATCTTCCCCGTAGTATTTGATAATTTCTGCTGGGATCCTATTCTCTCCTGCACTCTTATGGTTTTTCAAATTTTCTAAATGTTCTAATATTTCTTTATCACTTGGTTCCTCCACGAGATCCTCATTTTCTATTTAGTTTCCTATATCTTTACCCTGTTCCTGTACTTCTTCTTGTCCATTTAATGCTTCTTCAAAATATTGAGCCCATCTCTTAACTTTTTCATGTGGATCCATTGAAAACCTTCCCTCGTTGTCCCTGATATAAGATACTTATAATTAACTGATTTTTTAGGATGGCGTCATGATTTATGTAATTTGTGACGTCTCAAAGTTATTAATGAAAATAGACCGTCCTATTCCTTATGGAAGACTCCTTGGGGAGTCCTCGCGTTATATGAAAATGAAAACGTTGAATGAAAACGCCTTATAAGAGTAGTTGTGTAATAAGAGGGATTTTTGTTTTTATCTTTATAACATTATGCTAAATTTGGTAATTCAATTTTCGAAATCACTTTATTAAATTTAATATTTTTATTAGCAAGTCAATCAGTTTTCCTCCATTTGGGTGGTTATGATTTCTCTTTTTTTAAAGGGTACTATCTCTTATTTCCTCAAACACCTGAAGTTCATCTCATGCAAAGAACGTGATAAAACACGTCTTGATATCTTTGGAAGATCGATGGCTTTGTGGTCAGTAACGTAGGTTTGATATACGACGTTGTTGATCTTGTCTATTATCTACGTTAACAATGTTTCATTTTGTATCGAATCCTTTATACCTTGGGAGAAATTAAAAACAAATCATTGAAATTAACGAAATTTTAATCTTTGGGAAGTTGTAAAAGAAAAAGGTTATTGTAAATTCATAAAATATTGAGCAGTTTTCGTCTAAACTATTGGAAACAAGTTTTTGGTCCATAAAATCTCTCCTCAATTCGAGTCGCTCTTTACAATTGTGGGATTCAACTATAAGTGATTGAACTTTTACTTTGTTGAGTGAAGATTTGGCAGTTAGAACATTTCAAACTATTAATGAAATATTTAACAGTTTTCTAGTAAAACTTGTTCCTCCAACTTCGGTTCAATTTAAACCCCTGGTAGGTACCTGCCTACCTACCTGATTCAATAAAAAAATGTAATTTGATATTTTAGGAATATTTCAAGTAAAATAAAGCCATATAGAAAAAACGATGAGTGTTCAAAAATATCAACTTGGTCTTTTAATTGTGTGGTATTAAATTATCAGCTTCAACAAAACTGTGGGTGGCCTCGTTAAAAATGCCTTATTTGTTTCGCGAAACATGAATCCAATTTTCATACATCACCTACTATCATATTTTATTTTCATATGTCAGTTACATCACAACATATTATAAAACAACGTTTTTCTCTTAACGATAAATTCAAAAATTACTTTCAGGACGGTTTTTACTAATAGTCTAGCTGACCCGGCAGACTTCGTACTGCTAAATGATAAATAAAAGACCTGGACTTTTCTATAAAATAAACTTCAGACAAACAAACAGAAGGAATCCGTTTTTTATTAGAATAAATAAAAAAATGCTCGGTATGAATGAAGTTTTATTATTATTTTCGATAACTTACACATGATGTTGCTTACTTACAAAACACAGTTTTCCTGAAATACTGACTTTTTATAAGGTTTAAATTTGATATTAACAGACCCACACAGTTATGATACAGTCTCTCAAAGATGACGGTTTTCCGACCCGCGAACATGCAACGCGAAACAGGGAAACTCCAAATTAATTCCATAAATTTCCAACGACTGGCCTTGCGATTTATTTATGGTCATCGTAAAGGCCAGACGTACCGGAAATTGTAAACCTCCAATTCTCTCTGTTGTATTTTCCTTTTAACATTGTTGCCACAATGACGTTATTCATCACCTTTTTCACAGCCAATCTTGTTCAATTACACAGTCGAGGTTGATTAATGCAGCATGATAACAACTGATCCTACTTTTATCTGCAAATTGTGAGGTACGTAATTCTCGTGAATTTAAAAACTACATGGGATAGCTTACTATGTCCTCCTGGTTCATAAAGGTGTCGACCGATTTGAAGGAAACCAACTGTCCAGGAAGCAAATCAGAATGGTCGCATTGAGATTCTCGACATCTTTACTTTTCGCCGCCA
The DNA here is from genome assembly GCF_026230105.1 of Diorhabda sublineata. Classification (NCBI taxonomy): domain Eukaryota; kingdom Metazoa; phylum Arthropoda; class Insecta; order Coleoptera; family Chrysomelidae; genus Diorhabda; species Diorhabda sublineata. The sequence continues at coordinate 10,020,342 of NC_079484.1, forward strand.
ATAGTGCTCGTTCACACAGCCAATTCTAGTTATTGTACTGTTGCGCTATATCTGGGAAAACACGCTGAATAAGCCTTTGATGTGACAGAAATCTGTGGGTGATGTGATGAATCCGGTCGAGATCTAACAACTGCTTTACAAACATATTGCAGTTTCATCTTATTGCAAAACCACTATTGCATGTTAACAGTAAAATGTATTGAAACTACTAGAGTTTCGAAAAATTTTTCCACAAATCCAAGAAAAATTATAATAGTATGAGATATGAAGTTTTAATGACAAAATTCAAGCAAATAATTGTTATAACTTTATAAAGCACTTCTACAATTATACGTTATTTTCTGAGCATTCCAGCTTCATTCACCTTTTCTGTAAAAAAGGTTATGACAACGACTTCCCCCTTTTGTTTCTTGTACAAGATGAAAACTAGGAATACTTTTAATGGAGTCGAAATTGCTTAGCAATTAAATTGGACGCAAGTACAACTGAAAATCTGCTACCTACAAAATTAAAGGGGCAGCAGATTGGGCCTCCTCTGTTTTTCTAAAAATTGGTTAATAGTGTATTTAGTTGACTTAAATAAGAAGTACAAGTCTTCCTCTCCATGAATTTTATATTCGATGCTAAAAATTATCTTGTAGAGACTACCGATCAACAAGTCAAGACTTCTAGACTGGAGAAAGTAAATAAATTTATTGAAAAACCATCAGATTATCCATTTATTCTGACAAAAGTGAGTAATCGAAATTTCCCATCGGTTGTCATGGGTTTAACGGGAGGCTATCTAGCGAACTAGTTACATTCCATGAAAATTAAAATTAAAGAATTTCTATTGAAGCTGTTATAGTCAACATACCTACCAAGCAATTTTTAAGTGTTTCTTTCACACTTGTGATCATTTTATTCAAAGGATTCTTTGAGATTTTGGTGTATGGTTTGTATCGAAACAGGACCATACACCATACACATCGTTCACCATGTCAGACGAATTTTACGAAACATATAGAATATATTTTCCACTGAGATCATATCTTGCTACATCAAACTTTATTTTCAAATTAACAGAATGGTAAATGCAATATTCTAAGAGTTGGCTGTCATGGGAAACAAATTGGTTTGTTTCTAAAACTGATATATCCTGATTTTTACCCGTGTCATTCATGTCGTCGTCAACAATTAACAATTTGTGTGAGCATGGGGGATGAAATCACAGATGTGAAAAAACTATCAATATGGATATCAATTCCAGTTGTCGAAGGTTTCGTCAACGACAACATTAATAGTGAGAATGAGGAAGAAAAATTGTGGAAGCTACTAATGAAACATTTTGATCAAGTCCGAAACAGGTCGAAACTTTATTTTCACCTGTTTTTTGAAATTAATTTTCTCTCAAAAGATACCTCAAATTAAGATTATTTGAAAACACATATAAAAAGTCCAATAAGTGAAAAGTTAATTAAATTAGATTAACTATAAAACACAATAACGAAAATCTACTATATGTATATATGACACATGATATGGAGATGGAGAATTTATATTTAAAGTGCAATAAAAACTAGAAAGCAGTAAGGAAAGAATATATGGAGTTGCATTCAGATCATCAATATCCAAGTAAAATAAATTTTTAAACACTTACAGCCACGTGATTTTAAAAGTTTTTAGATAAAAATGATAAAAATTAAGAAAAAAATAGTAGAATGAAACCCATTGGCAAAGAAAGAAGGACAATTTTTATGGTAGAGAAGGAGAAGGGGGTTTTAAGGGTAAAAAAGGTTTTTTCAATTTCCGGTAAAACTACGAGTCTTATGGGTAAAAGACAAATACCAAAGTTGTAGGTGATAAAAAGATCTAATCTTATATTTACACTTCTTTCACATAACCTCAAAATTTATGTGAAAAATAGAAATAAGTTTTTGTTTTTCTTTTCCTAAATTTTGGTTGGTGTTTACTTACTTTATGTTCCGAACACACTGTAAGTTATTTGATTTGAATTATTTATTTTTCACCTTTGAAATATTTATTTTTCACCTCATCTTGCTTTATTTCTGATATGTAAATGATATTACCATCGCCATGGTAAATTTTCTCAGAAAAAAGAAAAAAACTCGCATTCAAAAATGATCGTTATGGACAATTTTTAGATATTTATGGAAATTTTAAATTCTGATTACTTATGATTACTAATGTAACATGGAATCTCACATTTTTGGTGTAATTAAAGTTTAAAATTTTAATAAATAACCAAAAACTGTGCAAATGATTTTCTGATACAGTATGTAGTTTTTCTGGAAGTCGAGATATACAGCTTTTTACCCTTAAAAACTCACCCCCTTTCCCTTCCCGATCTCAGATTGCCGGTTAATTATTTTTCCTTTCATTTTTAATATATTTGCCTACCTTTCCAATGGGTTTCAATCTACTATTATTTTTTTTAGTTTCAATTTCAATTATCGACCTTGGTCTAAACGTCGCGTCTTAAGAACGAAAATAAAAAATGGACATTGATTTATTTTAACACGATGGCGGCTAAACCATATGAGGTAACAGAATTCCCCGTAGCAGAAACATTTTTTTGTTCAAATTCAACCGTATGTAATGCTTTAAATGTACCATAACCTTTTTCATCGATTTTTAAATTTTTTTAATGCGAAAAAATGCCTACCGAAAGGTGTTCGATGGCCGCTATTAGGAGCTACTGGGGTTCACTAATCCCTCGAGAAGATATGAAATAATAATTTTTTGGAAGTTTGAATAGCAGAAATAAACCAAATCTCATTCAAAAATATATGGGCATAGTTTTGCACAAGGCAGCCAAACTACCAAAGTATTTTTTACATTTCCAAAATCAACGGAAAAAAGTAGATTTCGAAAAAACAAGAAATGGATTTCTCATAAAAAGTCGGATGTTTGTCGGATCCTTTTTACATAACTGCATTCGTATAATCCATTTTTCTAATAATATAATTATATTGTATGCATAAGAAAAAAAAATTGCGAAACTTATCTCCAGAGAAAAATTTAAAAAATTCGGTGACGTGTGGCACAGATATAAAGTAAAACTATTTGAAAAGTCGAGGAAAGAGTTTAGAGTTGATTTCATTTGACTGAATCTATACAGAATAAATTGTAAAAGCAATAATACGTGTCGGAGGGTTGTCGTCGGCCACCATTCAGGAAAGAACGCATATCCTTCGACGGCATCCGTCAACATGTTAAAGTAATACAGATAAGTATAGAGAGTTGATCATTATTTGATTTTAATACAACCTTACAACGTCATGAGATAAATAAATTACAATGGATAATTTTTTTGAAAATATTTCGATTAAAAAAATGAAGCAGAAAAAAAGATATTATGAACAATGTTGAGGTTTCTATTCAATTGATTTTGTACAATCCCGCTTTCAAAGAACTAAACCATTATACAGTAGGATAGTTTTATAAATGTATTTACATTTTCTACCTACTCCATAAGAGAACATCATTTTTTTAATCAAGTTATTTCATTAGATTCAGGATTGATGACATTAGTTAGCTAAATTAAGTTAAGGGACCATACATGTCATGAATTGGAATTGTTTCTTCAAGTAAATATTAAAGATAGAGAGAGCGGTATGTAAGTGGTATTGCACTATTGAAAGAGAGCAAAAGAGAATCGGGTTACCACTATCCATCTCTCTCTACTCCATTGATATAAAACTCCTTCTTTGTCGTTCCCACCAATCGAAGCATAGACGTCATGGCGATATAATCAGAATAGAGTGTGAAGATATATAGAAAGATGAACCGATGTTTTTCTCTCTCCATCACCAGCTCGGAACCACGTAAACAACCTCCCTTTCTTTACCTTTAATATTAACTCTATTTAATACTTCTCTCCACTCAATCCTTCCTTCCTCATCTATATCCTGCTTGACTTCTTGCAACCATTTTTTTCTTTGTGTGCCATCTGTTTCTTTTGGTTCTTTCTCCTCCATCCAACACCATTCTCACAATTCTGTGATGTGGCGAAGTGTCCTGAACTTATTGCAATTCTTGCTCTGACTATTTGTGTTATTTTAGGCTTCTTGTATATCATCATTAGTTCTTTGTTTGTACATCTTTTTTAGATGACTTTTGCCACTTCACACATATTATTTCCTTAGGGGATTTTCCTTCATCATATTTCCAAATAATTCACATTTTTTGTTTTTTTGTCATCGTCCATTTTTTGGTGCACATAGAACTGCTGGTCTTTCATACGCTTTGTTTTTGACTGCTCTTGAAAAATTTTTGATCTCAGTGGTTTTGTTAGCGACCCTACCTCTCTGTTATATTTCAGAAATTTCCTAGCTTTTTTCATATAGGTTTGTATATGTTATGATTATTTTTAAATAATCGAATTGATTAATTTTAATTCCTTTTCTACTACCCACTTCGTACATTTCCTTTTATCTGAATTTATTTGTAAACCAAAATGTTTTGCTTGATCAACAAATTTACTAAAAACAGTTTTTATTTCTCTCTTCAATCTTGTTGGAAACATTATCTTAGGCATAAGCGATGCACAACTTTCTGGCTTATATACTTTATTCAAATATTATATAATTTATTCTATTTTCTACTAGCTTGTTCAAGCTCCGAATTCAATTATTGAGGCGATGGCTTCAAGGTAGAAGCTTCCATTGACGATTTCTGGCGTCCGCTGGAAGATAAACCTTAAAAAGAGTCATGATCGAAAAACTATTTAGTCTGTTGTTTGTATTGTATGATTTGAAATGATTTGTTTATAATTTTACAACAATTGCTGAACAGTAAACAATCTTTATGAGAGATCAAATTAAAACACAAAATTGTACTAATTATGTATTATAATTGGATAATTGTAGTTACATCATTAATTGATTGCTGGTGGTGTATTTATGCCGTACTCAATAATTTACATTAAAAATGACTGTAATTTGCAAAACGCACTTTTTAATCATTAGTCTGGACGCACCGATACCATTAAATTATTAATTTATCAAATTAAACGCAGTTGTAAAGTAAATGAAAATAATTTTATATACTTAACACCAAACATATTGTACCTACGTTAAGTATAATTTAATAAGCTTATTTTTCATATATCACGTAAATAATTGCAAAACATAATGTTCTAAAAGATACAAGTCATTTTTAACGATTCTGTCGTGATGAACAATTTAAATTTCCTTTTAAGGATGTTAAATAACACGATAATGAAACAGACGGTTGAAAGTAGGATGTGAATATGAAAGATTGAAGGTTGTGGTGGATATGCAGACTGGACGGTGTTGGGAAATTTAATATTCTTTTTATACACTGTGAATATGGTGCCCAAAAGGAGAAATATGTCAATCTTCATAAACGGTTTAGCTTACTCTAAATCCTATTATATTGGTAGTGCTTTTAGTATGAGAACGGTCGTGCGTACAATAGGAATTTATTATATGGGATATTTTAGAAAATACGATTTTTTGTAACGAAATATCTACAAAATAAACGTATATGGATAAATAGTAAATAAGATAATTAAGCATTGTTCAACTTGCTTTTTAAAAACAATTTATTTAGCAAACTGAGGATTTAATAATTTAAAATTACAAGTGGTTACACTAATCTGACTGGCGGACTAGACGAATATCAAATTGAATGAACGAAGTATTAGTTTTACAGGCTTCTTTATATATTAGCTTTTATTTTATACCATAATAATTATAAAATTAGGTAAATATATTTATGGTTCATTATTGTAATAATTGAAGACGATTCTTTAATGGGATTGAAGTTGAATCTATAAAACTGACAGAAATAGTAAACACAGGCAATTTATAGCAACGATAACTTAATGAGTTCATAATAATAAATAAGTAAGTAAGTTTTGGATTACTTAACTATAGCGTTACAAGAGAAAAAATTGCAGCGGTGTCATATTGTATTTTTCCCATCATTTAAGTGTAAAAAGCTCTGTGCAGAGTAGCTATTGTTTTCATTACTTAACCTTTTTACCTAAGTTAATAGGTAGAAAATAATAGAATATTAAATTACAAAGATCCTAACAGTGTAGAGATCTAAAAGGTTTAAAACAAGCGAAGAAGCTTCTGAGAAATTCTAACCACAAGCGATTTATCTAATTAACGAAGTTGTGTAGAAAGAAACTTAGATCATTAACAAGTGTCTTAACCAGACATTCTCAACTAAGGAAGAGACATCTATTCATATAGTTTTAGAATGTGTTCCTCTAGATACACTCAAGGTGAGATACCTGGGAGTATCTGAAAATAAACAAAAAATATTCGACCATTTCATGGAGCGATCCTATATATTGGAACATAACCAGCAACTAAGTAGCAGATGGTTCACACAATACATCTTTTAGCTTGCAGTATTCATCTCAACGTACATATATGAAATATAAGACATTTAGGTCTACAATATTAAAATGTGCAAGTGATTTTTCTGCAACTGCCCATCTCCTCTGCTCAAACGTTCTGTCAGTGACGATTCTTGCAGGTCATTTCCCTTTGAGATGCAGTCAGTTAAATATGGTTTTCGATATTGATTCTCCCGCTAAATGTGAATTGTGTGCTGTTATTAGTTTTTTGTAGGCAGAAGGGAACATTGTAATGGAAATTCATCGAAGAGTCTAAAGCGTGTGGAGAAGAGACCTTCATGAGTGATGGCGTTGATCATAAATGGTGTCGAAAAGATGACCGAACTGATGTTGACGATGCTGTTTTGAAGTTTGTTGTTGATTGTTACAATTCTGATGGAGAAGATTTTATAATATTAATAAATGCACACAACTAGATCCACAAAATTCAAACGCATCTTCAACAGCCGTAAGATTATTGGAACTGTTTTTTTGAAATCAAAATGGTTTGTTGCTTGTGGAGTTTAGTTTGAGTCTTTGAGCTTTATAAAATTGTAGAGCAGAGTGCGATTATCCTTAAATGAATACTATTTGCACCCATTTAAAAATTACTAAAGAAAACGCGTTTATCTGAATTTACTAGAAACTCTGTTGAAAGCTTTAAATTTTTTATTTGACGTTTTCCCTTCTTCTTTGAAAGCTTATATTAAGCTTCTGTTAAAAGATGTGCTCAGTTATGACTGTATATATCTGTCATTATTTTAGAAAAAGCGTTAAATGGTTGACACACTGAAATACCAGTAGATCCTCAAATTTACAAAACATCACAATCACTTCATCAAAACAATGTCGAATGAGCCTTTTTCCTGAAGTACGAAAAATTACTCACTAGCAGCGCTAGTATTTCAGTAGGGACAAACACTGTTAAATCCCCATATAAACACACAGTAAAGTGTACTTGAAAAAAAATGTTTTTAACAGAGGACGATGTTCCTGGAGCAAAATTAAAATTTGCAACCGTAAAAGATAACAATGTTGTAACATTAAAACGGTGGCTTGCTTGTCGTAATTTAAAAATAAGTGGAAAAAAATGAATTAATAGACAGGTTAGTATACAGACTCTAGTAAAATAGTAGCGGTAGATTCAAACTGTAAAAAAAGAAATTGAAAATTATTATGATTTTCAGATTTATTTCCGAGTGAAATATGTATCAACTATTTACGGTAATGAAATAAATTTAATTAAATATAATAAACGATCATTCATACACGATTCATAATTAAGAGTAGATGTATTTAGTTTTTTCGTAACTTTTTCAATCTCTTTCTGTAATTTTTTGACAAAAATGCTTTCAACTTTCATGCATGTTTGACTTTCTGCATGAGTTACGGATTTATTGGTGCGTTCTCCGTTACTTGACGGTGACTTAATGGATTCAGGAGTTAAACTGTTATCTAATAGAACATCTTGAGTATCATTTTGCTGGATTGGATTTGAAGATTCTGTGTCAACATCTTTTTTTTTGATTTTTGAAGCGGACTGCCCAGAAAATCGTTTGTTGATGTTGAAGGACGTTTGTTTCGTGCTTTTGGTATCTATAAAAATTAAAAGTTTGTTAGTTGGAAAAATTTTGTTGAAAGTTTTTAAAATTATTTATTTTATCATAATTTCAGTTATAAAATAGTCAATCATTTATGACTTTGACGCTAGCAGACATTAATTTATTTTCAGAAGTAACACGTAAGAAATTACTAAATCAGTATGTGTATTGCTAATAAATAGTATTTTTTACCTTATTTTTATTTATTTAGAATTGTTTCATGCCTACTACGTCTTAAATCATTCATATTTCATTAAAAAATTTTTATTTTACTCCAAAAAATTAAAAAAAAATTTATTATTACTTACTTTACTAATTGTTGCAGAAAAAGGGTCTGGATTTTCTTCAGTAGGACCTTTCCCCCCAATAAAATGTTTAGAGCACGAAGCATGTATCCATTTATTACATCTAACCTCATCAACATGAGGCTTTATAAATGGTATAAAAAACACATTCTCTTCGGGATATCGATTATCCGACGTACAATTCGCAAAACTGCAATGCTTTGTTGGCATTATACAAGTTCAAAAAAATTTTTTTATATCAGATTTATATTTTTAAATAATAAAATAATATCACGTAAATACAATTGCTTTGCATGTAAATATTTTATGTTTGTCCCTACTACTAGTGCTGCCTCTGGTGACACGTTCGCTGCACTATTCTCAGGAAAAAGGCTCATGGTGATGTTAGAATATGTGTAGAATAATTGCAATACATTTTTTATACTCAGAAACTAAAATAAAAAGAGTTGAGCTATAGAGCTCTTGTTTTGTGAGGATTTTTTTCAATATCAAATAGAAACATTGTAGATGGTAGGAGTCAGAAAATGAATAGGGAGAACATATGTTTTCAAATATTAAATTATGTTAAGTTACTCTGAAATTAATAGGAACTTTCAAACAACCACTACGTATATGGTAGTTTACGAGATGAAATTTACCACTATATTTAAGAACGAGGGAAGTACTTAAATATTTCCTATAACTTCCTCGTTACCACAATAATGCTATTAATACTACAACGTTCCAAAACAATTCTCAAATTCAAAAGTTTCCTACGTTGGAAACGTTCTAATGGCGCATTCAGCTTAGTTTAACAGCAAACTGTTACACAATCGATAATTTTGTATCGTATTATACATAATAGACGGTGTGGTATTGTCATTATCCATAATCGCCGGATTGACACGAGATATGAGACGATATTAATAATATGAATTTTAATCAAGTATCTATAGTTAATTACAATACCAAAAATTGTTTATTCCACAAAAGAAAGAAAAAGAAAGAAATATAATCTAATAATCTCAAATATTTATCCGAAGTATGAATGATTTTCTTTTATGCCCCACCAGATCTGCTCTTCCTCTCTTCTCTTCCTTTTATTCATCTGGAAATCCGTTTGGCTAATTCATAAGCACGCTTCTTCAATTTTGGAAAGATCATTGTACAGCTATTCACTTAGGAACGTGGAGCTCGACCTTTATCTACCTACTCCACATCTAGAATTAGTTAAGTGCTCAATACTTAACATTGAGAAAAAATGCTCAATCATTTGTCAAATTGAATCAAATCTATAACATCATAATCCACGTCCAGAATAAGTTAAGGGCTCAATACTTTACATTGAAAAAAAATGCACGATCATTTGTTAAATTAAGTCAAATCTATAACATCATTTCCCACATTTAGCAATAATTTCAAGGCATATTGACCTATTGACCCTATTTATATTACATATAAAAATTTTGACATGTACATTTTCGAAGGTAATTTTGTTATCACTGTAGTTTTCTTGTGTATATTTTATATTGAGACTTTATTTTGTTTGTATCTTCATTTAATCAATTGTATGTTTGTTTCTTAGTTTTTTACAAATAATTTCTTTCTCTTTCTCAATTTTCATGCCTCAAAATTGATAAACAATTTATATAGTATGCTCATAATGCTGATTAAAATGTTCAATGACTTTGTTACCGTTTTTGGAACAATTGACTTTAACAGAAGAACTTGCATCAATAGAAAAGTTGCAGAAAGAAGGCAACGATGCCTTTAGAAGATGTGAGTAAATGCATTGTGGCATGCAATATGTTCCAGGACACTGAAGCATATGAAAGCATTTTTCTGGTTCACTATGGACCTACAAAAAACATGTACAGGTTTAGTGTGGATCTCTGGTATAACCGACGCCGGTGCCGAAAGGTAAATACCCAATGGTCGTATACTACCATTTCCTTTTCCCAATAATAATAATTAGCTTTATTTGAGCGTTAATTTTTGCTTTCTCTTTCTAGTTACGTAATCAAGTCTATACCGAGTCATGATGCTTTCCCTTGGGCATTGATTTTATTCTAGGGAATAGAAAAAAGTCTAGTGGGATCAAGAATATTCTGGCAGATCGCTTTCCGTTTGGCCTTTTACTTCTCTACCAACACTCACGGCGCCAACTTCGCGCACATTTTTTTTCATAGCTAAGCTTTCGGTCACAATTTCAAAAACGTGGTTTTGAGAAATGTTCAATTTATTCAGCAGTCATTCTGTTACTCGTTGGTCTTGCTGGCAGACGAGCGTCCAGAGTGGTTATCTTCTTCCACTTCATCATCACTGTAGGCCTCCTTAATCATGTCGGGAGATTCTTTACTGCCTTTATCTTTTAATGTATAGGATCTATGTTTATTGATTATAATATCTATTTAACCTATTATTGACATTTTATTCGTCATTTCTTCTGTGTAATTATAGTTCAGTTCCCAGAGACCAAAATAGGGGTTCACCTTACAAAAGGAAAAGAGGGGGTCTGGAGAACCTTATTCGAGAAAAATTTAAGTCAAAAATGGTTGCAATAACACACACAAAAGAAGGCGTTACTTTTTAACCATTTTGAGAAAAATGGTTTATCTTTGAGATGGTGTAGCTCGCTCTCTATTGGTCGTAGAAGAAAAATGTGATCATAAAATTTGTAAGGAATTTGATGCTGTATAACTTTGTATGGGGACTGTTTTTCGCTAGAACCGCTCCTTTTCAAGATATTGCGAAAAAACCGAAAAATGTCCGAAAATTTCGATGTTTTTCGGCTACCAAAAGTTGTGCCGAGCCAAGATTTAGTCACATTTTTTATATTTTACTCTTTATACCCATTAAAACGAGAATAAAATCTTCTACCCCACCTTTTGTAAGATGAAGCCCTTTTTTGGTCTCTGGGAACTGGACTATTATTTCTTCTTCTCAAATTATTTTGGTCCATATATTTTATGGCAATATATGTCATACAGAATGAGTTTTATGCGTGAAACGCGTCAATTATCTCGGAAACGGCTTATACGACTTTGATAAATTTTTGTGTACAAGGGTCTTTTTATAAAAATCGTACACGCCGAGATAACTGAGCCGTTCAATACATAAAACTCACTCTGTATAATCTATAGATTATTATTTTCCAATAATATAGTATTGCAAAATACGCTAAAGCTTTTCCTACATTTAATTTTAATACTGGGCATGCATAGGTATAATGCTTATTTTTATTTTATTACCAATAAATTCAATTCGATATAGATATCACATCGATTCAAACAATTTCATTATATTCTCGAGTAGAAAAGCTTTCCTATTCATTTTTCCTACTCCTATATACTGTATTGATTTTCTCTAGTGTATTTTTGTCTTGTTTATTTAGTGACGTACCCAATCGCCTCAACTGAATCTTCTGTTTAGACGTTGCATGGTAGAGTCTGTCTAGCGGTACTGAAAGACAGTAAAATAATTTATGAATTTTATGGTTTGCCTCTAATAAGTGTTTCGAAAATAGATACATGTAATTAGTAATGTCTCTGAATGAAGTCTCGATGTAAACAGTTTAATAAATGTTTTATATCAGGGCTTCCAAATGATGATAATTTTTATTCTTCTACTAACTGTTAAATTAATCTTTATAGGCAAAGTGACCCATCATATTTGATCCAAATTGTAATGATTATAATTAAAATTGATTTAATACAGGGAATTCATGAAACTTATTATACAACGGCTCACATGACACAAGCCAGTAATAGTTTAATGATAGTAGAATATGTTTATCAAAAATTTGCAATTGTAATACTGAAATTACCAGTTAGTATTGATTGAACGATTCATATTTACTCAAAATGCGATGTGTTTCAATGCAAAAATCAGCAATGAGAGATCTATTTTTTATTAGAAATGACAGGTAAAAGAAGACTTTTACAGCTATAACGGAATGGACTCTGTTCAAATCAAATCATGTTTGGTTTAGTCCTACCAATGAAACTTTGTTCAAATCAGAGAACTAAATGAAGAAATTTATTGACTTATACACTATTAAAAATTTCTTTGGTGATCTTTCCAAAAATGTGTGGGAAGTTTTAACGCACAACAATTTACTAATTTTACTAAACGAAATAATTCAGTTCAGATTGAAAATAAAATTTTATTATCAATTTCACTATATAATTTTGTAATTTTAACTAAATATTTATCACAAGGATACTCAGTCAATTTACAATTAACGTGAGATCAGTTTTAAAAACTCAATATATTTTTTTAATTAATATACTATCTGTTTCTGACAAACCATTATGATATTGCCGTCTTCTTCTAAATCAGAAACTTACTAAATTTATTTGAAAATAAGGTGATTAAGTGTTTTAGGTTTTAGACTGAAGCATAAGTGCAAACGACGTCATTTTTTTTTGTAATTCTACAATAAAACCTGTAAACCGAAATCTATAATTTTTTTAAATCTTCAAATATTGTTATTAAAAAATAATAAACAGTTAAATATAATTACTTTCCAAGTAAGATTTATATAGAAAAATCGTAAAATTACACATAGTCTCAGTAAATTTTCTTAATTGTCTAAGAAAATCACTCAAATTGTATTATATTTTGAATTTCCTTAGGGAGGATTATTTTGAATCCAGTGTACCACAGCACAGATAATTATGACTCAAATACAGGCTGTCCCATGACGAGTTAAAACTATCTGTTCTACATTTGGGTCTTCGGATACGATCTTTTCAACTAAAATATTTTCACATATGGCCGACTTCCGGTAGAATAAGTGCCATTATTACAAAGCTTACTAAAAGTATACATCTTCTTCTTCTTTTAATGCTTATCCATTAATGGATGGATGGATGTTCGCGACCACATTTTTTCATGGCTTCTCTATCTCTAGCGGTATGGATCAATGTCTGAATATCTCGTATACCCGTCCACTGCTTCACGTTTCGCAACCATGACATCCTCTTCCGTCCCAATCCTCTCTTACCTTCAATCTTGCCCTCGACTATCAGCTGAAGGAATTGATATTTATGGCCTCGCATTATATGGCCAAGATATGCAATCTTTCGTTTCTTCACGATGTTAAAGAGTTCACGGTATTTATTGATACGCCTGAGAGTATCCTCATTCCACAGTTTGGCAGTCCATGGTATCTTCAGGATTCTACGATATACCCACATTTCGAATCCTCTAATTTGTTGATGTTTTTCACCTTAAGGGTCCAACCCTCCATCCCGTAAAGAAGCACTGACCAAACGTAGCACCGCGCAAGTCTCAGTCTAAGATCAAGATCAAAATCGGTACATGTAAATACATTTTTAAATTTTATGAATGTACTTCGAGCTTGTTCAATTCGGCATTTTATTTCACCGTCCGATGACCATTCTTCATAGAGCCATGTTCCTAGATATTTAAATTTTTCTACCCGTTCTATAGGTTTTCCATTATATGTTACTCTAGATTTTCTAAACGTATTCGCTTTCCTAGTGATAATCATGAATTTCGTTTTTTTGATGTTGATGTTTAATCCCATGTTTTGGCTATGTTTTAGTTGTTGTAGGTATATATAAAGTATACATAAAAAATTAAAACTTGTTAACCGACTGCCAGTTCTACCAGGAGTCGACTGTAATTTTGTTATTTTAAATGGAACGCCCTATATATTAATAGATTTTTGAAATATACGTAAAATTTTAGTATACTTTTCTCTAAAACTTTTTTCGAAATATGCATACTTTTTGAGTTATTAATTTTTTTGTAAAAAATTTGACTGTTGCAGACCCTTATAAATTATTTTTTTACGAGGATACCCTCAAAGATATGAAAATTGTTTCTATTCGGTTGCTTTTAGCAGGGTTAGACATCTTCGAATATATATTGAAAAATTTTTCATTTTATACAGTGTATAAAAAGTGTCCAAAGTTTAACTTCATAAATATCAAATTTCTTTATTGTTTTAAATAGAATCACCGGTTTTTTTCTTAATCTTAATGCATTCAGGGGTAAAAAATAAGGCAAATTCATGTATAATTTCATACACCTAAATATAAATTCACCCTACGGATAGAAATAGAAATATAAATAAATAAGAAAAATATCACAATAATATTGCCCTTGTTAACGGTGACTGTCATGCGTATAAATTTTATGGAAGATGAAGACATAGAAAACTTAAAAATCACCCAAAGCTCAGTACCTAGCATAAACTTAAACTCTTCAGGATCTAACTCTGCGAGATAGTTTAGCAGACAGTGTCAAGCTAGACCCTCCAGGCAATTAGCTGAGTTAGACAATTCTGCTACTACGTTTGTAGTTGCTCACCAATGGTTTGAAGAGGAAGGTAGACCTGTTACTATGCGTAGATCATTGAGTACAAAGAACAGTTGCTATCAAAAACAAAATGGCATATTTTGTTTTTTAGGGGCGCGTAACATCTTTAGAAGGGCATGACGCCGCGAAATGATATTGAGCTAACTAATGTAATCATGTGCACTGGACTTTGAGAGTAATTAATTCGATAGCTTTTGTTTATTACGGTTACAGTATGACATTAGGGCGTTATGTAAATGATATCTTACAAACCATTTTACCTCCATATCTAAATGGGCATCAACAAGTCCTTTTTGCACGCAGAGCATGTCCACGTATCGCAAATCGAATCATGGAGTGTCTTCAAGGAACTGGCTTTAGTATTGTGTCAGATTTAATTTTGATCAAAATAGTGTGGGATACGATCAGGCGAAGACTATATTACTCTGGCAAAGTTGATCCAACTTAATGCTGGATTTGAACAAGATACGACAGGCAAATATAGGCCACCTAATTTTTCTATGCCTAGATAGGTAATGATGGTTTTCAATTGAGGGATCGACAAACATTTTATTCTTTCTGTGTATATGTTGATAACAACTTTAGCAAATGTTATCATTTCATACTTAATGCAAGACTATCACCAATAAAAATAAAGGTCCATAAATTATTCCTCATATAAGATTTTATGCACTTTCAAATTTTTATACACTTATATTCAGATTATCTAGATGGAAATCGCTATATTAATATGTTCATGGTATACGATTGAAAAAAATATATTTGATAGTTCCATTTTGGATTCTAGGCTATACTAATATCATATTTATCGCAATAATTCGATAGTTGTTGGAGAAGTCCTTGTACATACGACAAGGAAAAATATTTTGAGCTTTGATGTTTAGTTTCTGTTTGTTTTTTTCTTTTAATTGATTAAAGTATCTTTCCTATCTACATAATGGAAAGAATGGAATATTTATATTACGACAGTGTCATCAAGATTTTCCATTACAAATTGTGTTATAACACTTCATATGGAAGCTCCCATAGCACAATCATCAATTTGTTAATGTATTTAATTTTCATATAGTTTGTTGATAGTTCTATAGCTTCGATAAATTCTTTTTGTATTCTGTGTATTCTTCAATTTTGTACCCTTTTTTCATTAATATATCTTTTACAATTGTAATAGGAATATTTTTATACAAAGAAACTAAGATAGTGTGTTAAGGCCTGTTTAATATGTGTGTAACCTATCATTCAATATTTTCATCATTTTATTATTATAATCTTCCGATTTCATATTAACAGTTTTGTTGGTATTATCTATTTTCTATCAAAAGAGACCTATAAGCAAAATAAATCATTACGAAAAATATGTAAAAAGGTCTAAGAAGCAAAAAGATAATTAGTTGTTTTTTTTATTCAGATTCAAATGTTAGCAGTTGTTTAGTATAACAATATTTTTCATAAAAAATTCCTTTGCACCTTGTATTTACGCAATTTTGCGAATAAATGTTTATTATACAAAGTTCAAAGTGTAGCAAACATTTTCATATCAGTTGATAACATTTGTAGGAAATTGTATTAATACATAATGTGTTTGGCAACCCAGTATCTGAATGCAGTCATGTATACGTCTAGACATCTACAAAAGTTCATCGATTTCTGTTTGCGGCACCTCGTTCCAATTAAGTTTAACTTCTTGGATTAACTGCGCCAGAGTCTGTGAAGGGTGATACACATCGGACAGTCTCCTACCATTATATCTTATACAAGTTTGACAGAATTTAAATCTGGTAACTGGATTGACTTCGCAAAAAACATTGTTCACAGTTGGTGCTGCAAAATATGGACGTTGTCGATGTAACGTAAAATCCAAATATTTCAGTTTATTGTAAATATTTATGAGAAATCTCTAAGTACGTCAAATTTAAATTAAAATATTATATTCGTCAACGTGAAAATGTGTGAAAATCCCTTTCGAATGATAAATAAAAAACTAAGAGTATCAATGAGGTAGGTGTTCACGTTTTGTTAACATTCAAATCTTAATCTTTACGCTTTATTTAACATATCAGGTATGATTTCAAGCATTTTTCCTTCTTTCAAGTCATCCTCTCCATATAATACGATAGAAACAAATCTAATAATGTAAGATTAGGTGTTCGCTCTGGCCTTTCTATCAGAATTTGCTTCCCTATACACTGATTACGAAATACTGCCGGTATTTGCTTTGTTAGTGAGGTGATGGTCCATATTGCTGGAACCATATTGCATTAACTGGAACTTGAGGGTATCCTTGATAAGGATACAAATATTTCAAGGTTAAAATGACGTCATTTTGAAGTAGTTCCAAATAATGATCACCATTTGAAATAACAATCATATGATTTACAGACATCCCTACATTTTGAAGATAATACATGTGCCACTTTTTTCACCTCATCTCATCCAATGAGGAAAAATTGAAATTATAACATTAGCAATCACAAAACAATTTGCTGATATGTTTTAAACAAACTTATGTTGCTATGGAAAATTATTTTTAATGAATATTACTTGTAAATATTATGGTTTTTCATAAAAAATGAAGGGATCTTTATTAAGTCTTTATTTCCCATTTATCAAATAGGTGGTTGATTCGAAATAGGTTAAAGTAGCAAACAATGTCAATTTCTAATTTAAATTTGAAGGGGTGTTTCTAAAGTTTTTATAAATATGTACAATAACCAAATTAATGAATTATGGACTACCATGAATAATAGCCTCCACTATTATTGCATCAACCTTGTACTATGCCTTTCACCTTCATACCCAATATTACTTCGCTTTCCACGGAAACATCTTACGATATTACGCAATTACGAGGAAATATTTTATTACTCAACATATTTTCTTGTTAATTGGATACATTGATTACAGCGAATCTGCAAAGTCTCTAGACCTTTCCAAAAAAATGTTTCTTCTTGCTTTGCAAACCAGACCTCCACAGCTTTCATTACCTCCTCGTTGGAAGAAAATTTCCGACCTTTCAAACTTTTTTTCAATTGAGGAAATAGATAATAGTCGGACGGAGCCAAATCTTGTGAATAAGGAAGTTGTTCTAGTAATTCAAACCCTAAATCACGAATTTCTTGCATGGCAACATGAGATTTGTGTGCAGGGGCGTTGTCCTGCAAAAATAAAACACCTTTGGATAGCTTTCCGCGTCTTTTCTCTTTAATTTTTTCCTGTAGAGTAGTTATTGTTCTACCCTTATCCAAAAAATCAATCATGATTACTCTATGGCAATCTCAAAAAACTGAAGCATGAACTTTTCCACCACATTTTTGGACACGAAACTTCTTAGGTCTTGGAGAAACAGAGATTCGCCATTCCATCAATTGTTACTTTGTTTCTGGATCGTAGAAATGTACCCAAGTCTCATCCATAGTAACAATTCTGTTTAAGAAGTCTACATTGTTTTCAAATCGAGCACAGATCGAACGCGACGCTTCTACCCTTGCACACTTTTGGTCAACATTCAAACATTTGGGGATCAATTTGGCAGCAATTTTTCTCATGTCCAAATTGACGTGAACTATATAATGAACACGTTCGTAAGAAATATTCAGTGCTTCAGATATCCGTTTCACTCCAATTCGAAGGTCTGATAAAATCATGTCATGAGCTGCATCGATATTTTCGCACAGAAACTGGCTTTCCCGATCGGTCGTGATCATCAATAGAAAATTTAACTCTTTTGAAGCTTGCAGTCCAATTTTTCATGGTTGCATACGAAAGACAGTGATCACCAAGGGTATTAAGTATATCTTCGTAAATCTGCTTACCTCTCAACCCTTGTAAATACAGCTATTTGATGATGGCTCGATACTCCAATTTTTCGATTTCCACAATTTCGGTGGACATCTTTTTTCTTTCAATTTATTGCGTAACTCTGGTTTACTTTTTTGACGTCAAACTTTACACTGACACTTCTAATAAGTTATTGTTTGTTGCTATAGTAACGCAATATTTTGTTTATGCATGGAACTGGTCTAGGCTAACTAGATATCAGTGCTGTTGCTGTTTGCACCAGTTTAAAAGTTGGAGACAGTGGTATGCAGTAATGTTCCTATATACTATATGCATATTAACATGTCTATATTCTTTTCCAAAATATTTGTCAAAAATTTGAGGCTTAGTATCAAATCGGTGTTTCAAAGCTAGTTGTTCTCTACTGACGCTTGTAGGACACCACGGTTAACCAGTCGGTCTTCTTAGTATTCCATATCTATCATCCTGACTATTATTGTAGATTTGTAGATTATTTTGGGGAGTAGTATAGGCTTTTTAGTCGCTCTGCACCTATACCTAGTAGATATTTTGCACAAGACTCTATAGCTCATTGTTCTGTTTCCAAAATACACAGAACTCTTTTAAAAAACACTATTTTTGCTGGGGTTTTATCTTTACCATCATATTAAGGAAAAATCTCTCGATTGGTTGCAACTGTATCCCTGCCAAAATCTCTAACATGGTGATTCGTATTTTTTTACGTTCAACATAACTAGATTAACTTGTAATAACTGTATTATTCAGCTTTCGTTAACAGATTTTATAAAAAAAGCCAAAACAGAAATGGCCTAAGAGAAAATGTTGATATTGTTGGTGGTTAGATTACTGATTCCAGTCAAATTATTAATTCAAATATTTTATTCTACTTATTCAGTTTCATTCACATTTCGATAATAACTAAAATTTGTTTTCAAGATGTATTGGAGCTCTTAATTTAAAATAAGACGTTCTGAAGTCTGATGTATTTTTAGAGTGATCCGTAAACCTCTTTTCTTTGTTGATAACGTTTTTATATACTATACAAAAGCTGTTTATATTGAGGAAGTGTAATTGACCGCTCGTTTTTGAACTGTTCGTGATTTTAGATAGAAAATTATACGGTGAATAAAATTCTAAATTATAACAATTTTTTATTACGAATTTTTTAGGAATCAAAACAAAGCATACACCGGCGATTGTGAACTGTCATATGGAGAGTTAGTTGTGTACCTTAAAATATTTTCATAAAGACTGAAGTTAAGTCGAAACGTCATTTTATTTCTATCTTTTAAAAATTATTAGAAAAAACTAATTTTGAAACAGAAGAGACCTAAAATCAAGAAATTTAAAAAACATAAACATATCAAAAGGTCTAAGAAATAAGAAATTAAAGAAATTTTTATATATATATATATATATATATATATATATATATATAAATCCACACCAAAGTGGACCAACTTTAATATATTTTTCGAGCTTTCGAATACTTATCTATTCATCGTCTGGGAAATAATTTATCAACATTTTCGGTGATTGAAATATTTCAATTAATCAATATTTCTATCAACGTCAATTTGAATATTGAATTTTGAATTCTATGAGTTTGAAAATTTATACAAGCATTAATAATATCCAAAATCACCGAAAATCTTAATTAATTATTTCCTAGACGATGAATATATAAGTATTCGAAAGCTCAGAAAATATATCAAAGTTAATCCATTTTTGTGTTTTATAGTCACCTAATAAGAAACTAACTTTAATGTATTTTCCGAGCTTTCCAATACTTATGTATTCATCGTCTGGGACTGAAATTATGGTCAAATACAATATAAGAAATATGTATACATGTATAACAATAATACAACTTTACTTACAATAATTAATTGAGATTTGTTGTGATTTGTTTTAAGTTGTATAAAATCAAGGTTTGAGATTTATGAAGTTAACAAAATTTTGATATAAATTTGGAACCAGCTATAGATGTAGAAATATTATTTTATTATCAATCTTGATGATGATATTTTGGATGATAATAATTATCAAGTTTTGAGATTGAAAATAGTGAACTAGATGATATTGATTTATGGACATCGAATGAAGTCGTTTGATTTCATTATATTCGAAATCCCTTCTGCGGTATCAGCTGCAGAACAATTGAAAAAGCACTGAAAAAGAAGGAAAATAGGAGCAAAACCAATTATTGAGACAACCTACAGGGGCTGAAACAGGCAAAGACTCTTCTGGGAAACTATAACTATAGTAGACCTGCTGAATGTATACGTATACCCAAAAATAACCGGAATTATTTTTTAAATGCTATATATTTACAAATATTTACAAAACAATCTCATCCCCTTCAAAATACTCTCCATTACAAGTAATACATTTGTCCCAGCTGTGCTTCCACTGTTCGAAGCATTGTTTGAACTCATCTTTAGAGATGGCTGCAAGCTTCTGTCTCGTTCTTTTCTTGATGTCTTCAATGTTTTCAAATCGCCGTCCTTTCATGCCTCTTTTTATGCGTAGAAACAAGAAAAAGTCGCACGGAGCCAAGTTAGGCGAGTAAGGTGCGAAGGGCAGCGGAACCATGTTATTTTTAACCAAAAATTGGCTAACAGTGATGGCTGAGTGTGTAGGTGCGTTGTCATGGTGGAAGAACCAGTCACCTGTTTGCTGAACCGAGCTCCAAGATATTCCACTGATTTCAGACAGTTGATCAATTGTCTGTCGACGGTCTGTGCGCACAAACTCTCGAATTCTTTTCATCGATTCGGGCAGTTGATGGACGTCCAGAGTGAAGTTTGTCATCAATCGACATGTCGCCATTTTTAAATCGAGAAAACCACTCATACACTAGAGTTTTTCCCATAGCATAATCTTTGTAAGAAGTTTTCAACATTAAAACAGTTTCAGCAGCGGTTTTACCGAGTAGGAAACAAAATTTCACAGCGGCACGTTGTTCACTTAAATTTGCCATCATAAAAAACATAAAAAAACGAAGCAGCAGTGAAACAGCACTAGCAAAAACGGTCACTAGTGACGAACAGAACATGGCAGGTCAACGGCCCGCGCGGCACTGAACTGGCAACGAGTTGCGCTAGGCAGGCCCTAGCGGCAGAAATCAGTACTACAAAAGCTCCACCCATGGCAATGCTACTTTTGGATACCCCCTCGTATATAAGTAAGAACAAGCTACGAATACTAACAGAAGTTCAATGGGGGCACTGTCGCCGCAACTACACCTGAAGACGCTAGATCTAGCAGTCAACGCGGCGTGCAGATTCTGCTGTACAGAGGAGGAAACCTCTATCAACATTCTCTGGAAGTGTGAAGTACTAAGGAACTCCAGAGCATTACACCTGCGAGCGCTTGAAACAGAGGACGAAGATCTCTTGCAATTAAAGTCATCCAACATTTTAGACTTTTTAAAAAGATTGAGATTAATGGAGCCAAATCAAATGTCCCACAATGAGCAGAATATAATTGAGCCATAATAACCCCTTATAACCCATATTCGGTGAAATTATGAAGAGCTCATCGATAACGAGGTTGTACTTAAGCTGGTACCACACGATGCATTCAATGCTTACAAGAATGGACGCTAGTATAATTAGACGTATCGTGTGGACGAAATGCGCATGATTTGCTTTCAACGTTGGCATTGGAACGATAACATGAAAAGTCGTTTTTTTTGGAACACTTGTGGTAGAACTACACACACCTCTTGTCCTCTTGCGCGTGAATGCTACGTGATATGTATGGAAAATCAAAGTTGCCAGTATCATCAAGTTTATTTTAAAACAATTTTTGTTCATCCAAGATGGAAGGTGCAAACGTTGGACGTATCAAGTAGTTGCAGCACTGCATCCAGCCTTCTTTCCAATATTTAGCCGTACGTTGGAACGCGATTGTTGGCGCAAACGTTGGACACATCGTGTAGTACTGACTTTATTCTTGTCAAATAATATATAAGTCAAATTTGTAATAGATAGTAGGTTTATCGTCTTAATTAGTCACAGACATTATTTGATAGTCTTTGTGTTCTGTTTGATAGAAAATATCCTTTTCTTCTGATTCAAATATTGTTAAAATAAGAGATAATTTGAAAAGCATGGATAAACTTCCGAAAAACGCCAAGAGGAATTGGAAGGTAAAAATGATAGGGAATTGTTACAATCGAATAAGGACTAAGAAAATATACCTGGGAACGTATGCATACGCGGAAAACGTGAATTAAAATTTTTTGTCAAAAAAGGCCTATTCGTGCTACGAAAAAGGAAAGAAAAATAAAAATACGATAGTAAACGCACCTAACCTAACCTAACCTAATCTAATCTAATCTAACTAAACCTAACCTGACCGAATCGATAGCATCGACGAATTTTCCATTTCCGAAAGAGCAATAAAAACAATAGAAATAAATGAAAAGCAATTTTATTCCACAAAAATATAGTTACTTTCCTCATCATCTTCCATTGGAGGTCAATCATTCTTTCCACGATACAAAAATTTTATATCTACAATGATTGCCTCGAATGGATCCACATTTTTTCGTCGGACTCGCTGTCTCCAGAGAAATTCATGAAGATGCAGGTCCAAGTTACTTCTGATCGCCCCCCTCGATATTCTCCTTCTCTTGTGCCTCCAGCTTCAATATTCAATATTTTGGGTGTAGGCCCCTGTTTCAGGGTCAACAAAGTGCTTTTGATGGCTGGATATTTCTGCTTCTACTTACCTGCGCACAAAATGACCCCGATTTTCGACCTTAAAAAGTCGCAGGAATTTCAAAAATATCGACGTCAACTGTAAAATTTCATTGGTGTTTTTCGGAAGCTCAACCAAAAGCATTAATTTAGAAAATAAAAATTATTTCTCATTTAATATACTAAACGTGTACGTAAATCATCACTATAAGTCAAAATGTGTCAAAAAGCAGCTACGAAATAGTATTTTATAATACAATATGAAATAGTCCACGAATATATTCAAGAGTTCAAATTTATTTCTATAAATATTGCGTAATTTCATAGCATTCAACGAGCATGAAATAAGAACGTGAAAATCCTGTTCCAGAAACCAAAATAAATAATTAACACTTTTATAGTGTTTACTCGTTGTAAATATTTTAATAATGAGACCATCTATACGATTTTCCCGATAAACGGTAAAGTTCCCGTTTATACTAGTTTACATATCTTTTTTGCTCTCGTTATTATTTCTGAACAATATCAGAATGCGTAAACAGTGAATAAATGGTGTGGAATCTACGTAATTTCACCAATCAAATACCAACAAACATATGGAACAGCGTAATATTGTACGAGAAAAAAAATAATTTGTTAACACGGCAAAAAAAAATTCCAGTACCTAGATTACCAAAATAAATATGAAATCAGAAGTTTACATAATCAGTGAATAAAGAGATGATTCGGTAATATCCTTTACTTTACAAAAAGAAAGATAACTGGCGAGATAATTTGAAATGTTTGCAATTCTTCAATATCAATTGCTCACAAGGGAAAGCTTCTTAATGAGAACCATATAAAAAGTGATCACCTCAAGCAAATTTTAAACGCTCAAGTGGAAAATTGGTCTACAAAATTTAGTGATAACTTCAATATAAATCGTTAAAGGAGCATTGGCTTTTTATACAGTCTGCTATCATCAAACTTGCATGTCCATGGGCTGCAAAACGAAGGTAAATTTATAACTATTGTGTATCGTAAAAACACTTCAAAGAAAAGAGAGTCTCGTTGATTTGTTCCTGAATGGGATAGGCACATTGTCATAATTCCAGAATTGTCCCGAATATAAGAAAAATTTTCCTCAGCAGGACTGGGATTGTTTAGGATATGTTAATCGTGTTAAATTCACTCCGCGAGAGGGATAAGATTTGAAAATGAGGACGTAAAGAAGTGACTTGATGCAACTTTTGAAGTTAATTGGTTGAGTATCGTTATGTAGGGGCGGGTATAGTAGCGGTCTTCATCGTCTGAAATCGACAAGGTGAGGCTTAGGAATGGATTTCACTTGGCTAACTTTTAGGGAACGAAGCTGTACTCTTTTTTCAATACAATTTACAATAACTTAATTTCCATCATGATTAATAATTTTTCTTCTAATGTTAACTGTGTTTATTATTATTTATGTGTGTATTAATTTAATTTATTCAAATAATCATTCAATAAGAATTTATTTTTGGTTTTCTCATAGTTTTAAAAATGATCTTATAATAACGGTGTACTGCTCTCATTATAATTATAAGAAAATAAACATTCAACTGGTGGTTTTTTTATTTTCTTATATTCATCAAGTGATGTTGTAACTTTCAACAATATTCCTCATTATAAAGATGATTAATTTAGTCCTTTAAACTTATAAATACTATTGGTATGAAAACTTACTAAAATGAATATAAAATTGCCAAATATTTGATTTTAAGAAATGAAAAATACTCTGAATGGAATTCAATAGTTTTTTTAATTGTACCTTATGATCTATTTAAAGCGTTTCATTCTATAAATTGGAAGATTATAATGGAAAATTAAAAAATAACGGATATGGATCTTTCTTCTTCCTCCGTCTTCTGGAACATAACTATATGTAACTGGTGGAAAAGGTTCCCACTAATTTGAACTATTATGAATTACTACTGCACGTACTTTTAAAAAGTTGCGGATCATTTTTGTCCCTCAGATATCTAACACATCACTATTTATAACTAGTTTGAAAACGTTTCTCATAATGTGAGCAAGTATGATTTTTAAATGCACATACTTTCCAAATTATACAGGACTTTCTTCTTTCTCGGATTTCTGGCATAACACTATTTATAATTGGTGAAAAAGGTTCCTACTATTCTGAGGTATTATGATTTATTACTGTACGTACTTTCCAAAAGTTACGGATCATTTTTGTCCCTCAGATATCTAACACATCACTATTTATAACTAGTTTGAAAACGTTTCTCATAATCTGAGCAAGTATGATTTTTAAATGCACATACTTTCCAAATTATACAGGACTTTCTCCTTTCTCGGATTTCTGGCATATCACTATTTATAATTGGTGAAAAAGGTTCCTACTATTCTGAGGTATTATGATTTATTACTGCACGTACTTTCAAAAAGTTACGGATCATTTTTGTCCCTCAGATATCTAACACATCACTATTTATAACTAGTTTGAAAACGTTTCTCATAATCTGAGCAAGTATGATTTTTAAATGCACATACTTTCCAAATTATACAGGACATTCTCCTTTCTCGGATTTCTGGCATATCACTATTTATAATTGGTGAAAAAGGTTCCTACTATTCTGAGGTATTATGATTTATTACTGTACGTACTTTCCAAAAGTTACGGATCATTTTTGTCCCTCAGATATCTAACACATCACTATTTATAACTAGTTTGAAAACGTTTCTCATAATCTGAGCAAGTATGATTTTTAAATGCACATACTTTCCAAATTATACAGGACTTTGTCCTTTCTCGGATTTCTGGCATATAACTATTTATAATTGGTGAAAAAGGTTCCTACTATTCTGAGGTATTATGATTTATTACTGCACGTACTTTCCAAGAGATACGGATCATTTTTGTCCCTCGGAGATCTAACAAATCACTATTTAAAACTCGTTTGAAAACGTTTGTAATAATCTGAGCTATTATGATTTATAAATGCACATACTTTCCAAATTATACAGGACTTTCTTCTTCCTCGGATTTCTGGCACATCACTATTTATATCTGGGTGGAAAAGATTCCTACTATTCTGAGCTATTATGATTTATTACTGCACGTACTTTCCAAATGAATTCTAATTAATCATTTCTTGTTACCTTTTTTTTTTCGAAGGAGTCTTCATCATCTGAATAACTTGAATTATATCATTTACGTGAAAATGTGAGTGATATTTGTGATTATAATATGTTTATTCAATTCAGTTGTTGCCTTACATTTTATCCTGTGAATAATTAGGCATAAATTTACTTATTTCTGTTCCAATATGCTCAACAATAATAAATTCTTGGTGACAGTACAATTTAATCCTATGAAATAAACACATATCATATTTAGGTGCATTAAAACGACAAACGATGGCGCTAACAGGCACAACTGTTTTATTCCACCGCAGTCTCTATAAATATTCTATCCATTAGCGACTTGTCAACTTTCATGCTGTCCTTTTTGATTAAATGTACGCGTTTATATTAAATGAAACACCTATTTGGTATTTGGTTTTGGCATTGACCCTTTTATGCGGAATCCAATCTGTCGGTACGTTTCAATAACGAGCAATTCTCGCGTCGGACATTCTTGTTGAATTTAAGTAGAACGAATATGGGAGTGTAGGTATTAATATTTACTGCAACTGTTGATTGCGCCCATGGTCAACGCCAAACCACAATAAAGTCGATGCAATATTGACAATGTTAATCAAAACGAGAAATTCATTGGTGTATACCAGAGTGCTTGTACGTACCTACCACAAATCAATAGTTTTTAATTAATTCCTAGTTTATTCATAATACGACGGTTAAATAACCAAGTTCCATAAACATCCGCAATATGAGTTTAAAAATAAATAGTTCCTATTTAAAATGACTTCTTCCTAAAGATCACTATATTTATACATTATTAATTCCATCGAAATGAATTTTCAAACTGTTCAAACACATATCAAATCCTCTAATCTAGAGTAATAATTGAAAATATCTTGTGTTTTTCGATGAGTAAAAAAATTAAAACATATGAAAAATGGTTTGCGAAAATATAATAGATAATGATTGTTACCATATCAAGGTTGAAAGAACCATTGGCAACAATTAGTTAACGCAAATAAGAGCTTTGTAATTGACTTAATTCAAAAAACATACTAGTGCTTAACCACGGTCTAAAACAGGAAATTCGTTCAATTAGGAAAAGGCATAAATACTGATGGCAACTATACGAGGTATATCGATGCTTCGACGTCTGTCCAGAAGGAAAAATCACAGCTTCCTAGCGCTTCGATTGTAAAATCAAAGGATGCGACGTAGAATCTTATCGTTCATATTGATGAGTCAACAGAGGGATGACACAAATACAAAATATATATATACAAGAAGAGGTAGGGTCAAGGGTGACTCCTTATTGAAAAGAAAATAATTTAATAGAGAGAGGGAGAGTTAAACTCAATTGCACAACTCGCAAAGGTTTGAAAGTCATATACGTATTTGAACCCGTTATTAGTATATATTCCCGCACAATACCCTACAAGCACGATCTCCGAATCCTAATATATAACAAATCAAATACAAAAAGAAAATTTTATAGAAATGAATTAATATTAACGAAGGAAAACTTTTTAGCTCAAAAAATTTGACCAAACTTGCCTCACACATGGCTATCTAATGTCAGCATTTCTTCCGCCAAATTGACAACGTTGCCACACGAAGCTGACAGTAAAACATGCTCCAAGTCTCCAAACTACGAAGTTTCATTTCAATTTAAATTCAGCACGTGAAACGAATGAAACGATACAGTTTCTGGAAGAAGAAAAGCTTATTTACAAAACATAATATCTAGTCATTAATTTAGATTATTTGTATTTTATCTCATGATTACTTAGCCTAATTTAATTATTTCTTTGTAAAAATATCAAACTATGTATTTCTGATAATGGCCTCAGTTGTCACAAGCACATTAAATATAATTAAAAAAATACTAACAATTAAGATATAAAAAAACTGTTCGGCGATTCACAAGAATTGTGATTTTCTAAATAAGAAATAGATTATTTTCTGTACTATTAGCGATAATACGATAGCGGAAAATAATTTAGCTCACGTGTTACCTAATTAATGATATTTGATCGACTGCTGATTTTTAATAAAATTTTTAGGTAGTTGAGAGAGAGAGAGAGAGAGAGAGAGAGAGAGAGAAAGAGAGAGCCTTAACGTCCAGTAGATAAGGCGCGAGAATTCAAATTTAACACTATTATATGAATTGGTGAAATTCGTAAATGTACTAAATTACTTTGAAGTAAAACTATTGTGGGAGCCCCAATAACGTGTAAGGAAACAATTAGAGGATATGCATTGAGCATGTCATCAAAGAAGAATCGTCGAAGATTGACAGTATTTGTGTTAAACAAGTTGAACGTTCTTTTTCTTCTTCCTTTTTCAATAGGACCAGATCCTGTTCAATCCTGTACGTTTGGCCCACTTCTTGGATCTTCCTGAGAAGCTGAACTCCAGCTCTCGTACCACCTCTTTGGTGGTCTGCCTACAGGTTTGCGTGTATTAGCCCCCTTTGCCCATCTGTCTTCTGGCATTCTTTCTACGTGATACCTCCAAAATATTTTTCATGCCCTTACCCATCCCACCACATCCTATACGCCCAATTCTTCTTTTATGTCATCACTCCTTATTCGGTCCCTGAGAGTGACTCCCTTGATGGTTTGCAGTATTTTCATCTCTGTGGTTCTCATTATTATTTTTGTTGTTTATGTCTCAGCTCTGGTTTCTGAGGCATATGTGAGAGTAGGTCTCACACACATTTTACAGATTCTGGCCTTGCTCTGTGAGCTCATCGCTTTGTTTCTCTACACTCTCTCAGACAGCTGCTGACTTTTGAGGCTTTCATCTCTTGTGTTCGTGCCTCCTCTATCAGGTTTCTTTCACGAGATATATTCACTCCCAGCTGTACCTATTATTATTAATGTCAATAATTGTTTTCATCCAACCCTTCTAGGACCATCTCATATCAACTGCTTTTTTTCAATATAATTATTCGAAAATCCTTGTTTCTTCTATATTTTATGAAAGTAATTTCGGTTTTGTAATATAAAATCAAACACTTTTTTTACCAGTGAATAGTTTTCAATCAATTATATATTTTCCATTTTTCTCAATGACCTTTTGCCATCTTTTTTTCAGCTTCATGATTCCGCGCTCATAAAATGTTTCGGCAAAAAGAGAACTAGGTGTGATCGAAGGTCATCATCATTTGTGAAAAGTTTCACCATTCAAAAAATTCTGCAAACTTTGAAATAGATGGAAATCAGATGGTGCCAGATCAGGGCTGTCTGGGGGATGTGGGTTTATTTCTCAGCCAAGCTCCAATAATTTTCCACGAGCTGCCAAAGATGAGTGAGGCCTTGCGTTGTCATGGTGGAACACTAAACCTTTCCGATTTTTCTTTGATTGCTTCATCCAGTTTAATTAATTGACAGTAAACTTCAGAATTGATCGTTTGGTTTCTTGAAAGCAGCTCAAAAATACACACAGTATGACCTTTTTTTGTTGTTTTGTTTTTCAGCTTTCGATGTGGTTTGTGCCGGTTCATAGTGTTTGCTTCATGATCGTTTTCGAGCTATGTTACAAGCAAGGGTAGGTTTCATTTCGTTTAAAGTGCATATCCCAAATGTTGATTCGTTCAATTCGTGAGATACCCAAATATCAAGCTTCTTAACAAGCCCAAGACATTTCCAGTATTTTTCAATTGTTGTGTACTATACATGTAGCCTCTTTGCAAAATCTCGAACAGTTATATGATGATCCTCTTCAATTATGACTTTGATTTAGTCCTTATCAACTTCAGTAAGTAGACCACAACTATGCTCATCTTTGAGGTGAAAATCTCCAGAACAGAATTTTTTTATATCAATTTTGACACGACAATTTAAGTTGCGACCACCAGATGTAAAGACACTATCCCTTTAGCCCATCATACTGTGATGGTTCACACTTTCGACAGTCTCTCCTACACATTATAAATAAGATATAAAACCGTATAATCTGTATCTATATCGATTAAGTTCTTAGTGGAATTGATTCCTTTTTCTATAGTTTAACACATTTACAGCGAACACATATTCGAATAAAATATACAAAGCACATTTCCACATACTGTGCTTACCAATAAAATAAGCCGCTAAGCACTAAAACTGAGAGTTGAATAATACCATAAACTTGTATATAAACCATAAAGTTGCGTGAATATAATTTACTAGAGCTCGTATACGGTACATTTGATAGATTTCAACCAGTGGATTTTATAGCCACTAGTTCAAGTGAAGTGAATTTTGCTTTTGTTATATTGACATACCATAAATGAAGTTATAAAATACGAGGGTTGTCTGAACACCGACCTTAGCCAGAAAATATCAGCATCATTTGGGAAATATATTTGCGCATGTGTGGAAAGATTCTCACTAGAATTCCAGCAATTTTCGACGCTTGATTTCTGTCTGACAATCGTATAAGTGAGTCCTTATCAAGATATTTCTAAAATAGAAAAAAATTGAGTGTATAACTGTCATTGCATATTTGTTTTCGAAAGGCCATACGCTTGCGCTAAGAGAACCAGTGATGTCACCGAAAAAGTTCATCAAATGGTACTAGACCACAGTAGAAATCAGATTATAGAGGTAGAAAAGGTTATAGCTGTATCAGAACATATTTACTAAATACTGGCTGAATAATGAAGCACGCGTGAGCTATTCGCGCGTTGGGTGCCGTGTTTGTTTACTTTGAACCAAAAGCGCATTATAATGAACATTTGCCTTATTCACGCTATTTAAGAATACTGAGCTAGAATTTTTGCATCGATTCAAAACTGTAGATGGAACTTGGATCCACTACTAATCTCGTGAAAAGAAACACAGTCAAAAAAATGGATTCCAAAGCGCGAACTTGCTCCGAAAAAGGCAGACTGTTTTATCGGCCGTAAAAGTGATGTCGACCGTTTATTGGGATAGTAATTGGACTTCAAAGAGAAAAAAGAATATTAGTGGGGTTTTAAGCATAATTACTGGATAAGGTGGAAGGAGAAATTGTAAGAAAGCAGCCTCATTAGAAGAATTGCACTTCAAATTGCTGACCATCCACCGTATTCACCAGATCTAGGCACAAGCGACTTATTCCTGTTTCCTAACTTTAAAATTTCACTCGCAATAGACAGTTTTTCGTATATGTAAACATCTATCTAGACCTAAAGGGAGACTATATTGAAAAATTGTTTCTCTGATAGGCCGGAAACTTTTCAAATAGCTCTCGTAAAATGACTTGTTAGAAGCACTTATAAAACAAGGTGACAAGTTTCTATCAATTTTTCAAGAATTATTAAAAAAAACTAATGTTAAAACAGAAGAGATCTAAAATCGAGAATATTTAGAAGCATTTATATATCAAAAGGTATAAGAAATTAAAGAAATATATCCTACTCCAAGGAGTAGACATATTGAGGCCTTGGAATCAACGAAAAAAGGATTCGTTGCGTGGAGTAGGCAGATTGAGACCACGGAATCGGATCACTTCTTACCAATGAACGAATAACTACCCAATACCCACCCTTCTCTTGATAATGGCTCCAATGTGGAAGCCGAAACGTCAAGAATATATATATATATATATATATATATATATATATATATATATATATATATATATATTGTAATTATTTATTTCTACCTCTATTATTGTTTTTATTTTTCTATTGTTGTCGCTAGCACGTTATTTGCCGGGCATGAAACTCATTCTCTCTTTGAGTTCTGGCATAAATAAATAACTTATGGATGTTTTTCCTCTTAACAAATCAATAAAAGTTTTATGTTAAAAGTTAATTGTATTATTTTTAATTCAAATAAAGTTTAATAAAATGTAGTTGAGTACGCCTATGAGTCTAACCTGAAGTTAGCCGTTCCTCTAATTTGATAATTCTACACAGTTCTCTGTTATAAATCGACTCAGATGAATATTCTATTATTTAGATGTACAATATAAGGAAAATACTAAAAAATTATGTCAATTTTATATGATATAATCAAGAAGTTCTATTTCTGTGGAAGGATTACATATGATACATTGAACAAAATTTAATTATATTACACAATTCATATTATTTCTACGGAAAAGGAATCTTAACCTCACAAATAAGGAATTCTATCCATTGTCAACGTAAGTATAGGTAATATTCCTTTTTTTTTTTAAATTATTTTATATTATTACTATTATTATTATTATTGGCGAATAATACGTGAAGGAACTGACCTGAGATGATAATATCTTGCAATATCAGATCTAAAACTTGCATTTACTTCTGTAAATTGTCAGTAACAAATCTTCAACTCATTGGATTAGTAACAAATCTTCAATTCATTGGATTTTCTTCAGTCCAGATATTTATCTTCCATTCATCTTTAATAATTCGCAATTATTTTGTATTTTGATTCAAATTTAACTTCTATTTCTTATAACTTTGCACTCCCCATTCTTTTTTCTGCTGATACCCTTTTTCCAAATAATGATCCTCCCTTTTTTTTCCTTAGCAACCATATAATATGACTGACTAGACTTTTGCTCTTGTCTCCCCACAATGTCCTTCACTTTTCAAACACTTGTCAGTTCTTATATTTATGTTTTTAAATAAACTTTTATTTCATTAATAGTTTATAAATTTTCACTATTATGGGTCATTTTGGCAACAGATTCATATATTTTTTTTAAAAAAATCAATCTTCCACTAAGTTTTATATTAATTTATAATTAATAACATTATTCTATGATACAAATTATGATTTGTACATATGCAATTCTTTTAGAATATATCATTTTTAATAAATAATTCCTTACATATAAAATAACTATAATTAATTAACTTACAAATATCAATTCAATTTCTTTTATTTTTTTTATCGATTTTCTGCCTTTAGTTTAATTATTATCTTTAGTAAAACTAATCTCAATAAATTATAAATTTTCATTATGTACCTACTTGCTTTTAGATTTCTGATCATTTCAATATGTATATATATATATATATAAGCGGTTCTTATTGAGAATGTGGCAATGAAACACCAAAGTGGACTAACTTTAATATATTTTCCGAGCTTTCGAATACTTATGTATTCTGCAATTTAATAGTTTTTGAGAGACAGTTCTTTAGGTCACAACGTACTTCCATAGTTTCAGTCTAAAGTCTTCATTACTCTATGAGTGTTCATAACAAATTTGAGGCAAAAATATTCCAACCTTATGTGAAAAGTTTGTATGACGGAACGTCAGAAATCCACAGATTATATCGTGAAATATTCTGCAACTGCAATGCCTCTCGCTATTATAATTAAATCAGTATAGCCGTAGATTTCATCCTATGAGAGGTGTTTTCATAGGTGAAACTAAAAATTGATGCAAAAAAGGATATATGACCTTGATAGTTTATCACTTCAAGTGTTACCTAGACAATATGGAGAAAATCGTTATTCTGGTCCGATAAGATTGGTTAAGTATTCGTTGGATTGGTAAAACGGAAAAAGTTGAAAAAGGAGTTTTGGCAAAGGATAAGTAATAGAATTCCCATAGAGTCAATGCACCGACTCATTGTGTATGGACTGACAAGATGTTTAAAGCAAAGTTTAGAGCCCTATTATTAGACCATTCATGTTATAAGCGACATTAAGAGGAAAAAGATTTGAATGCGTTGAATCTGAGAATATGGATAGTGCTGGCGTCCTGAAGGAAATTACAAAAGAATACTTCATCCAATATTGCTAGATTCGCATGGAGCGCTATAGAAATAAGAGTGGGATATATTTCGAAAGGAGTAATTAGTGAAAATGAAATTACTTCGGCTCATATGTAATAACAGATGCATCGATAAGGAAGATTTTTTATTGAGCAGTTACAGAGCACTCAGACCTTCTCAAAAATGGAAGTTCCGGATGATGTCACATGATGTTGACCTTGATTTAGTAATTGCTTCAATGGATTACGAAAAAAATCCTAAAATAACAAATTTATGGTTTCTTGTAAAAATATTGGAAAATATCTGATTCTCCACAAAGTATTCTAGAAACGAAAAAGGCTGAATACATTCGGTGTTGAGAATCACTTCCAAACATAAAAATGAGGAAATTTTTTCAATTTTATGATTTTATTTTATCTTAGCCTCATGTAGTAAATAGCATAAGTCTCAATATAAGCTTAAGCTTATATATAATATATAATATATAATAATATATAATATATATGATATATATATATATATATATATATATATATATATATATATATATATATATATATATATAATAATCAACTTGCGGCTTCGATCCATTTTATTATAATAGAGCTCGAACGACCACTCAGTCAAATTGTTTTGAGAAATGTCTGAAATTGAGTTTCGCGCTTTTATACAATTTTTGACTTAAAAAGGACTAACACCAACACGGACCAAAATTAAATTAGTGGAAATAATTTTTCTAAGTGACCCGCGCCTAAAAACAAAAGATGTTTTAAGGATCCTACATGAGCATTTCAAGTGACAAAAATTAGTGCAATTAGCGTCGAGTAAAATATTGTGAGCGATTATGTAATTGTTAAATTGTGATAAAACTATGGACTTTTCCTACGATGCAATATCCAAAAGAGATTCCAATGAGTGGCATCGCAAAAAGGTCGCGGAAAACACCAAAAAGTGATGGCTACAATATTTTGGGATCCTTTTGATTGAATTTGAGTAATCAAATATAAAAAAAGACGTGTGCGCTTGTTTCATGCGAATGCTTCAGTCCACATTGGTTCGCTTTTCAAGGCTACTGTATAGAAATGTGGCTTCAAAGAGATTTAACACTCATATAGCCCTGATCTAGTCCCATCCGACTATTTTGTCTTCGCTGAAGGTGAATACCGAGTTGAAGGGTGAAAGTTTAATAGCGATGATGAAATTAAATACAGGCGGCGTACCAACGTTTTGGCTCTAAAGATGCATCATATTTTTATAGTAATATAGAAGTTTTAGTCAGATGTTCTGAAAAGTATGTGAAGATAAGGGAAGAATATATTGAAAGATAATTACATACTCGTTTCTTACAAAATTGACAAATAGCACAAAACATATTTCAGAAATTATCAGACTTGTTAAATTTTTCTGAATTCAAGTAAACTTGTGTGAATGAAAACATTACAACAATTCAATTATAATAAAAAATATGTGAATAAGTGAAAATAGCGGCGCAATTTTTCATATACGAAATAATGTAAACCATGTGATATACTAATACAAAATGTCTTAAGCATCATTAAGCACTTAATACCACAACTTAGCAGCTGTTGACAGAGGCTACAAATTCGTATTTGTGGTGATTAAGTAGCTGAAAAAAGTGAATAGTGTGTTCTACGCCTCTGACCACATTCATTAAAATCCTAAAGATCCCAATTTATAATTAGCTTTTCTACAGGAAAAACTTCCCGTGGAAGGTGTATTTATGTAAGCGATGAAAGCTCCGCATTTGTATATTTGTCTACACTGGCTGTACACACCAGAGAGAAAATTTAAAAGAGAAGCAGAACGGACGTAAAAACACATTTTCGAAATTATTGATACTTAATAATAATGTTCAAGTTCCAAGAATAATATTAAAATATTTTGATATGTCTCAAGAAACATAAACAGGTATATTTTTAGTTGAATGTGTTTAGGTTATAGATTGCCAAATTTCTAATTGATATAATATCGTAAGAAAAAATAATAAGTATTTGATTATACTCGTAAATTATCGTGAATATATGAATTTCTATTCTTTGAAATTCAAGTATGAATACGAGTGTTGCTATTTATGTATTAATAAAATAGAGAATAAGAAATTAACTTTATCAGAAATATTTCCATTATTATCCGTGTTTTGGCTTTCAATGGCTCTCACTCTTCATTTCCAAATAGCACCTCTTGTATATCTTTTTGTCAGGGAGTATATTTTCAAACAAAGGAATGAATGAACAAAAAATTCCAGTAAGTAATTGAATTTGTTACGTTTGATGAATCAAATGTTTAAGATTGTTTTTCGTTCTTTTTGACAATCTATTCAACTGAATAATAAGTTAAAAGCCTGTTTCTGTATTATGACATACGCAAAATTTTTCCTTTGAGTATAAAAAACAATTTGTTTGAGGAGGTTGTTACTAATACTAAATAAATTTAGTTTCTTATTTCTTTCACTCTTTTATATATTTTTGTCGCTAAATTGTTTCGATTTGAGGTCTCTTCTCTTTGTCAAATACGATTATTTATTGAAATATTACGACTTTGAACATTATATAGTTCACGATATATCATAAATATCAAAATAAATATCTGTTTACACTACAAAAAATATGTAATTTTTTCCTTAGTTCTTACATTTCAAAAATTTATAGAGCGATCAATTGAATTATTCGTGGTTGAATTAAAATGAAATAGAATTATGAATTTTTCTCAAATTGTTTAGGTATTTTTGAATGTTCATAAATGGATATAGCTTTTTATTTAGTTTTATTATTTTATCGTATTGATGACCCTTCAACCTATTTTCGAAATACTTATATGTATGTCCTATGTTAACAACGCCACAATCATTACAAGGTGCTTGGCATATAATATTATTTAATTTGTTTTTGGTGTTTTAGATTTCAGCTTAGTGAAAAATTTGGATAATGTATTATGTCTTTTATGACTTATATTAACGTCATATTTATTGAATCATTCGATAGTGGTAGGGAAACTTTTTGTACATATTGTATTGAAACATCTTCACGTTTGGATGTTATGCCTCGTTTTCTATTGTAAACTACTCGTGAACAAGCAAATTACTGTGGACACTATGATTCACTATAAACGGCTGACTTCGTTTTTTACTGATTGTAGATTTGGCTCTTATCAAGAAGCACTGGTAAGGATGCTTAGTATATTGTTTTGTAACGGTTGTAGTATTTCAAGTTTTAAATTAGTTGCTGCTGTATTCTGTCTAAACTCAAATCAGTTTTAATAGAGCTTCGTAAATCAGCAGCATTTTCCAGAATTAGTTGCGAGTCTCTCCCAATTAACCAGTAGTACTGTGTTAATTTTAAATCCGACAGTTTTCCTTTGGTAATTATATTGGTTGGACAGGTAACTTTTT
This sequence comes from Diorhabda sublineata, assembly GCF_026230105.1. Taxonomy (NCBI): domain Eukaryota; kingdom Metazoa; phylum Arthropoda; class Insecta; order Coleoptera; family Chrysomelidae; genus Diorhabda; species Diorhabda sublineata. The sequence continues at coordinate 10,057,680 of NC_079484.1, forward strand.
TGTTTGAAGGTTACATGTATACTTTTAATTTTAATTTTCAATGTCTTTAACTATTTTGTTAATTTGTTTAAATGCAATTGAAGATGTCTAGATGCTGTGTTTGAATATAGATATGATGCAAGTGAAGCTGCGACATCTGTAAATATTGCGTCGTCAGTAATCCCTGATTTCGTTGAGTATAGTTCTGTAACACATTTTATATTTTACTAGAAAGAATCTCTCTCTTAAGTATAAATTGAAGATATAAAATTATAGGCCTAGTGCTACACCTTATCCATGATAACTTGGAAAATGCTCTCTCTGTTCTTTATTGTTGTCACATATTCCTGAGTCTTCTTTTCTCAGCTATCTCTCAGCTATCTTCAGGGCCTATCTGTTGAACTATATCATCTAGCTCTTTTCAAAGACGAGTGGATAAATGTCAAACGGGTCCGTTCGTCCTTGCTCGCTTTGCGCATGTTCTGAAACGTAACGTCGTCTGCGTGGTCAGCGCTTGTCAAATGTCGTCAAACGCCCCAGGAAGAAAGTTATGTTTTTTGAAAGTGAAAGCAAAATGTAAAAGAATCAATATTTTGAAAATCATAACCGGTACTAGTCCCTCAAAGATCGAATCAAAATTACTGTCTTAATAATATTGTCGCTAGAAAAATAAGTTTCTAAGAGCAGATTGGGGAATAGGATAGGATGGTTAACTATTTACCAAAAATTCATGATTTATTATCATAATTAAATTGGAAACAAAATGAAAGTAATGTTGGGGATTACAAAATGTGATAAATATTCCCGTTATCTCCAGTCGGGATTATGATAAAAAATCAATGAAACATTCATATCATGAGTAATTGTTGAAGTAGTATTACAAATTCGATATCAATAACGATAAAATTTATGCGTAGTATTTATAAATACAGTTTGATCGAATACTGTGATGAAGTCCAGTGCATCCCTTGTCCTTTGAGATATGAATTTGAATATTTGAAGGATTATAACCATCTTTAGTCTTCACCTTTTCAAATCGTTTATAATCTAACAGGCTGTTCTAGAATGTTGTGCTACATCAATGTTACATTTTTTTAATGAAACACCCTATATTAAAGTCTCAACAAATGATTGCAATTGAGATGACTGGGTGAAGAAAGTTTGCATGGTAACGGAAGCTCATTTTGCATGAATAAAGAATAAAGATACCTGAACCTTGTGCTAACGGCTTTTGTCTTTATCATAACAACTCGCAGTGCCTCAAAGTTTTGTGATTCATAAGTTTTTGAGTTTCTTTCTACCAATATTCATTTTACTCACCAGATTTAGCACATTGCGACTTCTGGCTCTTTCTGAAACTGAAAGATTTGCCAAAGGAAATTGTTTCTGATGTCTTCTGACATTGATAAGGCCCCAATAAAATATGTTATTCATTCCATAATAAGCCATTCAGTCATAAATTCATCTTTTGGATAAGTAGAGTACTTGAAAGACATCAATTTAAGTATTATGCTACCTTTTTATGTATTTTTAATAAAATCATTCGCCGTATTTTCCTTTCGCACCTCGTATATATGATGCTTTTTCACTGTTAAGAACTCTACCGTCTTCTCCCAATGAATATTTCAAAGTAATCAACCAAAATATTTATATATAACTTTTCTTGGTCAAGAGCAGAGAGAAAGTGCAAACAGTGAGACTGCAAGGACACTCCCAAAAACTTACATCACAATGTGCTCTTTCTTCACCGGTTACAATAAATATAGGATCGTAATTGATTTTTTCTATTACTTCTTCATTCATCAACTGGAAAAAAGACAACCTTATATGGGACAATTCAATCAATGCGGTTGTATTCGCCACTCGGAGACAAATCAGATAAAACTAACAAAGAGATTAACTTAACAATAGACAATCTGATGTTAATGACAACAAGAATATAGAGACAAATGAGTTGAGAAAAGCTGATAGTTGAAAAGTAGTGAAAAAATGGAAGGACAAGAAAATTGGACAAAGAACAAGGAAACCACGTTGACTAGTCGGCTTGATGCTGAAGGATTGGAAAACCAATTTGTCAATAATTTACCATTCGGTCGCCTAATTACCAATGTGTCCAAGAAAGGGATAGCACCATCTAATTCTTCTTCATAGGTAAACTCGAGATTGGTATGACAGGAGTTATTACAATTTGTTGCTTTAGAATGGCTACAATGGAATCATCAACATAAATTTTAAAGAAATTAACTGAAAAGGGTAGTTGCTTCAAACTTTCAGTAACCAGATCATTCATGACCAAATTTGCCAAAATTGGACTAGCAGGATTTCCCATGGCTGTGCCTTCCAGTTGTTTGTAGAGTCTGTCAATAAAAGAAAAGTAACTGGATTCAAATAAGTAATCAATTAATTCTATAATTAAATTATATTATATATCAGTGTTTTTATAATTATAATATTATATATAACCATTATTCAGTGTTATATCTTTTGTTGACTCCACAAATTCATATGAGGTTTTTTAAATTATGTACAAACGTGGTTGCTATAATAACTTGTCAACAAAAACTGCTATTTTATATGATAAGACAGCTCTGGCCCAACATCATTTTACTGATGGTCACAACTTTAATTTTGATGATGTGAAAATTTTGGAAAAGGAACATAAGTATGCAAAAGAACCATCAGTTAATAATCGTACGAATGTGGCGAATTTTACTTCAAATTTTTGTTTATTTTAGGTAACAGATATCTAGAAATATTAGAAAATTATTTACACCCACTATATCTGAATTGGAACCAGCTGTGGTATCAACACGACGGAGCCCCACCATACGGTAGTGCGCTTGTAAATAACTTTTTACAGACTCATTTTGAGCCACACAGTGGATAGCACACGATGGACCAATGGCCTCTCCGTTCACTGGATATCACCCCATTAGAGTTTTTTTCTTTGAGGTCGTATAAAAGATATCATGTATGCTTCGCCGCTAACTACAAAAGAAGACTGTCAGGAAAGAGTTCGGAATGCATTTCGAACTCTTTCATCACAAGAAATTCGAAACGCCACTCAACACGGGTTTTTAAGAAGAATCCATAAATGTTTGGAAGTTGGGGGCAACCATTTCTAACATTTACTTTAGTTTAATTTTTAGTTTTGTTTTTCTCCTCTGAGTGTAGGGTTTTTAAATATTTTTTAATTAAATTAAGTATTTTCATTTTTGATACTTTAACTTGTTATACGTTGTTAGCCATCGGCAGGTGACAAATAGAAACAATGAAAATTTCAGTTTCTACAAAAACTGTTAATTTAATTCCTCTTAATTTAAAGCGCAAAATCCAATGGTGAGGAGAAAAATGGAAGTTACCATTCGAAAAAATTAAGTTTTCGAAGTTTTTAGATAACGAAATTTGGCACCATTTTCTGAACACCCGATATAAATTTTTGTCAAGGTTTTCACATATTTTGATAGCTGTAAGTGTTATTTCTCCAAATTCCAAAAATATTAAACCTGACTCACTTAAACTCACTTAAACTTAGAAATATAATTTTTTTAGTGGAGGGTCCAAATATTTCGAAAATGTGAAATAATTAAAAAATTCTGTCATGGTTGACTGTTAAAAAAGACCAAGAAAGTTGTTCAATGAAGAATAATCACGTATCTATCATTTGCTACAAGTGCTACAATTTCAAATTATTCTTTAAAACAGTACCGGTAGAGAATTATGTAGGTATTTTAACGCTTGTATACGAGTCACGATTTTCAGTCACCACTTTATTGATGTTAAGTTATTGGCGATGAAAACAGACCTGAATTTCCACCGCATGTCAACATTCTATACTCATTCGTATGTATTTCCGCACTCGAAATTTCATTTATAATGCAAAATTCATTGTCGACATATAAATCGGGTGTAAACATGCAAAATAAAATACTTTTTTTTTGATATTAATATGCTTCGTTTATCTAGAAAAAATTGTTACAAGGATGAGAAAGCAAAATTTTATTAATATGATTCTTAAAATTGAAAATTCAATCATTGTTTAACAGTTTAAAACATTAAAACCATTTTCATCGTAAGCATTTCATAAAATTTAAAGAAAAAAGTACATTTGATGTTCTTGTCTGTTTACAATATATATTATGTATCTCTAGTATTAACAGTGTTTTCATTATTAAATATACAACTATGATTATAAATTTTTTTTATTACTCATCATAACTCAAACTGATACTCTATTAGAATACATTTACAAGGAACACCCAAACTTTATTGTATCAAACAAGTTTGATTGGAAGTATTTATGAGAAAATAGAAAACTAAGTAAAGATCATAAATGAGTGCTTCAGTATCTAAAAATATATTGGAATGGGTGATTCGTTACCGTACGTTTATTATTTTTAAAAAGGCTTACGTTGAAGGTCACAATATATTTTTCCATTACAACCTTGATAAATAGAAACTGTCTTATTGAAGACAGTGAAAATTTGGTATGACATTCAATATATGATATAGAGAAGAAGTATCTACTGATACCGCTTCTAAATATTAACACGACCACAGATATATAGTTTGCGTTTGTCGTAAAACATATACAAAGGACAAACACAAAACAATTATGGATTAGGTCCAGTGAATGAAATATCTTCAGTCTCTTCATTGGCTAATGAGTAAGAAGACTTGCAACTACTTAATTTTGGTGACTTCCAACCGATTCTGATCACTATCCACTAATTTGACACATTCTTTGATTGTTGGAACTTTGAGATCTCAGTGAAGTGCGAAGTTGGGAGTATTAGCCAGCGATCCGAGTTCTTTGGATTACAAACATTGTATCTTTATCATGTTTGTCTTACTTTCTGAACTCCAAAGTTTTATTCCATATATAGACTTCATTATTCTTATAAATACAAGCACCTTATTCGTGAGAGATAAGTGGTAAATTGTTGTGATGGGTTCTAAGAATTCGTATGGGCCAACCTCATTCTTGGGGCTCCAAATCATTCCAAAAGTAACTTTAAACTTGGTTATAAATCTGATTCAATGTTAGTGAGCTGCTACATACGTTTATTCAGCTTTGTTGGAATTTATGGAACCTTTGTCGGTTCTGATCTTAATTTACCTTCAGTCTAAGTTACTTGGTTTACTTTCAATCTCTGAAGACGATAACTTGATTATCGTAACACGCGTCAGACAGTGTGATTATGAGTGTTGGTGTAGTGGTAGTGTAAACAGTGTGTTCAGTATTTTTCAACTTTGTTTACTTGACGTATTTTGGAAATGATCTATAATATCTCTCAATCTACGAGGATGTATTGAAATCTAGTTGGCCCAGACCTGCATAAACAAAATATTGCGTTACCGTAGCAACGAACAATAACTTAATAGAGGTGTCAATGTGAAATTTGACGTCAAAAAAGTAAACCAGAACCACCAAAATTGTGAAAATCGAAAAATTGGAGTTTCGAGTCATCACCAAGTACCTGTATTTGAAAGGGTTAAGAGGTAAGCAGATTTACGAAGATATTATTAATACCCTTGGTGATCATCCTTCGTATGCGACGGTGAAAAATTGGACTGCAAGCTTCAAAAGAGGTAGATTTTCCATTGAAGATGATGACCGATCGGGAAGGCCAGTTTCTGTGTCAGTCCCCGAAAATATCGATGCAGTTCATTACACAATTTTATCAGACCGTCGAATTGGACTAAAACGGATATCTGAGGCACTGAATATTTCACGTCAATTTGGACATGAAAAATATTGCTGCAAAATGGATACCCAAATATTTGAATGTTGACCAAAAGCGTGCAAAGGTAGAAGCATCGCGTTCGATCTGTGCTCGATTTAAAAACGATGTAGACTTCTTAAACCGAATTGTTACTATGGATGAGACTTGGGTACATTTCTACGATCCAAAAACAAAGCAACAATCGATAGAATGGCGACTCTCTGGTTCACCAAGGCCTAAGAAGTTTCGTGTCCAAAAATCTGCTGGAAAAGTTCTTGCCTCAGTTTTTTGGGATTACCATGGAGTAATCATGATTAATTTTTTGGATAAGGATGGAACAATAACTAGAGATCACTATTCGACATTAATGACCACTCTACGGAAAGAAAAGATGCGGAAAGCTTCCAAAAAGTGTTTTGGTTTTCCAGGATAACTCCCTTCCACACAAATCTCATGTTGCCATGTAAAAAATTCGTGATTTAGGGTTTGAATTACTAGAACACCACCCTTATCCACCAGATTTGGCACCGTTGACTATCATCTCTTTCCTCAAATGGAAAAAAGTTTAAAAGGTCGTAAATTTTCTTCCAACGAGGAGGTAATAAAAGCTGGGAAGGTCTGGTTTGCAGAGCAAGAAAAAAGGTCTAGAGACGTTCTCTCGAGTATCTCGTATTCCAAAATTCTTACTAAAATGACCGGACTAACAGTAAAAAATCCTATAAAAGGATGTTGCGGTTTTCTGCGGCTTTCCTGTAATCTGGTGAACCGAATCAACAGCGAAAATGAGAAAAAAACAAACAAAAAAATTACGTTGGGTCGTTCGTTTTTTTTTTGGTCTTGAGCAGCACAATCACAAACCTATCATATCAACCCCACCCCTGCAGAGGAGAAGGTCCTATATCAGGGCCAATTCCAATTAACCTACTTCTCTATAAAATATTTACTCATCCCACCCAAATATATCCAACGAATCTCTCTCTCGACTGTATTTGGTAATTAGCAGTTCAAAAATTATTGTATTGTACACTACTGTACACATCTGAATTTCCTTCTAAAAATCTTTATTCTCTGGATTTTCAGCTTATGATGATTTACATTTATTTTTCTCATAATGTAGAAGTTTTAATCTTTTAAGTTATTTTGTTCATTTCGTTGGCAATAAATTTTAATAATTTTCTTTACCTACGTCTTCACTGCTTGATCTTCAAATACCCAATGATGATACATCAGTGAAGATATGCACAGAAAAAATCTTCTTTAAGGACATCTTTGTGGTTTATGCGCTGTTGTTACTTTCTACATAACTGTACTTAGTTAAGCTAACTAGGATTAGAATTTCAAAACAATGCTTTTGTTGGTTCTGAACAAGGTAAATGAAAAAAATCATGTTTTTTTAGAGATCTTTCCGGGACTTCGCTTACTTATGATAAAGTAAAAATTCCATTGCTGATAAAAAATCGGTCGGCCATCAGTAACCATCCTCAACTAATTTTTTACAATGAAATTTATTTCCATTTCAAACCGTTTTATCAATACGATTCCACACTCTCTAGGTAATAAAAATGCCACATCATCTCTCAAACGTGTCAAAAAAATGAAAAATTCAGAATCATTTATCATATGAACTACCACAGAGAAGCTTAACATAGTTGTCCCTAATGGCTCCGAGGGGGCTACATCTACCTCTATGGAAGTCCGATAATAATAGTTATGACGATTTGTTGAACAACATATTCCTCACTTCGGATTCAGTTTACAGGGGAATAGACTGTCTGTGAGAATAAAATTCCACTTAGAATTTAGAAAATGACATTTTTTACAGAGTTAAAACAAGTTGATTCTTTTTTGTGTCACTCATTTTGTTATAGTCACTTCAAAGATCTTACAAAAATATAATTAGTAGCTTGAAATATATTTTCCGTAAATTTTTAGACAGCTTAGCAAGTAGAGTAGGCTTCAACTGAGAACGTTAATTGTTTTACTTAATTTGGTAGTTGTCAAATGTCCCAAGTACAAACATTACGTCTAAGTTAGAAGTAAATATAGATATAGATGTAAATATGGAAAATCTAACAAAAAACGAACGACGTTGAATAACTGCCAAGTTTTATTAGCAAAATTAAGATCTAATGAAATCGTTTTCGTTCAATCAATTTATAAGAATGGAAATAACCAGACATTCAACGATATCTGTAGGCGTTTTGAGACACCTCATCCTACAGACTTATCAGTTTGTTGCCTACAGTAAGCAAAGTCGTCGAACAGCTCCTACTAAAAAGGATAAACACGGATCATGATCTTATAGAGTAACTACATAATCATCAATTTGGATTTCGGGAACAACATTCTACAACCCAACAAGTTCACAGGTTAATAAATCTCCAAGGTTGTTGAAGACAAAAAATATTGTAATGCGTTATTACTAGACATTTCACAGGCCTTCGATAAGGTATGACACAGAGGCCTGCTTAATACATCAAATGACAAACTAAGATCAACTCAGCTAAATCTGTACAAGTCCCCTCCACCATACGTCAAAATATATGTCCTCCAGTAACTATGAATACCCGAGGCAACTGAAACCAAATACCTCGGCCTTCATTTAGATCGGCGACTTACCTGGAAAAAGGATAAAAGAAGTAAATTATGTACTGGCTCTTCGGTTGGAAATTAAAATTATCTATAAGCAACGAATTGCTGATATACAAATCAATCTTAAAGCCGATTTGACTGTGAGGGATCCAACTCTGGAGATGCGCTAAACCTACTGCGATAAACATAATACAAAGGTTTCAATCTAAATCACTAAGAAATCTGGTGGATGCTCCGTGGTATGTCAGTAATCATATCCTCCACACTGATTTCAATATTCCCTACGTCAAAAATGAGATAGAAGACTATGTAGAACTTGGCCTCAAGACCTACTGCAACTTTGAAAAATATTATATAAGGAGTAGCATTGATAAATGCTTTCCTTTCAAGTCAAATAGATACAGACAACTAATTTACTCAATACTTACATGTGATGTAGATTGTAAATATGCAAGTATGATAATAAAAAAAGGAGCCCAAGGATAAAAACTTATACGATTTGTTTATAAGAAATGTTTTGCTTATCAGTGTTTATCATAATTTGTTTATTAGTACGGAAATTATAGTGAATAGATTATTAACATAACGTGAAATGAATATTGCTTGGTATCGGATAATAATTACGAGTATCATTTTTCTTGATATACTCATGAGAACCAGCATTACAGCTTCAAACATTTTTCGGTTATGATGAAAGTAATTAAAATTGACTGAATGTTCAACTAAATAAATTCTATTCAAGAAGGAATTCGAGGAATCTTTTATTTGTGAAAACACTGCGAATTTCATGAGGGTCTTTGTTATGTATAGAAGGGAATTTGAGATGCTGCGAAAATGAATGTCTGGGAACGGTTGTTTATTAGGGTTTCGTGGCTTACAAGCGAAATAGAAGAAGTACGTACTAAGTTAGAAAAGACCTAGGGATCAATGAATTAGAAAACCTAAGGAGAACTATATAAATTATCGGATTTGTTTATTCTCTTAGAATTTATGTTCAATGCTTTATCGTAAATAAGTTCGAATCATTGCGAAAAGCGACAAAATGTACAGAGAGATATGAAATTTTAGTTGTTTCTCTAAAAGTTGAAGCAATAAATTGATCTAAGAGTTTCTACCAACGTAGCAAAAAATCGTTAATCGAATAAACAAGGTTTTATACTTAAAATTGATCCCCTTAAACAAATATAATGACAAAAAAATTTCCTCCAATAGTTGTACAACATTTTTTAACTAAGTACCCAATGTATTTTTCTCCTGATCTAGAAAATACGGTGTTATGATAAATTAATCATTTTTATAAAAAAAATAAAAGCAAATAAGAAAAAAATGAGAGAATTCATAAAAAACAAAATAAAGTGGATATAAAATCTATTTAATTGATAGAATGAAAGCTTAAAGTTACCTAGGAAAAAATCTGTTTTTCTCCAACCATCAAAAAATGTTGACATTTTTGTACTATTTTCAGGTGCAAAAGCCATCAATTCCCTTACCGTACAAAAATTTTCTCGTTGCTTAGCAACACTTTTAATCCTAGGACTAAAAGTTAAATTGCATTTGAGCTCTCTAATTGGAATTTGAAGAAAAAAACATCGTCTCTTACAAACTTAGTAAAACAAACTAATTGGGCAACTATATATAGGTATTTATTTGTTATTATAATTATCACTAACAATTTTCCAACAATTCAAAAGATTTTCATTAATGTTAGAACAACTCAAAATATTATCCGTAACTGTTGATGAAACATTCGAGGAAATATCTGAACAGGTACTTGTACCTTCTTTGTCAGGTTGCAATATATGCTGCTTCGGCACTTTCCAATGTATCCGCAGGTATATTTTCATCGTGTTCGGGATTCATTTTGAAAGCAGCGTAAAAACTACTACAAAAATTATATGATTAGTACGTCTTGACAATCGATATTTACCAACTATTTGTTCAAATTTATTACTAAATTATTAACGATTTTTAAATAAAACTAAATTTATTTTAATTTTTACTTGGTTGGAGAAAAAATAGTATATATCATACGGACTAAAAGTGCCTATTTTTACTCGCAATTTTGCATTCACTCGGCTGCGCTGCGCTCCGCCTCGCAACTGAAAATATGGCTCGTAAAAAAATATGCACTTTTAATCCTTATAATATAATATACTATTTTATCACTTATTAATCATTAAATATCTGTTTGTCAGTGTGAGTTGTGAAATTAGCGGTATATAAAACAGACATGATAGTAATGCTAATGATGGTGTGAAACGGCGATAGACTTTGGATGCCTAGAAGAAGTTTGAGTTTTCTTTAACAAAACACATATTGAGTTAAGATAAAAAACAAAGTTACACAACAACAATCAGCCCTGTAATGACCCGTACATTCTAAGCAAATCCAGGAATATCAAAAGCGAAACAGACCGCAGAAATTAAAATTCTCGGGCGGATCTCCGAACAAAACTACTAGCGAAAACATCAGAAGATGATATAAGGTAGATAACATTAATGAATGTGTTTCACAGTGGAAGAAAACCAACATATAAGTCGAATAGCAAACGATAGACTATTAACAATAACAAGGTATAAATCTCCAATTGGAACACGGAGTAGAGGTCGACCAAGAAAAAGGTGCAGTGACCACCAAGAACCAAGGATAAGGAAATATATCGAACAAGGAATAGTCCATTGACCTATTACAAATAAAAGAAATATGAAGACATTTTGAAATACCTCCAGTTGATAAAAGCACAGTAGACAGAATTGTTGGATATTTTAATGGATCGGAAGTGCGTGGAAGCTCGGAAATCTGTTCTGCTCCAAAGTTAGATATTTATACTATCATTAGAAGATAACCCTCATACGACTAGAACAGAAATTCTTAAGAAAAAAATGTTGGTAACTCGTTTGAAGTATTCAAGTACACCGGGCATTGTGATAAAAACTCAAATTTTCTTAATAGTATACAATTTTCAGACGAGGCAACTTTTTGTTCAAGTGGTACATTAATTCGACACAACTGTCGCTACTGGGCTCCCAAAAATTAATGTTTGGTAAGGAATCATTAAGAGAAGATTTATTGGTCGCAAGAATTTGATAGCTGAGCGATATTTGGAATATCTTCGTATGCCGCTGCATGCGGAAATCATATATGCATTTTTGGATCCAAAAAAATAATGTTTGAAGGTGTCTGGATAATCAATTTGAAGGTAGTTGGATTGGAAGATGTGGATTAATGGAGTGACCACCTAGGTCGCTGGGTCCCAGCCCTCTTAATATTTTTCTGTGCGGACAAAAATTCACTAGCCAATTTGGAAGAACTAATGTAACAAGTCATGAAATAACTCCTCAGATGATCAAAAATTCTATGAATGGAGCCTATCTTTTTTTTTTGGTTTATGTCAGATAGTTAACAGGGCACTGTTTGTACAATATCTTTAGAAATAATTTTGGTTTTATATACTGTTAAGTCAACTTATTGTTAAAATTGAGTTTATTTCGATTTTTATTAATTATGTTTGTGACTTATGTCATATCGTTGGCATTTTTTTATTGATGTCAACTTGATTGGAGATAATTATCAAGAACTGCTCCACAATAATGTCGTGTCAACTTTGAATATAATATGATTTCAGCCAGATGAAGCACCGCCCTATCATCAAATCAATGTCCGACAGTACCTAAACTAATTTGTTCTCTTGATCTGATACCATTAGACTTTATTTTGTGAGGATATGGTGAAAATATTGTATACAAAACTGGACCCTCCAACTTAGTTGACTTAGAAATATGAGAAAGATAATTCATGCCTGAGTAGCTTTAAAAGACATTTCCATACCAGATTAACACGTTACGAAGACATTCGTGGAAAGAAAAATATTTTATTTCACAAATTCGCTACATTTAATTGAAAATCTAATAAGTAATAATGATTATCTCGTAATAAATAAAAAAACAATTATGTCAATATAGAAGATGTTTGAAATGTCTTACTAACGTCACTCAATATCAGGAGTGACTAATCTTAGTGCATTCGTGCTCAACTTTCTAAGTCATCTCAGTTGAAAAGTCCAGTTTTATATACAATTTCTCTGTCATATTCCAAAAAATCAAATCTACTGGTGTCAGATCAGGAGAACAAATTGGTTCCGATACTGTCGGACATTGATTTGGTAATAGAGCGGTGCTTCACCTTGCTGAAATTATATTGTATTCGCAAACTTGTGGGTTTGCTCTATCAGGATATAAGCTTGTCAAATTTGTTACGACATTATTTTGGAGCAGTTCTAAATTTTTATATCCAATCAAGTTGACATCAATAAAAAATGGTGCCTACAATATGACATAAGTCATATTTTAGCAATAAGTTTTTTATTGACTGCACAGTAAAATTTTTTTTACAGAAATTGTTCAAACTGTGTCCTGTTAACGATCTGATTTAAAGAATTTTCGATCATCTGAGGAGTTATACGAGTCATTTTATGTCTAACTCGTTACCAAAATATCAAGAGGGTTGGGATCCGGCGATCTAGATGGTCACTGTATTGATCCACATCTTCCAATCCAATCACCTTCAAATTGATTATCCAGAAACCTTAAAACATTATTCTTTGGATCCAGAAATGCCGCTATGAATTCCGCATGCAGCACCATACGAAGATGTTCTAGAAATCGCTTACCTATCAAATTCTTGTAACTAATAAATCTTCTCTTGACGATTCCAATAAATTCTTATTTTCGTTTTTTTCTAATTAATACCAAATAGTCGTTTTTATTTAGTTTAAAGTATTTTATTGACCTATTATCATAAATCTATGAATCATTGTTTTTTTTTTCATGATAATTTTACTTTGAAAATTCGTGCTTCGATTACGTTTAAAAAGTGTATGTCAATTTTTTTTCTGTTCAGCATATTCCGTTATTTGATATAAACTGAAAGAGCATCAATTAATTACTTTCCGATTTCTTGACAATAGAAAAGATTCTAAACTTGTCTTGATATGAGGTGAAGCTATATAAAATGTTTAGAATAATATTAACAATAATATTTTAACAGTACTTGCACGATTCATCCTGTAATTGCTTCTGAAGGTTTACGAATACTTATAACTCTAGCCCATTTATGAATACTGCATATTAATAGCTTATCTTCTTTTATTTGCCCCTACTTGATTGATTTTCGAATGCGTTTCCTTCCAATACGATGACGCTCGATTTGAGTTATTTTTTTTATTAAGGTTGAGAATCGAATGGAAAAAATTTTCAGGTAAGCTTAACTATTAAATTGAATTCTATTAAAGTTAAAAAACAGCTTACTTAGAATTAAAACTACCTATATAACATTTTTTGTATACTTTTCGTTAAGGTGAAGTTCGGGTTTGAAATTGGGTAGTCATTAATATTGCAGAGGATTTCTAGGGCCTATTCTATTCGATATTTAAACAGTAAAATAAGTTATATCCATTTAATAGTTATTTATAGTTAAATTGATACATTTTTTTTGTTTTCCGTACTTAATTAATGAAATTTCACTGATTATGATGTTATATTGGCAGAAGATTAAATTAGCATGAATAAATATTTTGGTGGGGTCCACCTCATTTTTAGTCATAAAAAATTATTATATTAAACAATATTCTTTTTCATGTTGTTCATTTTTTCGGCAGATTAATTATAAAAATTAGACCCAAGTATGAAAACCAAAATCTAATTTCTTTTTTGGACAATAAAAAATTCAAAAACCCCCAATTTCTCGATTCGTCTCTAAAAGTTTTACTAAAAAGTTTTCACAAATTATCAAGAATTTTGAAGTTGATATATTTAGTCATTTTCTCTAAATTGTTGAAAATTTAAACAATAAACATAATAACGAAATTTTTAGGTACGTAAGACGATACTTGAATATAAAACACGAAAAAAAAAATTCACAAGATCAAATTAAGAAATAATTTGGTAATAAAATAGATATAAAGGTATCAGTAAGAGTGCAGCCCTAACTTTATGCTTTCTTTATAGTCGTCCATTAATCTTGTGATGTTTTGAACCCCCTCACTCCTGTTAATACATGGTGAGGTCTTAGACTACCCGTCACACCTGTCCAAAATCACATGTAGTATTTTTTTACTACAGAAGACATTCTTCTATTTTTTGGAGGTCTTCTAGACTTTTTAAAAGGAGTGGGACTGATGGATCAGCTGTAAACACTGGGTTCCCTAGTATCGCAGCAAGAAAGGGGGCCACGATAGATCCTTTGGTTGGCAGTGTATACGAGATCCTAAATCCATGTACATACATACATTTCCTGGAGTTTAGTGGAAAATACTAGTAATATTGTGAAAAAAGGCGTCGAGCGCTCGATGTTTGAGATATATAGAACAAAGCGCCCCATGCTTTTTTCACAATAATACTAGTATTTTAAATTCATTATTGTTTTAAGCTAATTTTGAGAAAAATATATATAAAGCCAGGACCAACGAATTCGCAGGCTTACGCCTTAGCCCGCTCGGTTAGCGAACGCAATTAAAGTGGTGGGATATATTAACAGTAATGCGCCACATAGGAGAGTTACAAACAAACTCACGTACACGTGAAACTAATATTACCGTGTTAATAAACATGTTACTAAATAATCGAAAGCTTATTGAAGAATTTTAATAGACGATTGGCAGATGATGGAATGTTGAATAATGAACAAAAAAATCGTGTTACATCAAATTCAAATATTTTCAACATGCAAATCCGAATTTAATTACCAAAATTGTAAATTAAAATGAGAGTTGTGTCTATGGTCTGTGTCAATAAGGTGTTAATTCAGAGCTATCAATAGAAAACCGTCAATAAAAGTGTCTGATCATGGTCATTGTTTTCTTTAATCTTGAAAACATGTTGCGAAGAAAGTATGGAACGTTTATAAAACAATATGCTAAAAACTACAAATGGTTTCCTTCTTCATCGTGATCATGCAGCAAGTCGCTTTTTATTCGAGTCTTTCTTTCTGTCCACATACTCTTCAAAGTGCTGTAAGAGAAATGCTTTAACACCATTCTTGATATTAGTAAGGCACCTATAGTGTGCTATTCCGAGAGCAGCCTCGTCGTCGTGGTGCATGACGGCGCTGAAGCAAATTGTTGAAAATAATATATTTTTCAAATGAAAATATGTAATAAACTTGGATGGAATACGTAACATGATAACATGGATTGTGTTAAATAAATATTATTCATGTTTGAGCTGGAAATGTACGAATCTTTATATATTAAGCGCTGCATCGGTCGCGATTTCATTTTTAGTCAGATCGATAATTAAGTGAAAAGGTATCTATTTTTGGAACTTGAAACTAGTTATCTATAGTTTTATAGATAGGCCGATGACATGGTCCTGATAGCAGACAACATGAATCACCTCATAGTTGGAATACACAGTCGGCTTATGGGAATTAATTTCAAAATAAAAAAAATCCTAATAATCACCCGCAAATTAGATATGAGTTATATATAGGGTTCTAGAATGTAAAACTATCATACAATAACGATGAGATTGAAAGTATAACAAAATTTAACTATCTGGGCACTTGGTTATGTGAAACTGGTCATCAGACATAGAGATCAAGAGAGAGAAAAAGCATGGGGCATATTGATGAAATTCAAATACTTGCTAGCTAACTTACGAAGATTCAAAAAATGCTACGTCTGCTCAGTGCTATTGTATGGTATTTAAGACTGGACACTGAAAGTTAGCACCATGAACAGATTGGAGTTATTTGAGATGTGGTACTACCGAAGAATTTTCCATGAACGGCAAGAACAACCAACGAAGAAATTCTGAGAAAAATAGGAAGTGAACGTGAACTGCTGGACACAATGAAACGTAGAAGCATACTTGGGACATGTGATTCAGAGCGAGAGGTGCCATTTGTTTCAGATTTTGATAGAAGATGAAATAGAGGGAAGAAGGGATTGGTCTAAAGAGGATGTCTTGCTGCATAATATCGAAAACTGGAAAGGGATAAGAACCACAGAAGAATTAATTCATATCACCAGAGACAAGATAAAATGGTCAGATGTGATTGCAAACATACATTAATGGATAGTAGAAGAAGAAGATTTGAAGTCTTGTGTTTTGTGTTGTGCATTAAGGTTAGTTAATTTATTCTATGTTTTGTCCAAGGGCCCCGAAAGTGCGTGGGTCTCTCCAGAAATGTTATTAGTCATGGATTGACCTTTGGGGTAAGTATATTGTTCGTCAAGGGTAGTACTTGAAAGGTGTTTGATTCAAATTTTATTTTAGCTCTTCACTTTGTTTTTGATAAAATTGAAATATATTTTATTCTTGTTCCTTTTGGGAACTTATCTAATTGTGAGTCTATCAATTCAAAGCGAATACATCTCGTTGATTAGTAATTTTAGCAATGAAATTGGAAAAGATGACTGGGCTTAATTTCATGTTATAGTTATTATATTAAACCAATCGATGTTTTCATTAGTTGCGATGTCATCTTATATATAAAATATAATGTTGAGCCCTGCTGTTCAGCTGAACCTTGTTTTGTAATAAAATTATTTAACACATTATTATACATCAACATCCAACCATAAAATGTAGTTAATTGTTAACAACTTAAAAATGAACTGAACCATAACGCGATAAAAACTAAAAACATTAACTTAAAAAAATAAAAGTGATGGAAATCTAGTCACAAGTTTATCGAAGCAATAGAACAATGGTTGAAACTAACTTCCTGTTTAGTATGGTATGTAAATTTTTTTTATAATTCTTATTAACAAAATCATTAATATTCATTATTCGGAATAAGCACCATAGTTGGAGGTCCCAGAACTAATGTTTATTTGTTTTTTAATTGCTCGTTTATATACGAGGGATAATGCAAAAAAATCATATTTTTACTAGGTCGCAAGTAGTTTCAGTTGATTCTATTCAAATTGATGAATAACGATGAATATATTTAGCAATCGGCCACCCATTTCTCCTCCGAAAACTTGAATTACCACTTCGAGATACCAGCCTTGTCGAAGTCATGAAGGACACATCACGTCTTAGAAAGTTTTAAAATATGTTTCTATAAATGGATTATTCATTGGCGTAAATGGGATATTCCGAAAGGAATTTGTAGTAGATACAATAGGCTTTTTGAGTAATAATAAAACAGATTAAAAACATATTTCATAAAATATTTCTCTAAAGAAACCAAAGAATATTGATTAAATCTTATAAAAGCTGGTAATAGTTCTAGATATTGTATTTGAAAATATCGTTTTGAATAATTAATGCGAATCACCGAAAACAAAAGCTGCTATTATCGTTTTTCCCGCATAAATCGGAGTTCCTAATTTCACTGTCATTGTTAGTGACAGATAATTCAATAAATAATTCTGCCATATGCCCAGCGTTTTTGGAAAAAACTGGTACTTTATGTATAAATTGCAATTGTTTAAACAAATTATCAACAAATGGTTCTTTGGTTCGGACAATTTTAAAAAGATTTTTGAAAGTCGAAACATCGACGATTTTGACTAACTTTCGATGTCAGTAACTTTTGACCAGCTGAACATTCTTTAAAATTGAAAAATTGTACTTGTTTTTATAACCTTACTCTACAAATTATTGCGATTGACAACTTAGCGTTCTCTCAACGTTACAGCGCGTGGCGACAAGCCTCGATCACCGCGAGCCGAGCGCAGGAGGCTCTGTTCTGGTTTTATATCGCTAATTTACTATTTGTCTTAAAAAAAAAGATGAGCAGCAAAACTTTGACATTAACATTAACAATATCATTCCATTACACGACCAAATAAATTAAAACCTGAATGTAGTAGTAGTCTTATATATAACTTTCAATAATTTTTAGTTGTTACATTACAAGTTGATTTTATTGTTATTACTTTATAAATTCATTAGGCCAATTGAGAAAATGAAATGGAAACGTTTGTTGTTCGATTTAGATAATTGGTCATTAATATGGAATAATGAAAATTCGACATCAATGTTAGTAAGTGAAAACATAGGAGCGTGCGTAGACATCTAATACTGACTGTGATATAAAATTATAATGCACATTAAATATTCATTCAATAAGATAAATTATTCATAAAAATTTAGAAAAATATATTTTTTGCCATGATATGAGAATGAGAGATATCTTTTTAAGACAGGTAGTAAATTAACGATACAAACTGCGCGCCAGAACAGAGCCTCCTGCTTTCGGCGCGCGGTGATCGAGGCGCTACAACTTTGAGAATGCGCTTGATTGTCAATCGCGATAAGTGCCAAACGCCTGACCTGAATTAATATCGAAGTATACCAATTTGAAGAGTAAGGTGCAAAGAACAAGTACGATTTTTCAATTTAAAAAAATGTTTAGTTGGTCAAAAATTATTAACATCGACTTTCAAAAATTGATAAATTTTTAAATATGCATTAAACGGAAAAATGGCAAGAGATTTTATCTTAAAATTGGCCATATTTGCATAAAGAAATCGTCCGAACCAAAAAACCACTTGTTCATAGTTTGTTTCAAGACTTTCGATTTAAACAAAAAGTACCAGTTTTTCGCAAAAACGATGGGCATATTTGGCACACGACAGCATTGACCGCTCCCGGATTATACATTTAGTAGTAGCAATATAAACAGGAATTATAATAAGCATTTGGAACCGTCATACTGTAACTCGTCCAGAAATGGTTAATAAAAAACGTACCCTTGTATTTGGCTACCGTCAAAGGTAAGTAAATGAGGTAGCAAATAAATATTCCACTCCAACAGGTATGCAAAATTTTGCAAAAAAGGTTACATATGAGAAAGGTGGTTACCGCAATTGCTTAATGCTGATCAAAAGTTAAAAAATGCAGAAAAAATTTGAACGAATACTTGCATACCTTTATTAAATTTCAGAAACAAAAATGCGTGGTCATAAATTGAACTCTACGTACCTCTTTATTTCCACCCTCAAATAAGACGATAGAGGAGGTATTATCATTATTACCTGATTATAGAAAAGCGTATATCCAGGTAATGTTGCTATTTAAGATATTTCGATTTCCATTTTCTGTTATTGAGAGTCTTTTGCCTGCTTATTATAGCAATGGAAAGGTTCAAAGTTATTAATGATTATCGCCAACAAGTAATGCTTGTAGAGTCTGCCAAATTTAAAGAACTTAATGTGCTGACGACTGGTTAAACTTAGTGGATATTTGCCATACGTTCTTGTAAGGCCAAGATTTTGCTCTGAAAAGCTAAAATCCAATTTCTCGTTGCAACATTATCACATTAAAGATATTAAAGAATTAAACCATTAAAGTATAATTAACAGTTTAAAAAGAAAGGCTACAGTGGATACCATACAATAAACAAATGAATACCTTGTCTCTTTGTGATATGTACTACATTCGAAATAATTTATACAACAATAAACGGACACTTCAACCACTTTTACCTGAAGAAACTATGGATATGTTCGAAGGAATTAATGTTATATCAATTGGAGAAGATTTTTTCTTAATTAACATTTCCCATTTGTGCATAAAAAATACATTTACAATTATTGTGCACAATATTTATTCCAGTTATTTACTATACAAACTTGGAAAAATGGTCATTTATACAGGTAACATTTTGTTTACTTCCCCATAAATGGCAGGGAACTAAATAAACTTTTTCTGTTGTTAAAGTAAGGGCTGGATTTGAAGGTTTAAATACGAAAAAAATTGTAGTAGATTTTAAAAAGTCAATCTATAATGCGGTGCGAGCATTTTGGTGAAAATTAGAATTGATTTATCTTAGTCAAGCTTTGTTTTCCAAAATATATAAAATCTTTTAGACAGATCCCAGACATTAAAAACCAAGAAAGTGAGATATTTAGGTGGTGTAAATTTACTTTTGGCTTGTCTTTTCTGAATATTAGTGGTATAGGTGATTGTTTCACATTTTTTATTGAGTAAATTCACCGTAAGATGAAAGACTTTTGAAATTCGCCGACTATTCAGAGGAGAAATCTCTTCACTCTAAGTTTAATTTTTCATATTATAACAATTTCTCGTTTATTGAAGTGTTGTAGCTATTGCAAACTGAGACTTATATGAAACCACAAGATATGAATGAAAAAGTGAAAATTGCGATCTTGTAGTACGTAAATGTACAAAAATACTACGTATAAATCGATACAGCTTGGGGAAATTCTGAGGATACATTTTGTAAAATGTGTATCTTATATTCACTTCAGTGTAAATATATAAATAATATATGCATCTGTGAATACATGTATGCAACTTTAGAAATTCACTTCTAAATAAAATAGGATTGGTTAGGTTATGAATATTATCTGTTGGGAGAAACTTAAATAAAATTAAATTAAAATTTCAATCCTAATGACATATTACCAGTTGTAACATGCCATTCGGCTTGTTGCGTTTTTCTTTAAACAATTTGAATATTCCTTTAATCACGTATTGTGGCATAGTCGCCACTTCGGATTTATTTATTCCAACATTTGAGTTTTTAAAGAAATTTATTTGTAGTCTGGTGTTTTGATCCTTGGTGGTAGAAATTCCCAACCTGTCCGCTGTAGAACTGCGAAAAATAAGAAAGTTAAGGGAACACAGATGGAAATTACGGATGAAAGAACAAGTAGGTAGAAAAGATCTAGATACAAAGGAGTTTCTGCTCTAACATAAAAAAACTGAATTTATATTTTTAAAATATAACCAAATAGGAATCTGTTCTATTATATTTGTTGAGTTTTCCAAATAAATAAAAAATACGAATTTATATGAAAACTATCAAACAAAATTTGCTTAAAACAAGAGAAAATCCATAAAGAGAACCGGAAATTTTGTGAGCACAATGATAAAACAGGAAGAAAAACTTACCAGAGAATGTAAAGAATAAAAGCTTCACAAATTTACTAAAATTTACTTTGATTTGAAGTGTAGATGGGTAGAAGAATTCGAATCGATAACAAATTAATTTCCTCAAAAACTCGAATGTTAGAATAACTAAATCCAAAATGTTTGAAGAAAAACGTAACAAGCCGAATGGCATGTTACACTGTGGGCGTACCCTCAAATTTCAAAGACTAGCAACGTTCAATTTATGGCATCCCTCAATGGACAACAAAGCACTTCGCATATTCACTTTCACCTTGGATTTCAAACTATAATTGTCCACAAAATTGTTGAAACAATGGATCTTATCAAAAGAAAAGCTTTCAAGAAAAGAAAAATCGTTTTTACGACCAATGTGTACGTAATCTGAATTAATTATCTAGAAAAAGAAATTATTTATAACTGGTCAATACTAAGCTTATTTGCTGACCTATTTTAATCCCGAACTGAAAAAAATACCGTATTTCCTGAAGAAACGAATTTTGTCAACTATTTGTCAACTGAGTTTTTGCTTTTTCCTCCATATTCAACTAATCTGGCTCTCTTTGAGTACTTTCTGTTCTAAACTAAAGGCTTGGTGGGTGTCAGAGATAAAAGCTTGTTTCTCTCTCGAAAAATTACACTTTGGATGGTTTGAAAAAATTGTAAATTCGTTGGATATGTGTATAGAACAAGGCAATTTATTATTTTCGTTGAAAGATTATTCTACCGTCAAAACTCTCACGTGTTGTGTAATGGAGGTCTTAAATATATGGCTAAAAATTACTTTTCTCTAATTCCGCTATCAAATGTGACACTTTAAGTCACTCCTTGACATTATGAAACGTAACATTTTTCATAACCGTAATATATCAGTCATGAAAAGTAATTATATAAAAACTTCACATAACTGTTCAAGTTTCAAAGAGTAATTTATTAATTACTGTGAAAATTGACAATTATTTCATTATTTAAACTGACAATTAACTCATTATTTCAATTTAATACTATTTTAAGATTTATAAACATTGAAAACAACACTATTAAAGACGAGTTATTTAAAGTAAGTCTATTATCTGATTGAATATTCTCTTGAACTTCTTGTCTAGTGTTTATGGACTTGGCTCAGAAAAGAATTTTTCCTGGAATTGTTCTCTTATTTTTTAATGAACTCTTAACATAATCTTCGGCTGAACTGTTGGATTTCCATCCTCCGTGTTGCTTTATTTTCAGAATTTCTGTTCCTGAGTCTGCCAGGAGAGACGCTGACGAGCGTCTGAAACAATGTCCTGACTATCCTTTAACATTAAGTAAACCGAGCAATCTTTGCTCGTAATTTTCCGATGATATTTATGCCCACGGGTTGTATACAACTTTTACCATTATAATATCGCACAAAAAATGTATCGTGCTTCACAGCGAGAGGTCTAATATTCCTATACTTTTTGAGGAGGTCAACAACATTAACACCAGACCAGAAATTCCCGAATAACGTGTGTTTTGCTTTTTGGAATTGTAATTTTAAAAAAATTACTTTTATCGAATACGTCTCCTTCTCGTAGGAAGGTAAGTTCTGCCTTCCTGCAGGCTCCAGCAATCTCTATTATCATTGTGACCTAAGAAGCAGATTTATTTAACAATAAATTATAAACTTATCGTAAACTCATTTGTACTTTTGCGAATAGAAATATTTCGTCTTAAGCCTCTTTTATAAATCTTCATTCTCCTTCGTCAAAATCTCGAATTTTTTGCATGGTATCCTGCTGACTGTCTCTTCAGCGAATTAAAAACATAGTGTACCTCTCGATATCGATATTTTTGCGCACGGTGAATTCAAATCTCAACAATGAATATGTAGTAAACAAATTCGACGCCTTTAATGTTTCTAAATTTTCAAAATAAACAAGTAGTATCTTTTCGTTGATTTTTTTTATATTTTTCCATATTTTTGGTAGGCTATGGCGTAACTTCTTTTTCAGGAAAACTGCAGTATTTGCAGACTCTCTTTTTTCGAATGGAATGTGATTCGCTATCTGAAGACATCTTAAGTAATAACTTCTGACTTGATTCGACTTATTTTTAAGACGTGCTTCAATAGTAACAGTACTTTTAACACCATTCGATTTCACATTGATATTTCCATTGTAATTGAAGATTCTATTATATATTATAATAGCGCGGAATTACATAAAATATTGTACGTAAAGATGTTACGAAAACAGCGATAATGTTGAACTCGCGTTATTTGCAAAACTCGCTGGCGCTCGTTTTTGCAAATATTACGCTTGTTGAACAATATTGCTCTTTTCATAACTAGTTACGTAAATAAATATTTTGTACAACTGTTACAAAAACTTGACCTATCTGTAGCTCTATAGATGCGTAAATGTTAACTTTTCTCACCGTAAAATGATCAGTCGATCATTCAACATAAAATAATTATATTTATTGAAATAATAATTGAGAGTGCAGTTTGAACAATTATTTCGAACATAAATTCCCGAATATGTTCAGTAACGTTAGATATTTCTTGAACTGATTCCACAATTTTATCAGATATTTCAATTTGTTTAGAAGAAGATGGTGAGGACACATCTTCGACATCAAATGTATAGATGAAAGAACCAGCCAGTATCTAAAAATAGTTCTTGTGGTCCGAGTAAAAAATGGAAATTATAAAAATTATCAGCTAGCTTATTATAAAGGATAAATTTATTCAATACTGAATGATTTCTGTCATGTACTTGACACTTTAAGTATATTTTGTGCTTTATTAACCGATTCCAGTATCATAAATATTACTCCTGAAAGTACACGGCATATAATTTCATCGAATCGTTCATGGTTGAGGAATCTTTTTTTAAATAATTAACAGCAGGATAATTCTTTGAGAAAAGTTGAATTCATTAGAGATGCTTTATATAACTTATCAATTGAAAAGGCCATTGAGGGATTGTCAAACTCCTTTTTGTCTCGAAGCTTGCACAACTCACGCGGAGATTGTCGTCATTTAGCTTGTTTACGGGATTTCATTCATTATGTTACGACAATCAACTTGTTTGAGATTTTAACAATGGACATATAGAATATAAAATTTGTTTTAAATATGCAATGCAAATGAAATTTTATACGTGAAGTCGGAAATTTTGAGAATAACTCACTCCAAAACACATGGAAGTGAATAAGTGAACTTTTTGTTTCACTTTGTTTATGTTAATGAAAAATGTTCTCCAACTTAATTCCTGAAAGTTTATTATGAGATGGAAACAAAATTGCTTGAAATTGTTTTATTTAAAATATCATTCAAAAGTGCAATAATCTCCTTCATAGTACTAGTCAACATAGAACTGATCACTTTTATAAATACGCCAAGAAGAAATGCAGGTAGGTCAGAAGAGGACCTGAAACCCCGTGTGGGAACAAGATAGTGGAAAGTTTGAAGGGTACCTAATAATAGTAACAGATAATGATTAAAGTCCTCCAAAGAGACGTCCGACGTGGGTCAGAAACTTTTGAATTTTTAGCAGTCGACGCTGAAGAAAAGGAAGTAGATATTATGTTCATAAGGGAAACAGGGCAACTCAATTTAGACGGACCTAACAGAAAGACAAAATTTAGTTACGAGAAACTGAAAAGATAGTAATTGACAACACCGGCAAAGGATTTGCATGGATCAAGAACGGCAACATTGCGTATATTAGTTGCTCTTTTCAACCCATTACCACCGGTGAATCAAACAGCATTACTATTTTACTTGCTGGATAGGGAGATAAATGGCAAAATACCCAAAGTAGCGTTATATTCGGAAGAGACAGTTAGGAATTCTAAAGGTTTTGAATGGAGATCCGAGGACGCTAAAATTCCTAGATATGACATCCAGACTCGGACTAGAGGTGTTAAACGACGGTACAACGAATTTTAGAAGAGGACGTTTTCGAAGAAGAACGCAAAGAGAAGCTAGACTGAAGTAGATAGATGTAAAAATTAACAGCGAGCAGCGAGGAGGCAACTCAGTCAGCCATCAAAAAGAGTAAAAAAACGTTTATAAAATCCTTGAGGAATAAGGTATAAAATTATACTTAAGAAATGAAGTATGTAAAATTATTACCATGAGATGTCGGAGGCGATGGTTGCAGCTATTTTTCCTGTACACGAAGAGATATTAATACGGAAAAAAGACGGCAGCATAACTATATTTACGAAGGAAGAATTAACAAAAATAGTGGGATCTATAAAAAATCATGGAACGACATGGCCTGAAATTCTTAAACTTGTGGTAGAAATAGCTGTCTCATCAATACTTCGCATTTATAAAACATGTCTGAAAATTGAAACTTTCCCAGAAAGGTGAAAAAGGCAGAAACTAGTTCTTATCGCTAAAGTAAAAGTGGATCCAAACAATGAATCAGGAAATTGGCATGTATGTATGCTAGACACAAAGTTCAAAGCTTCAACAAACAGTGAAAGCTAGTGGCGAAGTATCTGATAGGCAATTTGGTTTTCGAAGGGGCAAATCAACTGCCGATGTGGTTTCAGTAGGAAAAGAAACGTTTCAGATAGAACAAGGGAATAATCAACACTCGAAGGAGATTATTCTACTGGCAACCATCGACGTTAGGAATGCTTTCAATTACTTGAGCCACAAAAGGGACAATATCCTATTACGATAGTGTCAGACTAGAGATACCAAACGCATGCTACCTTGTAAGCTATGCCGGTGACATCACTGAAAGGGGCAAAGAAAAAATTCAAGATAAGCTAACTAGTGCCAAGCGAATTCTGTTCAGATGGTTCAATTACCATGGACTATCGCTAGCGGAGGAAAAGACCGATATGATCTTTTTGCCAAGGAGTAGAAGGCAAAGTTTGACGACAAGCCATGAAATTCGTAGGACTCTCCATCGAGACGAAAGAATTTTTGAAGAAGTTTTGGAGAACATA
This sequence comes from Diorhabda sublineata, assembly GCF_026230105.1. NCBI lineage: Eukaryota > Metazoa > Arthropoda > Insecta > Coleoptera > Chrysomelidae > Diorhabda > Diorhabda sublineata. The sequence continues at coordinate 10,083,784 of NC_079484.1, forward strand.
CTAGGAAAGGAACAGACAAAGCATCAACAATCACACAATCGCTAATGCGACTAACTAGAAATATCGGGGGTCCGACTGCTACCAAAAGGAGACTGTTCATGTTAGTCACAAATTTAATACTTCTGTGAGTCGAAAAGATATGAAGACTACGTAGATGCAGATCCACCGCAAAAGAATAGTCAGGGTTCAGCGCTGAGCAGTTTACACCGCTCAATATCGGATCCAGCAGTATTAGTCATTGCGGAAACCATCGCAGTAAATCTGCTAGCACTCGAACGCAGGATAATATACAAGAGAATACGTAATGAGGAAAACGCAATGAAATCATCAACAAAACCAAAATCGCAAACTAAGAGAGAGTCGTGACCATGGAAAAATGTAAGCAGAGGATCAACGAAGTTATGTGTCATAGGTTGGATAGAGAAAAATCACGTCGAGGTAAAATATGTCTCGACCCAGGTACTCTCTGAACACGCTTATTTTCGATCCCGCCTATTTAAACGACGAAAAGCCACAATTGTATTGCTTGCGGACAATACAGAACACACATTCTTCATATACAGTTACAACGTGAAATACTATAAAAAAGATCAGAAAATTCACTCCCGAGAATCGTTTGGATTATGATCATGAAAGAAGAGAATTCGGACGCCGCAGCTGAGTACGTGGAGACAATTCTACGGACGAAGAAACAGTTTGTTCACCCAATTACGTAAAGCAAAAGCTAAAGATATCGCAGAACAACGAATGAACAGAACAAATGCCAATTAAGCGAATAACCGTAATTCTGTGGAATGCTAACACGTTCAGGATGGGAGCCTCAAAGAGGTTTAGCTCAAAGAGGAAGGGTTCTAGTGATATAAGTGTAGTACAGCCCCACACACTGGTTGGTCTCGTACGGCCACTGATGGTGCGAGTATGCATTTCCTACCTCTTATGATAAAAACACTGCCCTCAACTAGTGATCTACTCAACCCAACGTTGATTTTATAATTTGAGGCATTTCTGGAAAATTTATTAAATAATTACTTTTATAAAAATACATTCACTATATTTTTTTATCACGCCTCGTATTTCTTTTCATAAAATAGTTCGATAATGTACTGAAAAATATCGTTTTATTGTTACAATTCCGGAAATTGAAACTCCATGCGATATCTTCTACAATATTTAACATCCAATCAAAACTATTTTAAGAAACATGAAGCGAGAGAAAGATTCTATATACACGAGCAAATGGTTTTGAATCACTTCGAAATAAATGTAGTTCTATAAGTATAAATAAAAAAGAATATTAAATTCTAACCGAACCGACCTTGAGAAATAAAACGAATCAGGTGGATCTAAATGGTAACGAACCTTCGTTAAGGTCAGTAACGTTTTTATAAACCACTTTTTTCTTTATAGGGTTGTTTACCTGAAAAATAGGCATTGCTCCACATAATGATCTTGAATGAGATAGAGATTTCGCTTATTTTTATAATTCTAGTATAATTCTCCGTGTAAATTTTCAAGATATTATTGTAGATATTATGTATACAGAAGTGGATAAGAGAGCTGAGAAAATTAATTGCACGGAATATGAATGAAATAAAAACAAGTGTTCTGTCCAGCAAAAGAACAAACAACAGAATTAATTAATAAAGAAGTGAGACAAGTCGACTACTATCTGCAACATTATTTAATCTGTCGCTCGAAAAGGAATTCAAGAAACAGCGGAGGTGAAAACATTGCCTGTACGAACAATATCAGAAATATAATGAAAAGTATGTTGAAGGAACTGACCTCAGGGGTCATAAATAAATGAAAATAAAACAATAATTATGAGGTATTGAAAAAAAATTGAGAGGGGAACAAGTATAATTAGGAAATATGAGTTTGCAGAAGTATCATCATCATCAAGTCTTTCAATCCTTTTTGTTGGAAGTGGATTACTCCTCGATTTCTAGTTTTTATTTTCTTTATAGTTTGTCGTTTTGTTTTGGTCGCTTTTGTTATTATTTTTCATACTTTTCTTTTCGGTTCCGGCATTTTGCTCTCCAGTTTTCTATATTGAGTACTTTTATGTCTTCCTTTATTTCGTTTCTCCAAGTTTTTCTCCTTGGCCACAATGGGATCCATTGCGTTATTATTTTGATCATTTCAATTAGTTTTCTTCTCATTATGTGCCGGCCTAGTTGATCCTTTGTGCTTTTATGTATCTCACTATATTCTCCTTCCCCAGTTTCTCTCTATTTCTTCGTTTTTCTTTGCTCTTCTTTCTTCTTCCTGTGCTATGTTTGGGCCTGTTATAGTTCTTATTATCTTTCTTTCGCTTCTTCTTCTTCTCTTTTATTGATTACTGTTGTTTCCATCGCATATGTGATTACTGGTCTTATTAGGATTTTCTACATTTCTATCTTCTTTTGTTTGGTTATGTTTTTGTTTTTTAGTAGATTTTTGTTTCTTTCATAGGCTTGATCTTATCTTATCTATTTTATCCTTTATCCTCTCTCTGGTTGTTTGTCCCAACGTTATTCCTAGATAGTTAAAGTTCGATACTATTTCAAAATTGTATTTGCTAGTTTTCAATTGGTTTGCTCTCCGTTCTGGTTTTCCTCCTATTTTCATATATTTTGTTTTTCTGCATTTATTTCCAGTCCGTAATTTCTTGCTTCTTCTTCTGATTTGTTAATCGATTTTATTAATTCCCACTGTCTATTTGCTACGATCGTTAAATCATCTGCGTATGCTACTATCCGTATTGCATCTGTTATAATGTTTTTATTTTGTAGTACTGCATATCTCACAATGCCTTCCAGAATTATATTGAATAGCGTTGGTGACATTGGGTCTCCCTGCTTAACGTCCTTATTTCTGTGCGTTTTATCTGATGTTGTACGTTGGAATCTCACTCTAATGTTACTCTTATTTAGTATTATTTCTATGTGTTTTCTCAATTTTTTTGGATATCCTTGTTTTTCTAATTCCTCTGTTATTTTCTCTCTTTTTATTGAGTCGAAAGCACTTCTGAAGTCAATAAAGACTATATGTATCTCTCTTTTATATTCCGCTGTCTTTTCTGTCATTTGATCTATAGTGTGGATTGCGTCTTCAGTTGATCTTCCTGGTCTAAAGTAGTTTTAATAATCCCCTAGTTCCCTCGCAGAAGTATAAAACTTTCAATATGTAGAAATAATGATTTACAGCAATGGGGAAAGATGATCAGAAATACATAGAACAAATAACAGCTAATAGAGCATATCAGTCAAACGGGAAGAACTGTATGGCACAGTGTATGGTGCAGTAACAATGCCAATGAATGAAAGAGAAGAGTAGGATTTGAGAATTGGTGGTACAAGGAAGTTTATAACAACAATATTGGACAAACTATGTTTAATGAAAGCTAATACAGACAACGAATAAAATAAGAAGAATGTAAAAAAATAGATAAAAGAATGGAAGCAGAACGAACAAAACGAAGGTAAACACAACAGCCTTGTTAACGCTACAGTGGGATCCAAGAGGTAAGGAACAGATAAAATTGGTTAAAAAAAGTATAGGAAGAACTGAGTTGAATGGGAAAGGGAATAAAGATAGCGGAGACTGTGATAAACATGTTTTTCTTATAATTTGGATCTTTCTTTGGAGTATGGAGTATGGAGAATACTAATAATTAACTTGTAAACTAATTAATGATTTATGGCAAACATCACTCAAACTACAAATAAATGTGATGAAAACTCTACACTAACAGTTTCAAAAGTAAAAAATCAGTGTATATACACTGTTGAGGTCCCTAAACTAATAAAATAATTGAAAATATTCCTCGATGGCGTTAGCCGAAAGGGGGATAAAAGTGTGAGAAATTGTGAATACCATAGACATCTTATACAGGACAGTTGTTTTAATCTTGGGTTTCCGTTTGCTCACAAGTTACCAGAACGAAATAATATGAGGAGTCTTGTGTAAATTCAACACAATATGGATGAGTCTTTCAGAACAGCGGGCGAGGTTTTGGATCCACCACAACAGAGCAGATATAAACCAGTAGTCAAAGCAATGATGGTGAATTAGTGCCAAACAAGACCAAAGTAGATGGAAATAATGGAGTATAGCGACCACGCCATGTGTAATTCTACCGAAGTATTCATATAATATATCACAGGTATACTATAATTCATGACATATTAGATCTTTCGACCGTTTCCTCGAATAATTACCTCAATAAAACAATATTTATTTGTCAACTGTCCTACATCTGGTCCAACGAATTCCCAAAGGTGTACGCAGTTAAATGGTAGGTTTTCTGTCATTAATTGTGTTCGAATATCAAGACTTATTACTTATTGTCAGGTGTTAATTGTAATTAGGTACTTTGAAATTCAGCTATGTTCGCCCAGGAAAAAATAACGATTCCTAGGATAACAATTTACTGGGATCGTAAAAAATATTAAAAAAGTAAATTCTATATACCTATTCAATAAACCAAATGAGCAAAACTTCAACTTAGAGGATTTTGAAGAAGTGGGATCCTCTAAAAATCGTCCTAGAAATATATGAGAGTAAGAAAGATCAAGCTAGTTGGCGAACTACGAAAGCGCGCGTTTTTAGACTTTTCAGACACGTACCGCATTTATACATAAGACATCTATCGAAAAACACTACCTTCCGTTTTGTCGTAGAGAGCCATTTCGAGCTTGTAAGAAAATGGGGAAAAAGGGAAAAATGGAAAAGGAAGTCCTAGACAGTGAATAATTTCGAGTAAACGAAAAAATTATTCTGACAGTTTCCGTATTGGTAATCAGACATAGATCTATTGTATCTATGTCTGATTCTGATCTATGTATAGTAATTTAATTTTTATATCAAGAATGATTCTTTAGATATTAGTTTTATTATAGCCAGAAGCGTCTTTTTTAGTTTTTTTTAGCAATTATTCATTCTAATAATTTTTTAGAAAAAAGTAAAAGGTCAAGTACAATCACTACCCATGACTTGAACGTATATGAGCAAATTTATTGCCCAATTTAAACTTTTCAATATATGCTAATTCTCTAATATCAATTACTAATAAACAGGTTACGTGCTTAGTAAGGTACGTTGAACTTAATAAAAGATTTTTGTTTTTTCACACAATTTCAAGGTAGCTTTTAATAATAATGAGAAAAAACAGTAGCGGTCAGATTTGATTTATGATCCGTTGGTGCTTTCAGATTGGTTTGATCTTTATTACCGTGAATTATAAAATATCGTAGAGAACCTATGTGAAATGTAATGAAGTGTAACGTAATTAGTGTAGCATTTATATAATCTTTTACCGCATAATTATTGTAATTTGAGTACCCAATTTTCAATATGGAGTTCGATATTATCATACCAGAAGCTTGGTAATATTTTTTAGGAATGACGGGGACACAGTCGCACGCCGATAATAAGTTAATGTAGTAGAAAATATAAAGAAATTGTAGATGGCTCCATCTATGTTGTTACCGATTGAACTATACAAGTGTTTCTGGGAACAGTTGGCTACACACTTTGGAAAATCCTTCTACCATGGTCTGGAACATCAAAATGTTGCAAAATTTTTCTGTATAGAAATGAATACCTAAAGTTTTCATCTGAGATACCCCAAAAAAGCAAGAAAAGATATAAAAATAAAACACAACAGGAGTTTACTTGGGATGTTTTAAATGGTGGAAGTCATTCATGACCATCAAAGATAAATACAATAAAACTTAACTACCATATATATATTTATATTATATTATTTGAATTTGTTAAGGATGAAGGAGAAAACGCAATTGTCACGATTTTCTATTGATCACGTATATCCTCGACTGCATCTTTTTGATTGAGCAGTCGAAAAAGATGATGTAAGTAGTGGTTTAATAATAAAATTGTAGGATTGGGAATCTTATTCGGGTATTTAACTGAATTAAGTTGAGATTTATTTTTAGGAACATTAATTCAAAATTTGAAAATCGTTTAACCTAGATTATGCAATCTTAATTATCACGGGTTTAATACTACGCATGGTTCCAACTAATTTTCTGATATTATTTTCTTCCTTTATAGTTCCTTCTTTTTATAGTTAGCCATTTTTGAATTTCAGATTTTTTAACCGCCATCTTCGCCATCTATAATTGCCTTGATTCCATTTTCATCGCCATTGATTCATACTGCTTAATACTTTTTCAGACGACGCCATTTGAAAGTTGTTCGTTCTGTATTCATTTACATACCGAAAGATACGTTTTGAGCGTTCAATGTAGTGAAAGTGACAGTTCCGTACTGCAAAACATTTTCGGGACGCTCTGGAGTAGACAAGTTTAACTTCCTTAAATGTGACTCTAGCCACATCAATATTGACAGTTGACAGATTCACTTCGATAATTTTGCATAACTTAAAATTTTTAATTTTCTGGAATTATTAGTTTTATCCGAAGTTTTGTCTAAATTAATGAATAACAATGAATGATGATGAAAAAGAAAATTAATAAATTAAAAATGACATTGCAAATATCATTAAGTACATTATATATATTTATAATAAATAAAATATTCATAAATTCTGAATTATTTATTTTCTTTCCTCAGTGTAATTGAAAGAGTTTGGATCTTATGCGTCGTCAAAAAAATGTTGTGTACGCCGCGGCTGAAATACTACTTTGTTAGACTCTTCTGTAGCTCACCTCTCTTCGTTCGTCTCGCAATTTTCAGATTGGTCCAACAAAGTACCACTTTCAGTCCTTGGCATACAAATAACTATTTCGAACCAATAACATTGGTAATAACTAACCTGTTTTGATTCAAGTAGCAATAAGACAATATCGACAAAACAATCTTCTGATTCTATTTGAAGAATGATGTTTAAGTAAACAGAAAAATTCTTTTGATTGGTCCTAAATAATAAATCTTCCAGTTGCACCTTATCTTTAAGAATCTGGTTTGCATATGTTCTCTTTTTCAAAACAAATATGTTTTTAGATTAGGTCCTTTTGGTATTTTGATAAAAGAAGACACTGTATATGATCCTACTAAAAGAAGTTTTCACTTCTTAAGAAAAATGCAACAGTTTGCGACAAGAAATGTTTTTATTGAGAAACTTATTGATGCATTGTGTTTCATTTTTAAATTATTTATACGGCCCGTTACCTGGGACTTATGAGTTAACTATATGATTCATTAAAAAAACGACTAGAAGCTATTACAACAAATGTCAAACATTAGCTTTTATTTGCTCTTCAATTATTGTCTTCATAAGTATATATATTCCGCTCTTCCAAAAGAGAAAAAATTAAAATACATTAGTGGCGAAATTTTGAAAACCACTAGGTACATGCAAATGAACCAAATTAACTTACTAACCGATTGATTTTTATTTTTTTTTTCAAACAATACTTCAAGAGCCTATTAACTAAAAAGAGACCAGAATTTAACGTAGATGAGAACACTATAATGAATACCATTTCATCTCCACTAAAAGTTAGTAAAAAAGAAATCAAGGACGTTTGTAAGTCCATGTAAAATCGAAAAACTCCCAGGACTAGATGATATCCCTGTCGAGCCGATTAAATCCGGAAGCGAGACACTATACGAACATATCAGAAAATTTTCCCAGGAATGTATAAGCGGCTCGAATATACCAAGGAAAAGGAAAATCTCCATAAAGTGTCAATCTACAAGAATGCCACAGAGAGCGATTATTGCGAGTGGTCAGTGCAATCAGCAGAAGGTTCGGCAAAATGGTGAAAACCAAAATCCAAAGAGAGTATAAGGCCCTTGAGACCTTATCTGCTGGTTTCAGAGCCAGCAGATCTACAGTAGATCACTTATATTGTGTTACACAAGTGATCGAAAAAAAGTTGCAATAGAACAAACAATCCATTTATTATATGTGGATCTATAGAAAGTATATATCAGTTTTAGTCAGTAAATTGTGGAAAACGCTAGAACAAACAAATATCATTGATGAGTTGATAAAAGTAGTCTAAAGAACATCCAAAAATAATAAAGAAAAATAGAGGATAGATTGATTAGATGAGAGGTCTAAAGCAAGGTATTACCTCTTGCCAACGCTATTCAATATCTACATGGAGTTGGGTCGCAGACGATCACACAGGATATGATGATTTAAGCTATATGACTTGAAAGATCATATGAGAGTACAAGAAATGGGGCTCGAAGTTAACGTAAAACAATTGAACGTATGTGCCACGGAGCAAAAGTGCAGAGCATCGACGAGGAGGAAGCAAATAAAACACAGCGAGGAATACAAGTAGCTAGCGATGAAAATAAAACAAAACAGAACATTCGATACAGCAATCAAATAAAGAAATATACAGGACAGAAAAGCTATATATTTGAATGAAAGATTATAGAACTAAACAAATCGAGAGAAAAATGTTTTATTGTCACAAAATGTTTACAATTTGTAGACAAAAGTTTGTAAAAATTAAAAAAAACAAAAATAACTGGATAAAGATACAAATAAAACAAAATTTCTATATACAGAAGAAAAACACAATGAAAAACAAAATGTTAGGTAATAATTAGTATATAAGTCCATAGCAAAATTAAATCAGTATGTAGCATGCCCTGAATTAAATATTATTATTATAATAGAGGTCGTTAAGAAAAAAGAAAGCACTTTCCAGCAAATATGCTCTCAAATTATTGCGGAATGCGGGAAAAAATGATATCGATTTGATTTCAATCGGCAAGTGATTCTGCATTGTTCTCTCATTGTGAAATATTGAGCCCTTAACTAATTCTAAGCTTGGAGTAGGTAGATAAAGGTCGTGTTCCGCGTTCCTAAGTGGATGTTTCTGAAATTGGAGAACCGTGCTAACCAATTAGGCGAACGAATAAGGAATGAAGAGTCAGAATTTTTAATCTTTTAAAGAGCTCCCTGCACTGAGCCCTGCTGTTTAGTCCGAGTAAATATCTAACAACTCCCTTTTGTAGTTTGATGATTCGCTCAAATTGAGTCGCACCATACGCACCCCAGTAGACTGTTAAGGAGATTGGATACTGATCTCATCGCAAAACAGGAAGAACAAGCCCTAAGAATTTTACAGATTCAACGAAGCCAATTTTGGTGTTATTTGATAAAAAACTTTGGTTTTAGAAACGATGGGAGAGAGAGAGAAGACTGAGCATTGGGGCACTCCACATTCTCTTGACTTGTAAGAAAATATCGTTGTATCAACCATTACAAGCTGACTTCTATTGGTAATCACAAAATCACAAAAAGTTGTTGCACTCCATTGATGGTTGTGTAGACTAGAGAGGATATTATATATATATATATATATATATATATATATATATATATATATATATATATATATTATATATTTTTTTTTAATTTAGATCACTCTATGAGGTCTTCTGGTCAGCGTCTTTTCAATCTTCTCTGATCCATTGGATCAGTTGTAAAGCTTGGATATTAGTGGATTTTGGTAATTTTCGTTGCGGTTTTTGTTTCTTAAAACTAATGTCTGAATAACCTCATTGATGGTTGGAATATCGAGGTCTGTGTGTAATATGTGATTGCATATAAACCATGGGGTATTAGCTATTATGCGAAGTATTTTAGATTGAAAAGTTTGTAGTATCTTGGTGTTAGATGGTTTACTGCAACCCTATAGCTTTATGCCATATGTCCATATTAGTTTTAGGATGATTTTGTACATAAGTATCTTATTTTCCATTGTTAACTGCGATCGTCTGCCGATTAGTCAGTAGCCTGTAATCGTAGTACTGCAACGAAAGCCTTAGAAAAATCACAATAAGTTGTTGCAGTGGACTGATGGTTGTTTAGGCTAGAGTAGACATTTTTTTTTAAATTCATATTTAAACAAAAATTACAAAAGCCTCTTTTTGACCAATCTTTCTAATGGGCGATAATTGGATGCTTGGCTCGAAAGCCAACAAACAAAGAATATATAATACGTTTCTTAGAAGTATTGTAATATAAGACAGCTAAATGTAACGACTCAAACATTCCACATAAAAAGATGCTAATGGGAACTAGATGGACTTCTGGACGACATCAGGAAAATCTGGGGAGGAGAGGTCAAGTAATAATAGAATAAGAAACACAATGGAAATCAAACATACATTATGGTCATAAGTATATAAAGAATGTTAAAGACTTCACAAGTAGTGTAAAATGTATACCTGACAAGACATAACTAAAAGAAATTCTAGCATCTTTTGTAGGAGATCAATTATAGCGGCGTTGTTCTGTAATCTAGATGCTTCACAATTACAGTGACTGAACAAATACATTTTTTTAAACTCTATTTTACCATTCAAGACATTAACATTCAACAATATATTCTCTTTGATAGTTCGAAAACTTTTAAGTTTATCCTTTAAATTTTTTTCAGTTATTTCCTGGGAAAATTTATGTTTTAAATTAAAAATCCGTCAAAAGAAAAGTGTATGAATATCTTTTCCGTTTGATAAAAAAAGTTATTCCGTTTTCTTAAAACAGAAGAAATATAAGAATCGAACAAGCTGGTGGAATATTAAAAATTACAAGTGCGTCTTGCTTTTAAGACTTTTAGGTCTGAGACTTAATTGAACAAAAGCAAGTTCTTTATAATAAATGCTTTTGAATTTCAAGATTTAGCGAGAGAATTCATACTAAGAGCAGTTTGTATTTTATGCTTGATTTACTCTTTCGGTATTTTGAGGCCGATTGAAATATTTCCATATCTTTTAAACAATTCTAATTTAGAAACTAAGTTTTGATAATTCTCAGATTACCCAATTAGCAGAACTTTCATTTTATTAGTGGTACTTGTTTTGAAGTTTTATAATTACGTAAAATAACTTTTTTGTCTATAACTGAAAAATCATCTATCTACAATGGGTCCTCAGATAGGTGGAAAAACTCTTGTAAGAGATAAAAAATTCTTACTTATAATCTCGTTAGATCTTGAATTGGTTCCAAAATTTTTTTCGAGTGCGAATTTTTTTAAAATACAAAATTGAAATAATTCACGGGGATCAATTCAACTCTGGGAGATTCGGTATAGTAAAAATAAATAAAAAATGGAATTTTTAACATATTAATAATAAATTAATATGGCTATGGAATGACCTTTTCTTTAGGTGTCTTCTTGCAGGTTTTAGAAGAGTTGTTTGAAGAAATAAAAGTTAAGATAGATAACATAATGAAGCATAGATATTCAGTCAAAATACCCAAGGACCCTTGCTTTATTCGCCGTTGACAAACAAAGAAGTAGAAATCGAATTGCAGAAACAGTTAGAATTTCCAGTTAATGTTACCATTAAATAACCTGTTAATATTAAAGTATCTGATTGCCTTGAACTGACAGGTACCGTTCGATTTCAATTTTTATATTTGGAGGTTTATCCCTGCTTCACAAAAACTAATTTCTAATATAAGAAATATCAAGTATGCATCGTAAATTTTTCAAAGAACTTATTTTTCTGTTGAAGTAACTCCCTTTTATGTGGCAAATATGCAGAATTTTTTTTGAGAGAATTTATTTAGAATCAATAAATATCAAATTTTGAAATCAGTTTTTCAATTTTAATAAAAAATTGAGTAAGTAAGTTCATTACTGCTGGCTCAATACTGATAAATATTATATATTATATATATATATATTAATTAATATCCGCCGCTGTAATATGGCGTTAAATTTATAGGAAAATATATCGATTGATGGTATAAATGGTCTATATAATAGTGCCGTTTTTTATGTAGAATCTCGGCTGCTTGCTACTGGAATAATGTAGTAGCACTTAGCCGCATACGACTAGGTGAATAAATGGTATACAAATAGAAGAACTTGAAGAAGAACTAACTATGAAGCATTATATGGAATGATTAGATTACGAAATAATACATAACGAAACCTTATATTTCAGTCATAAGTGATTTATCAAAAAAATAATAGATAAAAATAGTGCAAACACTCTTTTATGGTTTAACTGAATACTGAAAGTACTGCAAAAATGCTTTTATACTTAATCAAAGTGAAAAAAATTATAACATACACGAATAAAATGATTAATGAGGAATATAATTTCACTGCTCTGGGATGCTTTGTACGTCATGTTTTTTATTAAAAGTATCTCTGCATTTTATGAAAAAACCAGTAAAAAATTATAACGATTAATATTGAGCACTCTATGCTTTTAAAACCGTGACATTAATTTGCTCGCCAGTCATTCTATTCTCATAATCAAAAATTTTTTTTCACTTTTGATTTAACTGTGAAAGCGTGATTTTTTTTGTTTTTATGAAATAAATTCCGTTTAGGGTATAGAGGGTATACAAATATTGACATTTACAATATTTAATAACTTTATTGTAAACAATTTCGTCCATTTCTTCTTCACTTCGTTCTATGTCAGCTTTTATTTCTTCAAAACATTTTTATCACAGTGACCCATGTTTCTTTTGGTCTTATTTTGTTTCTTTGTTGTTGTCCTCCAGCTTGCCAAACTTTTTTTACATATCTTGAATCGACCGTCCTCTGCAAATGTTCCTACCAACTCAACTACCTCCTTACAATGAATTCGGTGACTGGTATTACTGGCAGTTCTCCTCTAATACTATCATTTCTAACTCCATCTTTTTTGTCACCTCTTCTACACTTAATAACTTAATTGTATGCAATTTTCGTTTGTTCCTCACTTCGTTTCATGTCAGCTTTTTCTTCTAAAAAAGTTTTCTTATTAAGGCGTCCCATGTTTCTTTTGCTCTTCCTCTGTTTTTTTTGTTGTTCTATGGCTTGCCAAACTTTTCTTACTTGGCTTGAATTGCAAATTCTTCGTAAATGTTTATACCAGGTCGACTGTCTCCTTACAATGAATTCGGTGACTGATATTACTTGCAGCTCTAATACTGTCATTTATAATTATATTCTTTCTTTTAATTTTCTCTACTCTTCTCAAATATTTAGTAATTATCTATTTTGTGAAGTCATTATGAAAATATCCTTCTTTATCATCAACGTAAATTTTATAACAATTCTTCTACGTTATATTTACTATACTATTTTGTACAACGTAAGCCGTTAAAATTTCCAATAATGCACTGATTCATTGCTACATTCATACCGTACCCTTCGTTTTTACCAACGTCAATCTGGAAGGTTTTTGAACTAATATTTATCCTATTCAACTAAACACGTTCTCGGCTTGTCTCATAACCTTTACCATCCATAATTGTTTTCTATTGATATCGACTTATTTACTATGGAAAATGAAATTATAGCAAAATTTTTTATTGTCCACTTTATATTTAATAAGGTATTATCAGTTATAATATCACATGAGCTTCGAAAATAATCGATTTTTTGTAATTGCTCGAACGTTATTTGAAGATAAGCTGAATCTAGGTATTGTCAAATTGCTTATAGCAGAGGAGCAATTGGAATTTTTAGTTATTTTTAACTTCTTTATTTCAATACCGGGCTTCGATGTTGGTTGGTACTTACTGGACCATTTTTGTACCAAATTCCCATCTTCTTCCAATCTGAAGCTAGGAACAATCGATTAGTTTTGATATTCAGTATTCCTTTGCTCAACATTTTCTGTAGTAGGCACCCTGGACACTTGTTCTTACATTCTTTGTTTGATATAAACCTTTTAGATGTAGCAGTTTTGGAGAATATGATGATGTATTCAATGCGGCTTGTAATTCACCATAAAGTTGACTTTGTTTGACAAAAAATTACTAGAAATTGAGTCGAACTTTTTTCCAAGCTACCCAGAGAGTTTTTATAATAATTACCCATAATCTTGCTGATCAATTGAGATGCAAAATTGGATTTTATTTGCTCCGGGAGCTGGAAGTGATTGGTGCTATCGTCATCTCAAAAACTATTTTCCCATAAAAGTGTTGAAAATACTTCATTTCCAAAGCTACGTAGGAAAAATCGTTTAATCGTTTCCACAACTCCTTATAATCGTTACTATTAGCTCGCTTCGTATTAAAAGCTCAGTCTTTAAGAATACCTGCCAAGTGTTGGTTTGAAATCTCCTCAAGAAAATCATATTTTTGATCTTCACAGACTGCTGAAAATGCTTCAGAAACACTTATGTGCGTTTTCAACATGTTCTTAGGGGTTAAATATCCAATTTCTTCGCTTATTTATAAACTTGAATCTATTCCAAAGCGATTCATTGCTATTTTCAACTATTTTTTGATTTTTTGAGAAACTTCAAAAGATGGTCACTTTCATAACAAACATTATTGGATCCATTAAAAAATCTATTTAATCATTAAACCACGTTACCGAGCGTTTAATCGTTGATTTGTATGAAGTAACTATGATCAAATCGGAATTTGTACTGGTTATAAAAATTAATTCAATATCTGTCAGGATTATAGCCAGATTTTTCTTGTTATTATCGTATTATATATTTAATTTAAAACAAATGGAGGATGTGAAATGAAATTATTAATTTTCAAATTCCTTAATAATTTCCTGAAACTTCGGTTCATTACCTAAACGTTTTCGGAATTCACCAAAAACATAATTGAAAAGGAAAATAAATTGTTTCTCTCCGTGACACAGAAGTATAGGGTCTTAAGATCCGCCTCTGAACTGAATTACAATAAATATATATATACAATGTTCCATTCCAGGTAAAATTCCGTGAAGGTATAAAGAAGGTATTTCAAGGGCACACACTACACACAAAAACAACTTCTGATGCTTTCATTCAAAAGGGCAGAAAAATGGACCTAAAATAGTTTGTGGAAATTATTGAACGTGACACATAAATAGATAATTAACCAATCCTATCCTGTTAAGAGGCATTGAAGCGTTTGTTTGACGAGTACACAAGAAAAAAGTTTAAGTGTTGAATAAATAATATAAAACAAGTAGTTGTGCTTAAGTTTGCGAGGTGCAGCTACTTTTTAAATAAAACATTTATTTAAATTAAACATTTATCACTATCACTTATGTAATGACGAAGGCATGTAAGACTTGATAGTATACATATATCAAAAAAAGCATTTGACTGGAGATAGAGGTTACATTGAATGGACATGAACTGGTTCCATGATAAATATTATTGAAACTACAGTGCGAGCTAAGGAATAAAGAGAGGAGAATAATCATTTGAAATCATAGTGATAAAATATCGGCAAAAATTATAAAAGGTACTAGCTTTTACTCGCGGCCTCGCTCGCATTAAAACCATTATAGTATCAGATATACTATACAATAGAGATAAATAATTTGATAGCTACATTTTATTGCTTGGCTGGGATGACCAATTGTCAAAAATTACAACATACCATGAAGTTTCAAAAACTTAAAACTTTATTAAAATATAACAACGAACGTTAAAACATATATCTCTTAACAAAAATAAATAACATTGAATTTTAACAATTTCATATAAATGCAGAGTATTAATCTAAGATATTTTTGTAAACTATGTTATAGGTTTTTTAGACGACACCATTTGAAAGTTGTTCGTTCTGTATTCATTTACATACCGAAAGGTGCGTTTTGAGTGTTCCATATAGTGAAAGTGACAGTTCCGTACTGCAAAACACTTTCGGGACGCTCTGGAGTATACAACTTTAACTTCCTTAAATGTGACTCTAGCCACTTCAATGTTGACAGTTGACAGATTCACTTCGATGATTTTGCATAACTTAAAATTTTTAATTTTCTGAAATTATTTGTTTTATTCGAAGTTTGGTCTAAACTAATGGATAACAATGAATGATGATGACAAAGAAAACATCAGTGATGAAGAGTTACTCGAATCCACGCTACCTGATCTCACCGAAGAAAGCAATGCGGCCGGTGTTAATTTGTTGTTGTGAAGTGGTTTCACCAGAAAAAGGTGAAAACCCCAACGAAAAATGATACCTAACCTCAAAAATTTAAATAGTTTTATTCGCGAAAATTACGAAGAGGGCGACAACTGTTAATTTTCTTCCAAGCTTCAATAGAGGTGAACAACAAAACCAGAATACCAACAAATTGTATTGTTCTATAAACAATACAAAGTATTATTTGAAATTTTAGTCTGAATAGTAAAATAATATACCTGTTTAAAGTGCTTTTCTGATAGAAAACCAACCATACATCCATAAGATGCATTTCGAAATCAATAAAAACGTGGTAAAAGTTATAGTGTCACAAATATTCTATTCTAATTGCCTAAAAACTCTTGTGCCCCTTTTGGGTAGTTTTATGTCTATACGCAAGTTTCTTCCTCCCGTTCTTACATGAACAAATACATTTCCAGTATTTAACTACATCATTCAGATTAATTGTTATCTCATGACGCTGGGAAGTTAGACCTGACTTCTCTAGACCATGATATATAAGAATCTATTGATATCCAGTTAGCCTAGACCAGTTCCATGCATAAACAATATTGCGTTACCATAGCAACGAACAATAACTTATTAGAAGTGTCAGTGTAAATTTTGACGTCAAAAAAGTAAACCAGAGTTACGCAATAAATTAAAAGAAAAAATATGTCCACCGGAATTGTGAAAATCGAAAAATTGGAGTATCGAGCAATCATCAAGTACCTGTATTTAAAAGGGTTAAGAGGTAAGCAGATTTACGAAGATATGCTTATTACTACCCTTTGTGATCAATGTTCTTCGTATGCGACCGTGAAAAATTGGACTGCAAGCTTCAAAAGAGGTAAATTTTCCATTGCAGATGATGAGCGATCGGAAATTAGTCCCCGAAAATATCGATGCATTACATGACTTTATCAGACCGTCGAATTGGGCTTAAAAGGATATCTGAAGCACTGAATATTTCATACGAACGCGTTCATGTTCACGACAATTTGGACATGAGAAAAATTGCTGCAAAACGGATCCCCAAATGTTTGAATGTTGACCAAAAGCGTGCAAGAGTAGAAGCATCGCGTTCGATCTGTGCTCGATTTGAAAATGACTTCTTAAACCGAATTGTTACTATAGATGAGACTTGGGTACATTTCTACAATCCAGAAACAAAGCAACAATCGATGGAAGGCGACTCTCTGGTTCTCCAAGACCTAAGTAGTTTCGTATCCAAAAATCTGCTGAAAAAATTCTTGTTTGATTTTTTCGGATTGCCATGGAGTAATCATGATTGATTTTTTGGATAAGGGTAGAACAATAACTGGAGATTACTATTCGACATTACTGACCACTCTACGGGAAAAAATTAAAGAAAAAAGACGCGGAAAATTACTAGAACACCCCCCATATTCACCAGATTTGGTTCTGTGTACAAAATTTCATGATGACCGGTTAAGTAGTTTTCGCGTGAAAGCGTAACAAACGTACATTCACATTTATAATATTAGTAAGGATTTAGTCCAGGGTAGAAGCCTTTAAAAATGATAAAAAGTTAAAAAAATGATAGTAGGATGAATCTTTTGAAAAAAGAGAAGAATATAGTGAAACTGGAAGGAAAAATGATTTACCGGTGATCTGAGGTTTGGAAGGAGAAGGGTTGGTGAGTTCTTAAGGGTTATTTCGGTGTCTGGCAAAACTACAAGTCCTAAAGGAAAAAAAATATAGACCAAAGTTGGAGGTAATAAGAAGATCTACAAATTTTGTATATACACTTTTTCACATAACCTCAAAATTTATTTGAAAAATTGAATCAACCAAGATTTAGGTTTTTATTTTTATCCTTTACAAAAAAAAATTTCCACGAAATTTGTTGAAACATTAGCTTTTACATACACCAAAATTCTATTTATTTTTTCACCTTATTTTGACTAAAAATTGACTGAAAATCCACCCTAATTTTCAATCTAAAATTCTCCTGTCAAAATATAAGCTTGTTGGAAAAAGTTTATTAGTTTTTTGTTCGTTCAAATCTCTATTTTCTGATGGCGTGAAAAAATATCACCAAGGTAAATTTTCTCAGAAAAGGCTAAAAAACAATCACATCGGAAATTTTTTTAATCTTCATTTACAATTTTTAGAAATTTTGGACTCTATTTATGCTTATCAGCAACACGGAATCTCACATTTTTCGTGTAAAATTTTAATAAATAACTAAAAATTGTACGAATGAAAATTTTCGGATGCGATTTTTTTTTTTTCGTTTTATCTGCCTCTTTTGAGAAAAATTACTATAGTGATGGTAATATTGTATTACAACATCGGAAAGAAGAGATATCAAAGAACGAAAAACTAACGGACTGGTTGAAAAAAGCTGATATTTTCCGGGGAGTATTTTTGATTGAAAATTAGGGTACTTTTTCAATATTAAGCCTAAATAAAGGTGAAAAATAAATATTTAAAATTAAAGAACTACAGTGTATTTGGGACATAAGAAGGTAAGTTTTCACAAAATTTCGAGTGAAAAAATGAAAAATAAAAACTTTTTTTTTTAATTTTTGACATAAATTTTGTGGTTATTTGAAGAGCTCTAGATCTTTTTATTACCTACAACTTTGCTCACTAATTTTTTTCTATAGTATTTCTAGTTTTATCGGAAATCGGTATAAGCCGATTTTAACCCATAAACACTCACCCCCTTCCCCTTCCCGACCAAAGTTCGCCCGTAAATTATTTTTTCTTCCATTTTTATCATATTCTTCTCATGTTCCCATGGGATTCATCCAACTATTATTTTTTTTTTGGTTTCAAAACTTATCGATATAATTTTGTTTAAAGTTAGTTTAGTCTGGAAATTTTGCTCTAGTTGACTAATTAACAATATGTATCCCTTACATTACGCCCACAAAGAGCGATTGTCGTCGTAGTTCGACGCTAATCCACATTTGTCAATTTTCAATTGTGCTCTCCACTTGGAAGAAAATTGTTTGTAAAGATTAGAGTATGTTTGTGTTTATAATACAACTTGTGCAGGAATTGAAACTATACTATTATCTTTCGGTTCCATATATTAAGTGAATTTTATTCCGAAATTGTGTTCAGTAATGTAACTACACTTTTGGTTAAATGTTTCTGTAAATAAACAGAATTTACGATTTTGGAGCGAAGAGAACCCACGAGATATTGCTCAGACATCATTACACCCATAAAAACGAACCGTTTGTTATTTTGTGAGATGGTTGCAAAATATTTGAAAATGCTTGCTGACGATCAAAAAGTTATAATGAATAGATATGAAGTTATGATTATAACTTTTTATGTCTCAGTTAGAAGACAGAGATGTGGTTTCAATTGGATAGCACCGCATACCCCACGGTGCTCGAAATGAATCAGTTAATTGGTTAGATCATTTACTGAGAAATTGTAAGTCATATGTTTATTAAAATGAACCTGAAAATTCTTGAGCACTGGGAATCACTAGACGCATAAATGCCGCAACAACCTGCAGGTTGTGTGATTATTGGAT
Organism: Diorhabda sublineata; assembly: GCF_026230105.1. NCBI lineage: Eukaryota > Metazoa > Arthropoda > Insecta > Coleoptera > Chrysomelidae > Diorhabda > Diorhabda sublineata. The sequence continues at coordinate 10,103,121 of NC_079484.1, forward strand.
CTCTAGATTACTTCTTGTACACGTCAGGTTATTGGGGTCAAAACTTGAAATAATATCTAAGCGTTTCAATTGGAAAAAAATCGTTGATGTTAAAAGAGAAAATGAGTTTAATTTCATTGACTCTAAAAAGCACCCACTACGGGAAAAAGCACTTAACTTCACAATGCTGTTTCAAGTAAGTAATTCTCACCTTTTATCACCAATTGTTATTGTTTCATCCATTTAATTTTAACGTTGAAAGGACGTACCTGAAACAAAAAATAATATTCTCTAAATTATGTTTTAATATATTATTGTTATGTTTCACATTTTTATATAATTTTTACTCCAGCTGAATCGACCATCACTCCACTGAGTAACAACTTTTTATAATTTTTCTAAGACGTTTTGATTTGATTAATCATAATATCTTAATTAATAAGTTGCAGAGGTATACCTCTAGCATTTTTAAATTATAGATTACCAACAGAAGTCAGTTTGTGAGGTTTAATATAACGATGTTTTCTTGGAAGCCAATAGAATGTGGAGTGCCTCAGGGCTCAGTACTAGGCCATATTTTCTCTTGGATACTACTAATCTCAAGGCACTTCATAGAACCATATCTAATCACCCTTAAATCATGGTATGAATCTAATCCCCTGTGTCCCAACGTTTCTAAAACTTAAGTTTTATCATATAAACAAGCCTTTTGTATCAAATGACAATATTATTGACGTCGTTGGATCTGCAAATTTGAAATGGGAGCTACATATAACCACTTTATCTAAAAAATAAGGACTACCTGTTTTGCGCTAAAATCAGTTTCCAATGAACTAAACTTATCCACCTCACAACATTTTATTATGCCCTTATTGAGTCGCATCTCCGAAATGACCTTCCCTTCTAGGGTTCGTGTGGTGTGACTCAATTTGAGCGAATCTTCAAACTACAAGAAAGAGCTATTAGATATTTATTCGGACTAAACAGCAGGGCTTAACATATTGACTCTTCCATATTCATCTTTGAATCCGTTTGCCTAATTCGTAAGCACGTTTCGCCAATTTTAGAAAGATGATTCCACAGCTATCCGCTTAGTAAAGCGAAGCACAACCTTTATCTACTCGTTCAGAATTAGTTGGTGGCTCTATATTCTCCAAAGAAAAAAATGCACAGTCATTTGCCAATTGATATTAAATCTATTACACCTTTTCCCGCATTTCTCAATAATGTGAAGGCATATTTACTGGAAAGAGACTTCTGATAAATGAACGACTTTCATTATTTTACTAATATTTAATTAGGACCATGCTATGCACTGATTCAATGTTGTTATTGCTTTTTAAACAAAATATTAACTATTTTTAGATTTTTTTTTCTGTAGGAGGGGAAATCCTCATGGACACCCGACAGTCATCCTCCGTCCTCTTGGTTTCATAATGTCGGGTAGTGTCAGACTCTTACTGACTAAAACCCCCCCTGTGCTCTCGCTCTTTGCAATGGTATCCACTCTCGCATTGCTTCATTGCAAAGGCTGTCTTTCACTGTGGTCTAATTTCTACTTTCTCTTTCTTTGGTCTCTATTATAGCACGTATCGCTTCATAGGTGTACTTCCAGGACTCTTCTGACTCTAACAAACATTCAATCATGGTGCCGATGTTGAAAATTCTTCCACATTTCTGGGTAACTATTTTTAGATTGACGTATAGTAAGTTTCATTATCTAATTAATTTAATTATGACACTATATATTTTAGTTATTCATTGTCGTATTCTTGTGTACACTTTTTATTTATGTCTCTATTTCGTTATGTGTGTGTTTGTTTCTTAGTTCTTTATAAGCTTTTGTCTTCAAATTGTGAATATTCTGACAATAAAGTATTTCTCTCTCTCTCTCTCTCTCTCCTCTATCTGTATTTGGCTGTTGCTTTCGCTGGCACATCCCCATAGTGGAATCCCGTGGGTCCTGGTTCAGGATTTGTTTCTACACACTGTCACAACTGAAGGTAAACTCGCTCTCTGAAGACCATAACTTGATTGTGTCGAAATACGCATTAGACAGTGTAGTTGTGAGTGCTGGTGTGGTAGTAGCAGTAAACAAGTTGAATATCACCAACGGTTCCAGAAATTCCAATAACAATTATGTATTTTTTTTTGCTGTCTTTAATTTAGTATAAATTCGAAGAATCTCACTAAATTTGGCGATCATGTACAAAAATATAAAAATTAACGACCTAACCAAGAAATTTTTATAATTACAGAAGCACGTAAATAAAATTTTATTGAGTTTTGACTTTGCCTAAGAAATATTTTCCCTTTTCCAAGACGCTTTCAACTCTTGTATGGCCCTAGGGGTAGAAACAACGTATTTTTTTAGAACATCCGAAAGATTATTTCAGCATCAAACTACCTACGATACTGACATTGGCATTAACCTTCTCCCTTCCACTTTAACCACCTCTTATTCTCAAATAGGACATGAGTGTAGATCATAAAGAAGGTATTCACACTCTGTTGAAAATTCTCAACTAATTTGAAGTATAAAACTTCTTAAAAATGAAACGAAACGCCTATGGTTTGCTAATATGTCTTCTTTTCCATCACATTAGAAGTAAATTAAAACAAATTTTTTAAAAACAATGCGACAAATAATTGTTATTTGCCGAAAATTAATTAAATTAGAAGTTATGATACCGAAAAACATTTTCAAATTATATTGTTTTAATGGGAACTGTGAAATTACGTCGAACATTTCAAAACTTTCCAGGATTGTATCCATGCCATATTTTTAATTTTTCAAACGGAGCCGTCTGGTTTTATGAATTTCATTCTTTATATAATTTACCAATAACGCATTGACTCGGAAGAATAAAGCGGCTATTTCCAAATCATTGCCTAGGAAATCGTTAATGAATATTGCCTTGTAGCTCTACTGTGTTGGATGAGTGAGGTGATCATATTTTATTTTCCGTTTTAATAATATCTGTGGAGTCAGGATTAATTATGTCCAAAGTAAACGACAAAAAAAATTATCCCGGAATACGATATCTATAAACTCCTTTTCAAATATTTGATTTAAGGGGATTTTGGGTATGTGTTCACCGAAATACTCTAGGACTTTCGTCAACTGGGTATAAATTTTTGGTATTATTTACAAGAAAAAAACATATTGTATATAAATTTTACATTATCTATTTTCACAGTCGCACTTCACTAAACCATAATCATTTATCTGAATCATCTTTTCATTTAACGACATTTATAGTTTGCAAACAACTAGGTTTTTCAGCCAATTTTTAAATATAGCTATGTCACTTCATTCTCAATACTATTTATATTTTTTTTAGTTTTTTTTGCAAAATGTTTGCATTAGGATTAGTATGAGACGAGTGATTAAGTTGCTTGTCTCCAAACAAATTCGCTGCAGTTCTTACACAGGTTTCGTTTAAAAAAAATATTGAAATAATCGCAACTCGTTCTGTAATAGAATTAACCACTTCTAAGAAGTATTCCTAGTTAATGGTTAGGTTAGTGGCGCTCACAAACCGTTGCGCACAAAGGTACCCAGAGAGATATGTCAAGCCCCACTCAAAATTATGAAAGGCCGACGCCTTTTAAAAAGTTAACCAGGCATCTTAGCTAAAATCTTCTGTCACTAGGCGGGCTCAAGTGTTTGAATCACACTGTTTAACCAGTCACCAGTTAAATTACCAAGAGAGACAGAACGCTCATCTATGTGTCTAATCTTAACTCATGCTAGGTGTTTCCATCCAAATCCGCAGATTTTTTTACAAGCCGGATATTTAGAGATGCTAAAGCTACGCCAGTAATGAGATCTGGACCTCATTGGTGATTTTACTGATCCCAATCTGGCACGTGGATTATCTTCGTCGTTCTTTTTGTTGCCTGAGTAGCTCGACACCAAAACAAGATGGTACTGGCAACAATCACTCACCAGTTCTTGCAGGGTATTTTTGTTTAAGCCTAGAGCACAGAGAAAAGATAATAGCATGATTCCCAAGCGAGAAACATTCGCTTATTTTGAAAAATACTTATCAGAAGCTTGCTCTGGCTAAGCTATTTATTCTGAAGCCATCTGGGTACCAAGAAGCCCCAGTATTTAGTATTGTTTAGTAACGGTCGCAGGAGCCATTAGGTCTCAACAAAAATATTCATCTGTAGACTGCGTTCAAATTTTCATGTAACGGCAGCATGCAAATTAATTCAAAATATACGAAAAAATATATCATACACAATTAAATGCTTTTCTGATCATGTATCACGAATAATATACTCCCTATTAGAATATAAGGGGTTGGCAAAACGGAAGGAAAGTGGATGACAAAATACTGATTCGGCATTTCCTAAACATCTTATTAATACTGCCTAGTATAGAAGCGGGTTGGTTTTATAAATTGTTTTTTAAATAACTAACAAGATAAAATCCGAGGATACTGAATCAGAAAATTTAGCAGACTATTCAATAAAAACTTTCCTTCCAGTCCATTGCCTTTTAGCTCTATTGTGCTTGGAAGAAAAAATCATTTTTATTATCATTTGTGAGATCAGGACTGTGTTCTGAACTTTGGACACAATTATACAAAAAAACCATACCAATGAATTTCTTCTACAATATGTCTGTATTCCGTGGCCCATTGGATATATTTTAGATTTTGAACTAGTAAAAGAACTCAAAATCCGAGACTATTTTTCTTACTATCAATTTAACTCTATACACCTATACCCAGAAAATAATGAAAATCACGAGTTATACTGTTTATTGAATAAAGTTAAGCTATGATATACATGGCTATTGAGAGATTGATTGTCTATTAAAAAGATAAGAACTAAAATTTTATTGATGATTGTACCTGTGAAAAGATACGTCACTGTTTCTGTGCGTATATATTGAATATTGGTGATTTACTTGTTAGCCTTGTGGCTGGTACATTAATGTAGATATTGTTCGAAATTGCGGCGGAATCAATCTCATACTTTAATTGATTTATTAAAAATTTATTCCACAACATGACGTATGAAAAGAATCTTTGCTTATACCTACATTGAGTTTAATGGTATAGTGAAATACATGAAATGAACTTATTCATTTAATACTTCCTAGAAAATGGCGAGCAAAAAATGTTTGCTGGTTATTACCAAGACAGTGCTCTGTTGTTAACTTCATAGTTTAGTTGAAACATGTTGAAACACTATACAAATGGTACAACTTTGTAATGAAGCAAAAAATGAAAAACCATAAAAAATTATTCGTTTCAATACAAAGAATTTTCTTTATCAAATAACACCATCATTGACGTCGTTGAATTTGTAAAATTCTAGAGCTCGTTATTGACAGTTTCTTGAAATGAGAGTTACATATTGCCGCCTTATGTAAAAAATTAAGTTCCTCCTGTTTCCCGCTGAGGTCAGTCTCCAAAGAACTGAACTTATCCACATCCTTAACAGTTTATTATGTCATTACTACATCGCATCTCTGATATGTCCTTCCCTTCTGGGGTACGTGAGCGACTCAATTTGAGTGAACCTTTAAACTACAAAAGAGAGTTGTTAGATATTTATTCGGATTAAATAGCAGGTCTCACTGCAGGGACTTCCTTAAAAGATTAAAAATTCTGACCCTTCCTTATTTATCTTTGAATCCGTTTGCCTAATTAGTAAACACGTTTCTCAAACTTCAGAAAGATCGTTGCACGGCTATCCATTAAGGAATGCGGAGGACGACCTTCACCTACCTACTCCACGTTCAAAATTAGTTAAGGGCTCAATAGTTTACAGTGTAAAAAAATGCACAATCACTTGCCAATAGAAATCAAATCGATATCATCTTTTCCCTCATTCCTCAATAATTTGAGGGTATATTAACTGAAAAGTGCATTCTACTCTGTAAATGACTTCTATTCTAATAATAATCAATTCCGGGCATGCTGCATACTGATTTAATTTTGTTATGGACTTATATACTAATTATTATCTATAACTATTACCTGAATTTTTGTTATTCAATGTGGTTTTCTTATGTATATTAAAATTTTGATTTATTGTATCTTTATTTAGTTCTTTTTATGTTTATTAATATATTTTACAAGCTTTGGTCTACAATTTGTAACAATTTTTTGACATAAAGCGCGACTTTCATCGGCGGTTGACAGCACTTTCGCTACATTGATCATGTTGTTCATTACTCTCCTTTTTTCTGTGTCATCTGTCAAAATTTCATATAAATCTGGAAGGTAGATTAAAATACCTAAGATAACTAATAAAGTCAATATTTCAACTAAACGGGTTTGGAAATTTTTGTATGAAAGTGCTTACTCGCATTAAAAATTCGAAAGATTGTTTATATATCTTCAACCGCAATTTAAATTATTGTTTCCGTCAATATGTCACAGAAACTTGGTTACACCATTAAACCCCAAAAGCAAAAATATAGTCAAAATAATGGACTTCAAACGAAAAACGTGGTTCCAAGAAAGCAAAAGCCGTTTTTTAATCGGTAATAGCCAAAGTGTTTTGGTATTACAAAGTTATAATCTTTATTGATTATTTGGTAAATGAAATTTCGATAGTTGTAAATAATTATGTTGATTTGCTGATACTTTTTGATGCCGAAGAACAAACGACTGAATTGGTTGAAGAAAACAGTTTTATTTTATTTTATTGCACTATTCACCTTCTTATGATTACTTTATGTTTTCAAACTCATAAAAATGACAAGAAGCGATTTCAAATAAATAAAGAGGTGTTACATAACAAAACTAAAAATTCCCTGATCTAAGTGTGTATTAGCTGTCCTTGGGATACATCATTTTCTTTATCTTCATACTAAATTTAAACATCATATTACTTTAGGATGTCCATAGTAATAATCGTTAATTTGTATTTTTCTTAATTTTTTCAGTTATTTCAATCTAAAAAAATGTCGAAAGAAAAGTCTGCCTTTGATTTTACTTTTTAGAAACAAATGATTTTGAAGATATTTGGTAGATACAGATTTATCAAAAACTGAGTAAAAGTAAAACGCATTTAGAAGAAAAAGAAATTTAGTGGGTATTGACTTATTGTGTGGGCATCACATCATTATACAAAAAATTATCCAATCCTTTTATAGTGTCATCATATATTCTCGATAGATACAAGTTGTAACAGCAAGTACCTGCCAGGAGAGCCTCTTCCTCTCACCTAAAGATATTCTGCGTCAATAAAAGTGAAGGTTATTGACAAAACAAAACGTATTAAGTGCGTATTGGGAGAACAAAAAGCTGACACAATAAACACAACTATAATTCAACTATAACTTCTTGCTAATTATCCTACTGGCCAAAAAAATATATGTATGAATGAATTTAATTGAACTTATCAGCAAGCAGAGTAATCGTATATTGTGGTATTATTATAGTTTTTTTTCTGTCTTAGATACAACTGCCGTTGATGTCTTGTGGGTTACCGATTCACCAACATCCCAAGTAGTACAATTAGTTTTATTAACAAAAAATAGTCGTTTATATAACAATTTTTGGCAGCTAAATAGTGCACAAAATTGTTAGGAATATCTACGTTTATACATTATTCAATCAGCTCTTGTTCATCTCTTGAATTACCGTAGGAAGTGCTACTTATTCTAAAGTTGTATTAAGTATAGTATTTTATTCTCTGAATGAATTTAGAGTGGGCGCTAGATGGAGTTGAGTATGCAAAATGTGAGGACCGTATTCGGTGTATGGTTTTGAACTCAGAAAAGCATGCATATTATGATTATGAATGTTGCCAGGAGTCCCCACCCCCTTAGATATCTAGAAAATGGACTGAATACAAGCTTGGTATGATTATAACGATTGTTTTAGTGGCAATACCCAATTGATTTTTATGATTAAAGTAGAAAAAAAAGGAAAATTAAAAATAAAAGCAATAGTTATTGAGAAAAAAATCATTTTATTCAAAAAAGAAAATATAATCAAAGAGAAAAATAAAATTATCAATCTCTTTATTGTGACATTCGTTATTTACGCATTTGTATAGAGAAATACAATCAATTTGTAATATCACGGTTGAATCAATAATTTGGGCAGTGAATGCTTGGTTTTTTGTTGTAGATACGAATCACCATCCTTCCTTTCATAGCCTAAGAAAGTGTAATCAATAGGTTGTAGTTGAGTTTGGTCAGCATTCACCCATACATATGTTTGTGCTGAATCTCTCAATAGTACATGTAGAGAACTGATGTGCAAATAACTTGATATATTAAAGCCAAAGCTGATATTTTGGGAAATTACCTTGTTCATCAGCCATTAATTTTTGTTGAAAAAGGATAGATGCAAATGTTTTCAAATTGTTTTAGTTGTTCGACACATAGGTATGGATGTACCAAATGCTTCAGAGCTTCTTGTACAAAAACCAACGATGTAGCTTTTGAAGCATTTTTTTTCGAGCCAAATCTGCTAGTCAAATCGCAACCACTCAGAGCGTGTAATGTTGGCAAAATACCACAAATATTTTCTCCAAGGGATTGAGCAGCCAAATGACATCCTGAAAAATAAACCTAAAACAGCCTAGACGTGAAAGTTGATCCAGAAGTAAATTCCGAGAATGAAAACATCTCTATGAGCGTTAATGATTATGATATGGCCAAGTTTGATTCTCACTGTGTGAAATATGTGACAAAACATTGGAATTCAACTCAGGTAGTTTAAAAAATTGAAAATCTCGTAATTTGAAACATTTTGTTGGATGATCAATTCCTCTACACTTATATTACTCGCAATCTGCACTTATTTATACATATTTAGGGGCAACACTACATAGAAATCGAACAAGCTGTAACTTATTTTCAGATACATAAGAAGAAGTTATTGGTGTGATCATTTCAATTATCAAATTTCTCATCGTTTGACTTTAATTTCGTGAAGTTGATTTCAAGTATTTGATTGAAATATAATCACATCTGCCAAATATAGTTTTATATTTGGTAAAGATTATGAGAGTTCTATCAAAAAATGATTCAGCAAAATCACCAAATGTGTTGAAATTTTTTAATTGACCCGATGAACCAGTACCATACCATTAACAATGTAAATTTTTAAAATAAGTAATAAACCATTTTGTCAAAACTGTTATCTAATTGTTTAGCTACTTGAACATTGTAGTTTGTTGAATTTGTTTGTTCATCCAGTGGTATATCTATTGCCCATAAACTTATTTACATACTTACCAATAAGCTAGGATTTCATATTGCGATTTTCTACAATTGCGTTTTCTATTTCAGTAAGTTCAGTTAGTCACTTGGCCAAAAATGACACTTTAAAAGAGCGAGATATTAATTGATGTTTCAGTTCATCAGTCAGCTTTTCAAATTCCTTGATGAGTATGTCGTGTAGTATTTTACCTGAAGGTCTGCCGGCTGTATGTTCAGCATTTCTTAGTAGTCGCAAATAATCACGATAACAACTTCCTCACTTTCATTGCAAATAAATCAGCTCATTGTTCGCAAGTGCCATTTTTTGGAGAAAACATCATATTGTTTTTTTTTCGGATATTACTTAAAATTTGTTCCGCTGCTGAAATTTCAGAACATAAAAAAAGAGTTTTGTTCTTATTTCTTGTTTATTCACCACAAATAAAACATTTCTGTTTTCTATCAAGTTTTAATTCACTTCTTGATGACCTAAGAACACGTTGGTTACCTAAAACATTTGCTTCTGTAGAGGAGTTGGAAGTAGAGACATTCACCTGCTTTAGGAATGTTAATTCTTGACGCCTTATTTTGTCTTCACTATTATAAGCTCGTTGCTAGGAACAATTGTGTGCAATGAAGTCTGTATCACTTTCTGTTCTCTTAGTAAAATCAACTTTTCTGTGATCTTCTGCTTTTTGAATACTAATAAATGTTTGTGGTTTCGGATTTTTTACTAAATCATCCATTTCATAACAAAAGAAACACGCCAATTCATTCAGTTTCAGTTTCTTTACATTTATCACTTGTTGTGACAATATCCATGTTTTTATTAAAATAAAAACATTAATAAAACACTCGACTGCAAAAAAATTAAATATTATTACTCAAATTCGCGGAAATAAACCTTTATGAACTACAAATTCTTTTTTACTGACTACTCCAAGCGCTATGACTGAGCAGCGTGCAGCAGAGAGAAGGTCCCCACATTTTGCATACTCAACTCTATCCAGCCCCTGGACTAATTATTTAAAAGACCTTACAGTAAAAATCATAGTTTTCCTGGGGATGTGAACTTTTCCAATTTATTTCCGAAATATTTTGTATTACCTACATTCTTACTAAATTCAAAAACACTTTTAATCATTGACTAATTGGACTACACTTTTGCTGTTGTGCTATTTCCGAAAAATAAGCCAATAACACCGACAAAGAACTGCGTGCCTTTTTTATCTTCCATTCCATAAATCTTAAATACGTGGTTTCGTAAATTTTCCGCGATTTAGCTGGTTGAATTTCTGTGACGCTACTTTCGTTGCTTTTATTGATTCCAGTGGTCAGAGAAATCTCGAAACTATACATTTCCAATTTTATATCATGAAATTAACTTGATTAATCGAATCAAAGAACTGAATTGACATATATTTGATTATATAGTGAGAAAATTGAATGTTTATGATATAAAAAAATTATCTTTTTAATAAGAATAAATACAATCGCATATGTCAAACGGTTTAAGATAAAATTTTCACATTTAAAATATCTACAGTTATTAATAATGTTATATCTGTGAAGAAACTATCTTCAAATTGGTTCTAGTATTTTTTATAGCGCATCGGAAACAGTAACAACGAGTTACTCTTTTAGAAAACACCCACACAGTAAAGTCGATTCTATCTCGGAACGACCTTGAAAGATGGTAGACAGAACATGTTCCTTTATGGTTAATAAAGAAACACCAGAAGGGTCTTAGTCTTGCTGCTCAACTGTAAATGTTTTATGTTATTTATATTATAGACTCATGAGGGTGTGACATTCATTGGCGTCCGTAGACATCAATTTAATTATTAAACGTTTTAAAGGAAAACTACGAAAATTTGATATTTAACTGTTATATTTACATGTGAGATTTTAAGGGAATGAATAGAAAACAAGGTTAATAATAATGTGATAAACTAATGGACCATTCCAAAATAAATAAATAAATTGAAAGTTGATTGTCCTAATTATAAATTTCCAATATTCAATTCTTACCCAATTTAACAAATAGCATAAGTAGAAAACTGAAAATAATTAGCGTTGAACAACAAAAATGCAAAAAAAATTTTCACGATTTTGCCGAAACTACTGGCAATCTTATAACGAAATTTTATGCGAATACTCGTATGTTTTAGAAGTACTTACACGGTTCGTACCAAGTAGTATTGAACACAACCTTGAAAACATCATCCAATTCTACATTAAAAAGGTATCTTTGATAAAACTCGATAATGTCTACCGATTTCGGAATATTTTGGTTTGAAAATTATGGATGTCTGATCTTGTTATAAAGTCATAATTATTAATTGAACAAAAAAACATGATATCAAAGCGTAAGCGTTCAAAATGTCCTCCATTTTCACAAAGTAACGTTGAATTCTGTTTCCCAATTCTTGACGTTAATTTACCTTTATAGCATCATCTTTTTCTTAAGACAAAACTGTTTAGCCCAAAGTTGCTACCCCAGCATTAACTTGAGCATTGGTAATGTGTAAGTCATAATATACGGGTGAGTCGGGAGGAACGTTCCAAACTCTCATACACGTGAAATGTAAAAAAAATTCATATTAATATTATCAAAGTATTTTATGTTCGAGGCTCAAAGGCATTTGATAATTCTGACGCTTTGATGGACAGTCAGTGTCCAACGAACAGTAACTGAACGTTTAATTTCAATTTTATGTGATTGATAGTGTTGCAAAATGCCAGATACTTAATCAAATTTAGAATATGTAAATATGGTGTTTGTTTATGGTTTCTGTAATGGAAATGCTACAGCGGCTGCTGAAGAATATCGTCAACGTTTTCCACAGCAAAGATATCCTGATAAAAACGCATTTATTAGAGTTTTTAACAAATTGTGTGAGACTGGTAAGATTCCCAGTGCTAACATATCATCTGAGCGCGCTACTCGACAAGGTTTGGTAGAAGTAAAAAATATTCTGCATCTACTAGAAGAAGATGCAAGCAACTATTAGCTCACGGAAGATTGCCACTCAATGGGAAATCCACAAAAAAGGATGATAAACACACTCCACGAACAAGTCTTATATCCTTATCACGTACAAAGAGTACGGCACCTACAATCAGAGGATTATGGTAACCGTATGGAATTTTGTCGGTGTGGATAAATAATAATCATCGTGTTGTATCGAGTATACTCGAGTATACTCTTTACGGGCTACATTTACCAATGATGGCATTAATAATACTCGTAACTATCATGTATGGTCGGACGAAAATCCCCACGCAACAGTCGAAAGCAATTTTCAACAACGATTTTCTGTAAACGTGTGGTGTGGTATGGTTGACAGTTATTTAATTGACCCTTTCATTTTGAAGAATCGTCTCACAGGAGATAACTACCTAAATTTTTTACAAAATTAATTAAAAGGCCTACTAGAGGATGTTCCTGTAAATATTATAATGCAGATGTATTATTAACACGATGGAGCTCCTGCACTTGTCGCTCGTCAGGTCAAGCAACATTTGGACGAACGTTTTCCAGGGCGTTGGATTGGTCGTGGAGGTCCCATTAATTGGCCTGTAAGATCTCACACCACTATATTTTTGTTTATGGGGCTGGATGATAAATAAAGTCTACAAAATAAAGGTGGACACACGGGATGCACTAATTGACGAATTGAGAATACTGCAGCCCATATTAAAGAAGAAAGAAATGAATCAATTGGGAGAGCAACAAACGCTCTTCGTAGACGAAGCAGAAAATGTTTAGAAGTCAATGGGGGGTATTTTTGAACATTTATAGAAAGAACGCTATGATTAAGATTATGTGATAATTTGTTTATTTGTTAATATACTATAACTTGAAAACAAATGAAAATCGGATAGGAACATATGAGTTTTTTTACATTATTTTTACGTGTATAAAACACTCATAGAATTTGGTGCGCTCCTCCCGACTCACCCTTATATATAAACAATCTATTTTATAGATATAAGGTTAAGTTAATTTGGCGTTTTCAGCTTGCAGCACTAGATGGGTTTGCAGCATAAATAGAGATGAGGTTGGAAGTTGGCAAAAATGACGCAACGTGTATAATTTTATAGTGGTAGTGCTACTGTTGCTACTGTGATTCCCGTTCTAGTTGCTACTTGCCGTTATTCTCGTCTTTTCTAGCGATTATAATGACTATTTCCTTCGAAAAATTTAAGCCAACCAAAAAGCTGTAATATTTTATGTTTACCTAGCAACGATCAAATTTCAGCGATAATACTGTACTAGTGCAAATTATCGATAATTTGCACTAGTGCCAAATTTTCGTCTAGGATTAATAAACATCATTTGGTTTTAATTTTATATTTTAAGAAAGGGAACAATTATTGTTTATTTTAAATTAAATTTTTCTCAGGAAATAGTCTGCCAAAATGCCCTCTCGTGCATGTCAAATTGTCTCATAATTTCCTCTCGTGCGCATTCGCGCACTCGAGAAAATTAAATTATCGACAATTTGACATGCACTCGGGACATTAATATTGATAATTTTCTTGATAAATATGTTTTACTATATCTGTCCATTAATGTAATGCAATTATGCCTATATCCTTATATAGATTTAAAACGTTTTACAAGATGGCTGCTGTATATGAACAATAATGAATTAAAATTTTATAAGTAATATAACCATTTTTGGATTTGATTTTTCATTGAGATATAACAACGGAGACTCGTGGTAAATGATTTAAGGTGTTCTACAATGTATCTAAAAAAACGTTCTTATAGGAGTTTTGTTTTTTTAGTTAAAGTTTCATTGGTTTTAGCGGCTTTTCTTTTGAAATGATGGACTGTTGGAACGATTGATACACAATGAGAATATGAATTAAGAACCTCCTATAATTATAGGGAGCTTCGCTTTTATCATGCCCGAGGAGGGGCAATACAAGCTTTATCGTCCCCAAAAAGGAAGCGGGGAAAACAATATTTAAAACCACAAATCCAGTTATTTTTAGCATAAAAATCTCAAGATAGTTTTCTTGTGCAATTTTTTCCCCTACATAAAACAGTTTCTTCTATAATAATATTTGATAACTGCCTACTTTTCAAATTATAATTTTATCATTTCTTGGTATAGAATATTTACAAAACCTCCTGGTATTTATAAGTTGAAAACAACTTTTATACTGCATAAAATCACACGCACTTTATTATACTCTTAATAATCTGATGGAAACTATGGAGAAATAGTTGTTTCTCTGAAATGCTATTCTCTAAAAATTTTAGAGGCGTGTCAATTGAAATGAATGGGACTGTTTCTATTTGATTTGAAGGAAGCTCTGGTTTTACCACAGTCATAGTTGAAAATTGGTGAAAATATAGAAATTAGTATCTCAAAACATTGAAATCTGTGTCATTAAAAATAATGATGCAATAAAAAGTATAAACAAATGTTTGATAGGTATTCTCAATTTAACTTTAACGTAAAATGATAAAATAATCACAAAAATAGGTTTATCACTCCAATCTAACCAGTTATTGAGATCAATATCACAACATTAGCAAACAGATTCATCCAGATTCGAAAAAAATTCAAAGGATAAAACGAAAACGCTAGGCATAACTACACGAGCTTTCAGATAAGAATATTTTGTTTTGGAAGGCCAAAATGTATTTTTACTTCATTTTTATTAGCAATACTGCACTTAAAATTTCAAGATTTCAAGCTTTTTCAAGACCATTATTTTTCATCAATGTATTTGGTTTGAGCTTCAAAAATATTGTCCATTAAATTGATAAATTGGAATTCGTTGTTCAAATAACGTACTTGAACTTGGTCAGTGGTCAGATGTGAATTTTATTTATTATACGTAGTGCGGTACATGAGTTCTTCCTCTCATACAGTAAATAGAGTGCATTCGCCTCAGTGACAAGTCGTAACAAGCTTTACACAAAGTTTCAACTTGATCCTTCGATCCACTTTATTATAGTAGAGCTTGAACGATCACTCAGTTTTTTTGAAAAATGTCTTAAATTGAATTTCGCACTGTTTCAATAAATTTTAAATTTTTAACTAAAGAAGGATTAACACTAATACAAATCAAAAACAGAATGGAGGTTGATTACGGTGAATTTTGTCCATCATTTTCAACAATTAAAAATTGTTATGGGTTGTTTCGCTGGGGACGAGATTCATTGGAAGATGTCCTGTGAAGGTGATTATTCTAGAAAACATTCGTGGAAGAAATTATTCTAAATGACAAAAAAAAAGTCCAGACCGACATTTCCAGATCATTTATTCTAAAGATGAATATTTAAATATGAGAGAAATTAGTTCAGAAGCACAGTCAGCTATAAAGATGTGAGCGATTTTCAGAGCATTGCCGCAAGGACCAAGAAAGTGCAATCTAATCAATTATGGGTGATAAAACGATGGTCTTGTATGATGATTTTATATACAGAAAAGAGTCCATGGAGTGGCTTCGGAAAGGAGAGCACATGCAAAGGTTGCGAAAAGCAACAAAAAGCTATGGCTACAATGTTTTGGGACTGCCAAGGTGTCCTGAATTTGAGGAATAAAATACAACCTTGTACGTGGCATATTACTCTGACTTACTAACGCAGTTGTATCAGAAAATTATCGAAAAAAGTTGCGGCAAAATTAGCCGAGGTACGCGCTTGCTTCATGACACATGCCACGAATGTGGCTTCACAATGATTGAGCACCCACCATATATCCCTGTTCTGGCCCTGTCCGACTATTTTTTGTTCACAAAGAAGAAGACTAAGTCAAGGGGTAAAAGATTTAAGAACGACGTTGAAATTGAGTCTATGAACATCTTAACTCTGAAGATGCATTTATTTTCATAGAAGCTTCAGTCAGATATTCTGAAGGGTGTATGGAAATATATTGAAAAAAAGTTTTTTTATTTGCGTCCTTCCTTTCTATGATAGGCTAAGAAATGGAGAAAAAGTTCTTTGGCACAACTTCCTGGTTACTCTCATCAACTACGTTATGTGAGTTTGTGAAAAATAATCTGTTAAAGGACACTGCAAGAGATGAAACAATGAGAAACTGAATTAATAAAAAAAAATAAGACTCATAATTAGAAACTAAGATTATAAAGGGCAGGACATATAATGAGTAAAATAATTGGAGATTCAAGAAAAGCTAGAAAAACGCAATTGAATAAGAAGCAAATTTGAAAATAAAGAACTGTAAAGTGAAAATATAGTAAAGTAGCATAAGAATAGCCAGAATCCCCAATAAATGGAGCAAAATACAATGAATTGGCATCAAAATTAGCCATAAACCGCTGGGATTGACTATCTTGATGATTATAAAAATGCCGCATTTCTACCATAGATCAGAGATTTGCTTCTAGAGCAATCTCACACCCCTGTTACAAGAAGCAGGTTAGATAAAAGGATATGACTATGAGAATATTTTTCTTGGAAAATAATGCATTATAATATTTGTTAATAAAAAAATGGAGAAAATATTTCTATAAAACAGAAAACCTCTATCTTTCTATGAGTTGAACTTGATTCATGAACAATTTCCAGGGTTGGGGCAAAAGTTTCGTGCAGCTTATCTGAAAATTTAGAGGTTTCTCACTTGTCTAGTGTTAATAGTCAGGACTCATCTGAATGTTCATTATAAATTTTTCAAATTTTGACCTTATGATATCTGATTGACTGTTTTCCAAGGAATGAACAATAAAAGAGGTATGGGCACTAGTCTTAGTATTGAGTATAGTGAAGAAAGCATAACAAACCAAGTTCCATGACTTGAACTTATTAAATATTCATCAATAAAATACAGAAAAATATATACAATATAAAATGAAACTAAGTCGCACGACCCGTATCTCTGGAAACGACGTAGATTCGCAGATATCTTGTTGTTCGAGACAGAGCAGAACAATGAGCAAGTAGAAGAATAAAGCTATATTGATATTCCCTAAAAAGTGTATCAGGTATATTAGAAAGGATTATATAATTCAATTATATGCTATTAGGACATTAAGAGGCTATTTGGAATTTCCTGGGTCAGGTATTAATCAGTTAGAGGTGTTTTGTTGAAGAAGTTGTTCGAGGAAATGTGTATCCATATTAAGTATTTTCAAATGCAATGGCACTTGGCGTGGTTGCAAGAGAATCATTGAAATTGTAGGAGACACAAAATGACCTGGTTTAATTTTATCTGTTATCAGCTGACTCATTCGTTTCCCATATAGAGACTTGAGAAATATAAAGAATATTCGTCCAGATCCACACTACTCTAGCTACAAACTGCTCGTTTCTTACTCCTCCTTTAAAAGTGGGTTATGATATATTTATCTCTAAGAGACGTAGATGGGGACGAAATTTCATAATTTTCCTCTAGGGAGGTGGAGGTGTTAGAGGTTAAATCAGCAACTGATAATAATTTTCCTCTATAAACATATTTTTTCTCCTGAAAATTGTTAGGAAATTTCATTTCAACGGCAAGCCTTGAAAAAGACTAGAAGGCTTTCATTCAATCTTTTAAATTTTCATCTTCTGATTGAAAAGGTGGAATTCTATATAAAACTTCGTTTTCATTTACAGAAGTGATCAAAGCAAAGCATTCAAGACTCGACAACTTTTCTCCAAGCCTATTTTATGGATCTGGATAAATATTGCTATATGCAGGTTGATATAAATGTATGGCGTTCCACATTTCTATTCATTCTATATTTTATGTGTTTGATATAACAAAAATAGTAGCCAAGAAAGTAATAATGGGATGTAGCTGAATCCAGTAGAATTATTGGAATGCGCCTTTGCCGATTACCTCATAATATGTGCATCTACATCCATATATATGAAAGAGAACTAAAAAATATAAACTTGAGACCAATGATAGGAAGTCTAAGAACGCGACCAAAAAGATGAGGAAACAGGACAAAGAAAGCAAAGTGGACAAAACGCCTAAAAGGTGACATTGGTAGACTGCGAACAGTAACAAAAGGAAGTAACAAAACAAGTTCTTAATAATTTTGAGCCTTCTTCAGAATTGAGGTTAACAATTTTTTTTATCCTATAGTACCTCTCTGGTGAATTTCCTTCCACCCGAGTAATCCGATTCATAGTCAACGTACCGAGTCAACGATTAGCAGTTCTTCGCTCCCCGAGGCAGCAATTATGAAGCGATTATGTACTCTGGAGATACTTCTTCCAGAGGCTGCTTCAAATGGACAAAATAAGTTTCGTTCCACACTGCAGCTCTTGCCATAGAACCATCTTCTAACACAGAGATTGTTCTTATGGTTTTTTATAAATAATAAGTAGCAGACCTTCAAGTAAGATATTTTCAAAGATTAATTCTCCAATTCCATAAAAGTTATCTCCGCTTAGAATTTTTTTATTAAAAGCGTCAAATGGCATCTCCCATTAAACAGACACCAGTAATTGATTTACTAGATCCTGTTCTTTCTGATGTATCACTTTGTCCAACCCCATTAAGGAAATTTAATCCTGTAAATTGGTTGGCACGCGTTTTTCTGGAAATATATATCCTGGTGACTTCTTGAATTGACTTATTTTGATTTCATTAAGAGCCGTATTAATTATAGTTTTTGTAGGGACAACCTAGTCTTTCAATGTACTTCCAGAACATAGTTTCTACATGAACAGATTGATGAAGTAGCATATCTTGAGAGGAAATTAACTGGGAAAATTATTCCCAAAGTCAGGATGTGGCTTTTTCCATTAAATAAAATTAATGGAAATACCAAAAACGACAAAATACTGAATGACTACTGTAACTTCAATTTGAGTAATTTGAAACAATAAATAGTTTTCTCGCAAAAAACTGTTGTCAAGTTTATTGTTTGCAAATTAAATATATCCATGATAACCTAGCAAGAAAGGCACGAGGTAGAAGTTGAAAAATTGTCCAATAATTTAAGCACTATGAATAACTCCGGGGAAAAATTCAGCCCGGTTTACCGTATATCTTGGTATAATATAATTCTATTCATTATTCTATTGGTTAAAAGTGAGCTTGTGATTAAAATAAAACGAAGATTGTTGATAATAAAATGAATTGACCTATGCGTAACGATACTAACTTATGTACCAAATGACATCCTTCCGACGAAGACACAGCCTGTCTCGAAGAATGGTGGGCGTGACAGGATGTGAGATGGTAACATTCTTTTTTTAATTTCAAACCGGCCAGTAATTTTTTACATTTGAATGACTAGACTAAGTAGACGACCGTCGGAAACTTGATATAATACTCGTGTAGGTCCAAAAAGTTCACCATGTCATTCAAAATGACATGTATACTTTTGTAAGTTTTTCACAAACAATCTATACGAGTCCAATGTGCCTACAATAATTCTTTGGATCTATTTTTCTTATGAATATCAGAGGCACAAATATTCTCCTAGAGAATTTCTCAAAATATGCATGTAAATGTTATTATACTTTAAATGATTTTGGTTATCAAGAAGTTGAGTGGCTAGTGTAGAGAAGGATATACAACTCTAGTCTTGTAAATTTGAAAGAAATTCTGAACTGTAAACATATCAAAACGTAATCAAGATTTAACTGACAAAATGGAAAACTATAAACAAACTGAATTAAATAGGACATTCAAACTTTGCAGTTGTACTTATTTATTTTGAAGACAGATGAATTAATTAAATTAAAAAGAATAACTTTATGGAATGTTGTGTATATTTAAATAAAAAAATTGGAAACATTGTAGTAAAAATTTGTATATGACATTGAATATTTATTTTCTCATACATTTTTTGACACCTCTATCTTTAAACCCTATTTGTGTGAAAATTTAATCCAAATTCCTCAAAGTAAATAAAATATTGAGGTGTCTTCTTCTTAGACGCAATATTAAATTGTAGGTAATGATAAACCAACATTACCAAACCACCGTATAGAAAGCTAAAACTACATCCGATCGGTTTTTATAGTTTTGGATCAATTTAGTTGTGACAATTTTTCTTCCATATAAAACCAAATGTTTCATTCAAACAAACCATATAAATGTCGACTGGTTGGGGTAACGTTGTAAAAGGGGCATTATGACCAAAAGAGAGAATTTTGAAACTTGACCAAATATTTGAAATATATTCAAAATGAGTATTTTTGAAGTATTGATTGAGACTGTGGTAGAACTATGTGTAGGAAGATATTTTACTAAAATATTTTATTAAATTAAAAAAATGGTAACCAAGGTGAATATATTTACATTATTTACGTAGGTTAGGTAACCTTTAGACTTTTAATATTTATTGATGTATATTTTATTGGTATTTATATACAGAGTGGGCCGCAAGTAGAACTAGATATTTGGTATATTAATAAGATTTTTTTTCTAAAGGTGACACATTTCAACAATACAGACATCAGATATTTGTCAACTCCCTCCCTTCCTCTTCCCCAGCCCATCATTTTTGGTAGGGAGCATCATAAGAAAAGTATTGTGGAATGTAGAATGTTCAGATGTGTAATGATTGTTAATGATTTTTTCAATACTCATACCATTTTTCACACTATTTAAAACGTAATACACTTGTGATCAAAATTAACGCACCACCCCGATTTCTAAAAATATTTTTTTGTTTAATAAATTCAAATTAATATTGTTTAACTTCTTTCCAATCATTTTGATGCAATAATAAGATATGTTTAGTAATTTTGAGTGATTTTTAATCAGTAAAAAAATAAAAATGAAAACATTGCAATAAAACCAAATTTTCCTAAAAATAAAACTTGCATTCTAAACAATAATGTTCCTTTTTTAAAAACACTATCGTGTATTTCAACCTCTGGATGTAATTGTTGCTAACATTCTCCTGGGCATGCTTTCAATTAGGTGCTGTATCACTTCTTGAAGTATGTTTTCCCATTCCGTTCTAATGCCGTTTGCTCAAGCTCATTTAAATTTTGAGGAGATGGATTTCGACGACGAATGCGGCGTTTTAAAATGTCGCAGACATGCTCGATACGATTCATATCTGAAATTCTTGGTGGCTAGTCCAGGGTATGAATTCCTAGTTCGTTTAGGTAATTCTTTCTCCTCATCGTTTTCGTATTTGATTACGTCCATATGGATCTCTTAGACTGATTCTTGTCTCATCAGTAAATAAAACCTGGCATCAATTTTCTAAATTAAAATCTAAATTTTGCCTTACAAATCTTAGTATAGCAATACGATGCTGCCTAGTTAGCGAAAGTGCCCGGAGAGCTCTTCTGCTGTGTAGAACAGCTTTCTGAAGGTGTCAATTTATTGATCTACCAGAGATATTCACATTTCAGACTTCTCGTAAAGGACTGTTGAGCTCGACACTTGTCATTGATCAATGTCTTAGTGAATTTAGTTGGAAAAAACCGGTGAACCGGTCTCTCGAAATCTTTACATCAATCTGCCAATGGTTGTGTCGTATTCGCCAAACAGATTTGCCATTTCACGATCTTTGTCTCTGTCCAACTAACTCGGCTATTCTTTCAGCTTCGCGTTAACTTAACTGCTTAACTCTATTTCTTTTTTGTTTAACTAGTCTCGACTTTAACATACTTTGATTGACTTAAATTACTGTTGTTTACAATTTGGTACAACAATAGAATGGAAGAAATGTTAAAAAATGCATAAAATTGAAATTTCAAAAAAATCACAAAACCAGTTATTTGCTGATAAGAAATTTTGTTACATTTTATCGCTAACATTTAAGATACTTCAACTTTTTGTGATAGAAAAGAAAAATAAACCCAAAAGATTAACATTTTAGGTTTTGATATTGAAATAAAGGGTGGTGCGTTATTTATGGCCTCGAGTTTATTTTTTGAACATAAAACAACGCGTCTATGGTTTACTGTCATTGTCTCTGTAGTATGTCAAACGTAGATTCAAACAAATTTGAAAAAACAACGTGATAACGTGATGTTTTGATACATAGCATAATTATAGTGAACACACTCTACCAATATTCACAATTACACTGTCTGACGTGCGTTTAATAACATACGAGAGAGTGAGAAAAGAAAGAAATACAAGGGAACAATACATTTTTTTTAATAATTTCCGTTTTTCGTCATAGTCTATACACTAAGTCGAACTATGCTATAACTTTTTCTACTTTACCAAATAATTGTTGCCATCTTTTTCTTCAAAATAGACGTTTATTTATGTGATAGCGTCCTCGTCTAATAAAAATTTTTCTCCAGCAAACTTCAAGATTAGGAAAGGGGCAAAGTCACTAGGGGTCAGATCTGGTGGAAATACATTTTTATGACTAATCGGTTGCCGTCATTTTTCCAGCCAATGAAATCGTCTTTGCCTTTTTTGAAGCGTTTCAGTATTGTTTTCAAAAAGGAAAAAAGCTAAAAGCGCATACACAATCCAAAACTAATGGTACCTGGGCGAAAAGCAACAAACAGAATGCCAACACGTCAAATATCTTAGTTTTTCGACCGCACAAAGAGAGTTTTTTGCTTAAGAAGAAAAGTCTATACAGATAACCTCTATGATCCATATCACTGAGTCTTCTTATCATTATATTTAAGATTGCCAAGAAAATAGAAGCAATCAAAAATCATTTATATACATATTCAATGCTATAGTATAGTGCTATTCCCTAAACCCCACAAAGATCCCATACAACCCTCATCCTACCCTATAATAAGCCATTTACCATTACTTTCTAAGTTGTTTGAGGAGCCTCTATTCAGTAGTTAGAACTGTAAAAGAAGAGCTACAATCTATATAAAGTTACATTGAAATTTCGCATAGATTCCAAAAATTTAATAAAAACCATAGCATTCCGTTTAAAATAACGAAGAGGACCCACTTTCGGTATAACCGACAGTTTAAGAAAACTGAAATTATTTTAGCTGAAACGAGCATTTCGGAAAACCCATGCAAGCAAATTTTCAGAATACTTTCAGAACGCAGTACTTTCTCATATACATATCGATTCAGCTCGTCGTGAAGGACCTTGTACAGCGACTTTTTTTAATAACCTCAAGCCTTTTACGCGGTACGAAGGAATAACGGCAAACTTCAGAAAGAAATGCCATATCCAATCAGCACATACCTTCAATCATATTTGACCGAGAGATTCTTCTAGGTTTGATTAGAGGAAGCATCATATCTACTCTGGTACAACTCAACAAATTGTCCTTGAATCAACAATATACCTCCTATATACCGCAGATATGCCAGCATCAGACAAAACAACTAGTATAACATTCAGTTGGGAATTGTGCGAAGTTCTCGATTTTTCATATGCGATGGAGCTCCACCGTACGTTGAGGTGTTGTAATTGGTTGAGTAACTATTTTCAGAATCTATGGATTGGTAGAGGTGCAGAAGCTCCAATTCAATGGCCTCCTCTTTCACGCGATTTTAATTCCTTGGATTACACAGTTTGGTCGTATCTTGAAGAAAAAGTTTATGCTACAGAAGTGAATTCACCTCTAGAAGTGAAAGACAGAAGTCAACGTTACTTTAATGACCTCATAGCTGACTCTCAACCGTTTAGAAGATTAATGGATTCTTTAGAAAAAAGGATAGACTTATGTATTCGTGAAAACGGAAGATATTTTGAACACCTACTCTAATTGAATTCTATTTTATGTTATTACCTTTTTTCAAATTTTCATCTTGTGATGTTTTGTTTAATTAATACATTTAATATTAATTCATACCGGCATCGGTGATTACTTCATAATTTTCGAATCAAAATATTCCGAAAACGGTACACAGTATCGAGTTTTATCAAAAGAACCAATTTTGTTATTTCAAAGTATTTTCCACATTATATTTCTGCTACCGAAGCCACTGTGACTTATTTTATTTAAAACAACAGTCGTTTAAAAGCGGTAACTTATCGGGACAAAAACCATGTCAGGATGTATGCAAAGTATATATTTTAATACACTGCAGAAGATGTGAATTAACATTCACATTTGTACATAAAATGTTGTTCGTATTTCGTGTATGAAATTCGTGTTTTCATGGCACATTCGAGAGAATTTTTAGCCTCGGCCTGCAGTCTTAAAATGACTATCTTAGATTGATAATCATTTTTAACGAAATGTTGACTTAAAATGTTAATTTGAAAAAACTAGAGAAATTATATCAAATAATTTTTACAGAAAGAGACAAAATAATAAGAATAAAGCAACAATTTTTGTGACATCAAAATTGAAACAATGTCTTTTGTTAGTTGTTATACCGACATGGGTTTCATAATTTAGGATTTCATTTGTTGGCTTGAAAAAATTTTGAAAATCTACCTGGGACTAGGTGTGTGAGGTATCTTCCTAGAATAGAGGTTCCTACCAAATAGAATTAACAACTGTAGTTTTCAATCCCTTGGCTTGCTGCTGATTCACTACATTAAAATCTTGTTTAAAGATCTACCTGCTTCCTTTAAATAAATATATGTTTTTGTCCGACTATGCTATATCGGATTTTTTAACATAAGTTAAGTACTTCTAATATGTTGCAAAATAATGTTTTTTATCCCTAGAATTTCAAGGAAAGCTATAGTCTATGTGAACTTGATTGACATGCTTCGAAATACAAAATCTTTGGTGTTTTTCCAACTAAAATAGTGAATCTTAAAGTTATTCGCATTTTATTGGCCTTTCATTTCATCAGTTCGAAGATCAAAAGAGCGAAGTATTGAAGTTTGAAGGAGGAGATTAACAAGTTCTGATTTTAATGTCGAGTAAAGAGAGAGATATAGGAATAAACCGGTTATGTTGAATGTACAAAAAAAATCACCATGATCAGCAATATGATAATGCCATTATAGTAAGAATTGTAGAATTACGAGGATGTTTCCAGAAGTGCCTGGCATCACTTTGAGATGGCGGTAGTTGCTTGAAAAATACCACACAAAACCTATACACCATATGTGTCAAGTTCAAAGACGATACGTTATTTAGTATTTGATTGACAGCCATTAATAGTGAAGGTTTTCAGTGAATTTTTAAACGTGAAAAAGTCGTTATGTGATACAATACTTTTATTTGAAAGGCTTCAGCACAATCAATATAAAAGCTGAACTAGATTCTTCTGAGTGAGACTGCTACTTCGTTATCAACAATAAAGTATTAATAAGCAGAGTTTAAACGAGGCCGTATGACCTGGGAAGACCAGCATCTCAGTGGTCGACCAAATGCTGAAGAAAATCCACAAAGCGATACTGGGTTATCTTCGACTGAAAATGCGCGAGCTAGCAGACATAAAAGGCATTTCAAAAAGTGTGGTACATCTCATATTAAACGAAAATTAGAACATGAAAAAGCTGTGCGCAAGATTGGGGCCGCGTTTGCTCACAATGGAACAAAAACAGCATCGTGAAGATGTTTCAATCGAGTGTTCTCAATGGAGAACTATTAACCTGTTTACTTGTAGTGTGAGTTTATCAGAGTTCGTTCTAACGGGCACATCTATGTATTTCTCAGTTTCGAGACGATTTGCGAAAAGTTGTGAGAAGAACTAGAGAAAAAAATTTATTAACTAACAGCTTCTTTCTTCATCATGTCACATCGTGTCACAATTCGCTTCTGATCGCAAGTTTTTGGACGATAGAAGTCTTCTTGTATGTTCACATCCACTTCACCCACCTGATTTAGAAAAATGCGACTTGAGGCTCATGTCAAAAAATAAATGCCAAAAGAGAAAAGTTTTTGAAACTTTACTTTTTATTTTGTTTTTAATAAAATGATTCCTCTTATTTTTTTGTATCAAACCTCGAGTTTTTTTCAGGCATGTTAATATCAGTTAAGGATTTACGGTTTTGCTTTTGTTCATGGTTTTTTTCCTATAACATGTCAATTAAAGGACACAAATCTGTATTTTTTTGTTTTAAAGTAAAATTATTCCAATAAATTAACATCACTTCTCTCAAAATAAAATATTAACTGCGTATTGACGTTTTTCACTTAATGTGGCAAGTGGAGTGTAATAAACTTGTTTCCCAAACCGCCTTTACTCCCTATTTGAAACCCTGGAAACACATATAATTATATCCATCCCTTTATTTACCTACATACGTATCGATCTAACAACAATTTCCCTTTTTAACGAAACAGCCAGTAAAGCAAGCACCAACCACTCCCCATTGTCTGTACAAAACAAAAAAATCCGTATATACACATTAAAAATAAAAAAAGTGTCGAATGCTTTCTCACGCGTTCTCTTTGTTGTCTGATCTTGGTTAGTTTGCCATCGACCGTCAAATCCAGTGGCGCAACATGTTGAGTCTTAAAAAGTATATCTAGAAGTAAATGAAATACAAATGTTAAATTTTCTAGGCGCGAACAAGTCTAAGAAACAAAGAAGTTACGAAATGAATGAAGCAACACAATTAAGAACAAAAACAGGCGAAAAAACATATGAAGACATTTCCAGATTATACCCATAAAAATATAACATTAAAAATCACTCAATGAGGATAAAAAACTCAATGAATCAATAATAAATGTATGATTAGCTAATATACAATAAACAGATTTGTTTAAAATATGGAAAATATGGAAGAATGAAAATATTGATATTCATCTATAACAAAATAGAAAAAGAACTGTTACAGATAACCACTAAGAAAAAATTCATTAATCTCTTCACTTAAGCTAGCAAACAAAATGATTGCTAATGAAATAACCTGCATAATGGTAGAAACATGTGAGGAACTCGCAATTGATATATATTCATCTTAAGGCTAACAAATCCTCAGAGTACCAAAGACCTCTTTGAATCTCTATAATCTTATATTATACCGCATGCTGTACATCTCGCCATCATGTGAAGCCATAGCAAAAAAGCGTATGTACTGCAAATTGAGAATAATTCAATAATAAGAAAAATGAGCATCACAGCGAAGTCTATTTAATAGTATAAATAATAGATTTATCCAAAAAAAGGGAGGATCAAGAGAAATGACCATAAGTTTATAATGAACAACGATAACGTCAAACAAAAATTACATACGACGAAATGAGTTTTGAAAAGAAATTAAGAATGAAAGACACAGACTAATCTAAATTCAATATCAATTGAAGAGATCTAGAATGGTTTGATGCCATACAACAATCACAGAAGAGAGAATAGTGAAACAGGATTAATAACATTATGATTAAACTCTTAACCAGAACATATGGAAGTAAAAAAATATCAACAGTATTTTCATAAATCTTGGTACTAGTATCCGATACAAATATAATGGCCAAATACCCTGTTATTCATCCGCCACTGTAACTAACGTTTATACATTTTTTCGTTGCTTCGATACCCACCAAGATGTCAGTGTGTATGTGCAACCAAGTATGAAGCGAATAGGGCAAGTTTGTATTTATGAACTCAGACAATTAGTAGCACTTAACTTCATATGAAGATTTGTGATATTGCTGATGGCTTTGATAATAACGACAAGGGTAAGGAGCTGTCGTTGTATATTATAATTGAGGAAGGAAGAAGAATAGGAGACATAATTTCTTACCCAGAGCATTATTTTTATGACAATGTTAACAGAGTTCACATAGCTTTCGAGGATTATTTAACGTATTTGTATTCAATATTAGAATTTCAATGAACATGAAACCATTAATATTGAAGAAAAAAGAAAATAACACATCACTCAATAAGTCGTGTGACTTACTAAAAAAGCAATGTCATCGCCTTCAAGAGCAACCATTTCAACACTTCTTTAACTTCTCGATGCCGTGCTCGTAAAAGGATTTCCTTCTTCAGTTCCAGCAACAGCTTCTTAATTTGCGCTGATTTTTTTACCAGCGAGAATTTTTTGAGGTCAGTGAATAGCCAGTAGTTACTAACCTAACCAGATCTTGACTATACGGTGGATGAGCAAGGAATTAGAAGTGTAATTCATCCAAATTGACCATCGATGCCATCGACTTGTGAATCAGTGCATTGTCTTGGTGAAACGGTGGTTTTTTCTTGATTTTTGCATTCAAAAGATCCAGCAATTCTATGTAGTACTTGCTATTGATTGTCTTTCCCTTTTGAAGATGGTCTATGAACAATATTCCATAGGCATTCCAAAATACTGAAGCCATAACCTTACCAGCTAACTGTTGTGCCTTTGGACGCTTCGGACGTGATTCATCGGTTGCAGTCCATTCAGAAGATGATCGTTTTGATACCGGAGTAAAGTCATGGATCCATGTTTCATCCATTGTCACATATCGAGGCAAAAAATCTGATTTATTACATGTAAACGTGGCCTGATACTTTTCTGAATCATCAACACTTTATTGTTTTAGATCGACTGTAGGTAAACGCGTCACCAACTTTGAAGCTTTCTTATGATCAAATGTTCATGCATAATTGTAAACACACTGCCTTCTGATATCTTTATGGCATCAGCTATCTAACGTAATTTCAATTTACGACTTCTTTTATGTTTTCTGGAGTAACCACCTCATTTGGACGACCAGAATGTTCTTCTCGATGAAACAGAGTCCGGATAACACTTTTGAAGCTATTGCTGAGCTTATACAGTATTTTTTTCATCAAGAAATAATGATAAATTAACACACGAAGTTTTTTAGATTCCATTGTTTTGAAAATAACAGTAGTAGATTCACTTAAATGGCTGACAATTTTTTCTGACTAATCAAAATGAAATTTCACAAAAGGTCTTTTGAAAGTTGGTAATTCATAAACGTCATATAGATTTGACTGTTTATTATATATATTATTTAAAATATGGTACCGGTTTCATTAGGAAGATCTTGCAATGTATGTAAATCACATTACCATAGACAGGAAAAAATGAAGTGGGTTGAAACCTGTCAATTTTGTTTCAACACATGAGGGTAAGATTAGACAACGCCAAGACAGATGCTTTCGGCAAAAACGTTTGACAATCAATTTATTTCTGGTTATCGAGCAACAGATATGCTGACTGTAGTATTATGAACTTGCCGATGGCCGCTTTAGAGCTATATAACTGTTTTCTTTCGGCCTCGCTGTGTACTAATCTTGAGAGTGCGATCGTCTGAGTTGTTTTTTATCGTTTCGCACGGGTAGAGTGCTGCTCTTTGGTTTGAGACGTTCTCCAGAAATATATGGTATACTCTTTGTATTGTTGGAATATAATTTTCATTTTCCTCCATAATTACGATTTAAACTTAACCCTATGAAGGCTACTTTAATACAAATATCTATACTTGTCACACAATAGAAGCTTTGCACGTCTTACTGGAGAGTGTTACTGAAGGAACTATACTGGTTTCAAATATAATAAATATTATTAAGGCTATGGAGTTTGTGAAGTTCATTTCTATAATACCAATCTTAAAGGTACTCCATTAATATATTTTTCATATTCATTGAATATACTTTACTTCTGATCACATTATCATAAATAGATTTCAATATTTCGTAAGCCTCTTCATATATAGCAGACTGAAAAATTGACACAAGTTAAAACTTGTCACTTTTGTCTGAACACATGAAGATATGATTAGACGTTTCATCGGTGCTTTCGTGCAGAACGCTTACCGATCAAATTTTTTCTATAGTTAGGATGATCCTGTTAGCCTCAACACAACTACAATACCACATTCATGGAAGTTCACACCCACAACATAATGGATAGGATCATAAGCTGCATTGTAAGTGGAATCTATTAACGAAATTCGCAGCGAACGTGGCACAGCAATGGAAAATACATCTTGACCAAGCCATGTAGAAAATTTCCGGTTATACTCACGGTAAATTAGTTTTCCACAGCGTCATTCATGTTCATTACCATTGATCCAACACGTCTCTATTATTCACACCGCAATTTTAAAAGTAGGAATATACAACTTGCTCATAAAATACTAAAATAAAAATTGGGAATACTACTAACCACTAAACCAAATTAATAGCAGGGAGAACATTCGTGTCCAATAGAAAATCGTATTGTGAGCTTAAATGAATATTCCCCATAACCACTCTTAGTATGCAAAATCAAAAAAATTGGCTGCATCTTTTACGAGGATGTATTGATATCTAGTTAGTCTAGACCAGTTCTATGCATAAACAAAATATTGCGATACCATAGTAACGAACAATAAATTATTAGAAGTGTCAGTGTAAAGTTTGCCGTCAAAAAAGTGAACCAGATTTACGCAATAAATTGAAAGAAAAAAGATGTCCACCGAAATTGTGAAAATCAAAAAATTGGAGTATCGAGCCATCATCAAGTACCTGTATTTAAAAGGGTTAAGAGGTAAGCAGATTTACGAAGATATGCTTAATACCCTTGGTGATCATCCTTCGGATGCGACCGTGAAAAATTGGACTGCAAGCTTCAAAAGAGGTAAATTTTCCATTGAAGATGATGACCGATCGGGAAGGTCAGTTTATATATCAGTCCCCGAAAATATCGATGCAGTTAATGACATGATATTATCAGACCGTCGAATTGGGCTAAAACGGTTATCTGAAGCACTGAATATTTCATAAGAAACGCGTTCATCATATAGCTCACGTCAAGTTGGACATGAGAAAAATTGCTGCACAATGGATCCCCAAATGTTTGAATGTTGACCAAAAGCGTGCAAGAGTAGAAGCATCGCGTTCGATCTGTGCTCGATTTGAAAACGATGTAGACTTCTTAAACCGAATTGTTACTATGGATGAGACTTGGGTACATTTCTACGATCCAGAAACAAAGCAACAATTGATGGAATGGCGACACTCTGGTTCTCCAAGACCTAATAAGTTTCGAGTCCAAAAATCTGCTGGAAAAGTTCTTGCTTCAGTTTTTTGAAATTGTCATGGAGTAATCATGATTAATTTTTTGGATAAGGGTAGAACAATAACTGGAGATTACTATTCGACATTACTGACCACTCTATGGGAAAAAATTCAAGAGAAAAGACTCGGAAAGCTATCCAAAGGTGCTTTGTTTTCGCAGTTTTTTCACACAAATCTCATGTTAGCATGCAAAATATTCGTGATTTAGGGTTCGAATTACTAGAACACTCTCCTTATTCAGCAGATTTGGCTGCGTCCGACTATCATCTTTTTCCTCAACTGAAAAAAAGTTTGAAAGGTCGTAAATTTTATTTGGAGGTCTGGTTTGAAGAGCAAGAAGAAACATATTTTTAAAGGTCTAGAGACGGTGCAG
Organism: Diorhabda sublineata; assembly: GCF_026230105.1. NCBI lineage: Eukaryota > Metazoa > Arthropoda > Insecta > Coleoptera > Chrysomelidae > Diorhabda > Diorhabda sublineata. The sequence goes on from NC_079484.1 coordinate 10,134,430, forward strand.
GTTCGCTGTAATAAATGTATTCATTTAAGAGAAGAATTTGGTGAGTAATAAAATATTTTGTAATTTAGTTTGGTTCTATAGTTGGCTAAGAATTTTTCAATATATCCTCGTATTAATATCGATTTTTAATACAACCGTATATTGTGATTTCCAATTCTGACTCAATTAAATGTCCTGCGACCACATTGGGTACAAGTTGTCAAGAAGAAATAAATTTCTAGAAATTGTTTTCAATGTATTGGAATTGATCATGACTTGAAATTAATATATAAGTGGACTCTGCTTACTTAAATAAATGAAGATCACAAGAAACAATGAGTGGTGTTTCACCTCGATATTTTCTGATTTAATGGGCAATTTTTTGCCGATATCGGACCTTCTACGTCGAATATTACATTTTATTCCTAAATATTGTTGATTTATGTTATTATCTTATAATACAGACCATAGCTTCGCACGAGAGAAAACGGTCTACCCTGAGGTACGAAATACACACAACAAATAATATATTCGGAATCCCTTCTTCATCAAGGCTTATTACTACTTCCATCTATAGACCTTCTGATGCGAGCGAACATTGGATGTTACACGTTTCGAATGTGGGATAATGCACGTGTTATTGGAGCAGGTATACAACCAGCGGTAACCAATATTTTAAGTAGGATTTAGCTATGAATCTTCTGCAGTCCATTTCTACAATACCTATTCCTTAAACGTATCTAGTAATACTTCAATTAGTTAATTTCCGTTATTAATAAACCCAGCATATTGTAGAACAAAGAACGTAATATTTCTGCAATACATCGTCGTGCTATTAGCGTGCCTCTAACAAAATACTTGTTCAAACATCACTTAGCGACCTCCATAAGCAATCATTAGTGATCAAGTATAGGCATCATACTGTTTTTCGGCTCATCTCTTCCATCATAACTATACAGACACATTCTAGTCTACGTAAAAAATACAACAACTGTCCACTCAACAAGTTTGAGTCTACATCTGCTAAAGGGTCCTTCAGCAGGATTGTAAGCTGTCAAATCACTTTTTTTAACTGTACGTCCAAAATGTAAACTGCTGTTTTATGAGCTTAACGATGGCTGCTTTAGAGGATTCTAGCCGATTTCTTTTGATTTTGTTGTGCAGTAATCTTGAGATAACGATACTTTTGAGCTGTAGTTTTTCGTTTGGCACTGGTAGGTACGAACAGATCTCCTGACACATCTGTGGTGATCTTTGTGCTATTGAACTAATAATATTCAAATGTTTCCCTATAACTTATCAACTTTTTCCAATTGCCAGTAAATTTCCAATTCCAATAGTTCTTCGATGATTTTTATTCATTGTTAAGATTTAAACGTAACCATATGTATGCTACTTTTGTACAAATTTACATCTCAAACTTTAAATCGATATAAATGTACAAAAGAAAACGTTTCAAATCACTATAAACGTACATACAGTTGTCGAAATGTTCAATCAAACGATCGGTGCTTGACAGTTAACTGACTGTTGTATCCTTTCCATGATTCCAAGAAATTATGTATCCCATGTACAGGGCCGATAAGGTTCAGTAAACATATTAAACCGTTTTCTTCTATTGAAATGTGAAAATTTATAATTTTACCAATTTATAGAATGTAGCGTTTTCTCTAACTCGCGGTGTATATAGGGTGTTGCGTGTAAAGGTTTGATTAAAAGTAATGGTGAGTACAGTTATGTTAAGAATTTGAAATTAAGCCTAGTTTATCGAGTCCATCGCTGGTTTGGTATTTGCATTGTGTAAACAGTTTTGCAAGTCAAGCCAGCGCTGGCTGCCAACACAGGCAAGAATAGAGCGCTCGTCTATTTTTCAAGCCAGTGACCTCCGCCTGTATACCCCTCGACCTCCGCACCAGCGTTGCGGGCACGTGAAGACGCATCACGTCAGTTACTGACTAAAGTCCGTACGTTGTGTGTGTATTTGTTTTTTTTTGGATTTCAGTGACGAAATGCCAAAAAAATTCAACGAAGAGGATAATTTAAAATTCGTACAACTTTATAGAGAGCACGAATGCTTGTGGGCTAAGTGATGCATACAAAAATATAAAAATAGGCACTTCGGCTCTGGAACAACTTCGTGTAGGAATGAATATAGAAGATCGTTTCCATAACGCCTAATATCAGGTGTTTTTTCTATTTTAAAACAATGTGTGTTTCATTTAAGCCTCCTTAATAAACTTTTTTAATGTTTCATAAATTTCTCGATAACTTCTAGTATGGATGGCTTAGGAACACGGTAAAAATTACTCAGGCTTCGATAAATCATTTCAGTTGCAAAGAACGATAACGTTACTTCTAATTTTATTTTTGCTGGTAATGCATCTCTCATCAAAGTTATCAGCAGTATCCCGCAACGCCAACCTGTACTCAGAAGGATCTGCTAATCTTAGTTGTTTCAGCAACAAAGCAGGAGCTCCAGTTTTAGGCCTATCGCTTAACCATTTTCTTATTCAAAGTTGTTTCGCTTTTTTTCCTAATATATCAATCACCTCTTTTCTTAATAGTGCAGAGATGTTCTTCAAACATTTCTTTTTCAACAGACTTTGCCACGAATTTATCATTTTTTAACTTGAAACGTTTGCACATCCGAAGAAAATCCGTAAATGAATGACCTCGGGACTAGCGCCAGCATTAGTGGCTTCTTATAAACTCAGCTTTACGAAACTGAAGATTTTGGATAGCGCTGAGTTCAAATATAATGTTCTGAATGTGGCACATCAGGTTATACCGAAAGTAGAGGACAACTTTGTGATTCCAATGAGAACCTGATATTTTTCGTTTTCTTTTCAAATTCTATATGGAATTTTAGATAAAATTCGTGCACAGCGACGTGGAATCGTAACCGATAAACATGAAATGCTTGCATACAAACAAAAATAACTAACTATATATTTAAAAAGCAAAGTTTTACAATGAGTGCTCAAAATAAGCACTATCTAATTCTAAACATTTATGAATCCTTTTTACTAAGTTATGTCTCGTAATTCTGGAAATATGGTCGGTGTTGGAGAATTAGAAGCAATTAAGAATTATATCTTTCTTTGGTCAATACCTGATTTTTAATGTAACATCATATACCAAAATTTAGGGAGCGGGCTGGCCAAACAAACTGGCTCTGATTGGCAATCCATCTACCGTCAAACATGTCGTAAAGATGCTGAGCAGCACGCAGAAATTTATGAGGAGGTTCTCCATTTTGCTGATATCATGGTAAAACCATTTCTTAATGTGTGTAAAGATAGTCGTATGACTTCTTCTAAAATGTGGCAATATCTCTCACCATTTTAATCATAAAATGTTAATGTTAAAATTATATCTTCTATTATAGTACAACTACAACTATCTTGGATATAACGTTTTCTACTAATATGTAGATAGTAATAAGACCAAAAATGGGAATGATGTTGATTAAATAATCCATTTTCGCCAAACTTTGCTTCATCACACCATCAGACTTTCATTTGAAACATTAAAAGTCAGTATCTTATTTGTGTAAAATTATAAAGCGACAAACTTTGTGATTCATCCTGTATAATTTCAGTAAAACACTAGTTCCATGAGGACAATCAAGAAGTTCCAAAACTGATTAGTGCATGCAATCCAATTTGAATTTACTCCGATGCAACAAATTAAAAGTAATAGACTACCAACAAATAATAACGAAGAGTAGTTGTGTTTACGACTGCAGAAATTTACAGTAAGAATTTATTATCTGCAATTTTTCCACGGCGTTTATGACTATGCACCAGACATAAAGTAATTGCGATTCTTCCGGTAAATTAGTTCGTGTTTCAATAAAATATGTAATATGTACCTGTAATAAACTAGAGCCGATTTTAATTGTTATAGGTTGACGTACGTTTTTCTTTTGAATGAATTAAACTGACAAAGGTCGTGTATACAAACTTTTAATTGCGCCAAAAAAGTTTACATGATATACCGGGTGGGTAACTAAGAGCAGCCGTCGGCCATTTCTCAGGATTATATTACTGCTTCAGGGAAAAAAACTATCACAAATGTGGCCCCGAGAACCACGTGAACATTATTTTTAGAATTGTAAGTCCACCACTGGAGGGCGTATTTGAAAATATGAAATTGAAAAAGCAATATTTTCTTAGAATTCACCCAAACCAATTCACCCTAACCAAACCCAAAGTTAAGTAGCACTTTATATACAATTATCAATTTCTTTCAACAAATTCCAAACATTTTTCATTTCTCAACTTTTAGTATATCACTTCAACTAGTGGCTAGGGGGGAATGAAAAATGTTGGGAATGTTATGAAAAAAAAACGCTTATCTTATTCTTACAATCATATGATCTCTTGTCGTGGGACTATTAGTGAGGACTTTTATTCGGCCCCACAAATAAAAATATAAGTTAGGTCTGTAGATCTAGTTGGCCGAATAAATAAACTTCCACCTAATAGGGTATGTTTGATCGGGCATTTTTTAGATCAAACGAATAGCTAAGGGTATGTCTTCTAAAAAAAATGACAATTCGTTGGTCTGTAAACGTGAGGTGTGGGATTCTAGGCGTCCAAATAATTGAAACATTTGTTATAGACAGTTAATAGAGAAAGATACTTAGACTTTTTAACATAAGAACTGTCATTTCTTTTAGGAGACATACCATTAGCTATTCAACACGTTCTAAGAACATTTTCCGTATATGCTCGGCATTGTTTAAATCAAACATAAACGAGAGGTGGATAGGACGTGGAAGTTTATTTATTCGAATACCCAGATCTCCAAGACCTAACACCAATAGACTCACGACAAGATATGAAAGGATTAAAAGAATACTACAAGCAATAAGAAGTATTTCAATGGCAGAAATTGAAACTGCTGTCCTATCCACCTTCCAGGGACTGATTTCATGTATAGAAAAGGAAAGACATTTTGAACACCTAAGGCGTCACTAATAACATAGATAGTTATTTAACTTGTTGATTGTTACATTTGCTACATGGTTTATTAATTGATTTGTTCTTATTGTGAATATTAGCTTTACATTTAGCAGCAATAAGATTATTATGAGAACAGTTTACATTACGTTTGAAGAGAATTTCTCGCCCTTCATTCTTAAACTTTTATGGTTCAATTTTAATTTATTATGAGACATCACAATATCCAAAATATATGAAACAACGCCTCCAGCTTATTCATATACTTTGTATTGCAGCTCTTTCAAAGTTTATAAAAATCGGATAAGAGAAATCAGAATTATAGGCAATTATTTAAAGTCTCTCTTCCACCTTCTATTTAAAGAGATATACTAAAAATTGTGGCATAAAAAATGCGCAGAATTTGTTGAGGAATTCGATTATTGTAAAATGCCACATCAAAAATATTGCTTTTTCAATTTAATATTTTCAAAGCCCTCTAGTGGTGGACCTAAAATTCTGAAAATAATTTCCATGTATTTGTCGGGACCGCTTTCATTATAATTTTTTTTCCTGAATGGGTAAAAGAATTTAACTACTAGAATTCACAACAACCACCGAATATTTCTTTAAAAATAAAGTTTTTCAAGTTCTAAATCTTCAAAATACTCCACTGATGTCTTAGCATCCAAATCACTGAGAATCTTTTGTTGTTCGAATAATTTATTTACTGTTTTTTAAATTTGAAGTCCGCTTCTGATTTAGATCAAACGGCTTGTAATATTTTTCAAACACTAGTCGTTTATTTGTAATTTTACGCCCCCATCCAGAGACTTCCACAATAATTGGTATTTGGTCTCGGTTAAAGTTCTTACATACAACTGATACTCATAGAGGACGAAATATTAGTATTGATTTGACTTTTTAACGAAATGCTATGGATTCAAATTAAGGAATGGACTAAGTGACTGTACAACAGAAGTGACTGCTGAGCCACAATAATTAATTTGATGAAAATATTTCTAACAAAAAACCTATTGGACATGTTACATATTACAAATAGTATTCCATTTCGCTCTCTTCTGTTCCAATTGCCATTAAAAGTGATGACTCTATAAATTCTTTATATTCTTCCATTCCACTAGTTTACACGGTTTTTATACCCCGGCTGAAAGTTAACAATTATTGTTAATCTAGATGAGAATTAGCCAGAAAAAATAATAAATATGTTTTGCCACGTGTGGTTGTAGAAATACTTTATTACTTATAAAACTTAATTGACTTAATATGAGCAATGGAAAAGTAATTAAAAATGACAGATACAATAGTAAGTCCCTAACATACTTTCATCTCCAAACTCCTGATGAATTACTTAAAAAATCTTCAAATCTTGATAAACACGCTTACTCTTTTCATCCATCCAACAAATGTCAAACATTTTTTAATGAGTCAGTCACAAGATTTTTATAATTTCACTACTTTTAACTCCCAATACTCTTCGACAATGTTTTAGATTGCCATTTGAGCACCTTTTTAATTGTCATTGAGAGATTATGAAACCGAAGGTATTCACGATTCTGTGAGTTAACAAATATTCCCTTTTACAGTTTCCCTTGTGTAACATTTGGAAATATTGTTAGCAACTTCCAGAATGTATCACTTGTCTAGCGCCTTTTTTTCATCAATCACAGTTCAAAATGGATTAATTTTGTCCGGAGTATTCTAGTTTCGAATAGGTCCTTCATTTTTCACAAAATTATGCTGTCCTGCAGACAAAGGTAACAAGAAAATTTGCTAATTCAAGCTTCTGGAACCAATAACAAACTGAAGACTTTAGATTAGAAAAATCAACGAAGCGCCATTCTGTTTTAATATAATTTTGATTCATAGACATATGTGATTAAACAATGACAGATGGTTGAAGTTACGTTCTACAATGTTCGCGATAAAAGCGAGCAAATATCGATTTGTATCACGTGATCATAGGTTTTACAGATTGATCGTGGAAATGGCCAAACAAGGATCGAATAACGAAAAAAAAATATGAATGGAAGTCAACAGTAGTTGAAGTAGAAGTAAATAATTTTTCGGAAGTACTTCCACTTCGTCTTCTTCATTTTTAAAACAATCCAATGCAAACGCATTATGTGAAGCTACAACTTTTTCCAATGTTCGCATTGAACTTTCGTAAATACAAAAACAACACACAACAGTTAATAACAATCGAATGAAATTGCTAATTTGCAAGCACCGAAACGTCAAAAGTCAAAACAAATCTGAGAACTCTCTTTCAGGATTCGGAGCGGAGCGAAATTTCATAAATTCATATAATTGAACGTTAACCGAGCAGTGAGATCGAAATAAAGTGAATTGCCAACCGAACAATCAGAATCTTCAGATGTACATAACCGAACGCAGTAAAATAAGATAGTACTTTAGAAATGTGACAGATGAGATCATGAAACATATGAGAGAAGACACATTATAAGGCTGACTATTTCCTTCGAAAAATTTAAGCCAACCAAAAAGCTGTAATATTTTATGTTTACCTAGCAACGATCAAATTTCAGAGATAATACTGCACTAGTGCAAATTATCGATAATTTGCACTAGTGCCACATTTTCGTCTAGGATTAATAAACATCATTTGGTTTTAATTTTATATTTTAAGAAAAGGAACAATTATTGTTTATTTTAAATTAAATTTTTCTCAGGAAATAGTCTGCCAAAATGCCCTCTCGTGCATGTCAAATTGTCTCATAATTTCCTCTCGTGCGCATTCGCGCACTCGAGAAAATTAAATTATCGACAATTTGACATGCACTCGGAACATTAATATTGATAATCGTTGACGCTATTGACAATTAATAAATGACTCAGATGACAGTTGACAGATGCTAGATTTTCCTCACCACAATGGTTTCTAGTATTCGGGTCACCTTTAGGACATATGATGGCACAAAGATATATAAAGTAGAGCAACATGTAATGCTAATAATCTCACTGATCATCAGGATCACTGCCAAGAGTCAGAACTAAATGTTGCCATTGAAGATGAGCAAGAATGTATATCTGAATAGTTAATACAAGCAGCAATTTAATAATTGTTCCTTAAAAATGTATAATTTAACAATCATTTAAATTAAATGAGATGAAAGTTTATCATCTGCTTATTAAATATATAATTTAACGTGTACTAATTTAAAGCGTACCGGGTGGGTAGATTATATTGCACGAAAGTGTAGTGATGCGGAAGTTCATAGATAAGTACATTAGAATCACACGTGAAATTGCATCAGTTGATAACACAAAGACTAATAATTAAACTAAAACTGATTGATGTGTATTATGTATTAAAAGCTTCCTTTCTATCGAACGCAGCAAATTAAAAGTGATAGGATGCCAACAAGTACTATAGAGTTGAAAAGAGAATGAAGAACGTTGTACGGTGGACTACATTTTCCATGAATGACTATACACCATATAAATTGATTGCAGTAAATTATAATTTACGCTTTTTTAGGATGGAAGGGAATACAAACGGGATTAATCCAAAGCGTATTTATAAACATAATACAATATAGATTGATAATAGTGCATATCACAACTCATTATATTGCAGCTAATGCAACTCATTGGAAAAAGTGAACAGTGGATCATTGAAAATATTAATATCATATTAGTTACAAACTAAGTTGAAGTATTTACGGAACCTATATAAAGGAACATTTTGATAATAATTAATTGGTAGCAGAATAAGCTATGAAAGGGAAAGGTTTGGAGGGTGCTTGGCTAGTTAACTAAGATTCCGAATCATAGAAAATAGAGAGTAATCCACTCGGCTTCAGTCCTCGAAGTGAACCACTACCAATCTAGGTCGAAATTGCCCGTACTAATTTAACCTAACCTAATTGCTATACAAAATTAGTATTAGAAACCTTATAACTTGAATAATACATTCAATGAGGATGGTAATCTCGTTGGAATGATTAATATTATTAACAATTTAACATATTATAAATTCATGTTTAACCCAATTGGAACAATATGATAATTAGGAAACAATTACTTCTTGCGAGAATTTATGAATTCATTTTGGATACGGTCAAGTCTATCAATGCAATCAATACTTTGAGCATTTCAAATTATTGGTTCGAAACTTAAGACACTGTTTTCGTGAATAAAGATCGCAATGAACGTAAAGTTCATAACAAATTTTGATAACAGCACCCAATGTCCTATGAAAATTTTGAATAGACTCAATATTAGTATACTAGGGATTAGCGAGATGAGATGGCCGGGCAACTTTAGACAGAAAATAATAAAATATTCTTTTCTGGGGAAAATTCACAAAAATAGAGTAGCGTTCATATTATTTCTAGAATTCACACATACTGTGCATATCGTAATATTGTCATTGCAGTGGGTAATAATGTGGCAATTAGAAACATTGTCAGTATGAATATTATGCAAGTATATGCACCAACTCAGGACCATAATGAATATGAGACTGAAAAATTCTGCTATGATATAGATCAAGTACTTAAATTAACGAAAAATACGATATAATTATTATACTAGACAACATTCGAAGTTACTCGAGCCAAAAATGTTGTGCATTCTATTGGTAGCGCCTCAAACATGAAAATATCAGTTTTTGTCATTCAATATCGTTTCAATATTTTTTCTATGTCACGCAAATGTGTTGATTCTCTCGACTTATTTTGTTATATTTTGCGGTGAATATTCACCTAATAGCTGAAAAGGCTATTTTAGATCTTTGATTAAGTGCTATCGTGCATATTTCAACCTGGATATTCGCAACTAGGATAAATATTGGGTGCTACATATCTGCTGTATTTCATGTCACAGAAATTTGACCTGTTGGTTTATTGAACAATATAAGCGACTGTTATTTTTGCTTGACCAATATAAAAGACTTTTCGAGGCAATCAAAGCAAATGGTATATTACACGGAAGTGTCTTCTGTAACAAAAATAATTGCACATTTGGAAGAAGTTCCTGTGTCTTCTCCAGTTCATGGTGTTAAAGAAAGTTCAAGCAGTTCTAAAAACGAAGAAATTAAAATGATACCGTTGAGGTTTCTAGAAATGGGGGTATTAGAAACAAGTAGTTGATATTTCATAATCAAACAAAGCTAGTCACTGAATTTTCCTATTTTAGATTTACAGGAAGATGTTGAAATCTAAAAAACATTCCATTTAGAGATACTTTGAATTTGTCGGTTGCGATGTTACGTTGATAGGATTTAGTAAAGAATGTATGGTGTTGAATCAATTTATCGATAAATTTCACCATTATAAACCTAATGATAAAAACGAATAGAATATATTGAAAAGAGTCAAAACCATATATTGGTTAGACGGAGAACATTCAGGTGGAAAAATGCCTGTATAACTTCCTTAGGTTGTTAATAACATTGATTTAGACTGGAAAAAGTTCTAAAAATAAATTTGTTGGTATAAGCATCTACGTTCACGTATCTCCTTATCAAGTAGCAGAAATTCGTGGACCGTGGATTAAATACAGGTATGAGGGAAAAAATTTTACAGACGGACTGAAAAAATTTGGTGCAAATATAAATAGAATAATTTATTTCTTTAATGATCCTTTGAGTGTACAGACTCACTTTAACGTCCTAAAAGCGTTTAAAGAAGTTAATAAAGGTACTTACATTACATAGTTTTCTGTACACTAATATATTTATATTTGAAAGCTTTTATACTTTGTACCATAAGTATGAATAATTATTTATTGATACATTTAATTTCTTTTTTGATGTTTTGTGTTTATTTTTGAAATTTGAATGAAATAAATGTTAAATATATAAAATTTTCGATAATAATATATATTAGCTTACACCCCTTCGATTTCGTTATAATTTTAGTATGTTATAGAGAAAATTATGCTGGACAAGAATTTACATAGTCGCGGAAACCAATCCCCTCAGGTACTTTTTTACGTTTGAAGAATCAAATAATAATAATAATAACCTAACCTATCCTATAAATTGTAATAAATTTTAGGTTAGGTTATTATTCTTATTTGATACTTTAAACGGAAAAAGTACCTGAAGGGATATATATATGTACAGGGTATCCCACGACGAGTTGAAACTATCTGTATATGGTAAAATACTTATAGTAAAATCATGAAAATTTCTACGTTTCGGTTTTCGGATACGATCTTTTAATCTAAAGTATTTTCAAAGATGGCCAACTTCCGATTCTACCAGAAGCCGACTGTAATATTAAATGATATTAAATGTTTTCTGTAAATTTTTAGAGATGCAGGTGTTGTCTAAATTTCATTTATTCGTTATTAAATTGAGAACGAGCTATTTTAACGATTTTCAAAAGTATCAACAATTGACTAATGACAGTTAAATAAGTGTCATTTATTGTGAAGCCTATTAAAAGTACACTTAAAAAATTAAAACTTGTTAAAAAATACGATGATAATTAAATTAAAAGCTCCAATATCTCGGAAACGACTAAAAGTTGGAATAGGATTAGTAAATACAATTTGATTTGATTTTTTTACAGACCTTGACAAGATAAAGAAAAATACTTTTTTATTTCTTAATGCTTGTATCAACGCGTCAAAATAAAATTTAGACCACACCTGCATCTCTAAAAATTTACAGAAAACATTTAATATATGTATAACGGTAAGGTTTGGGCATAGGAAAGTATACAAGGATTTGCCTTATTTTTCACCCCTGAATGCATTAAATAGAAAAAACTGGGTGGTTCTGTTTAAAAAAATAAAGAAATTTGATATTTATGAAGTTAAAATTTGAACACTTTTATACACACCCTGTATAAAATGAAAAATTTTTCAACATAGATTCAAATACGTCTTTCACATCTTTAAGAGTATCCTCGTGAAAAAATAATTTATAAGGATCTGCAACGGTCAAATTTTTTACAAAAAATTAATTAGTTAAAAACTATGCATTTTTCGAAAAAGTATTTCAGACAAAAGTATACTAAAATTTTACATAGAGGTACTAATATACAGGGTGCTCTAATTAGAAAAAAAAAACAAAATTACAGTCGATTTCTGGTAGAACCGGAAGTCGGCCATCTTTGAAAATATTTTAATTAAAAAGATCGTATCCGAAAACTAAAACGTAGAAATTTCCATGATTTTACTTTAAATATTTTGCCATATACAGATAGTTTTAACTCGTCGGGGGACACCATATATAGAGATATAGATATTTATATTTAGGGCGCGGGAACCATCCCTCTCAATCAATCTCAAACTCTTTTTAATCTTTATTATTTATTTTCTATAAGAATTTCGAATTTCATGATATATAAATAATTTTGTGTTGCATAGTGTTATTAGGGAAGACCAGAATGCCAAACTAGGAAATGAAAAGTGGAGCCAATCGTTGAAGATTTAGGTTGACACTTGGAGTAAGTTTTTGTTAGGAAAATGAAATGTTTGTTACAAATATTATATTTGGCATAGTCAGCCGAATTGGCGACTTTACATTTGTAAATCACCAGCTGACACAAAAAAAATCGTCAGAGACCAGATCGGTTACATTTGTATTAACTATAGATTCAGAAACAAAATCTCTGTCATATCCTACCCCGGTGCAGACTCACCTAACGATCACAACTTTTACTTAGGTAAAATGCAAGTATAATTGAAACAAATCAAAAGGAATCAGGTCTAGGTCACAAAACTTGGTCGGCCTTGGCCGGGTTTGGGAAAAGTGGCGAAGTTCGCCCAGGTATTCCTTATTCGTCCGGGCGGGGCCTTTCTCGGAAGACAGATAGCGGGTGATTTTACTAAATAAAAGTGAACACACAATCTGGATAAATGCCTGGACCGATCCAACTTTCCAGTCTCTCATAAATCCTCACACAGTGTGCTTCGTAAAAGAAAGACTTGAACTTTGGGACGGAAAATTAGATATTTCTAGGGACCGAAACAAAATCAGGAACAGTTGTTTGAGAAATCGTTTCGCATGTTGTCATCGTGTCCTTAAATATGTATCTTTATCTTCTCTGGAAGTCATAGCCATAAATATTCGAAAATAGTTGAAAAATTTATTATAACTATCTCGCAATTCTTAAAATAATGAGTAGAAGCAAAACTTTTGTTTTAGAATCCTTAAGACTCGCATCGGTATATTAACTAAGTGATCTAAATTTATTGACTTTCCGGTTCTTCAAGTAAAAACAAATAGATGTTTTGAATTTCTACTGAAAAGATTTTTAGAATTTAATTTGATACTAATACAAATAAGCGCTAGTGACAACAAAAAACTTATAATCGATAAACCGGACATAAATGGAATGGAAGTCGGCAAAGGAACCGTCAATAGCATTTCACAAAGTCCGCACGCCGATGAAAAATGAAATTTCCCAACCTCTAAACTCCTACGGGAAAATCCGCAAGCGAAAGAAGGAAAAAAAATCCCTGCTATATATACTATTAGTTCCTTTTTCCACTTACAGAGATGGCATTCATGGATTTTCGATGTCAATTTCAGCAGATAATACAATTACTGGTAGGTAGTGTATAGAAGTACGCACAACGCGTTTTCATAATTACATTATCTGTCATTTCCATTCATGTTAAAAGCGTGGACGGTGACTGTATTCTATAAAAACGATTCTAGTGGAATAAAATTACAGTTTCGGGTTTTCCGAAAATACTAGATGACAGTACACCTCCTATTTTGCGGGGGTGTGATATCGTCCTTATTTATACGTCCTTATTTATACAGGGTGTTTCAAAAAAAGGTGATTCCGTCTCTACGATAGATAGAAAACTGAAAAATGTTTGGGGTTTGCTGAGCTATTGGAGGCATTAGTATGGAACAAACAATAATTTGATGATCATGTATTGCGGTTCTGGGACTCAAACTGATGTTTGTTTTATACTAAGGCCCCCAATAGCTGAGTACTCATAATTATTTAAGGCTTTGCCATGGAAAACTGCCATTTATTGATTGTTATAACGTTGACTCAATAATAATTAAATTTTAGAAACATTATTATTTGTTAAATTAGATATTGTTCATCAAAACGTACTCAAATTTTGATTACACTGACATGTTACTAACCTTAGACGAGTGTTTAGGAATCTCTAATGCAGCTGTCATGCGTTATGCAGAAAAGTTTCCGCGAAGAAACTTACCAAATAAAAATACATTTAAATTCATTGAACGACGTTGTGGAAAGTGAGAAATGAAAAGACAAAGAACAACAAGAACCATTAACAAAGAAAATATGATTTTAAATTTTGTTGCTCAAAATTAACAGTTAGCCCAAAGAAAGTGGTAAGTATTTGGAGGATACTTAAAGAGCAACAGCTAGATCCTTATCATTACAGACAAGTCCAAGAACTCTTGCCAGTCGATCTACCGGTTAGACTGGATTTTTGTCAAACATTATAAGAAATGACAGTATTATTTTTATGAACGAGGCCACTTTTACGCGAAAAGATATGTGTAACTGTCATAATGCACACTACTGGTGTGATGCGAATCCACATGTCAAAAGTTATCACATTACCAACAATCATTTAAAGTCAATGCTTGAGCAGCAACTTTAGGTAACAAATTGATAGTTTATCACATTACACCTGGAAGTTTAAATGGTGATATGTACCTAGATTTGTTGAGCAATTACTTATTAGTAACCATTTTCTGATTCGATGGATTGGTAGAGATGCAGAGGCTCCGCTTTATTGGCCTTCTCGGTCATGCGATTTTAATACCACAGTTTGGTCGTATCTTAAAGAAAAATGTATGCTATAGAGGTAATTTCATCTCAAAAATTGAAAGACAGAATTCAACTTTAATGACCTCTTAGCTGACTCCTAACGGTTTAGAAGATTAAGGAGTCCTTTAGAAAAAAGGCTAGACTTGTGTATTCGTGAAAAATGATAACATTGTTAACACCTACTCTAACTGAATTCTATTTGATATTACCGGTCAATTTTTCATTTATCATTACTTTATACAAGCATCGGTTATTACTTCATTATTTTCGAATCAAAATATTCCGAAAACGGTACACAGTATCGAGTTTTATCAAGAGTACCTTTTTGGTGTACTTGAAAATTTTCTTAATAAATCAATATTGAAAATGTGATATTCAATACTACTTGGTACGGACCATGTAACAAGCGCCCTCTATGAGAGTCAGACAAAAACAAATTCATTGGATGTTTCAGTTTTCAAAACATTTTCGTATAAAATGTCAATACGATGTTGCCAGTAACTATGGCAAAATCATAAAAAATGTGTATAATTTTCACTTGAAATTTTGCTTAATAAATCTAATAATGAAAAAGTTGGAGAAATATGTATCAATTTTTTTTTCAACGCCTTTTATCTTGAATACGAATGGCGTCACGAAAATTTTGAGCAAACCCGAGATATTTTTCAGTTTTCTACCTATTCTAGAGACGGGATCACCTCTTTTTGAAGCACTCTGTATACAGTGTGTACACTGTCATTGACTATGGTCATTATTATTATATTTAAAAAGATAATATGCCTAATCTAATTCGAATTACAGGAATCAAATTATAGACTGATTGAGGCCTAAAAATATTTACTTGATCCTCGTTAAAGTGTTACATAACACTGTTAAATCGTAGAAGATTTAGATGTAATAACACATATACAGTTACCGGTGCCAGTTTCAATGGCCTGCTAATTCTTGCTGGCGAAGTTCTGGATCCAGGTTGTTTGTACGAGTTAATTCAGTATCAGATCTGATCAATTACTACCTAGTTAAATTTTCTTTTTGTTCTCCTTTCTTTAAGAAGCAGTTAATTTTAATTTGTACGCCATATTTTATCAGAATTTTCCTCTCTATATGATTCAATATGCTTAAAAGTTTGTTTCACAGAATTTTATGGAAAAATAAATAGTTCTCCAATGATCAGCTTTTGCAACATAAAATTCTTATCTATCTATAAAAAATATCAAAAAGATCCGACCGCATAAGTGATATACTGAGGCGTGCTTAAAAGAAGAGCTTAGAATACCCATTAACCCATTCGCACAAGTAGTAGGTAAAAATCTAAGTATCACCAAAAAACATGTACATTTAGACTAAGAAGCAGGTTGATTAATTAAAAAAAAACATTATTAGCGTTGAATAAAATATTTAGATTGGTTTCACTGTGTTATATTTAATATATATTAAAATGTTTTTAATTTTTTTCGGATCTTAGTTTAGTTTACGATTTTTGTATTCATTTTCAGTATTTTTTCATTATTAACAATTATTTTGGCCACCATTATAGGTAGACAATACAATGTCGAATAGTAAAAAAAATTGTTAGTATGACAGTCAGTCGAGAGTTTGGACATAAAGATTGACATTTTCATTGTTAAAATGTTATTTTAAATATATTTGAGTGCATGAGGCGAGAACGAGCCAGTAAATGTTTTTATTAAACGGATTGAACAATTACTCGTAATTTGAATTCCATATTTTTTCATTTATTGCAATGAACAAGTGGGGGATGTTATAGATCATACTAGAACGAAAGAAACTGAACGTTGGACTGATGAAAGTTGATGCAACAAAACGACGAATACTGTATAACTTTTAATGTCAATTTATCTCCAATATTGGACATGATTCAGACAAATTGCGTATGTACCCTAATTATGACTATAATTGCTTATAGAGACTTCGGTGTGTTTTAATATAGCGTGGTTTCATAGCAAAAAAAAACCAATTTGGAATTATGTATCATAACCGCGGCATTATTTGGTTCACCGATCAGATCCTACCAATTATTTTGCCTTTAGTTATTGTTATAAACAACGCATCTCATCATTTTTAATATTAAACGGAATATCCAATATCAGTTTTAAGCAAGGCGAGATTTTAATATTTCAACGTATATGAAAATTAAGAACATATATATTCCTGAAAAAATTCACTGAAAACTAGTATGTTATTGATAACGTTCGCAAGACATGGACACACATACCTCATTAACCATATTATTGTGAGTTGATCGAGTTCAAGTGCGTTTTTTATTGAGCATCTGCGATTTTCTAATTTTGCATAATTATGTCTAAAAAGCTGCAATTCTATTATAACATCAACAAACACCGGAAGACGCAACACCTAGCAGATAATGCGGCGTGCAGATTTTATTGCACAGAAGACGAAGCCTCTGTCCACATTCTTTCGAAGTGTGAAAGTGTGGAACTCCAGAACACTACACCTGGAATCGCTGACGAAGATCTCTGGTAATTGAAGCCAACCTACTTTATAGACTTTTTAAAAGGAGTGGGATTAATGGATTAGCTGTAAACATTGGATTCTCCAAGTCTTATATACATGCTTCTGAATGTTTTTTGATGTTAGGTCTCTTCTGTTTTTTATTCAATAATTTTTGTGAGATATTGTTACTGACAATTTGCATATTTATATCAATCAATAAATAACCTATATCATGAACATCAAAATAAAATTAAAATAGAAATTTATTTTTTCTTTAGTCCTTACATCTCAAATGTGTAGCAGTAATTAATTAAATTATTTGTAGTTTTATTAGAATTTTCAAAATAGAACTATGAATTTTACTTAAATTATTAAGATCATTTTTATCGTTTATAGCTTTTTCGTTTTTATGAATGTGAACCATTTCTAAAAATTCTCTTTTTCGTGTATTAGATTCCGTTCCAAGATTTTTTGAATCTTTATAATTGAGTTTATGTTTTTTTGATATTATATGGTTCGTTAATGCAGTTTTATTTTTTTTATCGTATTAATGACCTTTGAGTCTTTTTTCTAAATACTGAGATGTCTACCCTATGTAGACAGCGTAGTACAAAGTACTTGATATATAATATTACTTCTTTCGTTTCTTTTATGTTTTTCGTAATGATTTGTCTTGACTTAAGGCCCCTTTCCATAGAAAATCAGTTTAAAATAAATGGTAGTAGTCGCAAACACAGATGTATGGATACTTTCTCTCTGTCGCAGTTCTAAGTAAAATGCAGACAGCGGTCATTTCTTCTTCTGTTACCTATAGTTAAAATGAATACATGGAACAAACACAAAATTCCAATGGATTTCCTCGAACACGGTGGTATTGATAGCTTCATATAAATTTCCCCACCACATTAATAATTCCACTTGTGTGATTACAATTTATCAGTCATGCATGCATATTACTTATAAAGGGGGAAATTTCACGCTTAATCTGAGCATGTTGATTCATCTAAAATACCCCAAGGCAATCATTGTGTCAGATAAGAATCACGTCATCCGTACCAAAATGGCAATAATGTAACCTAATTCTCCGTAAACCTAAAATTTCCTACTATTGCCGTTACTTCCTAACTGTAATCGGAATATTATCACCAAATAAAAAATTCAATCACATGGAAATTGAGTGATTTACACCCTCACCTTCCTTAATCCCTCTTGCTTTGGGCTTTTAACGGAATAACAGAGTAACTGATAATTAAATTGGTTTTCATACTCTGTGTAAAGTTCTAAATCATACAGTCCAATAAATAATTCAAAAAGTTGAAACTTTGAAACGTTATTTTCTGAAAATTCTTATATCTTCTATCGACTGGCTTTGAATTGCTTATTTGAGTTTTAGAAAACTAGCAGGCAAATATTGCGGTTACTGGAGATGGTCTGTTAGTTTTTCTTTAGTCAGAAACGGTTTTTTTTACTAAAAATCTAAAGTTTTGAGAATTAGTTAACATATAAAACTTATCATAAAGTTCTATTAAAGGCAGATTCTTTATTTATACTTTAGTTGAGATGAATTGACCAAATGTGTGAATCTACGATCTACTATTCTGATTAGCAGTACTGTAACTGAGCAGTGAAAATAATCAAATACCAGTAGTTTAATCTCTGCTTATTTCAAATTCCTGAAATATACTTAGAGTAGTCTTATAAAATGATCTGTTTCCGGTAAATCTTTTACCGTAATGAATGTCGGGTTTTAAGGCTTCATAAACTTTATTAAACTTACTGAAACGGCTTTCTATACAAACAAGTATTCAAAATTACATTCATAATATTGTTAATAATCTATATAATTAAACAAATCGTGAATTGTTCACTACTCAGGCCATGAAAGAAAATATATGTCCTCTTTAGATAGCCCATGCGCAATCCAATTTTGGCACCCTCTCTCTAACATATCGGCAGGTACTTCACGAATAAATTCTTCAATATTGGATTCCAGTTCGACAATCGTTGCTGGTTTATCTCTGTAGAAATTAGCCTTAATATGACCCCACAAGAAATAGTCCAAAGGCATTAAATCACACGATCTAGGCGGCCAATTGACGGGCCCCAAACGTGAGATGAACTGTTTACCGAAGGCGACTCTTAATTTGGCCATTGTTTCGCGTGCGGTGTGGCATGTGGCCATGGTTGAAACCACATATCAGGTATGTCCAATTCTTCCATTTTGGGTAGCAAAAAATCGCCAATCATCATTCTGTAGCGCTCGCTATTCACAGTAACGTTCCGGCCGACATCGCTTTTGAAGAAGTACGGCCAGATGATGCCACACCAAACAGGTATGTATTGGTAGCTCTTGCAATTCTTTCAGGCTGGTCTTCACTCCCGATATGGCAATTTTGCTTGTTGACGTATCCGTTCAAGTAGAAATGAGCTTTGTCGCTGAACACAATTTTTCGATAAAAAATCTCTCTCCAACTTTGCCAGAGCCCATTCACCAAATGTTGGACATTGTGGGAGATCGTTTGGCTTAAATTCTTGCACCAGCCGTATCTTATAAGGTTTTCTTCCCAAATCCATTCGACATTTCACGGTCATCAGTAACACTGGAGGATACATCCGCAATATTTTCTTCGGTCCTCACTATACGTTTACGTGTTAGTGGTTTGATGTCCAATAGTACAAACTGGGTTCGTAATTTAGTCACAAGCTTTCAAATAGTTCCCTCAGTAGGTCGACTAAACTGCCCATAAATCGGATGAAGTGCGCGATGCACTTTCTTAACCGAGTATGAATTTTGATAGTGAATTTCAATAGTTCGCAAGCGTTGTACGCTCGTAAGTCAATTCATGATTGAATTATAGACCAAACTGAACAAGTTTTACAATGAAACAAGACACGATTCACGCGTGATCTATCAAAAATAGTGTTGCCAAAAAGATACCAGCAAAAAAAATTAGTGTGTAATTAGTGTATAATTATATACCCGTTATTGATCTAGATCCATACACTGCGTTTTTTAAACTTAGTGGAACGGTTTTCCATAAGACATACAAGTATTTAGTGTGAGCAGCATTCATCACAAGACACACGTCAAGATGATACGCGAGTTCTTCTCAAACGTTCATCACTATTGTATGATGTTTAAATTCTGTTTCTTAATTCGGTTGACCATCAAGGCCACTGAAAACAAGCCCTGTCAGTGAGTACAGTAACGTTGCTTAAAGGATTTCTGTCCTCCAAGTTCGTCCATTATAAGAGTTAATATGTATGTTAAAGTGAAAGTTCGATCAAACACTGAATATTTCACGATCCAGAAAATATTTATCTCGTAGAGCAATCATTTATTAGTGACTTTGGCAAATGATATGTGGTATTATCAACTTGTAAGACTAGTATCCCAAAAAACCAATGAGCCCCCAAAATCATTGTTAGTGTAACCAAAGGTATAACCACTACATCTTCAAGCAGTGTGCTCTTCGGAGAAAACCACATTGATGGGTTTCCTGACCATCTAACTAGCTGCTCCATATAGCAGGAGCGAAATTACCCTCATTGCTGGCTTGATAACCAAAAAAGACGCTATTCTCATAATATAAACATCACAAACGATTCGGAATGTCGCTGGTACATGTGGCAGGCAGAAACTACAGATCACGTAATCGGTAAGTGTTCAGAATTCAAACGTGCGTGTTTGAACGCTTGCACAGGCCTTACATTTTGCCTAGTTACGTTAATAGTTTTAAGCCAAGCTGTCTGATTAGACTATCAAAAGACAACTGCCAACAATTAGAACTTGGCTTTAAACATCTCCGTTAAACTATCCACGTAATCGTTGCAGGAATTGCTAATTTACAATTAGCCTTCCAAACGCATTTCTTTAGGCTACGTTTGAACGACTCTCGTACTCACTAACTATCAAGTACTTCCTTTACAAATGCATATCTTCATAACCAACTACGGATGCTAGAGGATTTGACATTGCAACATTTCTGTTCTTATATGAGTGCAAGATCTACATACAGAATTTGTTGTCGCTTGTAGAATAAAAATCAGTGTTTTCCAACATTTTCTTATAATTGAATGAATGCTGCCAAATATGGGGATTGTTTTCTGTAGTCCACTTTGATATAAGTTACAATTATTTAGTTCTTAAAATTCTAAGACGTGTAAATGTTATTGTCTTTGATCTAAGGACTTTTGTACAATTTATTCCAAGCTAAAAATTTTGACTGAAGGCCATTAATGTAGTGGATATTCATTTTTAATTTATAGGAGATTATTTTGAAAGTAAATATATAATATTAATATGTCTAATTCGTTGTCTAATCATATAATCAATAACTATCCGCCCCTGTTGATAGTACGCCGGTAGGGTTCCGTATTCATATTACCAGTGACAATGATAAGTGTACTTCTGTTATCTTCCATAATATAACATCCAAATCGTTGCTTCAGTAATTAATTATATTGTGAAACTAAGGATCGCATTCTATTGACTTGATAATATGAAGAGAAATATTTCATAATTTTCGATTTATATTTACAAAAATGTCAGTGAACATGAATAAATTAGATTTTTTCATATTTTGAATGCGACAGTGCATACTCATAGTAATGAAAACACTAATTCGACGTTTTGTTTATTTAATCCCTTGTAGGTTACGCCAAATTGCATCGATGACGATAATGCTGTATATGATTATAATGGTGTTTCGGAGTGAGGGCAATGTCAAAAATACAGTTTTAAGTTATTCCAGAAATGATGCTTTCGTCTGCTATACTGAATAATTTTTTATTATATGAGTCCATATCAAGGAATAAAGACACAGCAATTGGATTTTATCGAATTTGTGAAATCGAGTTGTTCGATTTTATTAGAGTTTGTAGGGCTTTATGCCAGAAGGTAGAGTTGAGCAGTAAGGGAGGTGGGAGTTGCGCCCTTTTGCCCGTCTTGCTTTCCAAGAGAGAAGTCAAGATATGATTTCAAGGAAAAGCATTCCTTAGGGAATTTATGAAATAACGATGATAAATACAAAGAGTGTAAAATGGAATGTTGAGAGAAAAAAGTTGTATAATATTGATTTAGATGAGGGTTTTCTTTGTACTAGATTATAAATTAGTTATCACCGGATTGTAAAGAATGATTTCTTACTCATTGTAATATGTAAAAGTGACAAATACAATTGTTTCCAATCATAAAATAATTATTCTCCTTTTTATGATCTACAGAGTGTTTCAAAAAAACATGATCCCGTTTCAAGGTTAGATAGAAATCTGAAAAATATTTGGGGTGTGCTCGGTAAAAAAATTTTGTAACGCCAATCGTATTCAAGATAAAAAGCGTTGAAGAAAAAAATCGATACATATTTTTTCAACTTTTCAATATTAGATTTATTGTTCAAAATTTCAAGTGAACTTAAACATCATTTAATTTCACACCAATAAGGTATTCTTGATAAAACTCGATCCTGTGTACCGTTTTCGGAATATTTTGATTTGAAAATTATGAAGTAATAACCGACGATAAAGTATGGATAAAGTTATTATTATTATTATTATTATTATTATTATTATTATTATTATTATTATTATTATTATTATTATTATTATTATTGTTATTATTATTATTAATTAGTTAGGATTATGTGAATTAAAAATTTTTTATCGCGTGAATGAGACCCCATGGGTAACGGATACATTTAAAAAATTGGGACTGACGGCATTCATTCTTTGTAACTTTTCATACAAATCCAGGTTAATCAGTAAATATTGTTTTTCAAAGTTGAATAAGTATATGCACTGAGCTGAACAAACAATAATTTGATCATCATGTATTGCGGTTCTGAGACTCAAACTGATGTTTGTTTCATACTAAGCCCCCCAATAGCTGAGTAACCATAATTATTTAAGGCTTTTGCCAAGGAAAACTGCTATTCACTGATAGTTAGGATGTTGAGTCAATAATAACATTTCTGAAACCTTGTTATTTATTAAATTAGATATTGTTAATCAAAATGTACTCAAATTTTGATTTAACTGACATGTTATTAACCTTAGACTTAGACTTAAAGTGTTTAGGAATCTCTAGTTCAGCTGTCATGCGTTATGCAGAAAAGTTTCTTCGAAGAAACTTACCAAGTGAAAACACATTTACATTCATTGAACGACGTTGTCGAGAAGCTAGGAATATAAGACATAAAAAGACAAAAACATGAATCAAAATTTTGTTGATCAAAATACAACAGTTAGCCCAAGTAATGTGGCAACAAATACGTCTTCTTGAAGTATTTGGAGAATACTTAAAAAGCAACAGCTACATCCTTATTATTACAGACAAGTCCAAGATTACCACATTCTACCCAGAAATTCGAGATATTAAAAGATTTAACTCTAAATGAGCTCCACCTCCCTTTGATAGAAGCTATCGTAATTGGTTTAGTAACCATTTTCCGAATCGATGGATTGGTAGAGGTACAGAAGCTCCGATTCATTGGCCTCCCCGGTCATTCGATTTTAATCCCTTGGATTACACATTTTGAGCATATCTGAAAGCAAAACTTTATGCTACAGAGGAAAATTCACCTCAAGAATTGAAAAACAACGTCACTTTAATGACCTCATAGCTGACTCCCAACCGTTTAGAAGATTAATGGATTCTTTAGAAAAAAGGATGGACTTATCTATTCGTGAAAACGGAAGACATTTTGAACACCTACTCTAATTGATATACTATAATACTTCAACTTCCTTTATCTTGAATACGTAGGGCGTTACGAAAATTTTTTACTTAGCAAACTTCAAAAATTTTTAGTTTTCTATCTACTAGAGACGGGATCACTTTTTTTGAAACTCCCTGTATATGAATTTCAATACAATATTGCCAGTAGTTGCGGCAACATCGTAAAAAATGTGTATAATTTTTTTTCTTCAACGTCCTTTATCTTGAATACTTTCTTGTATAATTTTTTACTTAGCAAACTCACAAATATTTTTAGTTTCCTACCTATTCTAGAGATGGGATCACTTTTTTTTAAACAACCTGTATACGAATGCTTGTGTTCGAACATAAGCTGGATCCAGGTGTATATTATTCAATCAATAGTACATGTAGAAATCATTTTTCCATTTCTTTTCTTCAAAACAATTAAAAAATATCTCTACATAGAGAATTGGTTACTTGTCTGCTTACGTGTTATTAGAAGTAGTATGTGACATTTCGGACGGTTGGTAAAGTATCATTTGATTATTGTTGGATCTGTAAATGCCTCAACCCAAGAAACGGTTTTGTGGTTTAAAACAATTTCTTTTGCTGGCGTGGTGGGGCTGATAGGAGGGGTTGTTACAAATCATGGTACTTCAATAGGGAGTTAATACATGACAATTGATTTTTCAAAAATTCTTCTCTAACAAAATATGTATGGATCAAAACTATTTCGAGTACTAACACGAACATGAAAGACGCGGCTATGGGAAATCGCCTATTACCATATAAAACAGGGAAATAGTAGAAAGTTAGGTTAGAATTTGGGCTATTTAGAGAGAACACCATATGGAGGAATTTTTTGGTTAATTTCTTCCATTTTATTGATTATCATCCAACACTGTTCGTATAAAATATCTAGAAGATATTTTTAAGAGTAGGTTAGAAATTAAAAATCCAATAATAGATTAAAATTAGGTATGAAATATAAGTATAAAAGTATAAAATACGAGTGGCATTTATAAAATTAGCTTTAATGATTGTGAAGAGAAATATTTTGAGAAAATTAGATTATCTGCTGATCTCTTATTTTAGACGTCCCTATTCTCTACGGTCTACTCTATTTTAAAGTTAGAAATTATATGTGAAACAACATGACCATGACCAGGGTCTTTACCTTTACTAGCCGCAGTATTTGGATAACTTGTTCTTATTTCTAGTAATCCATAATAACTAACTCGTTGGTTAATATGTAAACTAATCAAAAATTTAAACCAGGAACTGTCACAATGTTCGTGAGAATTCCCATTCCAGATGTAGACTGAAGTTATTCAGATATCGGACGTAATAATGAGCGTGGATGATGAATTTTACCGAATTGGTTAGGTTAGGTTCACGATGTCCTTAAACAACTATATTCCCAAAATAAATTTGAAATAAGCAATAATAATTTATATAATTTATACAATTAAAATAATGTAACGAAGCGCTTCAGGAAAATTTTTAGATGTCAATATAGAAAAAGTACAAATAAAGCACAAATAAAATGTGTAAATGTCTAGCTTCGGGATATACGTGTATTAGCAAGTGCCACATTAGTGCAACTTGTTCCAATAAATCATATTTTTTTAGTTCCAATGTTTTGAAATTTATATCACTTTTGCTTGTTTTTTTACTGATATTTAAGTACTTAGTAATAGTTATGTTGTATAATATAATATATATAAAAACGAACCAATATTGGTAGCTATTTTGGTTCATCATCAAAATATTAAGATATTTGGATAGTTTTAATACTATCCAGATGGTCAGCCAAGTTAACTCTTCAACTGTAACATATACGAGGATATATAGAAAAATTCTTAGCCTTCTATAGAACGAAACAAAATTTCAATGTCAAATTTATTACTCAACATATTCTCCTCTTAACCTCCTAACCTGCAAAATCTCTAGACCTTTCAAAAAAATGTTTCTCCTTGCTTTTTTATTACCTCCTCGTTGGAAAAAAATTTAGGACCTTTTAAACTGTTTTTCAGTTGAGGAAAGAGCCAAATCTGGTGAATAAGGAATGTTTTCTAGTAATTCAAACCCTAAATCACGAATTTTTTGCATGGCAACATGAGATTTGTGTGCAGGGGCGTTGTCCTGCGAAAACAAAACACCTTTGAATAGCTTTCCTCATCTTTTTTCTTTAATTTTTCCCGTATAGTGGTCAGTAATGTCGAATAGTAATGTCCAGATATTGTTCTAGCCTTATCCAAAAAATTAATCATGATTACTCCATGGCAATCCCAAAAAACTGAAGCAAGAACTTTTCCAGCAGATTTTTGGACACGAAACTTCTTAGGTCTTGGAGAATCAAAATATCGCCATTACATCGATTGTTGTTTTTTTTTTCTGGATCGTAGAAATGTACCCAAGTCTCATCCATAGTAACAATTCGGTTTAAGAAGTCTACATCATTTTCAAATCGAGCACAGATCGAATGCGATGCTTCTACCCTTGTACACTTTTGGTCAACATTCAAACATTTGGGGATCCATTGTGCAGCAATTTTTCGTGAACTTTATGATGAACGCGTTTCTGATGAAATATTCAGTGCTTCAGATAACCGTTTTAGTCCAATTCGACGGTCTGATAAAATCATGTCATGAACTGCATCGATATTTTCGGGAAATGACACAGAAACTGGCCTTCCCGATCGAACATCATCTTCAATGAAAAATTTACCTCTTTTGAAGCTTGCAGTCCAATTTTTCATGGTCGCATACGAAGAACATTGATCACCAAGGGTAGTAATAAGCATATCTTCGTAAATCTGCTTTCCTCTTAACCCTTTTAAATACAGGTATTTGATGATGGCTCGATACTCCAATTTTTCGATTTTCACAATTTCGGTGGACATCTTTTTTCTTTTAATTTATAGCGTAACTCTGGTTTACTTTTTTGACGTCAACCTTTACACTGACACTTTCAATAAGTTATTATTCGTCGCTATGGTAACGCAATATTTTGTTTATCTATGGAACAGGTCTAGGCTAACTAGATATCAATACCTCCTCGCCACAATTTGTTCAAATATTCCAGTTTACCTTCAGTCTCGGAACGATCACTTGGTTATAGAAATTCGTTTCAGCCTGTGTAATTGTTATTGCTCTTGTATCTTAAATCTTCTCCCTATTTTTCTGTATCTGCAATAGTTCCAACTGTGTCCAATATTCCATAACAGTGGATTTTTATAATAAAAATTGAAACAAAATAGAAACCTCACAACTGGTACTAAGTTCAAGGTTAAAAGATAGAGAGATTCGTTGTGTATATTTTGGGAGAAATGAGGAGATTTTCAGGGGAGGATTCATTGGAATTTGGCCTTGATATAGGGATTGCTCCTCTACAGGGATAGGGTTATGGTTTTGTTGGTTAGGTTAGGTAACACGAATGACAAGGCGGAGTTTGAGGAAGAAGAATATAAAGCTCCAGATTTATTGTTGGCCATTTGGATAGTGAACTGGTTCACCAGGATACAGGAGAACCATCGGAAAACTTACAACACCGACGATAAGTTTAACGTTATATATAGTCTTCTTTTTATATATCCGTCATCGGACGTAGACGACCTCTCATATCAACCTGTACTATTGGTTTTACTAAAATATTTTCTAGCTGTTTAACATACAATACAATTTTTCCATTTTTGTCCAAATCATTATTTTGAGAAAATCATTGTTTGTACAGTTTTTCATGTTTTCAAAAATATATAAATATTTTGGGAGCCTCTATAGAATAACATGACATGACATTTTCAAAGAGGGTGATATGTACCTACTTCAAGATTTGAATTATACTTGTGCTAATTACCACTACCTGTAAAGTACTGTTGGCATTAATAATCTTTTGAATATATAATCATCTTTTGGATATTAAATTCTATATAAAAATAAAAACAAGATTTGAATTTATAGATTTCTATAATATCTCTCATTTCCAGGCTTTAAAAATGACAAAATGGCTCTTAAATCAGTCTCCTCAGTTTATTTCATCTGATTTTGCCAATTTAAGATGAACTACATCCCCAATTGGCTGCTTATCAACATTTTTCTTGAAAATACCAACGTACTTTCATTTCGTTTAATATTGTCCTCATTACAATCTTTTTTGTCAAGGCTGTGTTCAAAGTTAAATTAGCGACAGCCTTAAAATCTTTTGGAGTTGCAGTTGGTCTGAGTAAATCAAATTACTTCACATTTTTCGACTCATTCTCAATTCAATATGTGAAAAATCTCTATTTTACACAACATTAAAAGGAATTCCACGACAATAATAGCTTTTTATTTATTCCGTGAAAGTATTCTTTTTTAACCAAGTAATCAACAAAAAAGCAGCATTTTGTTTTTGGTCGGCGCAATTATCGCTTCATATCATCAGTTTTATTTGCTCGTGAAACTTCTCAGTACCGTTTTTAAAATACAAGAGAGAAACATCCCATTTCCACCTCAAGTTATTCCCTCATATCATTGATGCGTAATTTCCTTATTTAGTGTCACCTACGTGAATATCAAAGTTTTACCATGAGAGTTATCGACGATTTGTCATGTGTTGAAGTTGGAAAAAAGCACTTGTTCTAGATCAGTACAAATCGCGCAAGTTGGGATCGGCAATTATCTACTAACATAGTTTTCAATTAATTTACAATCTGTCTTTAGTGCGTTTCAAGTTTGCTCTTACTATATTGGTCATTTAAATTGGTTGTCATCGTTGTATGCAAAAGGATGAATATCTTCAAATGCATAATACAATCTATTGATATTCAGGTCTTGACTTAAAAGTACTTTATCGCTCCTAAAATTTCTTCTTCTAATAAAATCCATTAATGGATGTTTGTGATAAAAATTTTTTGCTTTTACTCTATTTCTTGCTATTAACGACCGTATATGATGTAGGCCCATCAATTTCGCAGCCAGGATGTTTTATTTCTTCTGATTCCTCTCCTGCCTTCGATATTGCCCTTAATTCTTAGATGCAGGAATTGACATTTCGTATATTGATTTATATGCCTTAAGTTTGTCGTTATTCGTTATTCTATCTGTCCAGGTTACTTCAAGGATTCGGTGATAGATATATCCACATTTTAAAAGCCTCTAATGTATTAATTTCATCCTTATCCATACCGTAGAGAAGCAGCGACCGCATGTATAGTTTGATGAATCTTAATTGTAGATTACGGTCCAAGTCTAAGTAACAGTTAAATAAATTTCAGAAGTGCCCGTGAGACTGATGTCCAATCTTCAGAAAGCCATTTGCCCAAATACTTAAGTGTCCTTATTCTTATTATTGACCTACATATTATGCTGGAGTTTTCGTATATGCTGGTTTTTAGATATGATCATAAATTATGTTTTTCCTTGTGTTTATAATTAAATCCTTGTTTTGCGTAGCTCTTCTATTTTATTGATCATTTGTTGTAGGTTATGAGATATCAGCGATTAAGACCGTGTCATCGGCATATCTAATATTATTAATCTGCATACTATTAACTTCAACTCCTATCTCCAGGTCTCCCAAATCCTTCACTTGTGCTGTTTGGTTCCAATGCATCGGATGTTCTTTTGATCTATATCGGGTCTTTTGAGAAACTGTATCAGTTTGTGGTGTCGTACACTATCGAATGTCTTCTCGTTGTCAATGAAGCATAGACAAACATCTTCTCTTTGGTCATAGCAATTCTGGATTAATACCTGCAAAGCGACTATTGCTTCTTGTGTACCTAATCCTTTTCTAAGCCCCAATTGTGAGTTGCTCATATTTCTTTCGCATTTTTTTGAAATTCTTTGTTGTATAAGTCTTAAGAATATTTTTAAGGTATGATTCCTCAACCTACTATAAAGAAGTTGTTCGCTTGAAAAGGATACAATTTTCTATATTCCCTTTCCTTTCCTCTACTTTCCACATAGATAAATTTATTCTTTTTCTTAAATTTGACAAAAACGTCAATGTTTTCTATGATATTGCAATACTATGCAAAAAGGTCTCTTTATACACTTGGATCGCATAACCTAAACTGTTGATTTTTTTATTTTTTCCGTTGGATGTTCGTAACTTCCATGTAAAAACAAAAAACGTCAAGAGTTCCAGTAGATACGACGAATATTGCTTTACAAAGAATTCTCTGAACTAAGTAACTTTTTGTTCTTGTGAAATATCAGCATTGTTTTGGCAATTAACTTCAGCCTAGAAACATGGACATATATTGGAATGTTTCAGAATTAAATAGAAAACATTATCAAAGCATTGGCTTCTTATCTTATTTGATAATTTGATGCAACTTTTTAAATTTTTCTTTGCCTAATATTAATAACAAATAAGCAATGTAAACAAAACTGACTCGTTGAAAATTAAATGTAGTAAATTGCTACTAAAGATAGCTGATTGGTGTAGTGACACTTAGCACGTTTTTCATAACAGATTACTTGAGATATGTCTATTTTAGAGGTGCGCTTGGAACTCATTCCGAGTAAAAATTTATTTTGAAAATTTTCTGCGTTTAGCTCCATTCTCAATTCAAGTCCACATATATTGGTTCACTTATCAAAGAAACCTGTGATATCTTTTATTTTGATAAAAACGTTTAGTAGAATAGATAGATTCAAATAAGTCATAGACAATTTATCACTTCTTAATGTACGCCACTGGTTTTTTAATAAAGGTGTAAGGCATATTCACTACCGTAGTGTATACCTTGTATCAAATTAATGCTTGAGGGGGGTGTAATTATAAACAATGGCGAATCCCTTGACGTTTTTATAGGAGTTATAGAGAATGTAGCACCTGGTTCCTGTCGGAAATTGCATACCGGTCTTCCTAAACACCACTTCCTCCTTGGTGTACGGTAAACTCTTTTAAGTTCCTGTTCACGCGACTTTGCAAATTCCAACGTTTTCTAAATATTTGTTTCATACGCTGTGTTATCCCCAAATAGAAGTGTATTAAATTTGTAAGTGTATTTGTAACTATAATTATAAAAGTGAACAAAAATTGTTTCCAGTTACCATCTATATTAAAAAAGAAGTTTTAGTTGTTCAGCTTTATTGTCATTTTATTTATTTCTTGTACAGAGTGTACATAAACTAACGAAACTTCCTAATATTTATACATTTCTGTTAGGTACATGAACACGTGTTCAATTTCTAATTATGCATTACATTAATTATACAACATGAAGAAAAGTTATCAGCAACTGCTGGTTTCTTATTTAATAACTATTATTTATATTATTTTTGTACAAATACAGACAGAAAAATATAAAGTCTAAAGGCGATGAATCAGAAGATCTAACTGACCACTCTATTGTCCCCTGATGCTGTCCTTCATATAGTAGTTTTGGGTAATTTGGTTGCCTTGATTTGGAAACGTATAATTAAGAAGTGAGCTAATTTACCCAAAATTCTGGATCCTGATTTTGCTCAATGACCTTCTGGCATCTTTCTTTCAGCTTAATGATTCTGCGCTCATAAAATTTCTGGTCCTGCAAACTTTGAAATAAATGGTAATCAGATGGTGCCAGATCAGGGCTGTATGAGAGATGTGGCATCACTTCCCAGCCAAATTCCAATAGTTTGCTTCGAGTTGCCAAAGATGTGTGAGGCCTTGCATTATTATTTGATTCCTTAAAGTAGCTCAAAAAACGCAACACCTTTGTAATCTCACCAATCTGACAGCATGCGCCTTTTTGTTGTTTTTCAGCTATCGATGTGGTTTGTGCTGGTTCATTGTTTTTGCTCCATGATAATTTTCGAGCTATGTTACTTTACAGGACCCATTTTTCATCACCAGTGATGATCCTTTTCAAGAAAAGGTCGCACATCGTAAATATTGCTTCTTTGTGTTGAGTGAATTTCTTTCAATTTGTGAGGTATCAAATATTAAGGTTCTAGCTCAAGAGGTTTTAAGTGTTTTTCAATTATTGTGTGCGATACATGTAGCCTCTTCACAACCTCCTGGAGAGTTATATGACGATCATCTTCTCCAATTATGACTTTGATTTGGTCATCATTAATTTCAGTAGGCCGACTAGAACGTTGCTTATCTTTGAGAGAAAAATCTCCAAATCTCCAGAACGGAATTTTTCATACTAATTCTGACACGTGTAGTTTGTTGAGCAATCAGCACTATAAACTGCATATATTTCTTTGTAACTCGCAGTAGCTTTCTTCCTTTTACGGAAATAAAAAAGTAAAATATGCCTAAAATTTTCGTCTCTGGACCCCATTTAGATTTAACCCAAAACTAATAGCTTCAATAAAAATCACGCACTAGTTGCTTCTAAATTTACGTCACTGTGATCAGTATCACGTGACAAACGGCAAAATACAGCTCTAACATAAGTTTTCAAAAAATAAAGCAACGCTCTCTATCAGTAAAAAGCGAAAGTAGTTAGTTGCCAACCTATATATACTTGATCTGTTTATTTTGACTTTTGTTAATATCTACTTCATATAATCCTCATTATAACTACTACCAGGTTTATGAAAAAAATTAATGGCAACTTTACAATGTTATCTGCAGCCTGGGTATGACGAAGTTTCATTTCCGTTTAGCACATTATTTTTGAAGGTGTTACATCTTACAAAAATGGAGCATCTGAGTTCAGAGCAACAAATTCGAAACAAGCCTCTCGGAAAAATCGCTTATAAACAAGTTTTTCACTCACACAAATCATTTTTGGAAAGTTGAGAAAATCGTCCTCGAGAAGGAAGAACTCTCAACTTCAAAATCTGAATATATTAAACTAAGGACTCCCAAGAAATGAGATGAGGGTGATTCATGCGCCATCAGCAAAACCACCGATGGTCACAGAACCTACTCTGGTGTAGTTATAAGCACATAGATATACCCCACTTACAAATCAACTGCTCCATTTGAACAGTTCACCTGGTCCTGAATCTTCTAACCAGACACTATCATATTTTCATACTATAGGACAATCCGGAATGTCGCTGGTGCATAGGGGAGGAAGAAACTAAAAATCACGTCATCTGTTAGTACTTAGCACTCATATTGCAACGTTCAAACACTATGCAAGCCTTACTGTTTGCATAGTGATGTTAAAAAGAGCATCATTAGTTTTCCAAAGGACATGGGCCTTTGGTAATTTTAAATGGGCCTATGTGCGCAACGGTTCATAACCGTCCATTGTCATAACCGTCCATAGTCATAACTTTGAACTGTAAATCAGAGTTCAACAAACCATTTGGACATAACAAAGTGTTGACAAACCTCCTAACTTAACAGAAGGAAAATCAAAGGAACGTGTACACTTATTTCGTTGAGAGGATTGCCTTCTATTGTCATTATGTCAATTTTCTATTTATTCGTAATCACTACACTCCTTCTAATCGTTGTATTTCATATTTAACAATTCATCTGAGATATTATTTTGTTTGCATAAATAGCAATTTTATCTTCGAACGTATTATTCTACTAATAATAATGTATACGAGCCCCGTCGCGTTTTAATGAGAACACCTGCTAACATTTTCAATTTCACACCAAACATTTTTTAAAACACATACTTACTATGTTTTTATTAAAAGAAAATGGATAATACTCTTAAATGCTGGAAAGTATGTTTAGCACAAAGTAAAAAATTTTGGAGTGCAGACTTTTTGATGAATATTTTTGTTTTCTATAGGCGTCAGAAAAAACTCAATGACCTCAATACAAAAAAATAAGATTCCATTGAAATGGCCTAGAGACGAATTCTATAACTCTTCATGATCCGCTTCCATATTTCCCTTCTGCCCGAACAACCATTACTCCACTGCAAAAACTTTTTGTGATTTTTCTAAGGCTTCCGATTATGTTGATCATAATATTTTAATTAACAAATTGTTCTACGGTTTCAGGTAAACACCTCTCGCATGGTTTAAGTCATACTTTACCAACATACCAAGTTATGGTTATCAACCCCTTCTCAGGGTTGATACAACCATGTCTTCTTGCAAGTCGGTAGAATTAGGTACCTGGGCATCAGTGGTAAAATATGTCTCTTTGTCACGGCACTTCATGGGACTATATCTAGTGTCTCAACATTTATTGCAGTCTTTTGTGTTAAATAAATGTATAAAATTCTTTAGACAATTCTTCGAAATGAGAGTTGCATATTGCCGCCTTATCTAAAAAAATAGGTTCTACCTGTTTCTC
Organism: Diorhabda sublineata; assembly: GCF_026230105.1. Taxonomy (NCBI): domain Eukaryota; kingdom Metazoa; phylum Arthropoda; class Insecta; order Coleoptera; family Chrysomelidae; genus Diorhabda; species Diorhabda sublineata. Next base: position 10,168,500 of record NC_079484.1, read on the forward strand.
GCTAATATCAGTTTCCAAAGAACTAAACTTATTCACCTCTATAACAATTTATTATGCCCTTATTGATTCGCATTCAAAATATTGACATCCTTATTCATATTTGAATCTGTTTCTAATTTGTAAGCACTCTTCTCCAATTTTAGATCAAGAAAGACCTTCATCTACCTACTCCACGTTCAGAATAAGTTCAGAGCTCTACACTTTACAATGAAAAAAAATGCCCAATTATTTGCCAATTAAAATCAAATCTATATCATCTTTTTTTGCATTTCGGTATATTTATTGGCAATATTTAATTAGAATTATGCTAAGCACGGTTTAATGTTGTTATTTATTTTTAATACAAATTGTTACCTATTTTTTGATTGCCGTATAGTTAGTTTTATTATCTTGTTCCAATTTTGACAATATATTCATATAATATTCATGAAGTTGTCTTGTGTATACTTTATATTTAGATTTTATTTTATATGTGTCTCTATTTAGTAATTTGTATATTTATTTATCAGTTTTTCACAAGCTTTTGTCTTGTAAACAATTTTTTGACATAGCATTTCTCTTTCTCACACTACAGAAATTAGGACTGTTTACGAGTGTTATAGTTTATTTTAATATTGGCTCGGATATAGGACAAAATTTCCTCTACAGGACTGAGTTTGAGGTGATTTTTGGGATAGTTTCTGTTCATTTATCATGCCTTAGGAATCGGTTGATGATAGGAAATTTTCTGGCTAATAGCTGAAGGGTAAATAGGGGGTTAGAATGTTGACTTTGGCAAGTTTTTCTTGATTCGATAGTGGCAGTAAGTGAAAATTGACTGCTCGTAATACAAGAGATGCCTAAGAAGATAGTTGGGTAGGGTGCTATAGGAATTTGCTTTATATTTCACTAAAGTCAGATATTGGTTTCATATAAACCAGAGCAGTGAGTTTATTCGATTTTTTTTGCGAATGCCTTGATGAGACCAGCTCGCCTCCTTACTAGCGTTCACATCGACAGTCCGGCAGACTTTGAGATCGGATGGAGCATATGTCTGCAATGTAAACAATAAATGCGGTATTCTTCACATATAATTGAATCCTTAGAAAGTTTGAACTCAGGAAAAGAATTTTCATTCCATCAAAACGAAACTGCGCACCATACGTCTAACACAACAATAAAATTGTTTGATGATGATCCATAGGAACTACATTCAAGGTCAAGGGATTGTCATGAATTTGTAAATAAAATGCCGTAATCGAAACTAAAAGTGACATACTTCAAGGGCAAAATTTTTTATTAGTAATGAGACTTTTGTCGAAATAAATTGTGGAATATTTTGCAATTCTTGGCAAAATGCTTTATACAAAATAAGCTCAAACATACCGATGAAGAGGATTTCCTCAAAATTTCTTCTCTTTAATTCATCTGTTTTAATGGGGACTGCCGCGTTTGAATGTGCCACTAGAAGCGCTGATGTAGTGACGTCTCAGATAAGACACTGTTTCTTTAGGAGCATAACTGCGTATGTATTAACGGAATAAATGATTACTGTTGCGATTATTCCGCAATAACAAATAAATATCACAAATTTTTAGTCGGTTAATACAGAATCCTTAAGGATGAAATATTTTTCTTAGAAAATCTAATGTTTTTAGGGTGTATACTTGCTCGGCGAATGGCTATTAATTATTTTTGTTTAGATCGAAATGGAACTACATAACACTGGAAACATTTTTGTTATAATAAAGGACCTCTCGGAAATTATGAAACTAATCTGGATAGAGTTCGTTGTTGTTCGGAAACTTCTTCTTCTTCTTCTTCTTCCGTGTATTAGGTGTAGTCGCCTGTTTTATCTTCGACATCCTTGCCTCCTATCCTGCTTCAAGGTTATCGCTTCACCTTTTTCTTCGTCGGCTGGTACTCCTTCGGTCCAATGGGGATTTATCGCGCGCAATCTTGACCAGTCTGTTGTTGTCCATACGACTAATATGCCATTCCATTCTTTCTTTCATGATAGAACCCATTCGTTGAGGTTATCTATTTTGCACAAACTTCTGATGTTTTCACTTCTTTCCCTGTCCAGTAGGGTTTTTCAGGCTATCCTGCATAGCACGTTCATCTCTGCTGTTTCCATCATTCTTTTGGTTTTAGTCGTTTCTGGCCGTGTCTCTGCGGTGTAGGTCATACACAAATCAATCTTCTAGTTTTTCTTTTTCCTTCAGAATATACTATAAAATTTACCTAAAAATGCTTTCTATTGACACCAATCTTTCTTTATATTTTATTGTATAGAAATGTTTCTAACTGTGTTAATACAATCACACATTCTGTTTTCCCTATATGTATTAATTAGTGAATACAAAAGTAATTTATATTCATTCAAATGAAATTAAATTTGTTTTTAGCTGTAAACATTTCAACAAAATGAACAAATCAAATTTGTCAATCTAGTTAATTTTTACCTTCGAATATGATGTAAATATTTGCTATATTTCATACAATTCTGTTACAATTATATGATGATACTGATGAACTGCAAAAATCTATACAATCGTTTTATATAGTTCCATTTTTGGTTTTCTATACTCTTCAGACGTAACTGATTCTTTAATAAAAATCGAAATCATCCCAGAAAAAAAAAATGGTTGAGATTGAATAGGTTACTTTAAAATTCGGAATCGCAGGAGCTCTGCGGAGAGAGGAATTATATAAAATGAAGTGTAACGATATTAATAATACCGAAAATGTTTTAATTATCACAGTACCTGATACAAAAACTCATGTTCAACGTCGATTTACTGTTATTTACAGATTAAACTTGGTAAACATTTATAAAAAATATAAAAATCAACAACCCACAAATGTCAAAAGAGATCATTTCTTTTTGCAGTATAGAAATGGAAAATGCAAAACCAAGTTGTGGTTAACAATACCTTTTTAAAAATTCCTTCGCTAATCACAACATATTTGAATTTACCTAATCCAAAAAACTACACTGGGTATACATTTCGACACTCTTCGGCGTCTCTCTTAGTGGATTCCGGTGGTGATATAATTCAACTAAAGAAACATGGTGGGTGAAAATCCAGCACAGTTTCGGAGGGTTACGTAGACGACTCAATGAAAATTTTAACGGGAACAGCTAGTTCGACTTCAAGCAACATTGTAAATGTATTCGATCCTACGAACAATCCAATAAGTACTAATACAAATAAATTTTTTTTGAACTTGTTAAATATTGCCAATTCAAGTACCAATAGTAATGAAACTTCTTCTTCACTTCAAATTAATAATGCTCACAGTTATACTTTCAATATTACTATTACAAAATAAAAATTGATAAAAGTTTTGTCGAATTTTTTCAAGAAAATTTGGATGAAACTCGTGAGTAAAGTAACTCTATTTCACTTGTAGTAATTGCCGTCCTACTCATGAAAAAAAAGTACTTACTTCACTCACTTGTTGCATAAATACCTATTAAAACAAATATAGATTTTTTTGCTTCAGATGATCCAGTAACGAGTTGTAATTTCACCGCAAACAGCTTTGTTCAAAACGACTACGTATGTATCAATATTTTTCATTAAAAAATTTTTTCTTACTTCAGTAGTTATACTATAATATGTAGGTGGGTTGAATTAAAACACAGTGCCACAGAAAAATCACAGAAATTACTTATTTCGCTCTAAAACCTTATCCCACCCTTATTTAAAATCGAAAGTATAAGCCAGTTGGGTCAATAATATTGAAGAATTGGAAGATGAAATTTATGCTAAAATTATAGCTATTTGAGGTGATACCGATGAATAATTTACGTAAACCATCAAAATTACTAGGTGCTGATTTGGCCTTAATTATTTTTAATTTAATGTGTCTCTCAAGACCTTATGACAAAATTTTCGTATCTAGTACCTATCGGTGGATTTGAATTTGCCATAAAAACAATGGGTTTCATTGAAACACTTGAGTCCTCATCAAGGCGTACTCAATTCGTAGTGATAGCTATATTTGACTCAATAATAGCAAAATTTAATTTACAATTCAACTCGTCTCAGAATTTTTTACTTAAACGTTCCCTAACGAAAACAATTTGAGGTTCCCAGTTGAATTATAAGAATTATGTTGTATTGCTTATTCAAATACTGTTTATTTAACAATATCTTTCGAATAGTTTAGTGCAAAAAAAGATCCAAAAGTGAAATATTGAAAGTTTATGTTTATTAAAGTGGTGATCATTTGTTATACAATCAACTACTTTTATTTAGTTTCTTTCTACTTAAGTAACTACACAATCGCATATTATTGTAAATGAAATTTTCAATAACCACTTAATATTATTATCGCTTTCATCTTATGGAAATTGCATAATTTAATAGTACTTTTGATATCTTATTTACTACAACTTTCAAAACATTAATAACAACCATACAAAAGCCTAATCATAAAATTATTGATTATTATCACTCCAACAATCATAATCACGCTGTCTAACGCGTGTTTCGATAATCGAGTTATCGTCTTCAGAGACCAAAAGTAAAATGTTAACTTCTGTTTTCGGTTTACCTTTAATCTCTCAAAACGATAACTTGGTTAGCGAAACGCGCGTCAAACTATGCAGAAATTAAGATATTGACGACGTTGTCTTTATTCAATTCACATCATCGAGCTTCGTATTAGCATTAGATTAGATTCGCTAGCTGATTCCTGATCATTGTATATAGCAGATGGTATTGGGTAGTCGTTTTAGTTTCACAGCACCTATACATAGAAGATATTTTGTATAATATTCTACATCTAATTGTTCTACTTTGTAATTACATAGACTCCTTCCATAGGAAGCTATTTTTTGGGGCTTTTGTGTACCACTTTCCTAGGTGTCAGTACTTAAGCCTTTTAGCGAAACGGACATTCACAGTAGATGCTCTGCTGTTCTTCTTCGCAGAATATGTAGTTGTCATAATCTACCATGCCCTTCGTATTAAGGGGGTATCCGACGGAGGCAGTGACCTGTCAGCAGACCGCGCAACAGCTTCATGTCGTTTCCGGTCATCACGAGAAGTTCTTCAGACTTCTTAGGTGATATTATTATAAATCTTCTAAATTGTCTTAGGCCTGGAATATTTCTCCAGTAAGACTCGATCTGATTCTTTAGCAATTCGTTCAGTTCGTTATTGATGTGGCATCCACAGTAGGGTTCTGGACCAAGGTATGGAGTCGTTGCCCCTTTTTGTGGCAAGGCTGTCTCCTTCCTCATTTCCTGATAGACCTTGGTCACCTGGAAGTCACATAAGGGTTATTTTGTTTGTGTTAGCTAGTGTTTGTTTACACTAGTTTGGATTTGTACTCAATAGCTTTCAGGATCTTCAAGGCCACTAGGCTATCTGAGATAATGTAGTGCTTTTCAGAGAGGTTTAAACCCAAACACTCCTGAGCACATTTGTTAATATATAAAATTTTGACCCGATTCTGTCTTATCACTCTAATTTTTGCCTCATTTCAATATTCTCTACCTGAAGTTGATTTCTAATGAAGTTATGACTTATCTTCAGTAGTTCAGTTAACTTGCACACGATTACGCATACCTCTTATTTTGTCAGCGCCAAAGTTTTTCAGTTCATTAATGTGCGTCAATAACTTCTAGTTTTGTTCTCCTAATACAGGAGTTAGTTTCTTATTAAGATAATCTGTAGATATTATTCACTTGAGTGTAGTCCAAGGAACGATGGTACTCTGGCCTTCTTGTACTGTTCTTTTCGTACTCTTCAAATCATCTTTGATCTAACAACCTCTTCATATGCTTGTGAATTGTGAGAATTTTGCTCTAAATAGAGAAAAGAGATCATAAAGATGAGAACAAATTATTTAGCATCTATCCCATATTATGCAGTTTCACTATCAGTTTTGAATGGGTTAGATGGCGAATAACGGTGTTTAGGAATTCGTTTTATAGGTTAGGCTACACTTCGATATGTCTACTATACCGAAAAATCACTAAGGTGTTAATTGATGATTTCACAATTACCAGAAATCTACTAGAATTTAACGCAGACCTAAATAGTAGTGAATGATATATTTAGTATCACCATTGATTCCAAAAATGTATGCTCGTCATCCATCAAGATGGGAGAAGTGGTCTTTAGTATTAAAACTATTCATATATCAGTGGTTTGAAGAGAAGTTGAGAATCATTGCTATTATATTAACTACAGTCGCTTGTATCGGACTTTTTAAAAGAGTTCTCCAATAAATTGGTCTAAGATGAGGTTAAAATCTGTACTACTACATAACGAAAATGATTTCTTTCTCATCAGGAAATAAATTTAACAAATCCTAACTATGAAACTCTATTAACTTTTACAAATCCAAACTATGAAACTTCTTGCAAATGTTTATAAAATTTTGATTATTTGACTCAAGCTGGGGTATACCAAGTACTGCTATCAGAAGCTGATTTCTCTCTAAACCGGATCATAACGTTCTTCGCTTCTGTTTGCGCTCTATTAACTTTTTTGTTTTTGTGGATTTTTGATTTAATTGCTTCAATTCTCGGAACCTCTGGACTTAGATGTAGCATTCGGCTTCCTATATACACACTACACTTAATTTGAAATTATTTGTTTTTCTCTGTAGTTCATTTCCACGTCTCCAATATATTTTGGATTACTTCTCTCACAACAGACCAGAATAATTGGCTTAGTCATAGTTTCGTCCGATTTTCTGATTACTGTTTTCACTTTTATCAAGTTACTCATTTGGAGAAGATTTTTTCTCTATTCTAACCTATTATTTTGTTTGCTAGCAACACTACTAATTACTCTACCTATTTTTGTTGTTTTTCGACTCTAAACACTTCTTTCTTATTTCCTCTTTCGCTATTAAACTTTCATCTATTTCTTCTGCTTTTGCGGTTTGTGTTTTATCCCTTCTTTGATCTAGAACAGGATAAATTTGTTTAAAAAATCTACTTGCTTCAATTTTCTCCTTAATTGGTATATTTTTAACAGTTTTTTCCATCAGTCCATGTTAGAGTCTTAGAAAATTATCCTATTTAGAACACACAAAGCTTCATAGAATGAATATCTGACTTGATGTACTACGGAAATTCAGGTATAAAATGGAATTTTGGCACAAACTGAAATATGATAATTTTTTCACTTTCTTTCATAGTCCCATTAATATTTGAAAATTTCTCAAGTCCTGGTACCACCTCTCGTTTTTCATATTTAAAAATCTTTGTGTTAAGTCAGGGCTATATGTTGGATGATTCATAATTTGAAAATTAAAAATTTCAGTTGCGCCGCTAGAACTGAGAGACTTTCAATAGGGCTCTTAATAGAAGAATGCCTTCTCGTTGTCAAAAAACCACCTCTTTAATTTTTCTAGTTGCTATTGGAGAGTCACTGAATTAATGTTTACTGTTTGTAGAGTAATAATTATTGCTCTTTACATCGCATTGTGAATCAAAAACTGGTTATCATTCTAGTGATCTGCACTGAAAAAAACTTAGAATGGGTCATTTCTTTTGTTTTCTGTCAATATATTCTGCACCCAAATCTCACACATTTTGTTCAAGTTTATGAGTAAAACAAACAGATAAACTACTGATCTTAAACTTTGTTGAAATTTCTAATGAAACTCGTCAGGATTGAATCAGCTTATTCGGTAAATTCCCTTTTTTAATCAAAATTTTATTCATGACACTTGGCTTGGAATATCGTTTTTTATCATGTACATTCCTCAATAAAAAAGCAAACAAAATTTACGCAATATTTTCATCATTCATCATCTAGTAATTTAGCAAACTTCACAATCTGCAGGATTATTCTTTGACATGAATGACAAGTGACCCTCGTACACTAGCTGGGGTATGCTCCCATAGTTCTCATAGCAGGTTATCCTTCGTTTTAATGCGCATCGTATGAACACACTGTTTACGCTACAACTACACTACATCTCATAATTAGAGCAATCTGTTATTTCCATAACATTCTTTATAACCCTTATATACTTCATTAAATTAAAATAATTAAAAAATTAGTTATTAAGTGTTATTTGTTTATCAGAATAATTCTACCTAGTTACTATGTGTCACATATTTATTTCGTATATACAATAGTATGGTATCAATAATATAATTGTTATTATTACCAAGTAATAACTGTGACGAAGACACAGCTAAATACATTATTTATATTCATTTATGAAAACAGACAAAAAGATACTGAATTGAGAGACATCAACATATCAAAACGAGTTTGATTACCTTTCCTAGAATTATTCCACTACTATAAGTTATAGTGAACCCATTCCAAGTCTCTTAGGATGATAACTTTGCTAAAGGTACGCGTATTAAAGAGTGTGATTGTGTGTGTTGGTGTGGTGATAGTTGTGAGATTCAGTTCGTTTTATCATAGCATGCAAATCTTTCGTTCGCCATTCAACTCTCATTATTTTTACGTGGCTTTATTCAATTTTTATCTAATAAACTGCTGGTGTTTGCAATTAAAAAAATAGTCACATCTTGTTCAATCTATTGTTATTCCGAAAATGAAAATATATGTTATAAAAATAACGTTTTAGAGGTTAAGCGATATCACTTTTCCTGTAAATTGAAATATTCCCTGTATAGAAATTTTTCCGAGAAGATCCCTTTTCAGTATTGTTAATCAAAGCTCTAGGAGATTGACGCATTGAACTCTGGCGGATTCCACAAAAAAATATTGATAGTCAATAAAATAACAACGAATATTGTGATGCCATAATTGTATGAAATTAATCAATTTATTCAATTATCAATTAATTGTTATTTCATCAAATTATATCACAAGAGTTCAGAGAACCAAAATAATTATTCGTTCATAATAAATGTTGACGAGTACAGGATGTTTGTTCATTTTGTAAAAGGTGAAAAAACTACTAATAGCTTTCTGAAAACGAACCTTCAACTTTTTGCAGATTATTAACCTCTTAAAAAATATCATTGTTTTCCGTTCGGTAAGTGGTGATGAATTCTTTACTATCGTACCTAGTTCAATATTATGGCAGAACCGGACTTAGAAATAAATAAGTAATTTATGTATACTCAATTGTCATCGATACTTATATAAATGGAATAATGAATTAGATTTACTCGTAAATCAGTAATATTCTAGTTATATTGATATTATTTTAGAAAATTTGTGAGAAAACATTGAAATCATAAGATTTACGACATAAGACATACAGTAAAATTTCACTATTTACGCTTTCTTAGTCGCTTTACTGTTTGAAAATCAATTAATTGGCAGCTAAAGATTACTTCATTCGCGAATCGAATACACACGTACGCATCGTTTGTAAACTTATTGGCAAATAGCCCAATAAAAAGGTGAAATGAAGCTTATTACAAAAGCGTCTAGAGTACAGGGTGTCTTATAACGACTCAGCTACTTTAGTTGGGAAAAAAATACATTATACTTATTTTTATATGTATTTATTGGTATAAATTAGAAGAAACAAAATTTTACTTTTTGAACACGACATTGCTTAAATGACGGCTATCACATTGACTGTACTCCACAAACCGTTTGCGTACATTTTAAAAAACTTTTTGATGAAGTTATCTTTTCTCCAATATTGTTCCTTAAATCTGTCAAATTTCGTGGATTATTCTCATAAACCACGCTCTTTTTTATCAGGTTATTTCAGAGGCAATTTCAAATTTAAGATTATCTTGTTTAGAAAACACAAAGAATTAATATTATATGACTTGAGGTATTACAAAAATTTAGGTATAAAATTACATTGTCTTTGTTTTTACCGCAATGCCGCTAGAGCGCAGTCCACGCAGAGAGTATAAATAGAGTCTAATAGAAGAATGCTTTCGCGCTACTCTAATTTTTCGTAATAAAGTAATAATCCTGATATTTTCTACATTATTATCAAATTTCCTGGATTATTCTCGTAGACCACGGTCTTAAGATAACCCCACAAGAAAAAATCAGGTGGGGCCAAGTCAGGGCTCCGAGGCAATGCAGCTAAAGAGTTGTTTATGGTATGTGATATGGCCCCATCCTTTTGGAACCTTGTCAAACGATTATAATGCTCACATTGTTGCAGTTGAGGCCCGAAAACATTGCGTATCATGTTGACATAGCGTGCAGAAGTTTTAGTCACTGATGTCCTCTGTTATCTTCATAAAAGTAAGGCAGTTCGTCGACATATCGACCCACAAGGTGACTTTTGCGCTATGCAACGGTCGTTTATGTAAGATCTGTGGATTTTTTTCTCCCCAAAAACGTCAATTTTGGAAATTTACGTATCCGTCCGAATGAAAATGCGCCTCATCGCTGAAGAACATATTGTTGAAAATGTTAAATCTCTCTAACATTGCATTCATAAAATTCAATCTTTAGGACTAAATCAGATCGCATTATGCGGTGAATTGTCGATCTTGATCTTGATAATCCCAGTTGAGACGCTTTCTGACTCTGAGTCAAAGTCAAAATCTGCAACTGACTGAATGTTTTCAGGCGTTCTTGCTGTCCTTGGACGGCCGTAACTAATTTCGCCAATAGTGTTTGGCTTCATGGCAACTGAAAATTTAAGGAACACGCTAGTTAACGACCCACGCGCCGCCCTTGTCCCACGCATTGTTTGGTTCTTACACTCTTGAAATAGTTGGATCGTTTTGAGACACCCTGTATAAACATTGTTAATAACAGAAACAAGCTAAATATTTCGTCCTTCTGTAAAATACCCTTGCCAGTTTTATAGTCTCTTCTATCAAGTCGTAACAAAAATTGGGAACAAGTAACGTGAGTCTTCTGCTGTCTTGCTAATTTATAGGAAAAGAAAATGGATGAATGGAAAAATCAGTGTGAAAATATAGTCGTTTGCATCCGCATCACGCTCATTCAATCATAAAGAATCATAAAAAAATCCGAAGCGTGAATTTGTTACATAAACCGCCTTGGTTGGTGAGTTAATTTCATAGAGTTAATATTAAAGATAGAGAGAGCACCATAAATCTGGAATTGTACTATTTGAAGAGAAAGAAAGAACATGGATGTACAATTCACTATTTCTTTTTACACAATTAAAATCAAAACTTCTTAATCTCCTTCTTCGCCGTTCCTATAACTAGAAACTTTGACGTCATGGCGATGTAATAGAATATAGTAAAGAGAGACAGAGAGTGGTATACCAATGCTCTTTTTCTCTCCATCAGCAGTTCTGGTCCACTATCTCACTAGCTCCCAAACCCCCCTATACTTAATATTAATTATTTTGTCACTTTACTACATAGGTAGTGGAAAAGTGAAAATTGGTGGAAAACAATTAGAGATTTGGGAGGAAATTAACATTTTGTTTCATATTCAGCACTTTCTGTGAGGAAGAAAACTCAAATAGAGAATAACATGACAACTACAACGAGAATTCTGCAATGCAATTGAAATGGTAAAAAAATATTATGGACGCGCAGTTAAGGTCTCTTTCATTTTGATGATCACTTGGAACGCTTTTCGCAAGATGGATGCCACGTTTACTCACAATAGAACTTGTTATTTAACGTTTTTTAATCGCACCAGGGAATCTCTCCAAATATACAGAAGAGAAAAATAGAATCAAAGCCATAAAACGAGATTACTGGGCAAAATTCACAAGCGACATAGATCATGACCTATATGGAGCACAGAAGAAGTGTGGAAGATGCTCAAGAACAGGAAAAAGCCAACAAACAAATTTGTGCAAACGAAAGGAGTCACCAAAGACGTATGGGAAATATATTTCAGGAAACTTTATAACACCGAAGAAGCATAGAAAACTACGCAACAAATCAGCAAATATCACTGAACGAAGAAGAAGTAATGGTAAAAATAAAAAACTGAAAAACAGAAAAGCCCTCTAAACAAACCTCATACCAAACGAACTTCTAAAATATGTCGGTCCCGAGCTAGGGAAACATTTAAAAATTCTCTATAACAAAATTTTGGAAACATTGGAAATAAGTACATTCGGAAAGGTAGAAAAGTATAACAATTGCTATATTTATGAAAGGACAGAAGACGCACCCAGACAACTACAGGGGCATAACGCTGCTGAACGCAAGCATGAAACTCTTCACTAGCATTTTAAAGGAAAGACTTGAAACACAAATAACGAACAGGCAAGGACAACAAGGCTTCAGACGAAACAAATCGACAACCGACGACATATTAACCATTAAACAATTAAAAGACAAATCGATCGAATGAATACTAATATAGAATGAAACGCCAGATACCATCGTGAGAGCAGTCCGCAGTCTCAATACAAACAACAAGACCAAAGTAAAGACAGGAGACACTTATAAGGAAGAGATACCAATACCAGGAGGCGTCAGGCAGGGCGACAGCATCAGCCCATTTCTGTTTAATCCCTTAATGGACAGAATTATAGAGGAAGTATCATCACTGAATATGGGGTACCGAATGGGACAGAATAAAAGAATTAGCATGTTATGATACGCCGCCGATGTAGCTATTTTCGCGTAAACGCAAGACGACATACAGAGACAACTACAAAAATTCTGCCAGATCAGACAAGCAATGAACATGACTATATCCACAGAAAAAACGGAAAGAGAGCCTTTGCTTTGCTAAAGAGCCAGTACGATGTAGTTCAGGACAAATTCATCGAACAAGTCTCACAACTTAAATACGTGGGTATGAACCAATCGAACTATGACGACACAGTGAAGAACCTAAGAAGCCAGATCAACAAAGCGACTGCCTTATCGGGCTGCTTAAGGCAGATAATATGGGCGAACGAATACATGCGAAAGGATAGCAAGGTTAGGATTTATAAGACTTGTATCAGACCAATCATGACATACGGAATAGAAACCAGAGAAGAAACCAACAAAACGAAAACATGTTTCGGATAGCCGAAATGAAAACGCTCAGGACTATAGTGGGAGAAACAAGAGTAGTTCGAATCAGGAACACTGACATCAGGGAACAATGTGGGGTGCAAGACATCGTAAGATGGGGGAGACAAAGAAAAAGATACTGGTACGCCCACGTGAGAAGAATGGAAAAGAGTAGACACACATCGTACTTGAAGGGAAACCAATAGGGAAAAGAGAACCCGGACAACCACCTAAGAGATGGATGGACAGCTGGCAGTCCACCTCCCAGGAACTTAAGATCGTGAGATCTTAAAAACGAATAATAAGAAGAAGAAGTTTAACCGCAATATGTACGAGATTTTGCGCTTTTATAGATAAGTACCAAAATCTTCAGATTGAGGTCGAAAAGTTTTCAGAAAACTCTGGGTTTCGAACATTTATATTCTATGCGAATTTTTTTAGCCTTGCATGTTTAATTTTATCGTACTATTCTGAATCGACAAATTATCTATCATTATTATCTATTTCGAGACAAACTGTTGCTACCTACAATTCTACCAAGAAACGATCTTTTTTTATATATTCCATATATAGGTTCATGATTAAAATTGAAATAATTCAAATTCAACTTTTAATAAAACGCCAAAACAGATCGTCACGAAAATTTTCTAAATAGGATGTCTGATGTTAATTTTTATTTGGCATATTTTTCCACACTATTCTCTTTTTATTATTTATGACCAGTCCTCTGTGGCAAATCATTCCCATACCCAAATATATGACGATATTTGTATTTGACCCGGGTAGATAACTTTTGTAACCAAAAAAAAATAATGAGGAGAAACGTTTTGGAAAAGGAAGATAATATAACAAGAGTGAAAGAATAAATAATTTACAGGCAATCAAAGGTCAAGATGTAGAAAGGGGTGTGTTTTTAAGAGTAAAAAACGGTTTATCTACCGGTAAAATTTCAAGTCCTATGGAAAAAAAGCCAGCACGATTATAAGTAATGAAAAACTTTCGTATTCACACTTTTTTCAAATAACCTTAAAATTTGTGTGACAAATTGAAATAACCATGTTTTTGGTTTCCTATATTTCTTTCACAAAATTTGATGAAAAATTACCTTCTCATGTCTCAAACACACTGTAATTTATTTGATTGGAAATATCTATTTTTCCGCCTTATTTTGACTTAATATCGAAAAAGATCCCTAATTTTCAATCGAAAATTCTCGCGTCAAAATGTCAACTTTTTTAAAACAGTTGATGAGTTTTTTGTTTATTGAAATCTCTACTTTCTGATGATGTAAAAAATATTACCATCACCATAGTAAATTTTCTCAAAAAAAAGCAAACAAAACAGAATCCGAAAACTTTTTTTCATTTATACAATTTTCGGTTAATCAATGAGGTTTTAAACTCTAATTACACGAAAAATGTCATATTCCATGTTGCATTAATAAACGTAAGTAATTTTAATAAATATTTCAAAATAGTACGCAATGATTAATAAAAATTTCGGATTCAAGCTTTTTTGGTTCGTTTTTACCTTTATTAAGAAAATTTGGTAATATTTTCATATCATCAGAAAGTAAAAATTTTAACGAACAAGAAGCCCACTAAAATTTTTGAAAAAAGCGGATATTTTGACGAGAGAATTGTAGAATTTTCGAATTTTTTTGTAAAAGGAAGATAAAAAAACCAGAAACTTGGTTATTGTAATTTATTACATAAATTTTGAGGTGAAAAAAGGGTCAATACAAAAGTTGTAGATCTTTTTATTACCTACAACTTTGTCATTCAACTATTTTCCATAGGACTTGAAATTTTGGAAGAAACCGAGATTTGTTTACCCTTAAAAACTCACCCCTTTACACTTTCCGACCTTAGATCGCCCGTAAATTATTTTTCTTTCTATATTATTTTTTTTTGTTTAAAAATTATCTACCCTGGCCTAATACTAATATCGTAGTCATATATATGGGTATGAGAATGATTTGCTATAGGGAGCTAGTCGTAAATAAAAAAGAGAACAGGTGTGTGTGTGTGTGTGTGTGTAATTGAAAAGATGACAAATGCAAATTTTGTTATATTCTCTTCCTTTTCCGATAAGTTTTATCGTACCATTATTTATTTTTCTCTTTTTAGCATTTTCAAAGATCTAAGCCCTGGTGTATATATGGATTTCATAACAATAGCCTCTAGTGCCGAGTACAAATATCAATATGTTTGTTCCATCAAGAAATCCTGGACTAATTAGGTAATAATTTAGGATTTTCAATTCAGCATGTTCCATGAAACATAGCAGAATTTAGTTTTCTGTTGGACGGATTCCTGAATGATTTTTCATTTATATATGTTACAGTACACATATTATAGTCGCAGAAAAGATAATAATGTGATAATTTATTCTAAAATTCGCAAAATCTATGTTAAAACCCTCGCGATAAACAAACCACGCAGAATTTGGAATAAAAAATTTATAGTGAATTCATTATTAGCAGATGACACTAGCGTAACCTGTCCAGATATACAAGCCTAGTTTGACGCGAACCGTCTATGTTTAAACACTGATAACTCACTGTTGTAACCCATAAAAGAGTTTTACCAGCTTTAAATCTCAACAGTGATATAATGCGATCATCAAATTCAATCAAGTTTCTTGGTCTAGATATTGACGGTGCCGATCACTGATCTAAACATGAAGGAAAATTGGCAAAAAAATTATCCTCTGCTTGTTTTAACAACTCACTCCTGATCTGGTGAAAAATTCCATCATCTTCGGTGCCAAAAAATTCAATTCAATCAGTTACCTTCAGAATTAAAAAGCTTATTTCTATTTAACGATTCATTCTATGTAAGCGTGCACTCCGGATTTGAGAAGAATCCACAAACTTTTCGAACCATCCAAAAGCAGTTTAAAATCAGTTCAAGTTTCAAATGTTTGTTTCAATATTGAACATCACAATTGGGAGTTCAATCCATTGCTCATTGTAATTGCTGATACTTCGGACTATTTCTGATTGTTGTTAGAACGTACTAATAAGATTTACCGTAAGAAAGATGAAAATATTCTAAAATTGTACTGGAAATACGGAATAATTCTACAACAATTTCATAACGTAGCAATACGATATGCTATTTGTATGTGAGCTGCATTTTTTCCTATAGCAATTTGCATGCCCGAAGAAAATGTTACTGTACACTCCTTACATAAATAATTGCCATTTCCGTTGATATACAAATACATTCTTAAGCCACATCTGGTTACTTAAGCTAGAAGTGTGATTTATCTGTTTAATGACGTAATATTTGTAAATGTTGTACAAAATGAATAAATTATTACATTTATAGAAAATACCGGCACATTTGTACCGTTGTATGATTAAAGGAATTACAGTAATAATAAAAAAAATGTTGTGAAAACCATGAACTTTCATATAATTAATGTAGGTGGGTGCTAATTTATACATACACTATTAAATCCATCCATTTTTGTAACCCAACTGTGATAATTGCCTTGGTTGAGTTAAATAGTTTTGAAATATAAAAATGTAATGAAAACAAAAAACAAGAATGCTTGTTAATTATTAAGAATGAAATTGAATTATTACCAAGAAGACTTAAGGATAAAATGAAATTAAGAAGAATCCATCCAAGATAATAAGACAGTAGAAGTGCAAAGATAGAAGGAGTTTAAAAATAGAAAAAAAAATAGATAATAAAATGGATGGTAATATGAATAGTTATAGCAAATTAAAATAGAAATAATTGTAAGAAATATTGCAATAAAACATAAATGGATGAGATACGAGGGTTGCTACTTAAGTTTTGATTTGAGATATTGTAACAATAATGTGAATGTGTCAAATCTGACATTCCCATTATAAAGGGTGACATTTTAATGGTAAACGTACTCAGAACGTGTGTAATTTGAGAAATTTGAAACATTCATCCTGGTCAAAAAATGGAAATAAGTCTCGAAAATTTTTGTGCAATGATTTTCTATGACTTTCGACGTGGATTAAATCAACAGCAGTGTGCCGACCAACTCGCTTCGGGTCTTTCAAGACGAGCTAAGTCCAATAAAAGTTGTTTGCGTACGAAGCACTTCGAAGCAAATGGTCGGATGTTTTTTTGGAATAGTTAGACATGTAGCCATCGTTCCATTAGAGCAACGTAGAACGGATGTTTCTGAATGGTAGACTAGCATTTGTTGGCCAGAGGTGTTCGAAAAAATCAAGGAATCCCATTGCAAACGACGAATCATTATTCACCCCGACAATCCGAGCTCTCACACGTTTTTCTACATCTGAAGTGTTCAAGTCACAGTTTTTGGAGGTACCTCAATTGGAATAGAAAACACAAATGGTTCAAGTGTATCGAACTTGATGAAGAATATTTTGAAAAACAAAAAAGTCATATCCAATTATAAATATTTGTTTTTATTTGTCTATTAAAACTTAAGTAGTAACACTCGTGTGATGTAATGTAATAACAAATAGATGATTAAGAGATTACAGTTTATATTTTCAAGATTTTGTGAAGCAAATGATAAATGAATTCTGAGTTAACTGCTTAGGAAATTTCCATACAAGATTGAAGTTTAATGGTCTTTCTTCACTTATTGATTACCAAATGATTTTATTTATATTTGTAAGTGATGTATTTTTGACTATTTCCTTCGGAAAATTTAAGCCAACCAAAAAGCTGTAATATTTTATGTTTACCTAGCAACGATCAAATTTCAGCGATAATACTGCACTAGTGCAAATTATCGATAATTTGCACTAGTGCCAAATTTTCGTCTAGGATTAATAAACATCATTTGGTTTTAATTTTATATTTTAAGAAAAGGAACAATTATTGTTTATTTTAAATTAAATTTTTCTCAGGAAATAGTCTGCCAAAATGCCCTCTCGTGCATGTCAAATTGTCTCATAATTTCCTCTCGTGCGCATTCGCGCACTCGAGAAAATTAAATTATCGACAATTTGACATGCACGAGAGGGCATTTTGGCAGACTATTTCCTGAGAAAAATTTAATTTAAATTTAATTTATTGGCAAATGTGTTGTCTTTATATGAAAAGTATATTTGAGTTTGCTACAAAAAGTTCATATGAGAATAACATGAAAGTGAGAGGGAGTACAGTTATGTATCAGATTATTCATCTCATATTGAAACTGAGAATCCAATTTTGTATAAGAAAAGAGAGGTGTATGGACAAAATATCAGTAAGAGTGCCAAAAGAAACTGTAGCAGAATGTCAAAAACATTTCCTACCTCAAAAGCACGTGTTTCTTAAAAAAATCAAGTATCAAGCACATTGAGCTGAAAATAATAGATAATAATGAAAACATGTGAGTATGCAAAGGAAAAAATGCTCGTTAGAAGACTGCCCTCACACAACTACAACAGAAATTGTCTTACAACAAAATGTTAGTAAGTTGTTCTAAGTTTCTAAAGAACAATAAACTGCACTTATATATACAAAGTTTAACTTGTTCACGAATTGTAGGCCTTATGCCTTTAGTTTCCAATTTATCATCCTTGAGATATTGATGTCCATGAATCCATCGATCTTTGGAGGTCTTCTTAAAGGTTGTCGTGTCCCTGGTTTACCGTCTCGTGAGATCTTTGCTAATCTTTCTCTGGTCATCCTGTCCACGTGTTTGTTCCAAGCTCTTCTACATTTACGTCCCCATCTGACTATGTCTTCCACCTCACATTCGTGTCTTTTGTCTGTGTTTCTATTTCTGTCTTCTAGTGTGTATCCGCATATGTTTCTGAGTATTTTCATTTTTGTTTTTCGAATGTTGTTTTTAGTTCTTTTGTTGTCCGCTCTTGTTTCTATAGCATATGTCAATATGGGTCTATCACAGCTTTTGTATATTTTAACTTTTGTCCTTTTGTTCATACTGGTATTATTTCAGTTATTGTCCCAGAGTGCGCCAGACATTCAGCTGGTTTTGTTTGCTTTTCCTTTTACTTCATTTATTCTGTTCTGGTCTGAGCTGATTTGTGTGTCTAGGAAGTCAAATGACATTACATGTTCTATTGTTTTATTTTCTAGTGCGAGTTTGCACCTCATTGGTTCTTTAGAGATGACAAGGGTATTAGTTTTTGCGGTGGATACTTGCATGTTAAAAATTTTAGCTCTAACGTAGAATGAATCTCTGCTTTCTGCTATAATTACAGCGTCATCGGCATAACAGATTATTATTATTGCGCCCGTTGTAAGTGAATATCCTCTTGCTGTATTCTTGACATGATTTATTATTTCGTCCATTTCGAGTTTGGACAGTTGCAGGCTTCTCCGGGTCGAATACCCGTTGGTGTTTGTATTTCCTCCAGATTTTGGTTAACTAATATGTGGGCGGATGTGTTATAGTTTAAACGTCTTATGATGTCTATTATGATTTTCGGAACGTATTTCTTTTTTATGATGTCTATTACGTCGCTTAGTCATCCCTGTCGAATGCTTTGGTGAGGTCTATGAAGCACATATACGTGGGCTTACCGTATTCTATAGCTTTTTCAACTACTTCTCTGATTGTGAAGATGGCACCTATGGTTGATCAATTGATCAACTGAATCCTTGTTGTTTTTCCAATGTGTTTACATGTTCATTTAATATTGTTTCAATGCATCTTAGATACCTTCATTTTTTTGGGCAACTGTAAGAATTCCGATCTACGTTAACCCACGAGATAAGTTAGAAGACTTGATGGAACGCATTAGATATGAACTGACTCGTAGCATTAAGCAGATTATCGAAATCTCTATAAATCAAGTCTATCATCGTCAGTTCAACTAATTCCTGTTATGAATAGTTTAAGATCAATAGACTGTTAGTTTGATTGAAAAATTATTACTAAAATTAAGTTAATTGCAAATTTCATTAATATTCTCGTTTTTGTTATCAGCCCCCTAGTTAAATAGTTAAATTTGATGTTTTAGTATTTTGACTCATGCGAAAAGAACTAGAGACGTATTGGCGCAAGTATTGATATTACGAGAAATCGATTTATCATATCTATTTTCTGCGGAAACATCTACTTCCGGAGATACCGGAATTGGCCATTATCTCAGAAAAGCTAGATAGATCTCATCAAGATCTATCTGCGTGTGTAAACTCATGATAATTGACGCATGCGCAGAAAGGTTTCTGTGGAAAAAGTATGCTAATGCATTATTTTCACTAAAAATAGATAGATGAAATAAAAATGCATTTCCTTACTTTTGTCACAGAAACTCTTCTGCGTATGCGTCAATCATCACATACAGATAGATTTTGATGCGATCTATCGGACAAAGTTATCCATGGTTTGATATATGTTAGCCTTCCTGAGATAATGGCCACTTCTGGTATCTCCGGAAGTAAATGTTTCCACATAAAATAAATATGATAAATCGAATTGTCGTATCATCAGTAGTCTATGTATAGAGTTTCATGATGATCATCGTGTGGTGGTTTATCATACTCTTACCGTTTTATTTTTTATCAATTATTATCAATTGAAGATAAAGCTCGAAGGAGCAGTGAAACATATTGGTATTGTCTCAGATTATCTAGATTGTAACTATGATATCAATTGATATATTAATTCGGTTTATTATTCGTGAAACATTTATAAATTCGTGAGTGTACTTCTCATATGCCTCATTATCATAATGTGTCGGCGAAAAACATGATTACTGAGAGGCTAATGTGAGCGCTGAAACATTATTGGGCATTTCAATAGATGATATGATAATGATTATTATTAAATATGACTGAATATTATTTTTGAACTACTTACGTATCGGTGTTATTATTATTTTTAATGAACATTGTATATAAATGTCGACTCAGCGAATCGTGATATACTCTATAAAGGATTCATCGATTAAGATATTGTTTTAGATAAGGTATTTTAAGCGAAACCAAAGATAATCTCAAAGGACTGAGGGCTCGAAAATTAAATAATCACCAAGATTTTAAACACTTTCCAAGAAAAGAATAAAACCATAAGAGGTCATTCATAATTTCTGTACATAAGGTATTGTCCAAGTATATTAAGCTGGAGAACTTAGAACTTAGACATAGACGTCTACAAATTATATTACAGGGATGATTGTCATGGTCATCGGACGGTGAAATAAAATGCCGAATTGAACAAGCTCGAAATACATTCAAAAAATTTAAAAATGTATTTACATGTACCGATTTTGATCTTGATCTTAAAATGAGACTTGCGCGGTGCTACGTTTGGTCAGTGCTTCTTTACGGGATGGAAGGCTGGACCCTTAAGGTAAAAAACATCAACAAATTAGAGGCATTCGAAATGTGGGTATATCGTAGAATCCTGAAGATACCATGGACTGCCAACGTGAGGAATGAGGATATTCTCAGGCGTATCAATAAAGACCGTGAACTCTTTAACATCGTGAAGAAACGAAAGATTGCATATCTTGGCCATATAATACGAGGCCATAAATATCAATTCCTTCAGCTGATAGTCGAAGGCAAGATTGAAGGTATACGGGTATACAATATATTCAGACATTGATCCATATCGCTAGAGATAGAGAAGTCATGAAAAATGTGGTCGCGAACATCCATTAATGGATAAGCATTAAAAATAGAAGAATATGATTGTCATGACTGAGTTTGAAGTAATTTTACGAAACTTTTGAACATCTAAAAATATCTATCGAAAATTTATTTGAAACATTTTTTTTTTAATTAGAAAATTTGCATCAACCTTATAACCATGTACTGCTTATAAGCAATAAAATTTTATTTGACAGTACAAATCAAATGTTAGTATTTTGTCTACAGATATTAAGTTCATGATCGAGATTTGTCTGAGATAATTTTTGAGGCTAATAATATTGTAATTAGGTCCTAAAATTTCAGATATTGTTCGGAGTGGTAGATTGGATTATGATTTGTTAAAAGATGGACACTCAGCGATTATGTGTTTTATAGTCAATTTGCAATTTCAGTTGTCACATTTAGGTTTAGGTTTAGCATCAAATAAGTAGCTATGGGTCAGTCGCGTATGGCCTAAGGAAATTGTGTTTTATAGTCAGAAAATTGGGGATAGCAGTGGAATAGAAAATATACAAATTCATGATAGAACACAAACACTATTCATAGTGAAAATTCATGCTACTCAATAAACAACTTCCAGTAAAGGAAGCTAAATCACCAAATAAGAGGAGTGGAAGAAATAAAACAATACGATGATCACAGATAACAATTTAATTCTCTAAATTGATTCCAATGTCTCTGGAGCAGCGTTGCTATTTAGGGCTCAATTTAATGGTAATTAGTAGAGTTAGGATTCACAACTTTGTTCTTATTACATAATTATTATGAAATATCCACTACGCTACTAATAAATTCGTTGATTAGTATCAAACCAAAGTTCATTTACAGTGAATAACAGTAAAAAAACTTTGTAAGAAACAACAAAAATTACAAAAATCCCAGGATAGGATAATGACTAACAATATTTACACGAAATGATTCTACTGCTTTTCAAATGTCTCCTTTCACAATTTACATCATAACTTTTTGGTGATGTACGAGTTTCCCACTACAAATCTGATTGTTTTCGACTAATTAGCTTGTTCAAATGTCGTATTACTCTCATTATTCACTGCCTTGCCTTCTAATAGGAATTTTTAATGCATAACATTGCAATAATGGAAATAACTGATTAAATCACCTTCACTTTCGATTCTCAGTATTTTCGATTTTATTAAGGCGCATTCTCACGAGGCGAATTTTGTTGAATAAAAAAAGTTGATCAGTATTGAAAAGATGACGTCGAAAGTAGTTGTTAGTAAACGTATATAAATAATAGCAATTTTGTTGAAATTCGAGTTTGAAAAATGTTTTATGTAATTCGAGATAAAACGTAAAACGCGATGATCTTGGGTGAAGCAATGGATTTTAAGAAGAAATTAGTTGGGAGCATAAGAAGGATTGTTAGGTTCAAGGTCGTCTAAACAAACGAGATACAGCACTTTCTAACTAAAATTTTCCGTTTATTCGGTATCTAAAAAAACCATATCCAATCTTCTAAAGAATGTTTGTATGAGAATTTATCAGGTACAGAAAGATTTTATTAAGGTAAGTACATATAACATTATTATCATTATAATTAACATTAATATAGCGGAGGACTCTAAGTTTCCGGTTCTGCTGGTAAAATACTAGCCAACGCCCTTAAAAGAATGTCATCAGATATTTCCTGTGAATCCTCACAGTGCTGTTCTAGGTTTAAAGCTGTAAAGGACCGGTTTGAAACTAATGATGATCAATTTTCTTCATTATCAGTTGATAACGCTGATTATGGATTTGTGTTGGGTGACATTGTGTTTGTCCCAAGGGATGTCTTGATATCTCCAATATTTTTTCTCTTATTACGTTTCTGGTATGAAAAGGCATCGTAGAGAGACATTTGTCTTAGTTGCACAGCATTAAACTTTCCAAAGATATCAAACTCATCTTCAATATTATTGTTTTGTACAGCCACTCCATCCAGTTTATTAATAACGGCAGTAATGACTGAGATATTACTCTCATTTGTTACAGTTTTTCTTTTGCGACTATTACGAGCACGAAATGTGAAGATGAAGCCTGATTTTTAATAGTTGGAGTCCCTCCATTTCTGTTTCAGCATTGTCATTTTCAGTGATGGAAGCCTGTGGTGATGCTTGGGGAAATGGATATTCTGTTCTATAGTCAACTTCAGCAGTTTCAATTTTCATTTCATCTTGTGGTAAATTCGGGAAAAAATGAACGTTTCAAATTATACAATGCGAGCGCCACTACGAAGTAAGCAAGAAACAAAAACCGTTGCAGTTTTAGTGTCTTGATTCAAAAAAATATGAAGAACTTAGAGTCAGTGGCATAATTTTTTTCGTCAAGTACCTGAATTTGTAAAAGGGTTTGCAGGGGTTTCGCTAAATTAATGCAAAATTTAACGATTGAACTGAATCAATCTTTTATTGATCAACTAAAAAAAAGTTGATCAAATATGTTGAAACAAACGTTCTCACAACTATTTCGATTCAACTTTTCTGCATCAACTTTATTCGCCTCGTGAGAACGCACCATTAGTTTCGATGTTTGTTGACTGGATCGCTTGCCATACTTGTAAGCCCAGTTATAACTCGCTTTATGAATGTTGGAAAAGGACCGATTTATTATAAACATTGACAATTACGTGATGGAGTTATACAAAAATGACGAATCTTACATAACAGCTAGAATTTTGTATGAGTCCAGTCAATGGTTGGTCAAAATACGGCAAATATTTCATTGGGTACATCTTATCTTTTAAAATCAAACTAGAACACAAAAGGAATCTCTATTATCATTGAGAGATGACTTTATAAATGATCAATACCTGCTAACTATTTGACGTATGTACGTAGGCGTTGTATTTTAGAAACTCCGTTAAGATAATAGCGGAATAAACTTGAAAATATTAAACGCTGAAACGTAATAAAACGTCTTAATAGCGTACTATAAGGAAGAAACTTTACGACACAACCATCAAAAGTAATCTTTTATATAGAACTGAGACATTGGCATTATTATAAAACTACAAAAAATAGATGCGTTACGAGGTTAGATATAACATCGAGGTCAGTTAATAAACAATAAATTTACACAGATATAAAAGCACAAAAACAGTGTCGAACAAAATCAGAAGCACAACTCAAGCTTGTCCAATGAAAATGTCATTAACAAAATTTATAACCATAAGAATGTTCCCCAAGCTAAAATAGTTTAAAATGACTAAATTCAATTAAACTAGATGTTTATTATGTAATCAGTCAGCTATGAAATGATATTAGTGTTAATATTTATAAACAACGATCTCTGATAATTTCCAATACATTTGTGTGATTAAAATATATTTTCAAAAACGTATTTCGAATTTAAAAGTATTTATCTCGCGTTCGCTGTGATTCATAATTTATTGTTGCTTATCCCGCAATTTCTATAAACCGTACTAAGTAGAGTTTCAAAATTACCAACTGGGAGTCGTACATCGAGAGTCTCCAACTGAATCTGGAGGAATCTCCTCCAACCACTTGTCCTACTTAATTAAGGTGGCATATGAAAACAACTGCCCAATAAAATCGAATGCAATACATAGAGACGTGTCTTGGTTGATATAAATTAGGGCCGGGTTGAGAACTCTGGTCAGAAAACGGTTCAACAATGTATAGAATACTGGCAATTGCGCGAACTACAAAGTAGCCCTAGCAAATTATACCAAGGAGCTTGAGAAATCTAAGAGAAGAGCTTGGAGACAGTTTTGCGAGGGAGTACATGAGCAACAATGATCAAAGAATTTCAGAGATACTTTCAAAGGCTCACTAAAAATGCTAAAAACCAAAAGAATATACTGGAAGAAGGGATGATTGTGACAAATTCAATAACAAGCTTTTCTTGTCAAGAAGACAAGTCTTTTAGTTTATCAGAATTACCCAACCTCACCGAATCTTCAAACGCAATAGTAGGAGTTTAGTTTTTTTTGGCCAATATCAACCAAAATACATAAAATCTTCTTACATCCTATCCTCTTTTCATTGATTTTAAACAGAAATATGACTCAATATGCAAAAAATGTATTAATACACAAAAAGAAATCATATGAAGCACATAAAAATGAAGAAATTCAAGAAAAATTGAGAAATCGAATTTAAATGACATTGACCATTACAAGGAATAGAATTGAGCCATAATTTATCGGATGAATTCATGTTGGAAAAAGGAGTACGACAGGGCAATTCTTTTCCTACTAACATATATTATCATATTAGAAATAGTATCAATACTAAAATACTAACAACAGGCTCCATTTATTACCTTAAATCATAACATTGCATATGCCGATGACTTAGTTTTACTATCAAGGTCGGGAAGACAAATGGTTTTTAGTGAATTAGTAGGTGAGGCAAAATTTTGGCTTAAAATTATATGAGAGGAAAACAAAATTCATAGGGATACCCTCTGAACTCCCAGATGAAAATACTAGAGAAGAATATAATTTGTAAAAAAGTTAATCAATTTGATTATCAAGGACTAAACATAACTTTCAAATTCCTAGAAGAAAACGAGGTAGAAATGAGAATTCTGAAAGTAACAGAGTGGTAGGATCCTTTTCAAAAATACTGAGAGCGAAAAACCGTTCAAGAGCAGTCAAAATCTGAGCGTAGCAATTGTTAACTCAAAAGTTTTATATGTATCAGAAATATGGATGATCACAAAAATACTGGAAATACAAGAAAAAAGATCCTCAAGAAAATAAAAGGTGCTTTAAAAATACTAGAAGGTATCGGAAGACGTGCAAATTGAGAACTAATGATGATATATAAGAAGCTTAAAATAACACAAATGATTCTAGTACAAAGAGTAAGATGGTTAGGCCACATTGCCCAAAAAAATGACTACAAGAAGTGAAGTGGGCTATGGATGATGTAGGAAAGATTGAATAGAGATAAGAGCTAAAGGACTGGAACAAGTGGAGAAGAATAGTGAAAAAGATTAACGCCAACGGTTAAAAAGACCTGTAGAGTTGAACAATATATAACCAATATAAAGAGTGTAACAAAAAGGTAGGTCATTAATTGAAACAAATATTTTGGAGTCAAATATAACTTTATGGGATATAATCTTTGCACTTTACAAAAAGTACAGTTCTTGGAAAACACTAAATTAGAATCGATTTTTTTTAATATTTCAAAAATATATAATAATAAATGTTTAGAATAGTCTCCATGTTTCTGATTATCGTTCTCAAAAGGTAAACCAAATTTTCTTGAATATCTTTATTACTAAGTTTCAATAATTCGATGAATGAGTTGTTAGTCGATAAATTCATCATTTCATAAAACCCTAGAGATAGAAATAGTTAGGGTCAATAGTTTGAACCAGGGTACATACAAAAAAAATATTCCTTAACTTCTTCATCAAAATGAATTGAATCTCCGTTTTATAAATATCGCTTATTCTGTCTTATTCCCAAAGTTACCTCTTCTAAATACTCTGACAAACCAATTACAATAAACTTTGAAATAAATACTGATTCTATTGAATTATTAGCTATTCACAATACCTACCCAAACATTGATTTCAATTATTCCTTTGTAGATGAGTGGTTTTTCTACGTGAGGATTTTCTTCGGTCCACATGTGTATTAGGGTGTTTTTAATGACATTTTTGTGGACAGTAACTTTGTCAGTAAACCAAATATGATTGATGAAATTGATATTTCGATTGTTTCTCATCAAAAACTAGTCGCAAAGTCCTATTCTCTCAATAATTTTCATACTTAATTAACTCTTGAACGATTCGACAAACTGCAGTTCTTTCAAGAATCTTCGAACATCCATATGAGCAATATTTAATTGAGCAGGTATTACCGAAGTTATCCAGAGTTTGTTTTAACTAATTTTATATATTCCCATCGTTTATATTCATTTTTGGACGACCACAATTACCAGCCATTACCCCTCAAGATCATTCTAGTTAACTAGAAGGAACAAGAACGTTCCAAATATTGAATATCTCAAGGTGACCTTCGACTGATGATGATGATAAACACAGGGCCTTAAACTGAAAATGATGAGCTAAATGTACAAATCCGTTGTGTGAACTATCACAAGATATACAGCTTTCATATAGTGGCCAAGAACAAAGGTTGCAATTACAGGCGCGTCACGATCATGTTCCAAGGAAATACTACATTTTAGACTTGCCCCCTTTGAAGATCTTTACAGAAAGTGAAACAGTAAAGTGGGCAAAATAGGCACACGAGGAATATAACATGATGCCGTCGACCTGACTAAGTATCTAAATTTAAAAGACTGTAAGGTGCTCATTGATATGATCACGCATGTTGTTTTCCAAATGAAGTTATCGACAACTATGGAGTCATAATAACAAATCTTGATTGTTATGAAATTCAAAGCTAGTATGTGAGAGCACCCAATCTTGGAACTTACTGGGAGTAAACAACAAATTCACTCTAATGTGGGTCCCTGGACACACTGGAGTGGATGGCAATGAACAAGCTGATCAATTGGTGAAGAAAGGTGGGACAACTCCTCTGATAGGATAACAGTTTTATGAACCAATCGATCCCATAATGCCCTTTCGTTGAACAAAGATAAGAAGTATGTATGGTATGGTAACTGGACACAGTCCGGTAAATTACCAACAGAGAAACTCCCGACAGTTTTTGTCATTTCTGCAAATAACCAAACAATTCCTCAGGCAGTGCGAGGCTATCCATACACAAAGTCTACGGTACACACAATTCAAGTTTCTTGTAGTCAGAAAGATGAGACCCCAAGCAGGTAGCTCACTTTTCAAAATCGTTGCTATCTGACCTAAAATATTGTTTTAGAAGATACTGAAAACAACGTATCATCAGGAAGCTCGGAAGAAAAATGCATCGACCTTATTTTTAATCCAAGTATCAGTTCCGGCGAGCGACATTTAGTTCTTCAAAGTGAGTTGAATGATTTAGCACGTGATTTGGGTTTATCAAAGCAACAGTCTGAACTTCTTGCTTATCTAAGAGCTAATTGATATTTTAAGTGATTGTTTTCTAAAGTTTTCGTTTTTAACAGATATGAGGTATGTTTATCAGATGTAAACTATAAATATAGTCAATAGAAAGGGTTTAAAAAACGTGAAATTATTATTTGAAATATTTTATCAATGAATATGGTTCTATGAATGTAACATAAAAATCTTACGTGTTACAATTATTTTTTTCATATTTTCGTATTTGTATAGGTCCATTTTATCAAAATATTCTATTCATTATTGTGTTATTACAGAAATTTTTTTTTATCAGTGAATCGGAACCTTAAATTGATAGTATGTAATTATTGAAGCAGCTGTTTGTTATTTAATCGTAGAAATAGCCAAATAGCCAACTAGAACAAGTTAATAATAAAAGGACCACATTTCGATAATTAGCTTGTCGGAAAAGTACTAAGAAGCAAAGTAATTTCAAAAATGATATGACACATCAACTAATGGTGTAACAATAATAATTTAATTCCAAGGCATAAAAAATATTGGGTTTTAGGGCTTCAGCACCATCCTCAATATTTTTTTGATTGTACAGATTTCATGGTTTATATAAAAAAATGCTCTTACGATAAGAAACTCTTGTATTAACTCTCATTACAACACTTCTCGTAAAAAATTGGGATTTTGTTTAGTTCAAAATATGGATCAATTTATGTCTTACATTGTATATAAAGAGTCTAATATCCATAACTATTGGTGTAGTTAGGAGTGAATCCTTCTTACCAGACTTTAAACAGATGACCAATTGGATCATTTTTATGTTATTAAGAAAGCAAATTTAGAAACGTGTTTGTTTAAGACCTAGCTCAATTACGACTGCAAGGTCGTTGTAACTACCTTTAAAGAGCGTTCCCGTTAAATTGATGGTTAGTGAGACTTCAGATGAATAATAGCTATGTATGAAAAGCATTTTTAGTATATACCATACTTTTTTACTTGTATTTCAAAGCACGTTAGGTGGGATAGATCTTTTGGACTATAAGTTAAAGGGCCTCGCTGTTACTACTTCGCCT
Organism: Diorhabda sublineata; assembly: GCF_026230105.1. Classification (NCBI taxonomy): domain Eukaryota; kingdom Metazoa; phylum Arthropoda; class Insecta; order Coleoptera; family Chrysomelidae; genus Diorhabda; species Diorhabda sublineata. Next base: position 10,197,992 of record NC_079484.1, read on the forward strand.
ACGATTAGTTCTCGCTACACTTCTGTCCACCATAACTGTCTTCATACAATACGAATTTGTTCTGCACTTTCATCAGCACAGTTATAATATTTCCGTATTATTAAAAAAGTGTTTTAATTTATTCCAATGATGTTTTCAAGAAGATTAAAAGAAAAGTAGTTTTCATTTAATATCATTTGAATCATATTAATTGTAACACAATTTTTATATTTAATTTCGTTTCTTAAATCCCCTAGCTCATAGGAGGTGAATCCACAACAATTTAAATACTTTGCCAAATATTTTGACCTACATGTTTTTGCTCAATATATATTTGCTAAATCTAGTAAGGTCAGTGAAAGAAATGTGCAAGTAACGAATTGAAACAAAAAACAAAAATATTTGGAAGCATCCTTAAATATTCCACCAAATAGTTGAGATTGTGTGAAATACCAAAGGAACTATTAATACTATTTATAGGAGTACCTACTAAATGTGTGCAAGATGGTTACAATGTGGACTCTCAAAAAACAAAATATCTAAAGACATTTGGAGGTGTAAAAAGGTTCCGTACACTATTAAAAATTTCTCTGGTAATCTTACATATCACATCTCCGCTCAAATAGTCAAGTCAAAAACACAAACTATCGAGTAATAATCGTTTGATATTAATTGTAACTTTATTTTTCATTTTTTGCATGATAAACCAAAAACTGACGAAGTTACTGCAATGGCAGCTATTTACGTGACATAATTTGAGATAAGATTTCTAGTACCAATAGTACAATAAAAGAGATTTTGTAATTTTTTGAGTTATGACTCTATTTGAGTAGAAATGCGATCTGTAGGAGGTTTGAATACAAAAAATTAAGTAAATTTACTATATAATTTTGTAATTTAATTTAAAGATATATCATAAAGATACTTTGTAAATTTACTATGCAGTGTTGTAACTATAAAACTAATTCAACTTAACTCGCTTTGAGAAACTTACGAAAAATTCTTATTTACTATACAATAATCAAACTACCGGCTATTATGTTTTAGGTAAAATGATATTCTTGTTATTTATTTCAGTTTTATTTTTGAATTTTAAATCTTACTCGCCTCTTGAGACTCAAGCATAAATACTAGTGCCGTAGCTAGCTCCATATATCCAATGTTTTGATAGTAATTGAAATCACAAATTTTTATTTAAATTTATAAATACAAAGATTGTTATCGAAAGTTTACTTACTACCCAAGTAATATTGTGATATTACACCTCAGTAAATTTCTCCAAGAAAGAGCTTAGAGATTGAGGTACTTAATTCACACAGTAGCTTGAATACCGAGTGGTGGGAACGACATCTCTCCCTAATACGTTTGAGATGAGCATTGATCTCTATTTTTTTTTGGGGTCAGTATGGATCATGGAGACAAAAAGCTAAAGATTCATTCGCTCTGAGGATAAGCCAAAGAAATATGAATACAGTCTAAATATAAACATAGATAAAACCAAAACGATGATCATAAGCACAGAAACAAATACATATGATATGAAAAAAGGAAATAGATGAATAGAAAATTTCGATATCTTGGCTCAATGATAGCAGATGATAGAAAATTGAAGAAAGAAATAACAGAAACAGTGAACGCAGGGAAAATCAATTAAAGCAATAAAAACGTCTTTTCTAAGGAATAATGAAATACTTAAGGCAATAACAGTTAAAGTTTATAAGAGACTAGTTATGCTCATACTTACATTTGGCTTCGAAACATGGACAATGACAGAAAGACACAGAAAAAAGATACAAATAACGCAGATGAGGAAAATTGAGAACAAGTCTACAACGACCACTTCAAAAGCGAAACATACATGCAAATATTAAATATAAAGCTATACATAGAAGAAAATCAAAAGGGATAAGAAAAATACTAGAAGCAAGAACAGGAAAAGCGAAAAACAGAAGAACAAAACAATTGACAATAGAGGGAAGACACTACATAAGGTACCACCACAAACAGAAGACCTGAAGAAATTTGGAAAAAAACTTGCTTGCAAGAGAGAGATGCTTTATTGTCAAAAAATTGTTACAATTTGTAGATAAAAGCTTCTGAAAACTGAAAAACAAATATAAAAATAACTAAATAAACATACAAATAAAATGAAATTTCAAAATATAGAAGAAGACTACAATGAGTAACAAAATTATAGGTAATAGTAATAATTAGTTTATAATTAGTCCATAGCAAAAATTAAACTAGTATGCAGCATGTCCGGAATGAAATATCATTATTAGAATAGAGTAGAAGGCACTTTCCAGTAAATATGCCTTCAAATTATTGCGGAATGCGGGAAAATATAATATCGATTTGATTTCAATTGTGCATTTTTCTTCATTGCAAAATATTGACCCCTTAACTAATTCTGAACGTGGAGTAGGTAGGTGAAGGTCGTGCTCAGCGTTCCTAAGTGGATAGCCGTACAATGATCTTTCTGAAATTGGAGAAGCGTGCGCACGAATTAGGCAAACGGATTCAAAAATGAGTAAGAGAGGAAGAGTCAGAATTTTTAATCTTTCAAAGAAGTCCCTGCAGTGAGTCCTCCTGTTTAGTCTGATTAATATGTAACAGCTCTCTGTTGTAGTTTGAAGATTCGATCAAATTGAGACGCACCACACATACCCCAGGAGGAGAGGTCATATCGAAAATACGACTCAATAAGGGCATAATAGACTGTAAGGTGAATAAGTTCAGTTCTTTTTAAACTGATCTCAGCGCAAAACAGGAAGAATTTAATTTTTTAGATAAGGCGGTAATATGTAACTCCCATTTCAAGGAATTGTTCACAATTCAATAAAAAAGGCTGCAAAATATTTTTATATGATAAAACTTTGGTTTTAGAAACGTTGAGATAGAGAATATTAGAATCGCACCATGATTTGAGGGTGATTCTGTCACTAGTGAGATCAGAGCTGCTCCAAGAAAAAGTAGTTTCGTCTGCAAACAGACATATTTTACCACTGATGCTAGATAGGCGTTGTATCAACCCTTACAAGCTAACTTTTGTTGGTAAGGTATGACTTGAACCATGCGAGAGGTGTTCCTGAAACTGTAGTACTGCAATTTGTTGATTAAATATTATGAATAACACAATCGAAAGCATCGGAAAAATAACAAAAAAAGTTGTTGCCGTGTAATGATGGCTGTTTAGGCTAGAGTACACATTATTTTGGAGGGAGAATATAGCATCATTTGTGCATTTGTTACTTAAAAACCTAAATTGATGGATAGTAAGTATTTTATATTTAAACAAAAATGATAAAAGCGTCTTTTTGACCAATCTTTCTCTGATCTTAAGGCAGTTGGGGAAAGTGCCATTTTGAAATGAAACGTCAATTAAAGTAATAAGGTGATTTAATGAGCAATCGGGCAGACTCGAAAACATTTGTGATGTAAGTCTATCAGTTCCAGATGAGTATTTATAAAACAAACTAGATTAAGTAAGTATGGATCATGAATGATAATTGCAGTAGACATTAGCTAGACCAGAAGTGAAAAAATTGCTTATTAGGAAAAAGAGCAAATCAAGGTTTGAGAAGAATTCCAAAAACCCAAAGAAATCGTAATCACTAGATTAGAAAATATAGGATCAGTAGGGTTTAGACACTTTTGGATTCCAGGAAACCGATATCTAAAAATAGTATATGAGTACCTAGTAGGAGAGAAAGAGATAAAATTTTCATTTTCATTACTACTTTGGAACCAAACCACCAAAATCACAATATAAATAATAATTGATGGCTTTATTGCCCTTTCAGAAGAACATCAAGAGCTTAGAACCGATAGGTGATGTAATGGAGTACAAATATTAAGTGTAGATGAATCAGGAAAAGACAATGTTCAAGAATATACCAATAATGCCACTTGTATAAAGCAATGTGACAACAATAATGATGACAATGACATTCACTAATGAAACTAGATCAGATACAGCAAAGAATAGAAAACTTCTTGATACAACAGAAAGTCGAGTGTTAAAAATATCACTAGGAAACCATTGATGGAGTAATTAGGAGAACAAGAAGGATAGATAATGAAAAAATTTGGAAAGTAAATAGAAATATCGAGTGAAACAATATATTGATAGAATGGAATTTGCATTTCAATTGCGTAAGTATCGGTGGACCGCTTAACCAATATATATCGGACGGAGTAGGCCTAATTGAAGAATAAAGAAGAAGAAAATGTAATTAAAATTCTGCTAGCTACCTCTAGTATTTGTTTGCTTAAATATGCGCACTAGGTAAATATAGTTGCGGAAAGAAAACTTAATAAAAACAAAAAAGTTTACATGTAAACAGGCTAGAGGGAAATTATACGAGAATAATACGAAGTTTTAATGGAACCAATCATATTCCTTATTCAATAGTATGAAATAATTGACAATAGAGTGGTACGCAAGTTTCCAAAACTTCTAAGCCAACTTTCTAGTATTTATTAGTGTTTGTTAGCAAACTGAGGAGAGACCGTGTAATTCTAATTATGGTTTCTTAACTAAAACAATTCCAAAACGAACATGAATGAAGTGATTCAAACAATAACTACATGAAAATGCAATTATTCATTGACGTAAAACATTTCATGATTGTATTACGGATTAACTGTTTAAAACAAATTTGATTTCTGCTGTTTATGGTGCGTACACTCCAACAAGTACGAAATTTTTATAATAATTACGAGGAAGCCAAGAGTACACTCTTCATCTAGCATTATTGAACTATAATTGAAGAGTCATTATAATAATAGAGAGAGTGGGTTCCCTAATTGAAATTTGGATTTCATTAATTGAGCTCGAAATTATTTTCGATGTTTTATTAGTTTCTATTTGTTACATGCACCAGAGTTCTAAGTAGGGCTTACAAGTTTGTAATAGAAATTTCACCGTTTTTTTGATAAATGTCCACTTTTTTGAGATTTATCTACCAAATTTTCTCATAAGTTCTTAGGAGCACTTCCCGAATATTTAATAAATGGGTTATTATATAGGCTACGTTACAGAGCAATGGAGAATAACCTTCCTAATCTCGTTTAATGTTCATCATTCCTAGAAATATTCGTCCTGTATCTCATGAACAGAATTTCTACATTTTACGCAGTCATCTTCGGCATGTCTCCGATACGATTATAGAGCTCCAATAATTCACCAATCGAACTCGTTGATTTTCTTTTTCAACAATGCAGCATTTTTAATGGACTTGTAACTAAACACTAAGTCACACGATAGTCTCATTTCACTATCAAATAGGAACTTCACAGGTGTATAGTCTGTAAACCTCTTTAGCCAAATTCTCATAGGACCTACTCATACTAGAATCGATGCTTCTTTTTGTTTGTTAAGAGAACTTCATCACAAATAGTTGATATTTCTCAAATAATGGTCTCTAATGATCTTTATGAAACCTGTTGTCGCTTCTTCGTATTGAAACGACGCCACCCCTGGCCGCAATAGATCATCTATTATCCTGCCTTAACCTACTACACTCTAAAGGAACGTCGTCGCCACTTGCTCCTTCCATAATATCTCTAAAACAATTTTCGCTTTTTCTTGTCCCGCATTTATCATCGACATAAGTAATTTGTCTATCCGTAAATTAAACGGCAAATCAACTCTAGCTAAATCCAAATAGAAATATCATTCAAAAGATCTTCCATAGTGACATCCATTCCACTATTGCATACTATTCTACTATACAATTAATGTGGTTGCCATTTCCTTATTTTTATCTCAACAACTTTTTCTTCCAGCTGTTTTATTATTGGACAACATTGTATTTTCTAAGAAACCACTCCGCACTGTTTGTGGATACAAACCCATAACTAGATTCTGATCACAGAAGACAGATCAATGTTCGATGGAAAGTTCAAAGTTATTATGACATGATCTCTAATTTTTATTACTTTTTGGTACGTTGTTCCTTTCATGACATTCTAATCATTAACTCATCTAGCTAATCCTGTTTACCCACTGGTCTAACAAGGTAAACAGATCATATCTATGACTATGTTTTTAAAAACAGTTTAAGAACTCACAGTAGAGCCAGTATTTGAATATTGAAAACACGTTGCGAGCGATGGAAGTTGGACATATACATCCTCAAGTTAAACTTTCCCTTATGATAGGAAGAACACTTCCCGAAATCTTGGATTTTTAGTGTAATAAGGAGTCCATAATATCCAAAATTTGCTGTAAGGTTTTTGTTATATGAAGTTATAGTTATAAAGACAAAAAAACCAGGTTAGGTTAGGTTAAGTATAAATATATTCCGAGTTTTCAATTCATCGTCTGAAAAATAATTAGTAAAGATTTGGGGCGAGTTTAAATTGTGTTTTTCTTGTAAAAATAGACTTTGAAATTCGATATTCAAATTAATTTTGCCATATTTCCAATATGAAAACGCTTAAAATGTAGCTGGCATATATAGGTGTTGCACGCAAGCCTTTAGGACCACGGCATAGAAGTGATCCCCTTCCACTCTTTTCTACCTCTGCATACTATCTTTTCCTTTTTTTCTTGATCCTCGTTGTGCCATGTCCATAATTTTTTTGGTTGCTCTAAAATCTGGCATTCTCTGAATCCGACTCAGCCATTTCATTCTTTTGGATCCTATTATTTTGCTTAGTTCTGCTTTTCCAAATAAGTTCAGTGTTTCATTATTTGTTTTTCTCAGCCATAATTCTTCCTCCTTTGCTCTTATTAGTATCCTCCTGAGTATTTTCCTTTCCCATTTCTAGCTTCTCTTCTTCTGCTTTGTTAAGAATTTAGTTTCGTTTCCGAAGCTCACAGTGGGTATTTTATTGATTTGTATAGATGTAGCTTCGCCTCTCTGGATATTTTTTTGTTTACTTTTCTTTGTCGTCTTTGCTTCTCGATTTCCTCCCTCCTCACTGTCGTTCTTGATAAGTTATACATAACTTTGAATTTATTCTGAGCTCATTATTTTATCTTATTTCAAATATTTTGATAATCGTTAGTTTTTATATGTTATTAATTGATTTTCTATCAAAACACATTTGGAATCAAGACGAGGTACGAAATAAATATTGACGGTCGAAACGTTGAAATATTTTTACCTTTAACAAAACTAATTTTCAATCAAAAGGTACCTAAAATCAAGACGATTTAAAATCAAAAATAGTATACAATTAGAGTAGATTATCAAAAATATTGAATTGTCTATTGTTTTCAACAAGAAACCCTGTGAATCAACTAAACTGAGGTATTTATGAAAGTAATCACAATAAAAAATATTCAATTAAATTTGAAACCTAACAATATCATTTTAAACATTTAAGTCTTCTTTATTCATTCTAATTAAAGTTGCCGTTTCTTCTAAAAATGATGTATATATATATATATATATATATATATATATATATATATATATATATATATATATATATATATATATATATATATTATCAAAATATAAATAGGTCGAAACGTCGAAATATTTTTACCTTTCAAAAAAACTGATTTGCAATTAAAAGAGATCTAAAATCAAGACGATTTAAAATCAAAATTAGTATACAATTAGAGTAGATTATAAAAAATTTAATTGTTTTCAACAAAGAAACTTTGTGAATCAACTAAACTGAAGTATAAATAAAAATAATCCCAATAAAAAATATTCAATTCAATTTAAAACATAACAGTATCATTTTAAACATTTAAGTCTTCTTTATTCATTCTAATTAAAGCTGCCCTTTCTTCTAAAAATGATGTGCATATGTGACATCTTTCTTTGTTCTCTCTTACAAGGCAAAACTCATTTTACTTCCCCTATGTGCTCTCAAATTACGCCAACGATGAAATAATTAGTCATGTTTTAAGTTCCTTTGTTTTTCAGTTATGAATGTTCCGCCTAAAAGGCATATATATACAAACTGTAGGGAATTGTTTGAAATACCAGCATTTTGGTATACAATTTCAACTTGCTGTATTGTCTAATAAAACAATTGATAAAGATAGTTTACAGGCATCCTTTACCGAATGCTTTGTTGCCAAATAACTTATTCACCACTCATTTCGAGACGAAATAGGGAAATAGATTAAAACCATTTTAGAATAAAATAAAGACAAGAATTGGATGAAAACTACACATATGTTTGAAAGGGTTGCACCCCTTGTATTTTTATTTTCGAAGTAAATATTATTGAACTTTTATACTCAGCCAAATACTACAAGTAATGCAACAAAAATTGAAAAATATTCAAAGAGCAAATTTATATAAACTAGAGTAAAAATACAGTGAAATGCCGCGAAATGATTTGTACATGTTCAATAGAGTTATAATAAAGAGCAAGAAGTCTCTCGTCAAAAAATTCTTACTTAATCGTACCAAATAATAATTTAGTCTGGGAGCCAGCAATCTCAAAATACAGGAACAAAATGTACTCGGTAAGCGTTGATTTATTTGGCCGACAGTATGAAAATTAAAAAAAAAACAAAAATGTTTTCCCGTCATCGCGGATTTCGATAAAAAACGGTTTATTAGAAATTTTATGAATTAATGAAAAAAATCGGCATCATTCCGGAAAACTTTTTTTTTTAATTTGCTTATTTTTATGTAAATTTCAAAAATATCATGGTGTGCGTGTCTAAAAACGGCCGGAAATATAGGGCATACCAGTTTTATTGTATACGAAGTTGTAAAAGGATAAATAGAATCGAAGGAAATATAGGAACATTTTTTTCGAGTTCATTTTTATTTCAGTTGATTAAAATATCGTAATGAATTTATTAATTTGTTGCTTACACGAAAGCAGAACATGATTATTATCATTTATCTAAACTATCATCATTATAATTATAATATTTTTCATCCTCTGATTCGTCACATTCTTCATTATTTTCATGTTGACTCAGAATTTTTTCAACTTTTAGTGGTGCCGCTGGGCCGTTTATGATATTCCTTCTACATTCGATTGGATCATATGAAATGCATTTTGGTTCCGTACAGAACCGGACTTAGGCATGGGCTAACCCGGGCGTGCGCAAGCGAAAAAATACATCCATAGCCAATGTTCAGAATCAACATAAATTTTTTTATGCGCAATCATTTTAAAAGTTCCGAAAAATCATCTTGATGTAAGAATTCACGTAAAACGCCCGCCTTACATAGGCCCCTTAAGTATTTTGGCCCGGAGGCCACGATGACTCTAAGTCCGGCTCTGGTTCCGTAACATTTTGCCACATTTTATTCACGAGTATTGTGCGTAAAATATTTTGTGATAAGGTTTTCCAGCACGGTGGAATGTTAGTTGTATTAAGTAAAATTCATTATGCCTTTATAAAATACTTCTTTGTCACTTGTAAAATTCAAATCTTGCAGCATTTACATCACTATTTTGTATACTGTAAATTTCATTCGTAAATCTTTGTATTATATCTGTTTTTTCTTTATTATTAATGTCTTGTGGATCCGTTAAATGCTCAAAAATATTTTGATACTCTTCATTTTGTATTAATAAATTGTATGGTTCATTTGATCCAACCGAATGATGTGGATGACAATCGACGAAAAATCATAAACTCGAACCATTTTGATATAACGGCCCAGTGGCACCACTAAAAGCTAAAGAAATTCTGAGTCAACATGAAAATAATGAAGAATGTGACGAATCAGAGGATAAAAAACATTATAATTGTGATGATGATATTTTAGATAAATGATAATAATTATGTTCTGAAAACTGAGGTGATGATCATCGATGAGACAAGAATTGTTTTAAGCGATGGATACACAATAACAGTTTTGACATGGAAAAGGAATTTTATGTGAAGAATAACAAAATTGAAATACCTACCAAGGATAATGACCGCTACATTTGTGGACATTACGTATTTATATTTAAAAGAAAAAGCATATATCCCTGTAATCACTTCATGAAGTGGGAGATCAAGATAGACATTGGGTAAGACATGATTGTTGTAATAATTGTTAAGACTGATTAATTAGATGAAAGGTAATCGAAATTGTATACCTTGCGTTGTACTGCTGATTAAGCGTGAACTAATTAAGCACAACGTTACTTACGGATAAATTTTTCCAGCTCCACAACTCATCTGGAAATATGTAGTCATTAAAAGAATACACAACAATAATAACGTGCATTATAAAACTAGAGATTTATTAGAAACTCTTATAGATCATATATCTCTACACCCAGGGTGTTATTTAGGTAAAAAGATGATAAGTTCTCTGTACTTTACCAATTTTACGCCCCTATTTTAGTATGTTTTGAAATTGTAGTGTTATAGGTTGCAGTCTTGCTGTTTTTTATGTTTATGGAACAACTGGGATAAATAACTTTGTTTGTAAGGAAAGCAAAGTCGAAAAGTAGGTCTTTTCTCCTAGAAAATGTGTTGTGTGATCTGTTACTTGACCCCAAGAATTTGCTGACTTCTCCTCTACATATTAAGCTGGAAGAACTTCGCAGAAGGTACGGACAGTAAGGGACAAGAATTCGATCAAAGGAAAGAACTTTTTCCTCGGCTTAGTGAAAATATCACGAATTTTTAGTGGGCTTGGCATCAGGCATCAGCAGCCGCGATGTATTTGTGAAGGTGGTTTCTAACAACAAAAAAATGAAAATCACAAAACTTTAGTTGTCAAATTCATGAAACCATGAGTTACCAAATGTCACTAAGGAATTCATTCCTTATGTGAAATTTCGAGTACTTTACTACTGGTTGGATTACACATGTTATAAAAATATTTAATCTACCAATGAATCCAACAAATATTGAAGATTATATATTAAGATGCTTCCACCAGAACAGCAATCCAAATAAATATGAGTATAAAAAATTCATAATTCTACTATCAAGTTTAGAACATAGAATAATAACCTCGAATAATAAAAGAGCTTTCTTTGTTAGTCTTGTTGGTAGCTAAGCGCGACAAAATTTAAATACATAGACTGGATCACTATAGTTTGATTAAAAATTGTTTTTCATACCATACAAGATTTCATTTTAAAATTGGCAATTTACATATATTAAATTACCTTCTATACGTGTCATGAATAGTCGACATTGAAGTTACATCACGTTCTTTTAGTATAATTCAAGTACAAGTTTGAGGCTGATAAAAAATCTAAGTGGTATTCCCATTATAATGTGAGCGATTCAAATAACGAAAGAAATTTTAACAGAAATCAAATGAAATAATTTGCACGAATGGACTTGACAATTTGTTGATAATAATCAAGAGATTAGAGATAAGATGGATAGACGTAAGTATGAACGCCCACCCTTAGCATCGATTCACAGATGGCAAGTCAATCAAACAGTTCAATATTTTTTCGGATATTTTAATACTAGAATCCAACATCCACTCAACCATTCAACGCGTCAGTCAACCAACAAAACTGAAAACTACACGCACCTTAACCGATGTAATGTCGACGTTGAACAACATGCGGGTCGTTAAAATTTAACATTGAAGTTCATGGTCGGTTGAATGGAACCTCGCTATTGTTTGTCTAACGTTTATTGGGCTCATGTTTTTGTTTGATCTGGACTCACACGATGTCGTCGACGATAAGATCCTACCACCATTACCTACGTCTTGAGACTAGGTATTTACACTGAAAAAAAAACTATTCCCTCTAGATGAAAATGATTATATATCAGTATATCTTAAATGTATACCGTGATTTTTTTAATGGTTATAAATATTGTATACAAAATATGTTTAATTAGAATTTCGTGTGAAAAAGAGCTAATAAATTTGAATGAATGGCGGAATAGCGATGGAAGATTTGTCTCAATCTGGCTGGTTGTTAACGTATTCAACATAGAAATAGGGGAGGTTATATATTTTTTTGTACAAGTCTTGTATATCCTTGTACATTAGAATGGATCACTCCATATGTAATATTTGATAATTTTCTATTAATATCATTCATAAATAATCCCGATCAATTTTGTTTGCCGACTAAGTTCAACAAAAGATAAAAAGTATCTGAGTTTAGAGAATCTATTGTCTATTTGACTCGAATACTTTCAAATTGAAATGAAGAATATTTATCTCTGATAAACGGACTACTAAAAAATATGAAGTTATAGGGCATATTAGATTCTGGTATTAATTATGAGAATTACATGGATTTACAAGCAGTAATTGTGTTATGATAATAATATTGTTTCAATTCATGATCGTCTAGAGTCAGAAGACTGCACTGCTTCGCCTTTTATTTTTTATGTCATAAGTCATATTCTTTTTTTGTGAAATATAGCCTTAAATGAAAGATTTAAGACAAAACTATGTATTTATAATGTACTAGCTATTGAACTTATTAAATATTCACTAGAAGCTTGAAATTATTCAGTATCCTTCATTTTAACAAGCTTTTATTAGTTTCACCTGTATATTTGTATGTTTGTAACTTCTTAGTCACAATTTTGCCCTCCTTTGAACAATCAGATTTAACGTAATTTAATGTAATATTTATTAAAGACTGAAAATAATTGGATCAAAATATCTCATTATCTGGATTAGATTTGCCAGAATTCAAAAATTTCTTTTTCTATCCTTCGGATGAGAGTGAGAAAGATATAGCTAGTGAGCGAACAACGTAAGCGCGCAATACAAGGCTAACAAAATCGAGATGCAACCATCGACAAATCCGTACCTATAAAGACGGATATAAAATAGCAAATGGCACCAAAACGCTAGAAATAAAATAGTTGGAAAACACTGAGAAACCCGATTTTAGAATTAGTGGTAATAAAAAATATAGAATATTACCATTGAAAAAAAAACTAACAAAATACACTCCTAGCAAGAAAAATAATTCTAATATTAGCTAGAAGCTTTACCAGTTAAGGTATCCAAGATATATCCACCACGTTTATATTCAATTCAACTACATAAGAGACCCACTGAGAAGCACTACCATCCATCTTACCTTAGAGAGCCATTTCGATACTCATTAATAAAATGGGGGAATATAGGAAAAGAAATCCTTCTAAGTGAATAATTTTCAATAATCGAAAAATTATTCGGACAATCCGCGGATTAAAATCAGACTCAGATCTATTGGTTACAAAAAGCAAAGTTAGATGAAAATGTCTTACAATGCACCCCACGCTTTTATAAGTGATATTAAGGAATTATAGGAACGACGATTTTGTTAAAATTGACTTTATGTGGGACATATATCACATTTAGGCACGCTTACAAGCCGTCATTAATAAAGTGCTTTTAATGAAGGAAGGCTTTAATAATATCGGCTTAATGTTTGTTTTTTTTTCAATCGGTGATTGAGTTGGAATTTCTGGAACCGTTGTTGATATTGATACTGAATACACTGTTTACACAATTACACTATCTCACGCGCATTTCGATAACCAAATTATCGTCTTCAGAGGCTAAAGGTAAACTCAGTTGGTTATCGAAATGCGCGTGAGATAGTGTAATTGTGAGTGGTAGTGTAAACAGTGTATTCAGAATTGATGGCTATTTGCCTATGACTCATGTATTTCCAGAAATGAAGCAAAAGAATATTGCTTTTAATACATAACCAAATTCCTGTTGTTTGCTGTATAGTTTAATTTTCTTCCCCTTTTTTGATTTTGAGAGAAATTGTATGTAATAACTGTCAAGTTAACCCTAATAACTACCACCACTTATAAAAAGACAAAATTTCAGGTTAGAAATACCAGCTATCTGTCGAATAGAATAATTTTCCAATAACTCTGTGTTTAAAGTCGACTTTATTGAAAATAAAAGCAAGTAAAATGGGCTTTAATAAAATCGCCATTATTTCGATAATTCCCTATTAGTTTTTTCATCATTATTTTAATTCTTATACCTAGAATTATTTATTCCTTTTTAGTTTCATTATTGCTGTAATTGTTTCATTTTTTGATCAAAACGATACAGAAACTTGATATTGAAATATACCTTTTGAAAATAAACTTAAAACAAACATAAGAAATCCTTGTTTTATTAAAACAAATGCTCGGTAAGAATGAAGTTTTATTATTATTTTCGATTACTTACACATGATGTTGCTTACTTACAAAACAGAGTTTTCCTGAAATACTGGCTTTTTATAAGGTTTCAATTTGATATTGACAGACACACACAGTTATAATATAGTCTATCAATCAATTAGAAGCTTTCTGATCAACTATATTTTCTGTTTTGTTTTGTGGTGCGTAAATAAACAAAGATGACGGTTTTCCGACGCGCGAGCATGCGACGTATAATTGTCCATGCGCGAACAGAAAACTCCAAGTTGATCCCGAAACTTCCAACCACTGGTATTGCGATTTATTTATGGTCAGGCCAGACGTACCAGAAATTGTAAACGTTCAAAATGGAATGGTAAATCCGTTGGATTCATCGGTATACGCGGGATCAAGACATTCTCTCCTTTGTATTTCCTTTTTATGATTGTTATCTCAATGAGGTTATTCATCACCTTTTACACAGCTAGTCTTGTTAATAACTCGAGTGTTTTGAACTGCCAATATTGCTCGTTCACCCAGCAAATTATAGTTATTGAACTGTTATGCTATACATGGGAAAATACGATGATAAGCTCCTCTTTTGATGAATGTGATGAATCCGGTCGAAGTGTCTACTGCGACTTTATTATTTTCTATGTTTAACAATTCCCAAACACATTTGCAGTTTCATCTTGTTGTAAAAATCTCGCATGTTAGTATTTAAAGAATCACCGAAGTAAAGAAAGGTCTCGTCCACGTAGCTGTAATCGTCTCTCACAAAGATAGAAGGATGCACTCTTTGTCTGAGGTATCATCGATATACAGAATGGTTCGACATATTAGTTGTTTGTCAAATGTCAAATAATATAATTGCGTTGAGAAATTTAATTTGTGACAAAACATAAAGGAATAAGAAAATTTTTATATTTACTCTACTTTTAAACCTTTTCTGGACCTTCCTGGATAATTCAAGTCGAAAATTAGCCAAATCGGTCCTGCCGTTCTCGAATTTTAGCAAGACTAACGAACAGCAATTCATTTTTATATTTATATAGATTTTCTAAGTTAATCAACTCATTAAATATGTTAATTTTCGTGTAAATTTTGTGTACATGAATCGATTAATAGAAGTCTAACATATTAACATGTTTCTCCAATTTATTCGAAAAGTATATATATTACAAAATACTATTCTAATTGTTACGTTCTTTTTGTCACTCTATTTACTTACCTTTCTTCAAAGTTCTAGATTTATGTTTCTTTCTTCTTTACTTTATTAGTAATCTAATTTATTTCAATAGACGAGCAATACGACAAAAACAAATTTCTTAGTGTAGTTCTTGTTGCGTATACGAATTACTTTGCTTCAATAGTTCTTTACCATTATAACATTCCCCTTGCTTTCCACTTATAAGAATCTTTTGTTTAATGTTACTGTGCAAATTTACAAGATGAAACAATAGTATTTCGGCGTAAACAGCGTGGGTATTCACAAACAATGTAATAACCAAAAAACTATATCAGCATATTGTGTGAATTTTCTTAGTCAAGGACGTAACTTCCTAGAGAATATTATATACGTGCTTCAGTTTATCTTGGTTACGATCTACCAATTACACTGGGTTTTGTCTGTATTTTGTTAAGGTTTTAATTCTTTTTATTATTCAATTTTCATGACTAACGATTTATGAATGTAAAATTGACAAATACGAGTATGGTCTAAACTAATGTTTCCCGACCTTTTTTGTTTGATGGCCCACCCAAGTTACTCTAAAATTCTTATGCTCCTCCCCTATGTAGTCGAATAGTTGAATTAAGAAACTTATATGATAGGTGTTAGAAAGAAATCACTAGGAATTGTTAACGAAATACAGCAAGTGAATTTTTCAAACATATAATGAAAAACTGAGTTTAAAATGAAAAGCAGAATCGTCCTTTACTTATCTTTTCAATTCCGTGAAACATAATAAAATTAATTTAAAACTAAAGTTGATACGAAATCTACAACCAAATACACGCGTGACCGAAGAAAAAAAAACTTGACTGATCTTGACATACAGTATCACTTGTTTGACTCATGATGCTTGGGTTAGGATATTCCATGTGGATGAACTGAGAAAACTGAAGGACTCTTTAATGGTAACGTACATAAAACATCCACGAAAAATTCAAAATTCGCGAAATCTACTTCTAATGTGTCGATCCTCTCGGCGTTCGCAATCGCAACTGAAAAGACGAAAGTAAACATGGTAGCGCTCGTGGATGAGCCTCTTGGGCGAGAGCTCTGGGCAAAACTTGACAGAGAACAATCACAATTTTGCTGCATATATTCTGTTTACCTGTTTACCCATGAAGCCAACTTTTCAAGAAATAACAACACTCCTCTTCGGTCAATGTTTGGCTTGGCATCATCGACGATTATTCAATAGGACCATTTTTTCTTTCTGCACGGTTAACTGGTCAAAAATATGCTCATTTTCTAGGAAATTAACTTCCAGTTCTTTTGGAAGATGTACATCTTGTTATTGGAAGACGCATATGGTTCATGCATGTCGGTGCTAATTCTCTTTTTACAATTATTTTAAGCAAGTTTCCAAATAACGTTTTTTCATACCATCGAATCGGACGAGTAAATCCACACGCGTAGCCCCTTGGATCACCTGGACAGAATTCTCTGGATTTTGGAGTGTAAGGATATCTAAAATCGCTCTTTTTCACAATCTCGATATTAAACTTAGGAAATTGTATCTTAGAAGGCTGTAATGCTCTTCGTAACAACCTAGTATCTTCGAACGTACTCGGCAATCCACTAGACGTCGAGCGGATGCTTGCATTTTGGCTTGAGGTGCTCTGAAATGTACTATTTTTCCTCTATATTTAACACATGTTGTTGTTCCTACTAAAAAAACGAAACAAATCGATACCCTGTACCTCATTTACTACAATACTTATCACACATTTTTATATGAACATTTCGTCTTAAACTGGAATGACGAAGCGCTCACTACAATATTTCAGATTATTTAGGAAACACCCTGTATAAATAAAAGTGGTTTTTCTAATTTTTTGCATACTTTTCAATTTGAAGTATGTTCAATAGCAACTTACTCGTGTAATTAAATTTTTCCATGCCAGATTTATCAGTAAAATCCAAGAGAACTAACCAAATCTCAATGATCTTTAAACGTAAAACATTTAACCTCGTAATAATTAACTCTTTTAATTGTTTGATCATCAAATATTTTGTATTCTGATACAGATGAGTTATCGCTTTCTTTTAATGTATTCCATAACGTAGCCACTAAAAAGTTACACACTGTGTATCATAAATTAAAATTAAAAAAATCGGGATTTTTTCATCTTACTGTTTATGTAGCTAATAATAAATGTATGCGTAACTTTATGGACGCACTATATGTACACATACAAAGGCAAATTTATACCTCTAAAGCCCTTTTGTGTTTATATTGTCAAATGTTTACAAAGCCCATATTAAATCTTTAACCAAGGAATACCAGAATATGAAATAGAAATTAAAATTACCGTCAGTTTTAATATACGTGAAAAGTATCATTCGAAATTCATAACGGATAGTTATTTTATGTATGCCAATAAACGGTCTAAATTTTCATCACATATTTTGCGTTTTGTTAATACAAAATATTTCGAGTAGAATGTTGATTTCTCCATTTTTCGGTACGTATGTAAACACTTCTTACAAAATGTGTTTATTATTGATTGGCTACTAATTCAAGATATACATTGTATTGTAAATTAGCGAATGTGTAGACCATTCAAACGTGCTATGTTATTAGATTTTGACAGGAAAAAGACACAAAATAGAAGGTAGATTTAGTATTATAGTTTTTCCAATATAAATTGCAGAAGTCTGCGATAAGCATTGGCGTGGCTAGGTGAGATTAATTTAATTCCAACATTTCTTGAAATAAATAGAAATTCGTCGTTCTTTACACCATGGGCGAATGAAGACAATGAAATTGCACAGTTTAGTGAGAATAAAGACAGGTATGAATTAAATAATAAAGATTTAGATTTACAAACATTGCAAGTTGTTCTAAATATATTCGAATGTTTAAAAAAAGGAGAATATGCAATCATAATAAGAATGGCTGAATTAACCAGAGTAAATAAATTTTTTATTTATCGAGTAGTTACGAAAAGGGTTGTTTTGTCAGCATGTGGTTTTAAACACAAAAAACTGAATAAACAGATGGCAATAACCGAAACGTAAAGATCGTTCGATCGCGACAAGATTATTTGCGTCAGATAAAAGATTACCGAAGTTCCAATAGACACATAATTTATCTAAATGAAACATGGTTTGACAGTCACGATGTAGTAAATTTCGGTTAGGTTGACAATAATAAAAATTACTGTTTGAATGGGCTATGTTCTAAAATGTATTAAAATAGGATTCAGTTCACGTCTGGTAGCCTGTTTAAACCAAACTCCCTTACAGGCAGGTACATTTTACTCATCTATTTACGTTTTATAATTTAAGAGTCAATTGTAGCAAGTTAAAGAGCTATAATAATGATTTTTTTTCAAGTGGGACTATAATTAATGCTTTTTAACGAATACTTTCTCGCATAAGATATACAAATTTTTATAAGTATCTATAAAAATAATGAATTTATAAAATGAGGTATCCAAAATTGTTTTCATAATCTGCAATTGATATAGGAAGAACTATAATGATTCTTCTATACGAAGTATCTTAATATCGGTTTTTGTCGTAGTCCGCAAGAGCAAACAAACCATTACAGGGATGTAGCTATCAACCATATCGAATATATTGAGCCCCGATATAAGTGAAAATTCGTAAAATGTTACCCATAATATCACTCAAACTTGGATACAAAATGCGCATTACTAATGTATTTTCAATAAATCGCAGAGCAGAAGGGGGATTTTAAATTAGTATTAAGCGTGAAGTCCTCTATTTTACAACAAACCAAAAAGAGAAATAGAAACATAACAAATTTATGTGAAGAATGTATAAATATAATTAACATTTTGTCATGTTTCACTAATAAAATTCATCAACTAATGAGTTAAAGAAAGTTAGCATTTCACAAGGTAATCTTTTGGAGAGACTGATAGAGATAAGTAATCAAAATTCATTCCATTGTCCAGAGATCTAACAAAACAGTGGGAGTTAACAAATAATTTCAAAAATAGAAGATAAAAGATCTCGAAACGTTTTATTTTTAATAGAATTCCCGACCGGAATCGTAGTTTAAAGTTAATATGAGCTATTACTGTTCAGAGTCTTTATGATTAGTGTACTATAATTGAAGTGTACAAACGAAGAATTTTTCATCTTATTGAAGTGAAATAATATAGTGATATACAGTAAATATATGTCAGTTGATCTGTATAAACAATTAGTTGCTTTGAAAACAGCAATTTAAATGGTGAAGGGTATCGCTATAATTTAGAAGAAGCCATACGACCGGCACTACATACTTTAAGAAATAGAGAGGCGGCTTTGTATCAGCAAGATCATAACTTTGATCTTGCTGTTCACCATCTTTATAGATGGACTGCCAATCAGGTTCCTGGTAGCTTTCCTCACTCAGTCCATTTAGATTTTAGTATTTTTGGTTAAATTAGGTGTTATTCAAACCTGTTACGACAGAGGAAGATATGATGAAGAGAGTCTTACTTGCTTTCAATTCTCTAGCACCTGACCATATTTCTAAAATTAGAAGATATAACTTAATAAAAAGTATTCACAAATGTTTAGAAGCAGATACTTTTCAGTATTAATAACATATTATGGCCTACTATTTGCTAATGTTGAAATGATTAAGTTATATAATATTTTAACTAAGGCAATGAAATATCTTAAAAGTGGTTGGATTAAGATATAAGAAATTAGGAGTCTCGTATTCACTACGACTCAGTTTCACACTTTAAGAGAATATGGATAGAGGATTCGTCCTCTGTGAAAGAAAATCTGAACGCCGCATTATCTGCATCTTCAGGTGTTTGTCAAGGCAATAATGCCCCGATAGAACTAGTAGATCTACTCTAGCTATAGTTTCCCAGAAGGGTCTTTACCTGTCTCAGCCTCTGTTTGTTATCCCAATACTTATTTTTGCTCCTATCCACCTTCTTTTCCAGTGCTTTTTCAATTGTTCTGTAGCTGATACCACAGAAGGGTTCCGGTTTATTGAAGGGCCTGTCTACCCCGCTTTAGCGAGCTATCAGCTGTTTTATTTCCCTTCGCTTCAGTCTCTGAATTTGAATTTTATTATATTTGATCTTAGAGCTCTAATGGCTGCTTGACTATTCCTTGTAAATATTAGGACGGTCTGGTGTTTCAACAACTTTAGAAACATCTAAAGAAGAAATTCTGGCACTTTTAGGTTTATTGCTTCTTACAGCTGCTATGAGAAACAATCATATGAATGCCAAGCAGTTTTTTTCACTCAATCTTTCGGAAAGGGCAACAATAAGTAGCCCTCGTTTTCGGTTTCCCTTGGATTGCTTAGGATTTGACAGCAAACTTACTCGCACAAAACGATCCATTTGCGCCAGTTATAGAAATTTGGGATATTTTGATATCTACTAGCAAACATTACAATTGATGTACAATATATATAAGTTGAGCGCGGAAAACATTCTTTCACATAGTTTTTAAGG
This sequence comes from Diorhabda sublineata, assembly GCF_026230105.1. NCBI lineage: Eukaryota > Metazoa > Arthropoda > Insecta > Coleoptera > Chrysomelidae > Diorhabda > Diorhabda sublineata. The sequence continues at coordinate 10,218,651 of NC_079484.1, forward strand.
TTTTTAAGTCTGTTGAAAATTTAGACTATCTTTTAACACTCCCCTTCTCCGCTCCCAATTCTCTCCAACATTAAATATAATTAGTTTCGACTAATGTAACGAAACAAATCAATTTCTAACAATAATCATTTATTTACACGTACAAATAATCATCAATTTCTATTAGATACATTCGTGACATTTCTTCAATAAATGCTTCAATTCTATTTGAATCTGAATGATGTCTTTCAAATAGAAATTCCCCAAAATACTAACGATAATTAGATCTAGTTACTAAAAATTCAAGGAAATCGGGCGTATGCACCCTAAACTAAATAATTACCTCCATTTTTCATATAGAACCTTGTGCAGGCTTATCTAAACTGTCATGTGAAATTGGAGGAGATAACATAAAAAATATTAAGTTTCTAATTTCAGCTTTCCAACTGTATCCGCCATTAGTTTCAATGAAAACTTTTTTTTTCGCGCCACACCCTGTATACCGACTAATCTACATAAAATTATGTAAGGATATAAACCAAGGTAACATTTGATATTTTAGAAATATGCGTACATCTATTCGATTTCTAATACAAATTACGCGTATTGATTTTAGTCAAGTACTTTATATTCAAGTCGAACACTTCGTATTTTTAATGACAGATTTAAACAGTACCAGCACAATTTGTAAATAATACAACCAATTCTGAATTGATAATATCGATTTCGTAAACATTATTATATATGTAAATAGCCTTCTTTTGTTATCAGCATATTCGTTGCAAATATACTTTGTTTAACTGAAAGCCTCTATGAGGTACCAAAATATTTATAAATGGAAAACAAACATATACATCACAATATCAGATTTGTGTTGATTTTATCTCATCCCACATCATGATAAGCAAATTTACTCGACAGCATCTGGTTGAATGCACCAGAATTCACAAATAACACACATACTCTTGCCAAGAGCATTGAGAATTATTTTCAGTTATGCGTTGAAAATATTCCACCAAGAAAAAAAAGAAGTTATCTTTCCATAATTAAAATGTGCTGACATATCAGGAACAATTATTGAGTAAAAATTATTAATTGGAATTCTGGCAAAATACATTATAAAAAAAAACGAAAATTAAACTTAAAAAATTCACGTGAATTACGAGGGCTGTTTTTTCAAGCTTCCTTTGTTTCTAAATGTTAATCCATAGTGATAAGAATCGTGTATTTTTGGTCGTTGGTCGTTAAAACTGTCGCTAGTGCTGGCTATAATCCCAAGTCGTCCCCGAACTAAGAACGACTTACCATGTACTTTATAATTTAGGTTCCATCCAATGGTTAATGTATAATTTGTTTTCGACAAGTTGTAGATGCAGTATTTCTGCCAATTAATGTAAGATGAGTGTAATGTACAGAGAAAATTGTATTAGTTACAATGCTATAAGAATTATACGACATTTACTGACGACATGACGATAGAGATCAAAATCGCAAAGTCTATTGCTACTGCAAGTTTAGTTGATCTATTGATCTTGAAGACATGGAGATTAATGATTCGTAAAATTTTCAATCAGTTTCCAGAGACTTCATAATCTTTTCTATTTGAAATTGTGCCCAACGATTTTCGATACCGAAAACTGTTCAACCGTGGGGCGCAAAAAATCTATTGAATGTCAGCCAGAAAATAAAGCGAATGGCGACAGCCTTAACGTTTTTCGGCATAATAAGACAGTTTCTAAACGTTTGCAGATGAGACTACGATAATCTAGGGAACGAAGAATAGTTGAAATAGTCCCTCAGCAAACCAAACAATTGAACAAAGTTTGACCAAGAAAAAGATAATAGCAACGGTGTTTTGGGTTGAAAAAAGTGAATTTCTTGTTGATTTTTAATAGATAAGGAGGCATCTTCTTATCTGGGGACAATACAAAACCGTTTAGGAAGAATGTAACAAAAGAACTTCTACATAAGTTCAACAAGTCTCATGACATCGCCCACATTAGAGTTAAGATCTAAGTTTGTTCCAACTTGTTAGCTTATACTGTTCTTGAAACGGTTATTGGATGCGTTTGGATGATATTTTATGCGCAATCTCCGGCTATGCACGTTTCTTGTAACAGTAATTGCTATCAACCAAGTATCGGGAACGATTCACAAACGATACCTAAGTCGGTTGGAACACAAAACAGAATCGTTCGTATAACGGTAACTGCCCGGTTGGAACACGTCATCTCTATTGCCTAGAATCGTCACCGTATCTAGGACGGTTTTTTGATTGGTTCTAAGGAACTATATAGCATACAGTGACTGTTGCCTCATTTGAAAGGTATAAAACGCTTCTATACTAGCGAAGAACTTCAAGATGCTGATTTACCTGAGCTAACTGTCAAAAGACATCTTAATATTCGTGGCTACTTTGCATCCATCCAATAGCCATAATGAAGCTAATAATATTAAAAATTATTTTTGTAAAATGGACCAGTGAAGAATATAATGTAAGTTGAAGAAACCTCAACGGAGAGTATAACCTCAAAATAGTTCACGATTTTTTTATATAGACTATAATAAGGTCAAATATTGAATTAATTAGATATAATATCCCTTTTTCTATTACTCTTTTCAAAAATGAAAATTTTATCAAAAACCCGTGACTAATCCAGGTGTTAACAAGCCGTCACAAGGTGAACAAATTCAGTTGAGCTTATGTAGGTGTAGTTTCCACCTGGATCTGATTATCTTTTAGAATTAAACCATTTCAGGGTACGTTGCATACAAAATATAAAACAGAAGGTAGATATTTGAAGCAGTCTTATATTGAAATATAATTCTACAGACTCCGGGGATAAAATACCGTTAGATATTATCAGTAATTATGAGAAAAATTGAAAACTAAAAACACGGTATCGAATAACTCAAAATTTAACTAAGTATAATAAATATGTAGTTATTGTCAAACCAAAGATGACTGGAGTTAAATATCTCCTAATTGTTTGTTACAAAAGGCGTCTGTAGGAATTATTATTACAGAAAGAATATTTATTGGCACATCAATAAAAAATATTAATAACAACGTTATTGACAAGTGGTAATATAAAATCTATACCCCAGTTCGTATGTTTTAATTTATATAAGCAAGCAAAAAAAGGTCAAATTCTTGTAATTCTGTTTTTGAGGCCGACACACGTGTTCTGTTAAGCTGAAAGGATTCCCTTGTAAACTGAAGTGTGTGCAAGTCGCTTCAGGACAAACTGTGCAAGCTGAGTTGCAACCTGTGCATGCGACCGTGACAAATCGAAATTCAATTTTTTTTAATGAGTCGTAATCGTGCACATTCATATGGATAGATTTGGTTAATTTCTTGAGTCTACGCTTCCTCAGGTGTTTTTTATTAGACTTTTCAGTAAAGTTTTACAACTAATGATGATGACAATTATTCAAAAAAGGCTGGATACACCAAAAAATTCGATTGTTAAATGCGCACCAAAATCAATTATAATTAAAATCATAAAATATGAGAGAGGTAAAAGCAAACGGTCGTGGTTGAAGCGTAGTAAACTGAAATAAAATATTGCAAATCCCAAATTGACGGTTCATAAGATAGAACTGGATAATATGAGGATACAGAACTGATATACGATTAAATTCTGAAACCTGGTCAAATGGTCGAATGGTCGATTCAGTACTATACTGTCAACAATTTCTTAGACCAAAACAACGTTTCCAACTTAGAATGAGTGTTTTACTTTTCCTTTGTCTAATTCTGCCGTGTTTCCTATCTCTTCCTTTCTAGAGTCTTATGCCAACATTACAATATCCAGTGATCTCTCCATATGGTCTTCTGGATTGAGTGTTGAATTAATCTTATTAACTTTTTTGTTTTCCCTTCATTGATGCTTAGCGAACTTGCTCTGGATATCGTCTTTGATAATATGTCCTTATCTCTTTGGTATTCTTCCTCTTTAACCTACTTTTAGCAATATTATCTATTTTGGAGTTACCTTCATTCATTTCATTTCATACGGGTACCAAGGGAAGGCTTATTTTCCAGTAGAGTGACTCGTCACTGCTCATTGCCACTATTGTTTTTGTCGTTATTTGATTCTACTGTTTTAAAATTGACTGACTGTATGTGTAGATTATTGTTTTTGATGGAGTCAGTACTTTCCTTTAACACTTTAGTAGCTTTTTCTATTACGTAGATTTCCGTTTGAAGGATATTACATCCTGTTTTCAGTCTTCAGCAAGACTTCTAGATGTTGAGTTCTTTCAATATGTTGGAAATTCTAGAATCGTTACAGAGACTCATACTGAATACACTGTTGAAACTACCATTGTATTACCATTCACAATAACACTATTTGACTCGTCTTCAGGGGTCAACTAAAATCTATTGATTGGACCTACTATTTTTTCCCAAAAGATCTTTATACTCGTATTTTATCTCCAATTACAGGGAGATATTCCTAAGGCTATTCTACCTCAACCGATGGGCGTTTTTAGAGGATATGCCCTATGGCTCTTCATACGGATGTACAAAGCGTGGATTCCTTTTTTCATTCCAATTCCAAAATTTTATAAAAAAATGTGAAAATTTAGTCATATTTTTGAAGAGACCTTATATATCGACAATGTATTTATTTTAATATATTATAACATCAATATTGTTGGAAACCTCTTTTTAAAAGAATGAGTGAGTAGACAGTATCTACAGAAGGGATCAATTAAGAACATAAAAGTAATAACAAGAAAGCAACAACTGTTTTCTTGAAAAAGTTTTCTAGCGGGAATTCATTTAAAATGTAAATGAGGGACGCAGACCTCCATCATACAACGTTTTCATTAATGAAATGTAACATTTGTCGGATAGGGGCTTCGTGATAAAATAGTCCGTTTTGAACAAACTTTATTCGGAATGGTTAAAGGAATTAGTAAAACAGCATAGTAAAAAATAGGTTATAATATTTTTTACAGCTTCCAATTGGAAATGTAACATTTTCTCAAAGTGTTGCGACGTTTCTTCTCCAGAATTTGTTGATAAATAAAAAAATTTGTTAAAAATGTATAGGAAATATTGGAATACATTCACATACGAGGGTTTTCTGAGAAGTTTCCAACCTCAATCTGAATATGTCCGCAGTTACCAATCTAAACTAAGATTGTATTGTGTTGAAAGTGAATACAGAAGGTCTAACTAAATTAGATATTATACAAGTTTCTCTTGCTATAATTTCGGAATTTCGAACTAGTAACAAATAGACCTAGTTTAGAGATTATATGTAAATATAAGTTTACATTTCGAAAGCTAAGGAGTTTAGAAATCGAAAGGTTAATGGCATAACTTTATTGAATCTTCTGACCTTTAAACATGGAGCTTTTCTCCACACTTTCATTATTTTCCTGTATACCATTCTTTTCTTGTTATATATGTCTATCACATTGGCACCTTACGAATTTTCAATGGATATAAATTGTAGCTCCTTTCACGGCAGGATTTGGTATACTACTACAAATTTTAATAAAAGCACAAGACAAGAAAATATATTTCAGAGAATCAAATTTTTCGAAAATTTTAGCAAGACATATCTATCTAGAAGTTTTGTCTACGCTATATAAGAATGTCAAGAATGAATGTTGGATACAAAACATATTTCCAATTTGGAGCGGTCCAAGAATATATTTTAACAATATTTGAACAGAAAGTATTTCAGTTAGGTAGAGGGAAAACTCAGTTATATCCGAAAAAAGAATGAGAGCTAAATTGGCAATCGCAATCCTTTTGAGAATCGTGTTACGACCAACATTTATTTTATAAATTCTTTCTCTGGAAGTCAAAAAATGGAAAAGATGTAATCTACTGATAAATTGAGATGCAACCATCATAGCCAGAAAATATCATTTATGAAAGTGCTCTAAAAAATATTCATTATCATAGTTTAGAAACCTATTTATATTAAGGAACAACAAAAGAACACTAATTTCAATTCATGAATTCTAGGATATTGGTCTTTGTTTATAAAGAGTAAGTAATTGTTGTGGCATGAAAAAATTTTCTCATACGACTACGAATTTCTGAGTTATACGCCTTTAAAGCTGCGAAATCAGAACTTAAAGTTCAGTAGATTTATAAATTATACATTCGAACATTACGAATTTCAATGGATGAGTACGTAATTCCATGAAGTGTGTTCTATGGGATAAATAATTTTACTCTATTATCTGAAGGCCAGGGACGGCTCATGCTCATTGTTTAAAAATCCGTAACTTTCACAGGGACAACCCGTACAGCTAAAGGTAGCAAAAATGAATTTTTCAATCAATTTTTAATAAAAATATAATCTTTGTCGATAAAATTCATAGTTTAGGAGATTTCTAGATCGTTGTACATACCAAGGAAACCATTAGCCATAAAGAGACATTCTGAAGAAAATTAACATAAATTGTAATTATTCAACGAGGTAGGTATTTAAACAAACTCGAACATTATTTCTAATTGAGTTACATATTGTCAAACATTGTATTACTTAAATAAAGAAAAAAATGAAAATAGAATTTTAGTTGGTTAGCCTACAATTAATCAAATGAAAACAAAAAAAACAATAATAAATGTTTAAGTAGGCAACTTGCATTTCTACATGTTGGAGTTTACGGAGGATAATTCTATAAACCTGTAAGAGAATTTCAAGATTCTACCTTATAGGTTCACAATGGAAGTTTATTCTATCAATCATTTCGTTACTTGTATTTATCGCTGTTGCATATACCAAGCTTTCAAGATATTCCCGAAAAAATGAATTCATTGTAGTGATGGTCATGGTCATGGTCAATAGCCCTCCCGGACCATTCCATCTATCAGGATGTTATCAAGATGATTTATTACATCATTTAGGAAGTTGGGAAGGACTTCATCATGTATGAACCATATGTCCTGCGAATGTTTGGAGGAATAACACATAACATGGGTGGGAAACAATTTTGGAGAAATTCTAAGTATCGGTAACCATTCAGGTTATTATCAAAAAAATATAGACCTACTAAACTATTACCCACAACAAAATAGATGTTGATTCTTTGTTTGAAAGGTATCATAACGATTTCTATCTGCCCATACATGTAACTGATGGGAATTAATGAAACCGCATCGTTATGTAGATTAGTCGTGGAGGTCCATTTACATGGCCACCACGTTAAACGGAATCAAATATCTTAGAAGCTTGGTATATGCAACACCGGTAGACACAAGGAACGAAATGATCGATAGAATAAACTTCCACTGTGACCCTATAATGTAGAATCTTGAAATGCCTAGAAAGAAATATCCCCCTTAGACTCCGAAAGTGTAGAAGTGAAAGATACCCACAACATTCATTATAGTTTTTATTGTTTTTATTTGATAAATTGTAGGCTAACCAATTAATTTTTCTACATTTTAATTTATTCCTTATGTGGGTGATACGATCTTCGACAGTATGCAGCTCAATTAGAAATGTTTGATTTTGTCTTAATACCTCCGGAGAGTATTTTCAAAAAATAAATAGAATTTATGATAATTTTCTTCAGAATATTGCTTTATGGCGAACAGTTTCCTTGGCATGTACAGCGATCTAAAAATGTACATATCTCCTAAACCATAAATTTTATCTTAAACAAACAGTACCTTATTGTTAAAAAATCGATTGAAAAATGCATTTTTGCTATCTTTAGTTTGTCCATGTAGAAGTTACGGATTGTTAACCATTGGGCATGAGCCGCTCCTCATACCGTCAAACATACTACTTGGACATACTTAATCATCCATTGGAAATTCGTATAATTGAGAAAATCTACTTAGATATAAGTTCTGATTTCATAACTTTGAAAGCATATAACTCAGAAACGTGGAGTCACATGAGAAACATTTTGGACATATATACAATATTCCAGGTCTTTACGGATCGTGACTTATTTTTTTTGTCTCATCTTTAACTTCATTTACAAGTTTTTTTTTCACAGATTGCGATCTTCCGATTCTGCATTCAACCAACCTTTAGACTTTCAATTCTTCAATTACCTCCTTTCCGTTCTTAAATTCTACGCTAAAATATTTTCAAGTATAACCATCTAACTCGTTGAGTTTCATAAAACTTTTCACTCATGGGTATGAATGAAGACTTGCTTTTGTTCTGTTTTAATTTTCCCAAAAATTTTCCTTAACATCTTCCCCTTCCATATAACCAGTTTTATTTCTGCCGCCGTTGTTAAAACCAATGTCTCACTTCAACTAAATCAATGACACCAAGGCTTCACTTCTTTCCATCATTCTTCTATTGATTTCAGTTCGTTCCTCGTTTGTACTCTCAGTGAAGCTCCCAAATACAAAAATTCACAAACATTCTCTGTCCTCTTCCACTCCTATCTCTATGTATGCTTTACCACACACCACATTCTGACTTAGTACCATATTTTTGTTTTCTCCTGGTTTACAGAATGCTTTTGCCATCTCCTCCGTAGTTTTTGTTTTAAAGCTAAATTGACTGCATATGTAATTATTTGCTGCTTATGGTGATCTTTTCCATCACTAGATTTAAAGCCAATATCCATATTGGGTCTTCTTGTTTTAATCCCTTTCGAATCGGGGTTTCTAGTAGAATGAGAACAATAAATACTTTATTTGTATCTACTGTGTCATAAGCCTGCTTAAAATCTATAAACATAACATGTAAGCCTAGAATTAACTGATAGCTTCTACCCAATATCTTCTCAAAAGTGAACATCTTATCTGTCGTTCATGTTCTTTTTTTAAAACTTTTTTGTTATTCCCCCATTATTTTCTCTATGTATAACACATGCAGATCTGACATTCCTTTATAATTTTCACCGTACTTCCATTCCCTTCCAAGAAATTGGACATATTGAATTTTTTTTATTTCTCTGACGTTAGTTTTCATTCCAAATTTTCCGTTTCATTTTGCACCTTTATGGTTTACCGAATTTTGTATCGGTTATAATATTTCTTCATCTGTCAATCAAAAACATTTCCTATTCTTTTCCTTACTGTTCCGGGTCCTCTTCTTATCCATTAAGCACTTCTTTTAACTTTCTCTTATGGATATGTTAATAGCCTCGTAATCCCTGTTAATAAAGTTATAAACATACATTATGTTTTTTTATTTTAATTTCAGACCATATTCATCCATATTTTTTCGAATTCTATAAACACTCAATTATTGATGATTTATCTCTTTCTGGAGTAGATGATAAGAAATAGCTACTCTTTCAGTTTCTAATTTTACATAAATACCTAACTTCGCGTGTAAATAAAAGGTTAGAAAAACGTACTGGGTGAATGTGGAAGAAAAATGAATAGAAACGTACTTCATCTCTTATTTTCAATCACACGATTCTTTTCGATTCATATATATAAAATACGTGACCAACAAAAATTACATAACAAAATATAGAAACCAAAATCTTATAATCTGAGTGATGATTCTGTATGAAAACGTGACTGCTTTTCGAAATTGTTCAGAGACTTATCTTAAGATTTATTACTAGCCGTCTTCGGTGTAAAGAAGACAAGTTGAAGGACGAAAAAGCAATCAAAATGCTGAAATAAATTTCAGGGGCTACCTGGAAATTTACAATTCCTCAAGAACTCTATATATAATATTTCCTGTAATTTTAACGAGAAAGTAGAGAGTTAACTCACGATAAAAGATGAGGATCAAAAAAAGAAAATTTCTGTCAATATGAATTTTGGATAAATAGATAAATAAACAATGTTATAATACGGAGTGGTGTGAAACTTCGTTATGTATATTTGTTGCCAATAAATGTTGGATCATTGAAAAACTCATTCAATTCATTTGCCTGTTACCGACGAAAAAATTAACGTACCAGATGTAGAAAATTTCATCCATCATCTACTAAAAAGGCTCTTAGGCAATGGTAGAGCATATTATCAATATCTTCAAAGCGGAATGAGTTCTTGAAAAAAGACAAACTTGGGCATAAATAATGTGAATTTTTAAATACGACAACCCATCTAGAATGAGCTATCTCGAGATTATTTTAAGATGGAAAAACCGAATCGCAAAATGAATTCAATACTTTTTTTGGTGAATACAAGGATATATTCAAAAATTCTTATCCTACTATATAACCCAAAATCACGAATTTTTTGTATGGCAACATGAGATTTGTGTGCAGAGGCGTTGTCCTGCAAAAGCAAAACACCTTTGGATAGCTTTCCGCGTCTTTAATTTTTTCCCGTAGCCAGTAATGTCGAATAGTAATCTTCAGTTATTGTTCTACCCTTATCCAAAAAATCAATCATGATTACTCCATGGCAATCCCAAAAAAAATGAAGCATGAATTTGTCCAGCAGATTTTTGGAAACGAAACTTCTTACGTCTTGGAGAACCAGATTGTCGACATTCCATCGATTGTTGCTTTGTTTCTGGATTGTAGAAATGTATCCAAGTCTCATCCATAGTAACAATTCGGTTTAAGAAGTCTACATCGTTTTCAAATCCATCACAGATCGAACACGATGCTTCTACCCTTGCATGCCTTTGGTCGATATTCAAACATTTGGAGATTATTTTACAGCAATTTTTCTCATGTCCAAATTAACATGAACTATATGATGAACGCGTTCGTATGAAATATTCAGTGCTTCCGATATCTGTTTTAGCCCAATTCGACGGTCTGATAAAATCATGTCATGAACTGCATCGATATTTTCAGAGAGTGACACAGAAACTGGCCTTCCCGATCGGTCATTATCTTCAATTGAAAATTTACATCTTCTGAGGCTTGCAGTCCAATTTTTCACGGTCCCATATGAAGGACATTGATCGCAAAGGGTATTAAGCATATCTTCGTAAATCTGCTTACCTCTTAACCCTTTTAAATACAGGTACTTGATGATTGCTCGATACTGCAATTTTTCGAGTTTCACAATTTCGGTGGACATCTTTTTTCTTTAAATTTATTGCATAACTCTGGTTCACTCTTTTGACGTTAAACTTTACACTGACACTTCTAATAATTTATTGTTCGTTGCTATGGTAACATCCTCATACTTGTCAGTATAATATTGAACAAAAAAATTATTTAATAATCTACCATTAAACCTAAAACAATTTTTTAATAGAATCAAATCTCATTGATTTAATTAATTAATTAAAAAAAAAACAATAAAATCAATTCTCTCGGCAAAAGGTAAATAGCTTGGTGAACAATTAGGAGTTTTATTTATTTATTTATTGTTTGTATATTAAATTATTTTTATTGTTTCTTAATGGTCTTGATTTTAGGTCTCTTCTGATTTCAACTTAGTTTCTTTTATAAGTTTTTAAGGACAGATAAAAGTTTAACGTTTCGATTTCTTTTAGTCTTTATCAAAGACTTACTGACATTAAAAATTTGCTTATTATTATTATATTAATCAATAGATCAACTACATCATGAATATCACTTGAATTTATATTCCATCCTTTTCCGTTATGTAGATGATTGCATTACTGCCATACCAAAAGTTATAAAAGACATAATACATTATCAAAATATTTCACTAAACTAAACTCTAAAACACCAAAAAATAAACGAAGTAATATTATATATCAAGTACTTTATACTAATTGTGACGCTGCCTACATAGGGCAGACATCTCAGTATGTAGAAAATAGACTAAAAGGTCATCAATACAATAAAAAAAATAAAACTACATTAACCAACCACCCAATATTTGTATTTGAGATGTAAAAACTAAAGAAAAATGAATCTTTTTTATCGAAACAAATTTATATTTTGATTTTCTTCTTATTTTGATATTTATGATGTAGGTGATCTATTAATTAACATAGATATGCCAATTATCAGTGTCAATATCATATTTTGATAAAAACTATAAGAAGTCGAAACGTCTAATTTTCATTTTCACAAATTATAAGACAAACTAATTTAAAATCAGAAAAGATCTAAAATCAAGAATATTTAGAAGCATAAACAAAAGGTCTAAGAAATAAGAAATTGAAGAAAATTATTTTTATTATGATTGTTAATAATTGCAATGTAATAATTCACAAGTTGCAAGGTATTAAGTGTATGGTATGTATCCTTATATAGGAGATCCCAACAATAGCAGAGCGACGTTTCTGTCTTTGGGCTGTTCTGGGAGCATGTTTGTTACGATACATACTATCAAATAATTTTACTCTCAGAAATAAATAAATAAGAATAACTAAAGCTAATCGGAATTCCATAGACTACCAAGTAATAGGTGGATGACATTTTCACTATCGGCTACATTAATCCACCTGTTGACATCACTAGAAAGGTATTTGTATTTCCTCATTTCTCAATAACCATATAAGTAAAATGAAAAGTATGATTAGATTCCTCTTTTAACAATGACCTTATAGAAGACATTATTTGTGCAAAAGTTGGCTAAGGGATTTAATACATACATTCCAGTTTATTGGCAACAATTACCAAATGCCGAATATACTTAATTATTTTATCTGTTTCAGTGTTTTTTCTTTCTGAATTAGAAATGAATAGTAATAATTTCATTACAGGATTCTGCGTAAGTGAATGGCTATAACAAAAACTATCAAGTTAATATACTATCATTCAAAAGATTGAACTGAAGATTAAAATTAATAGTTATCCACTGTGTTGCATTAAAGAGGAAGACACCGTCATGTTTTCATGTTTTATGAAATTTATAAACTGAATTTTCACATTTTAATTTTAAAAATGATATTTCTTCATTTCAAATGCGACAACACTGTTTTATTGAATAAATAGAAGTAACAATAATCCTATCACGATTTATACTGAAAAACGTTAGAGTTAATTAAAGGAATCTGATAATTTCTGAGATTGAAGCAAAATATTATTAACTGTTGAGTGCTACAAGTTCTTAATTAAAAACATGAATAGCGAAAGTGTTCTACTTAAGTCAATAAATTGAAGTATACTGTGAACGTTTTACAAGAAAGCACTAAAGAGCAAAAAAATTGATAAGAAATTGTAAGTAGTTTTAGATTATTAACTTTATTGACATTTCAATGACTATTGATTGATATCGCTAAAAGTTAAAGACTGAAACTGAAAGTATTTTTCAATTACTGGTAATTGATGAGTGCTTTTTTATATTGCATAGTATTTTCCGGGATCCTCCGATTGTTATTTTAATCTAAAAATGAAGAAAAGAACACTGTTAAAAAGTGATAAATAATTAGAAAACATAGCCAAAGAATTACAATAACAAAAATTCCATAGTTTTTTCCGCTTTAAAAACAAAATTTTAAATTTGTACAGGCTCAAGGATATATGGTTTTGAATGTTGTTCAAAAACATTCAGTACGGATGAAGACATTTTATGAATTTATGTTGTTCAAAGATATTCAGTATGAAGGCATTTTGTATTGTATGTAAAACCGTTAAAAAGCTCTTAATACCAAATCCAGTGTCAGTCGATATAAAATCTTTGCCCCCTTGAATATTTTGTGCGTAAATCTGTTAGTCATTTAGTTGAAGGATACAAGAGCGTTTACCCTCCATTAACATATTCTCTCGGATTGCGAAATTTTTTACTTATATTTATGTAACTATGAAGAATCATAAATATAGCTACTTAAATTCAAGGTTTATTGCATTATTATAGTACACGATCCTAATTGGGACCCACATCATAGATGATTGATTCCGGGTGACACTCTAACACTCTAACGACCATAATTGTAGATAATTTTAACCTTTCATACAATAGCATTTTGTAGTATTTAAGAGCGGTCTGTAAACAGAAAGATTTCTTAATATTCGTTCGTATGAGTATGGTCGTCGGATTATTTAAACCAATTCAATTACTTATTTTATTAATTAATAAATCGTTTATTTCAAAGTAGTTTTGGTGTTTTTATACAACGAATATCGTCAACCATCATTGGTTAGTCCGAAGGTACATTACACATGATAAAGTAATTTTATTTGACATGACGAACCATTCGCAAAATTAATAGTGTAATACATGTTGTAAAACCTCAAAAATCGTTTTTCTTTTCAAAAAGATGTTTTATTGAGATCCCAATTATTAGCCTTGTATTTTTTACATAAAAAAATCGTATTAACGGGGTTCATATTAGTGGGGTTCTAGTGTACTTCGTATCTCTGAAAATGGGAGTATTGATTTGAGGTTGCTTCGTTATATTTTGGAGCCTGCAATTTATAGTATACCTCGGAATTTATAGTTCAACCACATCTCTTTGCGACGGGTTCTGATAATTGTCTCTTGAATCAATTTTTCAGTACAATTAACGATCATCATTCAGCAATGCAAGAAGCTATTTAGACGTATTTGCAATAAAAAATTTGATAAAAAAATCGTAAACTTTGGACAAGAATATAAAAAAGACAAATAGAGGAATTAAAGAGGCAGATAGTTAGACAGAGTGTAGAAACATAGACAAATAGAGGAGTAAAAGAGGCAGATAGATTGTAGAAACATAGACAAATTAGAGAATAAAAGATACAAACTGATAAATAGAAAGACATAAGGAAGAAACACAGACAAATAGAGGAATAAAATGGGCAGACAGATAGATAAAAAAGGATTGTAGAAGCATAGACAAACAGAGGTATAAAACAGATAGATAGAAAGAAAAATAATTAAACAGACTGACGAATAGATAGGCAGCAAGACGGAGATTAAATTTTTTCCTATTTATGTTTATAAAAAGACAATATTTATATACTCTCTTGAATATCGGTTATATCGTGTAGCTCTGTTCGACAACGTTTATAAATTTTGAATGGTAATGTATAATATTTTTTGAAGGTCCAAGGAAGTCACATAATATACCTCATTTATAACTACCTCAATTATAACTTATCCCATACAGGTGAATGACATGAGCGCTAACAATCTTAAAGTTTGAAATCTATTAAAATGACGTCAATTATGTGCCGGTCAATAATTAACTGTGTCTTTTCCTTCAATTTTACATATTTTTCTAGTTGCTAGGGCTGCTTCAAACTTTTATTTTCAATAATACACGAATTTCTTATTTATCCCATTCTATATTATTTATCATAAAAACGTACTGCATCGTCAACAAACAAAACAACAAATAAAAGCAAAACAATTGAACTCTTCATAGAATTAGAGACCAATCTCAGCAGGTTACGACATGTTTAAACTGAAGGGTAGGCATTTTCACACAAGAAAACAAACATTGCTTATGAGAATACCCTGTATTATATTCAAGAAACTTCATTGTGTAATAAGCTGATAAATGAGCCACGAAAATGACGCCAAAAAATAAGGGAATGATCAGCTTCAAGAATGTATGCTTCACTGTTGATAATAGAAGGAAATCATCGACATTTATTTAGTTGTGTTTAAACAGAGTGCCAAAGACTTTATATGTTGAACGTTATCAAATCCAAAAGGTTATACAGGGTGTTTCTATATTCTACCGACAAATAAATGATTCATTTTGATATATGAATACAAAGCCTTATGGGGCCTAGTTGCTGAGATATAGGGTGTCCAAAATTTTAAATCAAAATCAGAAATTTGCCATGAATCAAGACACCTTTAATTTTTTTTTTTAAATATGGTGGCAAAAATGCTCCTTAATAAAGTAATATTTTGACACAAACTTTGGAAAAATTTAAGTCGCGCGCTGTTAGCATTTCCCTCCCTATTGTTTACGCCACTGGAGCAAATTCTTTTTTTTTAAATTTTATTTCAAATTGCCTGATTATTTTTAGTTAAGAAATTAATAACCTTTTATGGAGCTAAAAAGAATGGTTTGCAATGTTTGCCTCTAAACAAAAGTCTACAGGTAATTAAATTCTACTCAATATTTCTAAATTATAATCTAGTAGACACGTGGCATATTTCTGATAGTTCGTGACATTTTGTATATTTTACACGATCGTGGTAGATTAAATCATAGAATTTTAAATTAGTTTTTACATTAATTTTGCTGTCATAAAATGATTTTTTCATTGGAAGAGTTGACCGATATGTTAATGATTACGGTTAGAAAAAATGGTAGAATGGCAGATCGTTTATACCAACAACGATTTCGCAATAGTCAAATTCCACATCATTCTACATTTGCAAATATTGAAAGAAGGCTGAAAGAAACTAAAAACTTGTTAATTAAAAGAAATAATGCTGGAAAGCAGCGTACAACAAGGACTGTACATCTGGAAGAGAGAAAATTAAATAATATTCAATAATAAAAAAAAATTAATAATAAATAATAACCGTAGGTCGCACTTTAAGAGTTGAAAGTTTTAAAAGAACAAGTGTTATATTCATATAAATTGGCCAGTGCTCAAACTTTAGAACCTAGAGATTTTCAGGTGCTTATGGAATTTATTAAGGAGCATATTGGTCACCAAATTTGAAAAAAAAAATTGAAGGCGTTCTTGATTTATGGCAAATTTTTTATATTGATTTAAAATTCTGAACACCCTATATCTCAGCAACTAGGCCCCGTAAGGGTTCGTATTCCTATATCAAAATTAATCATTTATTTAGATCTTTCTGTGGTAGTTATCGGTCGAATGATTGGAATATAACAAGTGGTGTTGAAAAAATATGATTTTACCTCCATTTTTTTATAGAATGTTGGTAATACAAAAATTACTTGATGCGCTGAAACCCTAGTAGCACTTTGCGTATTATTTCTTTAATCGGAATTCTGAACAATCCATCTGTATCGTCCTTTCATTAACAATTTCATTCTCTATAAAAGTATTACTATCTTGGAGTTATTGTGTGACACATTTCTCGACGTTAAGTCTCTTGAGAATAAACATCTATTCCCTAGAAGATAACTTCAAATATATGGATAGTGTAACAAAGTTTATTTGTAGCAAGATTAAATGCAATGGATATAGTTATTTTACGGGAAATTTTATAACCGATAACAAGTATGATTAATGAATATATATAAAGAAATGACGACTTTATAGATATTTTTATTGTTTTAGAAAATGAACCATCATTTTCAAGAGAAAATGTTTTAAAGTGAGCCTTCTAAAAAATGTATACGTAAGAAATAGAATGGAATCATGATAAATACGTGTTTGTTTCAATATTTGTTGACATCAAGTCGACAATTGTTGTTTACAAGTGCATTTAACGATTATACTGATTCACAGAGCATGACAGTACTGCATTAATCTTTATTACACGAAAGCGATGTTTCGTTCTACAGACATAGAAAATAAGCTATTTTTATCATAGTATTGATGATATCAATTGAAAAACTATGATTTATAAGACATTTATTTCTATTTTTCATAATTTCATATGAGCGTTTCAATAAAACTAACAGTACTGAGTTGAGTTAGTGGCTGTTCAGGGATTGTTGAGAACATATGCCTTCCAACGTCACTAGAAAAAACTGTGATGCTAATGGACACTCACCTATTACGTAGTCTGTAGTGTCTTGCATCTCTATGCAACAGCGTCATTCCGGTTGGACCGCAATGTCTTCAGTATGTAGATAGCATTAGAGACAGAGAACAGTCATCTGTATATTGTTTAAACGGGCCTATTAGTGGTATCAATGATCCTAGTCTAGCGAGTCTAGTATGTCTACGTCACTTAAAATGATGAAGACTCCAAAATAATAAGTATACATGATAATTGGATTAGGGATGATCAATTTAAAATCAAACCAAAATGATTATCAGTATTTTTGATCTCGTTGAATCCATGCTTCGTTTTAATTAATTAATATCTATTTGTAAAAAATTCTCCTTTATTCCAATGAATTCATGTCTGTCCAAAGATGGTCATCCATTTTCTGTTAAATGGAAGGTGTATCCAGTCACATTTTAGTTGATCAGATAAAAGCAAGCTAAAGAGACAGACAAAGCAAACAATAAAAATCTCTAAATTATTGACATCCAATGAATCGAAATCAAATTTTAATATTATTACTGTTTAAGTTACGTATTATTCCTTCAATAAGCTAAGTGTTTGGCTCCATTAGCATATTTTCTACCAGTTTAATATATTTTCCCACCACTTTTTTGAACTAAGTGCAGATTATAAGTCAAGACTATAAATTTTAGAGTTGATAAAAAATAACAATACACGAAAGCAGGGAGGGTTTTGAGCTGGCAAATCAACAATTGAACATTTGAGGGTTTGTTGAAAGACATCATGGACTTTGCAGACGATCAGGAGTAGGTAATCATAAAACTCATGGAAAAATATGAAAAATGGGGCGTAGAAGAAAGAAAAATATAATATGATAATGCTGCATCTTATTTTCCGTTTATTTTTTGTAAGCCTCGGATGGAATGTCATTAAGTACTTTAAGTGATTACTTTTTATGACTTAATTGGAATCAATTTCATGTTTTTCTAAACGGATTTGTGAGATTCGAAAAGAAGAAAAAAGAAAAAAATCACAGGGAGCAAATCTGACAATAGAGTGGCCTGGAGATGACTCTTGATGACTTTGTATTTGATCAAAGAATCTGTCACAATCATGTGATGGTGCAGTATCATGGTGAAAAATCTATGAATTTTCTACCCATAAATATGGTCGTTTACGACGAATTACTTTATGTAGACGCCAGAAAACGGCCAATTACTGCTTCTTATTGACTGTTTGATCTTCTTAAACAGATTATTGGTGTCTTTTAATGGAAGAAAAGATGAACATCACCTTGATTTTAGACCGACATAAACTCTTTCGCATCATTTTTTTACCATCTGAGCTTTTATCAGAAACACAGGATTATATGTTATGAAAAAAGAACCTTGTACCAAAATAAGTTCTTCAAGAGCAATAATATATCTTTAATGTGGCTGATCCATCAGAATCTTCATATTTTTCTATCCTGTTTTTGCGTTCTTATTTAGATAGTTTCATCGTCGTATTCACTTGTATTTAATTGTTAAAAAAATCTGCAACTGCTACTAGTTTTAGTTGAAACCTAAAATAAAATAGAATTGCTCCGAAAAGTTGAATAAGCATGTTCAGTTCAGTTGAGTTAAACGTTCAGTTGAGTTAAAATCAGATCCAGTTCATTCTAGATATAGAAAAAAACTATTAATATTTTAAATTTTGCAACCTTTATCTGGAATATGGGGTTAATATATGCCTTTCTTCTGAACTTCATGGGCTAAATAATAGCAGAAGAACTAAATATCAATTGCCAAACCGTCAGGCAGGTTTTAACTGCAAATTCGGCGATAAGGAAACTTCGTGAAAAAATGTTTCCGGAAAACCTTCCAGACGAACAAGAACATCGACTGTAAAGCACGGAAAATTGTTTAGAAAACGCAGATAGTGGTCCTACACTAAAAGTTAGTTTTTATAATACGCATAGAAAACCAAATAAAGTGAAAACGATGCACACTTGCTTCTTGGGCAGGTACGAGGTCATTATATCTAGACATCAGACATTCTATCGTGATTTACGTGATAGTCTTTAGCAGAGTGCACTCAGTTATCCCAAACAATTTGGTGCTGCATCACGACAATATTCCTAGCCACTACACTTTGAGTGTGATTTAGTTTATAGACCCCAGAAAGGTCAACCTATGTACCCACCGGATCTACCTTTATGTGACTACTTTCTCTCATCAAAAATCAAAATATTGTAAAAATAACGTATTTTGAATGGTTTGATGATATCTAAACAACTGCGACGAGGGTGCTATCATAGGTTCCAGTCGAAGGCTTCTATAATTGCTAAATGTCTGTAAAAATCGCTACAGTCAGTGTATTACTGCAAAAGGAGGATCAGGATCATGTTGTCATCGAATCTTTTATAAATAATTCACATTTTACATTATTAATCTCATTACTAAGATCTCTTATTATTGTCTGCCAATAATTTTATACATTATTTTAAACCCAATGCCAATGTTCGTAGATTCTATTGAGTTGTAGATATTTCGTTAATGTTCGTTAGTACTGAAAGAATTCAAACTACTCGAAAATTCTCTTAACGTTAGTGACTAGATATCTTCATTAAATCACCTAATTAAATAACATTCCTGAGCTCCTCAGACACTCACCCATATGGGTACTTTTAGAATTTAACAACATAAACTACACTTAAAATAAATTATTCAATAAATATTTATCAACTAATATGTTACTGAAAACGTATATTTGAACTTGGCCTGGCACACTGTTATCAATGCCATCTGTTACATAAAAACAGCTGTTTAAAAACGATTATCTTCAATCAGCCGTTCAGTACAATTAGGGTGAATATTTTGAAATACGAGGGTTGTTTGAGAAGTTGTCGGCCTCATCCCGAAGATATGGGTATGATGACAAAAAATCCGTACAAAACTGTTAGTTGTATTCAATTATTTGCACTTTACTCTATGAAACAATGGTCATTACACTATAATTACATTTTATATAACTGAATCGTTCCTGATTTTTATTTTCAAATATTGCATTGAATTATGAAATACTAAAACTGGCATTTCGCCAAAACGTTCAATTGACCCTTGAGGCACATTAGGAACATTCTTACACTTCTCAAAGCTCCAACAATGTCCTTTGCATAATGAGCAGTTGCAATATCTGACCAAAACATAAAATTTCCTTTAGGATGATTCGCTTTTTATTAATCTAGAGCGAACACTCTCTTTTTCTTATCTTTTGGCGGCTAGAGTTTCCAGAAGAACAATTGTATGTTGAAGACCACTAGAATATATCGCCAACCATACCAACACTTAGAGTTTTGTGTCTTTTGAAATACACTTCTGAATTTACTTTCTCGCTTTACTGACGAAATGATTTTTATTCGTCGTTTCAATTTCGTCAAAAGTAAAATATGAGTCGTTGTTAATATTGATTCCCAAATCTTAGTGAGAAAAGACTGATTCTGAGATTTCTAAGTTTTCATTTGTCTTGAATTTGTTGCTTCTCAGAAAATTTAGGTACCGATTTTCTTGATCCTGTTCCTTTGGAGTATTGCTGCCATTCTTATAACCTTGAACGATTTCATCAGATCTTGATTTTGTTTATAAAATTTGAGGTCTCTTTTAGATATACCGTACTTCTAGAAGAAATGTTTATACTTGGGACATTTGATAACTGCCAGATTACGGAAAACAATCGATGACGATGACTAGTTATGAAGATTTTTGTGAAAACGCAAAGAAAAGAGGAATTAAACACTATACACAGAGATTCTGTACCATCATTATCGAATGAAAAATTCAACAGCTGAATTTTAACGTTGCCGCCATCACCTTAACTGATGAGGAGCGACCAAAAAACTGCGAAAGCCATCGATATTATCGGAAAATCTCAGTAAATAGTTACTGTTCGTCCATCAGAATAAGATTAGGAATATGAAAGTGGCTATAGGCATATCAAACATTTCACAGGCCTAGTAACGCGGTTAACACAAATTGAGTCAGATCTCATGTCCAGAATATATCGTATCTACAGTATAATTACTAGTATATGTATATCGAGCTCAAGAAAAAACTATGCGTCGATACCGATCGACTAAATACCAAAATTATATAATTTTTCGCTTTATGTTCTTTCTTGTTGACCACGACGCGTCTGGATGATTTAGAGAGCTCATAAACTAATCTTTCTAGTCTAGACTTGTCAACGTTTTCCCGAGAGCTCTTTCGTCTGGATCAAAAAAAGGATTTGTCATGTGCTGTTTACAAAAAAAGTGCAACTGCAGGGCCAATGAGATGTTGTGCAGTTCTAAATGCCACAGTAATAGTGCCTGCAAAACAAGTAAATAGCTTTAACAACTGTGATTCAGCTACCTATTATTGTGAATGAAGTTTTATGTAGAAATAAGCCTACAATAAACATTTGCAATTATTTCTGTAAATTTACTCAACATACTAAAAGCAAGGTCGGTTTACGAACTTTTCAAACCTAAATCATCCAGAGCGCGTTGTAGCCGTTTGAGCGTTGTCCACGACGCGTTGTAGTCAACAAGAACGGACACAAAGCGAAAAATTATGTCACTTCGGTATTTGGTTATTCGGCACCGTCCAGAACGCGTTACCATCGTTTTTTCACTCAATGAGCGTTTTCGATGTTATGGAGTAATACATTCATAACCTCCCATACAGGAAACCCTAGAGTTGACAAACGGGCCTAGCCTGAGCCAGCCCTGGGAAGCCTAGCTTCGGCGTACCTGTATTGGCCCATGCGTGGGCCAGGCTACGTTACTCAGCTTCGGCCATACCTGTATTGGCCCATGCGTGGGTCAGGCTACTTAACTCAGCTTCGGCCATACCAATGATTACCCAAGCTCGGACCAAGGTTGGGATATCCAGCCTTGACAATTCATTGGCCACACAGGCTTGGGCCAAGGTTGGTTGACCCACTCTTGGGCCAAGTCTGGGTATCCCAGCCTTGGCCATTTATTGCCAACCCAGGCAATAAGTTAATGCAGTTAATGCAGTATGTGTGTTTTTTATTATTTATTACTACTAAAAGTAACCATGTTTGATACGTATCTCCGAGTTCAAAGATAGCGTGCATTGAATAGAGAAAAAAAAAACTCGATTGTGAACGCGTAAAGCTTAAATAATTTAAGTGTGAACATCAGCTCTGTGAGTGAGGTTAACGATAGTGGTACAGACTTGTGCAATCTACAAGTGTTTAATATGTTTATTTAACTAATAAACTGATATTTTTCTATTGTTAATTCTAGTAAGAGTAAGATTAAATATGAAAATTTATGTTTGCTTATTTTTAAAATAAAAAAAATTATATTGAATAAAAAATAAATAAAGATAAAGAAGAAAAATTTATGTAATGTATAAGTCTTGGTATTTAATCTTGGCCCAGTCCAGGCAGTTAAGCTTGGCCCAGTCCAGGCAGTTAAGCTTGGCCCAGTCCTTGCAGTTAAGGTTGGCCCAGTGCTGGAATTTAAGCTTGACCCAGCCCTGACATTTAAGCATGGACCAAGCTTGGCCCATCGTTATCACTCCAGAGTTCTATCAAGGCTGGGCAAAGCCTGGCCCAGAGTTCTACATGGTTGGGCCAAGCCTGGGCCAAGCTTGGGCCCTTTGAACTTTCCTCTATGGGTTTTCATCAAATACTCATACACACGTATATTTGTTTTATACATTCTTTATTCGTTAATATCCATATGAATATTAATAATAAATATTCATACATATCTATAAGATACCAACACAGGCAAAACTGCTCATTGAAATAGGGTCAGACAAAATCGAGTCTAGATACGAAGTGAAGTATTTGGAAGTGACTTTAGATACGAAGATGTCTTTCTGGTCCCATTTACGGAAGACTGCTCGAAACACGGCCAAGAGGACGGCATCCTTGAGCCGCTTAATAGCAAATATTGATGGTGGCGGGTGTAGCAGCTCAAATATAAAACGATATGAACACGCTAAAACAATTCATATATGGCATATCAATTAATTAAATTGGAATTTTGGAATCGTTGGTGAAATTCCTAAAGAACAAACACACTGTTACCACTACCACAACACCAACACACACAGCTGCACTGTCGGACGCGAGTTATCGTCTTCAGAAACTGAAGGAAAACTGTGAGTAAATAACATACACGTTTTATATGGATGGTAAGTTACCGTACAACCCGTGGTCATTGATAAGCGATACCTTATTGGTAATTTTAACTAAACCTACTCAAAATACGTTGTTTACAATATAGAAATAAAAAAAAACTTATTTGAATTCAAACTCAAAGACTGCAGGTTATTAGTTTCAGAGTACAGTAATATAGAAAGTTATTAGCGGATTTGCAATTGTGCCACAATTCAATCCTCCGTCTTATTTACAATAGCTACAGAAGATACCTGTCAGACACTCGGTGCAATTTACGTAATCCCCTGCAGTTAACAATGGCCAGAATACTCAGGTAACAATTTCCTCAACAACAATTAGAGAAAACCCAAGAAAAGAAAGCTTTTTGTGTTAGTGAATTGATGTAAAGCAGAAAATAGAGTGAAGTTTGCACGCGAGTTTTATTTATAAATGAGTTTTAGGAGTTAGCGTGCTAAGTGACCGTTAGTTACAGTTAAGAACGTAATTACAAAAATTCCCATATTACTTGACATTATATTTACAATCAGCGTTGCTTGTATCTGTTGCATATTGTTGTAAAGTATGGATATGATTAATATCGCGATGATCTGTCTTTGTTGACATTTTTAGAGAAAAACCGAGGAAATTTCATCAAAATTGAGCATTCTTTGTTATTAAGTATTGGACGTTCGCTAAAATCGCAATGTGTTGATGCAATTCTTATTTCGTTATACCCGTGTTGCCGAATAAATATTATCAACATCAAACTAACGAAAATAATAAAGTATGTGAAAATACGAATTTTTTTTATTAAAATGGTAGATTTCCAAATTTCTATAAAATTCTGTTAATAATATTCTAATGCTACTATGTATGTAATTACATATTAGGATGTCCTCTATAATATTAGAGAACATGCTCATTAAACATCTCCATCTATCTTTTTATTAGATGTGGTATTAAAAGGAATACATGGGCTCATAAAAGAAATAAATCATTAAAAAGTATCAACTTCCTCTGAATCTTAAAGCACAAGACTTTGCTGTTAATATTATGAGAACAATTTTTTGTTTCAAGACTATTTTCTTAGTTTGAAATCAAGAAAAACGAAACTTATTTGTTCTGATTAGGTGAGAAGTTCGTTATTATTCTAGTTTTACAAATTTGCATTTCCTTGCTTTAACTAAAAAAAAAAAAAAACTAGAAAAATAAAAAATCACCCTATTATTATTCATCAAACTGAAAACATATTTATTAATATAAACATAAAACACATTAATGTCACTCTTTTAAATGGCATATTGATTCTCTATACATAATACAAGCATAAGAAGTCTTATTTCTCATTTGGACAAGGAAGAAGTAATAGAATTTTCTAGTTTAAAAAGCTAAATCTTATGTTATGGTCACTAGTTCTGATGGTACTTGAAGAATATGCCGAATCAGTTATTTCAGTTATGACACTTTAGTGTCATATCCAGATGTAGTCCTAGATATTTGACAATTTTCTTATATGAGATAATCTTATTGGTCAGTGTAACTGGGAGGTTATTCATTTTAGGTAAAATTGTTACGGCTAGATTGTCCCTCATTGATTTTAATACTCCATTAGCCCAAGCATCTATTTTGTGCAGTGAATTTTGAAGATTTTCACCACCTCTTCATTTGATTCTCCAACAATTAGTCAGATGTCTCTATCATATTTTTTATTCTTATTTAAAGCATCTGCTCAAATAATTGGTAATAATGATATCGATCTGTAGGATTCTACTTTATGCACTGGTTTTCCTCGTTTGGGTATCATAATAATTTCAGCTGTTTTCCACGTTATTGGTACGCATTGGAGCCTGAATACTGCATTTATGAGGTCTGTGAATTTCCCTATGGACTTTCTTGATTACTGTTGCAATATTTTTTCTTTTACTAGATCGTATCACGGGGCTACTTTGGGATGAATACTATTCTCAATAATTCTCATCACCTCTTTAGGTGTAGTAAGCTCTTTTTAATCTTTCACTATTTACTCCTGTATCAAAACCCCTATCAGCGTCGTCACTAACCGTTTTATCATTTTTTTCCATGTCAGTAGTTCGGAAAATATTCTCAAAGTATGAGGTGAATGTGTTTGCCGTTTGTTGTTCATCACGTGCCCAAGATCCTTCTTCCATTAGAATTGGCGGGATCTGTTGAATAGGTCTGTTTTCGTACATTTCCACGGCGAATAGTCGGTGGTTTGATCATCTGTTAGTTTACTTAGATAATGGTTTAGGGACTCGTTCTTGATTTTTTCTATTTCGATTCTTCTTATTCTTATTTTCGCAAGTATGGTCATCTGTCACGTATTTCAGGCTTCCGTTACTTTTTAAACTACTTCTCTGATTTCTTTGGGGGAAGTCATGACCCTTCGTTTTTTTGTTATTTGTGTGCAATTATTCCATGCACTTCGCTATCATTAGTTTATCAACTACTCCGTTCTGTTGTCGTTAGTTCTGCTTGGTACATTTAATTTAATTTTGTCACTCATTTCTTGTTCAAAACTTTCCTAGACAGTCCCGTTATAACTGGAAGTTTGTTTAGAGACTCTCACTATAATGTATTCGCTAATTGTTAGTAATATAGGAAAATGGTCCTAGTTTGGGCTTTCAGCTTCCTTAATTTTTTTTTAAAATTCACAGCTACTTTTCTTGAGTATCTGGTATTTTATTTCTATTGAGCGAATTTGAGGGTTTTCCAGTTGAATATTCCTAAGAAAATATTAAAATATATACAAAATTTATTGACGTCAATATAATCGCCTTGCCAAGGAATGAGGAATAGATTTTTTCTTTGTAACGGTCGAGAAAAGTGTAAACAACGGTAGAAGGACCTTGACTCTCAGTTTCTGGTCTTGAGTGTGATGACGAGAGTTTTTCTCAGCAATCAAACCACATCTGTACCTGTTTTCCAAGGCTTTTTTAACAAGAAAACATCAGCTAGGTACCTCATATGTTTAAATGATGCATAATAGGTTAGAATACACTTTTCATAAATAGACCCAAACTCCTCATTTTCAATCTCTAGTACCGCAGGCCAATGAATCTCTATATGATGCCAATTTATTCACTTTCCTCCCTTTTAAAATAAAATAATAATTACCACCGAAGAATCGTATTATTAATAACTGAAATATTGGAAATATTTAATCTATTATACCACAATAGATTTTTTTTCTCTTCATTTTGCTTTTATTCGTTGAAATCAAAATTAGAACTAATTTTATTATTGCTTATATTCCATGTTTTTTTCTATTTATCTTATTAGATTATTATGTAAATAAGAATTTGAATTGATTTTATTTGGAAAGTAAACAAAAATCGAAACGCGATACATGAGACGAAACTTTTATTGCGAGACAAGAGTTTCAAATGTTTTTGCGAGACAAGACAAGATTTTTTGAAGTCTCGTCTCATCTAGCAGACAACAATTATTCCATAAATTTTACACCAAGAATATCTCACTTGAAATGAGCCGCCTTATAAAATTATATGATAACGTTCTAACAAATGATCGTTCAATTTTATGCACTGACACAACTTACCATCTGTTTCACTCTATAAAATTCTACCGGAAATATAATGCTCTGTCCAACTTCCGTTGCGTTTCATTATACCTCACACCGGCTAGTCTACCAACTGACAGTTGCTATAACTGACAAAATGCCCACTGAGCGCCTCAGTGATCATGATTATAATTTCGAATTTTCGCATTAAATATTAGTTCTAAATTATTTTGTTGACGAATGGATGGTTTGAAACAAAAATTTTTCTGTTGAATACACAAAAAATATGAAACTTGTCAATTGGATAAGCACAGTATTAATATACAAAATTGCTTTTAGTATGCATATTTAGTTTAGAGTTGAATTTAATAATACTTCCACAATTAGTATTAACACGTCAAAATATTTTTAATATATTTTTACGATGTTCCAGGCTTAAAAATTATAATACAAGTATAAATGATAATGTGGTAAGTAATAGTTTCTTGTATTTCTATCAAGATACAAAGTAGGGTGCTTTTTTCAAGTGTTTTTTTTCGCTCCCATTCTGAAAATTCGTTGCAAGTACCCAAAAAAATTCCCTGAAAGTTTGGGCCCTCAATGTTACCTCGAGGGGTGTTGAGAGGTAACATAAAAAAACACAGAGATTCTGATTTTTTATTTTTATAGCTCAGTGGAATATCATAAGCATCGCTTCGATCATCATGGACTCGAACAGCGAAGTAGTACAAGCCTTTAAACTTGATTTTTCCATGAAATTCACGTTTTTGCATTTACCTCATGAATGACAAAAGCTACAATAAAATGTGGACAAAAATATTTTTACAAAAAAAAAGTTTTCTACAAAAATCACACTCAATAAATTACTTTTTCAAATAATGGATCGGTAAAAAAATAAATAGTCAGAAATATGTGGTATTTATTGAACAAAAAAGATTTATAGATCAATCAACAGGTTAGTATTTTTTTAATTAATAAGATGAAGCTGAAATTGAAGTATGTAAGAAAGAGTACGTGTGTACTCGGGGGACAATCAATAGTTCATAAATAAAGACGGCACTCAAACCAAATTAAGAAATAAAAAATAATGTTTACTCCCCGTATACAATTCAGTAAACATCTAACAAACCGTCAGTCCACGTAGACGATGAGTCCACTGTTTACCAATGAAAACATCGAATCGTAAATATAAATGCATTTCTATTGACCGAAGCTGTCGGAAGGCGTATGTACACAACGTCTTCGAAATATTCCTACTAGAAAGTCTACGATAATCATTGGCGTGGCTTGGAGAGATTAATTTAATTCAAATATTTCTTTAAATAAATAGAAATATGGCGATCTTCAGACCATGGGCGAATTAAGACAATGAAATTGCCCAGTTTAATGAAAATAAAGACAGGTACGAATTTAATGTTAGAGACAAACAAAACTAGTTATTTGAAATAAATTTGAATGTTTAAAAAGGAAAATATTCAGTAACCTTCTTTACAACCCTTCATAATTTAATCCAATGATGACTCTAGATCAGACGATTCTGACTACCATTATTATTTATAAAGATACTTTGCAATATTTGTTTTATTTGCAAATAATTTATTTTCCTTTATGGTTTTTACTTTGAAATTTCTTTTTTCAGAAAAAATAACGAATGGGGTACTAAAAGGGCTCAGGGCACGTCTGGTACCCTGTTTAAACAAAACTCCCTTACAGGTAGATACATTTTACTCGTCTATTTGAGTTTTATGACTTAATATTTATTTGTAGTAAGTTATCGAGGTATAATAATCAAGTTTAGAGACTGGTTAGAGTTATGGGCTGGCCGCAATGGTTACTCTCGAAGAGCATTCAATTCTGAAAAAATCCCTTCCAGGTCGAAGCGTTGCTATGAAATGCCACTTAACTATACTATAGACATTTAAAAATAAAAAATCAGTGTATCTGTGGTCTTTTAAGGGAAAATCTTTTCACCCGTCGTTCGAGGACTCAATATTAATATTAAGGGCCCAAACTCTTAGGGAATGTCGATTGGGTACGTGAAACAAAATTTACCGATAGGACAGAAAAAAAAAATAGTAGAAAAACAACATCCTCATACATACACTTGTCTTGTCATTAAATAATATTTAGAAGCACTTTTTCTATTTTGACAGAGATAGCTCCAAAATAGAGTCTAGCTTAGAAAAGCAAGAGTTCAAGGTATAGCGATCTTTTTTTCGCTTATAGAGGTTTCTACTTTATATGGGTTCATAAAAATACAGCAAGTACGTAGTAATAGTCATTCAATGTATATTGTGTAGGTATGATTCATTAGAATGTGACATAGATGCTTGTCAAAAAAACTTACACTAATATTTACTTAAAGAATTCTGTCAATTTCTTCTGCATTTCTGGTTTCACATTTGGTATATGTTACTTGAGTTTATAAATTCCATCAAATATTGTCTTCTCAACTACTGTTGGAAATTCAAAAAACTTGTAAACCATCTCTAGTGCATTTGAAGCATTTCGCTTCTTTAGAATATTGTTCACTCCTTTATTCAATTATCTCCACTTTCATTTCCCTAAGTATACGTGTTCACACAATTCTGAACTATATCGTCGTCAGTCTTCTCCGGCGGTTGCCACGTTGTCGTCAATCTGTACAAAGTCTTCAAAGCTTGGCGATAACACATCATGAGTAGTTTCGTGGCCCATTCACAATTGACTTAAAGAAAATATTTATTTTCGTTTTAGCATTGTTAATATGTGCTGAACGTTTCCTCGCAATTGATTTCTATTAACTGTTGTAGGTTCCAAAAATAAGTCGATATATTTGACCATTCGATAAACTATGATATGAAAACCTTCTGACAAAGTTCCTCGAAATTTGAGAAAACACCAACAACATTAGTTTCACGAAATTTATCAGTAAGTCTCCGCACATGGGTCGACTCATTTGCAATTCGAGTTGTCAACGGTCGCGCGCAATGTTGCCTGTGTTTTATAGTGGGAGTCCTCACACGGGCCAACTGCCAGTCGTGAACTCAAATCTAGTTGGCAACTTGAATCTCATGAGTTATATTAATTAAAATGAGTGATCAATCTCAATCAATCAATAATTCTTTTGCTGAAGAGGTGGAGAAGCATGAAGTACAACTACCACCTTCCTGGTTATTCAACAAAAAGATTACTGATAGTAATCTATCATTCCTTCCTCAGACTCACTACTGCTAGAATGCATTTTCAAAAACTAGCACCACATAAAGTAAAATTATAAAAATATAATTTCACTCGTCCGAGCTCTATTGCCAACTGAAACCGACTATCAGCCGAGAATTGCGGACTTCAGTTGTAAACAGGTTGCACAACTCCGATTGCACGATTCCGATTGCGCATTGCGCAGTCAAGTTGAAAACTCAAATTGCAAATGAGTCGATCCGTGTGCGGAGGGCCTAATAGATAGCAGACGTTTAATACGCTAGACTGTCGGTTATAGAGGTACAGGCAAGACGAAGTCTCAGTTATGAAGGTTCACAAATGAAAAACCTCTTACAGAGGTTCATGTTTCTCACATATGGGGTTAAAATGATGGAATTATACAATTACTATCACTTATTGAGTTTTCTCGCTTATCCAGTTCTCACTCACTTAGGTTCGACTGTATATCCTTGGCAAGTTTCTTTCTGTGCTGAAAATTTTGTTTGTTGTTCGGGAAATAAAAAACGTAATTTGGTGCTAATCCAAGGTAGGTGACTCTTCAACTCAGTCTATTAGAAGAAAGACTCACCTTCGAAGTATTTCGAATTGCTTCAGTGACTTCTAACAAACAGATGCAAACTCAACTATTGCTGACAAAAAACAAGCGACCATTTGCATTGATAAGATTTTCGAAATGATTCATGCATATCCAGGATTCGTAGCCTTTAAAAATGTTATATTCAGCCTTTGATGCAACTTTAACAAGTGATTCCAGCATCTCAATATACCATTCGACGGGGACGGCAACAAATTTAAACGTCATATTTGATTCATCGTACGTAATTCAACCGTCAAAAATCACTAACACTTTTCCTACTCCAACTTTATTAAAGTACGATAGATGTCGACTGCGTATACGTGCATTGAGTTGCCACGTGTGTAGAATTGAAATACAAGTTTAACTGTTGTCGTTTAGTTACAACAGCAGAAGCAAGTCAGAGCTGCTATCAGACTTAACACGAAGCCTGCGTTTCAAAACAAATGCCTTGATCAACTTTCAAAGAATGTTTCGTTATTGGCTGCACAAGGCTTATCACAATCAACAGATTGCGCTTTGAGACACGGGAACATCCTTTCTCTTTCGTTTCTTGTGAATCTTATCTCTTTTGACTCTTTTTGGATGAAGCTTTGAGAGGTCGTCTGTTTGCATCAGATGCGATGATGGGAAATGACAAACCTAATACTTTTACGATAACATACGGAAGCTTGAGGCTCGCTAGACGAATTGCATCTCTAAAGTTGAAGACTATATCATATCATTAATTTTTTACCTGCTTGTAATACAAAAAGTAAATAATTCTTTGTAACGAAACAAGTAAATACTATTGATTAACTGAATTACCCTCTATATAGTTTATGTAAAACTAATTATAATTATTATTGTCACCTTTCCACAGTTGATTTTTTTTCTTTGTCTGTGAGAACTTATAATTGAATAGGAACATTATTGATGGTAACCTGCTTTTTCAGTATGTGAAATATTTTTGATTGTATATTTTTCCAGACTTTCTTTTAATATCTGTTATATTTTGCAATAAATATTTGGAATAATGCTTCGTTACATTCCAATTACATAAATAGAATGAGAAATTATTTTATTTATTTAGCTCAGAAAATAGTTGGGTGTCTCGGTTGAATAAAGCCTTATGTTAATCATTTGAGAAAAGACAATCGATTTATTTGGAACAATTTCCATGAAATAATATTTATAGCGAAAAATGTTTAGAGCTAGACTAGAGGCAGTAACAATATTTTTAATGAAAAATAATATAGCCGCTCGATATCAGTTTCATCATTTGCCACCAGTGAAATTCCTTCCTTATTCCTTTATTAATATTCAATTAGTAGATTTTCTCGGTAATTGTGCTCCAGGTTTCTCGTTAATAATAAGATTTTATAATAGTCTTATAACGAACCATTAAGGAATTTTTATTCTGAAAATGACATGAAAATATAATACTTTCAGCCTCAAGACTATTTCACTCAATTTCGTTATACAAAAAACAGGATCCACAATTCACGGCTTATAACTGGAAAATTAAAACATATAAAATAAGTATAATGCGTACTTTATTTAATGGGAAAAATCCTTAAAATCAAGTTTACAGGGTGATGTTAGTAAGATCTATAACTACATATTTTCGAATAAGCTAAAAAATAATTGAACTTTGCCTTATTTCTTCATCCACATTTGTCAACAGTTTCATTGGCCCTTTGTCCTCTGGACGAATGATCGCGATATTTTGGAAAACATAAAAAAGTTTGGCTATTAAAATCTCCATATTCAACTTTAGATTGCTTTCTTTAGAGATATTTAAAATACCAGTTTCATCAGAATGATGCGGCTAATATTGAAAATACAAAAAATAGAATAAGAATAATCCAAATAGAAGGTGGAAGACATTTAAATCCATTTGTTACGTTACGTTACGTCGATAGCTCTAAAAATCTTCATTCCAACCCATCAAAAACCGTCCTTGGTACGGTAACGATTCTGCGCAATAGATATTACGTGTTCCAACCGGAAACAGCTACCGTCAAACGAACGATTTTGTTTTGTATGCCAACCGGTTTAGGTATCGTTTGTGAACCGTATCCGGGATGGGTTCTCCGATTCGGTTGATACCAAGTAGTTTCAAGAACTGTGCATAAACGGAGATTGCGCAGAAAATATTTAAACACTTCCAATAACCGTTTGAAATTAACAGGTTGGAACAAACCTAAAAGATATTTGTTTTTTTAATATAAAACACTCATTTGGTATTTTAAAACTGTTGCAATTTTATTCAAACATATTATATGTTAAACTCAGGTATTCTCATCAATGTTTATGTATTCTCTTTATGTTCTGGCTGAACCTTAGTATCAACATTATGCTGTGTAGTGTAGCAGCCGGTTTGCTTCGAAATTCACATGTAGGACATTGGAAGACTTTATCTCACCCCAATAATTATAGATTATAAGTTACAAATGGCTCTAATATATTTATATATATATATATATATAAATAAATATATATAAAATATATATATATATATATATATATATATATATATATATATATATATATATATATAATCTAATTTGTGAATAAAGGAATAAAGAGCTAATATATTTTCATATTTCTTGTTCCAAGTTTGGATGATTTTTAACGTGAGATTTCCAAAGGGTATTATTGCTATGTATTTTGGTTTGTTTTAAAAAGTATTATAAATTTAACTGGTATATGTTGACATACATTATTGGTGAAGTTAACATGGATTTTTTCTGTACAATTAACTGTTTACAGTTGTTTATAGTTATCCACTTGCTTCTTTATTATGCTAATATAACTGTATTTTCAGCAAAACTAGAGAATGCTCATTGGTTTCAGTTCTTAATATACCTCTCCTGTTTTTATCCTAAAATATTTTTTAGAGATTATGATGATGATATAAAATTTCAATACTGTTTTGGTTTAATTTCTATGGTTTAACTCCAAGTGCCATCTAATATCAAATGCTTGTGCTACATTAGAAATATTCTAAAGCACACCATTTTTCCCCAGATATTTTTCTAAAAGCCATATTTTCCTAAAATATCTGTTGTGGACTTGACTTATTGTAAAATGTTCATTTCTGAGTCCAAATGGATGGTTAAGGGTCAATTTCTCAGCTTCTTTGATGTGTTCCACTGTTTTTAGTAAGAATTTTGTGAAAAATTTTGATACTACATGTAATACTGATATCGGTATGTATGACGTAATTTCATGAGGTTTTTCTGGCCTAGGAACATATCTCAAACTATAATTAATATAATAATAATAATAATAATAATAATAATAATAATAATAAAATAATTTCTCATTCTATTTATGAAATTGGC
This sequence comes from Diorhabda sublineata, assembly GCF_026230105.1. Taxonomy (NCBI): domain Eukaryota; kingdom Metazoa; phylum Arthropoda; class Insecta; order Coleoptera; family Chrysomelidae; genus Diorhabda; species Diorhabda sublineata. The sequence continues at coordinate 10,252,829 of NC_079484.1, forward strand.
ATTGATTAGGTACGTAAATTTGACCATAGCTTTTAGGTGAACAGAGCTCTTTTTATGTTTATACTTTCCTTCATTCCCATAGAAACTTCTTTAGGTGATACAATTGGCTTAAATGCGAATTGCTGCATTTTGCGTGTTGTTAATAGCCAAAATTTTTGAGTAAATTTCCAACGATAATAATTCCTTAGGTAATTGTCCATTGATTCTTCTTTTATTTGTTGGCTTTATAGTGTTAGGTAGCACGTTATTTAATTTTCAAGAAAAACCTCATTTCCCAATAAATACAGAATGGAAAAAGAAAAATGACGAGCCTTTATATTCACAATCCTTTCAGTAACTCCACACAAGGACATAGAACTAATAGAGATAAGAAAAAAGTTTGACAAGCAATGTATAAACGAATAAAGTATAAAAACGAAATAAGGTAAGAAAATGTAATGTAATGTAAAGACAATGTAATTGTGAGTGATAGTGTAGTGGCAGTATGTTTAGTATAAATATCACCAACGGTTCCAAAAATTCCAGCTTAGAGATAACTATAAAGACAATAACAGAAGCTTTTCAGACATAATTAAAGCAAAGGAAAAAAGAGAAAGAAAGGAAATAATAAGAATAAGAGATGAAAGTAACAAAAGAAAATAAAGACAATTAGAGAAAATTAAGAACAATTCGAGGATAAAGGAGAATTATACGACGATAAAAGGACGGGAGAGAAAATCACTGAAGGAGAAGTGGATGAAGCGGTAGGGAAAATCAAAATAGGAAAAGCGTGTGTAGGAGACAACATAGAAGCGGAAATGATAAAATATTTAGGAAAAGTAGGAGAGGGATGGATAAGGATTCGATTTATCACGGAACACAAATAAAATACCAAAAGACTGTGGAGAAAATCAATTGAAACCACTACATAAGACAGGAGATGACTTAATGTGCAAAAACTACAAAGCAATATGCTTATCGTCAGTACACATATATGAGAATCATCGAGACACAGACACATTGATGAGGAAATGGAGGAAGACCAAAGTACATATATTAAGATATGCCACACTCAAAAGCACCCTTCCTAGAAACCACCACAACCCGAGCCCTGCAGAGAAAAAGCTTTCCAATATCAAGGTGATTCAAGAACTAAAGCAAATCCCCCTCTCTCTCTCTCTCTTATCGTAAGATGTGGTATTTACATAAGAGGTGTTATTCGGCAGGACATCCTCGAATAATATTTGAAATTATAATTTAAAGAAATATTATACGTAATCATGTGAATAGACACATTCTATGATATATTAAATATAAGTGATTTGACAAACCTACATTGTTCCAAAATTATATCACAAATTATCAATTTGTACATTTAAAAAATATTCTTTAATACCTTTTGTCTGTTTTGAGTGTATTTATCTATTTGGATATTAAAAATGAGGGATATTGACCTTCAGAGCAGTACACTATGATCTATTCATGGTAATTTACCTAGTTGAATAACTTGTTGGTGCAGCGTCTGTCTACGACGATTTACAACTGGTATTCATAATAGTCTAGACGAAGAGAAATCAATAGAAGTTTTCAGGGTTGGTGCACTCTAAACGACTAGGAATTTTCCGACTCTAGATAATTTTTCAATGTATTAGGGATTGAGGTAATAAAATACCAAAGTGTTCTCTTTTCAATATATATTCCTTGTTGCCGAATATTTATAAGCCACTGAAATTATAGTCATAAATATAATATAAAAATATGAACATTGCATGCGTTTAAAAATCAACAATTACTTACATCAATTAACTGAAACTTGTGGTAAACATTTTATGATAACACAAATATATATTAAATAAATTGATACGTTGGTTATAACTTCACAAAACAATCAAAACTTATACAGAGGTCGGTAAATGTTATGCAACGCTCTCTAAAAATCGGCACAAGTCCGGCAACATAAGTGTCGAAAGAGATTAATACCAAGCATTTTCATTGTTCGTGCCTCAGATGTTGTGCCTTTGTCATTATAACACGTACTCGTCGAGTAGATACGGTTTCAGAATTATAACCGATAAACATTCACACTTCGTAACGAACGAACGACAGATTACGTTCAATATTGTGGAAGATGTACCAGAAATTTTTAAAAATGGGCTCTGTTGCCGACGCGCCGCTTTTTAGACGACCGGTATCGGTAACGTCTCAAGGAAAATATGGAAACAGTTGCCATGGCGTGATTAAGCAGCCGAACCAATCGGCAGTGCGTCTATTGGGAGAACTTCAAATATCCAATATTTCAAATTGGAATTTTGCGAATGGTACTTCGGATGCAGTTTCAGCTTTCCATTTTGTGGTCTAATAAAGAAACCCTCAAACTGAACGGGTCAATCGGCATAACTAAGTGTACTGGAACGTGCAGAATGTGGGTCCGTACTTTTTTGAGGATCATGTGACGGGCCAAAGTTATCTGGAAATGTATTGGTATGGGTAAATAGACAACGATCCATCACTCGTGAACATCAGTCATTTTATAACGGACCGCGTTTTTGAGTAAGAGTAACACGTACCCTTCCCGACCTCGAACTGCAATCGAAAAAGAATTTGAAATTCTTCGCGGACAGATTGACATACCTCGCTGGACCTGCCTCTCCGTTGAGAAACGTTGTCGTAAATGCATTGATCAAGATGGGCACATTTCTAAATCCCTTTTGTAATTTCTTTTAATAAATTCTTTTCGATATTGTATTATCCCGATAATTTTTTTTCAAATAAAACAATTGTATGATTCTTTCAAACATAGTTTTTCATCCTCAATTGGTTGGTACTTTCTCTTCTGGTATTGCCTATCTAGTTCTAATGTTGACGATTAGCATGGTTGTTATAAATTTATTGACTGCTGCCTAGAATAATTCTGTGATAGTTGTTGTTTTCTATGACATTATATTTTGCGTTTAAGCCATTAGCTGCCACAATACTCTAATTTCCTTTATTATTATTATTATTGTTCTCTCAGATTTCGTTGATGAGACCTCGGAATAAAACAATGTCCAAATTTTAGACGAAAATCAAACTTTGGACATTGTCTTATTTATGCAATATGCATATCTCAGTTGAAAACAATATCATTTGTCTGATGCATGTGCATCCGGACAAAAGTTGGCAAGATTTTCGAAGATAATAATATTCAGGTCAAAAATATGTGGCAATTCATTTTTGTTCGTCCACCATACAATGCTTTTTAAATTTGTGAAAGATTCAATAGGATCTAAAACCGTTAAATACTTTGCTTTAGATATTATGCTTTCAATTACATAAGTACACATTTCGATACGTTGTTTTTCTAACAATAGAATTTTCGTTCAATAAATTGAAAGAGAATACTTTACACAAATCAATGAACCATACTTCGTATAGATCTAACATATTTATCAAGGAAATCAAAAATTGCTTAGTATTAAATTCAACTTATGTTTCTATTTTTTGAAAAAACATACATTCCAACGAGAGCATGATAAATCAATAAAATAGGGTGTTTTGAGTTCATAGACTTGGTTTTAATAAAAAGTCAGGATAGCTTACCAACATTAGGTCTTGCTATAGCCTGGAAGTGCAGATTTTCATCATCTGTTTGTTAATTAATCCGTCGATATGTGAAGTATTTGGAATTTTTTTTTCATTTTCTAAGAAATGTGTTGAACGAAAACCATGACAAGTGTTAAACCTTTTTGGTTGATGAGTAACAATTTTATACAGGACTTTCACGCAACTCTGTATAATGAAAACACCAATTCTAGACTTATAGACGCAAGAGAGGTGAACTTATCTTTTAAATGTTGGGATGTTACAGCTCTCAGAACTAGTATATCTGTTCCTTGCCGCTAGCAGTTACAAAGCCACAAATTCAAGAAAATTCAGAACAGTAGAATTCAACAATTTGATTTTAGGACGTAGTAGAGAAATTGGAAAATTAATTTTCAATCGTACTCATCTCAAAAAACCTTGTTTACATCTGTTTTCACAAAGACATAAAGGTGGTATTATTGCATAACATAACTCCTTCGGTAATTTATTCTTTAGAACTGAAGACGTTGAAGCAGACGGACTTTTCTTCTATGTATCCTTCTGCAACGTTAAAAGAACGCATTCCTTCGTGTCTTATTCAGATTGATAAATTTAGCGTCGTTTCATCCAACATGGTTTCTGAAAAACGCCTTAGTTCATATCTGGTATATTCTTCGGCATTTTTCAGTTTCAGGTATTTTGCAACAAGTTTTAGGACATAGCTAATTGTATGGCATCCAACATGCATATTTACGATAAAGTGCACACTGCTCGAATGTATATCCCTTATTGGTAATGGTAAAACTTCTTGACATATTATTTTTCCACAACACAACAAAAAAGCACCCATGATCATCCACATCATCTAAACTCGAACTTATTAAATCATCTCTACGACCTGCTTCAAAGATCCCAAACACTAAAATCACTTTTGCCAGTAGATATTGTTAGATACCTATCTAAAGTTTGGTTATTTGTTCTATTCTGCGCGATTTTTGTATTTACCACAGCATGACGCTTCAAAAAGCAATCGTTTTTGGATGTTTTGTGACACCAGCAATTTCTTTTGTAGCTAAACACGTCTTTAGCATTGAGAGTCGACTACTTTACGTGGAAAATTTCATATTCTTGTATTTTTTGACAAAATAAACTAAAAGAATATAATCACTCACAGTTTTAAGTTTTTTTATAGTAACCAATCAATAAATATATCGTTGCTATGTAAATGTTAATCGTGTTTGTTAATATTACGATATATTATGATTCCTTTGAAAATAAAATATTCTAAATTTAATTCTTATTACACTTCCAAAAATGGATTTTTCCTTACTTGCATTTCAAGCCTCATTTCCAGACGCCTAATGAAATATTTATACTATTTCAGTTTGGTATATTATACACTAGATGTTACCATTTAACCTTAATAATTAACGAAAGAGAAAGACAAAAAATACCGATTGGCATGATACAATCTTACTTTTTATCGACTTTTTTGTTTTTCTCCAGTTTATTCTCAGATTTTAAAAATATAAAGTTACATAGATTGAAGCAAAGTACAATATATTTTTATTTTTACTATGAAATTGATGTGTGGTTTACCGTATAATTAAGGTGCACCAATTTCCATTTTCAAATATACTTTTAAAAAATAGTAGAAGAATAGACGTATTACCTCCAAAGATATTTTAAAGCATTGTCAAACAGAAAAATATCAGAGGAAAATAGATTTATACGGTGCTGTTTGTGTAGGAGAAGCCAGATCTTAACTGCAAACAAGTTCATAGGAAGAATTTCTTGTTAAAATACCAACGTTTCCAATACAAACCCTCAAGGGCGTATTCCGAGTTCTACTCCGTTGTTATATTTTATCTTAATAGTATCTATTGCATTTATTTGTAAATATAAAGATTATCTAAATAGAATTTTACAATAATATTACTATAGTCATGTTAAATAAACTATGGGAAGTGAGAAAGAAACTATCAAATGAATTTGGGTGTGAATTATCAGCACAATAATACAGTATACACAGAAGGCAAATTTGTATATTTTAAGGTTGCCAGCTGTTAATTAGATTTTCTACATAGTTTTCGAAATTTTGTAGGCGCTCGTCAAAGCGTGGTATAAATTTTTGTATGCCTTCTTCATAGAAGGTTGCCGCCTGTGTTTTCAACTATATGTTAACATATTCTTTCAGCTCGTCATCATTGTTGAAGTGTTGATCACCAAAAGAATATTTTATAAGCAAAGAAAGATGAAAGTAATTTGGATGGAGGTCCGTGCTGTACGAAGAATGAACAAACACGTCTCAGCCAAAATCCTGTACGAATTTTTTTGTCACATTCGCAGTTTGAGGTAGTATAGTGAGTTATTGTGCAAAAATAGAAGATTTTTTGACATTAATCCTCGGAGCTTCTTCTATATCGCACGGCATCATTTCTCAATGGTTTCGCAGTAAAGATGTACATTGATTGTTTGTCCTCTTAGCAAGAAATTAATTAGCAGAATGCCTTTTTTGTCATTAAAAAACTGTGAAAGTTTTCGAGGTTACAGGATTTGTTCAGGTTTAACTTTCGTTGAGGTCTGAGTATGCCTCTACTGTATTGATTGCCTTTGTTTTTTGTGTCTTTCACTAAGAATTTTAGATATACAACTTGCGCAAAGCTTTCGAGATTTTATAATTACAAAAATGAGTGATCTTGAAATATGCGAAAATTCCATAGCAAGAGCACTATTTGTTAACTCAAGCTCGTCAATTACATGAATCAGTTCATAGGTAACACAACAAAGGCGTCCACATAGTTCCTTATCATGCAGTTAATTACGTCCCTCGATCAAATTGTCTCACATATTTAATCATTCAGTCACTTATAGCATAAGCAGCGATATTCTCAATTAAATTTGATCATAAAGAACACGTCGGCAGCAGCGATCTGAAAATGGCGTACATCTTCTGCTTGAGTCAGAGTAAATGCCGCGAATGCTCGGAACTGCGATCTGATACTGAAACGCTACTGCCGTTGCTAGAAATAGAACAGGATTTACATTGTGGATGTACCTTCTGTTAATGATAAGAAAGACCTAAGCAATTCATTCAAAATTCGATATTATAATGTCCAATATAAGGGCGTGGAGACAAAAAACCCTACATCTGTAGACAGTTTGGTATTAAGTAGGCGTTGACTGAGAATATTATTATTAGTTTCTCCTAATTTGGCAGTCGTCAAATGTCCCAAATATGAACATTACGTCTCTGTTAGAAGTTTAGTTTCAAGTATGAAAAATCTAGAAGAATACGACGTGAAATAATTGCCAAGTTTTATGAACAAAAAAATCAAGATCTGAAGAAATTGTTTACGCTTAATCAATTTGTAAGAATGGGAAAAGCTAGACAAACAATTTACGATGCCTGCAGAAAAAGAGAAAAGCTTTGGTTAAAGCAGCTCACGGCGAACTGGGCGTCAATCTGCGAAAATTGGGCAGAAAATTCATTCTATAAGAAATATATAGCAATATTCTGCAGGAACAGAATGTGATCCAAAAATCAAAAATATTGGAAAGTCTTGGTATGATTGGCGAGATCTTCTCGTGGTTGTTTTTGAGCAGACATTTGTCCTTCTGAATATTCTTCAGCCTCCAAAATATATGGAAAAGGATGTGTTAGATATAGGAGTAGATTAATGCAATTTATAAAGAAAAATCATCTTGGAGGAAATTTTGCATTTCGCTGAGATATTGCAACTGCTCAATATGCAAAGGACGTTTTGGGACTGGGTACTGATTCATAGTGTAAAGTTGAAATAATGGAATAAAAAAGTACGGATTTTTTGTCCCCATCTCCCTATCTCAGAATAAGTATATTAGAACAATTTAAAATAATTTTGTGGTTAAAGTGGGACTTTTAAATATTGACAATGACACGTTTTATTTCTGGTAAATTATTTCTGCACAATATAATTTATGATTCATCTGGACGATTCTTTGATTCTATTTTATAGGTACAATTAATCGCATTAAATAAATATTCTCTGGTAACGGGCCACTTTTTAATTTTTTTTGAATGCATAATAGAACATGTCATCGATGATATTTTCTATTTTTACTTCCACAAAACATCTTTATTCTAGATGTGAAATGGAATCTATTATATAAAACAAACAGATAGAATTGTATAAATATTTGCAAAGTATTAACGAGGATAGCACCTCTAGAGAAAGGGTGTAATTAACCTTATATAATCTCACTTTAGTGTTATTTTGTTTAGCATGATAATGTTAGTAGATGGCATTGTTGAGCTGTGGACATTGAAACTTAATTATATACTCTTAAAATTCTTTAATGATTTCGGTGGAGAAATATTTTTATTTAAATTGGAGTAAGATACAAACCATGGAATATTAAGACTGGTATTCCTAGACGAAAACCATTTGGAGTGATGATAGTATACCCAGGCACAGTTTAAAAGATACCTGCAAATAAATTAAAAACTTGTTAATAATTGTCCTTTTAAATATAATATTGTACACTCATACTACGATTTCGTTTAGAAATAAAATTCACGGGATAAAAACCCACAATTAAATTTTGACGTGTATATATATTCCCCCATAGAATTCATTCTGTTCTTATTACTTATTGATTGAATATTCTCGAATATTCTTCGAGTAATAATTATTTCTAAACAACTTACAGCATATTCGATAGCTGTATAATCTTATATGTTTTTTTATACTGTTTTCGGTTTTAAATAAAAAGCAAAATTATATTAAAATGTAAAGTGTCATATGTGACAATTTTACTGAAAAATAGCTCCTTTGATTATTCCCTTATTTAAAAAAATAAAAATTAACAGAATTCACTAAGGTAACATTGTAAACAAAGGCAGACAATGGGAAAATTTAAGAGTACTGTAAAATACAAGGATACCGTACAGTGCCATTTTCCGAACTCAAATTAGTACTGTAAAGTCGACTTTACAGTACAGTATGAAAAGAATGTTATTACAGTACGGATTGCACAATTAACTATAATTCCATATTGTACTATTTATCGCATGCGGGATGTTATAGAACATACACTAAAACGGAACGAAAATAAACGACAACTTATAAAAGTTGACGATGCAACCAAAAATGTTGATCGACGAAAAGTATATGGCGTCAATTTAGTGCCAACATTTGACATGGACGTACACCATTAAGACTATATTTTTGAATTTTCTATAGGGAATCAAAATTGGGGATAGCAAAGCGTTGAAATCCGGCCCGGGGCCATCAAACAGAAGTCGAGTACAGCTTTCGTATTATCAGAAATTACATTGTCATCAATTGGCAGTAATGGCAGTGCACGTCGCACATAAAACAACATGTACGAGCGCGGACGGGGATATGAGCGAAAACAGAAAATGAAGCTCGAGTAGGTGCGTCTATCGTCGAACGTACTACCCATTTGAAGCAACTATTTCTGAACACCAGCAAATTGGAATTTTATAAGTCCTCATCTAGGACACAATACGCAAATATAGTTGCCCACGCCCAGAAAATAATGGCTATGTTTGGTACAAGCTATTTGTGCGGACAAACGTTTTCAATACTGAAACTAAGAAAAAATTTTCTTCGTAATAGGCTTTCGGATGACCTCCTTTTTCCATTGTTAACAATTCAGCTTCATACTTGGAACCGGCTTATGATGAAGTCATGCAGAAACAAAAACAGTTCCACATGTCAAATGTTCCCACAAAGACCAGGGCTACTTAACCTTTAACTTCGCAGCTAACTTGAGTTCAATTGATTGCAATTGAAAATGTTATTTTTTAATATTTCACGATAAATTAGCGTTTCAGAAAAATTAAAGTAATACTTTTATTTTAGTAAATAATGTAATGCTACAACTTGGCCCGCTATATATTTCGTTAACAAAAACTGTCACGCGAAGAAAAAAGTTTCCCCATCCCTGATTTAGAGGATAGGTTCTCATATTAATATCTTGTATATTAGGGTTGACCTCAAAATATAAAAATATCAAATATCAAGACTTGTATCACTGTCCAAAATATTTCTTCTCTTTCATTTGGAGAAGAATCACCAACTGAAATCACTTTATCCCGCATATCATTATTTTTTCTTTCAGAAGAGCTATTTCCATCTTCAAATTCTAGAAGTATTTGAGCTCTTAAATTATAGTCTAATATTTTTTTCACGCTTTTTCATTCTCTCAAAACTTTTTTTTCGATGTACTTATTTTTGTTTTAAACTTTCCGAATGCCCAGCTCTATTTACTTTGTTCTTTTCCAATTTTTTTCATTCCTTGAACACACCTTTAGTTTTATGGACAACATGCTTTTTTAACTAATTACATAATTTGCCGTATAATGAACTGAGTTCTTTATATTTAGGTTTTAATTGTTTTTGTTATGGTCAAAAATTATTTTTAGATGATAGCTTAGTGTCATTAAGTGACGTTGACATTTGACCTACAAGCCAAATATCTGTAGCTGTTCTGGTATCAATAGAATTTATACTACTAGATGCTATTATTAAATGTCTTGATAGTATATCGATATAAAACTAATGACTACTTTCAAATATTAAAGTTAATTCCTAAAAAATATTTTCGAAATTATGTCGATAAAACACTTTTCAATGCACATATAAGCACTGAATGACATGAAACTGGCTCAAGCCACGCAGACTCTTGCATGGATCAATGCATGAAACAACACTTTTAGTCATAGAGTAAATAGGTTAGGGATATTTATGGAACACATCGGACTAATGGACAAATGATGATTCTGCATAAATGTGGCTGAATTTCGTTGAATCTCCTTCTTTGATGAACGCGTGGTTGTAACTTGTGATTTTAAATAACCCCATAAAAAGAAATCTAATGGGGTTAAATAACACGATCTAAGAGGACAACTTTGTTCAACGAAACAAGAGAGTACACGACCTGAAAATGTCTAATGCAGTAATTGAACTGTGCCTCCAGTCCAAAAGGGACACCAAACAGTGACACGTTGTGGATGCATTTCTTTCTCAACAATCACATGTAAGTTCTCATAACCCCAAAAAGCTGCAATTATGACGATTAATAAACCTATTAAGGTGAAAATGTGCTTTGTCGCTTGTTGCTCCAAAAATCAGCACACATTTGTTGACGTTCAACAATCTCTTCGCTATGCATGGTTATTAGGCTTCAGTTGATGTGTTAATTGAATTCTGTAATCATGGAGATCTTTGGTAAGTATACGTTTTAGAGAGCTTCCTGAAATTTGCAGTTCTTGTCCACGACGCGACGTCGAATTGAGGTTCCTAAACTGTCACCGACATTTTCACGCACTGCTTCGAGATTGACAGTTGTACAACTTGTTTTTCGACGACCAGTTTGTTTTACATCTTGAACGGATCCTGTCTCCTGGAAGTTTTCTATTAATCTTTTCGGAGTTGACGAAGTTAACATACTATTTACTGCATAAATGGCAGCAAATTTAAATTCTGCGTTAATTATGGAATACCATTCATAATAATTAGTTTCCGCTTATCTTGGAACCTGGATAGTCTATTTGCTAAATGTTACAGGAGAAATACCAAAAGTATGACAATCCTCATTGGTTTACATTTTATAAGGAATGAGTTGATTTGTAAAAACATGCTACCTTCTACCTCCCATCCCACGATATTTGATATAAATTCATTCCCCTTTAGTGTAAATGTCTCTTTTATCTCCTTTGACATATAATATCGCTTGTTTGATATTTACCTGTGAAATTAGCTGTCCAATATATTTGCTTGAAACCTATATTTATGCATAAATTCAAAATCCTCTTTATAACGCCCTTTAGATTTAACTAGGATTTATGTTTCCGCATAAATCATACATTACATACATGTATTAATTTCTGTAATAAAACATGTATGCATATGAAATAATGATAGAAGATATAGGGTGATTTATACGACTGCGAGCGCTCTTATTAGTTCCACTAAAGATAAGATAAGTATCTATTCATCGGTGATTATATTCAAAGCAGCTCGAAGCAAATTACATCTTTATAGTAAAACTAGAGCACAACTGCACGTACTTATGTGTTTTGACAAATTACGTAAAGTAATTCCTGTACAAAAAGATATAATTCTTTTTACCAGCTTCATAACGTTCATTACGTAAAAATAAATTCCCAACACTCATTATATTATTTAAAAAAGTGATATACTACAGCTAAACGAAAATGTAGTATATTGATATTTTTGGCCTTGGTAATACTGACTGTCACTGACATTTCCTGTGTAAACTGTATATTGTTGAACATAACCTCAACCACAACATTTCGTCAGTTGAGTGCAATTAGTGTTGTTTACAGTTAATTGAAAAGTTAATGGAAAAGGAAATGGAATTGACCCGTGCAATGAGGGCTATCACGTTTGAATTTGTCACTAAAGACGTTGGTGTAGAATGAAGTTTTCAATATATTAATCGAATTTTTACTTACTGTGATAAACTAAGTTTTATCTTTAATGTTTTCTATTCATTTTTTTAGATATATACCATATTATAAATACAATATACAAATTTATTGTTTTCTATACATATTTATAAATCTCAACTAAATGTTTTTATGATTATTACTACAAGATAGTGGGATGTTATTAACTAAACCACTGTATTTCCAACCAAATCTCAATTATTTAGGCGCGAAATCAGACTAGTGACCGGACTTCTAACCGGACATTGCCATCTATGACGTCACCTTCATACCATAGATATCACGAATGATCCGGAGTACCGCTGGTGCATGGAGGAGGACGAAACTGCAGACCACGTTATCTGTGAGTACCCTGCATTCCCACGAACTCGGTTTAAACATCTGGGGAAACCCCACAACCTGCCTAACAACGAAGGTTTCAAGCCAAAGCGCTTGATTGACTTCTCAAAGACATCGAACTTTAGTAACGTCAAGTAGGGCACGACGGGCCTATCTGCCATATCTGCCTATGTGCTCAATGGCTTCACGGTCGCCCACTCCTACGAACTGTGAACTATCTTTATTTGTATCAATATCATTATATCGTTATATCTCAAAAACTGATAACTGAAAACTTGTATCATAACTATCGCTTGTACATATTTATATATTTGATTGTAATAAATTGTTAAATATGTAAATTACCGTGTCACAATGCAATAGAAAATATATATGAATGAAGCACCATCTCGAGCCATTGAGTTTCGCTAGTTTTCCAAATTCAATCGTTATAGTAAGTACTTCGCTACAGGACGAAATTCGTGAAGGTCGTTCAAAATCAACTGTTGTGTCAAAAAACATCGATACTGCAAGATGTTTTCTGTTGGATGGCGCATTATTTAACAATCGCTCAAAAAAGCTTGTTTTGATTGGTGCAAAGAAATGCTGAACAAATTCAATCGCGTTGCTTCAAAAGAACAATCGAACGTATAGGTGTTTCAAGACGAGCCAGATCCGACAAAAGTTGTTCGCGCACGGAGCAGTTCGAAGCAAATTGTAGCCCGAATTATTTTCGGTATAACTGGACATGTCGTCACCGTTTCATTACCATCATCTTTACATTAGAGCAACGTAGAATGGTATAGCAGCGTTTGCTTACCAGAAGAATTCAAAAAAATCAGGAACCCCAATTACAGAAGACGAATCATTCTCCAGCTCATTGCTGGATCATCCGCCATACAGTTCTTATTTGGCACCCAACAATTTCTTCTTATTTCTGCAGATCAAAAATAAATTGCGAGGTCAACGTTTTTCTACACCTGAAGAAGCGGATGACGCGTTTAAATCATATGTTGTGGAGGTACCTCAATCGGAATGGAAAATATGCTTCGAAAATTCGTTTAGACTAATGCAAAAGTGTATTATCGTATCGCGGGGTCAATTGTGATCTAGTGATCACTTACCACACAAATGGCTGAATGTAGCGATATAATATATACAGAATGCTAAGAAAGTTAGGATACACAGTGAGTTAGGAGAGAAAATATGATTAAACATTTGATACATTTAATTTTGCAATTGATTTGAGCAGATTTTCGACAATTGGTTCTTTACTAAACATATTTTTCTCAGGAGTCATTGGAGAAATTCTAAAAATGTTAAAGAAGAGGCGAAACATTCTTCATCATGACGAAGCGAGCAGTCACAACGCTAATCTTATAACTGAATATTTTTATCACTCAAAAGGTAGACTTCATTGCGTTTTCAATGATTTTCAAAACAAAAAAAGTCTTTTTTCCCTTTAAACCTCATATTATGAGTTATATTTGTCAGAATGGAATAAAAAGGGTTCGAAAATTGAGGCAAACGAAGATAAGTATAGTAAGTTGGAAGAAAAATATTTCGGAAAGGAAAACTAGTTTTTATCATAAAGATTTGGTTTTACATGCTATACCAAAAAAATATATATAAATAGCACTACTTATGAAACATGTTTTAGAAAGGTATCGTTAAATGAAAACCAAATTTGTTTACACCTACCGCTATCCACATTTCCTGGCCTCAGAGTAAGGAGCAAAGTCATACTTTCCCATTCTAAACGAAAAAAACTTTTTCACCCTAGGGAGATAAAGTGAAAATGGCTCTAATTATATTGAAATTAATAGAAGATATATATCGCTATGCCCTAAAACCGATCAGACACGTTCATTTATGTGCTATAGAACAGGAAAATGTATTAACCAAATGTAAAAAATACTGTCGCTAAAATTCCTGAGAGAATTGTCATAAATTATACCAGGCACAGTTTCAGAAGAACCTCAGCAAGCTTACTTGCAAATCATGGAGGAGACATTCTTGCTTTAAAGCAACACGAAAGTTGGAAGTCCACGATTATCATTGAAGGATATGAGCAGTGATCTCTTGTAACTAAGCAAACAATTTCGAAACAAATTATGGTCACCGTAGATAATGAAAATGATTGTAATGAGGCCAAGTACGTGTACCTCCAGGGGAATAACAACTATATAATAATGTTGTTAATGAAAATATCACGAAAACCACGTTGGCTACAGCTCTCACTTCTAGTGGTATGCAAATAACAACTTCTCAATGTTCAAAATTGCATGTTCAACATTAGTATCGATAATTACTCCAATACAAATTGATAATATGCTAGATGCAAGTATGAAAATAGCGTGCCAGTAAGTTATACTGTACCTACTTCTTAGTCTTAGTTCTTCAATAATTTTTATTTGTTGGTTTTACAAATTAATTATTTGAGAATGATTTGTTATTTGAGGGAAGCGGAAAAATCATGTGTATAATATGGGAAGACAGTGCTACTTTCCCTCCCTTGTTATACAAATAAAACTATTTTTGTGATTTGGTCATATATGTTTTGTTCTCTGGAAGACCCATAAAATGAAAGTCAATCAATAAATCACGATTTAAAGGCAAGCTTTTAGTACTAAATCTACTACAAATATTATTATTTCATAACATTTATTATATCTCAGTATTTAACCTACAAATTCATTACTGGTAATGACATTTGCACAATCAGTGAATCGTCTATTACAACTAAGCATTCTGTTACCTAATTTCGTAATTTTTGCAGAAAAACTTGGGTGTATCGGTTCAATAAGAACGAGGTTAACGAATACAGTGTGCTTACAAAGTAATGAAAATTGCAAATAATTCGATTACTATCACAAAAATGATTAACTGGAATAAATACTTATTTATTTTATTTAATTAGATGTTCAAATTAATTTCCTTCTTTTATTTGACAGTATTTATTATAAAAAACTGCTGTGAAATTACGTGATTGGATTGTGATTTGAAAATCTGTTACAGAAAACATAAACTGAAGACGATAAATCGGGAGATCTAATTGAACACTTCATTGTGTCTATTCTTCCAATCTATTAAAAATATTGATTAATCTGGTACAAAATCCTGGCTTCATTCCTAAAGACTAACTTACCTGTAAAATGTGGGCCTTACTTAATCTACCTTTTGCTCTATGAGTTCACATAATTACATAATTTTTGGTGAATTCTCGTAGTATTAGTAATTTATAAGATGCAACTCTCTTTATAATGTTATAGACGGATCCTATACCAACATTTTGTTTTTTGAATATGAATTTTCCATCTTTAGTTACCGTCTTTAGTCGGCCAGATGTAGAGCGACTTTTAATTGAATACATTTCATTAAATAATTAAACAATTATTCAACCTGCAGAATTGATAATTGAATTTGAAAGTACTCAACTACCATGTGCACCTTCACTAATGACAATTAGAGAAACCTACTATTTCTTTGAAATGAATATTTTTTTGGTGATTTTCGTTTTGATTTGATTTTATTTGTTTTTTTTTATGGATTGAGAGTAAAAATTCGCTATTTTTATTAGATTCTGAGCTCGTGTGGTGCCACTTTGAACAGAGTTTTCGCATACACAAATATTCATTTATTAAATTTTCTTTTTATATCTCAATCAGATTCAATTTAAGGTTATCCGAAATTATTGTGTATTGTATTATATTAGGTAATACAGTCGAACTGCAATGGACCGTAGCAAAAGTTCGAATTATCGAGGTGTTCGAATTATTGGAGTTGTGCACATTTACATACATATATGTATGCATTTCGATGCATCTTTCCATTTTATAAATAAATAAATAAATAAATATGTTATGGGTATATAACATGTTTATTTATTTATTTATTTACGGCTATCTTCGACTTCTTCTTCACGCCCTTTTCAACTTCTCTTATGACAGCAACTTTTTCTGCTAAAGTCAGAGTTTTGTACATTCTTTTAGCAGAATCACACATCATGAAATAAACCTAAACGGCAACACGAAGCAAAACTTTTAGAAACTGGCTCCGAAACGCACTCAATGGAAAACCAATTGCGAATGTCGGCTCTGACAGTTTTAACTTTGCTTTATAAGAGGGTGGTGGTAGCCATCAGCGGCGCGAGAGCATCTCTTCTCACCATCTAAATACGCACCTTCTTAAAAGTCGTCAGGTATCAATAAAACTCTGGCGCCCTTCTTTCAGAAAAAATCAGTCACCACGTTTGCTCTTTACTCTACTTTGTCTCTCTCCAATTCGCTCCCTCTCTCTTTCTCTACAGTTTGAAGGTGCAATTAAATCCGTCCCGTGAACTTGTCGTTTTTAATTGCACCTTCAAACTGTACCATCAATAATAAAATCGTCGCACCGGTTTTTGGGGAAAATCCAGCAGCCCTTATTCTCTTTTCAGTCGTTTCATACATTCGTCCTCTAATTGCAGTTCGAACTAGAAAACTATTTAGGAATGCTTTCTTAGCTCTGCCAGTAATAAAATTGTCGCGCCGATTTTTGGGAAAAACCAGCCGCCGTCTGCAGTTCACCCATATTTCACACTTAAAAAATATCGTCGTCTTACCTAGAATCTGAAGATTTGAATTTTTCAATTTTTTTCAACACTAACAGTTCGAATGTTTTAATACATATGAACATACATAATTTATACAAGAAAAATTCGAATTTTTCAATTATTCGAACATCAAAAATTCGAACTTTTCAATTATTTAAACGCCAAAAATTCGAATTTTTCGGTAATTTTAACACAGAAAATACGAATTTTTTTGATAATTCGAACTTCAAAAGTTCGAATTATCGAGGTTTTTTTATATGTGTTAGTATAGGAATGTCAAGGGACCGACGCAAAAGTTCGAATTAACGAGGAATTCGAATTATCGGAGTTCGACATAAAAATATAAAATAACAATCTGACTAAATATAGTAATTATAATATATGTAATATCTTAAAAGTGGGTATAGTTAAGTAAATTTTTTCAAATTCTTGCTGAGTTGGGACAAATGACAAGAGCGGGGAGAATTAGAATTTCGAGTATTTTAAAACAGAATTCGCAATACGTTCTACTACTCAAACCAAAAATATAACGAGTAACTCTTTTTTAAAGGCAAACCATATCGAAGTTGCAGTTCGAATAATAAAGAGTAGTAAGTTGTTAAAGCAATAAGAGAATCGAGCTGTTCAGACACAGATTTAATAGCAAAACAAGCAAAGGATAATTTTTTGCCAATTTTCCTACATGTACAGACCATTGAAGGGCACCGCCAATATGTAGATTGATCGAATTTGAGGATGGTATTAAGTCACTGTTGAGTTTTAGAGCTGGTAAAGCTCCTCTATAGATTAAAAAAGTTTTCTCAATGTTTAAACAGAGATCGTTCGCGTCAGATCAGGACTTAATAGTAATGAGATCTTTGCCTATGGTAGAATGTAAAGTTTGTATATCTGAAATACTCCAGGTTACAATGGCGTCGTCTGCGAATAAAGTGAATTTACCATGAATTCGGTAATCTGTGATATCATTAATGAATAAAAAAAATCTGGACCCAAAACTGACCCATGTGACTGCTAGCTGGCAATTTACTTGAAACTTTGCCATTAGCTCTTAATGACTTTTCACCTAGTTAATTAGATAACAAATAAACGAGTTTGAAAAAATATAATATATTTAATATAAAATTAATATAGTTGCAAAGTGAATGTATGTTCGAGTATGACACTGTATATAGACCCACGAACTATGATGATGAATATTGTTTTTAAAACAACCTGCATAGACAACCAGTAATGCATAATATCCAACACGATTAAAAGTTTTTTGTTATTTATGGCATTTGTTTACTTTGATTTGAATACTGTTTAAAATGATATGCAATGAATCCGTTTCCATATTATTCATTTTGACATATGGAAATATAACCAAATAATAAAAATCAATTTAGTTTTGTTTTTTGATGAATACTTGAAATTAATTATATAAATGATTATATGCATATACTGGAATACATTATTAACAATCCCAATTGTTATCCACGAAAACACTACAAATAAAGGATAGATGAGAGAATATTGAAAACGTATATATCATTGAAACATCAAAAAACTAACAAAAAACTAAGATTTGACTAAGGGAAAATTCGGAGAAAAAGTATGCTCCTTAAAATAGTATTGAGTCTGAAATATAAACAGTTATGGGAAAAATGGAGTTAGCAAATGGTCACATAATAGAGAAGCCTATTTAAATTGATAAACAACAGCTTAAATGAAATGGAATACACTGTTATAATTAAAATGGAAAAGAAGTCAATTAGTTTACAAAGTCGGCAAAGTATTTCACAATAATGATAAATTATGATTACCATATATCAATTGAGTACGTTAGATCACATAAAGCATTACAATAGGTATTTCAGGAATCTATAACCAAGATTCAGGTAGTTCACCTGACCGGATCACACTTTCCGAACAATTTTTGGAAGAAATTTCAAATTTAAAACATGATACACATGATTCTCATATTTTCATTTTTTTTATAACTTAATTATTCTATTATTTGTTTAGTTTTATAATGCACAGTAGCAATTGCAAAACAAGTATGCAACAGTGAAGGAATAAAATGGACTTTCAGCACCTTTTAACAGTTCAAGTCGCAATGAGTAGATGGAATTTTCTCAGCCCTCCTTAAAATAGAACAGGAGGATATCTTGACACATTAGATCTTGCCTTAGAAAAGGGACAAAGTGTCCAAAAGCAGAAAAGGAGGTCACCACTCATCTCAAATCCTTCAGATCGATCAATCCCAACTCGTTTCTATTTAAAACAATGGAAAAAGCTGAGAACAACTACATCAGAACAGAGATGGTAACTGCTCCCTCAGTGTCATTTCTCATACCAAACAAGCAAATATACGAAGACTGTACTGATACAATTGACAACTGGAATTCAGAACACTCTTGCTAACAAAGGAAACGTAGTAAGTGTCTTATTAGACATAGAAGGCGCCTTTGACATGACCCCAGACGATGCTGTCAAAAGAGCATTAGATAAGACAACCTCCAGATGGTTGGAGCAACTACTATCTACTAGAACAGCAGAAATGAAAGTAGAGCAAGACACTATTTCAATTACTTCTAACAGGGGTTTTTCACAAGGGGGAATCAGATCCCCACTTATGTGAAACTTAGTAGTAGACGAACTTTTATGTGGACTGATTGAACTCGGCAAAGGTTATGCAAGCGACATAATCATCTACGCAAGGGGATGTTTTAAGTATACACTCTGTAACATAGTTCAAAGAGGACTCAACCATACAAAAATACGTCGATCGATGAGGCTAAACATCAATCCGAATAAGATCTACCTAATTTCCTTTAATATGAAGAAAAAACTCAGTCTGAAGCCCATTAAACTAGTGGAAGTGGAGTGGAAAATAGAGAGGAAATATTTGGAAACTTCTCTGGAACAAACATGGAAAGGAGAAAATCACTAAAGGCAAAAAAGCTTGATGGTGTGCAAAAACTTCGCAAGGAGAAATTGAGGCTGTAACCCAAAGATCCTACCGTAGATGTACAGGACAATTGTGAGACCAATCAACACATATGGGGAAGTGGTTTGTGGTTTGGGGCTAGAGCTAGTCTGAATATCACAAGTAACAATCTTTCGAAGGTACAAAAACTGGTTTGCATACGTAAAACCAGAGCCATGAAATCGTGCTCAACACCAGCACTACAAATGATTCTTAATCTCCCACCTCTCCTCATAGTACTGAAAAGCGCAGATAAAACATCACTTAGAATGTTAGAGACGGAATCACCATCGAAAAAATTTAGCTTTGAGAAAAAAATCACCTCAACTCCAAACTGTAGAGGAAAGTAGGATCAGAAGACCATACAAGAAATGAGCAGAAATGCCATTAAATGGTGTATCTAAAGTAGCAGATAGAACTGGAATAAGTGTGTACGAGCCCAGAACCAAACACTATAAAAGACAGGGCAATATACCAAACATTTTTAAGTAGAAATTTATGCAATTAGAAAATGTGTACAGCTCAATCTAGAGAGGAACTATCGCAAACAGGAGATTATCATGCTGTCCGATAACCAAGCAACCATTAGAGCTTTAAGCTCGTTTGGTATTTCCTAGGAAAATTAAAGTAAAAATATCAAGTTACCTTAAGATGATTTAGCCTACCACTTTATCTTAAGTAACTCTTTTCTAATAACTTTATGATTCTACTTCTACAAAAAATTGGAAGGTACAGAAGTGCAACAATAACTTTGATAAATATGTAGTTTCATGTTGCTTTTTTTTAAATTTTAAATCACTGAATATCTTGTTTCGAGGTGCAACGGCAATCTGCTCCCAAATTAAAAATCCATTTCTTTTATACCGTTTTTCCAGATTGCAAAGGTGAAGATTGCCGGGATGAACAAAACAATTTAATGACACATAACTCCGGAGATTAGGCTTTTAGAAACCTAGGTAAGATGTGTTCATAACTTTTTATTTAGTTTGAGTTAAAGTGAAAATTATATATCAACTGTGGAATCTGTGAAGCATCAAATATTTCTTCTTTTATCATCATCCCACATGGTATCACTCTTTGGTTGTTTGTGACATCGCTTGAAAGATGTTCTTGCGGGCCATGATCAACAAAACGTTCCAATATTTGAAATAATAACAATGAAATTGATAAACCTATACCGTTTACCGATTCGTCGACATTTTATTTAGATATTTTCTATGATGGGTGATGGGATACTGGAATCAGATATCAAATTATCCTGTCAAAAACAAAGTGACGTAATAGAAAACTCGTTGCAACAGAATCTACTTTTTTATTTGTATAAATATCATATAAGGATTCTCGTATACATTAGTTACACGATGCTGTCTTTCCACCACTAATATATAATACAAGAGTTGTTACTTAAGTTTTGAGAAATAAAAACAAATAAATATAATAGGATATGGCTCCAATGTTCAAAATATTCTCCATTAAGATCAAAACACTTTTGCATGTATTTAAACCAATTGTCAAATTTTTTCCATTTCGATTGAGGTACCTCCAAAACACGAGATTTGGTCGCATCAGCCGCTTCTTCAGGTGTAGAAAAATGTTGACGTCACAATTTATTTTTGACCTGCGGTTATAAGAAGAAAACATTGGGTGCCAAACAAAGATTGAATGGCAAATAACCCATCAACTCCATGTTTTGATTGTTCAAAAATGTTTTTAAACGTTTCTGGCAAACTAATGATGGTGTATCATCCATAATTGACCGTTAGTTATTTCTAGAAAATAAGCTGCTATTTGCTTGCGCAAAAAACTTTTGTTGGATTTGGATCGTTTTGAAAGACGCATACAGTCGGTTGCTTAGTTTCGGGTTCATATGCATAGATCCATCATTCATCGTCTGTCACGATCTTATAGACGTAATTTGAGGCACCGCGATTGAATTTTTTCAGTATCTCTTTGTACCAATCGAGCTTTGTTTGAGCTATTGTCAAATTATGCGCTAATCAACGCGAATAAATTTCTTTGACACCAAAAATTTCATGCAATAATTAATGTATGAGTGTGGAACTAATGCTCAATTATGCCTCAATTTCACGCTATGTCGCATGACGATCAGCATCAGCATAGATGTTTTCTGGTACAACAACCGATTTTGACGACCTTCACGAAATTCATTCTGTAGCGAAGTGCAGCCACGACTGAATTCGGAAAACCAATGAAACATGGTCGTTTGAGATGGTGCTGTTGGAGCTACCTACTTCAAACTTGGTCAAACAGAAGACAACAACAATTGACTTTCCGTTTCCATATTGATTTCTGTAGCTATTTTTATTTTTATATACATTGACATATTATAACATTATTAAAAGTTCTCCTTTTTTAATTTGAATTTAACCCAAGAGGTGCTCCATCACCAAAAGTCGAAGCGAGTTAATCGACACTTTCTGACTACGTTTACAATTGAAAATGTCAAACTTTATGATGGCAATCGTCATATTGACATTTGACAATTGACATATTCACTTCGGTGTTGCCGTATCTCAAAACTTAACTAGCAGTATTGATATAACGAATTTCTAGTATTTTAGAAACACATAACTGCAAAGGATTCTCGAGTTATATACCGTTTAATAAACAAGAAATAATCTGGAAGTCACAGTTACTTTTATATTATATAAATGTAGAACAGACTCAAAACAGTTGGGTTTTTTGAATAAGTGTAGTACTTATGCTTTAGTGGTTAATTGAATTTGAAAATGAACGATTTATCATTTCAATCGGACATCATTTTGCGATAATGTTTTCTAAAAACTTGGTTCAACTTTAAAGAAAAAAGAATATATCGGAACCTAATCTAAACATGCTGAATATTTTCTCCTAAGATATACTATTTAGTTAATTCCTGTACAATTTATTCTCATATAATTTCACATACATTTTACAAACTTTTCACTTGTTTTCGCAAATAGAAGTGTTTATTATTTAACTTTGGAGGGAAATATGATATATAGGAAAGGATAAATCAAGTCTTCGTTGGTTACTCATTAGTTGGGGATGAAATTTCTCACTTATTTGCGAGCTCATATTATATTCAGTTGTAGTGGTTTATGTGCGTTGGAGATGTATCATGTAGACTTTAAAGGTGATGAAATGGAAACGAATACCTTACTGACAGTGTTTTATAGCACCCAATCTATAGTCCCTCAACTATAATAAATTTACATACGTTCAAAAATTCTATACTTTGTTCATATAACTGTTTAAGATCAAAATTCTATTAAAAGATGGTATACATAAATAAAACTTTAGGATTATTGACTTATTACATTTTATTCAAAGTTGGTTTCGCTAGAATAGTATAAATTGATCAATATGGGTGGAGAGAGATAGAGAAAGAGAGAGGGAGCAATGCTTTATTGGCAAAACATTGTTATAATTTGTATACACAAGCTTGTAAAAACTAAAAAATGAACATAAAATCAACTAAATAAAGATATAAATAAGTAATATGGAATTTTAATATTCAGAAGAAAATGAGAAGAAAGTTATAGGTAGTAGAAATAGGTATTAATTAGTATATAAGTTCATAGTAAAAATTAAACCAGTATGTAGCATACCTGGAATTAATTATTATTATTAGAGTAGAAGTGGTTTACAGAGTAGAAGGCGCATTCCAGTAAATATGCCCTCAAATTATTTTGAAATGCAGTAAATGATGTCGATTTGATTTCAATTTGAACATGATTATACATTTTTTTCACATTGTGAAATATTGAGCACACTAATTCTGAACGTGGAGTAGGTAGGTAAAGGTCGTGCTCCACGTTCCTAAGTAGATAGCCGTGCCACGATCTTTCTCAAATTGGAGAAATGTGCTTACTAATTAGGCAAACGGATTCAAAGATGAATAAGGAAGGGAGAGTCAGAATTTTTAATTTTTTGAAGAAGTCCCTGCACTGAGCCCTGTTGTTTAGTCCGAGTAAATATCTAACAACTCTCTTTTGTAGTTTGAAGATTCGCTCAAATTGAGTAGCACCACAAGTACCCCAAAAAAGGGAAGAGCATATCGGAGATGCGTCTCAATAAAGACATAATACACAGTTAAGTAGGTGGATAAGTTCAGTTCTTTGGAAACTGATCTCAGCGCAAAACAGGAGGAACTTAATTTTTTAGATATGGCGGCAATATGTAACTCCCATTTTAAGAAATTGTTCACAACAAGCCCTAAGAATATTATAGATTCAACGACGTCAATGGTGGTGTTATTTAATAAAAAATGCTATAATGTATTATTATATGATAAAACTTTGGTTTTAGAAACGTTGAGACAGAGAAGATTGGAATCGCACCATGATTTAAGGGTAATTAGGTCACTAGATATGGTCCTATGAAGTGCCGTGAGATCAGGGTTGCTCCAAGAGAAATTAGTGTCATCTGCAAATAGACATATTTTACCACTGATGTCTAGATAGACGTTTATATACAGAATAAACCAAAATAGAGCCTTGTACTAAGCTTTGGGGCACTCCACATTCTATTGGCTTGTAAGATGACATCGTTGTATCTACCCTTACAAGCTAACTTCTGTTAGTATTGCAATTTGTTGATCAAAATATTATGATCGGAAGCCTTAGAAACATCACAAATAGAGGAAGAATATAGTATCATTTATACATTTGTAACTTACGAGTAAAACCCAAATTGATGGGTAGTAAGTATTTTATTTTTAAACAGAAATGATAAAAGCCTCTTTTTAAGCAATATTTCTATGATCTTAGATAACGTGGGAAGGAATGCAATTGGGCGATAATTCGATATTTAATTTTTATCTTCACCTTTATGCAGAGGTATATTTATACCCGTGTCAAGGCAATTGAGAAAAGTGCAATTTTGAAATAAAACATTAATTAAAGTGTTGAGGTGATTTAAATTGCAATCAGGCAGACTCGAAAGTTTTGATCAGTTCCAGATGAATTAAAGGATTTTATATATTTTTTGATACATTTGGATACATATATGGAATGTTGCTTTGAAAATTATTTTAATTCGACATATGGAAATAGAAGTCTTTTTTTGTAAGAGTAGATATTGTTTGATTGATTGCCATGATTGACAAATTGGCAGGGATCCATGTTGGGTTTAAAGGATTTCAACAATATTCAGTGATTAGATTGCATTGAGCTCCAGAGTCTAATAACGCTCTACATGCTGGAAAATTGCCTTGACCATCTTTTAGTTTAAAAAATGGATGTATTTATAAGTTTATAATTTTGAGTATGGGGCTCTTCTAAAGATTCCAAAACATCTTGTCTTTCTTCTAAAAATTCTAGAAAATTGTATAGTGTAGGTAATTTCAGAAGAAGTACAAAATTCTTTCTTTTTATTTCTAGTCATTTTATCAAGTTTATTGTAAATGATATGAATAATAGTCATATCCCAAAGGGTTTCTTTGGAAAGCTTCATTCCTTCAAGTGATATGTTTTGAAACGTCATCTACTAAATCAATGTGGATTTCATTATAGGATTAATATTGAAAAGTGCTTCTCATTTCTCACAAAGTTTTTGCCAAGCTCTCTGATAGTCTTGAGATTCATCACATCTGGAGATGACTCGTTTTGCATTCCCTTCTAGAGCAGCATTTAAAAAGTTATATTTCCTAGTATCATTTAGATAGGTATATGAATCAATTGTTGACACAAAATGTTTCCTGAATTCTAGCCATTGATCATAATCACCTTTAAGGACAGGTAGGTAAATTTTAGAATGTAAAAGATTTGATAATGAATCTTTGACTGATAAAGAAATTACTATTGTTGCAGGACCTGTTCTTTTTGAAATGTAATCTTTTAGAAATGATAAATTGCTATAGTATTTGTTCTCAAAAGGCTCCTGTTCATCAAACTGTCGCTCTAGTTCTTCTTTTATACAACGTTCTTCTATTAACCCTTGTATATTTTCAAATTAATGAATTAGATTAATATTATTGTCAATACCGTGATTGAATATGTATTAAATCAGGTGATATGGCCCAATCCTTGATTGATTTGATATACTTTTCAAAATTCATTAAACGTTTTTTAATAGTTCACCTATTTCTAGCAGTTGTTCAAATTTACATCAGCAATTATAATAGAAAGTAATTATTAATTGTATCTTATTTGATGTGCGTGTGAAAGTAATGCTTGAATGACTGATAGTTTTTTGGTACAAATCAAAAAAATGCTCTAGCAATAATAATCTTAATGACCATAGTGAATAAAGATGAAAATAGAATCGGACTGACATTTGTCTAGCCTGGCTACTGGTTGCACATCCGACCAAATTGATATTCTCCGAAGCGTTGCTGTTACCGTCTTAAAACATGACTGGAAGATTAGAACACAAACTTTAAACTTTTAGACTCTTTGTATATAATTTATAGTTATTATTTGAATTGATTGGAAATTTGTGTAATACTAAACTTATCCACACATCCGGCTCTTGAAAAACCAGAAATTGTAATTATGTTGGATTGTTCGTTATTTTATTAATTGTAAATGTGAATAAGTGAGACTATACTTTCGTTGGAAGATTATTTTTAATTTATCATGATTATTTTCACAGTATTCCGACACACGATTCAACTCTTACTGCCTTGCACGATCGTTATAAAAAGTTCTTTCAATATAAATCACAGATTATAAAAACTTATATAAAAACCCTTGCCGACAATTTTGTTTGATATACCATAGGCGTAGATACTTCATTTTATAAATTTATTATTTTTATAGATACTTTGGAAAATATGTATATCTTATGCACGAAAGTATTCGCTAGAAGGCAATTAACCTGGAACTTGGAAAAAAATCATTATTATACCTAGTTAACTTGCTAAAACTGAATAATAAATTATAAAACGTGAGTAGACGAGTGACATGGAATATGAATGTGAATAGACGAGTAAATGGGAGTTTGGTTTAAACAGACGTGAACTGAGCCTTTTTTCTACGCCATTCGCAGAGCCGAGCCTAGGGTATTCGCCGCCCGGGTGCAAGAACAAAATATGCCGTCCTATTAGCGTACCTAGTCGAAATTTGATTAGTGAGGCGAGATATGAGGTAAATTTCGGATAGAAAAGTGCCTATTAATATATTCTGTCGTTTTTTCGGCAAACGGCTTATTATTTATTGTTACCTATTTATTATCTTTTCTACGCCGCGCAAATAGCCCGAACGCTCAACGTACTATTTTGGTATTGTTGTAATTATAGAAAACAATATTTCGAAGAAATGGCGCTATCAAAGAAAGAAACTTTGCGCTTTGCGACTAAATATTTTTGCATGACGGTGTTCTGTTATTTTCGTTTACAGACATTTTGCCTTTTGCCGCCCCGTGTTGGTGCCGCTCGGGTGTCATGCACCCCCGGCACGGCTCTGCTCTGCCCATTCGTTTTTTATGCCAGGAAAACGAAATTTCAAAGCAAAAAGCATAAAGTAAAATAAATTATTTGCAAATAATAAATATATTTTATATATTTATTATATATTTATATATTATATATTTATATATTATATATTTATATTATATATTATATTTATTATTATTTATATTAAAATTATAAATAATAATGGTAGTCAGAATCGTCTGAACTAGAGTCATCATTTGATTGGATTACATTTTCGTAATTCTGATTTCACGTTTACAGGTTTACATCAGTGTTTACAGGTGGAAGATATTCAACTTTCTTTTGCCTTACCATTTGCTATCTAAGAGTCTTGCGACATAAAAGACACGGCCCAAGCTGCTCTTTTCGTCAGATATATGTCTTCCCCAGGTCCAAAAGGAGAACTCCTAGAACTATTACCGCTCTTTGGACAAACCAGAGAAGAAGATACCATTCAAAAATACAACAAAAACGTGTCAATAGCAACTGATGGAGCCAGATGTATGTTTAGAAAAAAAAAGAGTGATGACGTTTTTATAGAGCAAACTAAACCACGAAATTATGAAGTTTCACTGCATAATTCACAAAGAAGCGCTATGTATGTAAACATTTCCGGTCGATATAGTTGAGGTTATGAATTTGGTAGTCAAAATTGTTGATAACATCTTGTCAAAAGCATTCTACTATCGCCAGTTTAAAGAAGTGTTCAACGAAATGGAGACACCTAAATTCCTAAAAAATAGAGAAGAAATCAAAATAGAAACTTAAGGAGTATATAACAGCGAATTTAAATGAAAAGAATCTAAAATTGCAAAGAAAGGGAAACTTAACCTATGTTTTGGTAGAAGAATTGGTTTGTTTTGAGGAAACATTAAATCTTTTTGATATTCAGAGCCGTAGATCACGAACTTCTTAAGCACACTCATAAATAAAATTAAAGATGAATTTGCTGTCAGATTTGAGCTATTCAAAAACAACAAAACCCAACACAAATAATAACGAAATCTACATTGGAGTTGAAACTGGATCTCTAAATATGCAAATGATCGATTTGAAAAGTAAAGTTAGATGTGTTAGAGGTCCAGAATTTTATGTCCTTAACGCAACAAAGGTGCTCCACAAAAAAATGCCGCTAGCTGAGACTCTAACATTCGACGCATGGAATAGTCTGCCTTACTGCAACAGTGAGGTGAAGAAGTTGGCCAGAGGGCTGACTATTCGTAGGAGCGCAAGGGTTTTCTTGCATGAATATAATTAAAAGTAAAGTAAGAAGCTCACTAACAAATGAAAATTTAGAGTCATCCTTGAAAAAAACAATAAATTATGAGCAAAATTTATAAAAAAAATTGATTTTTGTTTGTTATTGAAGTACAAGTTATAGTTGTGAGTAAATGTTAAATTGTTTTCTTTCCATCTACTCAAACGATAGGTCCAATAATTACACATAAATATATATGTAAAACATCCAATTTGTTGTGAAAAACACTTTAAATACATGAATAGATATTTGTTCTTATGAATAAAAGATTCATTTTTTCTATAAAAAAATTTATTTATGCGAGTACTATTTAATATTGGAAACAAAAATTTTTGTGGCTATTTAAAAATTTTAGAATTTTTTGAATTGTAATTTTCGGATCATCTGACCAAAACGCTGCCGACCCCTGCATTAGACGAAAATGTTTTTCTAAAATATCATCTCTAATATATGATATTCAAATTATCATTTCGTTCGCCGCATCCGGTTAGGAATCTACAGCTGAAGAGTTCCTGTATATTGTGAATGATGTCTGTGTCAATATATATTCGGAAATACTTTTAAGAGAGCTGAGGACTTTGAAATGTGATATCCAAATATTGGTTTCAATTACATCTAAAAATCTCACTGAGAAATTTGATACCTTCATTAATCAAACAAGCATTTGGTAACAACATTAGACAGTTGAAAATTTGATGAGATTTCTTGTCATGTTTAATATGTTATATACGGCAAAGCGGGAATTGTTAATTTTTTTGTTTGATGACTAGTTAACATAGAAGTAGAGTATGAAAATAAAAATAGAATCAAAACAGAATGGTATCTATTTAAAACAATTATACTAGGACAAACATTGTGTGAGGATACCAAGAAAATCATTTAGATTTATATAAATATATAGAGTACATATATTGAGTGTATTGTATTATATCAGAACTGTCTCCCGAAACTAATGTCTCTTTTATATCTAATTCTTCAACAAATTTTCGGAGCTTCAGTTTGGGTGAGTCTTCCTGCTCTATCCAATCGTGTGGGATTATGTAGTTTTTCACATACAGCAAGTAGATTTCTGTTAGTTCAGGCTTGCTCTCACTAGTGACTTATTCATGTATAAATTGGTCATAGTTTTATGTCTTAGTCATATGTTTTTTTAGCAGTTCAATCTCTACTCTGTTTGAATTTCTCTTATTTCTTTCATAATATACGAGGATATATTGAAAAATTCTTAGCCTACTATAGAAATAAACAAAATTTCAATGTCAAAATATTTTATTACTTAACATATTCTCCTCTTAATTGGATACATTTATTACAGCGAACCTGCAACGTCTTTAGACCTTTTAAAAAAATGTTTCTTCTTACTCTGCAAACCAGACCAGCTTTTATTACCTCCTCGTTGGAACTTGGAAATTTACGACCTTTTAAGCTTTTTTCCAGTTGAGGAAAGAGATGATAGTTGGCCGATGCTAAATCTGGTGAATAAGGGAGGTGTTCTAGTAATCCAAACTCTAAATTAAGATTTTTTTGCATGTTGACATGAGATTTATATGCAGGGGCATTGTCCTGCAACAAAAACACCTTTGGATAGCTTTTCGCGTCTTTTCTCTTCAATTTTTTCCCGCAGAGTGGTCAGTAATGTCGAAGAGTAATTTTCAGTTATTGTTCTACCCTTATCCAAAAAATCAATCACGATTACTTCATGGCAATCCCAAAAAACTGAACCAAGAACTTTTCTAGCAGATTTTTAGACACGAAACTTCTTAGGTCTTGGAGAACCAGAGTGTCACCATTCCATCGATTATCGTTTTGTTTCTGCATCGTAGAAATGTACCCAAGTCTCATCCATAATGTCGCCATTCCATCGATTTTTGCTTTGTTTCTGGATCGTAGAAATGTACCCAAGTCTCATCCATAGTAACAATTCGGTTTAAGAAGTCTACAACGTTTCCAAATCGAGAACATATCGAACGCAATGCTTTTACTCTTGCACGCTTTTGGTCAACATTCAAACATTTCGGGATCCATTTTGCAGCAATTTTTTTAGTGTCCAAATTGACGTGAACTATATGATGAACACGTTTGAATGAAATATTCTGTGCTTCAGATATCCGTTTTAGCCCAATTTGACGGTCTGATAAAATCATGTCATGAGCTGCTCCGCAGAAGGTTGTTTGGGTTCCTTCCTCTCCTACTTCATCGATTGTCTTGTTTCCTTCTACAACAGTGTCCTCTGGTATCATTATTATATTATATTATTATTATAATTATCCCTCCCTCCAAATATATCTATGTATTCCCGAACCATGCTGGATCTAGTTCCACTTCGTCTATTTCATGATTATTATTCTTTATCTTCTTTATATCTTGATTGATACTGACGTATTTCAAAAAAGATTTCGGGATGGGCTTGTGATTTTTCTCAAGTAACCAGATCGTTTCGTTAGTCTTCCAATTCTGCAGAAGTTTTCTTACATTCACTGCTGACTGGTTCTGCTACCACCTACAACAGCTAGGTACGTCAGGGTAGATCTCACGGTAACGGTTTATATGGTTTTAGGATATGGTTATTTGTTTGTTCTCAATCTACCTTCAAAATCTTTAATGGATTATGAAAATATTAATCCTTAACTAAAACTGGAAATTTTAAGAATAAAGAATGTTTAATTATGTTTCATTTCATTTTATTTTGTTTGTGAAGTATTTGCTATTCATTATAATATAGGCAATAGAAGAAAACACTCTTTTCATATTTTTCCATTGGGAAATACTAGTACTCTATATTTGTCAAAGAAACGTGGGCAAATTATAAATAATATTACTCAATACAGTCCTTAATTCTAACAATTACCATGATTAAATTAATAAAATTAAAGAGAGTTGGTAATGTTGTTTTGCTTCAACATTCCAGTGATTAGCATTTTTTGTTGACATGTTCACAAATAAATTCTCTAAATTTCTATACGCTTACGTGTCAGCATGTTTATTTGAAAGAACACTTGCTTACATCCCTCAATGAAAGCTCTTAAGAGTAATATTCTCTCTATGGCATTTTTAGTGTCAGCTTTTCCCAACATCAAATATCCAACTAGCTATAAGGCGTTAGTGCCAAAATGATAAATTATAGAACGAATGTGAGGGAGCCTCGACATTTCTTTCGGTATGATGTCTGATGGAACTCGACTGCATTCATTTTTTATATTTCAACGCCCGGACTCATCCTATATTTTTTGTTCAGAAGTGAGTTCACGATTATATCTATTGAAAATATTTAATAGGATTTTTCTAATACTTTTTTGATAAATTTGCGAATATTTGGCATCTTCGCAGATCTGAATTACATATATACTTTGATTTTGCTAAGATCTAGATCTAGATCAATGTTCAAAGTATATGCATAAATCTGATGCAATCTGTTTATCCTTTTGATAACAATAATTGAAGTGGAGTTTGCTCCTAGTAGACAAGGCATAAAGCGATGAAATAGGCAAAGATTTCATATTCCTTCTTAATTTCAATATTCACTCGATTGCCCTCGCGGAATACAACAATTCGAGATCAGTCTGCTTCGTACTTAGTTGCCTTTCCAACTTTTTTCCCTAAACCATTCAACATTACATTTATAGCGACTTATTTTGTCAACTACTTCTTTTCTTCTTGTTAAATTTTTTCTAACACATTTTCCATAATATCCTTCATAGTGGTGTTGTTAAAAAACAATTTACTTCTGGAGCTAGGTCAAATAGATCATAGCTTCCTAGCATGATTAAGTGGAAAGAACATATACAAAAATTAAGGGGTAATCAAGCACCACATTTCTTTCTGAATTTCTGTCTAACTATGTTGACCATTGTCTTCTCTTATCTTTCCAACAGCATCTTTGAAATCAATGAAACTTTCTTTTACTTTACACTCATAACCAGCCGCTTTCATATCGAATTACCTGATTTATTTGTCCTGTATTTATTCAATTTTTTTGATATTACCCTGGTTCGATGTTGTGCGGAGACATTACAGTAAAGAATTGAGACTGCAGTCTTGGGTTTATACTGCTATCGTGAGACTTATTATCACGTACGGAGATATTGCTTGAAGTAGCAGAACCATAGGGCCAATCTCTCCATAATTCATAAGGTACCCTGCATATGTATAACACGAGCAATGAAGATATGCTCTACAACGGCTGTGTAATGAATTCTGAACCTCATCTCACTGCATATAGTAGGAAAAAGTGGTTTAGAAATAATGATATATCCACTACTAAGAACGAGATTTCTAGAGAAATTAATTCCCTTCTCGTTAGTCTCGTTTTACATAATAACGAATTTCTGTTGAATATACCCGAATACTTCTCGAAAAATTGTTCACTCTCACCAACTACATCAACAGTTCACACAGGCTTCAGCACTTTAAAATTTCAAAAACACAGAAACGGCATTTTGTGATATAATTCCGGTTTCGTAATACTTCGTATTTATTCATTCCAGTAGAGCCACCATCTTTTTCGTTTGGGATAATCTGAATCAGTTGACTTTGTTCTTTTCGAACAAATGATGGTGCATCCGAACACCTACTCTGCTCATTCATTCAATCTGCTGCAAATGTTTTTGGATGGTCAACCAACGTTGACTAGAGATGTTGACGCTTCTTTGATTTTCTGACATAAATATGCTTCCAGTTCTGCCCTTAGAATGTTGTTGGTCTTCCTGATCAATAGGGGTCCAAGAGATCAAAATTACCGGATCTGTACTTAAGGAACTATTCCTCTAACGTGCACTTGGATACACAAGTCAAATGTTTTTGGCAACAACTATTAAGTAACACAACTTCGAAGTATAAAATCCCAGTATGCCAGCCTTGGCCATTCATTGGACACCCAGGCTTGGGCCAAGGTTGGTTGACCCAGCCTTGGCCATTCATTGGGGACCAGAGCTTCGGCAGTTCGGTCACATACAGCGTGGTTCGAGTATTTTCGCCCAACATCCCGTCGGCAACCATACTTTTTTTTATTATGGATCTGATCAATCCGATTTCTAGTTTATTCAGTGTGTGTATTTCTTATCACATTTTTTATTATTTATTACTACTAAAAGTAACCATGTCTGATGCGTATCTTCGAGTTCAAAGATGGCGTGCATTGCATACTAACTCAATTGTGAACGGGCAAAGCTTAAATAATTTAAGTGTGAACATCAGCTCTGTGAGTGAGGTTAACGATATTGGTACAGACTTGTGCAATCTACAAGAGTTTAATAATCATAATTTGGATAATGGTGATAATAATAATAATAATAATAATGATTCTATAAATTCTAGTGATAGCGATTTTGATAGCAGTAGTAATAATAATTTAGAAAGTAATAGCAGTAATCACATTGAATAAAGAATAAATAAAAAAATGAAATAAAGAAGAAAAAGTCATGTAATTAATGGTATTTAACCTTGCCCGGTCCTGGCAGTTAAGCTTAGCCCAGCCCCAACCTCATCGTTATCACTCCAAAGTTTTACCAAGACTGGACCAAGCCTGGCTTACAATCTTGACGCAGAGATTTACACAGTTGGGCCAAGCTTAGGCCCTCGGAACTTTTCTCTATGAATTCTGGTGAAATTGATTCCTTCCTGTCTACCTGGGCCTCTTCAGACCATTTCTCGCCGACTATTACTGCGGAAACCAAATTAGAACTCGTCGGTAAAAAGAAGTTACGCCATTGTTGTAAAATCCAATTCCTGTGCTCTAGAGCCAATTTTTTCCAACGCTACCAGTTTCCTCGAAAAGGGTCACTATCCGCCTCACCGAAGTCCGTCAAATATTCAGACGAAGGGCAATGTGGTGATTAGATAAACCAAGTTAAATTGTTAAATCTGATTTCTTTTACAAAAATTCATATATTTACGGATCAAAATAATAAATTAGGTGCCATAAAATTTATAAACAAAAAATGGTCTCTGTACATAAGCAAACTTAAAAGTTTACAATGGGGGCTAAGACTTTTGGAGATGTAGTATTTTGAAAAAGGACACAGTATTGAGAAAAGCCAACCAGTGCGAGAACGTGTAACGGTAAGGGTAAGTTTATAGATTCATAGGTAAAGTTTTTAGATAACAAAATTTGTAGATTTATCATTTCAGTTTCCCGCCACGGCATACGACAGGTTGAAGATAGCTGAAAATTTCCAGCGCGTTGGAATTAAAAATAGTGGAAATTATTATAACAATTACAAGGGGAGCCATAGTATTGATGTTGGACGTAATGATCAAATTTCTGATTTCCAATAGTTCATTATATGAGAGGTTAACTAATGCCTGATCCGGCATCACTTCCTGGCAGAGAAATAGTAGTTTCTTTTTGTTTTGTATGCACGATGTATTTGCAATAAAAACTTTTCATATATTACAACCTTACCTATTTCAAGATCAACCAGCACCAAATCGCATTTTAAATTATCAAGAATTCGTAGAATAGTGTAGCTATTTGTTATGTTTAAATGTTTATGTTTAAAAATAGCATAAATACTTATGTGTATATCCTGAAAAAGGAGGTTTAAATAGGCAGACATTCTCAGATACCTAGTATCAAGAGTGTGTCCATTTATTTGAAACAATTTCAGGAGCAACTAGCGAGAAACTGAGTAATGGAGGGGGACAGCATATCTTTCAGGTCCCAGTGAATAATTGCCCCCCGCAAAAATACATAAATGTATATCCTCGTATCATTTAATCAAGTTTCCTACTTGATCCCAATTAGTTTGGCAAATCTCGGTCGTGTAATCTGTCTAAAGCTTCTTTGAATTTGATAACTGTTTTAGAACAATAGAATAATTAAGTTTTGTTTGGCAAGATATAATATAATACTGCCGACAGTATTCTTACCAAACAAGAATTTAAAAAATCGTCTCATCCATAGAATATAACAAAGCAGCATTTTTATGCTTCATTGACATCACAGAAGCGTTTGACTAAATAAACTGGTAAATGTTATTCACCTATCGTTCAATAGAAACATACTAATTAATATAGTTCAGACCATTGGAAACGGATTCGCAGACAATAGTTTATAAACCAACATAATCCATACTAGTCAAAAGGTTATAGGCAAGAGATTAGCTTAGCCCCATATTATTCAACATGATGCTGGAAGAATCATAGGATACAAATAGGAGGTTGATTGTTACAACAGAGGATGAAATTCTACTAGGTTGGAATGGACATAACCCGTTACGGAGACGTAGAAGACGAGGTAAGAGGAAAAGTAGTAAATAAGGTCGTGGAATGTTTTCAGAATGTATTATGGCGAAACAAACACCTAAGATAAGAAACAAAAGTACAAATTTACAAAGTAACAATCAGACATATAATGATCGGAAACTAGGTCAGAAATATTGTAAACAACTTTTAAAGACCATAGAATGGGTATCACTGCGTGGAAATCAATGGAAGCAACCTACGAGGATAAATGGTAGACGATAGATAATAAAAATAGTCAGGGATAAATCTCCAATTGGAATACGAAGTAGAGATTGACCATCAAAGAGTGATAAACTAGAGCCTGGATGAGGAAAGATATCAAAGAATGACCAGGCGATAGATCTATTATGGAAGATAAAAGAAGAAGAACCAGTATCCTCACGGGTGATTTTCAAAACTTTATACTTTGGACATTAGATGGAAAACATGAAAACTGAGACA
This sequence comes from Diorhabda sublineata, assembly GCF_026230105.1. Lineage (NCBI taxonomy): Eukaryota > Metazoa > Arthropoda > Insecta > Coleoptera > Chrysomelidae > Diorhabda > Diorhabda sublineata. The sequence goes on from NC_079484.1 coordinate 10,289,089, forward strand.
AATTAAAGTTTTTCCATCCATTATTAAAATATTAATACTTAACATCTACTTTGATGCAGGTTATACATGGGCCTCTTCTGGTTTCTTCCATGCTTTTTTCAGTTATTCACATTTATTTTCATGACTCTTTTTGATTATCTCAGTAGTTCTATTTTTTTCTCGGTGCCATGAATCCTTTATCATATCTAATGTTTTAAAAACTAGATTTTACAGAATGTCTAACGTTTAACCACTTATTATCTAAATTACTGGTTTCCAAAAAAAATTTCAAAATATCATGAAATAATATTTATCATAACACTCTGGTCGTCTGGGGGTATTGTGAAAGTAAATAAAATTCCTTGTCTATAGCAATATTATTCCAAAAAAGTATTCTCGATTAGTAAATAACATTGAGTGTTATTGTTAGGTTTTTTATAACAAAATAAATTGGGTGAATGCCATCGATAATTCGATATTCCGTCTAGATTTCAATTACAGACATTTTTTCGGTGTATATGGCCCTGAAGACTAATGAAACGTAAAGTTAAGGTCCAGTAATCACGGTATTGTCAATTTCTATAGTCATTGTAATCGGTTTTGGAAACTGGTTCTGATAAATTCAAATAAAAAATTCTTGTTGATATCTCGATTATATCACACTTTCTACAGGGTCATTTATACGTGTGAATTGATTGCATGTACAATTTAAATCATAATTGGAAGTATATAAGCTGTAGTCAGGAGAAATACTGAAAGTGTTTACAAATAAAACTGTTCGGAATTAAAATTGAATTGATATCGTTCAAAGTACTGCCCTTGACATTACACTAACCTTAAGGCCGCTTGACATGATGCAATACAACGTGCAATTAAAAGCAAGCGCAGATGAAGTTCACCTGATTGTTTCATGCAAGATCTTGACATTATCGGTTTTGTGCCATTTTTATTGCGTGCAAGTTGCAATCTAGTTACTTTTGGCTAAACAGATCAGCTGACTTTCATTGTTATGCTAAGTACAAAATATTAGATAAAATTTGAGGTTAGGAATTTTTACTGTTTACAGAGACTTGCATGCAATTTCATACACGTTGTATTGCATTATATCAAGCAGCTATTAACGTTATGATTTATCATTGTTAGGAGCGATGCAAAATAAATTCCCTTTTTTCTGTGACGAAAAAAAAGGTTAATATTTTATCTCTGTTGACAGGTGACAAAATGTCCCTTTTTATAAAATGACTGTTTTCTCCTGGATAAAATAATATTGTATCAATACATAAGCAAAGATAGATATTTAATTTTAGAATATTTTATTATACAATTAAGTTACATTTTCTTTATATCATATATATCACGTTACTCAAACTATTCAGCACAACAGTCCAATTTTCTTGTATTGTAATTATTCTCTTCTTGTCATCACAACTTCCGTTGACGTACTTTGTCACAAATTCGGTGTTATTTCAGCACTACTACACGTTCTAAATACTTCATTAATTATTTCGGTTCTGTTTGCTACCGATTCATCAACATACCCTTCAGCGACCGTTGATGACTTCCAACCGTGTCAGCAATAAACCCCCCAACCCTCCCAGATGCAGATAAAAGTGTAACAGACGATCTCACAACCTCATTGATATATTTTCCATTGTGATATGCATAAAACAGGCGGCGATCCTTTGATGCTGCTAGACGAAGAGCTATAATTTAACATACTTTTGTGTAACTATAAATCTCCTGTTACCTGGCTGAGTACACAAATTCGTCTAGCTCCTTCAGTCCCAAATACAACAACCTACAAAAGAAAACTGTTAGATATTTACCCGGACTAAACCGCAGAGCCCACTGCTTTAAAAGATTAAAAATTCTGACTCTTCCTCCTTTATTCATCTTCGGTTTCAATTTCAGAAAGGTCGTTGTACGGCAATCCACTTAGGAGCGGGGAACTCGACCTTTACCTATCTACTTCACGTTCAGAATCAGTTGAGGGCTCAATAATTTACAATGCAAAAAAATGCATAATCACTTGCCAATTGAAATCAAATCGACATCATCTTTTACTGCATTTCGCAATAATTTGAGGGCATATTTACTGGAAAGTGCCTTCTAATCTGTAAACGACTAATAATAATATTTAATTCCGGGAATATTTTATACTTGTTTAATTTTGCTATGGACTTATATACTAATTATTACCTATTACTATTACCTTGCATTTTGTTTTTCATTGTGGTTTTCTACTGTATATTGAAATTTTATTGTATATATATCTTTATTTAGTTGTTTTTTACAAGATTTTGTCTACAAATTGTAACAATTTTTTGAAAATAAAGCATTTCTCTCACTCTACACCTATTTTATGAAAATTGGTCTTCGGGGACATAATGAAAGCTATATTTGATATTCGTGGTATATTTCTGAAAAGTTCTCCGATATTAAAAGGAACCTCCAAATAAATAAATGAAAGATGTGTTACAGTACATGCTTGAAATCTGTCATGAACAAATAATTGTGAAAATTAGTTCTTCTATTTTTGGCGATTAAGACTTTTGAAACTACAGATGTTAATGCAAAATATGAGCTAGTATGTATTATGTAATATGTTCAAGATGATGAGCAAATTGAATGTTTAGGAAGTAGCTCATTACTAAAATTTATAATTCATAAGTACTTCTACCTACCCAGTTAAATTTGATTATGCTGCTTCTAAATTTATAAATATTTGTATTAATTAAAAATTTAGATATTTGTTATATTATTTTAAATTGTTCAAAAGATGGATTCAATTTTAATGAGCACCTAGTAGATGCATCACTTTTTTATTTGAATAACTTAGAACGTATTGCGGCGAGTGTTGTTCAGGACAGTTTTTAAAAGTGAATCATTGCGACTTTCCTTTAAAGAAAATGAAAGTGTAGTAGAGTACAATAATGACCTCGGTGAAGACGTAAACAAGTACTTGTTGATTCATATTTTTCTTGTATGGTAAGCACATCTAAACTACTTTACCACAACTAAAAACGTGCTTTTTAAACTACAATTTACTTCAATTTCGTAATCGTATTATGTTTTCGAATACTCATCGTATAAAACGTGTAGTTCCCCTGTTAAGTAGAGAGAGTTGGAACTTTTATGAAAATTGAATTAAAAAAATATTCTCACTTTGAATATGACGCTGTAAAAAATACATCAGTATACATCAGATATCCAATAGTATCAATTAACAATTATCGTCGAATATTCAGAAAGAATCTTAATTAACAATATTTTTATATCTTAAGAGAATTTTCCATATATGTGTAATTTAATATTTTATGAGTAATAGAGGTTATTATTATCATCAGTGTCCCCATTTCTCGATTAAAAGAACTGAGTAGTAAAAACTTGGCTGAATCATATATTTTTGAGGTATTTAATACAATCATATCCTCAGCATAAAAATATCTCATTGAGTAAGATGTAAGCGGATAATCTGTGTTACGAATTTCAATTAATAATCAGTGTGTAAATTAACAAGTTTAATTTAGAAAAATTGCATTAATATTTCATCGCTAGAATCATTCCGATGAGAAAGTATAAGTTGCTATTTGCAATTTAGATTTTATTCAACAAATTTTGCCAACATAATTGGAATAGGAGATCAAAAACAATTCCAATAAGTGCTTCAACAACCACAACGAGGATTGAAAACTGAATTATTTGGAAGTAGTGCAAAAACTTATCTCCAGTATAAGCACCTTTCAAAAATACTTGCTATTCAATGATGATTCAAGATAATCAGGAAGGCGATATAGCGATCAATGAATTCCGTTTTTTTGTCATCGATTCAAAACTAATAAAAACAATTCAATCACTAATGAGAATAAGGACTCGAAAACTTACCATAGAATAAGGAACTTTGAATCTATAAGGAGTTTCCTGACAAGATGATGAATTGCTTCGTCGAATATCTCCAGGACTAGATCCATTCAGAAAGATCCATTGGATCTAAGAAATAACTACACCTTTTCATTGATTTCATAAAGGACACTCCCATCAGATAATACTAGGTTCAGTAAAAACTGATAAGTACAGATTTTGTGGGGAAGAGGGCGAAACTTCTTGCCATAATCTGGTTCTCCAAACAAAACTTGACATATTAAATTTCGTTTTCAAAGAGAAGTAGAGCAGCACTACATTTGGAAGAAGATTCACTTTTCTAACGTTGAATGCAGCTATTTATTAGATACTACTAATATCACAAAAGTCTCAAAATTTCACCAAATTAACTAATTAAATGTCCGAAATGAAATTCGTTGAGCACCATAAAATGATACATCTTATTTTTATTTTTCTCACATCTGCAATCATCTCTGTATTTGCATTCTATTACCATTTTTTGTTGCAAGTCTTAAAGAGTGTTGTACATTTTTCACTCTAGGTGCTCCCACAAAAATAAGTGTAAAGGTGAGAAATTCAGCGAAGAGATTAACTACTCTATTAGATCCATCCTGCAAATCCAAAAATCTGAAAGAGCGTTGATTTAAATACTTTCTTACGGATCTATCATAATGTTTCCCGTTCTGTTGGAAAGTTAGTTAGTTCTCTAAAAGATTTTTATTATGTTAAATGATGTCAGTAATCGATTAATTATTTAATTTTAATTAACTAATGAATAAATAATGGTCCAATTATATAAGTATATAAACTTCCATATATTTTATTTTTCAGACGTTTGTACGAGGATTCTTTGAATCCACAATAAGATCGGCTATGTATATTAACTTCAACAATGGGTCTGAAAACGGTCGGGTTCAAATTTTTGATGATTGAGCCTGCTGTAACATAAATTTTGCAATTAATCGCACGTATCTAGCACTCATTATAGAACTGATACAGATTTCTTAAAGTACAATATTTTTACTCCGCCCTCATTTCTACTTAGAATTGTTAATTGTTTGCTTACGTCATTAGCGCCTATAAAGTTTCGTCCGTCCAGATACAGCAGCATCAACACCACGTTGTTTCGATTTACTATCCTATCGCGTCGTATTGTATTAATCGTAGTTTTTTCCCAGAATATAGAAGCCTGGATCGACAATGATATTGTAATGTATTGTAATGTTCCAATCACTACTAATACCACACCAAAAGTATTGTTGAATATCTTCAAGTGAGAAAAATTACGGAAAAAATGGTGTGATGCAATGAAAAGAGACATTTCAAGGTAAGTAAGTACTTTCATTTTTCATATAGAATTTTCAAAACTTGAAACACACGATACAGGGTGGCTTTACGTATTATTGTAACAATGATGTAGTAGTTTTAAGTTGTTACGTTAAGAAAAAAGAGGGCATCACAGGATTTTCAAAACTAATAAATTCTGACGTTTAACATTGAGATAATTTGACTCCTACACTATTTTTTTTCTAGTAAGTTTACCTCCAGTTTCTGAAGACGATAACTTGGTTATCGAAACGCGCGTCAGCTAGTATAGTAGTGAGTATTGGTGTAGTGATGGTGTAAACAGTGTAGTCAGTACGGAAACTCGACACTTTTCCAAGAACCATGAAAAAACCCCTGTCCCATTTTCATCAACAAATCAGCAATTTGTCAAACCTATTTGGAACGGATCTCGGGATGTAAACAATAAATCCACACTTCTAAACTGTGTGTGTTAGTACTAATCCTGCTAAGCCCACTGAAACAAGTGTACGCTTTTCTGAAAAGCACAAATCGAATAATGGATTTAAGTCGCTAAATTGAAACTGACAATCCGGTTCAACTTCGTGTAATTTGTATACTATTCTTATTTCATAAGGTTTGAATTTATATGCTTTTTCAAAAACTAACAGAAGATACTGATACAGCAGATAGTTGTCTGATATATTTAGGTTAGGTTAGGCCTAACCTGTTAGGTAAATTGTCGATTTTTGTTTTTCAAATGACCCAATATTGGCATTTCAACAGTTCCATTTTGTACTGGATATTGTCTTTCATTCTTTTCGATTTTAATGTAGTAATGTAAAGTATTGAGTATTGATAACTAATTAGTCGAATTTTTCAAGGAAAAATTAGACAATTACGGTAGGCATGACTAGAAGAAAAATGGGGGGCACATCATTTTTCCCATGTTTTGAGACCTCCTGAACACGATTATGATGGTTTTTCGAATGTCTGTACTTTATATATATATCTGTTTAAGCTACAATTCTTATTTTCGTCTCTCGAGCAATTGCTATGGGTCCGATTTGATTCAAAATTAGCATACATGGCTTTTTTGACGGCGGATTGATGTTATTAGAGTTTGGTTGAAAACAAATGAATATTTCGAGGAGTCGCAGTACAAAAAAAATGGTTTTTGACCTTTGCTCACCTCTGTAGGTCAAACGAAAAGCGACTGAAAAATGAAATTTCACATGTAGGTTCAATTAGATGCGAGATGATTTCCTGTCTAAGGTCGAAACTTTCCATCTCCACCCCTCTCCATTTTATTGTCATTTTTGTTATATTTTCTTATTTTTTGGCCAGAAAAAGTTTAACTAGAGGATTCGAACTTCACATGCAAGTAGGGGTTCTAGCACAAAACGCCCGAAATCATTTTGATCGTTGTAATTGTTGAACTGGACCGCCTCCTATTTAATGAATAATAAGAGTATGATCGTTGCTAGGGTGATTTTTTCTACTTTCCATTTTCGAAATTTCTTGTCATTATGACAATTTTTTCTTTGTTGTCAATTGGAATTGAACAAGAGGGTTCGAGACCACCGGGTCTATTGAAATTATGAATTTTCATTCGAGATAAAGAGAGTTAACTTGTGAAATGAAAAGTTATTGAGGAATAGCAAATTTTCCATATAAAGAAATAAGATTGAGAATTGATATCATTTCCAAGAAATTCATTTTATGGAAAGATTTGTTTGTGTATTAGTTAAATTCTTCATTCGACGAAAAATTCGACTTTCGTGATGGAGCTCTGCTGCTCACGGCTTTTTTTTATTGGGTGGTTGATAATAAATATTTTTTCAACAAAATAATATACTATTTTCATAAACATTGACTATAATCTGCTTTATTACTCATTCGTAATTCAAATTATTAAATTCAAGTTGTTTTTTACACTTTAATAGTTAACCAGGATTCATTAAATTCGAAAATATGATATCACACTGTAGCAAAAAGCGATGTCTCATAAAAACAATGTATTCTTATTGGCAGTTGATAACGATTAGTAGATAGATTTTATGTTTGCAATCAAAGGACGAAAATTTCGAACATATAATTATGTAATTCGTTAGTTTTTATACTTTTTTTCTGTTATTTTTGATATTTAAAAAATCTCTTATCCAAATAAAAAATATCTTCGAAATTATTCCATAAATTAGAAAAACACTTTCGTTTCTATTTGGTTACTCATAAAATAACTTTTTTTTCAAGGAATGTATTAATTATATCAAAGGCATCTTCAATTTATTCACACATCTCGTTCTATTTAAAAATTCAATTGCGTTATCTTGATTATAGATAAGCAAAGTCTAATCATTCCCACTGTCTAGATAAAATCAGATAAAATCCTTCTAATACCTCGTGCTGCTAATGTGGATATCAAAAATTCCTATTGATCAACTAGAATCCACAGTTAAGCAGCTTACAGGTATGAGTGAATCCGAACAAGTTCTCGGTATAAAAGACAATTATAGAAAATAAAAGTTCACATTTTTCACCGTTTAGGTCGTAAATCCTCCACAGTTTCTAGTCGCGAGCCTTTTTAGGTAAGTTGGCCGTCGACTAAAATGGAAATGTTGTCTCCCTCTCGATCATGAATATCTTCCAAATAAGTGACGTTCAGACACAATAGGATAATTGATTTAATTCAAACTCAATCAAACACTTGAACACAAACGTTTTGCAATGTACAGTGGAACTTTTTCTTCATTAGCTAATAAGAGAATATTAGAAATAATGAATTTAAGATTGAATGGATGATAAAAGCATTTATTAGAGACAGTTAATACGTTAATTATTAGCCTTGATTTGAAATTCTATATCCCATATGCGACGTGATTTGAATGTTACATTTGGGTATAAAAAAGAACGATTATTGAAAAATTACACTTGTTTCATTGCCTTTTTTTAACTCTAATCATATATACGTGGCACATGTATGTACATACATGTAATATACTATTTTTTTCATAGAATTTGATAGTTGTATTCAATATAGCTACTACAATACTAACTAACACCTGGAGACGCTAGACCTAGCAGATAATGCAGATTTTGTTGCACTGAGGAAGTGGAAGTGTGAAACACTAAGAAACTCCAGAGCCCTTGACACGTAGAAGATGATGATCTCTGGCATATGGCCCATAGTCCCATCACAGTGGGAGAGGGTATGGCATTTTTTAAAGATGACATGTATAAAATGTATATTCCGTAGATCAATAGACAAGTTGGGATTTTAGCTAATATCCCAGGACAATAGGGAGTTGGCTGATGGCGCGCCCAGCATGCCTATTCTCCCGTAATATTAGCTAAATGCCGGACAATATATTATTCGTCGAAAAATGACGAAGCGTTTGTCTATTCTCCTGGGACTTTAGCTAAAATTCGGATAATAGAATATCAATTGAGAAAGGTCTGCCGTTTATATGCTGTCCTATACTTCTAGTAAAAGATCCAATACCGAAGCCAATTTCAATGTTTGTTTTTATTTTAGAAGCTCATGCTTAGACTGATTAGATTAGGATAGATTAGGTAAACAATGTGGAACAAACCGGTATTCTTGTTTCAAAAATAAAATAAAATGAAAATGACAATGTCACCAAGCCTCCACGTGTTACAATAAAAGGTTGATTGACATGAAAAAAATAAATAAATAAGACTTCTTTTATCCTATTTTTTTTATCTTATTCTGTAAACCCAATAGTCTGTTATCCGAATTTTAGCTAATACTATTGACCTTCGACATATACATTTTATACATGTCATATTTAAAAAATGCCATAGCCTCTCCCACTGTGATGGGACTAGTAATAAACGTATGATAATTTTTCAGTATGAAATCAAAAAGCTGAAAAATATATTTAAAATATTTGAAATTGAATGAATAAATACCACTTATACAGATCACCGAATCTTCATATTTTCATCTTGTTCCGTGTACTTTGAATGTGCCTTCCTTTTACTGACAAGAGCCACGAAATTCTGTCATAAAGATGAAACTTTTGAATTGAGAAATGAGATGAATATATCATGTTTTTTTTTAACGTTTTAAGAGAAACTAATGATTTTAATCAAGCGTCCAAAATCAGATTTACTATAAAAAATGCATGCCAAAAAAAAACAACATGATACTTCAGCAAATAAAAATAGTATACAGGCCGAATGGTACATATGTTATATTGATAAGGCTTTACGTAATCGGAATTGGTTTATATAAAATGCTACATTTCTTTCCACTGACCAAATGGATAATCAAGACGATTTCTGACACATTTCTAGTGAAATGTCTCAATATTTATTGCGGTACACAAAGGAAAGTAATTTTTCTTTTAGAACACGATGAAAATATGTTTTGTTCATAGGACACAATGTGGGGTTGAGTGGCAAGCAATTGTTATATATACAACACGGAGTTGTTGGATTTATGAGTATTTCACTCGTATATATATTTTATTATATTTCCAAATTACGACGTTATGAGATAGCACCTGTATACTGAGAATAATAAAAATTGTGTTAGGTGTTTAATTCCATTTTAATAATATGTATTATGAGAAATATGAAGCAATTCAACAACACGGTGTATGCTATAACCTCAACTGACATCATCACCATTATTTAGCAATTTATTATCTTATAATCAATATCTTAATTCTATCTATTATTTCATAATTAATATCTTTATTCAATTGCGAGAAGGAAATATAAGAGACAATAATATTGAAGGTCGTCACGTTGAATATTTCATATGTTAAAATAGTAAAACTGGTACAAAAATCAAATTTAAACGAATTTTTTCACTAAGAATTGAACGTTTTCTATATGTATTCTTTTATAATTTTCGATTTGTTATACAACTAAATAAAATCACATTGGAAAAGCCAAAATATGTTTCTCATGAAAAATTTACTGTAGTCACAATCTAGTTACGTAGAATGACCTATTTTGGCGAATGTGCCTTTAAAAAAAAAAAACTCTAATATGAGATATATGATTGTTCCCGTTTCAGTAATGGAATGAAAATAGTAATATATATTCATGGATATGGATAAACGAGAGAATTTTATTTTTAAAGTGAAATTTCATTTTAACTAATAACATGTGTAATATCAGTGTTACCAATGAAAAAGTGGGTTACATGAGCAATCAAAAATAGAAACGGCTTTTGAGAACTATCGAAGTAGTTTTGCTAGAATTTTTTGTGAGTTTTCAAACATTCATGAATTTATGATCATTTCAATCGTTAATTAGATTCAGATCTTTCATCATAATGTAATAACAATAAAATTGATTTTACAGCAAACACAGGTGAAGTGTTTACGAAGTTTGATAAAAAATACAGTAAAATAGTTTATTGAAAACGTAAAAGGAAGTTATCATATATATTTCTGGGAAGCTTCTTTGGGATTGACTTTTATATAGATTGTTATGTCTTTATCAGTATCGGGAATGATAACAAAATATTTTTCTTTCGGCACATTATCGGAAACAGAAGAAACTAAATCTGGCGATAAAGATGAATATGGACATAATGCACACTTTCAGTAACCAAAAATGAAAGAAAAGAAATTTTTTTGTCATTCTTTGACTTGCTTATTCTTCGTACAAATGTTCTAGAACGTGAATTCTGGTCTAAAAGCTATAACCTAAGACAGATCTTTTCTGAGCAGTAATAATTATTCCAGTAAAATAGGAAGTCAAATTTCCAATTTCATGCAAATTGATACACATTTCCCTTTTGTCAGTCAATAATATTGAAACAACTTTTTCAATCCCTCGTCTCATTTGCAAATTATATTTTGCATGAACTTTTCCGAAATCTTGAGGTTCACTTTAACTTCTTGCGTTTACATGATTCTCTCTATCTGTCCCTCTATTGAAACCTGCAAACGCAATCACTTATAGTGCAACCATCCCATTCTGACATCGAATATTTACTAATTTTTCAAGTAGTCAATCTTTTATATGAACAAGCAAGATTGAATTTTGAGATATTTTCTTTTATTTCCATGGTCGAAAAATGCAAACACGATCTCACAGTGACTATTATAAAACGAGGATTTATTGATATCTAGTTAGCCTAGACCAGTTCCATGCATAAACAAAATATTGCGTTACCATAGCAACGAATAATAACTTATTAAAAGTGTCAGTGTAAAGGTTGACGTCAAAAAAGTAAACCAGAGTTACGCAATAAATTAAAAGAAAAAAGATGTTCACCGAAATTGTGAAAATCGAAAAATTGGAGTATCGAGTCATACCTGTATTTGAAAGGGTTAAGAGGTAAGCACATTTACGAAGATATGCTTAATACCCTTGGTGATCAATGTCCTTTGTATGCGACCGTGAAAAATTGGACTGCAAGCTTCAAAAGAGGTATCCATTGAAGCTGATAGCCGATCGGGAAGGCCAGTTTCTGTGTCAGTCCCCGAAAATATCGATGCAGCTCATGACATGATTTTATCGGACCGTCGAATTGGACTAAAACGGATATCTGAAGCACTGAATATTTCATATGAACGCGTTCATCATATAGTTCACGTCAATTTGGACATGGGAAAAATTGCTGCAAAATGGATCCCCAAATGTTCGAATGTTGACCAAAAGCGTGCAAGGGTAGAAGCATCGCGTTCGATCTGTTCTCGATTTGGAAACGATGTAGAATTCTTAAACCGAATTGTTACCGTGGACGAGATTTGAGTACATTTCTACCATCCAGAAACAAAGCAACAATCGATGGAATGGCGACACTTCGGATCTCCAAGACCTAAGAAGTTTCGTATCCAAAAATCTGCTGAAAAAGTTCTTCCTTCAGTTTTTTGGGACTGACATTTTCTTCCAGCGAGGAAATAATAAAAGCTATGGATGTTTGGTTTGCAGAGCAGAAGAAAGATTCTTTTTGAAAGATCTAGAGACGTTGCAGGCTCGCAGTAATAAATGTATCTAATTAAGAGGAGAATATGTTGAGTAATAAAATATTTTGACATTGAAATTTTGTTGAGTTCTATAGTAGGCTAAGAATTTTTCAATATATCGTCGTAAACTGGTATGGCTTCATTCTTATCACTGCTTATTTCAATACACTGAAATCATGGGACACACTAGGTGGAATAGATACAGAGTAAGTCATAAAAAATTACTTCGATCTACTGTAAAATTCTAATCTGTTTAATAATTCCCGTTCTTAACACAGCTCTCGTAGTCAAATTTAGCACCAAAAAAATATCAATGTCACATTTTCAAAATACGGCCATAACAAGCTTATCATTGATTATGAAGCACAGATAAAATTTTTAGATTAACAAAAATTTTTATATAATTTAGAATGAGTTTAAATATTAATTGAACAGTTCATATTGCATTTACCAAAGAAATTATAGCAACGACAAATGTGAAGGATCATATTTACGAATGTTGTTTTTTCTTCAACCCCCAATGAGCTGTAAAGACGAGACGGGTAAATATACAAAAAAGATTTATTTTTGTTCCAAAAAGGTTTTATTTCAGAAATTTCTTCGTTTGTTTTAAATAATTTTCCGTAAGCGTCGCAAAGTTTCACGATATGAATCTGCATTAAATGTAGCTTCAGGCTGCATAAACTCTACAAGCAACATACTTTTTTTTATCCCAAGAAACAGTAGCTATAATCTTACGGCTGTTGAAAATTCCTTTGAATTTTGTGGGTCTCTTTGGAGAATTTGTACATCCATTGTTGCGATGTTGTTGTGTAATAAATGTCTCATGATCTGCCACAAAGATTTTCAAAAATATGTTTTCCATTAGTATTGTAACGGCCAAAAAACTCCAAAGCTGTGTTCACTCGGTGTGAAACACTAAGGAACTACACCTGGGAGCAATTGAAATACACGATGAAGCCAACCCACACTACAGACTTTTGAAAAGGAGTGTGATTAATGGATCAGCTGTTCTTCAGGGTTCTTCAGTATCGCGGCAAAAAAGAGGAACACAATAGATCCTTTGGGTTGCAGTGTATACAAGACCACAAATCCATACATACATCCACTCAGCGAGTTTCCCTAACTTCTTGATCGACTCACTGTAAAATGTCGTTCATTCTTTCGTAATAAACATCAGTTGGGCCATATTTAAATTTTAGACACCATTCACGAGCAACGCCATCAATCATAAAGGTGTTTCCTGCAAGAAATGAATAGCAGCTCACAATTCACACTTGGCGGGAGAATTACTAGCGACAGCCATGTTCATGTGATTGTAATTCAACGGGAAATTACCTGTTGGAATTGTCAGTGTTTGAACAAGGAAGATGCATAATCGCCTACTACGCACAACAATCACCAGATGCAATTCATACTGTGTGGAGGTTGAAAGAAAAGCAACCCTCATATTGACATTCGATTCAATTATACAAGATAATGCGTGCCAGAGAAGAACTATCCAAATGTACGAATACCCCAATTTTGCTTTTTGCTTTAAGTGTGCAATTGGGATAAATTAAATAACGTAATTATCTGGTAGCTCAACTTAACTATGATTACACCCTATGAAAACATACTATTTATCAATGAATTTATGTATCACCCGAAAATATAATTAATCGTCAAATAATTATCTTAGTTCAAAGACTTATGGACTATTATTTTTGAGGAAGCATTGTAAATCATACCAATTTTAGTCACTATATCTATGTCGACATTAGAGGCCAAACGCTGTCTTTCAATGTAAAAAAGTATTGAAACTTTCTTGGGAAATTCGATGGAAAATTGTCGTCTGCTTTGGGAATGCTGTCTACCTAGGAACAATTTTTCCACAATGTCGACAAATTCACTAAACGAGTAATTGACGTTTTTCAGACTAAAAGAGAGCCCCGAATAAATTTAAGTAATTTTTATGTAGCGTTAATTTCGTTTGAAAATGGGTGAGTTGTTTTTTCTTAAATTATGCTTATTCGGTAGGAGGCCCACAATCTCTTACGACTATATATATAATCCAAAAAAAATAGACACACTAAATCTAATAAGTATGAATGACATTTACGAAACCAAAATAAAACATAACGGGATAGGATTTTCAAAATTTATAGATCTATTATTTTGAACACATGAGTCAATCGAAAATTCCATCAGGGGATTTCCTCTTCCTACCGATTATTAAAAAGGAAAACAAAGTTTTCCTTGATGCAATTCCTATTAACTTCGTCATAGCTTTCGATAGAATCACTCATTAATCTTTGAAAACGATGATGAATCAGTTGGAGATGTCCTCGACTAACTGAATATAAATATCAATATAATGAGTAATTCATTCGACTCATTTTCTATTCACATTATTATTTTGTGTACAGAGTAGGCCACAACGCACCCCAGTATTCTTTATATTTTATGAAAATGCTGTGTCAATTTTTATTGTAAGGATGACATATTTCAGCCCCCTTCCTTCCGTTTCCCAGCCTCTTATTTGTGGGGTACATCATAAAAAAAGATAATGAGATGCTATATTCAGAAATATTGAAATGAAAAGATGAAAATTTCCGACCTCAACTTGAAGATGTGTGTTAGGAAATGCGCATGTGTTGAGACACACTAACTAAAATTTCAGCAATTTCGGACGCTTAGTTTCTGTTTGAGCCGTTGTCTAAATTCCTTCGAAAATGGAACTAATAAAATCTCGATAGGTTATTAAATAATTGTTTTTGTAAAGCAATCACAACCGTAAAATTTTTTTAAGCATCTAAAATCAAAGGTTAGAAAGATGGGAAAGGCTATTGGCACATCAAAAGAACGCCTTTGCCATATTTAAATGACTGAAGAATTATGCAGACTTGAGCCCGCACATTGGATGCAGTGATTGTTAACTTTGCAGCGTCTTTGAAAGATTTTGGATCTGCTCATAACTCTAATGAACTTGGATATACGGCTACACACCTAGAAGAAAAAAAAAGCCAAGATAGTAGATTGCAAAGTGCAAGCATGCTACGAAAAAGGCAAAGACGGTTTATCAACCGGATCAATGATACTGACTATTTTTTGAGATAATCATGGGATTCGCTTCATCGACTATCTTCAAAGAGGTGAAGGAATAAGGGAAGAGTGTTCCACATCATTCAGTACATGAGGAGAGATTACAAAAAAGTGACTCCAGTTGAAGAAACTTCAAGTTCTTTTCCATCAGATCAACACATCTTCTCATAGCTTGGTGATCGCCTTAGTCAAGAATCAAAAGTTCTACTCAAATCGACTGACTACCCATCATATTAACCAGATGTGGCCCCTAGCGATTTTTTTCCTAGCCTTGAAGTTTCAGTTGTATCAGACATACATAAAGTACTATTTTAGGGAGAAAGATTAACTATTATTTTGAATGGTTATAAAAGTAAAGGTATCGCTGGATTAGCAGTGCAGACCTGAAAGGAGACTATATTGAAAAATAAAAATGATAATGGTAAAATAATTTCTTGTTTCGGAATCAGTTCAGACAAACCTTGTATATGATATCAAAATATAAGATTGGTTAATGTTAATCGGGACTTGGAGGCAAGTAGTTTATTCTAATTAAAATAAATATGGTATAGAAATTTGGAATCTTTTGATCTGTTGGCTTAACAGTTCATCAATGTAAATTAGGCATTCGATAAACACATAATCAGGAAATTCTTACTGAATACACTGTACACTACCACTACATCAACACCAACGGTTCCAAAAATTCCAGCTTAGACAATTCCTTCTCATAAATTATTTCCTAAAATTCTAAAATCCTACCTTGAAAATCGGTATTTCATGGTTAAGAACCAAAACAAATACCTAAGGATTCATCTCATCAACGTAGATGTTCCCCAAGAAAGCTATTGTATCTTTTACATACATACATTTAGTCGATTTACCCAAATTACAACGAGATCCTTGACCGGCATCACAAATCCTTCAAGTAAATCTCGACAGGCCACAACAAAGGTTAAGAATATGGCGAGTTCAAGTTAACGAGTCCAGTCCATCAACGTGACCTTCAGAAACAGACGAAAAAATTGTCCTTTCTTTAGAATAAATCAACATGAAATGAAAGGGAGGAAGTCATATGTCTATGTAATCCATTTGGATAGAAGACTTTCTTGGAGGAAACAGCTTAGAATTAAATTTAGACTTATATTAGATAATTGGCGGAAAATCACAACAATCTATCGAGAATAAGTTATGGGTATATAAGACAACACTTAAACCTATATGGGAATATATGGAATCCATCTGTATTCAGCGTTCACATCAAATATAAATATTATCGAGGTATTCCAGTCGAAAGTTCTGACAATGATAACATATGATCCATGGTATGTGTCCAATGACATCGTTGCAGGGGATCTGAAAGTCCTTTCCGTTAGAGAAGAAATTGAAGTGACCAATGAAAACTACAAGAAAGACTTCAGTCTCATCCAAATCAATGGACCAAAAGCCTAGTGTTACAACTTATTATCCGACGTAGACTCAAAAGATTTACTCCATATGACATCGCCACCAGATTTCAATATATTTTATATGGATTAGAATTGTTCTCTAAGTTTACTATTATATTTTAGCATATTTGATTCCAAATTGCCTGGGAGTGTTAATTATGTAATGTCCTCTATATTAACTGTTATCTTTTAACTTACTTTGTTATATTCATTTGTGATACCGGTAAGAGAATAAACTGGATAATTAGAGGAAGGTTCTACTCCAAAACAGAAACAGATTGCCAATAAATGAAAAAAAGTTCATTTGAATCGGTTTTTTCATTTGAATATTTGGATTAAGTTTTCCAGAAGTAACAATAACAAATTCTAGAAGCTCCTTATTTCAAATATCTAAATAAATTATTCTAGTAGGTTATAAGTAAATTGTATATCAATTTGGATGATTATTGTAATAATGTAAATTAGAGTAGAATTCTCCTACTATATCGAAAGTTTTTATTCTAGTCTCGTTGTTCTTGTTCAACATAAAACAGATATTCTTTGCTGTCTCAATGGTTGACTTTTTATTTTAGTCTTCGATAACTTTTCCACTCACGTACTTCGCAAAGTTTAATTCGACAATTAACAATAAAGAATTCGGAACTTTTTCGTTCTCTTTATACAACTTTCACCGAATCTGTCCAAATCGCGAATGAATAAAAAATGTCTTAGTAGGTCACACGTTTAAGTATTTGAATAATAGTGTCATAACGTCGGAAATTTTTCCACTATTTTCTTTCGTCTTCGTTTGGAGTGTTAATTTTTTATTCCTATTCATGAAATTATTTTGATGTTTATTTACAGAGGGTTATTTGATGGTTTAATTAATCTACGTTGACCAGTAAAATAAGTCTATGATATCAAACAAAATTAAATTAGTCAGCCACATAATCGGTCCATAAAAACGTTCCATTTGTCTGCGTACGTTATAAACTATGCTTTTATCATGGCATTTTGGTATTTATCTGTTTTTTATTGTTTGGTTTCAATATGGAAAAAATGTGGACATATGCTCATTTTTTCGTTGGGAAAGTAATATATCCAGTATTCATATTACCAATACGATTATAATAGCTAGAAAACACAAATATTTCGCAGGGCGTTTCCAATAAAAACCCTTTAGCTAGTGAAGCATCGACGCCAAAAATAGATGAAAATGAGGTCGTAAACATTTAGAACTCTAGTCCTAACAGATAGACGTAGTATATTGAATTTGATTGTATGATGAAGAGGCCATTCTTCTTCTTTTGCTATCCATTAATGGAGGTTTGCGAACCAATTCTCTTGTGGCTCTTATTCCTGTCCAATGTTTTATATTGTGAAGCCACGACATCCTCTTTCTGCTCGATGCTCTTCTTCCCTCTATCTTTCCTTCTGTCAAGAGTTGAAGGAAATGGTACCTCTTACTCTGTATCCAGATCCCAGGTATGCTGTTTTTCTAAATTTTATCGAAGAATTCACTATTCTCCCCAGAATTTCTTCTTTGGTTTTTCTTGTAATCCTCCTCTTCTTGCTTCTTCTATTCAGCACTTAATCTTTACATCTGATGAGCAGTTTTCACATAACCAAGTTCCCAGATAGTTAAACTTTGTTAGCCGTTTAATCTCTTCGATATTTTATGATAGTTTTACATTCTGGAACTCATCTAATTTGCGGGTAATTACTAGGAATTTTGCCTTTTTTGTGTTGATATTGATTCCCATAAGCCGACTTTGTATTCCAATTATGTTCAGGAATGTTTGGAGGTCATTTGTGTTATCAGCTATCAAGACTATGTCATCGGCATACCGTTTATTGTAGATCTAAGTGTTATTTATTTTGATACCTAATTGTTGACTCTCGAGGGCTTCTTGAAAGATGTTTGTCGAATAAAGGTTAAAATTTTCTGGGCCTTTGAAAGTTCATTGTCAAGCTTATCTGCAGCTGATTGGTTCCAAGACAAGTTTTCAATACAGCGTATATTTTTCTGATCTATGTCAAGTCTCTTCAGTATTTGAACGAATATATGAGACTAAAAGATCCCTTTTAGTTCAATGAAGATCATAAATTGTGAAACCTGCACAATTGCAAAAACACAACTACACTTTTGCTTCATACAATAGGAAATCCGCAGTGATAGAAAAAGAAGTAGTAATTATCTGGCAACCTTCAGAAAACCTTCAAAAAATTCGAGAAATGAACAGAGTCATATTTTTTCCATATTACATCGTTTCCATGAAAAGAAATAATCCCTTTCTATAAAAAATGAGCTACAATCTTAATATTGATTATACTTGTAAATTTTTTTATGTGTATAATTCCATTTTACTATTGATTTTTAATGATTGTTTTATAAATTCACTAATTCCGAGTCTAAACAATGGATAATTATTTTGATATTGTCCCAGTTATTTTAGGTATTCCCCTAAGCATTGTTTACATACAAACTCGAAATAACGACCAAATTGATAGAAACTTCTCATATGAGTAACAATACATGTGTATTATATACAAGTTATGAGAGAAGTCATTAAAGAGATTGACGAAATCAGTACCTCGAGTGATGCAAGCAAATCAGCATAGCTGCAGCTATAAAAATGTTCAGTTGGACAGTAGATTAACCAATTGTTGTGAAATTTTAAAAAAAAGTGCAAAAACCGCATCTGACAGTTATCATTTATTGAGAGACTTGTATGGCAGAGAATGTTTATCAAGTGCTTATGGTTTTGAGTGTATTAAGCATTTTAAAGTTGAACGAGTAAAGAATCTAGATAATTTCAGTACAGGTAGCTCTAGTCGTAGGTTCTCTTCCAAGCCACTACGCCATTTCATTGCGCATTATTTGTCAATAGGTTTCTTGCTAACTCTAACAACCCACTGTAAGGAAGTCCACTTTATTCGATGTATCTTGCGGAGTGACATTTTTATCTATTTCCTAAAGTGCGATCTTCATTAAAAGTCACAAGATTTAAATCCGTTGAATCAGTTAACAATATAGCAACCCCTTTTACTCTCTCTTACCCATAAAGTGTTGTAGGGGTATGCCATATATATAGTGAAGGTGAAAATGGAAAAAAAGTATGAAGTCAGGATAAAATATTTCACATCGTCAGTTTCGTAATTAAATAATCACACCTAGTATACCTTTATATAAGCCATTCAGAGAAAATCTGTAATTAATAGACCATACAACAAAGTAAAATTAACCTCAAGCAAAAAAAATTGATATTTCAATAAAAGGTTATCAGTAAATACGAGATGAAATGAGGAAAAATATTTCAATCTAAAAGGAATCGTGAATGGAATACATCTCAAGGTAAAAAAGTGAAGAAAGAAAAGCCGAAAAAAGATTTGACAAAGTAATTAAAAAAGTATTATTGTGATTGTAGTGTGAGGGTTGCTTATTAGGTTCTAAAATAGACAAATAAAAACAAATAATTATAATAGGATACGGCTATATTGTTTTTCAAAATATTCTCTATCAATACACTTTTGCATACGTTTGAACCAATTATCGAAGCATTTTTTCCATGCCGATTGAGGTACCACTAAAAAATGTGATTTGAACGCATCAACTAATACTTCAGAGGTAGAAAAACGTTGACCTCTCAATTTATTTTTGATCTGCGGGACTAAGAAGGAATCATCGGGTGCCAAACAAAGATTATTCGGCAGACGACCCATCAATTCCATATTTAAACTATTTAAAAACGTTTTTCTTTGGGTTGATGTGAGAGAGCTCGCATTATCATAGTGGAAAACGATTCTTCTTCTGCATTTGGTTTGAAAAAAAATGCTGTGGTACCATTCATAATTGACCATACTATATTGTCCTGATAGGGTGTTGGCTTATTGCAAGAAAACACGACCATTGGCTTCAAAATGCTTCATGCGTGAACAACTTTTGTTGGATTTGGCTCGTCTTGAAAGACCCATAAAGTCGGTTGTTGTTTAGTTTCAGGTTCATATGCATAGATCCATCATTCATCGTCTGTCACGATCTTATAGACGTATAGATGTATAGATTTAATTTTATCAGTATTTCTTTGCACCAATCGACACAAGCTTTTTGAGCGATTGTCAAACTATCCGGTATTCAACGTGAACAAATCTTACTGACAGTCAAAAGTTCATTCAATATTGAATGCTGTTGTATTTCAATAATACCTGCACATGTATTATTGAAATCCTTGTTATTAGTATAGTTTCCTTTGAATGCAATTGTACAAAATTTTCGAAAAGTTCACAAAAACATATAGTTTTTGTTAACATTCAAATTAACATAATTCTAAAAGAAAGGCATGGTTTCCAGATTTTTTACCACAATATTTCTTGGTATAGAGACCTCTAAAAAATAGCAAAGCAGAATTTGAGACAATCTGAATGATGTCAGATATTGAATTTGGGGTTTTCATAGCACGAACAATAGATGAAAAATGATTTAGTCTCCTATTGCACTAAATCAAATCAAATACGAATTCTTGATCACCAAAATCGTATTCTTTATATATTTTTTCATTTGCTAACATTTCCAAAATTAACAATTTGATAACGAAAGCAGCGTGCTGTCTTTTTATTTAAATTAGTGAACGAGAACAATATGAGAAAACTCGTGCAATCTGAGAATTTTTTCAATTTCCCAGCATCTTTTCAACTAAAATTATGTATCAAACTCAAAAGATCTGAATCATCATTTGTTGATCCAATTGGAATTGTCGAACAACCTGATACGTCAAAAAATGTGGAATCAACATTAAATACCACTTAATAGAGGATTTTGCCTCATTAACATTTCGCTTGACTCACTAACGATTGATTTTTCCTACATTGATTTCGAGTTATAACGATCAGTTTCATTCGAATTCAATATAAATACGGTACGTTTGAATATAGTATAAGTTACTGTTAATTTGATGTGATTTAAAAAATAAAATGAAGACACTAAAAGTGTTATATACAATGGGATTTATGGGACTATTTGTTACTGCAGAACGGTTACCTGGTTTTAGAGGCTATGGAAGTGGAGCGAGTGAACATACCTCGGGATTTGGAGGTGTAATGGATGAAATTTTTCATGAAAATACTAATAGAGGTGACGATGTTAAACCTGTATTTGAAACATTTGAGGATCATTCTTATGAACATAAAAGTAAACTAGGTGAAATGGGAAGTTCTGCTGGGGAAAATCTAGAAGTTTATCCGAGGGTTTCAAGTTATTATGCTGATTTGGGTATAGTACCTATTGAAGACGGTAGTTCTTGTACTTGTCCTTTCGAATTACAAAGATATCAACGTAGCCATCACAATCACAGAATATTTGGAATGCGGGGATTAAGAAGAAACGGATTTGTGCCACATTTACCTGGTCATGACAATTTTGAAGGTATATCACAAAATATGAAAGTTCCATATGTATTGGAAAATGAAGCAAACAAATCGAAATTATAGATATTCAATATAATAGAACTTTTATTTTCTTCATTACAAATACGTGATATTTCTTTGTATCTATATTAATTAGAAATAAAATTCGATAATAATTTACAGAAGTATGTATTTTTTTATTCGATATTCACTATACTAAACACACTCTTTATTGCTACCACTAAAACAGTGTCTGATGCATGCTGTCTTAACCAAGTTATCGTCTTCAGAGAACGAAGGTAACCAGAAATTTCAATTCAATTAAGGTTGAAAAATATAAAATTAATAATATAGGCTTATAGTTAATTGGTCAAGCAGTTGTTTTTAGAAAGTTGAGACGTCAACAAAAAAAACAGTTTCAACGAAAAATTAAGTTTGATACGTTTCGAAGATAATAATTCAAAGAACTTTTTATAATACCACATTTCATAAAGATCTGAAAGTGTACAAGATAGGAGTCATGTGGTCAATCTTGTCATGTATAAAATAAAATTGGAAAATTATTATATCACCGATACCAAAAGTTCAAAACAAATTTCATATTTTTCAGGAATAATATATTTTTATTCACATTTTATTTATTTTCAACTCTTCTATTAGCAGCTTCTAACATCATACCATACGTCTACGACCCTTATCCTATCCTTACTTTAATAATTAGTAATTTTCAATTTAACAGAAGTTAAATTTCAATTAAGAAACCTTCTTCATTAAAATTCATAATGGTCGAAGTGAAGGAAAGAAGTATAAAAACCTACAACGAAAACCAATAATAGTCATATGAAATATAAAGTAATTACTACTAATTGAATAATTAATTAGTAGATTTTTAATTGATATGTATGGGAATGAGGAAAAAGTAAGTAAGCACGAAATATTTCAAAATATTAACGAACGAGAAGTCATATTGAATACAAAATATGTACTGTTTAATTCAGTTTAATTCAGAAAGTCATATACACTACGAACCAAAGGAACTATTTTGTTTTTTTTTTGCTCCAGCACATTTGCAAATACTAAGTATTTGCAAATGATCAAGTAAGACAACTCCTTTTAGAAAGTTCAGAATCTGCTGGCACAGATCTTCATTTTCTTATTCATACGCACCCAGGTATGTTGCTTTGGAATTCCGTAGTCCAAGGATGGTAAAAAAGGTATGTATAGTCAGTTTCACAAGATTTCGTTTGGATTCCACTGAATATTGAGTACTACCCGTAATAATCCCCGAATATGTTGGTAATCCCAAACAAATAGTACAGATAAATATCTAGGTCTATGAAATACTTCATGATGACCTAGGTAATATATAATTAATTAAAAATTTTTCGTGAATTTGGCTCCTGAAGCAAAATTGTTTATAAAAAATGTTTGCAGTCCGTTAAAGTGTCCAGATTTGAAAAGAAAAATCGAAGGAAAGTATCTGAAACTGAAAAAAAGAGTATTGCCAATATCATCAAGTGTGTAATGTATAATTTTCGAAGCCTAGAACAAAAGATACATTACCTAGATATTATTGGAAAAGATGGATTAATGATGAATTCGAGGTAACAATGATTTATTCGTACAAAAAGTTTACAAATGATTGTAAGCTGATGTGATACTCTAAATAGAGATTGGGTGGATTGGTCTAAAGAGTATTAACAACAACACCATTTTTGTTATACAAATAATCACGTTCTCACCGCCAACAGCTGGATATTACAGAGCAAAAAAAATCTTGTACCAGCGCTTAAATAATATGACTAAGGGCTGGTTTCTTCACGTTCTAATAAAGTCCCAAATAATTATTAGCCACATAACTTTTAATTGTCGATTAATGTTTACCGTTTCTTCACCCTAGTTGGTTTAAATCAGAAGTAACTAATAAGTATTTGTCACTTTATTATGCATTTAACCAATAGTCTACTGTTGATAACACTATGAAAGATGCCCATATAGCAGTCGTCTGTCGGTTTCCTATGATTTGTGACAACGATCTGTGCGTAATTATATTTGCACGTGTTTTGTTAAGGTTAATGTTCAAATAGTCGCTAGTTGGAAAAATATGTGTTGGTCTGAAAATTATAGTTTATTTTGATAGGAGAGGAAAAAGAAAACGACCAATTTCATCTTTGGACAAAAAATTGGAATGATCAATTTCATGACGAACGGAATAAACTCGTTCTTATGGAATTTGTTGTATTTTCTCAATGAATTCTTCATCAAACAAATCTTCTAAATCTTGAAAAGCATCCATATTAAATATTTAATTATTTGTATGGCGAAAAAATCAAATATATGTATAATAAATTAACAAATCACTTTTGATGTATATTAAAGGTTAAGTTTTTACTAAACTCTTTAATTAACACTTGTGACTGCCTAATAACTTATTTGAGAAAATAACTGGATTTACTC
The DNA here is from genome assembly GCF_026230105.1 of Diorhabda sublineata. Taxonomy (NCBI): domain Eukaryota; kingdom Metazoa; phylum Arthropoda; class Insecta; order Coleoptera; family Chrysomelidae; genus Diorhabda; species Diorhabda sublineata. The sequence continues at coordinate 10,313,540 of NC_079484.1, forward strand.
GGAGGTTTACTTTATTAGAAGGTGAAGACATCGGATTTTTGGTTATTCGGTAAATAATAGTTAGTAGGGACTTTATTAGGAAGTGAAGAATCCCGGCCCAAGGCAGTGGGAGATTCATTAGTGCCTGTATACCTATATACTCAACTCAGATAAATCGAAAAATATTCAACTCATTTTAAATTCAAATATGGTGAGAAATCATGTAATTAAAGCTTTTTGAGAGTTGATAAGCAGTAGCAAAAGAAGGTTATACATTTTTGCACGTCTATTATTTAAGGTGAAATTTGATTTGCGAAATACATCTGTATCATTTGGTCTTTTTTTATTACCGTAAATTCTTTTATTAATGTCTAATCGCAAAAAAAATATTCTGGAAACTAATTCTTCATCTAATTCTTTCAGTAGTCAATTGCGGTTATTTCAGCAAACAGTGAGAAAATAATTAAGGAATTTATTGTTATTAACATTAACATATTAACTTTTAGTCTTTTCCGAGATATTTGAGGTTTTAAATTATTATTGTATTTTTTAACAAGTTTTAATTTTTTAGGTATACTTTTAGTAGGCTTTGTAATAAATGACAGATATTTAACTGCCATTAGTCAATTGCTGCTAATTTCGAAAATCTTCAAAATGGTTCTTTTTCAATTTAATAACGAATAAATAAAATTCAAAAATACTTTTTTATTTCTTAGTGCTTGTATCACGGGTGAAAATAAAATTTAGACCACACCTTCATCTCCAAAAATTTACAACAAACATTCAATATCTGGTTTGGTACGGTAAAGTTTGGCTACAGGAAAGTATACATGATTTTGTCTTATTCTTTACTCCTGTATGCATTAAAATAGAAAAAACCGGGTGGATTCAACCAAAAAAATAAAGAAATTTGATATTTATTAAGTTGAACTTTGAACACTTTTTATACACACCCTGTATAAAATAAAAAAAAAATAGATTCAAAACGTCTGACCTTGTTAAAAGTAACCGAACAGAAACTATTTTTATATCTTTAAAGGTATCGTCGTAAAAATATATACAGTGCTTTTCAGATAAAAGTATCCACCTTTAATAACTTTTGTAATACTGGTATTTAGAAAAAATCCAAAAACACGTCAATTTATGTTGGAAGGGGCAAGCATTATGGCTTATTTAAACTTACTGAAAAAGCCACCCCCTCACCCCTAGCAGCATCCCCTTTATTTTTTTAAATTACTTTTCATATTTTTTATGTAAAATTTGGATACTCCTCTTTGAGCTGATTTCAAAACTGTATAATACTTGTAGGTTAAAGTGGTTAGTTTATGAGATAAACAATTTTTCTTTTAAGAGCACAAATTTTACTTATTATTTACTTTCACCTTATTTGCCTGTACTAAAATGGGTTGTACAACAGTTCAAACTCTTTAATCTTTTTAACTGTGCTATTTATTATGAAGTTACAATAAGTGTTCAAAATGAGTACCATTCACTTCCATACAATGGTATAATCTATTTTGAAATGCCTCTCTGACATTTCTTAATACGGCTGGATTTAATTGTCGACATTCATTTTCTATCCTCTCTCGTAAATCATCCAGAGATTCTGGTTGGGTAGCATAAACTTTTGTTTTTAAATACCCCCATAAAAAGAAGTCTAGGGGTGTTAAATCCGGTGACCTAGGTGGCCACTCCATCATCTGCCCCCTTCTACCTATCCAACGAGCGGGGAATGTTTCGTTTAAAAATTGTCGGACAGGCATAGCATAGTGTGGGGGAGCTCCGTCTTGTTGAAATACCAGTAAATCTTCGGAAAGGTTATCATCATTTTCTATTATTGTTGTAATACGTGGGTCAACCCCTTCCCTGAGTAACTCAAGATATGATTCACCATTTAAATTTCCGTTGATGAAGAAATAGCACAGTTAAAAAGATTAAAGAGTTTGAACTGTTGTACAACCCATTTTAGTACAGGCAAATAAGGTGAAAGTAAATAATAAGTAAAATTTGTGCTCTTAAAAGAAAAACTGTTTATCTCATAAACTAACCACTTTAACCTACAAGTATTATACATTTTTGAAATCAGCTCAAAGAGGAGTATCCAAATTTTACATAAAAAATATGAAAAGTAATTTAAAAAAATAAAGGGGATGCTGCTAGGGATGAGGGGGTGGCTTTTCCAGTAAGTTTAAATAAGCCATAATGCTTGCCCCTTCCAACATAAATTGACGTGTTTCTGGATTTTTTCTAAATACCAGTATTACAAAAGTTATTAAAGGTGTATACTTTTATCTGAAAAGCACTGTACTACGTATATATGAGTCTGCAACAGTGAAATTTTATACAAAAAATTATTAACTCAAAAAGTATTCATTTTTCGAAAAAAGTTTCAAGACAAAAGTATACTAAAATTTTTTGTAGATTTCAAAAATCTATTATTATAAGGATGTTCTATTTAAAATCACAAAGTTAGTAAAGTAAAGAGTAAAGGACTCAATTTTCGATTGAGCTAAGTTGTAGTTGCAAGCTGCATCGCAAGTTCTAGAAGCATTCAATTAGGATATCATCTAACGAATCGTCAAAATGAGCTGATGCCCATTGAGTAATAGTTTTGTCTTAAATTTTTGTGAGCAGATTTATTTGCTTTGTGAAGTTTTTTGTTAGTTTATAGATCTCATAAGGGCTACTTAAAGAAGTGTGGTAGTTCCTTCTGGTAACGTGTCATTGCAAGGAGGTCGTGTAGTTGCTTAAAGTACCCGTTAAAATTACTGCCTGGAATTACTCTATTTCGATTGAATCAAATACATGTAGTATAAAGCATATGTAACTTTTGAAATTAAGAATGCACCTACACGTTTACAGTGAATTATTAATCGTTTACATTTTCACTAAACATATATACCAGAAATCCGAACGAATTATTTTCTTTTTCCGTTCTATTTAACTGTAGTTTGGTAACTCCAATCCTATATACAAGACTATACACCTGCCTTGCACAGCAAGTGATTACAAATTCAGTCTGAAAGTATTTGAAAGCTTAAGCTTTTCAATGCTTTCTTTTGTGTCTGGGTGTAGAAACTACTTAGTTTTTAATATCAAGTAGGTACGTGTCAATGTCGATATTGGAAAATATTGAGAAATGAGCGAGATTCTGATTAAAATTCTTTTCATCTAACGAAAAGGGTTATCTCTTTGCAACCTTAAAATGTGCTCACTCTTGTTTGATAGACTTAATTTATAAACTGTAACGCAATAGTGAAAAGTAATCTTTGAAAACTACCGATTTTTTTTATACAGCACTTTTACAATCTAAGCACGACTTCAAAATTACTAACAAAAATTATTGCAGAAGAAATCTCAAGTAGCGGCATGAGCGAAGAACAACAGGGATTTAGACAAAATAGATCAACCATAGACGCTATATTCATCTTAAGACAGATTGCCGAAAAGGCCATAGAGTACAATAAAACCGCGTTTATGTGCTTCATAGACTTAACAAAAGCATTTGACAGAGTGAGATTACATGATACCATTGAGCTACTAAAAGAACGAGGCGTAAACCAAAGGACAATAGACATCATTCGGGACATGAACAACGGAAATAGCACATTTGTAAGAGCAAACAACGAACTCTCCAGTAAAATGCCAGTATCAACAGGGATCAGACAAGGAGATAGTCTCAGCCCAATACTCTTCAACATTATAATGGACGAAATCATAAAAGAAGTCAAAACGACAGGCAGAGGATACAGAATGGGAAAACATGAGTTTAAGATAGTTTGCTACGCTGATGACGCGGTTGTGATATCCGAAGATGAGGATAATCTGCAAAAACTGCTACACAGATTTGAAACAGTTGCAGGAAAATTCAATATGATCATATCGACACAAAAGACACAATCCTTGACAATAGCGAGAGAACCAAGAAGATGCAAACTGGCAATTTATAATAAAAGTGTAGAGCAGGTTATGTCCTTTATATATTTAGGGGTTAACATCACGAGCAATAGAAACTTGAAACAAGAAGTCAAAACGCAAACAACAGCAGCATCTAGGATATCAGGATTCCTTCGAACCGTGATATGGAGGAATAAATTTTTAAGTATCGAAAGCAAAACACGGATATATAAAACTTGTGTCAGACCAGTAATGACATACGCCATAGAAACGAGGGCGAAGACTGCAACTACTAAGCGGATTATTAGAACGACCGAGATGAAGACATTACGCTCAATCACAGGGAAAACACTAAGAGACAAAATAACGAGCAATGAAATCAGAAGAATGTGTGACGTTCCGGATATAGTGAGATGGGCCAGAACTAGAAGAAGAGCAGGGAGAGATCATGTCAATAGAATGGACGACGAATGACTGGCGAAAATCGCAAAGGAAGAGAGACCCAGTACAAGTAGACCGCCTGGAAGACCACCAAAGCGCTGGTATGAGAGCTGGTCCTCGGAGTCACAACTTAGGCTGCCTCTTTGAAAACACAAGACATATTCTTAAAATAAGAAGAAGAAAAAGAAGAAGACTTTTACAATTTAATCTAAAAACAGATAAATAGAATATGTCACTAAAGTGAGTAAGGAACCATCCATTGACGGTACTTTGGGAGTATTTATTGTGGGATTTCTTCTGGCATTATTCTCTTCAATTTTCTCTTGGCTAGTAGCTGGTTGAATAGATGATTTATTAATTCTCTGCTGTGGTCATTTGATCCATTTTTGTATCTTATGGGATAGTTCTTCATCACATATTTGATACGTGGGATGTTGACTATGTATACTACTTGAAAGTTTACTAGCAAACCGACCACTCCGACATCGAAAATACTCAGTTTCAACTGTTTATACAATACAAAACAACTATCACTATAAAAAAAAAATAAAAGTACGAGAAAATCGATTGTTCACCCCACAGCCGCCATTTTATTGTAGCCGTTTTCAATAGGAAAAAATTGATGTTAAGTGGGTAACCTTCCACATCCATATGGCGCAATCCATGCTCCACATTACATTTGTATTTAGTATGCTTTATAGTTTGAAGCTATTCGGTTGTTCAAATTCCACTTACGCGGAAATAAAGATGATTTGTCTGACGTTGATTGCGATGAAAGAGAGTTAGATATTAATAAAAATGATATTGATATTGACGTTAATGATAGTGATAGTTCTATACGAGGAGGACCTGAGAAAATGATTATGGAGAAGGAATTATACATCAGTGGACTGAAGCACACACAAATTTACAACATTATAAAAGAAACACACGCCAAACCTACTCAAACAGTATATAAATCAATTACCTCACTCGGTTAGAGCTTAACTCGACTGCTGTGAACTGAAGTGAGTAACGATTGGTGAAATGGATGACATGGCGTGTTGCAATGGTGGCGCCAATATTAATGTTCTTTTTTGCAGGATGTTCATACCGTTACAGTTTGTTCCGGGACGCGGGACAAGTTAGGGAAATACGAGAATGTTCCATGATATACGGGACGACTGGCAACCGTGCTGTAACTAGATATAATGTTACTTGAGTAAGAATAGTAGTAATAAAAGCTACTGAACTATAATAATTTTTTATTCAGTGACTTTAAAAACTATAAATATGAACCAACGGTAGGTACGTGTACGAAGAGTAAAAGTTGCTCATATTGTTCGACCTCGAGTTACACTCATTTATAATATCTGGGCTATGGAAATATCGCTTTCTATACTTTATTGTAAACCGACTTGTAATAAAAGTGCAATTTAAAAAACAGTTGAATAACAAATTTCTGAATATTCACAATTAATGAAAGCAAGACATACAGCATGTATCACCTTGTGCTTATACTTAGCTACTTGAATAATTTATTTTTACTATTACGCAGTACCTGTGTGAAATATGAAAAAATGAATAAATTTAAATTATATTGTCGTTGCCAAATGTAAAATTTTTGAGATATGAATCTTATATAAGATCACCTATATCATGAGTGGTTTCTTATTGGGAACGTGGCAAGGAAACACCAAAGTGGACTAACTTCAATATATTTTCCGAGCTTTCGAATACTTATATATTCATCGTCTGGGAAATAATTAATTAAGATTTTCGATGATTTTAAATCGTATTCAATTTTTAAAACTCGTACACATCGAAGTTCTAATAGACACATATTTTATCTATATGAAACATGGTTTGACAATCACGATGTAGTAAATTTCGGTTGGGTTGACATTAGTTAAAATTGCTATTTGAATTGGCTATGTTCCAAGGGAACACGTTATGAATATGACAGCAGTCGTGGCAACTCATTAAGATACCAAATAGTAGTAGTAAACAAGCTCAAATGTTCGCATTTATGTCTGAACAAAATATTCCTATTCCTGTCAGCGATCGTAGAAAAGGCCCAACAAACAAAGAATTGATTACTATTATTAAAGGTCTAATGTTAGAGAAAATTTATTATATTGACAAGCTGTGCAAAGAACAGGGTCATAATCTTCTCAGACTACCTCCTCCCTATTGCATATTTAACCCTATAGAGATAATGTGTACAAACGTAAAATCAAAATTACGAAAATACAATCAGTCTTCAGAACTGAGTAAAGAGGTTGTAAACCTCGTAAAGAACTAGCAGCAGACCGGCAAGAACTTTGGAAAAACTGTGTTGAACATGTTATCAAAGAAGAAGATGAGTATGTGGTATCACCTTCTTTACAACCCTTCATAATTTAATCAAATGATGACTCTAGTTCAGACGATTCTGACTACCATGATTATTTATAAAGATACTTTGGAATTGAAATGTTTTTTTTGTTTTATTTACAAAGAATTTATTTTCCTTTATGGTTTTTGTTATGAAATTTCGATTTCCAGACAAAAATAACGAATGGAGTACATTTCACATCTGGTACCCTGTTTAAACCAAACTTCCTCACAGACAGGTACATTTTACTCGTCTATTTATGTTGTATAATTTAATATTCAGTTATAACAAGTTAACGAGGTATAATAATGATTTTTTTCCAAGTTCCAAATAGGATTAAAATTAAGTGCTTCTGTCTAAATAACGGCGTAAAATTCCGTCCAATTTATAATGATTCGATTGACTTTTAACTTTAAGTTGAAGGGTTTTTCAAATTGACGTTTGTATATAAAAAATAATAACAACATAAATGTTTCTTTTTTGTATAATTTCAACTCCGTTTTTGCTTGTTTGACAATAAAATATAGAATTGTTTTTACAAGTTAGAAATCAGCTGACTGAACTAAATAAAGTTGTAAACTTTGCTTAATCATTACACAAACGTAATATAAATATGAGTTATTAGATATTGTTATTAAGGCCACTGGGCGAAGGTACCTTCAAGGTTTCCACATATAATATATTAATTACTAAAATCATATGTAGCGCAACTCATAACTTTTGTTTAGAATCCACCGTTAACAAACTTAGAATTAAAAAATGCCATTTTTGTTTCTCAATGTAGTTTACATTTCTTCTGCGAATGATTTACGACATGTATGACTACACAAGTGTTATTTGAGCTTAGAAAATAGCTGGTAATTGCCAGAGAACAAATCTGGATAATAAGCCGGATGCTCAATAAATTAGAAGTCTGTCAGAAATAAGGCGGTTGTTGCAATGGCATACCTGTGACGGGATACGTTATTCTTATAAAAGAGAACACTCGTGAACAATAAACAACTTGTATTATGATTTCCTTTTGCAAATAGTCTTCAGCCTTCAGCATCTCATAATACGGTTAGCTGTACTTCTCAGCTGAATCTTGAATTGCTTAGGCGGTGGTGGACCTTAATATTTCAACTCCCTCTTCCACATTTCAGTCTCTAAATAATAGAGATGGATCCATTACTTATCCATCTATCTTGAAACATTTATTCAATAGTCGTAGTCGTTGATCTTGCTAGAAGATATCAACGATCAATAACTCTTCCACCTACAAGGTCTCTTTTATAAGCGTAACCATTCAAACACCTGCCATTTCTAGAGTCCAACCATTTGTATACCGAGATACGACTCTCTACATTGCGGGTTTTTATTGTAGGTGCAAGTTGACATTCTTCAGTTTCTCGCGCAATTCTCTACATAATAGGTTACAATGATTGTTTTGATTAAGATTTGGGTTAGGAGTAAAGTAAAGGGATCAACCTAGTTAACAGCTTGCTTCCATTTATTTCCTGGTATATATTCCTTGTTCTTCCTCTCTGTTTTGCACGCTATGCTCTTACCATGAAGACATTCTTTTTAGATAACTCGATAATTGCAGTCTTCTCAATTTGACTATGTCAATGATTGCTGAATCATTATTTAACCCATATATTTATTTATTTCCACGTCTTTCCAACCTTTTTAAGTTTTTTCTTTATAGATTCATGCTGTTCACATATCCTAACTTCTTTTTATGCGTTTTATTCGAAACCCAGGCTTCTCTGCCATAGCAGATGCTGTATTTCTTATGACTGTTTTATATATCCTCATTATTGAAACTTATATTAACTTTAGAATTTGACGCCTGCAAATCTCATACTCTCAAATAGTCAGTTTTAGAGTACTATTTCCTAAGTGCATTTGTCATTCATTAAAACGTATAAATCCATAAATCTGTGTTTTTCTTCTAACTTTATTTTACTGCAGTTTTGGATCTCGATTGCCTGCATATCTAGTTTAGCATTCTTTCCGATTTTCATATATTGTTTTTTCCTAAATTTATAATTTTATATAAAGCATATTCATTCCACAATTTCACTACTGCTACCCAAGTATTGAGGCAACATATTATTACAGACTCTATTATGAATAAACATTTTTATAATGTTCAATACGAGGAAAATTGCATGTGGGAATTGAATTTTCTAGAGATTCCTGGTTATTACTATTAGGTTAATTAATCGGTTGTTATTATTGTTATATATGAGGGGTCAAAGCGCAAATGCGCCTCTGTCAAGAATAGAAAAAAAATATTTTTTAGTCAGTCAACACTTCGATGCTCTATTTATGGTTCTTTATCTACAGTATATGTCAAAATCGTTCCTATCCCTTACAAAAAAGCCTTTTATGATCAGAGTGAGATTCAAAAACGACACTATCAAATCCATTCAGTACAAAACCGCCACTGCTACGTCTCGGCCAATCACAGCACAGGAGCCATTGTGATATTTGATTGAATTTCTCGTGTTTTGGTTGTTTGAAATGGGAATAAACATAGCTGCAGTGCCAGCTAACAAAGCAAGGAAGAGAGTCCTTAATGAGAAAGAATGGAATCGCAACAAGGAAAAGCAAGAACGCTAAGTTTTGCAGCAAGACCTTTTTTGGCCTCAAATGAATGACTTTATGCATTGGTGATGTAGTGTTTCTTTCACAATGACGGTCTCCTATAATAATAATAATAATAGCTTATTTATAAAGGAAGGCTAGGCTATATAACATCACGTCTGCAGCTACACCCACGTGGTAAGCGCGGGCGAAGTCGCACTGACGAGCTAGGTAAATGAAATGAATAAATTCATTTTTCTTACGTGTTTCAATTATGCACCGAAAACCTTACAAAACTTGAAATTATTTTTTTGAAAATGTCACCATAAATAAAAAAGAATTTTAAATGTAATGAGATAACCACACAAGACATCAGAAAACTCAAGATAATTTTATTTTAGAGTACCTCAAAACAAAGTACCCTTCTCATCGTAGACGTAAAATAAAACAGAGACAGGAATCAGAAGCACGGCAATGTACATAAGGACATTCACAAAGCCTTATAAATTATTAAAAGTGTGCCAAAAAGTATTTTTATACATTTTAGACATTGATGTACATAGGCTAAGAAGAATATCGAAAATATTTTTGTCTCCTGATCAATTACCAGTTGATCGACGGGGTGGTGATAGATCCTCGGAAAAAAATTTAGCATAAAGAGAGAAAGAAAAGGATGCTTCATTGACAAAAAATTGTTACAATTTATAGACAAACCCTTGTAAAAACAACAAAACAAACACTTTCCAGTAAATATGCCATCAAAGTATTGCGGAATGCGAGGAAAGATGATATCGATTTCATTTCAATTGGAAAGTGATGGTGCATTTTTCTTCATTGCAAAATATTGAGCCCTTAACTAATTCTGAACGTGGAGTAGGTAAGTAAAGGTCGTGTCCCACGTTCCTAAGTAGATAGCCGTGCAACGATCTTACTGAAATTGGAGAAGCGTGCTTACTAATTAGGCAAAAAAGGCAAAAAAGAAGTGAGCCCTGCTGTTTAGTCCAAGTAAATATCTAACAGCTCTCTTTTGTAGTTTGCAAATATGCTCAAATTGAGTCGCACCACACGTACCCCAGAAGGGAAGGACATATCGGAGATGCCATTCAATAAGGGCATAATTAACTGTTAGGGAGGTTAGGATAAGTTTAGTTCTTTGGAAACTGATCTCAGCGCAAAACAGAAGGAACTTAATTTTTTAGATAAGGCAGCAATACGTAACTCATATTTTAAGGAATTGTCCGCAACAAGCCCTAACAATTTTTCAGATTCAACCTCAATGGTGGTGTAATTTAATAAAAAAGGATGCAATGTATTTTTATAGGATAAAACTTTAGTATGGTAAACTTTGAGACAGAGAACATTAAAATCGCACCATGATTTAAAGGTGATTAGTTCATTAGACATGGTCCTATGAAGTGCCGTGAGATCAGTATTGCTTCAAGAGAAACTAGTGTCTTCTGCAAATAGTCATTTTTTACCATTGTTGTCTAGATAGGCGATGTCGTTTATAAATAGAACAAACAAAATAGGACCTTGTACTGCGCCTTGGGGCACTCCACATTCTGTTGGCTTGCAAGATGACATCGTTGTATCAACCGTTACAAACTAACTTCTGTTGGTAAGGTATGACTTAAATCATGCGAGAGGTGTTCCCCTGAAACCGTAGTACTGCAATTTGGTGATTAAAATATCATGATTAACACAATCGAAAGCCTTAGGAAAATCACAAAAAGTTGCAGATAGCATCATTTGGCATTTGTTACTTAAAAACCCAAGTAGAAGCAGAGTATCATGTAATTCATAGAGACATTTAAATGTATTGAGTCACATAACTGTCGCTCATTGACATCGGAGAGAAAATACGTATCTTCCGACATAAAGATAAAAAATTGTGGCGCATCTATCAAGCAGCAACAAGAAAATCTAAATTTATAACAGAAATTATAATATTGGTTCCAATACACCCATGTTTGTCGATGTTTGCAATAAATGTACTGAAATCAGGGAAAAAGTGAAGTAAAAAAAAGTAAGCCTAATGACAGATTTGCGAATACACAAATTAAATGAAAATTGTTTTTCTGAATATTTGCGCGTATATGATGAATGTTAGTTTTATCATTTGATTGTCAAAAAAATCAAGTACTTCCAAAGGTTCCTGACCAGATAGCCTATTAAAGTCTTCAATTATACACGTATAATTTTGCAATTGGACGGATGTGTGCTCACTAGCTCACAACGTATGCTCCACAAAATGTAAAAATTGTTGTATTAATTTTTCCAAGCCAATCTATTATACCAACCGACAGAATATTTGGCTATATTGCAAAACAAATTAAAACAAAAGAAGTTATCGTAAAACCTACAGAATATTTGAATATTTACACGTATATACAGACCATAGAGAGGTAATAAAATGGGTTATGATTGCACAGAAAAAGATTGGAAATCTTATGCCAATAACATAGAACATCATTCCAAATTTTGATCTGAAAGAGATATTATCTCAAAAGAGTAAAAATAAGCCCCAAAGATTTTTGATTCGAGTTGAAATTGATTATAAAGTAGATACTGGAATTTCAAAGAGTATAATGAAATATTGCGTTTCCTCCATGAATGATTTCGGTGTCGGTGGCATACCACCGAATAACGTCAATATCAGTAGACTACAACAGGAGGATGTCAAGAAATTACTGTGCAAACATTTCGTGGACGCTTGGAAAAACGATCATGGTAATGGGCTTCTTCCCTATTACAAAAATGTAGTGAAGAAAAATAGTATTAATAATGGGGTTAAATAAAATGTTGAAGTATTCTAGAAGATGTGAAGAGTTATAATATCAGGTGACGCAGAAAGAACACATGAATTTCAAACCAGTATTTGCTTTATTTTGATAAAATACAAATTGGTCTCTGATAAATACAATGATTGGATTATCCCATTTATAACTCTGTCCATTGGAATATCGATATGCACTGTTTGTAGAGAACTGATCAGTTTTAGAAGATTCTTCAGATAGATGACGGTTCGCACCGTGCGAGGACGATCAGACGACTTCTCCTTCATAACTGATCCAGTTGTGCGAAAAGAGGCAACCTAACAATGTATTGTGTTGCCATCAGGTTTCGAATCATTCCGTGGAACATTGAACTCTGTGCGGAAATGCCGTTGAACAGTAATAACAGATTCATCACTTTTGAAGAAATGTTCAACATCAAAAACGCGATGCGCCACGGTCCACTGCGCCATTACTACTAAAACTGGACGCCCTAACCTACAAAAAACCAGCCCCCGCCCCAACACTTCGCTCCTCCACTCCCGCTACTCATACTACATGTGCTGTTACATTTATTAAAATACCATTTATTACAAAGATTGGATTTCCCAAAATCACTTGTCTCTTGTGAGAAAATCTTGTGTTTCATAGGCTCACAGGTGTAATATTCTCTCATATTTTGAGAGATTGTGGATAGAGGTGTAAACCTAGCACCTTTAGGCGTGTATTAATTCAATATTACTTTTAGTAGTCATATTAGTAATAGCTCCATATGAAAATCTGCTAACAAAATCATTTAAATGTGGTATTTTCAATCAATGTTCCTACAAAAATTTTGTAATCATCAAATATAGAACGTAGCACTGATGTGAAAAAAAGGAATATTGTTAATTATATATTATAAATAATTCAGATCCCTCCGCCGCTGTAGTATTTATGTCTATTCTGTTATTATAACTAGAATTCTTCAATTTTGAAAGGAACGGAGAATACGCTTAGCTATAAAAAATACACGAGTTTTGAATGAGGTTATCCATTTTGCTTGGTTTTCATTCTTTCATTGTATTACCGATAAAATTAGTTCATAAATATTTCAGTTTCTTCTGTAAATACACCACCCAGTATTAATGAATTATTACCACATTTTTTTAAATACATTTTTGTCTTAGAGTTGAGTAAATTATGGATGACTATTTCCTTCGAAAAATTTAAGCCAACCAAAAAGCTGTAATATTTTATGTTTACCTAGCAACGATCAAATTTCAGCGATAATACTGCACTAGTGCAAATTATCGATAATTTGCACTAGTGTCAAATTTTCGTCTAGAATTAATAAACATCATTTGGTTTTAATTTTATATTTTAAGAAAGGGAACAATTATTGTTTATTTTAAATTAAATTTTTCTCAGGAAATAGTCTGCCAAAATGCCCTCTCGTGCATGTCAAATTGTCTCATAATTTCCTCTCGTGCGCATTCGCGCACTCGAGAAAATTAAATTATCGACAATTTGACATGCACTCGGGACATTAATATTGAAAATTTGAGAAAAATTCTATTGCTAGAAAAAGAATATTTATAATTGTTTGACCACCTCGATCGATTTCATTCCAGGCTCATGCTGAACCCCCATTAGAGTGTATATAGGATGTTGCGGCAAAATTAAGCTCGAAAAGTAACTAATCAAAAATGCGTCGATTTTTGGCAGATTTCTGATATCTCTTTTCTTAAGTCTAACATCTAGAAATTGTTCTATAAGGACAATGACAAAACAGCAATTTAGTTAAATAATATGGAAAAATGTGTAGAAAATAAAAACAAGATTCATTGATAATATTAGACAATCATGTCACAATCATAGCAGATATCATTTTCGGAAGCTTGAAGATGAGTCTGAAGAATTTTTGAAACCGTTGGTGATATTTACATTGAACACACTTTTTACACCACACCCACACTCACAATTAAACTGTATGAAGTGAGTTTTTATAACCAAGCTACCGTCTTCAGAGACTGAAGGTAAACTAGTTTACCTTGAGTGTTATTGAAGCTGTTGAATTTATAAAATTATTACAGACATACACACAACACACACACACACACACACACACACACACACACATATATATATATATATATATATATATATATATATATATATATATATATATGAATTTGGATTGATATATTTGGGTTCTTCCAATCATCTTCCAAAATTTGAATTTATTTATATTTGGTTAGTAAAAAAGGTTAAGATCGAGAAAATTATGCACAGAAAAGACTTTTTAAAATTTCATTATTCTATAAATATTCAAAATGTTATGTATTTGAAATAATATTATGTTTAAAAGTCATCTCTCCGGTAATACTGTTAAGTAATCCAAAATAACCCTTCTCACAGCCGCGCATCATCATCAATTACTTATTTATTATTATGAACTGTAACCTCAACAAGTTATCAATACTATCAATTGTCTGTGTTTACTTTTTGTCAGTTTTGTAGATTCCACTTCAACTCAATTAAGGTATCATCTTCATTTATTTAATAATCATTAATGTGACAATAATGAACCATAAATATATTTATCTAATTTTATAATTATTATTTTATAAAATAAGAACTAATATATAAAGAAGCCTGTAAAACTAATACTTCGTTTACTCATACTGAATACACTGTTTACATCACCACTACACCAACACTCACAATTACACTGTCTGACGCGCGTTTCGATAACCAAGTTATCGTCTTCAGAGACTGAAGGAAAACTGTGACTCTAAAGACGATAACTTTGTTATCGAAGCGCGGGTCAGACAGTATAATTGTGAGTGTTGGTGTAGTGGTGGTGCAAACAGTGTATTCAGTATGAATATCGCCAACGGTTCCAGAAATTCCAGCTTATTCGTTCATTTAATTTGATATTCGTCTAGTACACCAGTCAGATTAGTGTAACCAATTGTAACTTTAAATTATTAAATCTTCAGTTTGCTAAATACATTGTTTTTTAAAAACAAGTTGGTGAATTGAGGTATTTAATTATACCACACGTGTAATAAATGCAGTGAATCGACACTTTTTATTGTTTCCAACCAATGTGGGTATTGACAGTCGGCATATTTCTTTTTTGAAAATAATATCCAATAAGGTATCCACGCGGCAGACTTGTACAGTCAGTGTCTATAAACATTATTTCTGTTATTTTATTAATATAATAGTGTATGTAATGAATAGGTATAAGTATATTAAAATTTTGGTATAAAAGGTGTCAGTGTAGCATTAACAAGTCTGTGCATAAGTTCCCTCGTTAAAAATCTCAACTCTCTACAAGACATTTCACAATTGGAGACAACCGCATTCAAGGGAAATTGGCAGCTTATTCAAAGAATAGAGATACGAGAAATTTTAAGAAATAATAGTTTAAAAGGTTTCCATTCATAAAATATACAAATTCAAGATCAAGAGACGCTGTTTTTTGTTAAGTTTGACGCCAATGAAATGTAAACGACTGCAGTTATTTTGTTCTCTATTGAACTTACTTATATAAATATAATTATATAATTCGTTTTGTTGAGGAATTCTTGTTTTACTTATATAATATAATATTCGAAATCATATTCTTAATAAATAAATATGAAAATTTTTTATTCACAGAAATACTTGTCAAATATAGTATCTAATCCGACAGTTTTTTGAAAAATAAATTGCAATAATTTAAGTTTCTTCCATTTTGACGAATCTTCTTCTTTTAATGCTTATCCATTAATGGATGTTCGCGACCACATTTTTCATGGCTTCTCTATCTCTAGCGGTATGGATCAATGTCTGAATATCTTGTATACCCGTCCACTGCTTCACGTTCCGCAACCATGACATCCTCTTCCGACCGAATCCTCTCTTACCTTCAATCTTGCTCTCGACTATCAGCTGAAGGAATTAATATTTATGGCCTCGCATTATATGGCTAAGGTATGCAATTTTTCGTTTCTTGACGATATTAAAGAGTTCACGGTCTTTATTGATACGCCTGAGAACATCCTCATTCCTCATTTTGGCAGTCCATCTTCACGATTCTACGATATACCCACATTTCGAATGCCTCTAATTTATTGATGTTCTTGACGAATAGTTTGATATTAACACACCCGTCAAATATAACACTTCAATGTACTAGCGTGCCCTATTTGTGTACTAGTACTGGATACGGGGATGAGACAAAAACATTACAGATTATATATTCTTTAAAAAAGTCAAATAGCCAATTGAGTGAATGATAAGGCCTAATACCATATAAATCTTGTCAGTTGTCATATCAAAGCGTGTCATGTCAATTAAACGCCGACAATCTATCGCAATGACAATTTTTCGCAAAAGAAATGAATTGTAAAATTTACTGTCTTTTTATTCTACCGGTATTTACTTATCGACAGTATGATTTTAACATTTCTCGTCTTATGCTTCTGAAAATTATTAGGTTACGTTGGTTTAGTTTAGGTGAAGTTAGGTTACGTTACGTTACGTCAAGTTAGTTAGGTTAGGTTTATATTTAGTAAATTGAAGCTGCGATGAATTGTCTCCAATTAATTGGCGAGCCATACAATGCTGTACAATGAATTCTCGTAGATTCGAATATTGATATCAAGTGTGAGAAAAATATGAAAGAATATGTCAGGCAACTGATGTGGTGAATTAGATGACGGAATTAGTATATATAAATTTTGAATGAAATGTGACACATATGTAATTATTTCTTATAGTTAAATTTGAAGGTAATTCGGTCCCTAAGTAATCGATGAAGAGACACACAGTTTATATCGATTATTCAAACTTTCGTTATGTTAAAAATCTACATACCTCTTGATATTTCATGACATCCTTTATAATATGAATATTTAGACAATATCACAAGGGCATTGTTGGTATCAGAATGCAGTTCAAATGAAAAATGTTTATTGATGAAAACGTAATTCCAAGTAGCTTATTTTCACTCTTTAACCTAATTTCCTGTTTTTAATCTAATTATGAATTCAATATTTGGAATAAAACAAAATTACCTCATACGAAATAAATTAATTAAAGGTTAAATTGATTTCGACACCATCATGAAGGTAAGCCATATTACCTTTAAAAATTTCCGGACCTTAGAGAATAGGATGTAATCTCAAAAGAAATTGAACTTAACCATACACTGCTAAAACAGTCACCACTTAAATCACTACCGTGGGAAAAAATAAGAAAAGCGAAGTTTTTTGATTTAATATTTTCCAACAGACTTAGTTATTTCCTGATGTATATAACGCTGTTATCGTATTATGCAATTTTCTAACTTAACAAAACCAAGTGAAAGTAGAATCGATTTATCTACCTTTATTTCTGTTTAGAGTTGCATAAATCGACGTAGAATTCAGCTGGTGAACTAGTAACGAACTCGCGAAACGCACAGCGAACTACCTCAATAAGATTCACTTTTCAACTAAATTAAATCGCGATGTCTTGGATTGTCGTGGACAAGTCCGTGCGTGTGGGGGGATTTTGGGGAGTTGATAATAATAATATGTTTTTAGAATGATCTCCAATGTTTCTTATGAAAGTAAGGATTTTATTGTCCAATAACTGAAAAATAAGAGTAATGAAATTGAAATTTCCAACATATTTAGCCACAAAATTACAAAAATCAATAGGTTTTTTTTTAATACTTTGCTTATAATCCTAACCATTTAGGTTGTGGCACGAGTACGATTTCCGTGGCGACTGGATCACTTCGTTTTCGAGATATCGATACTTGAAAATGGAAAAATTTATTTTTATTTAATATTTGTATATATCAACTTAACCTGACTTAATCTAACCTAATCTAACCTAACCTAACTTAACCTAACCTAACCTAACCTTCTCGTGGTGCACTTTGAGTGCAAAAAGTTCAAAAATCGTAAATTTTTTACAGCCAAAATTGTCTAAAAAAATTTTCTTCATGTGAGGATTATTTTAGTTTTAATTTATTATTATATTTTTTTTATTTTATAAATAATGAAAACAACCCACAATTCTTTATGAAAAACATCAAATTATTCATATATTTATCTTATGTTGAGTTATATTCATCACAGAGTAATGAAAGTTATCAAAAGTGGCTCATTTTGCAAAAAAAATCTGTTTTTTTTTTATATAATTTTGGAGTATAAGTCTGGCGCCACGGAAAGCGTACTCTCCCCACGGTTGCGAGTATATTTTACATTGGATCACATTCTTTCACCAACATATAGTAGATTGCTAGAATAACTAAGGGTCAATTCTATATCATTGTATTCATATCGAGTGAATTTTAATCTGGACTACGAACAAAACGAAAGAATCGTATCATTCTAGATTTCAAGACGTCGCAAGCGTCTTCGGCCAAACTTACTTCAGTCCTTCTCTTCAGTATAAAAGAAAAACGTCTTGCTCATTCGTCTAAAAATAATTTATCATGTTTTCCATTTATTACCACCAAAAAATGAACCAACAGGGTTTCTATTTAAGTTATGAGATATGTTCTTATTTTTTCTGATTTTGAATAGTTTGTTGGAGAAATAACCTTTAATCTATTTTGATGAACAATATATTTTTCTAGCAGGTAACTAACGGTAAGTCCATGGATAGAACAACGAATTAACGATATTTATTTTTATCCACGTGTGTTTTCATTCAATTTCAGTTACATTCCCTCTTTTGTGTGCGAAACAAATATTACATAGATCTTTTTTCGTTGAAAGTGTGAAAGGTTATGCTTTTTTTATTATCCTATAAAATATAGTTCAGTTAACGGGTTTACATCCATTAAAAAATTCATTGACCTAAGCTCTGTGAGAATCTTGTGAAACTTTGATAAATATCTTCAAGTTACTTGTAGAATTTCTTCTACAATGAAATCCAGTTTGTGATTGTTTGAAAAATTCCACATTGAACCTTTTGTTGACCTCACTTCGTAAATAAATATTATTTGTGAAAGTCCCTGAAATTTGGTTTGAACGGTTTTATATGCAATGTCCAAGATATTAATAACATTTTGCTGCAACCTTGAAGCCTATCCTACCCGTTGTTCAAAAGTTTCTTCTCTTTTGGAAACCTCTTTCCCTTTTTTTACAAACAGTTTTCTACATACATAGGATTGTATAAAACTTTTTAATCAACTTAATTCATGGTTTGTTCGTTGTTTATACTTAATCGTGAATCCTCATCAAAAGTCGAGGATGTTAAAAATCTAGACAAATTGCAAATGGATTTCATTTTTGGATTTTACGAAATTGTGTTTAAATCTTTGTCTATATCCTCAATTTCTTAGTTTCCTGTGCATTTCATTAGGTAGGTTTCTTTTTTAAGAAAACTCTAGTTCCGGTATTTTGGTGTTACTTTCATGACTGTCAGGTTCATTCCTCATTGACAATTTGTGATATCATCTTTCTGTGATATGCCAAATTATAAGACTGTATTAACATGGAAGAATATCGGATGAGTCGGTAAAATATAATCTGATTTAGATCATAAATTATTTGAAAAAATCGTTATGAACCGGTGGCATTCTTTTTCGGCCAAGTTGTTACAATATTCATCATAATTTGGAATATATATTTCACAATATTCGCTTCTTCCAGTGATATGAGATTTGTTATTTAAGTTTTGAGATTGACGAATAAATATTCTCTATCAAGATCAATACACTTTTACATGCGTTTATACAAATTCTCAAAGCATTTTCTCCAGTCCGATTGAGGTCCTCCAAACATAGAATTTGGACTCATCATCCGCTTCTTCGGGTGTAGGAAAACCTTAACCTCGCAATTTGTTTTTGATCTGCGGGAATAAGAAGAAATCATTGGGTGTCAAACAAGGACTGTACGGCGGATGATCCATCAATTCGATGTTTTGACTGATCAAAAATGTTTTTGTTTGAACTGATTTGCAAGTGCTCGCATTGTCGTGGTGGAGAATGATTCGTCTTCTGCGATTGGTTTTCCTGATTTTTTCGTCCATTTCTGGCAAAAATGCTGGTGAATAATTCAGACATGACCGTTCTAAGCTGCTCTAATGGAACGGTGGTGACATGTCCAATTATTTCAAAAAACCAGACGACCATTTGCTTCGAAGTGCTCCGTGTTCTCATCTTGGAAGACCCCTACTGTCGATTGTTACTTAGTTTCGGGTTCATATGCATAGATCCAAGATTCGTCGACTGTCACGATCTGCTAAATCTCTTTTGAAACACTGCGATTGAATGTTTTCAGCATTTCTTTGTACGAATCGACACGAGCTTTATTTTGAGCTATTATCAAATGTTTTCTAGCACAACAGCTGATTTTGAACCACCATCAGGAAGTTCATCCTGTAGCGAAATTCGCCTATGATTGAATTCGGAAAACCAGTGAAACATGGTGGTTTGAGATGGTGTTTAATCACCAAAAGTCCAGGCGAATTGATGGGTACAGTGTTGTTGGTTTCATTTACGTTGAGAGTTGTAGAAAATCATAGCATAAACATGTTGCCGATTTAATTCCAATTTTTGATCCAGATTAATATTCTCAGATAAAATAACGCAAATAGCATTTGTATGATAACACGATCTGAGTACGTTTACCATCAAACATGTCAAACTTTATGATGGGAATGTGAAACTTGAGTAGCAACAGCTGCAGTGGTTGCAGAAAATAAGATAAGTATCAGTTTTTTTGTTAGAAAACTTTTATAAGATATCAATTTTTCCTGAAAAAATATTTGGAAAATCATCAGTATTTTCATCATAGTTTTTTATCATAAAATTATATCTTTTTTAACTCTTTACATCAAATTTGATTATGTGTTTTCTTTTTCTACTGCTATTACGTAACAATGATGAAATTTTCTTTCCTCTAAGATGAAAAATAATACTTTTCTCATAATTCCCTTTTGAAGGTATCATAGGCAACTTCTTCTATTTCGAGTATCCAAGAATAATGTGGCATTCAACAGCCAGGGCGAATTTCCCAACCTAGAATAATAATATAAAATTATAGGAAAACAAATTATTTGGAAAATGAAAACTCCTCAAACTGAGTAATGTACGATGTTTACCGATGTTACACATCAGGTTGATAAACAGTCTAAGACTTGAAAATTTCCAATTATTATTTTAATCCAACATATATGTACCAAAAACCACTCACTGCTTCACAATAATAGATAATGCTCTCTTATTAGTAGTTTCTCGTTTCATACTAAGGCTGGTGAATTACGAGGTTTTAGAAACAAGTTTAACCCCTGTATTGATGTTGGAGGATCCTGAAACTGCATTTTTTGAATGCATTAACATTTTCTAGAGATATGATGTTTTATAATACGATTTAAAAAGGTTGGTGAAAACAAGTTTTGCCGCGATATTAACATTCTTATATAATTGCCAAATGAAATTATGGGTGATGGAGACTATATATGATAAGATGTGAGTATTTGAGGCATCTTGAGTCGTGAAATGCGAAAACTTTCTCATATTTTTCATTGTTTCAATTTTCTACCTCGATATGTCGATTTATAACATCGATTAATGAATCCTTTATCTAGTGAACAGTTATTCAATAATGATCATACAATTGATTGGTACTTCTCTTCTTATAGGTATGAAAACCTCCGTAGTCCGTAGTCGTTGAGGGTTAGATTTAGAGAATATGATGAGTGCGGAAGCTAGTTGGAGATCAATTCATTAAATTTGATATTAGTTTTCATGACTAATGACATGAAGTATTGTTTTGTTGAACAAGAGTTCGTTACTTTGTTATTTATTTTTTCAGTTGGTTCAATACTGTACACTAATAGTACATAGTGGATGATCCACATAGTATGTTTATATCAAAATACCGAAGCCATAACCTTGTCAGTAGATTGTTCCATTTTTGATCTACACAAACGCCTTTCTTTGGGACACCTGTTCGTGTCACGTCATTCGGACGTGGAGTAGTGAATGCACGTTTCAACTATAGTTACATATCGATGTAAACAATAATTTAAATCTTGTCTAAATAACGCTCTGAATCATCAATTCGTAGTTGTGTTTGTTCAAACGTGAGTATTTGAAAGATTCTTTCTTATTCTCAAATATTCTTCTAAGACGGCATATGTCAATCTTGTGATGGCTACTATGCTTGTACCACCATTAACCTACTAAACCGTCAAATAATGGTTGATTTTTATAAAAAAAAGTCACTGCAATATTTTTCAAACCAATCATTTAACTAGACTTTTTTCTCAGAATGCTTAATCAACGTACTGAATTATAATTTTTTCATTGCTTGAAAAACTAGGACGTTGTACACTTTCAATAATAAGAAACATTAAAACGTATAGAGTAAGCTCACAATTTGATAACTGTCGCTATCAAATTGTGCGCAAAATAGAACTTCAAAGGAAAAATATAAAACTAATATTTATCTATGTGTTAAGTAGTTCTAGGAAGATGTTTAAGCCTGAAAAGCATGTTTTGTTTCGACAGAATCAGGATTTGATGTAGGTTCAGGTCGCTTCTTGTATGAAAAGGCAATGATGAGATTATTTTGGTTACTAAAATATTGAAGGACATTCACAAATGTTAATTAGATTTTATGAATATATTTTCATTTCTTAAATATCAAAATTTCCATAAAGCAAATAAGCTATTTTATAAAGTAGCTTTGTGTCCTTTTACGTTACCAGAAAAACGCCTAAAAAGTTATTTAAAGCCGTTTATACCGATAAAAATTGCTTTCGAATAGAATAGAGTACTTTGAAAGTAATTTTCATGATACATCACTTTCAATATGATTTATCAGGCTACGTTTCACTTAAAATCCATACTACCCACAACTCTGACTGTGGAAATTCCTATCGCACGTAAAAAATCCGAGAGTGTTGTAGGGAAAAGTCAAAGGTGAACCCTATATATTTAACACTGTAGGCTTAAAAAAAGGCTACTGAATACATGCAGTTTGGAATAATTATTTCTCCATCGATTGGGCTAAAATTTGGTTAAAAATTGAAGGGTTTCTTTCTTGGTGTTTGAATTGATCCCACGTTTGGATGACTCCTATCCATCAATATTTTTTATGGTCGAAATGTGTTACAATATTTGTGTATGTGGTAAGCACCCTTAAAAATCCGATAGGGATTAAAGGTCTGTAGTCTTGAAGCATGTGAAGTTAATTGTGCTTTAAATGGAAGTTAACATACATTGTCTATTCTGCTATTCAATACAGTTTTGACTCAAGTTTACCATTCTATAAAACTAGAAATACTGAAATAATTGCTGGAAAATCAAGTATTTCTTGTTAGGATTTTGAAATAAAAACATGTTATGTCTAAATTAAATACAACTACCCTATGTCAATTAGATTTGACGACGTCTTATGCTATAGTTAAGGTGTGTATCAGCTGGACGGTCATGATAATGATGATGTCGTCGTAGGTCAAGTTCTTTGTTCTCTTTTCTTCTCGTAGGTATAAATCGTAAAAATAAATACCAAATGTTAATAGATCTTGGACGAGAACAAGTCCACTGCATTAATTTCAATTTAAAATACTGGATAAACCTAACGGCATACTGTAATTTTTATTTTTACCTTCATCGAATACTTTTAACGTGGGAACGTAGTCAGCGATCAGTTTTAAATTACTTGATTATTACTGATTCAATATATAAATTGAAAGTTGCAACATAGTTTCTTCATTTTTAGTACATACACTGCTGCTCAATAGAATAGTTCTTCAACTTTATCACTATTCAAGATAAATTTAGGAAAATAATGAAGTATTCAGTTACATTGAACTATTAAAAGGTGTGATCAAAGCTAAACTTGTTCTGTGTTTTCTTTTCTTTTGGAAATATGTTCTTGATTCAATGTAATTGAACATTGAAAAAATCAACAACAAAATTCATTTAGATATTTGAAGACTTCTTATATTGTTCTATTGGAGATGTAATAATGCATATTTCCTTCTCTATTCGATATTAATTCAAAAGTACGATATGGGAGGAGATGTACAGATTCTACATTCTACAAAATAGTTATTTATGCAACAAGTGCAAAAAGTAAGAGTTTATTGCACGGCCATTAGGCCGAGTTTGACAACGTTGAGTACATTAAACACTTACTTTTTGCACCAGTTGCATATTTTTCCTACGTTCCTGGAAAACAGTATGTGTAGGAAAGTGAAAAGCGTAATTTAAGAGCAAAAATATTTAATATTCAATTAAAACCATCCGTTAATATTGAGAAAGTTGGAAACTAGTAATTAGGAACAATTTAACTCAAAAATTATTTGTACCATTAATATTAAAAGTAAATGTTCAATTTCTGCAATTTTCAATACTAATATATTCCCATAGTAGATACCTCACTTACCATTTACAATAAACACGAATCGAAATTCTGCATAAAAAATCCTTTGACCTAATACTCTATACGGATGCCTCCAAAGCTGAATCCGGTGTGGGTTGCGCAGTCACTACAAACCGCTTACCCTCGACGTGTAGTGTTTACACTGGTGAACTATACAGTATTCTTAAGGCTTTCAAATATATTTCTCCTCCCCATAAACATATCTCCATATGTACTGACTTATTTTCATCCATAGTCAATTACAACCAATAGTCCAAGACATTCATAACATCTACCAAACTCTCATTGCTCTTGACAGTCTCTCTCATCTGGCTTCCATCGCACACTGGAGTTGCTGGAAACGAATGTGCCGATCGGCATGCCAAAGAAGCCACAAAGAATCATCCTGAAGTTCCAGTTCAGCTGGCCAATGATCTGAAGATTAATTTCAAACATCTTATTAAAAAATCTTGGCGCGATGCATAACATCCACCCATCTACTTCTCACATTTCTCTAAACATTTTAAATAGAAAAGCTTTGACAATAAGAAGACTTCGCATCAACCACACGAAACTTACTCACGGCTATTTGATGTCGACAGGAAGTCGTCCAGTCTGCCAAAGTTGTCAAGTTCCTGTGTTTGTTAAGCACATCCTCACCGACTGCAGAGAATACTCTATCGCATACCAGCAGTTTGATATGAAAACCAACCTTCAGGAGACACTGGAAATGAGGAAAATCGTGGAGTTTCTTGAAACCACCAAGCTGTATAAGAAAATATAAATAATTTACGTATTGTAATAGATTTTGTAACAGTCCTGTATTTAACTTATGATTGTTTTTGTGTGCCAATGACCAGTGCTGTCGAGACTTCTTCAACCTCACCTGTAATGACAAAATTTCGTTCCTTGTAATTTTTTGAATGTGGCACTTTTACAATAAATATTGAACCTACTTCTTCTATGTCTTCAATATTAAATTTTTGGAGCTCATCTCTACGACATGTCCCTATTGCAGCGACCTACAGCAAGTAATTTCAAAATGTCTTACAAAAGCTAAACAATAATTACTGACTTACTTTTTTAATCAAATACTGGGAATTCGGAGCTTTTTCTAGAAATTGAAATAAATGTCTCTCCTATTAAATATTTTTAACTTTTTTTGACCGAAATGTTGCAGACCTCCGTTTCATAAATGCCATTAATTTTTTGTAATTTTTAATATTAATATTTTCTTTTGTAGAAAGGCCAGCTTTCACCATTGAGTACTCAGACCAAAGTAATGAGGGTTTGATATCTTTCGATCTTTTTGAAAAATATGCATGAAGCACTTTTTATGTGTTGTATTCACAACTTTTTTATCTAAGCACTACTCTTCAAAATGATTATAACGAATTTCATATAGTTTTTTGATGTACTAGTTGTATTTACTATTTCACTAACTTTTGGTGGGGTCCCAACAAATTCTTCTTCATCACTCATCTAGTTTTCCAATAAAATTTTTTCACTTTGTTTAATTGTCAAAATGAATTTTTGACTGATATTTCTAGAACTGCATTATCCAAACATGTGATTTTCGGTTTAGAAGTATTGTTAACATTTTTGAACAAAGAAATGGGAGCTAGTTCACTGGTATCATATTATCATAATATTAAATTCTTTCTCGCACCAATATACTACCATCACAGCTATGCAGAGGGCTTAGGTAACGTTCTTCTTTTCATATACTGTGGAAATATTAATGTAAAGTTTTTAGTATTCATTTATACTCTTTTTATTCGTGTTGTGAATTAATAAACACTGTCTCTTGCGTTCTTAATATATTTACACATTATACAATATACTTAACTTATAATAATTTACTTTACGCTTCTTCGGGTGCGGACGTCCAGTTGTGCGAAGTCGTCAGTTTCTTCAAGAGGTATCGTCTGTAGTACATCTAAGGCGTCTCCTCGCAGTGCAATGGTCAAGTTCACTGCTTTTTCTTTATCTGACCAATTATTCACTCTAGCGGCTGCCTCAAACTGTTTAACGTAATTGGACCCAAGACGTCTTACCGTCGAACGTTGAGGCTTTGTCTCATGTAGAACTGTCGATCTCTTTTGTTTTGACTGGTGCTTGTATATTTCATGGGTCTTTATGTTCGATTTTCTTCTCTTCTATTGGAGTGTCTTTTGTTCTTGAATCTGCCAGCTTTTTCTCCAACTCCTTGATTTTCTCGTTCATCTGATTTTTCATCGTTGTCATCTCATTGTCGATATCTAATTTTAGAGACGACATTTTGTTTTCGACGACAATGACAATGTTGGTTTTCAATGATAAAATTTCGGCAGAAATGTTGCTCTTCATGCTCGAAACCCTCTCGTCGATATAAGCCGTATATCGTTCCTCATAGTCGAAATATTTTCCTTCAAGGTGGAAATCTTCTCGACAATATTCACAGAAATTGAAATGTCGTCCTTCATGGTATTAATCTTCTCCTCCATATTGGTCGAATTATCATCCTTCTGATTCGAAATTGACGAGATTAAAGTGGAAGACTCGTCTTTGAATAGATAAGTTCCTGGATCAGAGTCACTTTGAGTCTTTCTACTAATTAGTTATTCTTATCGGACGTTTCCAGCTTGAGATTATCCATTTTAGCCTTCAGTTCTGTCACTTTCAGGTCACCAAGTCTTTTCACCATGTTTATGTCACTATTTATTTACTATACCCCACACCTGACACCAATGTAACGTTTTTTATATTTATTTACATTCTTTCTATTCGTGGGGTGAATTAATAAACACTGCTTCTTACGTTTTCAATTTATTTACACACTACACAATACACTTATAATAATTCACTTATAAATATCACTTAAACAATTACCTTTACTGATTCGTTGTTTTCACTACGACTATTTATTTAAAACTAATTAACTGCATTTACACAAATCGTTTATGTACCTAAATAAAATTCTATGAATCTCTAGTACAAAAAGAAACTAAAGAAATGAATAATTGGACTTTCCTACAAATGATCTAGACAAAATACTCTAAATAAACCACCTGCTATAATAAAAAGTTCTAAAAAACATCAGTCATTTATAATAATCAGATGAAAGGCGCTACGTGAATTCGCTGAATTTTATAATTCTATTATAGCTGCACAGGGCCGGCCTAAGGACCCATTTCGTATAATTTACGAATTAAACCATTTTTACTTGTGGCACATGAGTTCGCTTGCGAACTAAATCATTTTTTTATGAGTAGCATTCAGAGACTTTTTTTATATTTTCAATATTTTTGAATACTTAGCATTTAGAATTATGCGTTTTATTGTAGCGAGTCTAGGATCACTAGAATTGAAAGCATTCGAGCACATATAAAATATTTTTTAATCATGTATGTATTGAAATTAGAATGACAAGAATTATAAATCCTTCAACTAAAAGGTAATTTACAAATTGAGGGTAGTAAATGATGCGTGAATATTACTAATGGAATAAACATGTATTTGTGCCATTATAAGAGTTATGAAAATCTCTGGAAAATATCAACTCTGGAATTCATTTGTAGACACAGTGTAATTGAATGAGATCTTAAACCTGAAAAACTGAAAATGGAATTACTTATTTACATTATCGTCACATAAAGAAATTCCATCGCCAACTTACTGTGTCTTATAAACTACAAGGGTAGGTAGTGCATTGCGTACAATTTATCAGAAATTGATATTTATTTATATTTTTCGGTGAAATAGTTTCAATATGTTTTGTAATCAAGGGATTGTAATTATAATTTTATATTGTATCTGGAAAAAAAGTATAGAAATAGATAGATAGATAAGTCGAACAAAATGTCAAGTGAATATTGTTTTAAGTGAACAAGAGAATCCTCCTTTGCATCTATGTCAAAGCGCAAATATCAGAAGACAGATTTTCTAAAGGGAAAGACGTCGTATTAATCATATCAATAAACTTTTGCACATTATCTACCAAAATACAATCCAAATCGAATTGATCTCTGTGAAGGAATATTGCGGAGCACATTTATACTCAGATTACAGCCTAAATCTTTGAATTGAACCAGCATATCGTCTGGGAATTCTACATAGTTGTCAGTCTTACACTTTTCAATGATTGTAACACTGCTATAAAATATTTTCAAGCAAACCTCTAGCCATCATTCCTAAATCTAGTGGTGCCTCTTATTAATAGATGTATTTAACAAATTATTTCAGTAGCTCTAATTTCATATGTATTGGTGGAAGAATTATTTTTTCTTTTGAATAATTTTTGAATCGATTTCGAAATACTTTTGATGGTGTATTTCCTCTCTTATCGACGGTAGTCTTATTTTGTGACCTGATGTGAGATATCGAGACTATATATAGAAAAGGAGCTAATTTTCCCGTTTTGGACTTAAACTGTTGATATTTCAATTCACGATTACACATTTCCATTGGATGCGGATTGACTCCCTGCAGAGTAATTTAGAATCGTCGTTTTCCATTTTTTTCTACATCATATTTTTCTTTTTCGATATCTCTTGAATTAAAGCTTGGAATTTTTTGATGTAACAAACAGGTCAAAGAAATATTATTACTGACAAATGACCTTTGGGTATCATTGGTCATATAAGACTTCTTGAGTCCAATTTTGCTACATATCGAGGTAGGTGTAACTGAGAGATCTACAATTTTATTTTCCTTGTTTAAACAAGTCATTGTCGCCGAACTTGGTCAATTTGGCAATTCTACAGCTTTCGTTCACTTTTTTTGATTCTGTTATTTTAGTTATTGTATGACCCGTATACTGTGGTTATTCTACAGCTCAAATGATTTCTCTTCTGTTTCTTCGTATTTTCTTTGTATTTCACTAACAAAATTCACTAATTTGTGCTTCTCTATTTACCTCTTACCTTTTTAATTATTGGAAAAACATATTTTCTCGTCAAAATGTACCATAATTTTTGAAAAATACATTTTCTTTGAAAAACAGATTACAATAAGTTGCCTTGTAAGACAAGTTATTATATTTGACATTTCTAATTCACCTTTCTAACGAATGCTTTTATAACAAATGTAAAGTTTAATACAAATTAAATACGGGGTGGCCCATTAGTGTGTGGAAGTGCATTAATTTACTTAAGATAAAATATACAAAAAAAATTTACAATCAAAGTTTTCATATCTGCACAGATACACATTTCTAAAATATTTTGAGATATAAATGGTGTTCAGCTTAAACGTGACAACATGAAGGAAAGTTTTTTTAAATAGGATACCTTGTATATTTGTTCACCATTGAATTTAGCGTAAAATTCTGCATCTAGCCCTGTCTTTTCTTTTTCTTTTTCCATAAATTGTGACTTTACCAAGTTGTTTGGTAAGTACGAAGGTGAAGGATTGCTGAAATGTCTGAACAGAGTAGAAGTTTCGTTTGAGATTCGGGGTGTTTTTTGATACCATCTTATAAAACTAATTTACCCCTCCAAATTGTGTACAATAATGTACACTCTAACATTGACTGTTTTTAAGAAATTGCATTTTTAGTTGATAATTTGAAGATATTCACCTTTTTAACAAGTAAATACTGAATGTGACGTTCAAAATACTTCTAGTTTTTGTGACAAAATCAAATCAGTAATTTTCTACCTTAAAAAATTGTAATAAAATAAATATGGTACGTACAAAACTCAAAATAAACAAATTAAACTAAAATAACTAACAACACAACACAAAAACTAGAAGTATTTTTAATGTCCCATTCAGTGTTTACATGTTAAAAAGTAATATTTTTAAATCATAAACTAAATAATAAAATAGTTTTATGAGATGGTATAATAATATTTTGCTTGTTCCATTAGAAAAATTGAAGTTTTTGCTAATTGAAATCTCCTGAATTAATGCTTATCTAAAAAACATCCCGAATCCCAAACGAAACTTCTACTCTGTCCAGACATCCTTTACCTTCGTACTTACCAAACAAGTTTAGTTACTTCTCACTAATAACGTTTACTAAGCAGCATCATTTTTAGTGCACCATTTTTCGTCAAATCTTCATATTTTTGGCTCCAACTCAGCAACGTCACAATTTATGGGAAAAGAAAAGACATGGCTAGATGCAGAATTTTACACTAAATTCGATGGTAAACAAATATACAACGTGCCCTATTTAAAAAAACTTTACTTCATCTTGTCACGCTTAGGATGAACACTCTGTTTACCTCAAAATATTTTAGAAATGTGTATCTGTGCAAATATAACAACTTTTATTGAAATTTTTTTTGTATATGGGCCACCCCGTATAATATCGACTATACATAAAAATAATTGTGTTTTCTCAAGAAAAAATTATGATTGTTACTGATCTGTTGAGTCCGATCTTTGTATTGTTTCCAAAGTTTTAAGGAACTATGATTATATCAAGTATACAAATGTGACATTGAACTTATAATTCAAGATTTAGTTCACACGTATATTCATTTAATTATTATAAACAACTATTAACGAGTTTTTGATTGTAACACGTTTGTGGTTCTTAGCGACACTAACTACCGCTGCCATTTTAAAGCGATTTATTTTCATTCACGTTGGCGTTTTTTATTTTACAAGCTCTGCAGTCGGTTATGTCTCCTTTTTTGTGGAGTGTCTGTAACTGCCAAAGATCTTCGTCATCTGTTTCATACGTTGCAGGGTGTAGTGCTCTGGAGTTAGGTAGTCTCTCACACTTCAAGGGAATATAGTTAGAAGTTTCGTTCTCTACGTATAATTCTTCCAATATCAATTGCAGAAGAGAGTTGCTGAATTAACTTGATTAAATACATTTTCCATTTATTGAGTGGTCACGAAAGGGGTTGCTGTGGATCATTTACAGAACCGAAAAACATGTAAAGAAAAACTGAGAGCTGACAAAGCTACTCAAGGTTTTACACATAGAAAAATTTTTAGTTTATATAAGGAGAACAGGCATTATACATTAGAAGTAATACAGCAAAAGGTAGCAGATTATCCAGAATACGATTTTACCAGCTAAGAAACACTGTGTCAAGTTTTGTCAGCATGTGGTTTTAAACACAAAAAACTGAATAAACGGATGGCAATAACCGAATCGTCAAGAATAGTTCGATGGCGACAAGGCACATAATTTATCTAGATAAAACATGGATTAACAGGCACGATGTAATAAATTTCGGTTGGGTTGACAATAGTAAAAATTGCTGTTGGGATGGGCCTTGTTCTAAATGGAACCGCATTATAATAATACACGCTGGAAGCAAAGACGGTTCCGTGGCTAATGCTTTATTAATATTTACTAAAAACTCTACAGCTGATAATAATGAAGATATGGCAGCAGAATTATTTGAAAAATGGTTTAATGAACAGCTTGTATAAACATTCCACCATAGTCAGTAATCGTTATGGACAACGCATCTTACCAATCGCGGCCGCTCCTTGAGATACCTATTAATAATAGTAACAAAGTTCAAATTTTGGAATTTATGTCTGAAAAAAAAAAATTCTTATTCCTGTCAGCGATCATAAAGGCCCAGCAAACAAAAAATTGCTTACTGTTGTTAAAAGTATAAACTTAGAGAAAATTTATTATATTGACAAGTTGTGCAAAGAACAGGTTCATAATCTTCTCAGACTACCTCCTTACTATTGCATACTTAACCCTATAGAGTTAATTTGGGCAAACATAAAATCATACTTTCTAAAATGTCTCCAGAACTGAGTAAAGAGGTTGTAGAGCTCGTAAAGAAAGTTCTAGCAGAAGACCGCCAAGAGCTTTGGAAAAACTGTGCTGAACATGTAATCAAAGAAAAACTCATTATAATTAAATCAAATGGAAACTCTAGTTCAAACAATTCTGACTACAATGATAAAGACACTTTGGAATAGAAAAATTTATTTTCTTTTGTTTTATTTGTAAAGATTTTATTTTGCTTTATGGTTTTTGCTTGAAAATCTCGTTTTCCAGAAAGAAAATCGAATGGGATACAAAAAGGGCTCAGTTCACGTTTGGTACCCTGTTTAAACCAAACCCCCTTACATGTAGGTACATTTTAGTCGTCTATTCACGTTTTATAATTTAATATTCAGTTGTAGCAAGTTTGAGGAGATATAATAATAATACAATTAAGTGCATTTCTATAAGTAACGGCGTATAATGCCGTCCAATTAATAATGATTCCATTGCCTTTTAAGTTTTCATAATTTGCAATTGATATTGGGAGAACTATAACAGAGTCTGTACGCTGCACTCTCTGCTAAATCTAGCATCTTAAGGTATCTATCTTTGCGACAAGATTTCTTCTTTATTCCATAATGGTGAATCCAACAACATTTTCATTTATATGGATATCTGTACAGACTAAGTCTGATAAAAATTTCATGCAAATATTTGTATACAATATCTGTACAGATTTTCCATTACTCAGATTTCTATTTTTCATTTATACAATAAATTCAGTGACAAACTCCTTGAAATATTTGCGAAAATTACTCATTTTTGTTTATATGGATATTGAATATTCAAATAAAATTTCGAAAATTAGTTCAACGATATTGAGGAAAAATTATTTCAGAAATCGGGATGTGGGTGGATATACTTTGAAGAAACTGTCGAGTGGTTAAATACTGCTACAAAATCTCTGGTACAAAAAATTTTTTCTTAAATTTGAAGTTATAGAATTGAGGCATGAAAAACCTCAATAATTGTTTACTGGTTTTAAGTGAAGAATGTTCATTTCATAGATAAATGAAATTAACCAAAGTAAAGAGCAATCACAGATGAACAAGTTGAAAATACAATAAAAGAATCGTTTTGAAACTTTTGTAATTTGAAAATCATATACATAATGGCTCCTTACTTGGACAGTATGTCAATGTTTGTTGGGCACCAAAAGTAGTAAAAAATTGAGAAATTGGATATAAAATATTTGTCCTTTCTTCATTAAGTAGAATTATACATTTCAAATATAGTAGACTGCAATAGTCAAACTTAATAATGGTAATCATTTTGAATTATTTTTGATCAAATCTGCCGCACAAACAATTTCACAGATTTACTGTTATGTTAATTATGATGAAATATCGACAATTTTTCGTCATCTTTAGGAGTTGTAAATTCACTTTTATATGGAACTTTATTGAAATCTTAGGTTTTGAATTATTTAAATATTCTCACTACATTATAGTCAATTCATCTATTGTTTAGTCATTCTCAATGTATACTTCAACTTAAAAAGTTGTTTGTAAGTATATATCTATATTAACCTTCGGGAACTGGCGCTAAAATTCTGGGCACGGCCCCTGGCGGCGGATTGTGACTCCGCATATGTTTCTGTCGCACGGAGAATGTTGTATATAATTATTCATCAAATTATTCATCAGATTTAAAAAGAATAACGATAAAAAACTTTTAATATTCATTAAACCATAAAATATATAAAATACAAATAAAACCATATTTATTTTGAAAAATTTTAAAACATAAATCAAAATATTCCATATAAAGTTCAAAATTAAATTAAATTATAGACCTGCTAATTTTCTTTTGATAATCAACATTCCAATAATAATAGCATGAATTTAATTAGTTAATTGATTTATCAAACAGTTAATTGAGGTAATTACAAATAGATATAACTCCAAGAGTTAAAGAGTTCTCTTTAGAAATAACTACATCAGGACTTTTCGGAAACTATGACTAAGTTAACCCGATGATGATCTCAATGTTCGGAAACTAACCCGGATCACGTTCATTATTATTCGGAAACTTACCGAGTTAATCGGGTGGTAGTGATATGATATCATTTCTACCGTGGTAACCAGTGGGTAACTCAATAAGATGATGGGTTGTTCCATTTCTCATTTTTCCATCCGAGGAGAATATATCACGCAACTAAATAAATATCATGGAAGCATTAACGAACAAAAATGTAATAAAAGTCAAAAGTTCTTGTAGATCACGTTTTAAATTTGAAGTTTCACCTTAAATTGACGCAACGTTCCGAAACTGAGATCTAACTATCGTTTTGGATTGAGATCAGCTGATCGGTGATCTACCCGAACACGGGTTCTGGTTTCTGAAAAATCCCATCAAAATATTGGAATATTCCTAACTATACAATTTGTAACATCTTCGTCAAAAATTCTTATCAGAAACAAAATTATCATTCCACTTTCACCTCAAATATTTAGTACAAATCTCATTATAATAAGTATTAATTTTCATATGTCATTCCGTTAGAATTATCATCGTACCTACCAATATTTAAACATTAAATCGTCATAATTAGATATAAATTCGAATCATGAATAATAAATTTGATAATAATAATTTCATAGCTCGAAGTAGCTTTTAAAAATATATATTTATTATTGCAACTATAGAAAATTTGAAGACAATTTCAATAAAACATGTGTTGCTAGTGCAAAAGCGAGTTTGAAACTAAATTGTTATTTGGCTTTCCTTGGGAATATCGGTGATCTTGATGAGTTTCTAAAAAGGCGGATTCAGGGAAATCAACTGTGCCCTCAGCATTTTCTTATGGGAACCTATGTTGGGTGACGACATAATTCCTCCTACCGTAGATTCGGCTTAGGAGGGTTGAAGAGGATGACGAAAATCGTGTTGATCTATTTGTTGTGGTGTGGAAGCTCGATTCTTGATGATACAGCTTCTGTAAACTAGATAGCCACTGGCAACTACCAGAAATTCATATTAAGGAAGAATCCGAGCACTGGCGATGTAAGACGGATCCTTTAAACGAAAATTCAATTGATTTTCAATCGGTTGGCTGCGAATTTCTTGAAAATTTCTGTTTGCACCAGCAGCATATCGTATTTTTCCTCGAAATAATTACATTTTTCTTCGAATTCTATATAACTCTTTCTAAACAAAAGTTCGTCTAGGTTGCATAGATTGATCAAATGAATGTGAATTTGAGTATTATTTTAAAAATTTATTGCTGAAGGTCTTGTATTTACACCTATTTAATTTGATCTAAACTTATTTCTAGTACTTATGCTCATTGGAGTAGGTCTAACGAAACTATTATTAGAATTTGGTTCGAGAACGTATTTATTTGGTTCAATCATACTCTTGAGCATTTGAGAAAACTTTTCTTGACGCTTAGGTTGTATATCAATGGGTTTAGAAGAAAAGGGAGTTTGTGGATTTTGAGTCCTATGGGGATCGAATAAATTATTAAAAGGATTGTTCGGATAATTATTTTGAAATCTCTGTTGTTGAGGCTGCCTTGAAGAAGAATTGTTTTTTTATTTGTCTATTACAATTTATATTTTAAAAATAGGGCTTGTTATCTCCTTGGATAACGCGTTGTGAAGCTCTACTTAATATTCGATGCCTCTTACAACGTGTTGTTTTACCAAGAGGATCTTAGAGACCCGATGAAAATTTTTCATAGTTATTTTGTCACACAAGTTACGTTTCAGAACTTCTACTTCTTGGTTTGTTTCAGGAATATCGACAAAACTACATTTGAGAATTAAAATTTTAAGACATCGATCGTAAAACTGTTTCTCGTTATGAGACTGTATTAACTTTACTAGATCTCTATTGAGACATACTTTTCTGCGTAGCGTCTCTTTCAGGTCTTGTCAGCTACTCACTAATCGAAAATTTACAACTAACCTAGCGTTTCCAGTGAGCTTAGAAATAAGTGAATTTAATTAGTAATAATAATGATTCGCGATTCTCCGTTAAGGAATGGCTTTAGATGGGTCACTAGTAGACCTAACCAACAGTGTATTACTATATCCAGTCAATCTTTCAAACGAAATTATCATGGCCGATAACCTGGATATCCTACTGACTGCGCCAATAATAAATGCACTTGTATTTTGTTTCCAAATTATCACAATTTTCTTAGAATTCTTTCGAAACAAAAGTTCGTCTGGGTTGCATAGATTGATTAATGAATGTGATTTCAAGATAACCTGATAACTACTGACTGGGCCAATAATAAATTCACTTGTAGACATTCAACTTCTACTTCACTTTGCACTAGTAACATTTTTACTATCGATTTCAAGTAATTCATTATTATTTCAAATTTTTTGATGAATATCTTGTATTCGGTATCATTGGATTTGTTCTATTCGTATTTCTAGTTCTTATGCTAATATTGGGGTTTAGCTCGAGAAGAGTTCTATTTTGTTGACTGTTTCTAACAAATACCTGAGCATTTGTGAAAAACTGTTGTGGATGATTATTCTGTATATTAATGAGTTAGGAAAGAGAGGAAGTTTATGGATTTTGATTCCTATGTGGATGGAATGAATCAAATTTAGTGTTTGGATAATTACTTACTTAAAAATTTTTGTTGTGTAGGTTGCCTTGAGGAAAAATTGTTTTGTATTGTTATTTGCCTAATACGATTTATATTTTGAAAATAATATGTGTTTTAAGGCTTCACTCAATGTTCGAGGCCTCATACAACATATCGTTGTAACAACAGGATTTTTGAGACCCGATAAAAATGTTTTTTAAGTTAATTCGTTAAACAAATAACATTTCAAAACTGTTGTTTCTTGGCTTATTTCAGGCAAATCGACATAACTACATATGAAATTTGAAGCATCGATCGCGAAACTGTTGCGGTGTATTGTTACGAGATTGTTACGAGATCATCTCATTATTACTATATCTTTATTAAGACAGGCTTCACCTCTTTGATTAAAAGTTTCTTTGTAGCATTCCTTTCAGGTATTACCAGCTCGTTAATATTCGAATATCTCAAACTAACCTTGTGTTACCTGTGAGTTTGGAAATAAGTGAATTTAATGAGTAAACATTATTAATAACTTGAAATTCTTTAATAACCTGGTAGCAAATACAAATGTATCGGTTTAATTCATTTGTAGTTTGAACATTCTGAGTTGAAGCGGGCCATAGAAGATTGGTTTTTTGAGAGACTGAAACTTCTATTAATATGAGAATCAGTTGAAGAGTCACACAAATTTAAACCTTTAAGAATATCTGATAAATTCTCGATAGACTTTCAAATGTACTTACAAAAAGAATCACTTCAAGTATATCTTTTTCTTAACTGCTATAGGGAAGAACTCTGAATTTGCGATTTATGCCTCTTGCCAAACGATATATGTTCCAATTTTTAATTCTTAGTTGACGAAAGGCTTCAGATGGGTCACTTGTAGGCAGTCCATTTTCCACAACAAACCAACTATATATTTCTATATCCATTCAATCGTTAAAACGATAATATGTTATCGACATAATTCATGTGACTTTACCAGACAATTGTTTTAAATAAAGACGACTTAACATTGTAAATTTTGCAAAATAAAACATTGTATCTCATGTCAATTTACATAATTACATATATATATATATATATATATATATATATATATATATATATATATATATATATATTAAATCACTAGCTGACCCGACAGACTTCGTCCTGTCAAAAAGATTTGTAATATGGCAGTTTTTGTGCCTACGTATTTTAAAAAATTCTCCTGAACAGAACCGTCACCCTGGTGATAGGGCGATGTGAATAAAAAATAATTAAATAAAACATATATAAGGATTTAAAAGTAAGTAATCGCTTTATTGTTAATCATGTGAATCATAAATAATTATTATTATTATCATTGTAGTGCCTTGTGGTATACGATGTTTTTTGTTTGATTACCTGGCGCATAGATAAACAAATCTGATTGTTTTCCAACACGGTAACAGGCAACATACAATTGACCATGTGAGAAACATGGGTTTTCTAGATTAATACCACAAACACTTAACTTGTTTATAGTCATAGCAAAAGCAAGCCGCACTGGAAACTGTAGTCGTTTAAACTCAAATGGCATATCAGTCGGAATCATTGGGATGCGCGGTATGAGAAAATCTTCTCCTTTATACTTTCCTTTGAGTATAGTTGCTTCTATCACATTGTTTAGTAATTTTTTTATCGCTAACCGTGTACCGTTGCAAAGACGCGGTTGGTTGATATTTCACAACATTATAACCACCGATCCGACCTTTAATTGAAGATTGTGAGGTGGCAATCCTGGCAAATCCA
Organism: Diorhabda sublineata; assembly: GCF_026230105.1. Classification (NCBI taxonomy): domain Eukaryota; kingdom Metazoa; phylum Arthropoda; class Insecta; order Coleoptera; family Chrysomelidae; genus Diorhabda; species Diorhabda sublineata. The sequence goes on from NC_079484.1 coordinate 10,351,977, forward strand.
GCGAGTTTATAAATTCCGGTGGATAGTTGACTACATCATCTTGATTAGTAGCCGAATCAACTGATTTATATATCCTCAATTCGCCTGTAATTTGTTCTTGAATTTTGAAATTTAATTCATTTACATCTATGTTTTTTGCAGCCAGTATAGCTCGTTCGCTCAACCAATCATGGTTTCTGTAATTTTGAGAAACATCTGGAAACACCTTCTGAATAAGTTCATCTTTTGATTGAGTTAAGTGACAAAAACTTTGAGGAAAGTTAATGCAGCCAGTCAACATGTCTATAGGTAATTTGCCATTACCAATGTCAATGAGTTGTTTAGAGAATATGTTTCCAGATTGGGCATTTTGCAACTCGACACGCATATTCTTGCTTAAATGAAGTACTTTGACATGTTTCCACAAATTGGAGGACTTTAGACATGCATTGAGTTCATCAGCTGGCGTTGATCGTGGAATCACTGGCAATGTTTGACGAAAATCTCCTGCTAATAAAATCATTGCACCACCAAATCGGTTATTATTGCTCCGTAGATCTTTTAAGGTTCTGTCTAAAGCCTCCAAAGATTTTTTATGTGCCATCGTGCATTCATCCCAAACAATCAATTTACATTGCTGCAAAACCTTTGCCATTGCAGAGTTCTTCGAAACGTTACAGGTTGGAGTTTTATTGCTTTGCATATTTAATGGCAATTTTAGTGCTGAATGGGCTGTTCGACCACCTTCAAGCAAAGTTGCTGCGATTCCCGACGAAGCGAGTGCAAGTGCAATTTTATTTTGTGAGCGAATTGTTGCTAATATTAATGAAATCAAAAAAGTTTTTCCTGTACCACCAGGTGCATCTAAGAAGTAAATCCCTCCAGTTTCATCATTTGTTACTTTCATAAGAGTTTCAAATACATACTTTGTTGTTCATTTAACAGTGGAAGATTTGTTTGAATTAATTCTTTCAAAGCGTTGAGATCATACAGTCTTTCTCGATGCAACTCTTGGTTAAAAGCGTCATGCATTGGACGATTGGGCGCGGTCAGGCCTAATTGAATTAATAGTTTGTTTGACATTATCAAGCACATGTCCTCAATTGAAATCAATGCTTCATTGTAAATTTCTTCACTGATTTGTATATTTGGATTTCCCATTCTATTCCGTATTTGATACAAAATATCATCACACATATAATCTTTTTACTTGATCCACAAATCAATTGGGTTTGATGGGAAGCATGTAGATATGATTATAGAAAACAATGTTCGTATTTGATGAGCGTGTGATGATATTACAGCATCATTGAGAGTTTGATCCCAATGAGCGTCATTTTCAAGTAATTGCAAACGTTTACAGGCTTCTCTGTAGGATCCACACAATTCACCATCAACAGTTCGTAACTGTTGGAATGATGTTGCGCCACGTACATTGACTAATAGCAGTCGTAAATAAAAACATTCATCATTGCTTGGATGTACTGAATAAATCCGGCCAATCGCATCGGTGGAATATACATCTGTATATCCTGGAACTGGTTTTCCTTGTTTCCGTCGTATAAATCTCCTTGAGGATTGATTCCAGGTATAATATTTTGGCATTTCCGAATATAGCAATGTTTGTGCGAAATCATCGTTTTGGAATGTCTCAAAAAAACTGGTTAATGTAGTAGATGGTGGCTGAGCAGCTCTTTGTACTGCGTTCTGTGTTGTAAAATACACTCTTTGTCCATTTTCTAAATGCACAGCTAAGTGAACAACAGAAGGGTGTCTCTCATGAATAGGAAAAGAAAATATTCGCCAAACTGCTTCATTACTACTGACATAGCGGCCCATTTGGTATTGGGTAACTTCATTGGAATTCTCTGCACCAATTCCAATCACAGCCATATCACTCTCTTTGGTTACATATTTGCAAATGTATTTAATTGATTTCACTCAATGGCAAGATTCAACGTTGATGTGTGCTTTGAATATCTTTGATGAAATGGGTGAATATGGAACAATCCAACGATTATCTATTTCAATATCTTGTTGATTTAATTTGACAATTGTTGATTTTCCATTGTCTGCTGTCGATCTGCGACGATACAATGGATAACCGTCATTACCAGTAATTGTTTCCGATATTAATGTTTGTGGATATCGTTTTGAACATTTACCATCCATCATACACGGTGAATTTTGATTAAGAGTTCCACAGGGACCATGTATCATGTGTTTGATAACTACCTCATGTAATCCAGGATCTACTTGTACATCAGGGATTTCAGCTGATATCACTGCATCAACTTCATTTGGCCTTATCTTTTCAACCAACCAAATCAAAATGTGTGCATGTGGCAATCCTCGTTTCTGCCACTCCACAGAATACATCCAGCAGCGGGTCTCACCAAACACATTATGTTTTACGATGAAATCCATTAATCATTTCAACTTTTGTCTAAATACTCTGGCTGTAATATCATGACGATCAATGGGTGATTGCCCAGAGAATAACTCCTGCTTGATTTCTATCCATTGCGGATTGCATGTAAATGTGATGAACAAATCTGCTGTACCATAATGACGAGCATACGACATGGCATCTTGAGCATATTCGTGCATATGCCGAGGGCTTCCGATGTATGTTGCTGGAAGAATAGTCATCCGACCGACATTCTGTGCATTTCCATCAGTATTAATCGCATCTCGAAGGTGAATATACTCTTCAGATCGGAGTTTGGTTTGATTCAACCTGATGAATGTTAATCTCTCCGTTTCAATTTTAACATACATGTCAACAACATATTTGTGATATAATCGCCGACATTTCAATATGTGATTATCTTCATTTTCCCGAATCATTAGGCGGTATGAATAATAGTTCATTGAACTGACTTTTCTGTTGGTTTCAGAACCTGTAAATAGATTTTGTTTTAATAACATTCAAATATAAAATTAAAATACATAATATAATGACTGAAATATTATCGCCATAGCTAAACTAATATTTTAGTTACCTGTAATGGGATTTATCACTTTTGTTGAGAAATTGTAGCCATCTTCACCTTGCCAAAATATAATGGGATATTGCAGTGCATCATATGAGCGGTGTGTTTCCTTTATACGTTGTAATTGATCATTCCGACGATGTAAAACAATATCACGGGATTCCAAGTTTTCTACAACTACAACGATAGCAACTTCATCAATAGTTGGTGCATTAAAACGTCTTGTATGTTGACCTGCAGATGTTTTATCAGCTCTGATTACAATTTTGTGATTATCGGATGGCATCAGATCCAGGGCAGTCTTAAACAATATAATCAATTGATTGTGTTGATGAAATAAAGTTTGTAATTGTTCTATAATAGACCTCTTTACTAAATTGTTATGTGCACAACGCAGATCAATTTCTTGTGGTGAATTGCCCATAAAATAAATTTGCAGGAATTTGTTGTCGCTATCTGACACTGGTAACAGTGAACCTGCTCTGTGATATATTTGCCCTTGTATCTGTAAATAAGAAAAATATTATGGTGTGGTATAAATTAATGGATTGTCAGTGACCAAACTTAAATAATATTTGATCTTAAAAAGTATATATTTAGTTTTAACTAATATATATCAAATATATAAAATATAATAAAAGTGTCACTGAAACTGAATCACCATATAATATGATGACTAAGTGATATATTTCGTAATGATTAAGAAATTGAAGATAAGTGACACATCTTAACTTTCGTGACAGAAAATTTTGTTCGCTAAAATAATTATGAGTAACTGCTATAATACATACCTTGAAAGTTGGCATAAAATTTTCCCGAACTACATTTGTTGCCCCAAATGAAGTCATTTGAAAGCAATTGTTATATTGTTGGATATGTGTCAAAAAGTGTATAGAATCTGTTCCTATTCCTGAAACCAATGAGTACAATGGTTCTGGTGGTGGATACAATGGTATTAATTTCACTTTACCATTTGCGCAACACAATCCATTGGCTTCGTTTTTGTATTTTAATGCCTTACAGTGTGAGCAAACCGAGTTCATAGAACCAATAACAACACATTGGTAGTTACTGTAGTCAATTGACACATCGTAACTGAAAGCAGCTCGATTCAAACTTGCGCGATTATTAGTTGAATGTCGCGCTCGCGCTTCACGCGTTTGTGATATCCGAATTCTTTCACGTTCATTTCCGTCGTCACGTTCTTGTGCAGTACGATTAGATCGGTAATTAGCTTGGTTTGTAGCATTTCTGGTTAGTCTACCTAAATTGCTTCGTCTTATAGGAGGCATATCAAATATACATTATTTTTTCACTAATCACAAACTAATCAAACACTAACTAACTAAACACTCTGCAAAAAACACGATATACGAATTTGTTTCGTGTATCAGTTGACAAAAGCAAACTCAGTAGATTAGGTAACAGACAACTTTTATTTTTTTTTTAATTTGATATGACTTGAAGTCAAATCCTTTTAATCTGTACGAATTGTTTTTTTTTAGCCGTACGAATTGTTTTTGTTTGGATATTAAAAATAATAAAACACTGTTGCTAACGCGATTTTTGTTTGACTGATGTAATGACGTGGAAACTGCTGCATTTTATCTCGCGTGCCGAAACTAATACAAAAGAAACGCGAGTTTCGGAACGCGACATTAAACTCCTCCAACTATGTATTCTGTGCTCCAACGCACACACACACATTGTTTTGATAGATATGATCTTTGACGTTAGGAACACACCTACATTGCTTAGACAACAGTGAGTGCTCAAATTGACTACGTTTTAGTTACAAATCATTTATATGGGAAAAAGAAAAGAGCTATTTTTAGGGTTTTTTCCAGCAATAATTCTAATTTTTCTCGCCGTAAAAACCATCCTTGAACTTCAACGAACATTTTAAAAAAAGATTTGGCCAAATTGGTCCAGGCGTTGTTGAGTTATGCGCTTACCAACACATTTTGCGATTCATTTTTATATTATAGATATGGATCTGGATTTTTGTTTGGAAAAACAATTTTGGTTATACACGCAGACTTACATGCGTACTCCAACTTTTCATATTGCTATGAAATTTGTCTGTACTATATAGTTTACTGAGATAAAATTCTATAGAAGTTCATGGAAGTCCACACAGACTGACCATAACATTGAAAAATGCCATACTATATTGAAGAAACTTGTATTGGCTGACGAATCAAAGAAAAAGGGGAATATTAGAAAAACGTAAAGTCTTGGAAGTATTGATGAATTAAGTTGGGATAGAAAAAGTGTAATCGTATATTAATTTTTCTTACAAATAAAATTTATTAATAGCAATATATAGATATTTATTATACGAATGATTAGATTCATCAACAGCTTTCAAAATCACTATGTTGCTAACGATGTGAAGAAACACTGGAATTATCTTAATTACCATAATTAACAATTCATAAACTGGCAACTATTAGAAATATCAAAGGAGATTTGTCATTTGCTGGAACTAAATGTACATTTCGAAACTTTCTGTTCTAAACTTTGGATGATTATAATTGTGATGACCTTTTCAGGCAGTTATATAATTTTTTCATACTCGTTCTTATTATCGTACTGATTGCAAAGTGTACGAGTGACATAATTATTAAAAATACTATCTTTTACATCAAAGTTATTAAAATCTGGAGACTTGGTTCATATATTGCAATTACGATCTATATTATCGGTTTTTTCAACTAATTCAGCAAAGTTTGATATATACGTACAAAGTGGATTTTTTAATAGGTTATCAGTTATACCGGTTCCAAGCACGATTCTGTTTGAAACACCAGGAAGTGAACATTATGCCCGTATATTGAAAGATTTATTATTTTTGTATTAAACTATTATAAATGAATAAAGTAATTTACTTAACTTTTATTTATTGGATCTGAATTATACAAAGTGAGTTTTATATATAGAACGCCTCAAAGTTACAATAAATACTGTACATTTAGATTGCTACAATTGAATAAACTCATTTAATTCGAATATTCTTTAATAATTTATGTGCTAATACAAATCTCGTGACAAGGTCTAGTGTCAGTAAATTAGTAAAAAGTTTAACTAAACTGGTGCAGTAAAATATTTATCCAAATCATGGCGCAGAAAACCTACAACAACCTACAACCTACAAGACAAATCCTTAAATATTTGTATCATGTTAGAAGTATATCCTTATTTGTGAAGTAAAAAATTACGAGTTCTAGAAAATATACAGTACATGCTCAAAATGTTGTCCTTCAATACAACAAGCCATTTGATTTTCAAAACCTTGCCATACATTTTGCAACATACCTGACTGCTCAATTCAAAGATGCTTTTTAAGAGACCCCACAGGAAGTAGTCTTAAGGATTCATATCGGGTGATCGCAGGGGCCATTTGACAAAACCACGCCTTCCAATCCATCTTCTGGGAAACACATTATATAGGTATTACCTCGCACAACACGCATAGTGAGGTGGAGCCCCATCTTGTTGTAGTCAAATATTGTCGTTTGAGATATTTTTATCTGAAATTTTCTTATTTCAAATGTAATTGAACATTCTTACTTGGATTTGGAAATATATAAGCAAACTCAGGTATAATATCATTTTCTAATAAATCTAAATACACTGGACCATTTAAATTACTCTCAATTAAAAATGGACCAATTATTTTGTCGCCTATTATTCAGTTTTTTGGGATATTGAGTGTGGGATTCACGCTTCCAAGGAGGATTGTTACGTGACCAGTATTTACAAATATATCTATTTACGTTTCCATTTATACAAAATTTGGCAAATTGGAAAACATAACTTTACTTAAAAATTTGGATCGTTTTTATCGGCCTCTATTTATGATTATCTGAGATTAGTAGTAAACAATTCACGCTTTGTTTTATTATACAGATTATTTGCTTACATAAATTCCTAAACTAAATTTTACATGTTCAACAATATTATGAACGTAATTTTGGTTTCTATAAGCTTTGTCCTCGCGTCGGTTCAACAGTTCATATTGGCTTTTTATGACCTTCGTTAATAACCACCACATTACCCTCTCTTTTGCTCTTTTGTACTTCTGTCCTTTACTGTTTATGTTGTATGTCACACTATTAATGTTCAGGTCCTTCACGTATTCTAACTAATACTTAAACGTTATATTTATACAACATGTTTCCATGAACTGTTTTAGTTTTATTTTCATTAAGTTCGCAATATAAGCCTCCTATTTTTGTTATTCGAAATGGACCTAGATATTGACAGTAGAATTTTGTTCCAGCCTTTTGTATGAGTTTTGCTTACTTTTCTTTTCCCTATCTAATTTATACTTTATTAAAATCTGTCTACCGCGGTTGTATGCGTATTAGAATTTGTACTGATTTCGTTGTGATACTTCCCAAAGTCATACAGTGACTATATTATCGTATTGAATTGTTCTGGTATGTTCGGTTTTCTCCCATACACTTACTCAAATGGTGTGTAACTGTGATATATGTTTTGTGTTGTATTGTAGCAGTAAGTAAACATTCTAGCATACTCGCACCAATAATCCTTCGTTTAATTTATAAAATTTCAAACATACTCGTTAAATGTTCTGTGAAGTTTTCCGCAACTTCGTATCGATTCATGGTGATAAAAGCTAGAAAAATTATGATTAATACATAATAGTTCTATTAATTTGTTCATAATTTCGTATTTGTATTCCGTTCCCTCATTCGTTCTCATATCTTTCATTAGGCAGTAAGTTGATATGAAGTTATCGAATATTCATATCAAAATTGTCTGACATTATTTGTCTTTAACTGGCATCATACTTGTATACTTTATGGGTTCACATAACTTCGTTGTAAAGTAATTATTTCCTCTCGACAAATGGTCCTACTCTGTCTGTATACGCAGTACCAAATGGTTTTATGTTTCTGTGTCCATTATGACAAATTTCTTTCTGTAGCATGGTTTCGCTTTGTTTACCTGACAACCGTGACACTTTTTACTCAATTTCTAACGTCTTTTCCATGTTCCTCCAACTAAAATTTACTCTAATTTTATTCAGAAATCTCTTATTTCCTACGTGACCTCCAAACATAGGACATATTTTCTTTTTTTTGTTCGACCTTCGACGTTGCAAACACGTACTTGCATATTTTTAAAAACTTTATTACTTCTTTTAATAAATTCTTACACATCTTGAATTGTCATTTCCATATATCTTCATTCTTTTTACTTCGTTTTCAACCGACAGCTTGTCTAGCCTTTCCAACGTTCTTCCAAGTCGAAGTTGTTTACTTCGGTATTTGAAGCTTAACAAAATTTCAACCTGCTTCTGATCTGTAAGCTCATTCTTAGTGAGAAGGCTATGTCACCGACAATTCCTATGCCTTATATTCCTGCGTATATCTTTCGTTTTTTTGCGTTCTATCCTTGGGCATCTGTGCTTTTGTGATTGCTAAAATGTGCGAGTTATCTATGGATAAATCTTTGATTTGTTTTATCGATATTCATGAAATACTATTTGCATGATATTAATTACCTGTTACGAACTGTATTTAAAAATTATATTCTTCGAGATCTAACCTTATTTTCCGTTGTGATCAGGCTCCTGGCTTCGTCTGTTCGTTTCGTATTGATTAAAAGTACTGCATTATTATCGTTACCTATCGAATTTAATAGGCTTAGTGCGTATAGAAAGGATTGCAACTTACTCGTTTCTCCATTTAACTCATCCGGTAGCACATTGCTCGCAAAATTAAAAAATTCATTCACACTCAACGTCATTGTCTCACTTACTTATTCCTTCGAATATTTCCGAGCTGATTTCTTAAAAAAGTAGTCTAGGTATTTGAATACAACAATTTCTCGCTTGGAAAGACTTGGACGTTTTATCTTTGATTTTATCAAAATATCTGTGGCAGGAACTTTGCTGTATTTTGTTGATATTATCCCATTTTTCACTAATTAGATTAATGAAATTATTATTTATTAGATATATTGTTTTATGACCTTCTGGGTTAATAGCCACCAAACAACGGCTAGCAAATTGAAATGAATTTTGAATATGTTTAATCTGTTTTGATTAACAATAAGAACCCATTTTACTTTTTGACAAAAAATTAGTAGTAGACTAGTTGATGATGATGAGTATTGTTTATATGAAATAAAATTAGAGTTTCCCTGAATATCTTCGTTGAAGAATAAATTTAAATACACTGTCGCACTTTAGTTAAGTTTTTAACACCAGGAAGTTGGAGAGGCAGGTAAATATATTCATTCCGATAATGTTTTATATACAAAAACTAAGCATGATTTTTCATATGCATTCATGACAACTATAGAGCTCTACTGTATAAAGTGACGTATCGGCATGCGTATTCCCTTTTTATATAATACAATCATAGGAAATTTACATTAATCATAATTTCTTACTACTTTGACATTGACAAGCATGAATTGTAAAACGGAGACCCTGCCCATCATTATTTCAAAACATGTTTTGTTAAATAATCATTGGGTCTAATAGTGTGGTTGTATCATCTCGTTAGAACCATGTGTTCGTATACTTTATTGTATTTTGAGAGAAAACATTAATCTTTCCGAAAGAAAGGAAGTAACCGTCATCGATTGGTGTGTATCGTTCAAAGTTTGGGAAAAATCGTTGGGAAACTATAGCAAACATATGACTATCCGTCATATTTCATTTAAAAATATAGGGTGTTGCTGAAATTGATGATTCCAACATCATTCTTTTGAACTATTCTTATCTAATAGGTCAACATATCAGAAAACTAGAACTCTTTGAAGGTATTAAAAATAATAAAACACCATATAATTCGATATATGAAATATCAGTTCCTCGAACTGTTAATTGTGAAGGCAAGATCAAACGCCGAAGAGGGATTGGAACAAGAAAAATGTCTGAGAAGTAAAAACAGACCCACATGATACACAGTGGGTATTGCACGCTGCAAGGAATAGAGAAATTATAGAAAGTGTTATCGCAAACATCCAATAATGGAATTAGAAGAAGAATAATATAAAGATATCTAATAACAATAATATGTATGAGATCTGGATATTTAATACCTTGTAACGAATAATTGGGTTTTAATAGTAAGGATTTACTGGAATCGGCTGCACTGAAAAAGTTAATATTTATATTATAGTGAAAATTTTTTTGTCAATACATCTGATAACTTAATGTTGATAAACACACCAAGAAATTCCAAGTAAATTTAAAGTCTCCCAAGACTTAAATGTTCTTTCAATGAACAGAAGTTTACATTGCCATTTCATTCAATAATGGCTACTGTTGACTTTGCGACAGATTAAAAATAACAATTCAACAATTCAATGATTTTCAACCGCTTTTCTTTTCTCTATTTTTCTTATTAAGTAAATTAGAGAGAAAATAATAGCTTCCAAAAAGTATTCGTAACTTATACTTATTGTGATGGAAGCTATGGTACGTTTATCTTTCTCATAATCTGTATTAAATTGTTCCATGCAATTCTCTCCATTTATACTAACTCAAAGTTTATTAAAAATGATACGTGCACTGGTTTATTCAAAATTAAATATGAACTGCAATAGCAGTTTGTTCCATTCTAAGTAATTTCGCTGTTACAAATAATAATTTACGAATACAGAATGTCGAGCTAATTATCGTCTATAAGCGGAATTTTTTACAACACAATTGACAAACTTGACATTTTAAACTGCTTTAAGTTGCAAAATTTTCATTCTTTGTACTTGGCCTAATAAACCAGTACTATAAAAATATTTGTTCAGTTTGACCAATGATATTTTGTCTTACATGACTGATGACCTGGAATAAACAACAACACTATTTTTCCTGATTGATTTTCCTATCTTGGGTATTATAAAACTCAATGAAGCGATTAACTTGTCATAATTATTTATTTGTCTGTAGTAAACTAGATGATTTTTGGTCACCCAGATTTGGTTTAATTTTATTAAATATAAGAATAATACAATATAAATGAAAAATAAGACATTTATCCATTTTTTATAAACTTTGTCCTACATTTCTATTAGTTTTTCTGACAAGATATCTCATCCTAATTTCTCCCTCTACTACGGCGCTTGGCTCTAATCCTGTTAGCCATTAAAGAAATTGAATTTTGGACGTACCTCATTAGAAGCTAATTAAAGTCTCTAGGAGGAGGATGTCAATGTTTAGCTTCCCTCCCTAAATTATCCCACAATTGATCTAAGGGACTCACTTTGGAAGATCGTGCAGACCAATCCAGAATCCTACTTGCTTCAAGTATCCGGTAACTATTTTTTGGTATGTAGATATGTAGAGGGACATTAACCTGAATCAGAATGAATTGGTCTTCAATAAATGAATCAAATGGGATCACAGTCTCTAGCAGTACTTTCTCGATGTACCTCCAAGTAGTTAGAGCCCCATTATCAATGAAACTCAGTTTAGTTCAGGCGGGAGATTCATTCCACCTTAAACTACAACTGATCTCCTTTCGACAAATAAATCAAATCCAAGTCTTATCAATGGTTTGGAAAGATTAGTTCAATGGACTACACTCTTTGTAATAACCAGATTATCCACAAAAATGAAAATAATCCTGAGATCAACTGAGATCCTGAGACCAACATACCCCAACAGTTGTTTCCAAATCTTTCTTTGATAAATGAATATTTTAGGGATATTTCATTCCTATCTGAATTGTTGTTACTCCTGTGATGTGTTATTGCCTTCATTAGTCAGTCTACTACTGTCCTAAATAAAAAGTAAACAACTTGTCTTGGGGTCTGCTGGATCCCGGTACTATATTGCTGTGTGTGTTTTTGAAGTTGTGAGTTTTTGTTTATATGTGGGATCAGAAAATATTTAGGAGTAAGTGACGTCAACAGTTCAGGAACCTTATTTTGTGATGACAGTTACGCCGATCCTGATTTCTTTATTGAAAATGATGACTCATGAACCTCTAATCGAAGAAAATTAAGACATCGACGAAGGAGAATGGAGTATTAAAAAAGAGGTAGGTCAACGAAATTGATTTAAGGGAGGATTCAAAAGGCACTATATATTCAATCCACCAAAGAGCTAGAACGCTGTGATAGGGCAACATAAAGAAACTTTGTCATACACTTGCCTGGTCCTAAGGGACCTGTTAGAGAAGTTAAAACACCTGGAGATGCTTTCAAGCTTCTTATTGATGATACTTTGATGGAAGATCATCGAAGAGATCGACAGACAGATACATAACATTGGAAAACAGTCATATCATAGAAACAAATGTGAAAAGAAAATGATTGCTTGCACAGGGCTTTTGTACTTGGCTGGTGTGCACAAAGATTCAAAAAGAAATTCGGAAAAGCTTTGGTTACCTGATGCCTAATACAGGAGTACTTCTTGCGCTTTGATGATAAGGCTACTAGGCAAGAGAGGGTACAAGTTGATCGTTTGATGATGATGAGCATTGCACGATTGATGTACAACTTCTAGATTATCGTAGTCCGTGTGGATAAAGAGTATACATAAAGTCAAAATTAGACTGATACGGCTCAACTATTGTTATAATGAACGATTTTCGTCTAGCTCTAGTCTAGTTACTTGTTTAACGCAATTCATAACACTGAACAAGTAGAAACTCTGGAAAAGGAACCTCTCACCATGTACTATGTCAGTGAAGTGTCTCAACCCATATACGAAACAAATCGCAACGTAATAACCGACAACTTGTGTTCAGTAAAGTGCTACTTGACCACAAACTAATAATGGTTGGAACCATGAGAGCCAAAAAGACGGATATACCGTATTCTTGAATTCCAAATCCGCAGAAGAATCGTTATTCGCTTTCGATCATATCAAAACCTTAGTTTCGTTTACCTCTGAAGAGAAAAATATGTTATATTGCTCTCCACAATGCATTAAAGTGCAAACGTGAATGAGGAAAGCAACAAACCTGAAATAACTCTCTTTTATAAGTCTACCAAAGGAGGGACCGACACATTTGTAAATTGTTCCATAGGTACAGCGTCTGAAGAAAAACAAAACGTTGGCCAGTGAGATTTTTTTTCGGAATGTTTGATCAATGTGGCGTCAACTCTATGATTCACTGAAGATAATCCTAAACTCTCGAGAAGAAGGTATTGGCAAATGCTCGCTAAGAATCTAATCAAACAATGACTATATAAACGCTTGGTAATTCGAACTATTCAGAAGAGGAATCAAACAGGCAATCAAAGAAATTCTGCAGATCTCTGCAGAACGTCCAGATGCAGATGGCGACGAGCCTCCACGGTAACGGCGTTGCTCTTTATGCCCTCGAGCATAGGATAAGGCTATAATGTGTGAGGAGCATCGTTCAATGCTTTGCAGGGAATACGAATGTAATGCTCAAGTTTTTTCAAATCAATAACTATAATGTGTGAAATAAATGTAGTTTAGAGTGTGTAAACGAAAACTGTTCTTGCAGATTCCATGAATTCTTATCTTATACCTATTTTATTAGTCTATTTTATTAGTGCCCATGTCAATGGGATATCAAAAGTTTGGTAAATTTCAGAGTAAAATTTGCCATTTTGGCAGGAGTTTTATAAGAAAACTCTTAAATACTTTCATGCTTACAAATATTTAAAGATTTTCCTTGTTTATAAACTTTCAAAAAATATAATTGATTAGTTTTAATCCTGTTTAAGAAATCTCAACATTGAATTTTTTGAAAAATAGATTAATTTTTTATAAATCAAAATATATATGTTTCTCAAAAATTCTCTAGTACTCTCTATGTAAATGCTTTACTGGCCAAAAATGATGATTTCAGCTGTGGAATAATTAATTTTAAACATTTTTGAAAACTTATGGTAACAAAAAAGAAAATTATAAAGGGATTCACGAGACCCTAGGATTATATTTCCGTTTATTTTAGTAAATGATACACAAAAAGGTTAACTTTTAATACGTCTTTTTAGCGAAAGTTTATTTAAAACCATTAATTAAATTGTAACGTACATTTGACCTCAATAGGTTATTTAAAAAGTGATAGTACTGTGGGTGAAATGTACCTATTTGTGTCGCAGATTTATATATTCACAAAACCTTGACATATTTAAATAACTATAAGCCGTATAACAAATTCAGTTATTTTGTAGAAAAATGTTAATAACACCTCAATATGTTTGTCACTAGAAATTTCAGGACATTATTTCTCTCTCTAATGAGACATATCTATTAATAACGTGTACTAAAAATTGAGGTGAAGGAAACCAAGAACGTCTCATTAAATCTGATTGAATCTTAAAATAATAGTTTCGCTAATAATAAAAAAACGATTCAAAGAGGTCTTTTGCAAGACATGCGGTGTCTACTTTGCTTGTGTAACTTCAGAGACACAGGTAATCACTGCAACTACTACTTTTATGCATCACTCAAAGCTGAAATATTTCTATCACAAAATGAGTTGTTGTCATATTCTTCTTATATATTTGAACAGTTCTTGAATTATAGAGTAAATTTATGCAGACGGTTCATCCTACTAACTGAATTTATTCTACTATATACTATACTAAATTCACCAAACTATTCACTATTCACTAAACTATCAACATTAAATACACTCAACTATTCACTAAACTATCCACTAACAGTTATTACTAAACCTTTATCTTATTCTTAACACTATAATTTATTTGGGGAAAATTTACTTCTAGACCAAGCTGCATACCTGAGATGTTATCTCAAAATAGAGCCCAGAATTTCGGAAAAAATTTGATAGGCCTTAAGAGATTGTTAATGGCATTAAGTATTAAGGAAGTATTAAGGAAAGTCAGATGAACAAAAACTTGTTTTAAACGTTATTCAAAAAGTAACAAAAAATGCAAGAGTTATCTATAATTTCAACATTAGAAAATGTTGCTCTTTGAGGAATCACATGATAACGATATTTTTCCACTCTTCTTCTACAGTTTCCTTCACGAAAACCTAAAACATATCCTTTTAGTGTTTGATTTAGAATTATCCACTTATTTAAAAAAAATCTTATAATTTATTTACTAAAAGAACTGGATTACAAATTATCCAATTTAATGTTTAAATTCATATCCAGCTTTCAACTCTTCAAATAACATTGTTGGAAACATGTCTTTATTTACCCAACTTTCTCTTGAAAATTATAAAGTGGCATGGAAAATTACAAGAGTAAGAAAAATTTTGGAATTAAATTATTCATTGTATATAAATAGAATTTCTTAAATCAACTGACTAAATCAACTAAACAACAATTGACTGTATAGGTCAGGGGTGCTCAAACTTGAACTGCTGGCGATCTATCTCAATATTTTTAGACTACTTACGATCGACTCTGAGAGACTGCAAGTATGTGTGATGCAGGTAGGGTGTACCGTAGCATATATAGATATTAGCTTTCTGCACAATATAGGTACATTATTTTAGTCAAGGTTTGGGTTATGTTTAGTTAGGTTCTTCTCTACAATATCAATGAAAAAACTCATAGTTGTTCAAAATTGCGAGTTTATTGGTTGTTACAAAACAAAAGAGTTACATATGGTGTTAAACCTAACTAAAGAGTGGCTTTGGAAGTTGAAGCGTGGCACTGCATGTCCTCAGCATACTTTTCATAAGATGGTACGTAACCACTGAGTGCTAATCGCAAGCATGTTGACATATGATCGTCAGTTAGTGGATTGCGATATTTTGACTTAATTATCTTCATTTCAGAAAATGCAGACTCGCACAAGTAAGTTGACCTAAACAATGCCGTCAGTTGAAGGGCGATTTGCCTTAGATTCGGATATTTATCTTCAGATATAAAACACCAGAAATTTGTTTCAGATGCTGTAGCTTTGAGATGTATATCTGATATAATCTGCACCAACTCATTTTCAACAGAACATGAGTTCATATTAAACTGACTTGCTATTTCAGTAGCTAATTCCTCAATGTTTTTACATGAAAAAGGATAACTCCTAAATGATGCTATATTTTCCAATTTACTGCAATCATAAAAACGCATTTCGAATTGTCCCAAAATATTTGCTAATTCAGCCTCATACGTATCATAATTAAACTGAGGAATCCTTGCTTTCAAAGACGGAAGATGGTTCAGATCCTTTCTTTTCAGTTGATCTATCATAAGTTGCAATTTACTTTTGAATGCGTTTACTGCGCTAATCATCTCAATAATAGTTTTTCCTTTACCTTGAAGCTCCAAGTTAACGATGTTTAACTGCATTGTGATGTCAGTCAAAAATGCCAAATCAGTCAGCCATTTTTCGTTTTTCAAAATCAGAGTGTCATCACCTCTTTCGTCTAGAAAAGCTGTTATTTCGGGCAATAATTCTTGAAACCTTTGCAGGAACTTTCCGCGACTCAACCACCTGACGTCTGTGTGAAGAACTAAATCAGTGTGTTCAGCTGACTCCCTATCATCCAACTGCAACTGAAAGAGCCGCCGTTGCAAGCTACGTGCACGGATGGAATTCACAATTTTTGTTGCAATGCCCATAATTTCCTCCGTGTTTAAAACTTTGGAACATAAATTTGTTGATAATTCATAATGCAATGGAATAAAAAAAATGGAGGGAATTCTTCATTAGCTCGATACAATGCCACAAAACCGTTTTTGTTTCCAGTCATTGCTGGTGCTCCATCGGTTGTAATGCACACTAATTTATATATTGGTAGCTCGTAGTTTTTTACAAAATTGAAGAAAACTTCATATATATCTTCGCCACGGGTCTTCCCCCTCAGAGGAATGATTGTCAAAAATTCTTCCTTAGTCGACATGTCATTGAATACCATCCGAATAAAAATACACAGCTGGGCAGTGTTTGTCATATCGGTGGATTCGTCGAACTGTAAAGATAAGTATGTACATTCCATGATATCATGTTTTAGTTTATCTGCGATGTCCTGACTCATGACTTCAATACGCCTTGTGACAGTCGGACGAGATAACTGAAGTTCTCTAATAGCAGACATGATTTCTGTTTTATTTTTATAATCTCCAAATAAAGTCTCACCCGCTTCAATAAATGCTTCCTTCACCACCGATCCATCTTCGAATGGTTTCTTGTGTTTCGCCAATATGAGATATTTCAACTGACGCGATCGTAGCAGCTTTTGATTGTTTGGCTGGTCTTGTGAACATGGTTTGTTCTTTTTTCAAACAAGATATAAAATCACTTACTTTTCGTTTTCTTAATTCACTCTATGGCGGAAAATCCTTTTGATAGTTTTTATGAACCGTTTTATGATGCCTCTCTAAGTTACCACGCTTAGGTATTGCAACTGACGAACGACAAATAACACAAATGCACTTATCCTTCACCATACAAAAGAAAAATTCTTCCTCCCAATCCTTATTAAGATGATACGTTTTAGATTTCTTCACTGCACTCATTTTCCACTATTTAATAATAAACTTGGTATCGACGTAGTATCGCTATTAAGTTACAATGACTCCAATTCATGCGGGCGCAACATTTATATCGGCGTGAAAGAAAGTCTCGAATGTTCCCGTCAAACGCGCCGCCCGAAACTAGACAGTACAGTCTAGTCTAGAAACAACACGGCTTTTCTTTGACAATTGCCGCGCGTTCCTTTGATAAAGCCGCCTTTTGCCGCAAGCAGTGTTAGTTTATTACGTAATACATTTTTGTAGTTTAGTTACCTACCTACTTAAATTAAAAAAATTTTTCTTCTCGAGATCTACTCAAAAAGCACTCGCGATCGACTGTTTGATCGCGATCGACCGTTTGAACACCCCTGGTATAGGTCTTCCAGTCGAACCAAATACAACAAAAGTTGTTCGCGCATGAAGCACTTCGAAGTAAATGGTCGCCTGTTTATTCGGAATAACTGGACATGTTGCTACTATTCCATTGAAGCAAGGTAGAATAGTCAATTCTGAATGGTACTCCAACATCACACTTCAGTTTAAATAAAAGCGGTTTTGAATTGTGAATACATCGAATTGATGAATCATCCGCCGTTCCGTTCTTGTTTGGTATCCAAAGATTTTTTCTTATTCCCGCAGATTAAAAATAAATTGCGAGGTCCACGTTTTTATACACCCGAAGAAGCGGTTGATGCAGTCCATGTTTAGGAAGTACCTCATCGAACTGGAAAAGCGCATGCAAAACCGTCATCTTAATAGAGAATAAAGTCATATCCAATATTCCAATAAATATTTTTTTTTCATTTGTCTACCTCAAAACTAAAGTAGCAATCCTGGTATGAAGTACATTATATTTTAAACGTTGAAGAAGATGAACAAGAAGTTAAAATTGTGAACTTAAAAGTAAAACAATAATCACATTATTTTATTGTAATAATATAAAAATAAAATAAATGGGACACACTGTTTATGAGACAAGTCTAAATTTGTGTTTCATATATAGTGTGTTCCGTTTATTTTATTTTTATATTGTTACAATAAAATAATTTTTGGATTATTGTTGTACTTTTTAATTCACAATTTAAATTACTTCCTCAACGTTTGATTTATAATGCACCTTAAATGTTTAATTTTGATAAAGATCGAATAGATGATCGAAACGTTTGTAATTTAAAAAACTCTTAGTTTTATTTCAATTCTTCTACCAACAACTCCATCCGTAATTCCATAATTAATAATCATATTTTATGCAGTAGTTAATGAGGTAGACTAACTTTTTGTATTAAAAAAAAAACAAAAATAGACCAAGAGTCAGAATAAAGCCAGAATTCCTGACTTTTTCGAGCTCCTCCTGTTAATCTGCCTTGCAATAATATTTCTTTAATTAGTTTCATTCCACTTATTATACTTTGAACCATATACAATTGAAAACGTGACTATAGTTTACACCCTCAAAGTTTTCCTTATTGATTGATACACGAACGTCATTTTTCGATTAGGGAATTAAAATACAGAAATAACAAATTTAGATAAAACAAAATCTGATTACCAAAATTGATTGTTGATTCATTAGTGCTGTATTTGTAGTAATTTGTATTCGAACTATGAACTAAACTGTACATTGACGATGTATAGAAATAAAACTATTTCCAATTACCGTAAATACACAAAAAGCCACATAAATAATAATATGAGTGTAGTTTGTATCAATGTATTTCTCAATAACTTTTAGTCCGGTTTTATTTATTAAAATTTTCTTTTTATCAAATACAAAGTTATAAGCTTTGTGAGCTGAATAGCTGGATTTTACAGTTGGTACTATCTTACTACTACTATACGGTATGTCTCATTTTAGACGGAATTGGTTTGATGCATGGAAATAGAAAAGGCGCATGTGAGCTCATAGGCGCGTACAGTTGAGGATGTTTTTTGCGAAAATTAAGTTATATCTGGATTCTATATAAATTTCAATGCTCGATCAGCTGGTTTTGACGGATTCATGGAAACGCGACAACTACAGGATCTAAAGCGTAGCCAAATTTTCGCGCTTCTTAAATACTCGATAAGTTACGAAGCTACATTATACAAGGGTGTTTCAAATAAAGGTGATCCCGTCTCTAGTATAGATAGAAAACTGAAAAATATTTGAGGTTTACTCAGTAAACCATTTCCGTAACGCCATCCGTCTTCAAGATAAAGGGAGAGAAAAAATAATACACATTTTTTACAATTTTGCGGCAACTACTGGCAGCATTGTATTAAAATTTTATACGAATATGTCTTGGAAGCTGATATATACAATGAATTTATTTTTTTATCTGACTATCATGGAGGGCGGTAGTAGCATGGTTCGTATCAAGTAGTATTGAACTTTTTTAATATTATGAAGCAAAATTTCGAGTGAACTTAAACACCATTTAATTTTACATAAAAAAGGTACCCATTGATACCTTGATAAAACTCAATACTTAACGTTTTCGGAATGTTTCCACAGTTCAGGCCACTTAATAAGATTTGATTCTCTAACTAAACAAGGTGTAATTAGCTACCAATCGAAATGTGTTATTCTGTGTTCATAGCTTTGATAGTATTTCATTAATTATCGTTGTTTTATTATGGAAGATATGTTAACTATATTTTGAAGAAGATTCTTATCCAATCTAGAAGTCGTTCCATTTTCATTCAATGTAAATATTTAAAAATGGAGCCCCACATCAAACTCACTCCAAAAATTTTTTGCTGTACTTCAAATCCTTTTAGGGGGAAAAATAAGTTATGTTAAGGTATAAGAAACATTTTTCAAGGGGTGATCGGATTCATTGTTAATTTTTAACATAATTTTAGTTGACTGTTTCATGATTTCTTTATATATCAATGAAACTCAATAAAACGGAAATTCCTTGATGTAGCTGTCCATGTGATAATCGGGGCTCTCATATTTTGACCTATTATCACGTTCATCGCTCCACACTCACTTCACGTTTTGGGTGTATGCACTGGAATCAGGATCCACGAAATTATAATTATGAGTCAATGTCAAGTGCTTGAAACCTTTGATATCAAATAAAAGGAATACATACATTTTTCACTATGAACTTTCAACTATTTACCTTACTTACCTTACGTACTTTCGTAGCACTAAAACAACTCTATATGCGAGAACCAATTTTTGAAGTGATGCCCCCACTTCCAAATATTTACATCATTCAATCAACAAAGAACAATCTAAGATCTAATTGTATTTCAATTCACAATACTTAAATAGATAGTTGCTTGTATTGAAGCTACGAGTATCCTGTTGTGGTATATTTTTACGAATATTTTTTTCAATTTCAATTCAAATATTTGATTAATAGGAAGTATCCACTATGGAATTCATTTTTATCCAATAGTAATGCATTTATAGTGTTGAATAAGCTTACGTAATATTTAAAACACTTTCGGTTTCATATCATATTTGCAACAAGATAAACATATTAATATAGTAGAAAGTAAAATTGCGATAACTGCATTTAAATACAAACAATAGAACAAGCGTAACGGGGTCAATTAGGCAAATAATTGAAAATTCTCTTTATGGATGAGATAATTTCACTATAACACGGTTTTGTTTAACAAGGTATTTCATCCATTTGGAAAGTTCATAATGCTGAATTCAGATGGAAATTATAAATTTTCAGGAATAATTTGATTCTACAGAGTAATTGCAAATTAATTTAGAAACTGACCAGGAAGAAACACAGTAATCTGAGAATTATGCATCGATAGGATTAAAATACATTTTAAAAAATACAAATAAGTAAGACGTAATAAGATATTACGACGAGGTTATAGACGTTTTCGGTCTGTAAGATTATTTTTTTTAAATACATATGTACAAATTGCATACTTGAAACTTGTGTATATTTGAACTGTTTTGTTCTATTTTCTGTCGCCTATTGTTTCTGTACACTCTGTTATTTCCATTCACCCCAAGTCTTAAATAACCTTTCCTATCCATTTTTTTCTCAGTTAGTCTCTTCTCATATTGATTTCATGTCCTTCCATTTGTGCTTTTTGGGCAATTATACCTTCTGAAATGTCAGAAATTAATCATAAGATGTCAGTTGGTCTTATTAATTGGTCGGCATTAAAAAATTTTGTATTGACGGTCATTTCTCAAGGTCATTGAGAAATTTTAGTACCTCATCCGACAATAATAAATAATAAATTTCATCCGTTTGCGATCGAGAATCATTTGCTGATTATTAGTCAGCTTAATTTAATATTAAAAAAAAAATAAATTTGTCATTCTAATTGTGGTAACGCTTACTCTGAACCAAATGAAGGGAATATATTTCATAATTTCTTTTTAAGGAAAAAAAACTGTTAATAATCAATTTGTATTAATTATTTTGTTGAAAATAAATTAATAACAATTGAAAGGTCACACAATCACCTAAATGTATTATTATTGGTTGAAATTTGATATTATTCGAATTCTGACAATTTTTATGTCATTACTTGACTAATTAATTTATTATTTTTTATTTAAATACATAATTATAATGATTATATACACGGTTTATATTTACATACCCTTTTTTCATACTGATAACACGTTTTTTAAATGGTAGTGGATGTTTGTTTCAGATATTTTCCATTACATGATAGAGCTGGAAGAAAGACCTAAATTATATTGTATAGAATATATCTAGTTTACCACCATCTCCCAAATCCTATGTATTTACTTCATCCACGTTCCTATTCCTTCCTCCAATGTTATATATTCGATAGTAGTACATGTCTAAAGCTTTTTCTCTAAAATAAATCAAAAATAGTAAAGTGCTTACTGCCCTGATACAATTAACCGGCTCGAAACAAACGCGTTACGATAATGACAACTTATCCAATTGTTTTTAATATTATATTAAACTGTCCGAGTATATTGATATAAACAGACCAATTATCGGCAATTTACAGCTTCTAGTAAACGGAAACCAAACCAACCACGAGCACCACATAAATAGAAGGCAACTACGCATTAGCTGCTAAGAAAACGCCAGGCCCAACGAGACAAGGAACGCCCTAGCCCTGTAGAACATACACACTCATAAAAACACTCATAAAAACACTCATCGCCCAGCAGGTAAAGTAAAACGGAGAGCAACAGGATCACTAGGTTGAGTTTGGTTATTACAAAGCTTTCAAAACACACAAAAAAACATTTTTCCAAGTTCGTAGGTTTATACATACCAGTTGAATAAAATCTATTTGCCAGTGATTTACATTTATTTACTAGATAATTTTCGCATTGAATCAATTACATAGTAACTTTCCATCTTGCTCAAATCTAATTTGTTCATATTATTCTTCACACGTGTTTTTTTCTGTTTTCGTTTTTCTACAATGCTTATTTTCCCGAAAACAAAAAAAGGCATTCTATTATACATATCCTCTATTTAATGTTCGAATGAGGCGTTAGCTCATTCAACCATTTCTTAAAATAAATATGAATATTTGATGAACAAATTGATGAAATATACATGAAATAAAGGATTATAATTAAAAAATTATCGGGGACAACTATAGAGAAGGCGAGGGAGCACTCGGATTAGATCTTTTCTTACCGAAGAAGATTGGAAAGGGTTTGGCAGCGAAACATACACAAACACAATAAGACGTCCAGAAAAAGAAGCCAAGAGTGTATAGCCAACAGGCTAGCTCTCAACAAAAAAAAAGACTTCCCAGAATTTCCCATAGAACTTAGGGGAGAGGAAGGAGTCTACGCGCGAAACGGTGACACGAATGAGGATGAAAACCTGTCGAAATGACAGGAAGTTGGTAGACTTTCCTTCTTACCTTTTTCTTACCCATCCGTGGATTCATTCGGGGGTGGATGCTTAGAAGGACGGGATTTGTTATACGCACGTGTGTGTGTGCAAAAGCTTCTCGCATAAGTGGAATTTGTTATTTGTTTCGCGAATGAGGTGCTAAATTTTCTTAATGGTTCAACCAATAATAAAAAATATTCTAGCGCTGACCAATTAATAGGAGCAGCAAACCAATTTCTGACATTTCAGATAGTATAATCAGAAATTCCACATATGAGGTGCTAAGATCCCGGAACAATTCTCTTTTCATCCATTCAATATTCATATCCCAACTACCTGAGTCTTTGAGATCAGTCTACTTGTAGGTATAATATTGAACCCGTTATATGTTTCTTTCAGCTCAGAATTAGCTATCCTTCCCCATGAATCGTTATCTATTTTGACACCTCCCAGTATTTTTTAGGCACTTCCCACTATTATATTTCTATTTTTTTGTTCTTCTGACTTAGTACCCAAAACTCACACCTATACAGTACAATTGGCCTAATAGGCGGATTTTTTTCAACTGTGTCTTTGCTAATTTGAATATTCCTTCTTCTCTTAGAAAACAACAGGTTTGTTCTAAAGCCTTTTGCAATCCGTTTCGTCACTCGTACTCATTATTGGCATTCCTAGATAATCGATAGTCGAAGGAGGTTTTTCAAAACTATACTCCACGTTTTCAGTCCTGAAAGATCTATTTTTTTTCATCCTTCCTCTACAATTGTAAACCATATAATCGCTATTCTCTCGAGATTACTTCCAATGTGAGGATAATATATGATCTCAGTTTCATCAAGAGTCAGTCTCATCATCTATGACTTTAAAAGCCTAATACAATGTATGGTTTTTAAGGTAAAAATCTGGTCCGTCGTACTTCATCTCTTCCTATAATCTATACTGTCTATAGAATTGATCCCAGTTTGGTTCTTATTACGCAAAAAAATTTGTAGACAACATCCAGTAGTTCAATGCTCCTCTAGTTATTGCAGCAGCTTTTCTCACATTTATCATATATATTTTCAACATTTCCGCTGTGATACCATTCTCTTCATCATTATTATTATTATTTTCTATTTGAATTATTCACTTTCTGTTTAGGTATCTTAATTTTGTTCTACCTCTGTTTCGTACTCCCCATAAACTTGGTTTCAACTCTCTGATTCGATTTTGTTTTTCTTGACGTAATTTTAAATTTTTCTTATGTTAACTTTTAATTTGTTTTATTGTATTAATTAATACGTGGAGAATGTGTTTTTCAATATATTTGAAATTTAATCATCACGGATACACGTTACAACTCACAAATGAATACGCTTCGATGAAATTATCGATTAATTATCAATTATCAATCAATGATGTTAATTACTGCGAACCCTATGTGTCATATATAAATATAAAAACTATAAATTATGCATTGCGATAATCGTAGCAACTATACCACATACAACTATACAAACATAATATTACTGATAGAATTGTTTCCCAAAAGATCATAAGGTTGCCGAGGTATAGTTTTAAGCCTCTTTATGCACACGTTTTTTATCGCTGGTCGCGGGGCGACAAGAAATGCGGCTTTATTTAATGAAAAAATATCCAATCGTTTTTTGTCGCGTGCCGCTTTCAAATTTGATTAGTTTCAACTGTTGAAAGTGAACCACAACGGCGGTGATTAATAATGGATCTGTGTGTTTTTACATATTTGAAATTATCAATCAATTTTTAGTATACTTTCAACGTATATTACCATCAACTGTAACTTATTTTAGCATGAGGTTTCTGTGACAGCTCAATCAGATTCCAATAAATATGGAGCTGATACGTTGATATGTTGCGATGAATCTAGATTTTGACAAATAATCCTTGTTTTAACTTCACTGAATTTTATAAAGTAGAACAGGGTCACTCTCTCAGTTAAGAAGCTTTGTCGCATCACATTTGGATTAGATTTCTGCCGTTCTCCATTTCCCACATTTTGTAGCTGTAGGAAAGCACCGAAACTTGTTTGTTTAGGATTTGAAAGGCTTGGGAAACCTTCTAATAGAATGTGTTTCAAATTGGATGGAAGAATCTTTAAAGAACAAATAATACTTTTAATGTTATTCGTTCGCTCCTATTTCTGTTAGAATAGTATCTTGACAGATTTCATTATTTTTCTTATTATCTTAGTCAAAAATGTATAGAAAATAGATAGAACAAAACAATTCATAGACAATGAGAATTCAAATATTTCATAATGTAAATGAGTATTCGTACAAATTATTCTATGAAATTTTCTCACAACCTCACTGGCAAATGATATAGATGGAAACGGATATATTTTCTTTTTCTGTATTTTTCGGGAACAATTTAGATTTTCGTATTCTTATTATGCGAGACCGAGTAGTAGTTGGATGAATGGAAACAAACAAATGAAACTAACTGGCCTTTCTAAGATTTGTCTATACAAAAGTAGAACAATAGTAAGGAAAATAATTAAATTTGGAGGCAAAGAACTCATGAGCATAAAAACTCGAAAACGTAGATGCCATATTTGAATTGATGGACAAAAGTAAACCAGAGAAAAAATTGTCTACCAAAGAAAAACTCAAAATAGAAATAGGAGATATTTTAGCGGACTCAGTTGGAGTGAAACAAGAAAAAAGTCACACTTTCGACTATACTATTTGATATAATTTTAGTTTCAAAATGATATAAAAGTATTATATAGATAATGTGGCTTTTCTGTCTATTGGGGAATGGTAAGTTTTAATAAGCATTGTTTGTGAACTTCCATGAAACTATGTAACGAGAAAGTGATATGAATTGCATTCTGAAATTTACACGTACCATATTCAGTGATAATGATGTGAATTGATGTCATACTCATGATTTATTCCGAAATACGTTAGTCAGTTTATCGAGGTCATGTTTGCAAAATAAAAATATATATTATACAGGAACTTATAGAGATTATTGGCTTTAATGTTATTATGAATATTGACATTATAACAAAAATAATAATTCCAATTTATATGAAAAGAATGGATTTGTCAGCTGATAAAATAATGGGTCTTATTATTTTTGAAAACAGTTTGACTCATATAAAGATTTTAATGATGAAATGTGAGTTGGGTGTTACTACCAGTACACGACATCATTACACTAGTCAGGATACTGGTATACATTTCGAAATATAAGAATTAAATGTAAATTAAATAGGAATAAGGATGGTCCAATTGTGAGTTCAAGTTTTTATAAAGTTTAGCAGTTTCAGAAATTTTTGTATGGCTTCTAATTTTCACACAGTATGCATGTATGAGGTCCTACAACCCTTTGACTCGGCTGCTAGTGCTGCATATGCAACAAACCTTCTAGGATCTACGGCATGTAGACGAACTAAAGCTTCGGCTTTGGAACGCGGTGCAACTGCTAAGCAAGCATTGCTTTCAAATGAGTGCAAGCAATTCAGATTTGTGTATGGTCTGGACTTTCGGGAACAGATTGTCTTCACAGCTGAAAAAATATTCAATTCATTCAACGAAGGACGTATTCGCGTTAACAGACCTCCAAATTCAAGGTTTGAGGTTCACAGAGGTAATAAGTCTGGTAAATTTTCAGTGAATGCTTGGGCTTAAATGAGTATTGATGGGCCTGGCGTTTTTTGTAGAATTGGTGTAAGGTTCAACTCTGAAGTTTATCTCAATATTCTAGACAACATTATTTTACCATCGGTAGATGAAACTTATGGAGGAAACCATTTTATTCACCAATATGATAATTGTCCTGTCCATAGTGCTCGCAAATTCAACAATGGTTTGACAAAATAATATTGAGACTACCGTGGCCGGCAAATAGTCCTGATATAAATGCCACCGAAAATTTTTTGGGGTTATTGATAAAAAAATTTACAAAAGGAATTTTCGTCCCAGAAATCAAGAAGGGCTAAGGAAAGCCATTGACACAGAATTGGAAGACCTTAATCGAATAGAAATACTAACACTCCATGTTAAGAAGATTGGAAAAATTGAAAACAAACTATAATTAATTACTAACAAATTTGTTCTCCTTTCGAATTATTTGCTGTCAAATATTTCAAACGTTTCTTCTGTTATCTAGTGTTTTGTCATCATCATAAGTATTACTTCTATTCTGTATTTTAAAGTTTTATTATGGATTCTCTTAAAAGTCACGTACTTTTATGACCTGGCCTGTAATAAAACAGGTCGTGGGAAGCTATTTTAATCCTTCCAGTAAAGAAAACGAATCTATCCGTCAAATCAACCGAATTCATTTCAATGTTTTCATTCTATAGCACTAACATCGTTTTACCCGCTTTGTTTCATTGTAGGCCACTTGAGCAATTTTTCTAATGCCTAAGGAACACAGTTTTTACCAGGTGCCCATATGTACTCAAACTCTTCTAAGTCAATTCAGAACAATGGAGTAAAAATATTATTTGTTGTAATAGATGAAACGGCAAAAAGAGATTTTTTGTATTAGTGTGTGATGAACTTATTGCCTTCAAGTAGTCTTCACAAGAAAAAAATATTTTTACAAAATAATTCTCGTAAAGATGTTGATAAAATTATAAATTATAGTTATATTTCCATAATATATTTAATTAAATATCATAACATCACTTATTTTAATTGCAAAAATGTATGTAATATACATAGCTTGAATAAGAAAGTATAAAATATTGAAGCACGCTCTATTTTGCTGTCCATCTGACAGAAGCTCACGTATTTCGATGTAGCAATCGACGATCTACAAATGAAGAATTTCATAGTTTTTCGCTATTATCATGATTTACCCGGAAAAATTTCGACTATCCAATCAAAATTTGAGTTCCTGGACAACAAAATATTTTTAAAATCGTTCAGCGTCAACTTGATTGATCACTTAAGGTTTGAGATTGAAAAATAATGTCTATATCTATAAATATCTTTAAATGGATAATATGGCTTTATTGTTTTCGACAATATTTTCCATTGAGATGAATATACTTTTGCGTCCGCTTGAAACATGTTCCGACTGTTCAAAAACGTTTTTGTTTGAACTGATGTGTGAGAGCTCGCATTGTCGTGGTGGAGAATGAATTCTTCTTCTGCAATTGATTTCCCTGATTTTTTGGAACATTTCTGGCAAACAAATGGTGTACCATTTGAAATTGATTTAATTGGATGATGGCGACATGTCCAGTTATCTCAAAACAACAGGCTACCATTTGCTTTGAATTGCTTCGTGTGTGAACAGCTTTGTCGGATCTGGATCGTTCTGGAAAATCCATACAGTCGATTGTTGTTAAGTTTCAAGTTCATATGCATAGATCCGGCATTGATATTTCATGAATTTTATGAATTGGAACACAGTTGCTCGAGATGTTGCTTTATCACCAAAAGTCAAAGCGAGTTGATCGGCACAACGCTGTTGGTTTAATTCACGGCGAAATAGATAGAAATTCATCGCACGAAAATGTTCACTATTTCATTCAATTTTTTGATCAACATGATTGTCTCAATAATCTTTAAACATCTCAAATAGTACTTGTATGACAACACGTTCTGAGTACGTTCACCATTAAAAATGTTAAACCTTATGTGTCTTATAAGTCTTGTGAGTGACACAGATGGAATTGCCATTGCCAAATCCATATGGCGTTTATGAAGTACCACCTTTCAAAAGACTGTGTGTGAAATTTCATGACATTTAGATTAGTCAGAAAAAAGTGACAGCCATCTAAGTCTAGCTAAATATGTTATTTTCAAAACAATGGATTCATGACAATTTCATGTCTTAATTTATCATTACATCTTGATTAAAAAAAATACTGTGCGAACTTAGTAATGGCTTCAAAAGTGTTATGCGGACTCAGCACCATCGAAAAGAACCATTTGTTATTGGTTTACTGAATTTTAACGTGGTCGTACAGACATCGATGATAGTGAACGTTCTGGTCGTCCATTTGGGGTGGTTACTCCAGAAAACATGAAAAAAGTCCACAAATTGGTTATATCTAATCGTAAATTGAATTTGCGGGAGATAGCTGAGGCTGTAAAGATATCGGAAGGCAGTGTATTTACAATTATGCATGAACATTTGACATGAGGTAGCTTTTTTTAAAGTGGGTGCCGGGTTCACTCACAGTCGATGAAAAACAACAGCGTGTTGATTATTTAGAGCAGTGTTAGGCCATGTTTACAAGTAATAAATAAGATTTTTTTGTGTCGATTTGTGACTATGGATAAAACATGGTTCCATCACTTCACTCCGGAATCAAAACGATCATCATCTGAGTGGACTGTAGCCTGTAAACCACGTCCGAATCGTCCAAAGGTACAACAGTAAGCTGGGAAGGTTATGGCTTCAGTATTTTGGGATGCGCATGGAATTTGTTCATCGACTATTTCCAAAAGGAAGAGACAATCAATAGCGTATACTAGACGAGTTTTTGGATCGTTTGAGTGCAAGTCGATGGCAATGATGGTTAGATATTTCTAGTTAAAAACCATTTTCTCATTGTAAATTGTTCAAAACAATAGACATAAACAAGTATCACCACACCACAGTATCTCGATCTAATTTCGCGTAACTTTTGCAGTATGTAGTTTAATATTATCTTGTTGTACGAGAGCCCGATCCCACTATATACCTCAGCCATGGTAGCTCGATCATCTGGAATGATTTCGAAGAACATTAAATCTCCACAAACCTACCACTCACACAACAAGACTTTACGATCGAATTGACCTCTCTGCGACGGGTTCTAGTAAATATCGTTAATCTAACCACTGATTTTTCCTGTTCGGGTTGATTAATCCTTTTTTGAAATTGTGGGAGACTTGAGCACGACAAATTTCAAACATCAAATCTCAATTATTAAAACGATCATTAGTTGTATTTTCTCCTTCAATTTCACATATTTTACATGCTGAACAGCTGCTTCGAACTTTTGTCTTCAAAAGTGTCTTAACAATATACAAATTTTATGTTTATTGCATTCTATACAATTTATTATAAAATATACTGCGACGTCAATAAACAAAGGGAAAATAATAACAAGAAATCAAAGCAAATATTAATATTTAATATTAATTCTTTCAGCTGTCAAATTATCAAAAATGATTAATTATTGCCTTAATGCAAGAAATTAACCATATATTAGATAAATCATTAACAGATGTATTTCCAGATGTATGCAAGTGAATAAACAATGAAATAACGAAATGGAAAAAGGTGAAATAACAAAACTTTGGTGTTTTTCTATTTTCATATTAATATGGACATTTGTTTGTATCTGAAAACTCATGTAATTAAAAATTTCTACATAGTTTCAAAGCTTCATATTGTATGTAATCTTACAAATTACAATATCTTCTGACATCAGTGTAACTATATATGTGTTTGAGAGAGTTTAGCTAACATATCTTTACGTCGTTGCTTGTTACCCTCTAGCAGGTTACCGTTCTTGTTTTTTCTTGGATATAGAGTATAGTAGATATACGCCAACGGCCGTGAACGGAAATTTTTCGCGCAATTCGAGATAACTATCAAAACGACGATCTTTTATAGTCGGGGATTAGATTACAATAAATAACCATTTTTATTGAAGACATATATGCAAACTATTCACAGCTTTCATATAACAGAGTTGTAGCTCAAACGCCTCCACAAATATTTCAACAATCCAGATCATTATTATTATTTGAAATATTTTCATTGCAATATCTCTTATTACAAGTCAACTGATAATATACAAATGTGTAGGTTCAGTTCTTAGCCTCACTGATGCTCGTGGATCCTTGCTACCCAAAACATTATTTAAAATCTTTTTTTCATAACAATTCTGTCCTAGATACATAGTATAACTTCTAGAATCCAGTTGTGTTACCTGGGAAAATCAATATCTGAAAAATTCAACATAAAAGTTAGAGAAGGCGACATATTGGACGTTTACCAAAGGTATGAATTCAATACAAAATTGTAATATTATCAATCATTCCATCCCATACGAAGATATAAATCTACTATTATTTTTTTATCTAGAATGGTTCATAGTTAGATTAGTAAGTGATCACAGACCGTTGAGCGAAGAGTTCCGCCGTGCTCCTTTTATAACTACCAAAGGCTGACCTAAAATATCTTGGATTGAAGCTTTTAATGTAACTTGATAAAATGTGAGGCTCGACTAAGTGTTTGAATTTTGTGTCAGTGCTGGTCACTTATTAATGATGTGGTCTTGTTCCTCCTACATTCCGTGATGCCTGTTGCATGCAGATGACCGTATCCGGTTGGAACACAAATGATAAGTAGAATTTAGTGCCAGTTTGAGTGGAGCATTGGCCTTTGTTTGTGTTGTGCCCGGAATTCCCATTTCAGAGTTCCGCAGAGTTTATCGTGTAAACAAACTATTTAGATTAGATAGGTAATAGCTATACTTTTAGCTATACCAAGAAGGTCTTAAAGACACCTACTTATCAGTTCTTTTAGAACTTTTTTGTACTCCATCACATGTATGAACACACTATTTCGACCGGTATGATTTCTTAGCAGCTCTGAGCAGATTAGGATTACTGTGTTTTTATGGTTGCTTAGAGTTCCCGAGAGTCTTTGTCCACTGTTCTTTATTAATGATTTCTCCTCAAAGTGCCATATGTGTCTTGAGGCAAGTACAGTTATAAAAGTCGCAATTTTTGCTATTAAGTTTTTGATATAATGTATTTCGGCATTTCGATTGGAATTTCAGCTTTGTGTAATTATTTAAGCATTCAAGTCTAGCTGCAATCAGCATTTCTTCTATCTAGTGAAAGTATTTTGTTGTTAACCTAGTACGTTAACGAGATTTTTTGCCGTAGTTACAAAAATCATCATTGTTCATGGTTAAGACCTGCGAGAACAAACTCAGTTTATTGGAAGTTTGAAGTTTTGCTGCATAAACAACCTCTCGTTGAGCAGGTCTCAACAAACTAATTTTTATTGTATGCATGACAGAAACATACGCTTCTTATGCAACACTCTTGTTTCATTTACGTAGACTAATATACATAATGTATGAAAACATTAGTATTCCCCTAGACTGGCTAAAATCCACCTCTATGACTCTCCCGAAAAACCCAGTGTCAAAACTTGAGAAGACTGATAAGTTTGATGAGTCACACAAAAATGTTATGATCAAAAAAAAGATGTCTTCGTTTGCTTTTTAGACTACCAAAAAGCATTTGACTCCATTCGGCATGACTTACTATTTGACATCCTAAAGGACGTTGATATTGATAATAAAGACATCAGTATCATACAAAAGTTGTATGCAGATCAAACAGCGGAACTGAGAACTAGCGGCTCTTTAACTAAGGAACACCTTCAGATACTTAGGGGAGTCCGTAGAACGAATTTTTCAGTTGGCATTGAAAGCCATCAAAAAGACATTATAGTAAACGGAACTCTCATAAATAATATTAGATATGCCGACGATACTGCGATATTAGCCGACAACGTAGAAGACCTTTAAGAGCTGGTCAGTTCTATCAACGAAATTGGAACCAAATACGGACTCACACTTGAATCAATTTCTTGAATCAATGGAAATAACATAGAGAGTCAATAAATTCAATTACCTTGGATGTATGTTAAATAAAAAATGGAATTGCGGATAGCATTTGTAAAAACAGCTTTTACAAAGTTTAATAATTTCCTAACCCACCGAGAAGTCGGTGGATTAGGTGGTGTGGTGTGGAGACATAGAGTGAGATTCTTAAACAGAATAGAAGCAATGGAAATGTGGCTGTTGCGCAGACTTCTACGGATCCCATGGACCGAGCACATGACAAATGAAGAAGTACTGAGGAGAGCGGATATGGAGAGAGAATTGATCGCGACAATTAAACAACGAAAAGTATCTTATTTGAGGCACATCCTGTTAGGACTGAGATATTCAAATCTCAAGCTCATACTGACGGGAAAATTGACGGAAGGAGTAAACAACATTCCTGGCTACGGAATATAAGAGACTGGTGTGGCATTTAGGGTGCGGCAACAATTTTTCGTTGTGCAGAAGAAGGGTGCTTTCAGATAATAGATTAGAAGTTTTGGACAGGAGAACACCTACACGCTTCAAAGTGTATGGTACTTGTAGAAGAAATTGAACAAGAATTGGTCACTGAGAGCTCTGAGTAGTTAGCTATCTTTTCAAAATAACACATTCCACCATCTCTCTATATCTTTTGTTAAAATGTCCTGTGCTCCAGCAGTAGTTTGATTACGTATTGCAGTCATTATACCTTTCAGTGACAGAAGATCACGACAGTAAACATTGAATTTAAAGTGACCCAATAAATAGAAATCGCACAAAGATATATCTAAAGAGTGTGTAAATTAAAAGCTAAGTATTATCACGTGATCAAGAAACATATCTATAACGATTTCCAAAGATATAATACTCATCTGGGCTGTGGCTTCATCTTATTGAATTAATATTTTAGTGATATTGATCGTCAATGCCTCAATCAATGGTGGCAAGAAAATATACATAGCAATTCTACAGAACTGAAAAAGAATTAACGGTGTTCATACCTGTCCGCAACTTTAGTACTGTGCAGTAGTTTTTGAGCCTCGTTAGCTGCCCAAAAGCACCAATTTTGTTTGTGAGCTTAATCTAAATAACGTTCTGAACAATCATAACCTTGTAGGGATGGACTCTCATGTCAGAATGTGCTTTAATAATCGAATGACTCTGACATGGTACCTAAAGTACCAGTCGTTTTATTTCTGGTAACTGATCCTGTTGCACGAATTGAAAATCGGGCTGAGATTATGTATTAAATGATTCGGTTCAAAATTCAGCTTTTTTGAACTGTGATGATAAATTCATTCTTCTTCTTCTCCTCTTCTGTGACTCCTCTTTTCTTCCTCACGCCTAGCCAAAGCTATTCGATCCTCTGCCAATCGAAAAACTTCACCAGCCCTTCTTATTCTGGTTCAGTTTCGAATATTTCTGTGCCACGAATGTTGCTTTCTTCTAGATCCACGGCGTCCCTCGATCTTATCCTTAAGTATGATCGTAATTTATCACCTCAGTTACTCAGATGGGGTGAACAATTAATATTAAATTGGACGCTATCAGCTTTTTAACGAACGACGTGAAAAATAAATAGAAAAAGGCGGAAAATCTGGAAACATCTCATGAATTGAATTAAGAATAGAAATTAAACAATCTAAAACTAACCACGAACACGATTATCCAAATTGATATTTATTGTTAAGAACAATAAAAAAAGTTTCAGCAATAGATAAATTGATTGAAAAAAAAGTAAATTTACTTCAACTGTGTATCCAAAAGATCACAACGAACAAAAGCATGAATAAAAAACAAACTCAGATTTATTCATATAAGAGTATTAAAGAAAAGGTTGGGACTTATATATGAAAATCAGCCCTCAACTGGATTTCGAAATGCCAGAGTGAGTTGGATTTGTAGTCTGGTTGTTGGATCCTTGATGGAAGAAACTCCCAGCCTGGTTGCTGTATAACAGCGAATATAAAGAATAAAATCACCCCAAATTTTCTAAAATCTACTTTGATAGGAGTAGTGTAGATAGGTAGAGGAAGAATTAGAATTAACTTCGAGGTTTTATTTTATTCTATTAATACGCGAATTTATTCAAAGTGATTGAATGAAAATGTAACAAGCCTAATGGCATATTACAACATGGAGCATCCATAAAATACGAAGCAATTTTCTGTGGATCCTCATTTCAAATGCAGTTGGTTCATTGTCTTGATCTTTTAAGCCCACGTGTTATCCTTACTTCAAGTTCAGGTTGTCGTTACAAAGACAGGATCTCATGTTATTGAAAGTTGTCCGAGAAATCTCTATTCGGCACTTTATCAGTCCTGGTTTAGATCCTCTATAATAATACTTTCAAGGTATTCGAATTTAGAGATCCGTTTCAATTTAGCGTCCATTAACCTTTAGTTCCATTTTGCTCCTAGTGAATATCACAAATTTGGTCTTAACTATATCAATTTTAAAATATGTGTCTCTTCCATGTCACCGATTTTGTTCACAGGCGACTGTACCCTCTACATGTTGATCGCTCATGTCTTACTTTACGCTTTATCCCGTTTTATCCCTGTATAGACTCTTAATAATGCTAATATCCCCATCATCCATTCAAACCGTCCGTAGTATATCAATAAGTTTATAGTTCTGTATGCGATCAAAGGCTTTTTCGTAATAGATGAAGCATGCAAAAACATCTAGTCGCTGATCACTGCACTTTTGGAGGAGAAGTTTCACTCCGAAAAGTTCTAAACGTGTCCGGAAAAACAAGTTAAGAATTCTTAAGATCTTACTCACATCTACGTCTGATGCGAGCGTATATAATTTGTAGGTATGCTTTGAGCTTGTGGGACATAAGTATGATCAAGTCAAAATGACGTCACTCAACCGTCCTTGACAACTTAGTTCTACTGATACCACGAGTCACTTAGTCCTTTTTGGGCTATCTTCTAGGTGTACAGGGTGTCCCACGACGAGTTAAAACTATCTGTATATGGCAAAATATGTATATTATATAATATGTATATTAATACATTTTTGAAATCTACGTGAAATTTAAGTGAACTTTTCTCTTAAAATGTATACTTTTTGAGTAATTATTTTTTTGAAAGAAATTTGACTGTTGTAGACCCTTAGAAATTACTTTTTTACGAGGATACCCTTAAAGATATTGAAATGGTTTCTATTCAGTTGCTTTTAGCAAGATCAGACGTATTTAAATCTATGTTGAAAAATCTTTTATTCTATACAGGGCGTGTATAAAAAGTGTTCAAACATCAACTTCATAAATATCATTTTCTTTATTTTTTTAAATAGAACCACATGGTTTTTTCTATTTTAGTGCATTGGGGGGTAGAATTAAATGTTTTCTGTAAATTTTTAGAGATGTAGCTGTAGTCTAAAGTTTATTTTGACCCGTTGATACAAGCACTAAGAAATAAAAAAGTATTTTTCTTTATCTTGTCAAGATTCGTAAAAAAATCAAATTGTATTTACTAATCCTATTCCAACTTTTAGTCGTTTCTGATATATTTGAGGCTTTGAATTATTATTGTATTTTTTAATAAGTTTTAATTTTTTATGTATACTTTTAGTAGCCTTTGTAATAAATGACACTTATTTAAGTGTCATTAGTCAATTTTTGATATTTTCTAAAATCGTTAACATGGCTCGTTCTCAATTTAATAACGAATAAATAAAATAAAGACCACACACAGAGAATAGTTAATATCTGGATAACACACCTAAATGCATTAAAATAGAAAAAATCGGGTGGCTCTATTTAAAAAAATAAAAAAAATTTATATTTATGAAGTGAAACTTTGAACACTTTTTATATACACCTTGTATAGAATAAAAAATTTTTCAGCATAGATTCAAATACGTCTGACCTCGCTTAAAGCAACCGAACAGAAACTATTCTAATATCTTCAAGGGTATCCTTGTGAAAAAATAATTTATAAGGGTCTGCAACGGTAAAATTTCTTACAAAAAAATTACTAACTCAAAAAGTATGCATTTTTCGGAAAAAGATTTTCTACAAAAGTATACTAAAATTTAACGTAGATTTAAAAAATGTATTCGTATACAGCGTATTCTATTGGAAATACCAAAGTTACAGTCGACTTTCGGTAGAACCGGAAATCGGCCATCTTTGAAAATATTTTAGTTAAAAACCCAAACGCAGAAATTTTCATGATTTTACTATGGGTTTTTTACCATATACAGATAGTTTTAACTCATCGTGGGACACCCGGAATATTTAAAATTATGGTAAATATATGAAAATATATCAGAAAAATAACAGGTTCAATATATTTTCGGAATAACGAAATATCTGACAACATCGTTAATATCACTACAATAACGGCCATATTAGAAAACCTCAATATTAAATTCATACCGAAAATTCAGAAGGTACATACATTTATATGAGCGTTGCAAGTTCAATTAAGTATATAAATTTGAAAATTAGTGGAGGGTTTCAGTTAGTTATAATTATTGGTATCCAAGAAATATTGAAAAAATAACTGATAATGTAATTATTACATGGTGATTATTTACCACAATGACTCATGAAATAAGAGCGCAATACTATTTATTTACATCATATTATAAGAAAATTGATCTATAATGGAATCATAAGAAACTACTCACTCATCTGATCCCATTTTTTCCAAAGATGTGAAACTTCTCGAATAAGAAATAATGATATTTCTCTATTTTATCACCAATATTCTGTAAAGAATGTTGATTATGATCCAAGACTATTTACGAAGATTGTATTTTCTCAGGAGGTGAACTGGTAGACTCGGTTATTCTTAGTTTCCACTGTAATTTCAGTATAATCATCTAGAATGCTGGGGTAATGACATCGTCTTTGAAGGTTATTCTTTATAATACGTGTTATTACACAATATAAGTGAGTTTATGGCAAGTGAAACATCTATTCGAAGATAATTCCCTTTTATGTACAATGACATTATTATTTATCATAACTGTTGGAATAAATAACCCGTATTGCATACCCATTCTCATTTGGATATAAAAAGTATAAAAAAATACAGTGGCAAAAAAAATATCTCGATAAATTATCCTACAATGAGTTTATTTAATTAATCTGCAGCTTTTTTTATATTTTTTTAACAGTAGACAGAATTGTTCTTGAAAATTATGTTTCCCTCGTGATCCAAAAAGACGGAATGGCTGCTCGACGCATTATTTGATTGATACTATGCTGGCGATAAAATGAACATATCAACGTTTATTAAATTGTCCATTCTCGTCTTTGATTGGTAGCCTAAGTTTTGAGGTCATTACTAATGTAGTACTCTTGAAGTACTTTTCGGAAATAATAACGCGGGATCAGTAAGATCACTCATCAACTGAGTACGGATCTTAACCACGAACGGGATTCAGATAACTTTTTGATTCCAACGGCTCACCTTTCCATTTGCTATGTAGTAAACTGCTTCCTTATAGTTCTGTGGTACCTCCCAAGATGCCCCGACATTTAAAACTGTACACCCTGATTAAAGATAACAAAACTTTTTCTGCGTAAAAAAAGGATTTATTGAAAAGTGAAAAAACTATGATGCACGCAATGACAAAGCCAACGAGGCATCATATTTAGTGAGCTATTGTATTATACAGGCAGCTGAATCATGTATGGTGGACATAACATAATTTATGCTCGACGATAAATCTGCAAAGCATCTTTCGACCGTACCGCTATCAAATCATACTGTTTCTCGGCAAATTCATGATCTGGCAAGCTATGTATATATAAAGGGGAGCTGGTTACATGTCTACAAAAGAAACAAATCGTCTTGCAAATAGATGAGTCGACTGACGTCGCAGGTCTGGCCATATTGCTGGTTATTATGAGATTCCATATGACTCTTATTTTGAAGAAGACATGCTTATCTGCTTACCAACTGCCGGAGATGAAAATTTGGATAAATCAAACATATCTTTCGAAGAAAACAATCTCAATTGGAACGATCGCATCGACATTTGTACAGATGGAGTCAAGGCGATGACTAGCAGAGTAGCAGGATAAGTGTCACGAATAAAAAATAAAGCGCCTACATGTAATATGATATCCTGCATAGACTACTACAATCCCGATTGTTCTCATTATTGTGTGAAGATTATGGCAGAAAACATAAAACACTGCTGCTTCATACAGAAATGCGATGATCTCGGGGTAAAGTTTTTAAAATTTCTTTTAATTTGGAAGACCATTTGTAAGATAAAACTTCATTCAAAAATCATTACAAAGTAAACCGTGTTCCAGGACTGTAATTACTGCTTTTTAGAAAAAATGGATTTTTGGATTATTTACGTTGTTGAGAAAGCAATAAAAAGCTTTACGTCACTCAATGAGCTTGCTAGCGATTGTGACTCAGAAATTTGATAGTATATTTAAAGAACTGGTCCAGTATCTCACTTAAATGCACGCATCTTTTGAGATGAAATTTTTCGAGGAATAGAATACAAAAATGAGAAAGAATGAATTCAACCAACGTAGTGAATATCCAATGCTTACCAAAATGGCCCTGAACGTTCTCCCCTGGTCTCAACAACATACTTGTACTTCAACTATCTACTATAAAAACTGACATCAATCAATTGATGAAAAACAAGAGAGAATTCATTGGATTACTTAATTTTATTGCATTTTACCTATTCATATCATGATTATTAATAAAGAATGCACATGAAGATATATTTGTTCAATTTTCCGGGAAGTATTTCGCTTTCCAAAAAAGTTCCGTCACCAAAAAAGTTTGAAAACCGCTTATCTACAAGAACTTTTGACTTTTATTACATTTTTGTTCGTTAATGCTTCCATGATATTTATTTAGTTGTGTGATAGATTGTAGATGTTTAATAATTGTTATAGAGCAGTTGAGAATTGATAGAAGACAGCCATTAAAGGTGAGTAAATAATTTTTGATGTTTAAAAAACCATAGACAAATAATACCACTTGTGAGTAGATATCATTTACCCACCGGTCTACCAGGATAGTAAGGATCCTATCATATAGCTATCACTTGATCTGCGAACTACTGGTCACTAGATATCTAGTGAAGTCGCAGTTGGAAGTGAGGATGGCGCCACAACTATCGAAACCTTTGAGTAAGTCGATGAAATGGCGAAAGTTTTTGACTTAGGATTGCGATTTTTCAGCAATTGGCTGGAGAATTCCAGCAAGATAACAATGGGACGTGGGATGATTTTTCTCGAGGTTGGCTTTGACGTAAGGAAGTTTGGATTTGTTGATAAGAGTTGTCTTTTCTAGATATGTGGTAGGGTCATTGGGAACAATTTTATAATCGGAATTATTGAGAAGATTATTCATCTTATCCAGATAAGTAGAGATATTAAGGGCGAGCGTGGCATTGCCCTTGTCGGCTGGGAGGACTACAATATCAGCATTGTTATAGATATCTTTTAGAGTCTGTCGCTTCTTAGAGGTCAGATTGAAAGGAGGAGGTTTTGATGTTTGGAGGACCTTGGCAACATCCTCTCTGATAATTTCGGCCTGGTTAGAAGGAAGTTCAGAGATGACTTTCTGTG
Source organism: Diorhabda sublineata (assembly GCF_026230105.1). Lineage (NCBI taxonomy): Eukaryota > Metazoa > Arthropoda > Insecta > Coleoptera > Chrysomelidae > Diorhabda > Diorhabda sublineata. The sequence goes on from NC_079484.1 coordinate 10,392,338, forward strand.
TTTGGCAAATAATGGTTTCTATTGGTATGGATTTGGGCGTGATAGCGTAATTGAAGCCTTTGGCAAGAGCTTGTTTGCCAAATAGGGAGAAAGAGGTGTCGGAATAGTTGTGAACAAGTGTGTCCTTATCAATAATTTTTGGACGAGGTTTTTGAAGCGAAATGAGTTTGAATAGTTTATCTTTTTGGGTTTGGTTAGGTTAGGTTTTGTCAGATATATGCTGGGCTTTCTGGATAGTTAAACGATCGAAAGTATATTCTGGGTATATTCTGTGCTGTATATATACTACTCCAAAAAACCGAGGAATGTTATCGCTAGATAAAATTGATAAGTGAAATGTGATTTTCATCACCATATTAAAGGTTTGTGACAAAGTAAATGGTTACTTTCAGTTTTAACGATCTACCACCGTAGACACTTACTCGCTAGTCAAGTGAAGATTCCAAGTGAGTTCCATGGACATGATGGTGTATAGGACCTGTACTAAATTATTCACATTCATAATATGTCAAATGATTATTTCTTGTCTTTCATAGTTTATTTATGAATCCGGCAGGTGAATAAATCATTTAATTGATCAAATTACATAAGCGTACCAAATATGAATTGAAGAAAGAATCTTTGTAATATAAAATTATTGATTATTTTTTAATTTCTCATTTCTTAGACCTTTTGATAAGTTTATGCTTCTATATATTCTTGATTTTAGATCTCTTCGGTTTCAAAATTAGTTTTTTGGATAATTTTTTAAAAGAAAGAAGAAAATTGAAGTTTCATCAAAATATGATATTGACACTGATAATTTGCGTTTTTATATTGATCTATAGATCACCTTCATCATGAATATCAAAATAAGGATGAAATCATAATAGAAGTTTGTTCTAATAAGAAAAATTAATTTTTCCTTAGTTCTTACATCTTACTTAGGAAAAATTAATTTTTCTTATTAGAACAAAGTTCAAATTGAATATTGAATTTTTTTTTAGTTAGTTATTTCCCAGTAAATGAGTACATGAGTATTCGAAAGCTCGGAAAATATATTAAAGTTAGTCTACTATGGTGTTTCATTGCCACGTTCCCAATAAGTAACCGCTCATAATATAGCTGGCAGAGACATTTTTTTACGATTTTGCCACAACTATTGACAACATCATATTGCAATTTTATACGAATAGGTTTTGGAAGCTGATGAATTTGTTTTTATGTATTGAACATAACTTTTTTAATATTAGATTTATTAAGCAAAATCATTCAATTTTACACCAAAAAGGCACTCTTGATAAAATTCGATACTGTTTACCGTTTTCGGAGTATCTTGCTTTGAAAATTATGAAGTGATAACCGATGGTGTTTCGAAGTATATTATTATTATTATTATTATTATTATTATCATTATTATTATTATTATTATTATTATTATTATTATTATCATTATTATTATTATCATTATTATTATTATTATTATCATTATTATTATTATTAATTAGTAAGCATATTGTGAATTGAAAATTTTTTGTCATCTAAATGACACACCATCGATAAAACGGATACATTTGAAATAGTTGGGACTGAGGGCTTTAGTTTCTTGTAACTGAGCTATTTTACACCAATTTTATGATATTGCGGTTCTGGGACTCAAACTGTCGTTTGTTTCATACTAAGGCCCCCATTTGCTGAGTACCTATAATTAGATTGCCAAGAAAAACTGTCATTCATTGATAGTTATCACATTAATTCAATAATAATTACATTTGACAAACAACTTTTGAATACACTGACATGTTATTAACCTTAGGCGAGTGTTTAGAAAACTCTAGTGCAGCTGTTACGCGTTATGCAGAAAAGTTTTCTCGAAGAAACTTACCAAATAAAAATACATTTAAAGCTACTGAATGACGTTGTTGAGAGATTGGGAATGTGAGACCCAAGAACATAAATTCTGGTAGGCCAAGAACAACAAGTCAGTTGATCAAGATATAACAGTTAACGTAAGGAATGTGGTAAGATAAACAGATATTTCTTCTACTTGGAGGATACTTAAAGAGTAACAGCTTTATCGTTATCATTCGAGACAAGTTCAAGAGCTGTTGACAGATCATCTACCGGTTAGAGTGGATTTTTGTCAAACATTACAAGAAAAGATAGCCCTAAATAAAAATTTTTAAAATGAATTTTTTCTACGGACGAGGTATGTTTAACTTTCATAATTTACTCTAGTTTACACCAACACTTATTCAAAGTAATGTTTGGGCAGCAACTTTAGATAACAAATTAATAGGTTATCACATTTCTACCTGGAAATATAAATATTGATATGTACCTGGATTTCTTAAGCAATCACTTATTCGAGATATTGGAAGATTTAATGCTGAACGAGCGAAGATCTCTTATCTTTTATGCACGATGAAGCTCGACCCCGACGATGATACCGTCATTATGGCTTCTCATGAAATGCCTGACCCAGCTAATGCGACACCACCTACATAAACTTCAGGCATAACATTCAGATGGGAATTGTGCAAACTGTAAATATACTTCTGTATTACCTGTACTGGGTGATTCAAAAAAAGGTGATCCCGTCTGTAGGATAGATAAAAAACTGAATATTTTGATGGTGATATGTACCTGGATTTTTCAAGCAATCACTTATTCCAGAAATTACAAGATTTGACGCTAAACGAGCGAAGTTCTCGATTTTTTATATACGATGGAACTCTACCGTACGTTGATAGAAGGTGTTGTAATTGGTTGAGTAACCATTTACCGAATCGATTGATTGGTAAAGGTGCAGAAGCTCCGATTCATTGGCCTCCTCTTTCATGCGATTTAAATGCATTGGATTACAAAGTTTGGTCGAATCTTCAAGAAAACGTTTATTAGAGAAGGGAATTCACCTCAAGAAGTGAAAGACAGAATTCAACGTTACTCTGATGACCTCATAGCTGCCTCCCAACCGTTTTCTTATGAAATAACAGTTGTATTAATATAATTAATATATCGGGTGTATACATATATTTCACGTAATTTACCTGTTTATAACTTTCCAACAGCTGAAGATAAGAAAGTGCAATTTTTTCTAAAATATTCCATTTTTTTACAGGGTATGAAGAACATTGTGTCATATGGGTTATAATTCTATAAGAGTTTTCTAAACAAACTCACGTTCATAAAGAATAATTTCAATTTAAAAACTCACTATCATAAGTGGAGATATATCTTACAAATAGAAATCAGAATCAAAAGATGATCTGTTGCAACCAATATTCAAAATGTTGATTATTTCATCATTTATATTGTGCACATATTCTCTTCTTCTTTAATCGTCTTAACTGCCGTTTCCCAGTTTTCTCAAAAACGAGTTTTCAACAGAAGACTTATTCTATCTTTATCCGTGCCCATACTGCTTAATTGGGTTTAGGTCGCTAAGATATGGTGGATCTAACCCCCTCATGATTTTCTGTAATTCCATGAATTTCATATTATTTGAATTTCTATTAATGAAGGGAACAGGAAAAATATAGTTTTTTTCTCACAGATCCGAGATGGAACTCAATATTCTTTGAATTCAGCCAATTGTGTAAATCTTGTTTTAACTACTTGATTGTAGGCAATTTTAATAAAAATGTTGTATGATAATTTACAATATCCATTACTATAGTACAGTTCTAAGAGAGAAGATTTATTCGAACCATTCTTTGAAAACATCAGCATTAATGTCATCATGGTAGTTACCGGAACGAGTCTTCAAAAGTCAATAAAGACCCTATGGAATGCTTTTTTCAGTAAAAATCTATTTCTTTTTATAGTGTGCATCAACCCAGGTTATATCTTTCTTGTTGTAACTGAACTGAACTGCCAAGAATACAAAACCTGGACCTTATTACTATATGTAAAAGCCTAAAATCGTTTTTTGGTACAATTTGTTGAGAAAAGTTTCTTGGAATCAAAATATAACAAATTTTCTTTTATTGGCAAATATATACTTAATCTCATTATATGGCTTCGCCTTAATTAATGTAAAGGGGATTTGACTACTCTAAACCTTTTTCCATTGCTCTGTAAAGCTTATGGTTGTAAAACACCAATAAAGGCCAGGAAACTTATATTAGCTCAGATCTATTTATCAAAATTTTTGAAAATATTTAGAATATTCCGTAAAAATATTTAAAATGGCCGTACTAAGTATTGAATTTGTAAGTAGGTTTTATTACTGCCTTGTAGTTAAGAATCTATTATACCTGGGTCTAAAAATATTCACCTTATTCACCTTAATAAGTTGAGAATAATTTTGAATGATATTTGCCATACTTTCTATTTCAAACTTCTAGGAAATCTTCGAATACATTTCCCTAGTATGTCATGAACAATTTTTCAGGATTAAAACTTGAAAGGGAGTGTGAATAATAGATCTCCAATTACGCATTTACTTAACAATTTTCAATAAATTTTCGATAATATCTTTTCCAATCTCCCTTTTCCTATTACCTCGAATTCTTCGACTCATTTAAAATCACTTCCAAGCAGTTTTTTAATCAACTAATAAACGGTTCGATTCAAACCAGGTATTTTTAATAGCTTTGAGGATTTGAAGGTCTATAAATACACCATCTTACGATTCATTAAAAGTATTACAGATATTATAAGCTCATATTTGGATCTACAAGAAACTATGATTATTCTTCCTAAATCTTTGTATTTATTAATATTCTGATGTCCTGTTATCCTAAAAAAAATTGTTTCTTGTGAACTGTGGTGCAATCTCAATATTAGGCCAAACCAATGTATTCTATTTTCTAGTCCCATTGTGTGACGGAACAGCTTTCAGACGATTAATCCTTTTCTGTCAAATTCTCAACTATTTTTTACTAGATGTTGGATAATGTGTAGTAAGATCCATGGATCGTGATAGTTTTATATTGAATATCCTTTATTGGAATACATCTGAATATAAATTATTTGAAGATATCAAATAAATATCAAGGAAGAGGTAGTTTCATACCTTTTTCTGACAAGATCTACCTAGATTTTACCAACACTGCAGACAATGAGAATGAATTTTTATGGGTTACATTTAATATGAACATTGTAAATTTCGAAAAAGAGTAATTTCACAAATTTTAGTTGAGTCATCTCCATTTTAAAATTTCTTGCATCTTAAGAAGGATAGCACTGCACATGTTGGTCAATTTGAGCAATCATTATTTAGTTTTTATTTAATAGTCGTTGATACTAGACTACATCGTCATTTTAAGCATTAGGAAGTGAGCTCTTCTGCTAATTGGGCAGTAGATTTTTCTTCAAAAATACTTTTCAAACCTAAGATAGGCTTGATAAACACCAATGGTAATTTCTACTATAAATTTCAACTGATTTGGTACCAAAGAATGCCAATATGGGTCGGATAATCAATCAAATTATAATGACTTATTTTCATGAGGCGATCTATATAAATCAGACTGATCAATTTCAATACTGTAGAACAATAGATTGCGACTCAAATTAATGTGTCGATTCTTTGAGAATTTGCCTAAGAAAAAAGTTCATAACATCAGGACAATACAAGTGCAAACACACGTGCAGTTTTCACAGCCAAAATATATTATTCTACAAATCGCCGTTTTAACTCAGATCAAGTCCATAGGAAGTATTTTTTGTAACCAAATGCAAAGAAGTGGTTTGCCCGACAAATATTTCCAAGTGTCCAAAAGATTGGAAAAACATTGTACAAGAAAGTTATTTGGAAAATACAATGATTTTTCATTCAAAAGTTTTATCAAAAAAGTAATTGAATCTATTGCTCCTCCCTCGTATCTATCGATACATCCGCAAGGATTGTTTGAGGTTGTTAACAGAAGCAAATATTTTATAATCAATTTGATAATAGCCGACTTCCCTTCAAGAGCTATATACAGATCACGAATAAGTGTTATTTTCCAGACCATTTATTTTTCAGTAACTATTTTTGTTTGTTTCAAATTAAAAACGTATCCTATTAAAAGTTTATTTGAACGAGTAACCATAAAAAGATAAAAATACAACTTTCAATACAGCTTTCAAACAATCGATTAATGCTGCTGAAGCTGGATAATTCGCGATAAGCGTTATCTCCATTTTACCTCTGTGCTTGAATAAAATTTCTGAACAATAACGAGAAAAATTGACATGGAAAATACGTTCAATTAATTTTTGTGAGCAATTTAATATAGGGGATTTTCAAAAATTCAATTATAAGCATATCAATAGATCAAAACCTTTTTTTCTTATGCTAAATTAACGATGGAGGTGAATTCATCAGATGTAGTATAATTATAGCTTTGTAAGATTAGCTGATATGAATTTTGTTGGGTATGTTTTCAGACCCCAAAATTAAATTATGATGTTTAAATATGTTGGAAAGTGAGTTATATAAAACGTTCCAAAAACAATAAAGTGTTCTCGAAATTCATATACATGGAATATGCTGGATTCAAAATTATATTCAAGAGAGAAAGATAACAAAAATTTGTATCAATCTCGTCTATTCTTTAGCCAAAGATGGAAAAATTATATCGGAGAGGAAAAAGTTATGGGAAGATTTAAAATTAAAATAGTTTTAAAATGAAAAATAAGAGCATCATATCAAATATGATCAATGATATGCCAGAAAATGCATGACTTAACTATGTTAAATTTGGTGATACTGAAAACGTGAACTCAGCATTAATCGTCGATATTTCTTTTACTAAAATTAAAAAAAACTTGACAACTTGTTATTAACTAACAATTTTTATATGAATTATGAAAAATATTTCAATCCACGACCTATAGGAATGATTGATAAAGATGCGAGATTCTTTGTCAACTATCAATAAAGAAAATCCTCAAAGCAATTTCCAAGCATCAATAAATTTGAAAGATTGATTCAAGATACCGCTAAATGTATGAAACTACCTAACCCAGAAACTTACCCAGGGCAATAGTACAGAACATCTGCAACAATTGTCGCTAACAAAATTGATCATTTTCTGGCTCTGAAACGCCATGGTGGATAGCACCAAAGCGTATCATTCCCAAACCAAATGTAGTCGTTTTGTGAAACTACACTTACAGGACCAGAAAAGAATTGCTTAAAATTCAAAATTTTTTATCAACTGAGGAACATAAAATGGTCAATAACCGTTTGCCAGAACCAATTTATTCTCACAACTTCGCCATAAACTTTAAATGAAAAAATTAATACCAACTACATTTTAGTGTAGTTGTCGAAAAAATATCGTGAACAACACGTGTTAAAAATTCGATTTGACACTCGTTTGACAGTATACTATTACTTGAGATTGGAATAGTTCTTTATAATGCCATTAACAAGGTTAATTTCTAATAGGGGCCTGCAACCTTTCAATTAGTACATGCCCTTGTTCTACCAATTAACTTTATTCTTCTCAATCTATTTTGTCTCGTATAATAAAATGTTACTGTCCAAACTGTGATTAATGAATTGAGAAGTAAGGAAATTGTTTTGTCAGGAAACACATCTTAATAAAATTGTAATAATATTAATATAATGATAATAATAAAACGATAATGATAAATACAAATAACAAGAGCTTGATTTCGAGAAGAGATTAATCAAAAAAAAAAACATTTCTTCTCGTAGTTTTTGTTTCAGTTGTATCATATTGTTATCATGTATGACGGATAACGATTACTAAAAGATAATACAAATTTTTGGGAAATTATAATCTGTTTTACTGAAAATATACCTTAGTCATAACTATCATCACTATAATTTCGATTAATTTGAAAAATTGATAACATATCAGTGACCTTTTCGAAAAGATTCAGCATTTGATAGTAAATTCTCTTAGGAGTCTAGAAATAAGGATTTTTTCGTGAGCTTGTGACAAATTCTCGGGAAGTCATGCAAGCCCGGACAAATCCATTTATGGGCGTGTAATGAAAGATACTTTCTATTCAACTAATCTGAAAACAACGCAAAAAAGAATAAGAATTAAATTTAGAACATTTTATTTTCAATGTAAACATAATATATCGTTATAATACCAAACATTTCCATAGCAACGATATATTTATTATAGGCATTGTTCAATTTTCTGACTTTTTTCTGTTAACACTATCATAAGCTCTTTTGAAATAAAAAAAGTATCTTATATTCATAACAACCAGTAATCAGCAGTTTTATCACAAAAATGCTCTGTCATTAAGTCTTTGGTTATTTTCAAAATTGATGCGAATATATTGTGATGTCTAGCAAGGCTATTCCTCTATAATTTTCATTCAAGTTTTTGTCTCCCTTCTTGTACATTGTCTCCAAAAATACCTGTTCTTTATTTGAACGTTTTGGGTTATGTATAAACTCTCCAACGGATTTGTATGAAATACGTTGTAAGAATCTAATAATATCAAATTGAACGGATACATATCTTTGGCGAAACCGCGACGGGAAACGATAGTTTTTTCACATAAATTTATGTTGTATTTCCAAATATTCACATCAAAAAATGAATTTTTATATTAGAAATATTGATTATCAACACTAATATTAGCTATAACCTTAGCACGAATTTGTATTGTGTTTAATCCGCTTAAAATTGAAATTTCAATTATGATAAACTAAACATTGACAATAAGAGAATTTATGATAGAATATACAATTAGCCACATGCTCACGTTACACTGATGCCTATATACGTAGACAGATATTTGCGACTCGATGTAGCAAGCGAAATAATTGGATCTTCCACTTAATCCTCTTTGACTATCAGAATCGAAACATTGGTTACATTACAAGAACAATCATATCCAACAACCGAATTTAGCCACCGTTACAATTCCAACTGTAATCAATATAAATTAATTACAGAAAGCTTTCACTTGAAAAATAATAAACAAGGGATATAGGCATCTGCTTTCATGGTTTCAAATAATCGGTTCCTGTACATTATGAATTTTGCAAAAAGATATTTCACATTTCACGTTTTTTTTCATCATAAAATTGGCTTTCCCTTCAAAAATAATTTATAGTTAGTGAGTTTATTCCATTAATTGTACTCCTCTGATATCTTATAAATATTATACTTTGTCTATTTCGATAGATAATTAAGTTTCCTTTATAGGAATATTTTGGCGTCTCCATTCAGTTAATTATATCCAACTGAATTAGACTGTAGGGAATATGAATCCTCTTCATTATACTGGCCATCGGAAAAGCTTGACGATAAACTGGAATTTTTAATGAAAATTAAATATTATGGAATTGGATCAAAATGGAAAGATGGAAAGTGCTTCGTGATGTCAGCCACCAGAAAACCATGACAAAGCTGATGGATATTATGTGAAATGCTTCGGGTGCATGAGATTCAAGATTCAGCTCTGTAATTATTATTTAATCATAGTGTGTAACAAATTTGTATAGAAAATTATTAAAATAAGATACTATTATAAGTTTGGACTCCAAAGTATGGACATTTAACAGGGCGAAATGTCGTGTAATAACCCTATTGGGAAGAAAAATATTACATCTTATATTTAGGAAAGAAAGCGAATTATGGTAGTAGTATTGGAAAAAGTTCATATATAGTGTGTGAATAAGTGAAAACATGAATATTGTTGACATCAATAAGATGGAAGTACATAGAAAGAGGAAACAGAAATACACCAAAGCGCGGAAAGCAAAAAAATGAGGAAAGAGAACGAAAAAAAAAACGAGAAAAGCTACCACTAAGTTGATGATGACGTGAAAATAATGCTGTGACGTAAAAAAATTATCTCATAATCACACACATTCTATTGTAGTGTATTGTTCTTAAATTAAAATCGTCCTAAAGAATTTTGGAACGTCGCAAAAAGAAATAAAAAAATTATTTATTCGGCACCTTGTGCTAGACTGAATGCAGCGAACCTTTCCGATTATATTAAGCTACTGTCTCAGACTACCAGATCATGGAAAGAGAGTGCAGAATAAGTTTGCTGAAGTAAATGGAATATTCAAATGGTTGACTTCACAGAACGGCGTTTGCATTAGTTTAGATTATTGCTTTGCTTAATTACTAATTTTTTAATGGCTTTATCAAAATAAAAACCAATTTTGTGAATCTTTTTCAAACTACTTGGCTATGAGCAAGTCTCGAGTGATAACCTGTATTTTCTATTACTATCACGCCGGTGTTGCGGGACTTGATGCAAAAAATTTGAGAGTACACTACCACTAGACCAACACTTACAATTACATTGTCTGACCACCTTCAGTCTCTGTAGATGATAACTTAGTTATCGAAACGCGTATCGGATGTGTGAGTAATTATGAGTGGTGTAGTTGTAGTATAAACGGTGTGTTCAGTATTAATATCACTAACGGTTGCAATTTCACCAGTGTCTTGTTTTGGGTTCTAGGATGTTCTAAGATGTTCAAATATGATGACTTTGGCTTAAGAATGTTAAAAGTTACCCACCACCTCTAATGACAATTAGATAACTACGTCAGTAAATTCGAAGTTCTTAACCCAATAAGAACTTTTTTAGTTTATTTGTAACATAGAATGTGCTCCGCAATTTCTTCCTTTGTTCGACAGACATATATTTAAGCAGTATAAAAAGCTAGAGTAGTAAGTCAATAATACAGTAATCAATTTCAATCGCTACTTAAATATTGTTGCTGCCAGTAACTTTTCCCTACTTTGTAATATCTAAATATACATTTCATTATAGTATTCGGTTCCTGATGTAATCATTATAGTACAGTAATATATGTTCAGTTATTTACAATCTAAACAAAATAAATTGTCGATATCCTTCATGTTCAACATAATTCTATGGGATTATCCGATATTATCCTAACTAATCCTGTACATCCCGATTATTCCCTTCATTTTGATGTACATATACTACCGTATTCTGTATATACATTCATATGTGGATTAGAATAATAAATGATTGTAGCAGAAACCCATTCCCTAATTAATACAATTTTCTAATTGTTCTCCTCGTCAGGGAACCGTAATTCTCTGTGCGGGCCAACCAAATGAGATAAACGTTGTACTAGTCAATATTTTACACATGAGAGCATAACGGTAGAATTAACATAAATAAATATCGGCGTATATTTGCTGAAATCAAATGCAGTTACTAGTTACTGACAGAAAGATATCAATCTATTCAATAAATTTTGGGTAGGTTGGAATTCTTGGTGCTGTTGGTGATATCATTATTCAGGTAAACTTACCTTTAGTCTCTGAAGAAGATAACTTGGTTATCGAAACGCGCGTCAGATGTCAGTGTAATTGCGAGTGTTGGTGTAGTGGTGGTGTAAATAGTGTATTCAGTAGAAATCACCATTATTGAAAATACGTTGTGGAATAACCAAATGTAATGAATTCGACAATTAATAAATAAAGGCGTGTTAAGATAAAAGGCTCCAACTCATCGATTTGTATTTATGAATGCGCATTTTATTCCAAAAAAAAAATCTATAGGGGATGTGTCATGTGACAGTGGCCAATACTAACTTACCTATTTTAAATGCAACTTCATGTATATTATCTATTTTTTAGATTATTCAGAAACTTTTAGAAATAATTCATGTACAATGTTCTATACCACATCTTCCACCGTTTTGCAAATATTAAGTGTATTCCGATTTATCACAAAAATTACATAAAACATTATTTTGTTTCATGTTCGTTAAATTACATCAAGAACCTAATGGGTAATTATTGCTTAATTTTGATCAGGATCTAGCTTTGTCAAAGTTGACACGATATTATTTTGGAGCCGTTTCAAATAATTATTAAAGGTGTCATAAAGAAAAAGGGACCTACGATATGATTTCCAAGAATTTCTGCTCAAACATAACTTTTTCAGAATATTAAGGATTCTCATTAAAACAATAGGCAATTTCTACTATTTGGTTGGGCTAATGCCTTTCAAATAAAAGTATTAAGTCCCATAACGATGACCTATTTTTTCTTTGCTTACAAATACTAAACAACGTGGCGTCTTCAAACTTGAAACATATGCTGTATATATTGTGTTCTTTCTAATGTAGTAGTATTTTTTAAGCAACTACCGCCATCTCTATACTTATCTAAAGCTTCCTATCGATTTAACAATAGTATAATGAACCACCGTTGATTTTTTTGTCATGTATATTCCTATTACTTCAATTATTAGAATAATATAATATTCTTAGTAAATTTTATTCGCCAATAAAAGATATTGATCTGTTGTATGGTCTTTGTATATTATTGTGTCTAAATTTTGCTTTATTGCTGAATATTGAATTCAAGAAATTAAACCCTGAATTTATGTCGGCTTTTTATATCGCGATTCGAAAATTTATTGAAATCCATGAGTCAGTGACAATAAATTAGTTGAAAGTTTGAAAGGACGTGGCTAGAGATGCGCTACCCCGTATTTAAATGGGAAATTGTGAGATACATTCATCTATATTAGGTGTGCTCATGAAGTAAGGTGATGTTTCGGTTTCTATCATATATTAGGTTTACAGAAGTTTTGAATAAAAGTATACAATACAATAACTTTTATATTCTATATTTTTTCATTTTTCCATAATCTAATAATTTACAAATACAATTATCAAGACCACACAAACCGAATTTTATCTATTCTACAAAGATTGGTATAGAATGTTACAGACCAAGCAAAGAAACATTTTCGGTCCATGATCATTTTTATTTTTCAACATAGTTTCCTTTCGAGTCCATAGACTCCAATTTTTTTAGTCTTTTGAAATGATAGTTGCCATCTTTCTCCTTCTAATAGGCGTTTACGTACGCCATTATGTCTTTTTCTGATGAAGATCCCTCTCCTGTATGTGAACCTTTAAGTTTGAGAGAAAAAAAACTCGCTGGGAACTTCATCTGGTGAATGCTATGAGTGGTCAATCAATTTGAAATACAATTCGTAAATTTCAGTCACAGCAATCAACAATGTGTGAGAAGAAAAGCACTTTCTTTTCCTTTAAAATATGGTTGCTTTCTTGCAATTTATTCTTTCACCTTATCAAGCAATGAGGTGCATTACCTTTTTGAAGAAAATCGTTGAACAAAATTTCATGACCATCGCTGAAAACGTTTACCATCAATTTTCTCACCAATGAAACTGCAATACATGTCTTGTCTGTTTTCTGGTTCCAAGGGTGTAGTGTTGGATGCAAGTTTCATCTACGGTGAGCAAAGGCGGATAGTTTACGCATGCATAAGTCTTCCGTTAGTACATGACAAATCCGTCCTTTTGATATGCCAATAGCCTCTCTAACCTTAATCCGATAGTCGTCCTGTACCATTTGGTGAAAGTTTTGAGTGAAGTGGCTGGTTGTTAGATTTTTGGCTCGTCCCAAATAAAATCCGTTAATGAGGCTGATACGGCCACGTTTTAATTCATTTGACCAAAATTTTACTGTTATGGTGCGTAGTATCTGCATACAGTAAAATCTTCATATCTTCAAGTTATTGATAAAACATAATATTTTATTTTTGAAATAATATAAACAAGTTTTCCAAATATTGTTTTTCTACACAGTTCAATTTCATCGTCATAAATTTTCAATAAAAATAATTATCTGCAGGTAAATTCGACTTTTTTGAGATCATTGTTTTTGTTGATATTCATAGGTTCACATGTTTGCGAGTAGGCACTGATTTTCTAAGTCAGAAGTAGGTTCACTGAGTTAACAAATAAATTTTTTCATTTTAACTGGGACTAAGTGTTATTAGAGTAATGAAAGAATAAATTTCAAATAATCAGATTGTCTAGTCTTCACTTCCAATTCAATATGTCTAACTCAATTTTGTCCAAAATTGAACATTAAGTTTTTCTCAAATTACTGATGCAAATATACAAGAGTAGGAACCATAATTTTGTGTTCCATTAGTCCAGTATGGCTGATATCTGTTGACCACTAGAACAATGTACCTAAAATGAATGCATAGGAATAAATCACAATGCAACAACAATTCAACATCAAAGTTGGGAAATACATCATATACCTACCGAGCAAATAAAATAGTTTAAACTATTCTTCAGTGAACCAAGGTACACAGTGAATCATTTGCTGTTACCATTCAGTTTGCCCTTAGATGCTGTGTGGAGGGCTACTTGGTTTTTGCGCATTCTAAGTAAATTATCCGGAAGATTTCAATGAAATTTGTTATATATATATTAGTTTTGTGCTTTTCTTTGTGAGAGTAAGTTGGTGATAACATTAGTAGAAGTTAATGGCAAAGCGACAGGTATATTTTGGTCGAAATTATTTTGTTTTATATTTATATCTAATATGGACAAATTTAACAGTGAGCCAGTACACACTGAGTCGGTTAATTGGTTCAGTGTGTACCACTCTATGTCCATGTTTTTCTTATTATTTCAGCATGGTTCGTCAAAAAAAAACCATAAAATCAGCAAACATTCCAAAGAACAAATGAAAGAGGCGCTTGATTTAACATGTCATGGTCTTAGTTTAAGAAAAGCAGTGAAAAGCCTGTCGCCTCAACAAACAACTGAAGAGTATCTTCAGACCTAGCAGATAATGCGGCGTGCTGATTTTGTTCCACAGAGGACGAAATCTCTATCAACATTCTCTAGAAGTGTGAAACACTAAGGAACTTCAGAGCACTACACCTGGGAGCGCTTGAAATAGAAGACGAAGATTTCTGGCAATTGAAACCATTCCACATTTTAGACTTTCACTTGCAAGCACTAGGTTCTCCAGTTAATATCTCGTATATATATGAATTGTGAAAAGTTTTTGCCAGCTATTTCAAGAGCGGTTTCTTACTGGGAACGTGGACTAACTTTGATATATTTTCCGAGCTTTCGAATACTTATATATTCATCGTCTGGAAAATAATTAATTGAAATTTGTAGTGGCTCCGAGTATAAATTCTTGTAAAAATTTCAAATTCATAGGATTCAAAATCCAATATTCAAAGTGACGTGAATATGGATGCTAATATGGAAGCATTTTTTGACAATTCACATAACGTGTTGCAGAGGCATCTATCTTTTGCTAAAGAGACTTCCACGACAAGGTGCAACTCCTTAAATCTTGTATGCTAACTGGTTTAGTGTGTCCACAGTGTGGTACACTGACTTGGGTATATATATGAAACACTTATTTTCAAGGTGAGTGCTAGCATAGCTTGATGCTAATCAAAACCTCGCTTGAATTGAAGATTCATACAAATATTTGATTATCGTCAAAACCCCAGTAAAGTTGTCCCTTTATACTGAAACAAGAAAAAACTCAGTCGTCCTAATGGATCTCATCTCAGTAGCGTTATCACAAGAAAGAAAAAACTGTTTTCTTGGTCAATATGTTCATGACTTCATAGGGATTCTGAAGGTTCATTTATTATATAGAAAACTGGAAAGGAGATTTTAATCAGATATACATATACATTTGAAGAGTTCAAAATATAATAGCATCCCAGGAAACATTTTCGAGAAGACTATGTTGAAAAATAAAAAAGATATAGAAAAAAATGTCTTTCTTTGTTATGTCTGGATTTTTCCAGACAACCCGCGTATGCCTGAATTTCTTCATTCAAATCATAGTGGAGGAAAAAAGTATGATTGATAATTCTATATATTTTGGACTCTGCTACTTTGAGGCTATATATTGAAAGAATATGAACGTCTTCGTTTTGAAATAATCCATATTTTCGTTTGCAGAGCCACTTCCTACAAAGGGAGAAAGTTACAATGTGCCAGTTAGATGTAATTTAAAAGTTTTAGCAATCACTAGAGAGTTTTAAATCGTTCTGTATTGTTTCGTTGGAAAAAATTCTCGTGATAAGTTAAATTGAAATAAGTCTCTGAAATTTTCAACAGTTGAACTGGAACGGTAGAATGAAATCATAATTGGAGTGTTTTATCGTTGACTCATGAATGAGAATGATTTTTACCAGGACACTGAGGGTTAATCACGATTCTATTATTAACTGGAGAATTATATGACTATGGTATAGGATAAATGTTGTGAAATAAGCCGATTGGTCGATAGAAATCTGCAGTGAAATCACTCTTTTAGTCTATAGGCACTGAAGTAACTGAACATCCGCTTCATGATCAGTTGTGTAACTAAACGCGATACTCATAACTTATTGTGCTCGCTTCAATTCTAAATTTTTTCGTATTTCGTATTTTTAAATCTGGGCGGTTTAGAAAACAATATAATATTTAACGCAGCACTAAAGTATCTCGGCTAATCTAATCTCCAGTCTCGAGGCACACAGTATGACTTGAGTGCCTTGATACATAAATAAGTTATAACAACAAAAGTAACGCAGGCTGTGAGCAGTTAAAAAGTTACAATGCCCCCTCCGAGGAAAAAATAGGACTATATATAGACTATTTTTCTAAAGATCAACACCTTGATAAATTCAAAGGGAAATACAGTGCGACCTTAATATAACGTACCTCAATATATCGACTTCCTCGATTTAACAAATTCTTCTTAATCCCCTTGAATTGTCCATAAGAGCTAATGTAAAATATTCCTTTACATTACTAACATTTTTTGCGAACAACCTCTTTATAACGAATTTTCAACTGTCCTTTATATAAAGTTTCCACCAATGTGTAACTCTTATCTCAGAGTAAGAGATTCATGTCGCCACAGGTTTCGACACGCTTTTGTTCGTAAAACAATCATTGTTGTTTAATGGAAAGGAATGTGAGGTGAATAAAACTATTTTTTTACCTCTTTATAACGAATTTTAGACCAACCTTACCACAACATAACAAACCTCAGTTCAACGAATTACTTGATATAACGAATATTTACTTGTTCCCTTCCGATTTTTTATAACGAGGTTGCACTGTGCAAAGCTTTTGCCTGTTTGATTTTTGAAACCTAACGCGTATCACTCGCCTATAAAATAGGAATCATCATTGGTGGGTCACAATTAGTAGAGTCCAATCAAACAGCAAAAGAGAAAAAAATTAAAGAAGGTATCGTATGTAATGTATACTTGTAACGTGAAGAAAACATTATACGTAATATAAACTATCAACTAACTACACAAACTAGAAGTCAGAATCTAGAGAAGAACAAGATAGATGCTATATAAGATCCAAGCAACACAAAAAAAACTATTCAAAAGAGGAACCATCTGAATCACTCGTCTCATCAGCCGAAACAACATCATAATAAGGTTTGAGATCTTTTATATGCCACTTCTTTGCTTTAGTTCCGTCATCATAAATCAATTAATAAGCAACCTTGCAATATTTCTTTTTAACAATAGACAAAATATACTTTGGAGCTAGTTTTGCTGTAAACTTATTTGAAGCATCAGAAAGAACCTCATTAGTACGCCAAACTTTATCCCCAACAAAGTATTCAACATCTCTTTTACGTAGTTTATAAGTTTTTGAATTTTTCACATAAGCCTCATGTAACTTCTTTTTAACATCAGATTACTCATATTTTAGGTGATTAAGATCTTTGACATAAGTTTCCAAATCACCAGGGATAAATTCTGGCAATTGAGCATCCTTAGAGCTATCACCCAAATCAGCACGATAATGATCATAAAATTTTCCTGAAAGTGGTGTATGGCGTCAATAAACAATTAAACATTGTAACGTTTTCACTGCTCACAGCCTGCGTCACTCTTGTTGTTATAAGTCGCTGACCAAAAGATCAAGGTAACTATCTCCCCAATTGTCAAATTCTCAGTCGGAAAGGAAAAAGGAAAATATGAATGAAGTTAGCAGCAGACTTCTTAAGCAAAATCAAGTCACACGTCATGACGACAATTTTTTCAACGGACTGAACAACCAAAAATCAATATCCGAAAAATTTACAAAAAATACTGCATGAATAACTTAATTCGTGAACAGTTAACTAGATGTTGCTCGAACCGTCAACGTTGCTGTTACAAGCAACATAATTCTGCAACCAGTTGTACCACGTCTGCCAAATTCCGAATAATTCTTGCGTCCTTTAGACCAAGACTTAACCTCAAAAGAAAATAAACCAAACATTCAATTATATGTTTATATGCTATAATTAATGTTTATATAAAAATGTACAACAAAAGGACAGATTGAACTGTACTTAATAACTCAAATTCCAGGAACTCAGTATGTCTCCAACAAGTATATACAAAACTACAAAAGAGATATGAAAAATAATATGTAAATATTTCTACTCAAAGATAATGTGACAAAATATCTTATGAAGAAAATTATTTACAAGAGGAAGTTGGTAAGTTTGTATCGTATAATGATTATAACAACAAAAGTAACGCAGGCTGTGAGCAGTGAAAACGTTACAAAGTGTTTCCCATACTAATTCCAAGAAAATGAAATGCAGGTATAGCATAATATGTCAATCTTTTGAAAAGCTGTTGAAACAATTAAATAAGATTTTTCTGAACTGAAGATTTCAATGAAAGTTGGGGAATTTATTTGAAATTGGAATAACATAAATCACATGTCAGTATAAGAAACAAAATTGATCCATTAATCCCAACTATGTCTAAACTAAATTTATTAAATTCCCTCTCCTTGCTTTCAAGTCGAATGAAGAGTGAATAAGATGAATCTGTTAGGGACCCAAAGAAATATTACCTTATGTAGCGACCAATTGCTTTGATTTATATCAAACCTACAATTGATCATCTAATTTGCTCAGTTTAGTGAAGACTCTAAAGCTAAATGATTTAACGGTTCTTCGACTAGAGGTTGATATGTTATGTTAAGTTTGAATTATTCTAGGAAATACCTATCATTTTGATCGAAGATTCAATGTACAAGGGTTGTTACTTGAGTTTGGAGATAAGGGAACGCTGATGTGAATATGTCAAATATAACAGGGCCAACATAAAGTTTGACATTTTTAACTGTCAACGTACTAAGAACGTCTTGTCATAAGAGTGCTATTTGAGATGTTTACAGACATTCATCTTGGTCAAAAAATTGAATTAAATCGCGAACATTTTCGAGCGATGATTTCTATGATATTCGACGTAGATTAAACAAACATCAGTGTGCTGATCAACTCGTTTCGTCATTTGGTGATGGAGCATCATCTCGAGTTAGCGTGTTTCGCTGGTTTTTCGAATTCAATCGTGATCACCCTTCGCTAAAGAGTAAATTTCGTGTAGGTCATCCACAATCGGCTGTTGTGCCAGAAAACGACAATGTTAAGCGTAAATTGATATTGCAAGATTTTTAGGGAGTTGAATTCCGTATAATTTGACAAATCGCTCAAAAAATGGGCTCGTGTCGATTGGTGCAAAGGAATGCTGAAAAAAATCAATCACGTTGCTTTAAAAGACGTCTATAAGATGGTGACAAGCAACGAATCATGTATCATTGCATATGACCCGAAACCAAACAACAATAACTGGACATATCGCCACTATTCCATTAAAGCGACGTCGAATTGTCAATTCGGAATGGTGTACCAGTATTTGTCTGTTAGAAGTGTTTGAAAAAATCAAAGAAACCAATCGCATAAGTCTAATAATCCTTCACTACGACAGTGCGAGCTTTCACACGTCAGTTCAAACAAAAAGCTTTTCCAATAGTGAAAACATTGAATTGATGGGTGTTCAGACGTATAGTCCTTATTTGGCACCCAATTATTTCTCCTTATTCCCTCAGAATAAAAATAAAATGCCATGTTCAACGTTTTTCTACATTTGAAAAAGCGATTGATGCGTTCGAATAACATGTTTTGGAGATTCCTCCATAAGAATATGAAAAAAAAGGTTGGACAATTGGTTCAAAAGCATCCAGAAGTGCATTTCTCCTAATAACTTGTCTAACTCTCGTAAAACGTCTCTATTTACGAAATACTGTTTCTACAAGTGTCTAAATTAATTTTCTCCCATAATTGATAACAAATATTAACTTATTTCAACTCTTACTAAAAAGGTGGTACATGGAAACATGCTAACATAATTTATTTGCCAAATATAATTCAACTGCTTTCCCAATGACTTTTGGAGTATATGAGAATGATATTTTCTTTTATATGTATATTCACAGTTATATATATGGGTGTAAAGTGAAAGTGATAAGACTTGAATATTCCGCATAAATCGGATAACGTGTTATTTTAAAGGGGTTTTGTTCAAAAACTCATCTGATTTTCCAGGAGAAAAGAGGGAAAAAGATGAGTAGGATAAGCTCTGAAATATAAATTAAAATAAACGAATTTCTCTGTATACCTCCTCTGCTTTTCAATTAATTGGAAAAATTGACTCGTGTTATTCAAAAAACGTTTCGATATGCTTGCTAGGAAATATTACGTCATGAAGACAATAACTGAGTATTTTAAAATTCATTCAACCAAATAGCCGACTTCTGGTTCTACAGTAACTTTGTTATTCTGAATACCCTGTATATTGAGACATTTTTGAAATCTACGTAAAATTTCAGTATACTTTTGTTCAAAAACTCTTCTCGAAAAATGTATACTTTTTGAGTTATTAACTTTTTTGTAAAAAATTTGACTGTTGCAGACCCTTATAAATTATTTTTTGACGAAGATACTCTTGAAGATAAACATTTTGATGGAACTTAGAATCTTGAATATTCACCATCAAATGGTAAGATGAAACAAGAGTATTCAATTTCAAAAAGTACTAAGTAATGATTCCCGAGAGAGCATCATCGTTCATTGAAACGAAGCTGCAGCCAGCAATGAATGGATCATAAAGAACAAGATGGTTCTTCAAAATTAATCTGATATACATGAGCACGGATGTATCTCTATTGAAGGTACAGGTGGAATCTGAGGGTTTGGTAGTGGTATTTTATAGATATATGGGTAGACTTGAACAATATATAAAGAACCTTCACTAAGAGGGCTCCACGTAAAGCAAGAATAGCTCCCTATATTGGGAACATTGATTAACCACATGCTAACCAGCCAGGCGATTCCGACAAGTGAAGGTGAAACTCTATTGAATCTCGTCTTTCTTGCAAGGCAGTATCTCTGTTACTGTGTAAATTGGTAGCAGAAAAACTTCTGAAGAAAATAAAGGCAATGGGATGTAGTGGAAGCATTTTCGACACCCAACTAAAAATTACCCAGACCATAGGGAATATGTCTGTATTTTTTTATATTTTTAATTAATTCTTTACATCTATAACTCGATAGCAAATCTATATTTTGTCAAAAACGTCAACATCATTCTTGAAATAAATTTAAAGTATCAATCTAGTTTGGCTTTTTTTGAACGCAGCTATTTTTCGCGGACTTTGGATGACATCAAATGCCACGTATTTCTTTACTGTACTTTACTTTAAGTATGACAGTTACTTATACCAGAATGTAAAAAATCTTTAAAATTAAAAGGACACCTGATAGTGTTTTTTCAAGTACCGAGACATGCTGACGAAGATGAAATGAAGTATCTTCAAAATCATGTTTGCATTGTTGTGAAGATCATTTAAATGTTAATATTGCTAGAACTATACTTTAGTATTGTATAGTTTTCTTGAGGAACACCTTTTATATTTCCATTTGGACAATACTAACTCAAGAATTTATTGAAGTCAAGGAAAATACAGAAAATTATGTACAACATAAAAAAGTAACGCTATAGATAAAGAAAGTAGTTGTGCGTAACATATTCCATTGTGGAGTAAACCCTCACAAAAAATAATTATAAAGCAGAGTGTAGTACTTCTCACGTTAATATTTGTAATAATTACGAGAGTTCTTCACAAATTGAAACCTGTGGTTTCACAAATTTGAAAGATGTTTTAATAAAAAATTGGATGAATTTCATGTTTTTTGCATTCAAATTAAATATACATTTACTCTTTATTTCATTTAGGAAAGCACTAAAACATTATGGATTTCCCCCTCAAATTATCAGACAGTTGCTTATCATAACTCATCTCTATCATAATAACTTTTTCATTTGTTCCATAATTACTACAAATATTCTTCGCTTTTATTAATTTCTAGTTAGTACAAATCCATGGTAACTTGGAATAATCTAGGACGAGGTATTTGACGCCGCGAAGAATGATGAGGCATTCATCAAATTTGAATATCATTCGCTTATTTTGCACTCTTTAATAATTATTTTAATCAATTGGAAGAAAATTAAATGGGTAACTAATGATTTTATGATAATATTGAGACTATAATGTCTCTGAGAAAACATGAATCAAGTGAAGCATATTCCCTATTCCAAGAAGACCGAGATTGTAGTCTTTGCATGATGTTACAAGTAGAATAAAAGCTTCGACCTTACTATAAGCGGAGCAAAGCTACAGTTCAGCGAAGAGTACAAGTTTCTGAAAGTTATCCTGCACAACAAACTCTTTTGGCAGTTCCACTTGGAAAAGAGGTCCAGTAGTCTTATGGTAACCATGTGCTTGGAAGCCATTGGAAACCATTTATTATCAATATTACAGACTTTTGCTCACCTTTCCGCGGTTTTGTTGAAACTATATTTTATACTACCAGTTGCAAAACTATTGTTTTTAGTTGCTTTTTGAAAATAATGATTGAAGCATGTAACTCTTGCCTTCCCTCGACAAGAAAGTGTCACAGAGCTAAGAAACATTTTATTTGTACTTCTTCCCATATATTTTCATAGCAATGTACTCGGTAAGATGATATACCATTCATTTCAAATTTCTTGTGATTCGAGTCGTTGAAAATATGAACTAGATTCAACATATTAATTGAAATGTTTCATATATTATTCTTCTTATTGTTTAGCAGTAACGTTCCTTATCGCTGTAATCACATCTTCTCTAAAATTCTTCCGATTATATAGTTTCATTCACATTTCAATCCGTACTTTAATATTTTCATTGTATTAGTAGGTTTAGTATTTCGTATACCTTCATCTATTGTATTAATATTATATCTACGAATCGACTAAACATCGAAAAATAAATAATAAACATCAATTTTTTACTATCTGGCTGGATTTTTTATTGTTATATATTGATGTCGATGTAGAAGTGAAATTACTAAAATATTGCGATTAGCGGAACTTTAGGTATTATTCAAAATTATACAATGTTATTTCACTATATTGAATGTTCTGGTTATATAAAAACCATAATAATCAGGATGATACACTTTGGTTCCAATTAAACACAAACTAAATACTTTTCAATAGAAAAATATAGATTGAAACGAAAAACAGGTGGACAAATGAGTTTTGTCAATAGATGAATCACATCCAACTCGAGTTCTCGTTTCAGCGCCTTCTTTTGGTTCATGAGCAGTACCAAAGGAACATGAAAACAACAGTTTCCTTTCTGCTTTGACGGCATATTTCAAATTAAAATTTTAAACTCAAATCTTTCGTCCAGTTATTTTTTGTATCAACTAGAACGATCACGATGCTTTTGGTTGATACAACTCCATTAAATTTTTTTGAAAAATAACTGGATGAAAGTTGGTTTTTAATATACTTTCATTTTCAATTATGGGGTTCCTTACGTTTTAGTTTTATGATCACAATTTGAGAATAAACACTTTTATACACCCTACAGGTATCAAAATAACTCTGTACGTGAGTATTAGTTGTGCTCATGAGCCAAGAGAGGACGCTATGGTTCATTTTCCCATTCCGCATCAGCGATTTTCTATACCCTGGTTTATTCAGTTTTTTTGTTGAGTTTACAACTTTCTATCAATGTTTGAGGTATATTTGAATTTGTTGGACACCATAATATGTGTACAATTAGAGAAGTAGAGAATCGGAAGAGCCAATCCACAAAGGATGTCCCCTTTGTTTTTTCTCTCTTTCACCAGATATAGTATTGTTGATAATTAATACAATCCTCGTGGTTTTGTTGCTTTGATTCGTCCATATATCTAAAGTTGGTGTGAATATATTTGTCGTTTTATAAGGGTGTGTGGACAAAAATTCTGTACATTTTTATACAACTTCACAGATGCGTTGACTGAGAATGTTATTAATTGTTTCTCGTATTTTGGGAGTCATCAAATGTTTCAAATATGAACGTTATGTTTCTGTTAGAAGTTTAGTTTCAAGTATGGAGAATTTAGAAAAAAAAGAAAGATGTAAAATAATTACCAATATTTATTAACAAAATCAAGATCTGAAGAAAACGTTTACGGTTAATCACTTTGTAAGTATGGGAATACTCAGACAAACAATTTACGCTAAAAATGGCAGAAAGGGAAAATCTTTGCTTGAAGCGGCTCAAGAAAATGTGGGAGACAATTTGCGAAAATTGGGCAAAAAATACAAAATCGATAAGAAATATGTAAGCAAAATAACAACAACAACAGTAACAGAATGTAAATAGAAAATTAGGAAAATCGGCAACCAAATTTCTGAGAAGGAACAAAAGGAGCAGAAACCAAAACTTTTAGTGACAACGAGCATTCGCCCGCTAAAGGTTTTGGAAATCATTATCCATTTAGAATTATATTTTATTTTTGACGGGAGTAGAACAGCAAATAATAAGACTTATCATTCTCCCAAAGGAGAGGAAGTAAATTCCAAAAGACACAAAAAATTCATCCCGAATGTTTTGATATGTCTAGCAATATATTCTCGTGCTCCTACTTCAGCATACATTTGTTTCTCTAAAACTTCTGTAAACGCCAAAGTATGATAAAGAGCTTACTACTATATTAGATCCAAATTCATACAATTCATGGAAAAAAAACACCCTATAGGAAATTCTGTGTTTTTTCCAGATATGGTAATTGCTCTTGATACAAAAGATGTTGTAGGAGCTTTTTAAGACTTGGATATTCCGTTTATTGAAAAGTCTAGGAATGTTCCTAACATCCTTCGACAGAGGCCAATTGAACATTTGCTGCGAAGTAACTACACATGAAGATTTAAAGGAGAGAGCTTTGAGAAAACTACGGTAGTACTACTAATTCAATGCAGCCTTCAGAATCAAAAATTAGAAAGGCGAGCCCACTGGATGCTGATTCAGTTATATAGAATATGTGTAATTATATTGTAGTAGCTTTTTTTCATAGAGTAAAATTAAATAATTAAATAAACCAAACAGTTTGTACGGATTTTTTGTTCCCACACCCATACTATTTTATCATATCCAGTTCCAATATTGCACCATGTGTGAAGACTACATTCTAAGGAATGTGATACAACCTGTATATATCACACTTACTCACCATCTATCTTTAGTGAAGTATTTAAATTTAATTTACAGTATAAGAATACTAATTTATGCCATCAATACATATAATTTCATCCGAAATGATCTATTCAAATGTAGTTTAGAGTATAAGAAACTAATTTATTTAGCAGATTTAGTTCCACCTACGTGTTTAACGATTAAAAAGATTCACCTCACCGCAAACAATTCCAACTATCATGTGACCGCTGGGTTATTCACCTGGTAGAAGGTCAAGACGGAAACAATGCTTTTATTTTTTCACATCGAGTATGTGTTCTGCTCTAATCTTTCGATCTAAGAAATGATTAAACATCAACACAAGGTACTTATGTACGCACTACAAAATTCCAGGCGTGGATGGAATACGACACGGTATCTTCGCCGATATTTATGATGTTAAATAAACAGATGATTAGTGGAGAATAATATATTATAAATTACCACTAAGGAATTCCTTTTATGATAATTCAATTTTTCATTTGAAGTCATACATTTTTCACTTTAATTTCTACGGTTTCTTAGCAATATCGCATGTACAGGACGTTATAAATTCCTACAGAAATGGGAAGATTTTTGCATTGGAAACCTTTTTTGAGGAATTTCAATGCAAACTTTTCAGCCAACTTCTAATATACAAGGGTTACTACTTAAGTTTAAAGATAAACAAATAAAAATAAATATTTAAAATTGGACATGGCTTTATTGTTTATTATTTTTTTGTTTATTAAAATATTCGCAATCAAGATAAATACACATTTACATTCATTTGAATCAATTGTCAGAGCATTTTTTCTATTTCGAATCAGGTACCTCTGAACCAAAAATTTCAACGTATCAACCGCTTCTTCAGGTGCAGAAAAACGTTGACTCGCAATTTATTTTTGATCTGCGGGAATAAAAAAAAAATGGGTAAAAAACAACAGCTCTAATGCGGATGATTCATCAATTCGATGTTTTGACTATCCAAAATTTTGGTTTTCTTTACGAAAAATTCGTTTTTAAAAAATATATTTATTCTAGCAATTACAAGTTTATTTTTAGAGATCTGAACAGAGAATGAATATTATTAAATGATATTACAAGAAAGTAAGATTTATCTGCATATGTTGTTAAATAACAATTTCTCAGAAAGTATAGTGTTTCTGCTGCGCTTTTAAGTTTCCTTGATAAGCGGCGTATGTAACTCCTCCCTCCTTAAGTCTCGAAAAGTATGGATTGACTTTTCGATTTTTGGGCCCTTTCCAGGTTTTCTTGACTTTTTTCTTTTGTGTGTTTTCGGCATACTAAAATTTTTGATTTGAATTTGAACAAAACACCTGCTATTAAAATAATGAATATTATCGCTAAAAGGCTTTCGATTATTGTTACATGACTCTGTGTATTGGAAGTTTCTTGGATCGGCTTCAATTTTCTTGACAATTCGTTGATTTGGAAAAGATCATCGATATTGAAATTTGTTATGTTATATTTTTCGTAGTGTTTTGAAGTTGATAATTTGTTTGTTTCTAATTTAGGCGGGACAAATGGTTTACCGTAACTGATTTCGTCGTCATTGATGTATCGT
The DNA here is from genome assembly GCF_026230105.1 of Diorhabda sublineata. Lineage (NCBI taxonomy): Eukaryota > Metazoa > Arthropoda > Insecta > Coleoptera > Chrysomelidae > Diorhabda > Diorhabda sublineata. The sequence goes on from NC_079484.1 coordinate 10,419,045, forward strand.
TGATTATTGATCCATAGTTCACAGTTTTTTGGGATTTTGACAAGTGATGGTTCTTCTATTTCGAGGTATCGATCGGATTGACATTTTGAAAGTATTTTTTCTTGTTGAATCGGCATTATCAGGACTTCTTTTGTTGTAACTTGTTGAATGATTGTTTCTTTGATATTGACTTCTAGAATTTGGCAATCATCGAGAGTGTTCCCTTCAAGTAGACTAAGGCCTAAGTTAGACAAGTAGACCAATTATCCCTTTGGACAAAATTTTGACGGCAATAGTAGGTACCTTCGAGTGGTGGACATTCTTCTTTTTCTGATTGGGTTTCATTTTGCGTTCGTGCCAGGTAAGGGAATTTAGGAGTGTACATTTTATTATTTTGGATTATGGGAAAAAGGTGGTAAAATTCAAATGTTTCGGAGATGAGTATAGATACGTGGATAGCAAAAACTAATTTCGAATCAATGATTGATACTTGAGTTCCAAGAAATTGGTAGTATGTTAAAATGTTAGAAAATTTAGGAATCTGTTTTTCTGAATATAGTTTTCCTAAATGTTGAATTATGTCCAGTATCTCGTAACTAGAAATTATAGACGTATGTACAGAATTAAGTTTCGAAAATACAACTGCGTTCTCAATATTATCTATAGACGTTATTGTTGACTGGCAGTCTAAATTAATCTGATAAAACATACCTTGAAACGTTAGATAACTTTCTAGTGTTTCAATTTTGTTATATACAGAGGCTGAAAATAGTTGTAACCCATTATCAAAGTTTGCTTGATTTTTATTTAAAGTAGTAATTGACTTATTGTAATGATCAATGAGTTTCTTATAGGGAGAAATTTGAAGGTTAGTTTCATGGATAATGTTCTTTTGATTTTGTTGTAATAAAGTAATTGCGTTATCGTATTTTATCTCGTCATCTGAATCGAGGTTTCCAAATAGCCATTTGTTTATTTCACCAACGCCATTTAGCAAACCTCTTCGATTTCTGATATGATGATTCAAATTTTCGAATTTTTTCTGTACAGTGTTGATCAAATACTCGGTTCTTATTAACATGTTCTGTGCTAAAGCGTGATAGGATATAGTGTTTGTAGTGGTTACAGTTGTAATACTATTTTTTATGTAATTGAAATGCGTAACTAGACTATCTATTTGCTTAATAAGTTGGCTTAAATCTAAATAATGTAAAAACGTATGTTTACTATATACTAATCTAGCGTTTCCTAATTGGATAGGAAGAAGGAAGTTTTGAATTTTCGTAACCTGTATGTCTTCTACACTACAGGTCGCTTGAAATACGCAAAGAATCAGGCAAAGCATCAGGATTCGCGTGCTCGTCGACATCCTGTAACAATTTCCGAACATTACTTCTTGGTTTTCGGACAATACTTTTATGATACGCACCTTTATCGGTTTTAAGCAGAATACCTTTATCTGTGATTATTTTAGTTTGTTTAAATTTAGGGAGTTTCTTATTTCTTAATTTAGTTTTTACGTAGGCGGTTTTTTGATTTGAATAGTCTAAAGGTTCGGACCTTTTTCTATTTAATTTCTCTATAACCTTTTGTTTAGTTTGTTCGTTTTGTTGTTTTATTTTTTCATAAAGCGTTTACTGGTTTCTTTGTGATTTTGAACGTATTGAGATATAACTAAATGATCATTCAGGTCAAACGGGTCAGGATTATTTATATGTCCTTTTATAATTTTGAAAGGCGTGAATTTTGTTACTGTATGAACTGAATTGTTATAACTAAGAATCGCGTGTTTCATTATTTGATCCGGTGTCAAATTTTTATTATCTTCCTGTATACATCGATAATGTTCTAAAATACTTGAATGAAATCGTTCAACTGGCGAGTTGGAATTACTATTTTTCGCTGTGGTATGATGCAATTCTATATGGTGAAGTTTGCAAAAGTCTTCTAAATCGAAATTCTTAAATTCAGAACCACTATCTGTTGTTATCTTTGGAGGTAGTCCATGGTGAGTTATGAAATTTAGTAAAGAGTCTACTGTGGAAAATCCTGTAACACTTACTATGGGATAAGCTTGTCCGTAACGCGAAAAAGAATCAATTACTGTTGAATAAATTTAATTTGCAATTTTAAAAACATCCATATGTACATGCTCAAAAGGCTTAGACGCTGTGGGTGTTAGGCTAAATTTGACTACAGGGGGATTCCTATCATATTTATTTTTCAAGCATGTATCGCAATTATTGATAAAGTTTTCTACATCTTCGATCATTTTCGGCCAGTAGTATCTACAACTAAGAGATGTTTTAACTTCGTTTATGCCCCTATGACCTGATTTATATATATGATGATATTTAATTTTTTCTAATTGCTCTTCTTTTGTTTCAATATCTTTTACTGATTTGGTACACATTGTAAATTTAAATGCAGAATTCTTAAACATATTCTGTGCAGTTACAATAAATATTCTCGATAAGGGTTCGTTCTGGAAATAAAGTGCATAATTTTTCCTGGGGTCAATATATTCTTTAATGAAGTTTATTATATTATTTTCGATGTCAATTACCGGTAATGTAACGTATAGACGAATATTTTCGAATACTTTCTCTCTTCTAACCTTAAATGTATTTATTTGACCATTAGTAAGATATATTTGATTTTTATACATATTTAATGGTTTTTCGGTAATTGGAATTGATAGAATAGGATTTTCAACAGTTGTATGTACTGTTTCAATGTCTTCGTTATTATTAGGATTTGGTTCTTCCGTTATAGGTAATATTGGTAAATTATTGTTTGCGAGATTTTCTATGTTTGAATCGTTTTGGTTAAATTTATTTAAATCCAATATATTTGTAAGATCTAAATTATCTAAATTCGGGAGAGTACTGGAATTAATTCTTTCAAATTCTTCATTCATTATTTCATCGATGTCACTTAAATTGACATCCATTGATGCAGTTTCTAATGTATTTATATCGGGATATCGAGATAATGCATCAGCTGCTTTGTTACTTTTACCTTTCAAATATTCTATATCGTACTCAAATTCCTCAAGTTTAAGGCGCCAGCGTACAAGACGTGAATTGGGCTCTTTTAATGACATGAGCCATTGCAATGGTTTATGATCTGAAAAAATTGTGAATTTTTGACCAAATAAATACGGTTGAAAATATTTACACGACCAGACTATCGAAAGTAACTCTTTCTCGATTGTAGAATAATTTATATCTGCGGAATTAAGTGTTCTACTAGCATAACAAATAGGATGATTATTTTGAGATAGAATAGCACCTATGGCATATTTAGAAGCGCCAGTAGTTAATTCGAAAGGTTTACTGAAATCGGGATACGCAAGGACTGGTTCTGAAATTAAAATGTTTTTACAAGTATTGGAGCAATTAATAAATTCTTCGGTATGTTTAATTATGTGATCTTTCTTTAGGCACATCGTCATCGGTTTCGTTATTTGAGCAAAGTTTTTTATAAACTTTCTATAGTAACCTACTAGTCCTAAAAAGGATTTAATATCTTTAGCGGTTTTTGGGATAGGGAAATTTTGAATTGCTCTGCTTGGCGTAGTTTTGAAAATACTAATTTCAGATTTTGTATGTGCTCTTGAAGGCTAGTACTGAATATGATAATGTCATCCATGTATACCATGCATATTTTGTTTTGGATGTCTTTAAGGACTTCATTTACAGCTCTTTGAAATGTAGAAGGGGCATTTTTAAGACCGAAAGGCATTCTAAGGTACTCGTAATGTCCTCCATCTACGTTGAAAGCCGTTTTTTCTATAGAACATTCGCTCATTTGTATTTGATGGAAGCCGCTTGCCAAGTCGAGGGTAGTAAAATACTGGGCTCGACCTAATTTATCCAATATATCGGATATATTGGGTACCTGTCATCAATTGTCTTTTCATTAATTTTCCGGTAATCAACTACCAGTCTCCATTTTTGGGTATTTGATGCGTCCATTTTCTTTTTAACAATCCATATCGGGGAGCTCCAAGGGGAACAGGACGGTCTAATTATGTTTTTATCTAACATCTCTTGAATTTGTCTCCTAATTTCCTCTCTGTAGGCGTAGGGATATCTGTAAGATTGACTGTGAACCGGTACCTCGTCTTTGGTTCTTATAATATGTTTAACATTTGAAGTGAAAGTCAATTTGTCCCCTGGTTTTAAAAATAAATCAGAATATTCTTTACACAATGAAATAATTTTTTGTTTTTCTTCTTTATTCATGTGATTTGTACGAATTAATTCGGTAATATTGTCATTAGGTTTTATGAAATTATTTTCATCAAAATCATTAGCAAAGCTTTCAAATTTAAAGAGTTCATATTGTGAATATTTAAATGGAGTAACTTGAATTGGTTCTCGTAATGTTATCGTTATCGAATTATTTGTGTGATTTTGAATTTCTATTGGTGCGAAACCGTTTCTCGCTGTAGATAAAATTTGTGGAATTATTATATTTTCTATTTTTCGAGCCTCTACAATAATATCCCCATTATCTATATTTACGGGTAATTTTTTTATCGTTTTTTCTCCGGGGTCTATTGAAAAAGAAAACTCAATATCGTTTACTTTTCTATACTTAAAAGGCAATCTTAGGTGAGGTCCTAATAGTTCTCGAGAATTCCATCAAAATAATTGTGAAAATCATATAGTATAAAGTCGATTTGATAGTTTTTATTTTTTAGTTCAGAAAATGCAGGAATAAGCGCTCGATACCTAACGTTTTTACTTCCAAGACTAGTAGATATAGTAGTATCAGAATGATAAATTGTATCTGGAAAGTATTTTTCGGTAATAGAAGGTCTTATTATTGATTTAGAGCTACCAGTATCGATTAGCAATTTAATTTTTGGATTTGCAATTTCTATATATGGTAGCGGATTAACTGAAAGCATATTTATTTCTATGTTTTCCCGTCTGATGGACGAGCTGCTTGAAAATTTTCATCGCGATTGGCTTCGTCGTTTTCGTCAAATTCTATTTCGTCATATTCATCATATTGATTGTCGTGATTATAGTCTGAATTAGCATATTGATTTAAGTATAACTCTTCGGAAACAAAGTTTGGTTTAGCATTTGGATTTGATCGGAAAAATCTATTATTATTATTATTATTGATGGGTTTTCGAGTACGTTCAGTAAAATTACGTGACGTCGTAGACATCGGTTCAGGTGTTGATAATTGGTTTTGTGGAATTTGGTTAGGTTTGAATACATTTTTGGGAGGGCCGAATACTTGTCGATTAGTAAAATATCTTTTATTTTGTGGTATGGATTGAATAGGTATCGGCTGATTTGGCCAACTTTCTCTATTTTGTACGAAATTTGGTTGGTGGTATTGTCGATTGCTATAAGAATTCGGGTAATTGTTAACAGGTCTGTTATTTGGTACAAAATTTTGATACGTATTAGGATTTTTAAAAAAATTTGAATTGGCTCTGAGAATTTTGCCTATGCGCATGCTGTTTATTAACATTATTAGGCGTATTTTGTCGATTATTTTTATCGTTTAAAGAACCGTACAGTCGTTCAAAATTTTCGAATTCGGCCACATAGGCCATCGCGTCTTCTAAAGAATGTGGTTTTCGTAAATGCATATTATTTTTCAGAGTACCGTCGCACCCTGCAATAAACGTATTTAAAGCGGTTTTATCGTATTGATTTATTTGACAAATTCTTTCTTCGGCAGTTATATTAGGGTCATTGCTAATTCTTTGAATTACACTACTACGAATTAATTGAAGTCTACTTCCAAAATCAATAAGATGCTCGTTTTTTAATGGTTTGGCTCTAATCAACTCTTGCACAAGACAATTTAAATCCCTTCTATCAGCAAAACACTGTAATAAGGCCGTTTTTAATTTTGGCCAAGTATTTAATTCAACTCTGTTACAGACCATGAAGGCTGCTCTACCTTCTAATTTCTCTTGAATACATTCTATAATGTGTAAATTTTATTCTGCATCATTTTAAATTCCATATGACTCTATTAAATGCTCACACCTTGTAATGAATTTATTCAAATATTCACTGTCACCGTTAAAAAGTTTAATATTTGATAATTTGGATTTGAAAAGATCCCAATTCATTGCAGGAGGAGCCATTTTGTTAGTACCAGTTTGTTCTACGTTATTTTCGACTAAAGAAATATTATTGAACAATTGAACTATGTTATCGAGATTACTAGAGTTTAATTCACTCATAAATTGATAATTTCTTTTTTATTAATTGTATACGTTTTTGAAACTTTAAAACTTAATAATCAATACTATCTTTCCGAAATCCAAAAAAGGTAGGAAAGGCAAGAAGAGGACAATAAGGCACTTACGTTTCTGAAGAACAGGCTTTTAAAATCTTCTCCCTCGATGATTCCCTGTTGCCTCCAATGTTCACCACTAAAGGGCTATTGCACGATAATTGCTAGTCTAATATTGTTCGTTGGATTCGCACTTAAAACGTTGAAACGTTAAAGCCGTGAAGTCACTAAATTATTTCGCACGATCCGAAATTTTGTTACGCACTGTATGCCTGTAAACGTTTTAGTGAATTTTGATTTCCACGACTTGCGCGAACCTACTGACTGCGCCAATTTTGGTTTTCTTTACGAAAAATTCGTTTTTAAAAAATATATTTATTCTAGCAATTACAAGTTTATTGTTAGAGATCTGAACAGAGAATGTTGTTAAATAACAATTTCTCAGAAAGTATAGTGTTTCTGCTGTGCTTTTAAGTTTCCTTGATAAGCGGCGTATGTAACTCCAAAAACTTTTTTTTAACTGATGTGTGAGGACTCGCATTGTCGTGGTGGAGAATGAATTCTTCTTCTGCGATTGGTTTCTCTAATTTTTGTTTTGTATGTTTGAATTGTTATGTAATATTGAATGTATACAAGTGGAACTAATGCCTAAATATGCCTAAATCTCACGGTATGTCACATGATGACCTGATAGTAACAGTTTACGTGCGGCATCAAAGTTTTCTGGAGCAACGGCCGATTTTGGACAACCTTCATGACGTTCATCCTGTAGCGAAGTGCGACAACTCAAATAGTACTCGTATGAAAACACGTTCTGAGTGCGTTCACTATTAAAAATGCCAAATTATGGCAGTGTTACACTTGACATATTCACATCAGTGTTGCTATATCTCAAAACTTGAGTAGCAACTCTCGTAATTTGAATAGAATCTCACGATAAATTATAACATCTACACCTTGAGTACTCCACTTTTCGGTGATCTCGATCAATAAGTATTAAAATAGAAGTAGAAAGGTGTACATAAAAACGAGAAATTTTAAAGAGTAATTTACATAAACTAGAAAAACTGTCTGCTAAAACTTAGAATTAATCCAGTAGAAATTTATGATGTAAAGTTCCAAAGAACCAAAATATATCAGCTTCTGGTGGGTTATTTATTGATTCATTTACACTACTCCACATCCCAATGGTCAATTTATGGGTGGAAAAAGCATACATAGAAGTTAACATCATTATGAATAAATAGTGATATGTTCAGATGAGATGTTGATAATATAGATACATAGACGAAAAAAGTCAACCTAATAGTTGTAGATGATTTCATGATAACTCTCACGAAAACGGTCAAGATTTTCTTTTTCATGTTGAAGATATTGTTGCGGAAAAGTATATTTGCTCTAGCAACTGAAAAATAGAATAAAGAATAAGGCCGGGTGGCAACTCGAGAAGTATAAATTTTTAAAAGATTCAGCAATTCAGGACAATAAGTTTGACTACCAAAAAGTATTGTACTCAGAAAACCAACTCACAATAGAAGAACCGGAGACACCAGAAATCGCAACTGATGAAGGGATCAGAATAAGTACAAAGGAAGTGGAGGAAGCTCAGAGAAAACTAAAAAACCGAAAGGCTACAGGCAGTGATGGAATAGAAAATGAACTTTCAAAACATTGTGGGAAAGCAATGACTGAGCAGTTGGCACTGTTCATAAATAAAATATCAAAACACAAAAAAGTACCTGAAGAATGGAAAACAAGTATACTAATTCCATTGTTTAAAAAGGGTGGAAGAAAAGAGCCGGAACACCACTCTAAAAATGACAACACAAATTTTAATCCAACTAATAAATCAAAGAATATCTTTTGAGGACGACCAACAAGGTTTTAGAAGTGGGAGATCATGTACAGACGCTATATTTGTAACTAGATAATCGACCAGCGTTCATTTGCTTGATTGACTTGACAAAAGCCTTTGATGGAGTTAGATTAAAAGACGTGGTTCACTTTTTATACAATAGACAAATACCGTTAGACATCATCAAAACAATCGAAGACATATATAAGGACAACAAAATTCAGGCTATAATAGACGGACAACTTACAGAGGAAATAAACATAGGCACGGGTATAAGACAGGAAGATTCCTTAAGCACCCTACTTTTTAATCTAATAATAGATAAAATAATAAAGGCAGTGAAAAGGAGGAAAGGCTATAAGATGGGAAATAGAGAAATAAAAATTCTCTGCTATGCAGATGATGCTATCCTCATAGCAGAAAGTGAAGACGACCTACAAAGATTGGTCCACAAGTTTAACATAGTAGCAAAGAAGCTAAACAAGATAATATCATCCCAAAAAACAAAAACACTAGTCATTAGCAAAGAACCGATGTGAGATAGAAATTGACGGTACCAGCATTGAACAGATTATGGAAACTAACTACTTAGGCATCACACTATCAAGCTATGGAGATGTAGAATCAGATGTAAAAAAACAAATATAAAAAGCCAATAGAGCAGTAGGTTGCCTCAATAATACAATATGGAGAAACAAACATATTAGAACGGAAGCTAAGACTAGAATTTACAAAGCTGTTATAGGACCAATAAAGACGACATACACAGTAGAAACGCGACCAGACACGTCCAAAACATAAAGAATAGCGACTACATTAGAACAACATGTGATGTGGAGAAGATTAACGAGTGGTTATTGAATAGAAGAAAAGAATGGAACAATCATATAAGTAGAATGACAGATGATAGGGTAGTAAAGATTGCAAGAGACAAATCGCCGGCCGGAAGGAGAAGTGTTGGTCGACCCCGCAAAAGATGGAGCTATAATATAACTTAAAAGCACAACAAAAGAAAGAAACAGACAGAATTGCGTATAGAAAGGATAGAAGAAGAAGAAGAAGAGTATCAAGGAAGAACACATACTTTTAGGTTACCGTAACAATTTTCTCATTCATATTTTTTGTTTTTAACATTTTCTGTTATTGTGTGCATTGAAATTTTCTAATAGTTTCTTTCGTAAAAAAATTTGAAACTTTAAATTGTCATCCAGTTTATCATTATAAAAATATTTTATTAAGTTGGAATTTCTGGAACCGTTGGCGATTTTAGTTTACCTTCAATCTCTAAAGACGTAATTGTGAGTGTTGATATAGTGGTGGTGCAAACCAGTATATTCAGTATCAAAATATTTTGATAAATAGTTAAGTAAGTTAAGTCGAAACGTCAATTTTATCAAAAATCTTATTAAAAATTATTAAAAAAACAATAATTTTTAAACAGTAGAGACCTAAAATCAAGTACATCTAAAAACATAAACATATCAAAAGGTTTAAGAAATAAGAAACTAAAGAAATTTATATTATTAAATTATCGACAAACATATATTTCGAAGTGGAAATTTCAAATCAATTAAAATGACCATTGTTACTCATTTGGTATCGCAATTGAGAGAATGTTACTAATTCTAATAGTCTATACGACGCCGACATGGAAAGCCGTTAAAAGCTGCATTTGGGTATTGTATATTAGACAGTTTCACAGACATACTGACTGCAATTGTGAATGTTATGCAAGACAGTAATTGGTTTAATGAATACTTGGAAGATGCGTAAATTGTTGTGCAAAGTTTCATTAGGATTAAATGTTACGGACGTGCTGAATGTTTTCTTCTCAATTGAATTGATGATTTCAAAATGATTTACTTGAACAGAACGATTAATATATGTCTTACACCAACAGTTATTGCATAAAATGTATATCTAAGCAATTAATATAGAATGAAACTAATTATTTATGATTGACTGAAATCGCGAATGTATTAAGGAAATAAAAACACTGACGTACATATAAATTATTTTTCTAAAGATTTTTCTAAAGAATTACGTAATAAATATATCAACTCTATGAAAAAAACATGTCTGCTGCAATATCTTTCGAAAAATATTGATGTAATTCTTTGAATAGGTTCAATTAATAACTAGGAAGTCATTGCCCAAATAATTAACTTTAATATAGAAACCAGTGGGGTGTTCACTATAAGTGAATAGAGAGCACCCCACGGCTCTTCACATTGAAATTAATACATATTTTAGTTCACAAAGTAGATTATTCGATAGCGATATCTATTGTTAGGGTATATGATATATGCAATTTTTTAACCATATCTCCATATAACGAGTGATATGTTAACATTAATCAGCAGTGCTACTAAATGATTATTAAAAAGTTCATATAAAAATTGAATAAATATGCTTCAACGTAATACCAGTGGCTAACAATGCACTAATTCCAATGATCAATCTATTACTGGAAGCACTTTTAAAGATTCCTTCCGCAATTGGTTTCATCTTCTCTGTACTGGATACAGGAATATTTTTATTTTTGTGACGAACCATACGTTACATGATGCTTTAACACTTAAACCATCTCGAAACAGAAGTGACTTGAGGTAAAAAGGGTTGTTTTGTTTATACACCTAAACTCACTATTAACCGACATTTCATAGTTAACCTAATTTACTAAGTACTTTACTGTTCTTAGTAAATTAGGTTAACCATTGTAAGTATTCACAATGGTTTACCTAAGATGTAGACGTTTATGCGCTCTTCACTCTTGTGGCACTAATGATTGAACTGGGTCTTAACTATTACTTTTCACACGTTCACACAAGTTCAAAAGCCTTAGTGCGTTCCAGCCTATCTTGATTATCGACAAGTTTCAACATTTCGTTATTTATGTGGTTATGAAGTCGTTCTTCGTGCTCTCCCGCAATCTTCTTTATCTCTTATTTAACTATTTTTACGGAATTCTCCGTGTCGATCTTTATTGAGGACATACTGAGGGGCATTAACTAAACTCGTGGCCATAAATAACGATCCACCCTTTATTTTAATATCAAAAACTAAAATGTTAATCTTATGAGTGTCTTTTTTTTTTCTATCACAAATAGTTTGAGTATCTTAAATGTTAGCGATAACATGAAGCAAAATTTCAGTTCAGCAAATAACTGGTATTGTGGTTTTTTGAAATTTCATTTTTATGCATATTTTAATGTTTCTTTCATTCTATTGTCGTACCAACTTGTGGACAGCAGTATTTTAGGTCAATCAAGGTGTGTTAAAGTTGAAAATCAAAAATTGAACTTTTAGACTGAAAGGATAACCGAGTTAGTTGGACAAGGACAAAGTTATTGTGAAGTAGCAAATCTGTTTGGCGTACACCACACAACCATTGGCAGATTGATGCAAAAACTTCGAGAGACCAGTTCACATTCTAGGAAGCCCGGACAATGACGTACTTCAGTTTTAACTCCTCCAGATGATCGTTTTTTGCAATTAAATTTTTTAAGAAATCGGTCAATGACAAGTGTCTAGCTCAACAGCCTTCTATGATAAGTCCGAAACGTAAATATCTCTGATAGATCAATAAGACAACACCTTCAGCAAGCTCTACACAGTAGAAGAGCTCTCCAGGCACCTTTGCTAACCAGGCAGTATCGTGTTGTCAGACTAAGATTTGCAAGGCAACATTTAGATTGGATTTTAGAAAATTAGTGCCAAGTTTTGTTCACTGATGAGACAGGAATCAATCCATAAAATCCAGATGGATGTAATCAAATTCGAAGACGGTGAGAAGAAAGATTTGCGAAGTCTTGTATCATTCCCAGGAAGCTGTTCCAAGTAGGGTCTAGCATGTTTTTGGGGAGGAATTTGTTTTGATGCCTGCATAGAATTAGTGCCTCTTCCTAGACACGCTCTTAACGTAGCAAGATTCATAATTGACATTCTTGAAAATCACGTCGTTCCGTTTGGGCCATTAATTGGTGATTATTTTCGTTTAATGCATGATAATGCTAGACCACACGTTGCGGCATATGTTGAATTACCTAAAGGAAGTAGGAATTCATACCCTGGATTGGCCACCAAGAAGTTCAGATATGAATCCTATCGAGCATGCCTGGGACATTTTAAAACGCCGCATTCGTCGTCGAAATCCATCTCCACAAAATTTAAATGAGCTTGAGCAAGCGGTATTGGAGGAATGAGAGAACATACCTCAAGAAGTGATACAGCACCTAATTGAAAGCATGCCCAGGAGAATGTTAGCAACAATTACATCCAGAGGCTGAAATATACGCTACTAGCTACTCAAAATTATGACACATTTCTTATTATTGAGTCAAAATGATTGAAAAAAAATTGAACCATTGAACCTTTTCTTAGCCAAGCCATTTTCTTATTCATAACTTATATGAATCACAATAGACTAGAATTATCTCCCTGTTTAATTCATTTATTCAAATATCTTTTAATTGCTTCCCCGTTAATTGTATTTCGGCTTGTGTTGTCTTATTTTTGTTTATAAAAATTTCATTTATCCGTTATTTCCTTCTTTTACATGCACCTTCATGTTTCTGTTCTTTCCACTGTGTTCAAGGCTACTGTAAGATCAATAAATGTTATAAACATGTCTTTTTATTACCTTTCAATTAACTTTGTATGACTGAATATGCTGCCTGCTCTTTCAATTATACATATTCTTCTAGTTTCCAGAATTCTAGTGGTTGATTTATAGCCCATTTATGTTCAATAGAACAAAATACGTCAGCTGATAAAACCAAACTGTAGATGTCTTCATGTATTATTATTGTTATTCCCATATATAGACAGGTATTCGAACTTATATGATCTTAAGTATTTAGTGCTTTTCTTTAATTTCTCAGACCTCTTGATGTGTTTATGCTAAATGTTCTTGATTTTAGGTCTTCTCTTATTTAAAATTAATTTCTATTTTTTGGAGGCAGATAAAAATTTGAGGTTTAGAGTTCTTTTAGTCTTTATCAAAAAAGATCAAAGATAATAAGTTTGGCTGATAGTGCTGTCCAACTATCAGATCCTGAATTTAGATGCTTAGATATTCAAAAAACAAAAACTGTATTCGAAACGAATAATTATCTGGAAAAAATTATAAACAAAATATTCAAGAAGAGGATAAACAGATTGTACAATCAATATAAAAACAAAAGAGAAACGAAACATCAGAACACAAAACATTTTTCCTTGCCATATATACAAGGACTTTCCCAACTATCAAATTATTTTAATAAATATGATATTATTTAAGTCATACGTAATACAAATATTTCACTAGATTAAAATCTAAAACACCAAAAAAGAAAAGGAAGTAATATTATATATCAAGTGCCTTGTACTAATTGTGACGCTGTCTACATTGGGCAGACCTCTCAATATCTGGAAAATAGACTGAAAGGTTATCGATACGATAAAAAAAATAAAACTGCATGAACCATGAAATATTAAAAAATAACATAAATTCAATTATAAAGATTCAAAAATTCTTGGAACGGAATCTAATACACGAAAAGAAATTTTTAGAAATGGTTCACATTCATAAGAACGAAAAAGCTATGAATGATAAACAAGACCTAAATAATTTAAGTGAAATGTAAATTGTAAATTCTAATAAAACTACAAATAGTCTACTTGATTATGTACTGCTACATATTTGAGATGTAAGGACTGAGGAAAAATTTCTTATTGGAACAAATTTATATTTTGATTTTATTCTTTTTTTGATATTCATGACGTAGATGATTTATTGATTAATATAAATACGCAAATTTTCAGTGTCAATATCATATTTTGATAAACTGTTGTCTAAAGTTATATATGTATATATATATATATATATATATATATATATATATATATATATATATATATATATATATATATATATATATATATATATATATATATATATTGATATTGAGTTGAATACAACTTGCATACTGCATAAAACAAAAACTCTATTAAAGTATATTGTTTTACATTTCAAATTGTGTATATAGTTTTTAAGAAGTGAAGAAAAGTTTACTTGGAACCATGTATCACGCGTTGCGCTGGTCTGAATAATACTGCATCAACACTAATGAGAATGTATGTGGATAATTCAACGACTTTGATAAACACTGGTATTTCGTTTGGAAGTTTCTACCAAGTATGAATATTTTTCTTTTGTATGAGTAAAGAAAAAGATTTTATTAGTGTAGCTTTTTATTATTAAAGCTATATAATTATATATTTTTCCAATCAGTTTTTTTGAGAGCTCTGAAACTTATGCTCCATCTGCCTCTGATCGAGAAATGTCAAGCTCTTATTTTGATATTAAAGTGATCCACCTGCACAAAATTACAAATGCAGTGGAAAGATTCAAATCTCTTAATCTAGTGCAATAAAATATCAATGTGCTGATTCTCAACTGTATCACTTAAACTACAAAATTTTGTTACAAATCTGAAAATTATTATGTTGATAGTATTTTTGGTAATTTTTCAATTTTTTTATTTTGATATCACATCCATCTGAATGTCGAAGTATTATTCATTTCTAATAACCAAAAAATCAACCATAGTTTCTAAATCATTTTCGCTGAGTTCTCTTTTTGTTTTTACTGGAGAGTAAGCTTAGTATAAAAATTTCCACATATTGAAACGGAGCCAGAAACGGAAATTAGCAAATGTAACACAGTTATACGTACAAAATTTTTTGGAAAGTGAATTAATCACTCACATTCATAAATTAATTAAATTGATATTAATGAACGTAGATTTCAACCCAGCGCATGTAACAATATTCATGGAAACAAAACCTTTTCAATAATTTTCCGACTGAATAAGCGGAACAATTATTTGGTAATTATTATTTGAATAACTACTTTGTCGAACAAATTTTCCAACTGAACAAACGATTTCCACGAATCGCTTTTTCGCGGTTTTGAATAAATTTTTAAAATTCAATTACTGCGGTGGATGATGTCAATTGTTATAACCCTCCAAAATGAGATTTATAATAATGGTATGGTGAAATATATGATTTTCATTTGAATAATAAAGGTCCCAAACCCACTAACATGTTAAATAAGAAGAAACAACAGTGAATTTATTTGTAAACTTTTGTAAATAAGGCATAAATGCATTGCTTGTGATCTGTCCCTTCTTTTTACAATTTCTTCTTCTGCAATACCATCAATATGCTGATTTTATCTTTATATCAAGTAGTTGTTGATATACATCATCATCAATCGATTGGTATTCATAATTCATGTTTGCTATCTTTAGATTGTACGGGTTGTCCCTGTAGAAGTTACAGATTGTTAACCGTTGGGAATGAGCCGCCCCGGTCTTCAGATAGTAGTGTAGAATTATTTATTCCGTCAAACACACTACATTTACATTCGTAATCATCCGTTAAAAATTCATTATGTTCGAATGTATAATTTAGAAAATATAGTTTTGATTTCGCAGCTCTAAAGGCCTATAATTGTGAAACGAGGGGTCTTATGAGATAATTTTTTTTGTCACAGCATTATTTTCACGTCATCTAGTCACTTCCGAATTTTTTGCATAGGCTCCCGAAACATCCTGTACAAGATACTCGGAAAAGCTTTACCGAAAATGATCAAAACAACTGGAGATAATGAGGGAACAAAAATTAATAGCTTGTACATACCAAGGGCGGAAAATGATGTTGTATATTTGCCAATCTCATATGCTGGCAGCATACTATAAGTCGTGGCTATATGTATACGTATATCTTCCAGAACCCTTAATGAAGAGAACGATGAATAAGTATCATTTTATTTATCTTCTAGAAATACGAAACTATTTGGTTTTCTTGATAAAATTCATATTACTTCATTGATATTACTTCATTGTTACTTATAAAATGAAATTCTGTATAAAAACATTACAAAACAGACGTGACGGGGTAAAGTAAGTGAAAGATCTTTTTGAACTTATTAAGTTGATTCCATTTTTCTCTATTCTTTTATATGAAGTTGTATGTTTAGAACAAAATAAAGGAAGATCACAAAATCATAAATACGGTGAGGTACAAGTGTATCAGAGGGATAAGTAGGCGTGGACATTCTATGTGAAGAGACCTGTGCTAATGGTTCGGAAAGAAGTGATGAAAATAATAATAAATTCCTTCAACGGGTGCGGCATATTGAATAAAAGAATCTGTAACATAGGATGCTTATGACGTCAGAAGAAACAGATTTGTTAAACTTGATTCACGGTGAATATTTGATTGAATATATTCCAGTGGAACTAACCGAATAGGGTAAGAAATTTGATAACAGATATTCCATAAAGTTATGAATATTTGTACGAAAAATATATTCGAAAAAATAAAACTTTGTTTTCATTTTCTTAGTATTGTGAAAGTTTGGAAAGTTCCCCTAATTCAACAATTCAACCATCATGATGCTTCACAAAAGGGAAAAATGAACAAAAACTGAGGGTAATTATTCTTTGTTTGAAAAATGGAGGAAAGTTTTAGCAAATATATACATGGAAATTAAAGTTAATGATCGGGTAACAAGACAAAACTAATTAATATTCGATAGATAATATAAAGTTCAATCATTTGGAATAATAAACATTTCATAAATTTATAATTATTTTATGAGAATTTGTATGCTAGAAAGAAATGGATTAAATTGGGAAAGACTGAAGAGATATACAGAGCTTCGCAAAAACGCGCACTAGAATCGACTTTACTTCAATCAGTCGACTCGGAATAGAATAATCAGTACGCCGATATTAGCTGCAAGCGGAACCCATATCGATAGGTAGAGGTAGCAGTCCTTCGAGGTTTTTCAACTACAGAGGTCGATATAAGTCAGGCAAAAAATTTGCATTAAAAGAAAATATGTAGCATCACAATGAATTTATTAGAAGAAATTACAAAAGAAATTGAAAAAATGGTTACTTTAAGTGTTGATGCCCATTTACGAGAAAGTTCCTCAACGGAGAGGCAGGGCCGGCGAATCATGTCAAGCTGTCCGCGAGGGGTTTCAAATTCTTCTTCAATTGTAGTTAGGAGGTCGGGAAGGTTGCGAAAACGCGGTCCATGAGAACGTCTCACATAGAGAAATCACAGGGTGTCAGGTCACATGACCGTGCAGGCCACTCAAGGAGTCCTTGTCTGCCTATAAATTTTCCAAAATGTACATTAATGTACTACCGCACACAAAACGCGTAGCAGCAAATCTCCATCCTGTATGAAATTACGTATGTTTGTGAATGTTGGATCGTTGTCCATTAGCCCACTTAAATCTTCGAGCATTTCCAGATGCTTTTGGCACCTCACCTGACCCTCAAATAAGTACGGAGCTACGAGACCTCCCGCAAGGATAACTGCCCGCAAACAAACACCCCAGTCAGGTTTAATTCTTCTTTCAATGAAGACGTGAGGAGTCTGGTCCTTCCAGTATACACAGTTATGCCTAATTACCCTATCTTTCAGCCAGAAGGTTGCTTTATCCGTCCACAAAATTGAATGCTGGAACTACGGATCATTCTAACTGCATTCGAGGTACCAATCCCAAAATTTCAGATTTCGATTGAAATCATGCTCGTGAAGTGCGTGGAGGAGGCGCGGACGGTAATCTCGATAGTGCATGCGTTTCAGCAATCGTCGTAAACAACGATCAGATATTTGAAGCTCTGCCGATAGCCGCACTGCAGATTGGGTCAACTAATACCAGCTCAACTGTTTCCATATTTACGAAAGTTGTTACAGATACCGGATACCAGATGCTTCTAATATTGTTTCGGCTAAATCAATATCAACAACTGAATCATGGTGAAATATTTGCCATTTTGGCCCAGTTTTTCTAATGTATATTCAATAAACTTCCATCTTCATATCACATAGGAAAACACTTAAATTTGAAAGACAGCATGGTACAGGAACTCTTTCAAAATCCTCACATAAAAGGTTAAACAATTTCAAATATTTCTTAGTCACTGGATTTTCCGTGAGATTCAGCATCTATGTTGATGAAGCAGTAACTAGCATTGTACATCGCAGATAAATCAGTCGAAAATGATTTTTGTAACTATAGTACCTAACCTAACCACTATTGGGGAGATTTTTTATTCCTTTACGTACGTCTATAGTGTTGATGTTCTTGACAAAATAGCTTCAAAAACCTTTTTCTCATTGGCGGTGACAATAGATCTTACCATGCAAAAATAATTATGCAGCTCTGACGGTAACCATCCATTAGTTGAAAATCTGAAAGAAAAATATAAATCTAGGTTTAATTTGTTTCTTATTAGTAAGTAACATAGTTAAATTTGGAGATGGAGCTAATAAAAAACATCCTTTGTGTATTCACGATAACTTAACACAAATAACTCTAAAAGGAACTACAGATACCTCACAAGTGGTGAACATTGAAATACAAATGTAGCAATTGGAAAATCTGGACTACCTGTATCTTCTTCTTTCGTCGCAAGTATTACTTCACAACGACAAATAACAGAAATCAACTACCAATGAGGTTAAAATTTTTAGTAAGTTGGAAAAGATCCAGAATTACAGAATGTCCACATCATTATGATAATATCAACTTTTTGCTTTCATTTGTGAGTATCTATGCCAGACTCAAATATGATTTGTAGAGTGGAGCTACTGCAAGTAATAAGCAACTATGAATTGTGTGTGTGACAAGAAACTCAGCAACAGCTGGTTAATTCACTTTTCATAATTCTTTGAGCAATCTTTTGATTATTGTTTGCACACACCATCAAGAACCACTACGGACAAATGTTGCATCATTGCCTTGGGTGGCAGAGTTTTCACAAACATACAATGTCAGCGCAAAAACAACAGATTTCCAATCCAGTCCTCATTAATATGGATTTTAGCATTTTTTCCTTCAAATTGTTTTTCATGGAATATCTGAACTTATTAAAATAGCGAGTGTAATATATAAGAATATACATTTTCAAATATCTATTTCTTTCCTTCTATACCCAATTCGAAAAACTCTTTGTACATACCCACATTCGTCTTCTGAACATTTTTCTTTTCCTTTTCCAACTAAGATATAATAATAATGATATAGGAGTGGTATACTCATCTATTTAGATTTTATTTGTGAAAAACGCAGCCGACAACCGCTTTTTAACCATCGTACCTATATGTTTGGAACAGTCACAACGCTGACTCAACTACTGCATCATCTAAAGCTCTGAATGTCATTTACTAAATGAGGTGTCAACCTAGTCGGATTTTTATTTTCATATATTCCAAAATCGGCCTATCGCGTAGAGTCGAGTCCACCGATCCGAGTCGTTCGCTCACAATAAAACAAAAATTAAAACTATGTTTGAAACTGTTTAGCCAAAATAACAAGGATTTTCGCGTCGATAGATAAACATGTATGTCATATATGTCATAATATCATAGAAAGATTGTAAAAGCAATGGCCTTGCAAAGAAACTATCTTATCTTTGTTTGAAAAACTTCCTTACTGAAGTAGAGCATTTGATCAACATATCATTTAACAGTGCCATGGATACCAAAGAGAATTTCACCTGTGTAGAATTATTGTTTTAAAAATAGCCTTTTTGATCATCAAAAGATCTGGGAGTTATTCAAAATATATGATGTAATTGAACGTAAAAATAAAATTAAACGTAATCAACACGTTGTCCCCACTATATAAAAAATATTTTGAGAAGATTTTTCAAAATGTATTAGGAAATAACCAAAAATGCCCTATATTGATGAGTAAAATATTGTTATTATCATTGCTCTTTTTAGATGCGGAATGATCCACGTTTGTGGTACAGATGATCGCCTACATGCTGTATATGTTTGAAAAGAGAAAAATAGAGAGAGGTGTAGTCAAGAGATATGTCCTGAATTTGGTTAAGTTTATGTACCTAATTGGAGGACTCAAAATATAATAGATATTTCTTTCATTGATAAGAAACTCTTCCAAAAGATTTTGTTTCTATACAATGTAATTAACCAACATATGTCATGAATGTTCCTACCTGGGAACTTTTATTTGCGGTGCCCATCCTAGACGAATGTGAAAGCAATGTGAAAGACATGAGTGTAAGTTCAATTGAACCAAATTCTAAAGTTCTTTAGCCAGGATTTTCGTTTTCTTCCAGCACCTGTTTTCCAAATATTTTGCCTTGCAGGATGGTTTGGATCAATACATATCTGGATTTGTTGGTGTATAGGATACAAAAACTGCATTAATATCGACCTTGCCAGCCTTTTGTGCATCCTGTTTTTACCTAACGAGTGTCAAGATAAAAAATCCACCTCAGAAGATCAACAGCTCCTGGCGAATGAGCCAACAGCGGAAAGCACTCTTTTGTCCTGAAGTTAGGGAACCGACTCCTGAAGGAGGAGGAGCCACACAATCCGGCAAACGGCGGCGGAAGTATGAGGAAGAAAACGGAAGACAACTCAATGAAAAATCCACAAGGATGTCTTAGTAAATCTGATTACTAAATTACAATCAGGAGTATCAAGTTCTTCAAACACATCTTATTTATAACCTTCTTTTTTCCTAAGAAATTTTTTCAATATGTATAGGTAACTTTCACACTTTCAAACTTTATTTTATCACAATCATAATACTAATTACTGGTATTTAAGTATCTATCACTCCACTTTAGAGACTTTCTTAAGGCCCAGGCTGTTTGTATGCGTATCTGCATTAATTCAACTCTTCTGTGAGAACCTCTCTGATATTTGCTTTTGTTACAACTCTAGAGCAAAGTAGAAACTTACTCCTAATTACAGAATCTAGAAACATCTGGAACAATAATATATGGAGCTACCCATCGTCTTTCATGTTCCTATTGCATTCAATTGTGATCGGGTTAGTCATATAACGTGCGGCTGTTTATCCGTTTCATTGTTATAGTGAACTACTAAAAATTTATTAATTAATAATAGTTATTAGTTTCACCGAAGACAACTTCTTCAAAATATTACTATATCCAATTCTTTTTAGTGTTTTACAATAACTTACAAACATACGTGGAGCTAGTATACAATTTACTTAAAAATTTGATTCCTGTTGAATACGAAATCGCTAAGATTACCAGAAACTATTTTGCTTTGAATCACCTTGTACAATTTATTATCTGCCGTTGTATCCATTGAATATTGGGGCACAAAAAGTCATAACTCACGAAGTTTATCTTCGGTTTCCAACATACATTCACTTTCAGTAGCAATAAGAGTCACGATGATACGACGATTATAGATTTTAATCAAAACTTATCAAGTAATAAAAATTGTATGAACACTGAGAAGCGAAATGAAATGAAATAGAACGTGAATAAATTGAGAAATAAAATTTTTAAATGTTTCCAATACTTGGTATAAGTCTTTCAGCGCAACGATTATACAATATAAAAAAAACCTGAAAAATATCGATTTTTATTGTTAAATTGACAATTCACATATTATCCCTCTCCAGCACCACCTCTGAGTTATGAGTTATGAGCACCCCCTTTGAGGTATGAGCACCCCCTCGAACATATTAAATAAGAAAGGGGCTCATGTTGTACCTTCTTGGAAAGGAATTTTAGTCCTCTATTCACAAAGTCTTTTGAATTTGTTGCAATCGTAATTCAGAAAATTGATTTTTAAGATGAAAAATTTTGATAATGCCTCTATCACAAAATTTAGAATGAAGATCATGATGTCGCATAATATTAAGATGTATTTTTCATTTAATCAAATGTTCAAAATGACCACCATTCAATTCTTGACAAAGCAAAGGCGATTTTGGAATTCTCTTACAAAAATTTGTATGAACTCAGGGGTTATTTTGTTAATTTCTTCCGTTATCCTAGCTTTTAAATCATCAATATTTTGTGGTCTATGAAAATATGCCCCATAAGGAATAATCGAAAGGATCAAACTGGCCATTTGATCGTTCCACATCTTCCATTCCACCTATAGGGAAAAACCTCGGTTAAATAATTTCTATCTGTGGATTAGCTATATCTTATTGGTAGTAAATAGATCGATCTATCCCATTTAGATGGTTAACAAATCAAAAATCAAAAAATCTAGATAAACCACACCATTAACTCAAAAAAATAAGGGCCAATAATTTTATTGTTAATGAACTCAAACGTTCAACTTTTTAGGATATTGAGTGTGGGTCTCAACCATCCAGTGAGGTTGTATTTATATATGAACTGCAAAGCGTTCATTCTGCGCATTATCAATTCGCAGAATTATTACCTTCTATCAGGATCATTTTTTTTTAACTCCTGAACCAACTCAACTTTGTGAGGATGGTATTTTTCTTTATGCAAAACCCTCAAAATAGATGATTTACTTACATCATTGTCGGCGGCACGCTCTCGAGTTGTCTTATGCGGATCTTTCTCAATCTAGAACTACATCTAACTTTTTTCATCGGTAAATTGAAAAATTCTACATGGCTTCTCAATATTTTTCACATGTCCAGTTTCACGAAACTTTTTTCTTTTGCTAACTGTAGACTGTGAAACGTGTTGACCAGGGTATTTATTATTGAAAATTTCACATACCTCCTTTTGACTTCTTGTTTTATTACTACAACCAATTATAATTATTTGAATCTCGTACAAATGTGCCATTTTTTACCAGTGTAAATACCTAAAATAAATCCAATCAAAGCTTAATAGTGTTTAGAAAATTAGCCAAACAAATAAAAAGAACTGGAAGTCGTAATTTCTATATGAGACATCACCATCACCTCCAAAAACATGCTGAATTGGTCCTAACAGAAGCAATAAAAGTTTGCGGTATTAGTATAAACAAATAAAAAGAGCTGGAAGTCGTAATTTCTATATGAGACATCACCATCACCTCCAAAAACATGCTGAATTGGTACTTTATTACTAGACACCTGGCTGTTACTAACTTTTTTAGGTTAAAGAGAAGTCTGCAGATTATGAAAAATATTTCCAAAAAGTAGTAGAATGTTATCTTAATAAAAATGGAACACAGTATTTTATCAAACGAAAGAGAACAGAACTGTATCTAGTTTCATTTTATTTTCATTTATGTTTTTTATGACGAAACTTGGAGAATTTTTCTAGACTCATTCTAGGCTCATACTCATTTTGTGAAACTCGTTATAAGATTGTGTGCTTTGCAAATATTATACTATTTTTTAAGAACATTGATAATTTCACAAGTCATTGACGTTTTTTTGGAGAAAAAAACCGCTGAATGGTTTTTAACTTTCTTTTGATTCAAAATGTAATAGTTCTAAACTTGAAAATTGAGTGATTTTCATATGACGATAATTATTTTTGTAAAGTTGTATTAGAATTTGTAGGCTTTTTTGTATGGAAGCCTATGACTATGACCCCAGTTACTTCCGTTTAATAATAGAAAATATGCTTTTTTATGTTGCCTATTTGCTTGACTTGAATGTGAGTGTTTCTACAACGTTATCAATTTTTCTATGTATAAGAAAGTTTGAAACATTTTCGATAGTTGGTAGCTACGCTGTTTGTATCAATGCTTGAGTCAATTTTTTTTTCAAAAATTAAAACTGACATATTAATCATTACACATCATTCTTATATCCTCAAACTAAAAGCATGTTAGGATAGTTTGTTTTGTTGCTTTAGTCACTAGCTGCCATTGCTGAAGGGTCCTATACGAATTTTCCTTACAAAATTATTCACCCATTACAAATTTATTATGGGCCTTTTCATTTCTTCACTTCTATTTGGGCTAGTTTGTTTTGTCCAAAATTCGTAGCTTCAACGGTTTCCTTCCATTTGTTTTAATATAATCCACCCTGACCATTGTTCCCTTTTTTTTACTAGCTTGAGAATATCTTCGTTTCGTTTCTCTTCTCATTAAATTTTCTTCCCAATTCCAGAGATCCAGATTCAACTGAATCAATTTCTTCATGATTTCTCCCATATATTTTTCCTTTTGATATCCCATTTTCGCTTGTTTTCAAATTATTTCCTGAATTTTATTATCACAATATTGGTTTAATCACTTTTAGTGGTAGTCTAACTTTAATTTTCCACGCACGTGAATTCCGATTAAACGGTCGATCATGTTTATGTTGCTTCACCATAGTTTTTTCCTTCGTCAATGGAACCAGAATTGAAATTAAGGCAGTCAATCAATCGTTTTTCTTCCACGATACTAATTTGATTAGTCTTATGCGATTCAGTTCCAGTTGCTTGAATCTGACTTTCTTCTCGCGCGTTGTATCTCGACCCACACCTTCCCAATTACTTCCTACTTTTTATCAATAAATCGTTTTAATTTCAGGTCTCTTTTGTTTTAACTATTAGCTTTATCAGCTTCTTTGATTAAAATTACTCTAAAAGTTTTGACTTACTCTCCATATTTATGAAAATATTTTGAAAAAGTTCGGAATAGGTAATAAACTTAATAGTGATAACAAACGCAGTTTGTATTTGCAGTATTTATTAATTGATCAACTACCACATACATATCAGAATAAAATCTGTTTTAACCATATCTATAACATTTGCTAGTTTAATATAAAAAAAGAAGTTATCCTTCAAATAATTCATAAATTGAAATTACAATGAAATGTATGATTTTATGATTGCTGAATCTATTTTTTAAACATTGGTATGTTTGTCCTATATACAGTTAGGACGAATCAAACCACACATGCTAAGATTTAGTGGACGGTTTGAGCTGCTTGGGATTGTGAAGGTGTGCTGAAAAGTTCGAGGACTGACACATACATAACACTACTATCATTGAATCCATATGATTTTTAGTTAGTCCTATCATTCAAAAGATAAGAGTATAAATTTGACAGATGTCGAAGTTTGTGAGTTATAGCATTTTGAGTAAATAGCTTTTGATAGTTAAAAAATGGACAAAAAGGAATTTCGTGTGTTGATAAAGCATTTTTTTGGAAAAAATACGAAGTTTTACTTGATAAACATTACTTAGACTTTGCACCAGGAACATCAACAAGCAGGAATTAGTTTACTACATGCCAACAAAGTGAAACGGGCACCGAGGACAATGCTTCGAGGAGACTGTCTCCCATTAAGAAATCAAAAAAGTGTGGAAAATCATTTCGGATAACCATAAAATAAAGCTAAAGGAGCCTGCTGGACATATCGTGAATGAATATTTGGGTATGTGAGTTCTATTCAAAGTGGGTATCGCACAAGCTAACAATCCACCAGAAACAACAACGAATCCATGAATGTGAGAAGTTTTTGAAACTTTTCAATCGTAATTAACCTGAATTTTATATCGATATGTGACAACGATTGAATTATGGTTCTATCATTTTACACTGGGGTTCAAAAGACAATCCTAGCTTAACCAAAGCGTGGAAAGATGCCAAAGGCAGCTGTCTTGAAGGAGGCTAGGAAAAATAAAAAGATTCTGCAATTATTTCCTCATAACAGAACAGTGTACCAAATAGTGATCTCAAACCGTTATTCATCATAAATCTCATTATAGCACCAAGCATAATTTTGGTCAACTTTACCATATGTAGCATTCTACTCGTATGGTCAGGATTTTCCGATATATTCATTGAAATTAAATCTACTATCACTCTATTTAGCTTGTTGCACATAAAACCTCTACACAAGTAACTATCAATTGAACTTTTTAGTTAAAATTGAAATTCTATCTATCTCAGGTTAACTATGCAGTTGATTTGAACTGAGACTGAAATAAACAAGCAAGTAGACGTTAAACTCAACGGTTCAAATTGTAAATTCGAATTTAATGTGTGTGTACAACTTTACAGTTCAAAATAGATGCTAACAGTCTTCTAACAACGCACATATCAATCTACTCTAATTATCTCAAGAAAAAACATGTAAAACGTTACAGGTCGTTTTTATGCACTAAAATAGATATATTATAGAAACATTTCACTATACTTAACGTCATGTCATTTAAAATTACACCGAATACTTGACATTTCACTTTAACTCTCAACAGAAAATGATTCAATCCACTCGAGTCATACAACATATATTATTCAACGGTTTCCGGAAACATTTTAGGAAGGCTGCTACCCGTTTCCATTAATTTTCATTTGCAAGCACCAGCTACGATGAACTTCTTCTTGGAACTTCAATTTAGGTTTAAATCGGCTTAAGTCATAGTTGGGGTTAGCTGACACATTCTCTACGTGTATATTCATTAGGATGATTCATATTCAGGTTAAGGCTAGATAACAGCCAAAGTTCAGTAAAGTTTCGGAAATGTGGTTGAGAGGGTCGGATGTGTGAAGTAGTAATATATAAATTTCGCTTTCAACTAGATTTTTCCTATAGTGTTGTTATATACTTAAAAGGATGAATTATTAATTAGTTGACTGATTGTAGAATGGATATAGAATATCATGGGGATTGTTTTCGATTTTCTAGACTTAATTTTAATGTAACATTACTGAAATTTCTGACTTCCAGACTTATTAAAATGAAAAATCACGTAACTTCTAGGCTCCGATTGTATTATTTTATCAAGAATTTTTCTCATACTTCCCACTATAGAGCGCATGTTTAAACAAGAGAAAATTGAAGAGAATTATATCGTCAAATGTCACTGTAGGTTTTCTTTAGCAGGGCTTTTGTTGGGTTGTTTTTAAAAAAAGTTCATACGCAGAAACGTTATCTGATTATAGTCAGTTTATATTTTGTATAGCGATGTCTGTTGAAAAGCGTGAGAATAGCTGCGTCTTCTTTTGTTGTATTTGCGAAAGACAAAACATAAAAAAAGATATATCAATGATTTCAATTCAACAGATAGCAACTTCTATTTGACAATCATTTATGGAGTCTCAACAAAATACAAGAAATTGAACATTAGGGTAATGTTCGTGGGTTGTAGATTGTTAAGGGAATCATTTTGGCTTTTCAGCCATCTATAGCTAGAAAATATATATTATAAGAGACTCTACATCTCATTATTCTACTTAAGTGTTATAACGAAATGGGCAGGATATTTGCACAGTAGATGCTTTATTATTTGCATGGCTTGATAGCAAAATCTGCAGTTGTCTTCCTCTGCTATCTGTCTTCATCAGCCATCAGCCTAGCAACTGATACATTCTCTTATATTTGTATTGATTGCAGGGAAAAAATCCACTCTGTTAATTTATAATCAGTTACTTGTATATATAAACGAATTTTGAAACCAGTACGAATCTACGGGATTCAACTATGGGGATGTGATAAAGTGCTAAGGAATATCGTTGATAAACTTCAGTACTTCATCGGATATTGAAAATAAACACTGCAAAGCAGGCAACTACTTAATTTACCAAGAGTCACGAACAACGGCTCTTAATACAAGTGAACATCGAAGAAATCCAGCTCATCGACAACAGCAAATTAGAGAACTGAAGAGAACAAAGCCTAAGAATTGGTGCCTAAGTGCTTAGTGGAAAAGCAGAGTAAAGTGCGGAGTCTTACATATTGGTGTTAAATGTAATAATTGTAGTACAATTCGAGGATAGAATAAAATTTCTTATTGATCGCCATGATGAACAGTTCACAATGCTAGGAAAACCTTTAACTCGAAAAAAAAAAATTCCTAACACGACTTCGAGAACTAAAGCAAGAATAAGAAGGTACTAAGCCCGAGTCAAAGCTATTGTCGACTACCAAATTCCAAAAGCGGTAGAACAAGCTGAAGTATTACTTGGATAAGAGAAAATTCATCAAAAACTTCACACCCTTAAAGAAGGATGTGAAAAGAAAGCCACACCAGGATTTCTGGAAAGAGAAGACCTTTCAACCAACTAACCTCTGCCAAATTATCAGCTCTTTCTGAAGCTATTCAATCTCTTTACATATAGATGAAGCTGCGTAGAAAAGGGCAAAGTTCCTTCATTGATTCAAAAAATTCTGATGGAGAATTTACTCAAAAGATAGACCAACTAAATTATTGGAAGGCAACATTCTCCAATAAACCATTCACGCTATTGACTTACTCCAATCAAAACAAGATAACAAAATAATGCATTATGATACGCAGCTCAAAAAATCAAATCTTTTTTTCATCATTGGAAGACCAATAAATCACTACAACAGCCAAGTGATATGTAGATTTGTTAACTATAGTCCAGATCCGCCAAATAACGAAGTGACATTCGCCAAAAAGGAAACAGCTTAATGGGAGACTACTTGGTCCTAAGAAGAAATACATTCTATAACTTGAGAACAACGATCTTTACCTACTTCTCTGTTTAAACGGATACGCGGATTATGATTTAATATAGTATAGTTTTAGTAGATTTTAGAGAGAATAATTATAAACAAATATTAGAAATGTATTCTTTTGTCCTACCCTGAAGAAATACATTGAAAAATAATCATTAAATACGACAAAAATCTTCTAACAACGAACCTCATGATAGCACTAATGCAAGTATAACCGTTGTAAATATCGATACTTATGCAGTAGTGTCGCCTCTAGTCCTTTAAACAATTTCGGATAGCCCAAAATCAAATGCACGCCTCTTCTTCGACAAGGAAGAAAACATTGAATGTAAAGAAACAAATGGTATAGGCTATATTTGGCAAAAATAATTCCATCTATTCTGGAACTAAACAAAAAAAAAATGATATTAACCTGTCAACTTTAAAAGTGCGATGCACACTGAACCCGTAGGTACTTATGTGATGGAATAAAAAAAGTACGAGCAATTTTTCATTTTTCAAATCAAAGTATCACAATAAGCATAACTTCTAAACTCTAGTTCAAAGAACCTTCTCGACCTTTTCTACCATAATCGTTAGGGCTAGAGTTACGTTGTTAAAAATTTCAATCCCCCAATTTTAACCTCTTCTATAAGATTTTCGTATAATTTGAACTACCTTTTGTTTTGTTGATATGTATAATAATCTATTTGCAAATGATGCTTCTCGAGCATTTCTTACTACATCCGGAGTTAAAAAATGGTAATCTCAAATAAATCTTTGACGCAAAGGACCTAGATTATGTTACAAATACTATCAAAGAACCACAACTAAATCATTAAAAAGTTATAAATTCGATTACTTGCCTGGCCACAGCACAGGACCTCTTCTTACAATCCATCGACCAGGAAAATTAAAAAATTGAAGGATCGGTACAGCAAAAGGTAGTTCAACATTTCGTCGGCTTACTTTCAAAACCAAAAATCCAATTTTTACGATTTATAAGCTTTTCATGCAAATATATTTATCATATCCTTATTTGACACTCTTCAAAACTTGTAACTATTTAATTGGTTATAGCGACATCCATCAAAAACTTCTAAATCCACATTTTACATTCGTCATTGTTCAAAATGTGCTTATGATTGCGTAAAATATGAATGAAGAAAGTACTTGATAAATAAATGCGACAGCATGCATTCTACAATTGAGCGTAGAATCTGTAATACAGAAATTTATTCGCCTTTAGGGTATATAGCTGCTTGTGAATCGGCTTGCTTAAGTCCTATGATCCTATCAAGCTTAATTTCCAAATCATAGATGTATCAAAAAGTTTTTGTCACTAAAATACCGCACTTCAATTCGCCTAGGATATAAAACAGTTAACGATTTGTGTACAATACAGACCTGATGTAAAACTATAATACAAACCGAATTTTGACGACAATTAGGTGGCATTGGAAAAAATACTAAGTCAAGAGTTTGGTGCTATAGTTCATTTATATCATCTTTTTAATGACACCTTTCCATTTTTAGAAATGCTTCTACAATCATTTTGAAAAGAAA
Organism: Diorhabda sublineata; assembly: GCF_026230105.1. Classification (NCBI taxonomy): domain Eukaryota; kingdom Metazoa; phylum Arthropoda; class Insecta; order Coleoptera; family Chrysomelidae; genus Diorhabda; species Diorhabda sublineata. The sequence continues at coordinate 10,448,931 of NC_079484.1, forward strand.
GTAGTTGTTTTCACACAACTTCTTTGGTATCTTCATTAGTTACAGTATTAATTTTGATTATTATAAATATTGATATGAATTAATCACATATATTGTGATATTATGAAGAAATTATGATGATTGTTTACTATCAATGGCCAAATAGAAAATACCTGGGATTGACTGTATGCTTTTTTCAATACAAATCCGCTTGCATCCTTTTTCCAACATTTCAGATTTTATCTACGAAAACAGACATGAATAAATCACCAACCAACGTGTAATTTGCAACATTATTTCTATGCACCTAATAATCAGATGGAAACTGAAAAAATTGTCTGTTAATATTAGCAAAACTTCTCATCGGAATATGAAATTGTAAGTTACTCCATTGATACCTAATTGATATTTTGAAACGTGGTCCGTTTTGTGGTATTCGTGATATGAAATTGTAGAAAGAAAGCTCCTCGTACTATTATATTAAATTAAATTAAAATTAATTCCTTTCTACTGAGATTTTTGACAAGGGATATTAGCAATTGTCTCTATACAAGGTGTCAGCATGAAAACGAACCATCTTCTATATTTGGTACTAAACTAATCTAAAAAATATCAATAAGTCACATCATACTTTTTTGACGAATATATCGACGAAGCTTCAACTTCATTAAACAATGACAACTTGTATAATTGAGAACGTTGCTGGCGAGAGTGATGAGTATTTTCTTAGCGTTTACAATAAAAATTTTCGCTACTACAACGATGATAGATGTTTAAGATAGGTCAAGTATTGTAGCCAAAGAACATTTCGGATTATTAGTTAGTTAATAAGTAGAAAATGTAACTGCTTAAATTTTCATTTAGGAATAATACGAGGATATATTGGAAAATTCTTAGCCTACAATAGAACCAAACAAAATTTCAATGTCAAAATATTTTATTACTCAACATATTCTCCTCTTAATGTTTCTTCTTGCTCTGCAAACCAGACCTCCATAGCTTTTATTATCTCCTCGTTAGAAGTAAATTTATGAGCTTTTGAACTTTTTTTCAGTTGAGGAAAAAGAGATGATAGTCGAACGTAGCCAAATCTAGAGAATAAGGGGGGTGTTCTAGTAATTCATGTAATGAGATTTGTGTGAAAGGGCGTTGCCCTGCAAAAACAAAACACCTTTGTATAACTTTCCACGTCTTTTCTCTTTAAGTTTTTCCCGTAGAGTGGTCAGTAATGTCGAATAGTGATCTTCAATTATTTTAATACCCTTATCCACAAAATCAATCATGATTACTCCATGGAAATCCCAAAAAACTGAATCAAGAACTTTTCCAGCAGATTTTTGGACACGAAACTTCTTAGGTCTTGGAGAACCAGATTGTCGTCATTCCATCGATTGTTGCTTTGTATCTGGATCGTAGAAATGTACCCAAGTCTCATCTATACCAACAATTCGTTTTAAAGCAGTCTACATCGTTCTCAAATCTAGCACAGATCGAACGTGATGCTTCTACCCTTGCACGCTTTTGTTCAACATTTAAATATTTGGGGATACCTTTTGCAGCAATTTTTCTCATGTCCAAATTGACGTGAACTATATGATGAACACATTTGTATGAAATATTCTGTGCTTCAGATATCCAGTTTAGTCCATTTCGACGGTATGATAAAATCATGTCATGAACTGTATCGATATTTTCGGGCATTGACACCGAAACTAGCCTTCCAGATCGGTCATCATCTTCAATGGAAAATTTACCTCTTTTAAAGCTTGCAGTCCAATTGTTCACGGTCACATACGAAGGACATTGATCACCAAGGGTAGTATTAAGCATATCTTCGTAAATCTGCTTACCTCTTAACCGTTTGTAATACAGGTACTTGATGATGGCTCGATATTCCAATTTTTCGATTTTCCCAATATCGGTGGACATCTTTTTTCTTTTAATTTATTGCGTAACTCTGGTTTACTTTTTTGACGCCAAACTTTACAATGACACGTATATTGGTTTATTGGGCACCAGTCTGAATGAAATGAAATAAATAATAAATGAGCAAAATTCTGATTGTTTACAGTTTGTACAACGAAGCTCGTTGAATAATTCCTTTGCAAACTATGCTTGTGAATTTAACAAGGATAATGATACGGATTTATAACATTATAGTATTGTCGGTACTCAGACAGTTTCTAAAATTTCAGATTATTTTGACTTTTTAAAAATGAGTTCAAAGCTTTATACAAGTGAGACTAATAAAAGCGTCTTAAGAAGGCAAATAATCAGGTTCTTATATATTAAATGAATAAAAGAGGATTCATAGCATAACAGAGGATGGTATAAAAGAAACATTTATTCTAAAAATAATTCTAACTCTTTATAAAAAGAGAACAAAAAGATGATATAATGGTTGTCGAAGTTTTTTTCGGGTCAATGGATATTTTATGTTACACTTTCTTGTCCTTGCAAAATAGTTAGATATCAATACATCCTCGTAGATCTCTTAATACGAAATAGTTTAGTTTAGATAGTTGGTAACATGTTTTTGCAACATGATCAATTACGATCACCGGAATAAGCATCTCTAAATAACATTGCTTTTAAACTGTATTTAGAGTCAATAAATAGGCTCCACTTACTGGGATTATGCTCAATATCAAGCTCCTTCATTAGACCATCAATATCTGTACACGCACACAACGAATTCTCCATTCCATTTTCCAATAGTAATGGAATGTTGCGTAATAAAATATTTTGACATTGAAATTTTGATTGGTTCTATAGTAGGCTAAGAATTTTTCAATATATCCTCGTATAATCACATTGCACTATGAACAGAGAACTACTTAGTATGAAATTCAACAGAATACTAATTTTTAATGTTATTTTTATGTTTATTATTCTGAATAATACAGTTCAGGTATTTTTCGTCCATAAAATTTACCGATATTAACCGCCCCTTTATAAAATGACCTATCTGCTATTGTAAATAGGGATAATTGAGCTTTTGAAAAGTGGTACGTGTTAGGGCTTAAGAAATATTTCTTCTATTATTGGACGGGTATTTTCATTTTAAAAATAAAGGCTTCGCCTGTGTTACGAAAATCTTATCGGCCAGTGTAATTAGGAACCAAAATATGGAGAGAGTAGGTTTTCAAATTGATAGCCTATGTAGTAATTGATCTAGAAAACACATTTAATCAATTTCCTAATTAAAAAAGTCTTTAATTTGATTCTTTTGCATATTAATATGGATAAGCAAGGATAACTCCTACTGATCAGCTGCATTCTAAGAAACAAATTCAGAGTCGAAGGTTGTCATACAAGAGTGAGTTTGTATCATTTCTGGCTTCCATTATTTCAATTTTATTAGTTGACTTATATTATAGAATACAGTACTCAATCACAATAACAAGCAAATAAGCTCACAACTTTTAAATTTCTTTACGCTTTATGTTAAGAAAATAATATTTCTTTAATTTCTTCAATTTCTTAGGCTCTTTGATATATTGATACATCTAAATGTTCTTGATTTTATGTCTCTTCTGTTTCAAAATTAGTTTTTTTTTGATAATTTTTAAAACAAATAAAATAAAATTTTGACGTTACGACATTTCTTTCAATCTTTATCAAAATATATTTATTTATTTACCTATATGAAAATAATATTATTAATATTAATAAATCTCCAATGGTTATATTTTATACATAGTTTATCAACTATCTCATATCTATAAATTTTATTACATACTTCACTCGAACTGAATTAAATCACGAAGTGTTTTTTCTCTTATTAGATTATATTAGAGAAGCATTTCGTATTATTCACGCAGCAAAATCGACTATTTTATTTTTTTTTGTGGCTATTAGAAAATCCAACACGTCGATTTGTATAATGTCACGATCTTTTATTGAAGTTCACACTACCAAGACTATTCGAGCAAATCAATTTCACTTTCGGTTTCAACAACTGCTTCAAGTTATTCATTGAGAGTGACAGTACCAACACTTTCTGCAAGCTGCCGATGATGATGAGGATGAATCTGTAGATTACATCTGCCGTTACATAACACAAAAAATTCTTTAGGTTATTATCACAACTGGTTCTTTGAGAAATACTTCACTTTGTTTCTTTGTTGTTTCTTGTTAAATGTGAATAAGGACAACATTAAATAATTATAATTAGGCATATATGAAATTGACGATATCTACAAGGGTTGTAGTTTTGCTGTTCTAAAAAAAATCAGTACAATCTTTGAGTATCCCAATGAGAACGGTTCTCTGTTAATTTCAAAAACCATTTATGATGTACGAGGGTCTACCAAAAATAGGGTTCCCATATTTTTTACAAATAGAAACATACATCATTGAAAAGCGTACAATGTTATCTATTTCCAATTTTTTTGACAAACTTTTCATACGATTTTCCAGCTATTTTATTATTGTGTCAAAGAAGACTCTCGTTAAACCGTTTAGGAAGCGTTTGACCTCTGCCTGGACTTATTGTCACGCTTGAAGCGTTTGCAACCTAAGTATAGCTGGGACAATTCGGAAACTGGAGCGTAAGAATCCACTCATCACTTCCAAATCTCCCGTGTTTGACGAGCTACGTGGCGTTGAGTTCAGTCAACGTTTTATAATATCTGCGTGAGTTTATTGTCGTTCCCGGTTGCATAGAATTGTTGAAGACTAGCCCCTTACGATCGCTATATTCTTTCCTGTCAACCGCGTTTGTTTTAATTCCTTCAGTAACGGTAAACCAGAGTTACGCCACTGAAAATATTATTGCAACTTATTTCAATTGTGCCATGGGGAGCTTTAGGTATGCGTTCAATAAGCTTACAGACAGTGAACCTCCGATGTTTGAGCAGCTCTCTGTTTATCCTCTACTCGTAAACTTCCTAGCCACCCTCAACATAAACCCAGCATTATTTTAAAACGTGCTAAAAGAAGATGCATTCTTCAACATAACCTGAGTCAGTTGAAGATGAATCTCCACGGGCGGTAACCTTCTTTCATGGAGAAACCAGATACTGTTCGAGTCAAAACTTGACAACACTGACGATTGGTTAGCGACGTACTGAATCGAGATTGGGTGGAATCGAGAGTGGGAGAGCTACTGCGTACAACACTGTTGTAGGATTTAACCTAGCATCTTACCTCAAGGCTGTAGCTCATTGAGAACCGTACTTTTGGTACAACCCTTATAACTCCCCGAAAAAGAATTTCTTCACTACATAGTTTGTATCCAAAAAATCTGTATGTTATTAATAGATATTGTATATAAACTAAATTACGGCATAAGTACTTAATACTTGAAACTAAATTTTTCAACTTGTGAAACTTCATAATGTAATCTTCATATCCATCGAAGAATTATGTGTACATTTAATATCACAGGTTTTCCTTCATATTTGAAGTTGCTCTGAGAATAGCTCTCTTTCATTAAAATGGCATGGTGTGTATTTTGATGATAGCATGCATCATCCACTGGTTGATTCTTTCTAAAGATCCTTTTTGCTTCCTATGCGAAATATTTGATACAAATTCGTTGAATTTTTCGGTTCTTGCCATATGGAGGTCGAACCAAAGTAGTAGTTTTAATCACGCGGGCGACAGTATTCTAATTTCTGGCTACGTGCTTTATGGACGTGAAAACCGTTGTTACCAGACTAGAATAAAGCCAGGAAGTTCGTCTCCTTTTGATAGGTGATGTTCTTTATGATAACTTTAAAATCTGTCATGTCATCTGGTACGAATTTTCTTTGTTCACAGTTAATAATTCTTATCAGAAAATATTTATAAAATTGATTGAGAATTAATATTTTTTCATGAATTACTAAAACATTATTGAGAACTTTTTATTCATAATCATTTTCACTCTATGTGTCACTACTATTTTAATTAGTATAACATTTTATTTCTAGTTTTTATCAGCCAAGTTAGCGATTAATTGATTTTGTTAAAATCTATCTAAAGTATCCCTCTAACTAATTAATCAATAATTCAAAAAACTAAAATCATACGCTTTGATAAGGAACCAAACTGAAAATTAGAAAATAATATTTTTCACACTTCAAATAAGGGTATTGTGATGATATCATTTCGATGCCAAGAAGCGTATATGGATAATTGATATAATAATCCAGTCAATTTAGACATTCAAAGTTAAATAAATTCTCATCAAGCTGAAAATCAGTAAATATTAGAAGAAACGAATGGTGTCAGCATTTCAAAAAATACGTGAGAAGACAGTGATTACGAAGAAGGGATCATAATCCGGTTAATTTAGAGATTCGAAGTTATATAAATTCTCATCAAGCTGAAAATCCGTAAAATTGCTTAAAATATAATTGAACATAGAATTTGAATGATCCCTATCATTTCCGCGTATAGAAAAATTTTTATTCTAGGTCAAAGGTCAAAAAAATGATTTTTTCGCAATTTTCAGTAAAACGATGAGTTTTATCATAAAAATACCTTTAACAAAAATTGTGAATCATGAAATTATCTACAAAAAACATGTGAATACGTTTTTTCCTAAAAGCCACTGTTTCTGAGATATAATGAGTCAAAAAGTTGTCGTATTTAATGGTTTCACCAATATACTCGTATTTTTAGCAGTAAATTTTTGTTACAACATTGAAAATGAACGGAGCCTTGTTGTGAGTATTTGTAAGAAATTTCTATTGACTGGTTGAGGCTGTCATAAGTTCATCAAATAAATTATCAATTGACGAAGCTAAAGTTCGACGATGTTGTTCCCCAGCTTTGCTATTTCTCGTGCAATTATGATACCCATTAAATACGATAGTAAATCTGAAACATTACATTATATTCTCATTTTAAAATTCACTGTTTTGCTGATAATGGCGAAAAACTTAATTTTTGACCTTTGACTTTGAATAAAATTTTTTCTATATACGGAAATGATGGGGAACATCCAAATTTATATAGCTTCACACTTATTTTTTGGTCTAATTTGAACGGACTATAAGAAGAATCATCATAAAATGATCTTAGCACCTCACACTTTTTTTATTTAAATGATCTTTCATTAATAACTATACCCTCATTCGAAACGCTATGAAATTATTATCTAATCGTCAATTTGGTTTGTTGGGTTTGCTATTGAAGCGTATTTTTTACTTAAAAATATAGTCTATTATCATTTAAAGTACTCATTCAAGAAATGGGTGCACGTCCTCTATCTTCTTTTGGACTAATTATCTCCTATTCTGAAAATACCGATTTCTATTTCAATTATGAGAAAAGCAATGCGCATATTTGAGAAGTCCTTTGGTAGAGTCAGATCAAAAAGTAAATGGGTTCGCTAAGGAATGTGCGTAGAAACTCATTTTCGTTTAAAGCCCATCCACTTAGTTCGCGGCTGGTTTGCCGTATGGAGTCATAGGCGTAGACGTGTGTTTTTATAATTAAACTTGTTTAATTCGAAGTGGTGAATTTGTGTTTAAGTGATTTGGGTATTAAAATTATCGTGCAGTAAAATCAATATGCATTAGCTAGTACATTACATAAATCTTGAATGCACTACAGCACGAAATGATTAGTTTAGTGCAATTTTATGCACTAATCACCATAATATTGAACCTATATTATAAATCGACATTCTATTTTAATAATCTTCACCAATTTTTCTAAAAGTTTGACAAAAGTTGCTGAATATTATTCCAATGTCAACTTTCTTTCCTTAAATGAAACACCCCAATTTTTCTATTTTGTTAAGTAGTATTTTTCTTTCTCATTTCAAAATATATCAATACAGGGTGCAAAGTGGTCAGGGATAACCCGGAAAACAGAAAAGAGGCAGGGAATTTCAAAATAGTCAGGGATAAAATAGACGTGGTCATTTCCACGCTAATTTTTTGGTCCCCAGTCACACGATCATTTAAATGGGCCAAACGAAAACTAAAAAAAGGCGAAAAATTATCATGAAAAATGTTTATCTGTCAAAATTGTCAAATCGCATCGTTCTTAAAGACGTATGCAAAGAAAAGCCTGAGAATCACCTTATAAACGGAATTTCGCATTCGCGTATATACGAATTTTTCTCCCTTTACTGAAAAAAATGCTCTGTTCGGCAGAGTTTTGCCATAAGTTGTCGACGGTTCAAACTTATAACCTATATATGGACCATGTAAAGTTGACATGAGTTTATCCTATTCATCGACAAACATGAAAAAAGTTAAAAAAAATTGCTTCGAACAATGTTTTTTATTATCAAGAGCTCTGCTAGTGATATAAAAAAGTCGGTTTCAAAATTGAGCCCTGCAATAGTTTTTGGTTGCTCAAGATTTTTGCACCCACGTTAATGCGAATAATATGGAACACAAAAAATGTTTAAAAACAAATGTGGCTCAGTTGCTGTCTTAAGTTTTTTAAGGCAATAATTAAATTTGATAAGAAATCAACATTAAAACCTTCTGGGATTAATTTGCATACGTATAGGTGAGTGCCATTCTACGTATATTTTTCTGTAAAATATAAATCATGTATCTATTAAAAACCTTATTTTAGGACCAATTTATAATGGCTCCAAAAAAGTTGGAAAGAAGGGCCTGATTATTCATATTCAAGGCGAGAGATCGTCTCAAAAGTCAGTGACTGTATAAAAAAAGAAGCCAAAGATGGAATAAATAGAACATGAAGTAACCTAATTCAGTATTGAAATGTAAAGTATGGAAATAAATTCTTTGAGATCTCAACAACACATCAACTAACTAAATTCAAGATAAAGTCCAGCAAATAATATTTTTTTCATCATTTTATGATTCTTCAACTTATGACAGTAATAAAACGTAAGCCCCTGCCACAGTGTTCAGCCCTGTCTCTAATAGAGACAACAAACAAACTCAATAATCGGACTCTAGTTGGTACAAAACACTACCAGAAATCGGATATTAAAAAAAATGATCAGTCTGATGATCCGATAAACGTCACGCCATGAATTCATGGAATTATTTTGTTCGGTCCTAACAATCACTCAAAATTTCAGCTACATACATAAATACATCATACCGAGCTAATATAAGCATGTTAAAAACTAGTTGAGCCGATTACTCGATTATGATCGAGTAGAGTAGGATTACATTGAGGTAAAAAAACTCGCCCAACTGCCTCTCCCTACCACCAGTCGACTCGACCGTCACCAGTACATATAAACGGAAGCCCTGCGTGTTTGATTACTTCTCATATATTATCATGCATTTCAAAAATTTCTTCTTATCGATTCGTTTCATAATAAGTGACGCTCACTTATTTTTATACTGACTTTGTACTTGGATTTTTCCAAACAAAATTCAGGCCACCACAAGATCTGTACCAAAATTGCTTACAGAATACGATGAAGGTCAATGAATGAGGACAGGTTTCAATCTGGACTACTAACATAACGTTTATCAGATATATCAAGAAAATATTTGCACATATTCACATCAGGAAAGTTGATGTGACTGTCTTCCGAAATAAGCAATTAATTTTAACCAACAGAGTAGTGTGTTAATTAACTCGCCTCGACTTTTGGAGATGAAGCACCATCTAGAGTGAGCCTTCGAATTTCGCTGGTTTTCCGAATTTAATCATGGTTGACTTTGCCACATGATGATGGTCGTAAACTGATATTGTAATATCGTTATGTTGTATGTATATATTTAATATAACCAAATGTTACATATTTTTATTTCAGAAAGACTTTTCCCGTTGAATACCGTATAATTTGACAATTTAAAAAAAACTCGTATCGATTGGTGCAAAGCAAGGCGTAACAGGTGACGAATCATGGATCTATGCATATGAACCTGAACAATCGACTGTATGGGTCTTTCAATCCAACAAATGTTGTCGCACAAGGAGCCCTCCGAAGCAAATGGTCGCCTGTTTTTTCGGAATAACGGCACATGACGCCACTGTTCGATTAGAGCAACGTAGGACGATCAATTCTGAATGATACACGAGCATTTTTGTGCCAGAAGTGTACGAAAAAATTAGGGAGACTAATCACAGAAGACGACAATCAAAGTTTTTCTACACCTGATGAAGCGGTTGATGTATTCAAATATCAAGTTTTGGATGTACCTCAATCGGAAAAAATACTTCGACAATTGATTCAAACGTATACAACAATTTATTCATCTCAATTGAGAATATTTTGTAAAACAATATAGCTACCTATGTTTATCCCAGAACTTAAGTAGCAACCTCGTATTTTTCATCACTGCAGCGTCAAAGCGCACATATCTTTAGTGTCTTGAGATGGGTTTTGTTGGAAAGTTTTGATGCATCCACTGTATAGTCACGATCTTGCCCTGTTAGAGTATAATTTATTTCTCTTAGTAGTCTGAAGTTAGTGAAATTCTACAGTGACGAAGTTAAAGTTTTTTCGGGAAAGTGCAACATATATCATTGATTAGTGAAAAAACATGAAACAACTCTTTCCCTAACTTATAATATACATTCACAAATAACATATAATATAGATAGTGCAAATAAATGAACCATATGTATTGTCTAAACCCATAGATTTCTACATTATATAACGTTAATATGTAATTTGCACTTCATTATTCATTGCCGAAGAAAGTTCTGTTCGCTGTTACTTTCATTGAAGAAGTTGAAACATTTATTGAAAACGAAAGTTGTATATCTCTCGAAGAACCAAACTAGTAGCAGTTACGATTTACTGGTACAAACATTTCCGTTGAACGGATGTAAATGTACAATGACGAAAAGATCGCAGATTTGTTTGCGCGTGATCAAAAATAAAAATTTCAATGCATGAGTGAAAGTGGTTTATTTGCTAATACTTCACTTTAAAGTATTTGTTTATGGTGTGACAGTGAAATCTGAGGAACACTTTTGGTCGTGCAAAAAAAAATCATACTGAAAGAATAGAAATGAGTATGAAGTTTTTACTTGGATAAAAGGAGATAGATGTTCGTTCGTAATTGGTCTTCTTTAATTTGAGCATACATGTTAGTCCAAGTTATAGTATACAGTCAATAGTATTAAAGTGCCGTTCGAATTATTCCTTTTAGAATAGTGTTGCATAATAGAAGAGAAGAGATTATAAAAATTCTAGTTGGGCCTCGCAAAAAGTGGAAAATCTGGCCGCACAGTCTCGTATAAATCCCGCAGATGAAATACACAAATAAATTCAGTTAAAATTTTTATTTCAATGGACAAAAACAAAATACGGAGAAAAAACTATTGTTTATTGTGGTATAAAAGTTTATACTTCCTTAATATCTCAGTTGTTAATTATACGATTCTTTTCTACTTCGGTGGTATTCAGTATAGTATACTAGGATATGAGAAAATTAATATTTTACATGATAAACATTTTCTTTTATCATTGACGTACGGTACTAGGGAGTGAAGAAGGTATATTGTTTTTCTAGCTTACATAACTGAGGTGTTTGGATGGATTCATCAAAAGTATATTCATCTAACTTATAGAAGGATATCTTCTTGACCCAATCGTTTAATCATAGAAAGCATCTCGCTGATGTACCTATTATTCACCCGGTTCCGATATTTGCTTATGGTTAAAGAAGCCCGAGAAGAAACTGATTCTGTCGGAACAGATTTGGCAATAACGTTCGGGAACTAACCCTGATCAAGTTAAATGTTGTTCGGAAATTGGTCTAGTTAATAGGGTCGTAGTCATATAGTATGATCTTCTTTATCCTGGTGGACCGGTAGGCGAATACGACCAGCTAACTGGTTGTTTTATTTGTCTTTGTTGTTTGAACTTTCCAAATTATTTATTCTCCTTAAATTCTATTAATTGGTGACAGCAGCGTTGTTGATAGGTTACTGAGGTTTGTGGTTCATTTCACTTGCATTTCACCATAAAAATAAATTATTAGCTCTCTATTCAAAATCCTTGTGAGGTGGCGAATCGGTGATATTCGCTAAAAATTGATAAAAATGAAAAGTTTTCATATTTCATATTTTATATTTTAAGTTTGAAACTTCCGTTGAAAATTGACCGCGATGTTCGGAAATTATGATCTAAGTCATGTTCTGGATTAGGATCCACAATCTGCTGATAGGTAATCTACCAGAACCCAGGTTTTTCTCGGAAAGATCACAATCAATAAAATTGGCGAGATCAAATAATTGATATTTGCCATTTTATCCACTTTACGAGACGAGACGGTTTTTGAAATGTGATGTCGACACTTGAGATGTGCAGCTAACCATTTCCTTTATTACTTAAGTGTAAGAAGTTCGTAACGATTTACTGGGTTAATTTGTGGAAATGAAAAAATTGTTTTATGGATTCGAGATTAGTGAAATTTTTTATTAATATAAGGTTGGCAACTGAGGACTATCTCTTTTTACTAATAGAGAGCCTTGCTTCAGTTTTCCATTTAACTTATGTTAGTGCTGTACTTTGTCGTTTGTCACGTGATACTGGTCACATTGACGAAACTTTAGAAGAATAAGTGCGGGTTAATTTCAAGTGGAGTACAAAAACCAATATTTTTGGCATATTTTACTTTTTTATTTCTGTTAAGAAAAGAAAACTACTGCGGCTCACAAAGAAATATGTGAAGTTTATGGTGTTTATTGCTTAACATAGCCCACTTGTAAGAATTCGTATAAAAAATTCGGTTATGCTGACCGAATCAAAGTCATTATTGGGTAGGATCGTCATATAACTGTTCAAGAGTTTGCTAAGAGGCTACATGTATGGCACACAACAATTGAAATGTCTTGAACTAGAAGAAGCACATACACATCGAAAGCTGAAAAATAACAAAATTGCTCGTGCTTTCAGTTTGGTGGGATTATAAAGGTGTTGTGTTTTTGAGCTGCTTTTAAGGAACTAAATAATAATTCTAACGTCAACAAATAATGAAAATGGGTGAAGTAATCAAAGAAAAACGGCCAGAATTTTCAAATCGTAAAGGTTTAGTGCTCCACCATGATTATGCGAAGCCTTACCAATCTTTGGCAACTCGTGGGAAACTATTGGAGCTTGGCTGGGAAGTGATGCCCCATCCTCCATACAGTCCTAATCCGGCATAATCAAATAATCATTTATTTCAAGGTTTGCAGAATTCTTTTGATGGTAAAACTTCCACAAATGACGATAATCCCAATTATAATAATAATAATAATAATAATAATAATAATAATAATAATAATAATAATAATAATATTAATAATAATAATAATAATAATAATAATAATAATAATAATAATAATTTAATGAAGTTTCGAATAACATTGAAAAATTCAATTTGTGTACTGATACTGAAGTCTTATATACTTCGCCATAAATGTCGGGTTAATATCAATGCAAAAAATTTTGAAAGTGAGACATTATTTTACGAATAAGTATAACATTTATTGAAAATAATCATCATTCTAGATCAAACATAAGAAATACTGCTAGTCCATGTAATTTTGTTTGTTTTTCCATCTTTATATTCTTCACAAAAACCGCTAATTCTTATTCTTTTAAATTAAATGCTTTTTGGGTCGAACTATGAATGTCAACAGTCTTACAATTTCTGCATCTCCATCATTACATATTTTGTCGTTGGACATTGAAGTCTTTATTTCATTGGAAGGATCTCATTTTTCCGTCTTTGATTTTATGCTTTCGAAAATTATTGTTTTTGTATATAGTTTCTGCCATCCGAATCTTAGCTTATACACCAAACGATTCGATATACAAAAAAAACTCTAAAAGTAAATTGATTAAAATTCATGAAATACACATAGAATTGGAAATATTGCTCTTCAATATTTTCAATTCCGTATATGCAGTAATAGAAATTCGCCTTATTTATAAAGCACACCATCACTAATTGAGCCAATGAGTGTGAAATATCCTCCATTATTCAATAAAATATTCTCAATTCTACATCAAATATAAAAAATACTTCTAATTCATGTAATTTCCTTTGTTTTTCGATATTTATATCCACAGATTCCGCAACTATCTCTCTTTCGAAATCTGGATCTTTGGACCTATTTTTCCGTATTCGATTTTCCGCTTTTTTCTCTATTCGAGCATTCTTAATTTTGTATATAGTCTTCGTCATCTTCTAAATCTGGCTAATCAGAGACAGGTTTTCTTTCTTCATTTCAAACGTCAAACGTTTCGGGATACAATAAAGACCCTACAGTGAATCAATTTGAATCCATCAAATACACATCAAATTGAAAATATTGTTTTTCATTGTTTTCAATAAATTGGAAAGTTACAAATAACGTTCACTTTTCTTATCATAAAAAAGTTTATATATCTTTTCATTTCATTCAATTGAAGGTTTTCAACATATGAAAAATACAAATTGTATCACAGTTTTTCCGCTTTCGCTAACAGAATGTGACATAGTCAGTGGGGCAGCTTTTAACTATGTCTTAAGCTTAAGTCTGTATCAGAGAGAAAGTATTCGAAAGAAGAAAAGAAATGCAAACTGTAGGAGTGCGTTAACAAGTTTTGGTTACCAAAGTTGTAGATGTAAACCATTATTTTGCCATTAAATTTTTATATGCAATTGTTAGCAATTTAGTAATAAATCAATTTTATCTCCTTTCAAATGCAAGTGAATCAAATACAAGGTTTGCTATTTATGTTTCGAGATACATGACATATTAGAACCAATATTTATAATTGGATATGCCCTTATTGTTTTTCAAAATATTCTCTATTGAGATCAATACTCTTTTGCATGCGTTTGAACCAATTTTCTATTCCGATTGAGGTACCTCAAGATGAAATTTGAACGCATCAACCGCTAAGTGTAGAAAAACGTTAACTTCGCTTTTTATTTTTGAGCTGCGGAAATAAGAAGAAATCATTGAATGCCAAACAAGGACTGTACGGAGATTGACCCATTAATTCGATGTTTGGACTGTTACGATCTTAAAGACATTTGAAGCACCGCGATTGAATTGAATCGACACGAGTCTATTTTTAGCGGCTGTCAAATTATGCGGTATCCATCGCGAAAATATCTTTTTGGGTGATGATCCATCAATCCCATTTCTTTTAAAAAGTCTAGAAGATGGGATGGCTTCAATTGCCAAAGATCTTCATCATCTATTCTATACGTACCTAGGTGTAATGCTCTGGAGTTCCTTAGTGTTTTACATTTCGAAAAAATGTGAATAGATGTTTCGTCCTCTGTGCAATAAAATTTGCACGCCGCATTATCTGCTAGGTCTAGCGTATTCGGATTGTTGAGGCGACAGTGAGGCCATAGTGCCCGATAAAACTCCTGTTAAGATTCGTAGATTGTTCTCATTTAGGTTGATACATTCAGCAGATCTACTCTGGTGATAGTTTCCCAGCAGAGTCGTTGCCTGTCTCTGTCTCTGTAGGTTATCCCAATAATTGATTTTGCTCCTATCTATTAATGCCTAAGTGTGCCCGGTATGTCACATGACGATCTTGTAATATGAGATCACGTATAGCATCGAGGTTTGGTGCTTCATCACCAAAAGTTGAAGACTTGATTGGCACAATGCCGTTGGTTTAGTCCACGTTGAAAGTAATAAAAAATCATCACACGAAAATTACGTGAACCAAATATACTCGTAGTAATATTTGATAAAAAAATGCAAACTAATTTACAAAGTTTTTCTGTAACGATTTTATCCATGGGACATAAATACCATATTATATCAGGCTATTGCAAGATATTACATTTGCAGACATTGGTTTTTGGCATTTGATTTGTGAGCCGTTATTTTTTCAAAAATCGTATATGACAAACTTCTCGTGGCTGAAACAATACTCTTGGTTTTATGGTTTTTCTGGTATTTTCAATATTGGAGGAATTGAACTTTTTAGCTCTAACCTATGTCGCAAATTATTTTGAATTAATAGGCCCGTTAATTTCTTTACAAAACTAAATCTGCTTAAATTACTGTTAAGAAAAAAATGATACATGATAAAAGCACTGCATATGTTCACCATTTGATAGAAAATTGCTATTGGTTACCTCCCAGTTCGACGACTCTAGAAATATTTGGCACATTTTAAAAATAATAACTGTTTTGCTTTCTTGGGTGTGATCTTTAGTGAATCCATAAATTGTTGTACCCACTTTGCGGCCTCTTATAGGTAGAAACTCCAAGAGAAGCTCCAGTTATTGGCATTTATATTTTTCTTCAAATCAAATAAATGTCTGCAATCCGGATAACTGATTGTGTCTTACTTTTCTGGTTTGGAGTGAATGTACGTTTTAGACCTACATCTACCTCTAAATACTATTAAAATCTTTTCCACGCAGGTTGTGGCAACGACTGAATATGAATTTTGATATTTCTGTTCAAACTGCTTGTCCTTTCTGTAATAAATATATTTCTTATATTCTTTTTTATTTGTCCATTTTATAATCCAGATATACCTTTGGAATGAAAATAATTTATTAAAGATTGTTAGAGGAAGACGTAAAATGTTAAGAGATGGAGTGCGAACGATTATTATTTTCCCCTGCATCATTTCCTCCTACCACAGTTTCATTCTTATATCCTCCTCACTGTTTCCATTGTCTCCAGAATCCTCAATCATTTCAGCTTGTACAATTTTTGGACTTTTATCCTCGTCATCAGTAGCTTTTTCATTTTCTTCAGCTACAATATTATTATTATTATTGTCTATTGCGTTGCTACATCTCCAAAATCTGGGTCGTCGAGAATATATTTTTGAGAGAACTGGCCATAATAATTTTTTGGGTTTTGTAACGTTTATACTTACGCTGAGTTTTGAAGACTCTGAAAAGCGTATAACTCAATATATAACAATCTCGTATTATTACCTCAAGGAACACCACAAACTAGAAAGCTGCAGTGCGCAAAAAATAATATATGACATATATGAAATAATATAATCGGCATTACATCAATCTCTTTAACTAGCTAAATACTCGCACTGTGCTAATATGTGTCCTGCTTCAATAGAAGTAAAATATTGTACCGAATGGTTCATTCACTAAGAATTTTGTACATATTTTTGTGAAAATAGTTTTTACCAACCCATGTATATGTATACGTTTACTCTAATCTGGTCTCCTACGTGATTCTGATCTATTATATTATGGTTTATCGTTCTTAATAACGGTATTAGCTGCACGATAATACCCGCGATACATTATCTTGTGATAGTGAATCATAAATTTTAGCGTAGTACAATCACATAAAACATTTTAATAGAAATAAACTTACAACCATTATTATTAAATTTTCAAACCCATAATTGTATAGCGCGACAAATTAGTATTTCAGCACTATGTAATTTCAATCGTTCTAATCTAATTTAAAAGCATGACTGCAGTAAAACTTTTCACCAGCGCTCATCTCAACATTTGCCTTAGGAAAAGATTCCAAGATTCCTATACTAGATGCATTAAGAAATTTAAAAATCATGTATGAACATTGATTTTTTATATACCGGGTTATATAATTTATTTAGAATTGTAGATGCTCAGATTTGACCTTGTATTTTTGTGGGTGGTCACATTTTATCACAGCTTATCACAGATTTTTGAAGCTTCAACTATTGTTTTCCGTTTTTTTTTGTCCTACATCTGTTTGTTCCAGTTATGTACTCCTAGACTTTGTATATCTAGTACAATCTTATCTATTTTTTGGTCTATCTTTTGTCGTTTGATCTCTATTCCATAATTTTCTTTGTACCCTACCGTTTTTCCATTCTTCAAATGTATCCGTACCACTGTATTTTTTTACTTCAAAAGTGCTTACTATATCCTCATTTTCTGATATATTCTTAATTTTATTTCATTTATTTCATCATAAGTCTCTATATTCATTATTTCCAACTGTCAATTGTCTATGAATTTTCTTGATTATTCTCCTCCGATATATCCTTAGTTGTACTTTGTCTATATTCGTTAGTTATTCGTTATGGGAATCTCTAAATTGAACTCCATTTTCTTCTAATATTTGTTGTAGCTAGTTTCCTATTTTGCTTCTTTATTGTTGATATAGTTTCTTCTTATTTTTATTATTAGTTCCCAAATTGTTCATATTGTCGATTAGCCATTTTATTATTTTTTGTTTCTATTTTCTTTGTGCTCTCGTTTCTTAATTTTTGGTATATACATTAATCATCTTGTTTCTTAGTTTGTACTTATTTCAACCTAGGTTATTTTGCCCTTCAATTTTTATTGTATGGTATTTTTATTGTCCTGGAAACCATAACAATTTTCTTAACACCTCAACGGACAGTAGACGTCGCCGTACGGCCGGCGTTTGATCGAGTTCCGTAAACTGGAACAGTATGCCTCAAGTGGTCAAAATTTCTATCAAGACTATGAACACAACGCCAAGCAGCGTTTGAATTTTAATACTACTGCCACAAAAGGAACAAATCAATAAAATCTTGTTTCCCATTTTATAGATTGGGGGAGATTACGATTTCCGTGGAGCCGCTATTTAGTCACGGATTTGGCTTAATTAGGCCAAAATAAATCGAAAACTAGGAATGAAAATTTTTGATATCGATACTTAAAGTTATAATCAAACGTTAGTTCAAAATTCGCTTTATTGAACAGATGGGGTTCAATACTTCGTTTCAAATAAATATTTTATCACTTCAAATTCAATATGAATCTTGTAATTTGATAAAAAAAAAGATTTTTTATCCAATTTTCATATTATTTACCCTGATACTCCAAAATTATATTGAAAAAAACATATTTTTATGGCACAATGAGTCATTTTTGATAACTTTCATCATTCTGTAATGAATATAACTCAACATACGATAAATACATGAATAATTTGATGTTTTTCATAAAGTATTATTGGTTGTTTTTCATTATTTATAAAATAAAAAAAATATTTTGTGATAAAATATCCTCTTTCGGCAAAAAGTACATTCTGAATGCTTTCAAGAGTTATTTATTTTCGTTTGTTTTATAATTGAAAAGCTAGATTGTAGTATCTTATAATTATCCTAAAAAAATTTTCTAGCTATTATTTTTGCATCATTTATCCTATTTTTAACAACAAAATCAAACGAATAAGAAAAATGACTGTAAAAAGTCGTTCCAAATCTACCCGCTCCGAATTACCCATCTCCAAACTCACCCGTTCCTCGCGGCCTGTGGCTTTTGGGCAGACCAGGGTCCGGGGTCCAGGGGCAGAGTCCTTGGTGTGGTCGAGGGGCGAAGCCCCTCATAAGAAAAAAGAATAATAATAAAATAAAACTAAAATAATCCTCACGCGAAGCAAAATTTTTCTTAGACACTTTTGGCTGTAAAAAAATTACGATTTTTGAACTTTTTACACCACGAGAAGGTTAGGTTAGGTTAGATTAGGTAAGGTTAGGTTAGGTTAGGTTAGGTTAGGTTAGGTTAGGTTAAGTTAGGTTAGGTTGATATAAACAAATATTAAAATAAAATTAATAAATTTTTCCAACTTCAAGGTGTTTTTTTTTGAGAAGTTTGGAGTGTTGTGGAATGTTTTTCTGATCAAGAAGGTGAGTAAGAAAGTAATAAAAGTATATTTGTGATTTCAGTGCGGTGTCTTATGGTAATTATTAGTACTGTTTTGAAGTTTTTTTTTATAGTTAATAAACCTGATTTAGAGCATATGAAATTGTCTTTGTTGCATCTATACTTTGTGTATATTTTTGATACTTGTCTTCGTACTCACAATATTGCATTTTTATAATGTGGCGTTTGTTTGAGGAAATACCGTCGGGAAAAGAAGAAGAAGACGAACTTGAAATCGCATTTGAAGACGATGGTGACTATGGTTCAGATGAAAACTATCAGCCTAGCGAAATTCCTTCTGAATTCTTTGAATCTGTAGAAGAACGAATCTCATCTGAAGAAATCTTGATATATCTTCAACATCACCAGCACCACATCAGCAACTTTCTGACCAAGAAGGAAGTGAATGGGAGGAAACAGTCAGCCCAATTCTAGATTTTAATTTTGATGTTACAAGCAATCGTTTGGAAATTGATCTTGAGAATTGTACTCCTCTGGATGCTTTTGAGAAGCTCTTTGTGCCTTATATTATGAAATACATAGTAGAATGGTGTGAGTAGAGACGTTATTTCTCGTACTCTGATTCCGTCCACTTTTACCCTATATTCAGCTTTGTTATGTCGGCAAGGCGTTTTAAGCAGATTTTTAGAGTGTTATGCTACTCTCCTCGAAGTGCCAAACAAAGGGATAAACTTTAGAATTTGATTGAAATGCTAATTTCACAGTTTCAAGGTTCTTATAATCTCAGATCTTTGGACGAGAGTCTTTTGCATTATCGAGGTAGACTTTGGTCCAGAGTCTATATAAAAGAAAAAAAAGTAAATATAGTAACAAGTTTATTGATCTGACTACTTTTGATGGTTATGTATTCGATATCGAAATGTATAGTGGCACCACACTTTTAGACACTGATACTACTAAAACAAATGCTTTAGTGTTAAGTCTAATGAAACCTTATTTGATGAAAGGGCACGAGTTATTTATGGATAATTTTTACAACAGCGTTGATTTATCAGAAAACCTCCTAATCCTCAAGACACATACCATTGGAACACTTTAAGCTTATCGAAAAAAACCAAAGCAACTTGTTCAATTGGAAAAAAAGTGAACATTTCTGGGTACGGAAAAGTAAATGTTTCAAAATAGAAAGACAAAAGGGACGTTTTAATGATAACAACTAGAAATTATCCCCGTTTGGTGACATCCAAAACCAGATTTGGAAAAGAACAGATAAAACCAGAAGAAGTCGTGACCTATAATAAGCATATGTCAGGAATTAATCGTTGTGGTCAAATGACATCAGCATACTCTTCTCCACGGAAAACCATACGCTGGTATGGAACGAAAGTACTTTTTTATCTTTTGGATGTTTCCATGTGGAATGCATTTTTTCTGAATAGAAAATATTGTAAAGCATATCAAAGATTTCATCCGCTTACCGGAAAATATATGCACGTTATGCACTATTGAAAATCAGCACAGGGAAAGTAGCTACAGGTGCAAGGGATGTATAGGGGAACCAGCTTTATGCCCCAGCTGTTTTGAGGAGAGGCACGAGAGAAATGAAAATCTCCTTAAAATATGGCAGGACACATATCTGCGTCGAGTAGTTGGGGGTGACTAAAATGTTATTTCAAAGTCTTCTAGGTATAAGACAACCTATACACATAAAGATAGACCTTAAAACACGGGGACTTCATGTTTTTGTTCACTATATTCACTATTCTATTTCATTTTAATTATTACTTAGTAAATGATGATCAGTTTCAATACTTTTGTATGATCTTATATCTTATATTATCTATGATTTCCTTTTTGATAATGTGAATTGAATTTCTTATAATAATCTTAAATTTGAGTTAATAAGGATACTAATTTGGATAGGTACTAATCTCATTTATTTATTTAATGTTTATAACTGCCTATAAAGCACTACTTCTAAATTCTAAGAACGTAGTCATTTGAAAATCATCAGTCATAAACATTGATTTCATTCAATCTCTACCGATTCACTTTTTTGAGACGTCTAACGTTGTTCCACCCAATGTCAACAATTATCATCACCATCAACATCCACGTAGATCCATCAGAATACAGAATGTTCTCTATTTGTGAATTGATTCATACTTTATTCGTTAAACTATATCCTTCCACCAGGAATATCTTTTAGTAGTTTCTAGAAAAGTTCGTTAGGATGTAAATTGTAAAACAATAATGAGAATATTTGTGACACTCTTTATGTTGTGAAAAATAGAACAAAAGTAGATTAGGTTGAAGTGGTATAGTGTGAAAAAGTGAAATTCCAATACTCAAATCGTTAAAGTTGGGCTTTAAGATTAGAAACTAGTCTCATGATTTTGGATATTACTGCTATTTACGGAACATCCACTCATCATGCATCATTTCACAAGAAAAATTTTTGATCTTTTTTATAATATTGAGAGGTTAGTGCAATGCGTCGTATAATATGTTTAATTCTAGATGTATTTTATACTCAAGTTGCTTAGATTTTAAAACAATTACCTGCATTTCTATAATTTATACTAGTTTCTGGTAAAGTGGAGTTCAATTTTAGGAGAACTCATTCGACTTTTCTATGGTCTTTCCTCTTATTTCTTACAGCTTTATAAACTTAGAAACACGATGTTTTTATTTCATGCATTTGTATGTACAAAGTTAGGGAACAAATTAGCCAATTAGGACATTAATTCCCTCCGCGGAAATTCTAAAAGCGCACTCCTTCGAGAGTTTCATTAAAGTCTTATAACTTGTTTTTCTACAATCTCTGCCCGTTCACTTTTTTGAGAAATCTAGCGTGTACGAGGTCAGGCTATTAAATAATGAGACTGGGCGACTAGAGGGCGCCCTAGACGGGTGGGGTAGAAAACGAGTAGTGCGTTGGGTATCTAGATACCTTGTCTATGCAAGTCCCAAAACACGTTCCCGTCACTTTCTTCTCGTGCCGAAAACCATGTGTGACGAAAAACAGGAACAACGTATCAATCACAAATTTCTCGTTAAAATGAAAAAAATCCCAATCGAGTGCTATAAATTGTTGCAAGAGGCTTATGGGGACAATTCTCTATCTCGTGCGCGTGTTTTTGAGTGGTGTAAGCGCTTTAGTGAGGAACCAGAGAACAATGAAGATGACCAGAAAGAAACGGTTAGAAAAACTTTATACGAGGAATTACACATGACAAAAGTCTGTGCGAAGTAGGTGCCAAAGAATTTGACCAAAAGCTCTTACGTCAACGGGTCTGTTCAGATTTCCTTTTAAGGTTAGAAAAAGATCTGCTTTGAAACGAACCAGATTTGAGTCGATGGAAGTGGTAAAGCAAAAAACGGCAGAGCTCCTAATGGCACTCATAAAAGAATGCTTCCAGCACTGCTTCGATCAATGGAAAAAATGTATGGAAAGGTGTTTAGCGAGGGGAGGGGAGTATATTGAAGGGGAACATTCGAACGTAGAATAATTTAATAATAAAACCATTTTTCGTAACCAGTCTCGATATTCAATAGCCAGACCTCGTATATGTAGTAATCATGTTGGTTGGTTGCACTTTTCTATGTTAAGACTCAAATTTCCGTAGTATCTGTGACTGGATTCATCAAACGTGAAAAATCTGTAAATTCAGCCATCAGGAAAAATAACAACATTTTCAAATGGTGCTTGTTTGCAGTATGTTTTTCAAGCAGAGTATTTGGTCTATTATACCATAAACTTCGTTTCAGTTTGCCGCACTTAATAAAATATCAAATAATTTCAACAGAGGAAATCATCTGTAGGGAAAGATTGGTTATACCTGTGTCATTCACAATTAAAATACTAGGAGTATCCAAAAAGTCAATTTTATTGGTATTGACAGAGAAGAGATGTTCTAATTTATCGCAAACCGAACTAGCAATCATACTATACAATAGGACTTTTCGGAAACTATTCAGATCATTATCGACTTAATCTGATAATGATCTGAATGTTTGGAGAGAAACCCGGATTACGTTTGTTGTTGTTTGGAACAAGTTAATCGGGTAGTAGTCATATGATAGGATCCTTTCTTCCCTGGTAGACCAATGGATAAATGCGATCAGTTAACGCGTGGTTTCATTTGTCTATGGCAGTGGTTCTTAGTCTTTTTAAGGCCTGCTACCCTTATGACCTAACTAGGGTCACTGATATTACCCCTCCTCTCAACGTGGAAATCAAACAATATACAAATACGTAGGTAGTAATTTTTACTCTAAATTAGAGTCATAAGCTAGGTTTAAGCAAGGTAATTTCCGAAATTGTGTTTTGAGACGATTTGAGTTGAGAAACTACTCTCACACCTGTATGTAGTAGCAAACGACACCAACCTGCTATGATAGGATATTCAACACCTGCTTTTCTCCAAAATGTTCAAAGGTCATAATTTTGGAATTCGACTTTTGTTGTGCAATCCTCACGTAGTCCAAGAAATACTACTTTAGCTGACACACCTCCATCCTTAAAAATATTATCATCAGTCAAAAATGGTCTCAATACTCAAGAGATGGACTTACGGTTATCCATGTTAGCTTTATCGTTTTCCAGTTGTTTACAAATTTGCGAAAACATGATCATGTAGTCAACTTAAATTTGTATAGTTGTTTGTATAGTTCAAATTTGCGAATAAAGCTTGCTACTTTGTTTTGCAATATTAAAAAATTGGTTATATTTCCCTGTAATGAAATATTGACAAGAAAAATCAGCAAGATATGCCAGCATTTGGACGAATATTTTATCTTTAACATTTTGATCTTTGATTTTCCAAAAATAATTGGTAATTGGTTAGGTTACTCCCACGAATATGATACAATTTTTATAATATCACTTAACGTGTTCAATAAATCAGTGGGAAGCTTCTTAATAGCTAAAATGTAGCGATGTATAGGGCAATGATATAACAAAACTTGAGGAACAACTTGTTTTACCATTGCTTGGAACCCCGAACGAATACCCATCATGGAAGGGTCTGTGCAGATACAACTAGTTTTGACGAATCAATTCCGTTTTCTTCAATAAAATGTTCCAAAGTTATGAATACATCTTCTCCACGAGTAGTGATTAATGGCTTACAGAACAAGTATTCCTCTTCGGCATTATTGAGGTTTATGTGACGTAAATACCAACAATTGCGAGGAAGAAGCTATACAGTCGACTAATCTGATTGAAGCGTAAATCGCGAACATAGGACTTTCTTTAATTTCAGAAATTACAGTGTCTAAAATGTGACTACTCTTCTCTGCAATACGAACTGTTGTATTGGAGAGTGAGATCTGCTTCACCTTGGCCACATGTTACTCTTCAATTACAAGGGATACTGCATCACGTGAGCAAGGCTTTAAGAGATCCTCTCCTATGGTAAGAGTTTTTTGTTCACAGGTTCACAGCAATGCGATAAGAAATTATATATGAATCTTGAAGACACGCTTCGTTTGCCTTTTGTACCTTTCCCGAAGAACCCAACCGCAAAGAGCATGTTCTTTACTTTTAAAAAAATCTATGTCCTTTGCTACAAAGTCCTTATAAACTTTTTATAGATGTTGTTTTAATTTGCTTGGTTTCATGCTATCTGCAGAAATAACTATACTATACAGGGTATCCCAGGACAAGTTAAAACTATCTGTATATACCAGTGGTGGGGAACCTGTTTACCATTAGAGGCTACATTTAAATTAGGCAGCAATAAGAGAGGCCGCATAAGCTGATTGACCTAAGAAAGTGACTTTTGTGAAATTATTATAGTTTTATATAGAAAAAATAAAGTATAATTCTACAAAATTTTAAATATAATATACATATAAAATAATATAAAAGTATAATAAAAAAATACAGTAAAAAATATTTTCTTATTCACTAAATTAGTGACTTCCGCTTCTACCGGAAGTCGACTGTAACTTTCTTATTTTAAATAAAACACCCTGTATTTTAATACAATTTTTTAGCCTACATTAAATTTAAGTACACTTTTACCTGAAAACTTTTCTCAAAAAATGCATACTTTTTGAGTTATTAATTTTTTTGTAAAAAATTTTATGGCAAACCCCTATAAATTATTTTTTTACGAAGATACTTTTAAGGATATAAAAATGGTTTTTATTTGGTTGCTTTTCATTTTATACAGGGTGCGTATAGAAAGTGTTCAAATTTCAATTCACAAATATCAAAATTCTTCATTTTTTTAAATAGAACCACCCGGCTTTTTCATTAGAACGATTTTTTCCAGATGTCATGTCATCTAAAACAATCGTAAAACATTGTGATATAATCAAGACCCGCAAATAGAATAAGTGACAGCAGCGATAGTCACATTTTAATATTTAAATATATTTTTTTGATATATATTCAAGAAAAATATGACAAGCTATAGATTCTAAGTTCCTAGCAACAAAACTCATTCCATGTTATCACATAAAAATCCACAATAACAAAGAAAGACTTAACCTTAAACCTAAGTTTAAAATATCAAATTATTATAGGAAAAATCTTTATCACAATTATCGAATTATTATTTTTTCATTATTTGTTTCAGAAATTTACTTCTGTATTTAGTTAATAATTTCCTAGTGATTTCTTCCTTAAAACTATCAGTTGAGTTTCATATCCAATTTTTTAATATTAAAAATTGGGGTAAGACAATAAAAGGTTGGAAAACACTAGCTAGATACTCAATTAATCCATTTTCAAAAAAATCTTCATAATAATTCACTACAATTTCCCAGCATTTATTTGTAAGAACTGATTCTAGAATTTTAGTCTGTTGTATTCCAATGAAAGTGTTGTAAATATATAAACAAGAAATTCTGTACTTTATAAATAGGCCGTCATACATTATGAATTCTGTATTGCCAATGAATGTTTGTTTGCTCGTTATTAAAAAATAGAAGATATTGCTCGCTCCGATTTGAGTAAACAGACTAAATTGAAGTAACTCAAAATCATATACAGAAACATAAATTCAATCATGTACCTAAACGACTAGTCCCTCAATGTCAACAGCTAAATCTCTGAATGGTTTTTAAGATGAAGTAACATTTCGTATTCGGTACGTAGCTTGAAGGCAATTATATTTATATTTTCCAGTTTTCTGATCGTAACTGCCGATTTTCTGAGAGAATAAACTCACGGAACAAGTTTATTTTAGGTTCCACTTCACATTTGGAGAAAATATCATCGTTATATAAAAAATCCGAATCCGCCGAGACGTTACACGAGCTTTGTGGAAGTATTTGAGGGAAACATTTATATATTTTTTATAGAAGTAACGATACGGTGGGCACAATATGATGTGTTGGCTATATTTTTATCATATTTCGTAGATATAGACCATTTTTTATAGAAGATTTAACCTTTGATTTATTTGAAGTATTTTGGTCTCATACATATCAGCTTCTCCAATAATTCCTGTTTATTGTTTTTAGTTTGTTTGAACGAGCGATTTGTTATAGTAACAACGGTGAAGATTTTCCATCACGTGACTCAATTTACAATTTATTGAACACACAAAATATTTATTTGGCATAGACGGACCATGCGAAAAAGCGATAAAACCCGATAACGTGAGTGAACTAGCCGAACTAGCCAATAAGTTACCCGGTGAAGATCAAATCAACACCGAAGACATTCGTGATTGGTTCAAATGGAGATCATCGATATGTTAACCGGTGCTAAGGACAGTGAAGAAGATGGCAATATGGACGAGATAACTACCAAAATATCATCCACCGACGGGCTGAAGACGATAGACGCTACTCTTGCTTTCATAGAACAACAAGAAGAGTATACGACACACGACATACTGTCTCTACAGCATTGGCGCAACATTGCATCGTCCAAGCGAGGAAGAGGTTACCTCAGAAGACGATCAAAGACTATTTTAAGAAATAATCTATGTTTCCATTTGCTTACGGGTCTGTAATTCTGATTATTACAAGTTTTTGCTTTCAATAAACCAGTTTTATAATTTTTCAAGAGGTTTTACGTCTTTTTTACCAAAACTGAACTTCAACTCCGTATTATCCGTGTTTTCCCGTATCCGAGGTAGTCCCAATTACCTCGAATAATTGGTAGTTTACTGTACTATCTTTTTCAGTCAACAGAAATCAAACATAATCAACATAATATCGATTGTATTCTTCACAAGACCAAAAGCAAGACACTTAATAGTTTCTTTAAATTGACAGTAGCAATCGTAAAAAGAGAAAACGAGAATAATTGACTTAACGTGGATAACTGACCGTACTGAAAGTTAAATTTGTTAACTGTGTTGATTTTAGCAAATTTTTGGATTGAACGTGTATTTATTGTTGAAATCAGTCTTTTCAAGAGCTAAGTAAGTACGAATATAATACATTATCAACTTCCGACATTTCATTACTACGGAAAGATTACAATGCTTATGTTACTACTTACCTTTAGATTAAATTCAGGTTACGCTTTAATTGATATTGAAGAAAATTATGATTAAACATCATAATGCATGTAGTTTTATCATTGCATGTAGTTTTATTATTGCATGTCATAAATCATAGCTTCTAAATGTGCTGTTTCCTAAGTTAAGTGCTATCTGTAAATGTTTACTAATTTATTATTAACTAAGTATTTTCCAAAATTTCACAAAATTTTTAAAAAAGTCTCTCAAAAAGGTTGAACTTATTTTAAAAAATCTCTGAAATCTCTGAAAATCTCAGAAAAATCTGAAATTTCGCAGAGAAATAGCAGAGAAAATCAATGTAAAGTATCAGGAATTAAATAGATATAAAGGGCTTTGAGTTCGAGCAAGAACTTTTAAAAAGTTCGTCTATGTTGCTTCGGTTTGTAGTACCTATATGTGTTTCAATTTAATATCTGACATCTGTTATGGATATTTTTATTTGAGTGCTGCCCTGATGATGGCAACATATTTACGGAAACGTCGATTTTGAAACTGTCTTCTATTTGAAGCTTATAGCCTATCTAAAAAAACTTTTCAGTTACTAATTCGTGAGTAGCTGAACTTTGGAATATTAGTCATAACGATTATTTCTAAAGAGTTGCCAGAAATTTTGATTCCATTATTACTCAGATATGTGTGGAAGGCACATAGCATTGCTTTGGACACTATGAGGGTATTTTGAGCAATTCAACGGAAAAAGATTGCAAAATGTATATGAAATACATTTCTCGAAACTTTTCTTTCCATATTATTTATATTTATATTGAAATTATTCATAGCAGATGTGACAGTTTAAATTTCCCGCCACTTTACTGAAATGGCAACACTGCTCTTCTTAACAAATATCTGTTTTTCTATCTTAAAATTTGATTGAATTAAATTTGAATATGCTGCTAAGACAGGAGTGATCTTTCCTTTTTAGAGCCTTCTACATAGTGCGCTGCATAAATTATCAAATTATTCAGCAATCGAATTTTGTCTCTTAAAATATTTACCAAAGAAATTAGCAATAACGTATGTTAATGTATTAAAGTGTGCAGTTTCTTCAACAATATTCCGTTATTCACAAAGATATGCTTTTCATCACAAGTTATAAATTTTGAACAAAATTGCCGTTTAGATCATTTGATTTCAGGAATATATCACAATTTTTGAATAACTTTGTGGAAAATTGATGGTGTACCGTAGATACTTTTTTATATGTCTTTTTTGATCGCTGCATCCATGTACATAATACATCCTCCTGGTTAGATACTCCCTTCAGGTGCTACGACTTGTCACTGGGCTTATTATGAATGCGTTATCATATAATAATACTTTTAAAAAATAAACATATCATTTTATTTTAAGCGCAGATAGAACAATAAGAAAGTGGATAGATCAAATAAGAGAATAGAAGTGTAAAACACTGGTGGAAAATATAAATTAGTAGGAGACAGAAAAGGATGGGAACATTGGTACAAGAGGAACCCGAACCAGATTTCCTGTTTAACTAGACATAATAGAAAAATAAGTTGTTTCGTAAGCCCTAGAACAATAAATAAAGTATATGAGCTTAGCTGGATATATTTAATTCAAGTAATTATTTTTTATTGATTTTAGTAAATTCCTCATGTTTCTCCGTAACTAGCCTACTACTATTATCGCACTATCCTCATTGAGTTTTGCTAGAGTGTCATTTTCTACTTTAGAAATATCACTTGTATGCAGTAGGTAAGCAAATGACAATGGCACTATCTGCCAATTCAAGAAAATAATTATCTTCTGTTGTCAACACATTTTAGGGGCTAGAATTCGATCCTTTCAGTGTTTTAATACTAAATTTAGTTGCTTTCAATTCCATTATATAAAATAAAATCAGATTACGTTGATTTGTTATGATTTCCAGAACGGAGCGCGTTTGTGTCAGATGGGATAAAAAAATTCCATATTTTCGAAAAAAAAGTCGGGTGACTTGGGATCAGCAAATTAGGGTGGAAACCTATTTTGTACCTGACCATTTCAAAATTCCCTAATTTTTTTTTGTATTTCATTTTTTCTTTTAGTCACTTTCAAGCCTTTGATATATTTTTGAAATTAGAAAGGACAGAATAGAAAAATACAGGGTGTTTCACTAAGGTGAAAACTTCTGTCAAACCAAAAAAGTTCATGAAAATTATCAAAATTTCATCGAAAAATATTTTCAATCTTCAATATTTAACATTATAGTGACTAGGGTACTGTACCAATTAATGCATATTGATTTTACTGTACGATAATTTCAATACACTTACCTTCCAAGCACAAAACTACTCAAATAAATTTTTACCAGTTCGAATTAAAAAATATTGAAAACTTCATAACCGCCGATGATAATTTAAATAAAATAATAACTGAAAAAATACACGTCTCCGCCTATGAGTCCATAAGGCAAAACAATCACGAGGTAATTGAGCAGACTTCAGACGAAAATGAGTTTCTACGCACATTCCTTAACTAGCCCATTTACTTTTTGATCTGACTCCACTTTTTCACATGTACTCGTAAGTGGTAATAATTTTCAAAACATTTCGTAGGAGATAGTAATTAAACTAAAAAAAATGGATAAAAAAGTTCATTTTCTAGAACTACAAATCAAGAAACAATTGCATCTAATACAAAACAACAACTTAGATGTTAGATTTTTGTGGGTGCCCTCTCATCAAGGGATACAAGGAAATGAAGATGCTGACAAACGCGCAAAAGACGCTACGGTTTCCAATGATGTACATATAATGAATAGTGCGGTATATAGTGACGTGAAAGCATATATCAAAATTAAAATTAATCTTCGGTGGAAATCTAAGTGGCAAATATTTACTATGTAGAAGTAACTATAAGACATATACTTTTAGAATGTACATTATACGCGTCGCAAAGACAACAATATATTCCAAATGACATGAAAACCCTACTCGGACAGAATTGCGACGTGGATAATATCTATAAGTATCAAAGGCAGATCCAGGGGGGGCCATGGGGGTCATGACCCACCCCCTGAGCTGGTTCCGTACAGATTTTATGAAACTACATATTTAAATAATTTAATATAATATAATAACTTTGTATGATGGCAAACGTTTGGGAATGAACGCATCAAAAATTTGAATTTTACCGCACCACACTTGCGCGCGCTTGTCGACTACGTAACGTTTAGCAAAATCTAACCTCAATCGGAATCGGAACGACTAAGGTTCAACATATCATAACACATCTAAGTTGAAAAACCAAAATTAATTTCTATCTATAATGTATTTGTAAGTATACCATAAAAATTGTTGCTGCAAATTCATTAATTATAAAAAATGGTAAGTAATCATTTTCTCATGATTCCAGTGCGTGTGTTTTACTTAAATGTTATTCCATGCGTGGTAGTGCTTCTCTGGATATCTTCAAGAGAAGATGGCAATATGTACATGTATATGTACAACAAATACGTCTTTAATTAACAAGTTGTGATTATATTACCAAATTCATCGCTAATAATCATCATCGTTGATGCGTAATACTTGAAAAAAAAAGTTCTTTTAATGTTAGTTATCTCTGTTCGTATTAACTGGCATATAGGATTTTATGAACATAAACGTGATTTATCACAAATTTTTTTATCATTATATATTTCAATTACAGGGAAATGTAAAGTACAATGGACCATGAGGTAAAATAGTCAAATGCATATATCTGGAAAGTGGTTGATAATTTTAAGATCAAAAATATTCTATTGCTTCAAAAACTGAAATCTATATTCAATTCTCCAGTTATGATACTGAAAAATAGTTAATTTCATTCTTTTAAACCTTATATATTGTATCTCATTAAGAAACAGACTCAAACCCATGAATGCCTCTTTCGCATGTCATCTCACTAATTGAAGGGAACTGTTTTTAATAAACAGAAGATTTATATAGCTTTACATATATAAAAAAACTCAAGCCGTCGGTATGTGACAAGAATTATATATTAATTCCTTATTCATCATTTGTTCCTGTTCATTGTTCACGGTTAATACGGTATTTTACAGAAATTTAGTCGGTCTGAATTTGTGTGCTCGTGACTTCCATGAAAACTTTCATTAATGATATGAATTGAACACCGTTTCATATAAATGATATATCATTAATTATATTTGGGAACAGTAATTCAGAAAAGACATAAACTGATTTACCCCCCAAGATACTAGAAGCTCAAATATCGTTTGGAATTCCTTGATCTGCATAGTTGATTTATTCCAAGTCATTCATGTGTGTCAGTGCAAGAGGAACGTTTATATTATTGCCGTTTGGACTATGGATGTGGAACGTTCTCGATTTATTAAAGTTTGTATTTATATGGAAATTACAAAATAATTTTCAGATCTATCCGTAGATATGTAAATCATATTTTTAATTTGATATTCCACCATTTCCTCCTTTATACGAGAGGAACAGTTTTGAGGCGCGATTCTTCATTGAACAAATCTATTATCTATCACAAATAATATAAACTGACGAAGTCGTTGTTCACAATATTAGAGAAGTCTTCAAACGAATGACTAGCTTTTAACAAGTTCATATTCTTCAAATGTTCCTTCTAGGACATGATTTGATATCCAGAAAAGGAGCTCAAAACAAGGCGAATGCATTTTAAAATTTAATGATGTGAAGGGCCTTGTTGGAAATACATTGTCCACCTGATTAAGTATCAACTTTTCACTCAATATTTGATCTATGAATTTCCACACGTAATTCTTAAATTGGCACCGAAAATAGAGAATCACTCTTTAAAAACTCAAGTTTTCATAAAACCAAAAAGCGAAAGGCTTCTATCACAAAATTCTTCGGGGATTTTTTTTGGGAGGGGATTCATATTTTTTTTTAAAGTTTGTGAACTCACGAAAATTCCCGCCTCGATTTGTTCTCAGGTAATGCGAGAAAATTTTTCCGAAAGATACTGGAAGCAGGCCACTTCTTTTGATAAAGCGTAACAAATTGCTTCATCAATGCGAGCTTAATGAGCAGTGGTAGTATCAAAATCTTCTTATGATCTATCAACGGTTCATGCAGGATATTTTTCATACCAGATACAAAATATTGTCGCTTAGACCAAAATTTTTGTTTCAAGTGTTTGTCACGAGATCTAGTGTCCCTTTCACATAAGAAGCACGGCATTATCGTATAACCCAGCAGTTGACCTAGCAGAAGGTGCATACAAACGAAATATGTAATAGGCCGATTGGGTTAGGTTGATGTTAACTTTTACTGTATCGATAGAGCACCCTCAGAGCTACCTAAATCGAGAAAATCAGCGACATAACTAATTTTCGTGGTTTTTGGCTCTAATTGCCGCTGTACTTACTCTCTAGACTAGATGTTGTACATATAAATCCTAGCTTCACACGAGAATCGTGAATATGCGCTTTACACGCTTAATCACAGTGGTGCGTTGCGTGTATCTGATTATTTAGCGGCCGGGAATGAATCCTTACGATAGAAATTATCTATGTGTGAGTTAATCAGATATGGTAGGATAAAATGAATTGCATATTTGAAATCAGCGTTAACAACTGTTTAAACAAGACAAGAAATGAAGAATTTTCAAACTTTTGGGTTTTCACGCGTGGTTTTTCTCTAGTGGAAAAGTTTTCTTGTTAATACATTTGATGTTACAATATTGAATAGATAAATTTTTGTGCTTTGCAAAAGTCTTTAACAGTATATTAATAGAAACAATAATATGTATTAAAAATTTGGCCCCTAATACTGGAATATCGAAAAATACCTTTATAGTTTCAGTTGTATAATCTTGACACTGACATGTTCTCAATATTTTCAGATGAAAAAGAATATGATTATGCTAGGGAGGGAGGGAGAAAGTGTCCAATATGTTTTGGCTCAAAATATTTCAGTGATTCATTCATTCATTACCATAACGGTATGATATTTATTTGTTTATTGCGGTTAAGATTAATCATTATTATATAAAACTTCTCTTCGTATATTTATTGAACGATAATTTTCCAAATATTTTCATCTTAAGCAGATTCTACAATCATATACCAACCGATTTCAATCTTTTCCATTTTCCTCACATGAGTTTTGGTATTCGAAGAGAACTTTAAAGTACCTTGTCTACTGTTAAGTAAATCAGATTAACTAATGACTTTGAATTTCCATTAACTTCTATATCAAACACGTTTTCAGTAAATCTGTCGCTATTGAAAATTCTGATTCACCATGAATAAACTATAGGGATACACATCTAATTATTACCATTAGTAGACTTTCATCATGTATAGTTGAATGATGAGAAAAAATAGTCATCCCCCTACTTGGTGTATTCATATATATCTCAATCCGTTAAGTCTTGTAATTAATCTGAGTTGATATTTCCTTTGGACACAGAGTTGCGTTGTGTATAAGGTGATAATTTATATCAATTGTGAATTATTTGGATTTATTTCTTTTCAGCATCATTGCGATGTTCATGATTAACCTTTCCTTTTCAGGATATTCTATTCTGCTATCATGTTCTTTTAAATATACGAGTATGTTCAAGAAAGAAATGATTTTCTAATATTGTCACTTTAACATGACCTCACTGTCGTTTCTGTTATTAACCTCTAGATATATAGAGAAAGAGGAAGATAAGCTTCATTGTCATAAGAAAATTTTATGGACAAAGTGACAAATTTTATATTAGATATTATTTAATAATATTAAATAACATCTTACTTAATATTAAATTGAATTATGCCAGTCTATGATAGATTGTAGAGCTCTACTACTGAATAATAAGGTGTTTCATGCGGAAATTCCTTTGTCAATCTCCGGAACTCATCAAATGTACTTGCCACTTATACGTTACTAGATGGATGTGGTTGACATTCATCTCTACATTTTAGTGTCTTCTACATTTGATGATAATAGAATTGTCTTTGTAGCAGTTATCAAATTTTCTCAATTTCCACCAATTATTAATAATATAATTAATAAGAATAATTTTCAAATTCTTTATATTTATAAATCAAATGTCAAATTAGGAGCTGGTCTTTTCCGGATGTGAAAATTTTGACAGAATTTGTTATAGAATAACGTTTATAGATTTACCACTGCATACCTACA
Source organism: Diorhabda sublineata (assembly GCF_026230105.1). NCBI lineage: Eukaryota > Metazoa > Arthropoda > Insecta > Coleoptera > Chrysomelidae > Diorhabda > Diorhabda sublineata. The sequence goes on from NC_079484.1 coordinate 10,483,980, forward strand.
AAATCCGTCTACCTCAACAACTTATGTCAGTAGACTGTGAACAGCGAAGAGAATTTACCTATTGGATCCATGACCAACCTTGGAAACAAGATCATTTCACCTCGATGGCTTCATTAATAAGCAAAACCGTTGCATTTGGGGCTCATAAAATCCACGAATTATCCATCACAGATCACTGTATGGTTTCTGGAAGAATAATTGGACCGTTTTTTTTTCTTTGAAAACGCAGAAGGTTATGCAGTAACGGTAAATGGTGAACGTTATCGTACTATGGTAACATAGTTAAACATGTCATACTGCCGTGAAACATTGAGGATCTTGCACGAGTTTGCTCCTGTTTATGTCCCCATCTAGTGACCAGAATTGGCCACAACGCTCTTTGACTTTAACTCCTTTAGACTTCTGGATGTGATGTTATTTGTAGTTACAAGTTAATGCCAATAAGCTTGCAACCATCGAAGTATTGAAAACCGAAATTAGACACTGTAGCTGTAGCAATGAAATATCACCACATGTATTCATTAACATTATGGAAAATGACATAAAATAATAATATGAAATATTACAAATAGGTGTTACAATAAATATAGATCATTGATTCCTGGTTAGGTTATGTAAGTAGGCTTATTTCGTGTTGGGGCCATTGTGAGTGCGAAGAGAGATCTGAATAACTGTGAGAGTGCGGAGTGAGAGTCGATCCGCAGAAGTACTATCGATTAGCCCTTTACTGTTATCTTCATTTTATGCATGGGGATGATGGTCGACAGGAGACTTATGCACTGACTGATCATTGATGTTGGAAGGGTCTGGTAACATAACTTGATAAGAATCTGATGGGTGACTTATGTAAAGAAGCTGATTTCTAAGCTTTCTAACATTTTGTTTAGAGAGAAATGTTTTTGTTTGATCGGTGGTTACAAATAATGCTGATATGCAATTGTCAGAGCTATCTGTGTCAACTAGACCTTCAGTAAAGACATGGTACACATGTATGCTAGTCATAGTTTCCGAAATGCAAGTAGGAGAAGTAGCAGAAATGTTTTTTTGTACTGCTAGTCCATTTCTTATTTTGCAAGAAACATCCTCGCTCAAAGTGGCCCTTTTTCCAACAATAAGAACAAAAAGAATTTTTTGCAAGGCACCCACTGCGAGAATGTTTTGATTTCTCACAATATTAGCACTTACAAAAGGCGGTAGCAGTTGCGGACTCGTATTTCATCAGTTTTGGTACTTAAAGGAGAATTAGAATTATGTTGTTGCTCCATTCCTAGCGACTTATCAGAATTAATACATTACCTTGTTACAGATTCAACGTGTTTCTCAAAAGTCTTTGCCTCATATATGATGAATTTAGACCTGCTATAAAAGAGTCTCTTAAAAAGTCGTCTTTGTTTTTATCAGCTGAAACAGCTAGGAATCATATCTTTACTCGTTAGTACATATTGATCTATCGATTCACCCGTATGTTGCTTTCTGGAGTATAAGGATTGTCTGACAAATTTTTGGTTTGATATATAGATTTTTCGAAGTATTGATGGTATCTTCATAGCTTAAGCATTCATTTAACATCACTGAATGAATTGTGTGACTAACACTTTTTTTGCCAAAAATCGATTTTATTCATCAATGTAATCTACTTGAAAAGCAATATAATAATTCCAATGCTTCTCTAACTTCTCGATGAAGTGCTTGTAGAAGGATTTGTCTTTTGCCTCAAAATAGGCTTCAGCTTTGGCAATTGCTTCTTCTTTTCAGCTGAATTTCTTACCGACTATACGGTGGACATGTGAATCGGTGCCTGTCTTGCTGAAACAGTGGTTTTTTCTTCGACATACGAGAGCGCTTTTCCTTAATTTTTGTATTCAAACGAAACTATGTACTATCCACTATTAATGTGTATCCCTTTGGGAATAGTCGATGAACAATATTCCATGTGCATTGCAAGATACTGAAGCCATAACCTTCCCAGCTGATTGTTGTACCTTGGGACGCTCCGGACGTGGTTGGAGTGGACGTGCAGTCCACTCAGATCATGATCGTTTTGATTCCGGAGAAAAGTGGTGGATCCATGTTTCATCCCTTGTTATCTATCAACGCAATAAATCTGATTTATTACGTGTAAACATGGCTAGACACTGATCTGAATCATCAACGCGTTATTGTTTTTGATCGACTGTGAGTAAACGCAGCACTCATTTTGAAAAAAGGTTTCTTATAGTCAAATGTTTATGCATAATTGTAAACACATTGCCTGCTGATATCTGTACGGCATCAGCTATCTTACGTAATTCTAATTTACGATTAGATATAACCAATTTGTGCACTTTTTTCATGTTTTCTGGAGTAACCACCCCAATTGGACGACCAGAACGATCACTATCATCGGTGTCTGTACGACCACGTTTAAATTTAGCGAACTAATAGTAAATGGTTCTATTCGATGGTGTAGAGTCCGGATTAGCCATTCTGACCTTGTACAGCATTTTTTATCAAGAAGTAATGAATAATTGACACATGCAATTGTTTTGAATCCATTGTTTCGAAAATAAGAAAATTAGCTTCACTTAAATGGCTGTCACTTTTTTCTCATCAATAGAAATGTCATGAAATTCTATACAAGTACTTCATAAACGCCATTTGAATTTGAGATTGACAGCGCCTTTTGTATGTAAGTCACACGACTTATTGAGTGATGTAATATGTATCCAAATACAGTTGGTCTAACGTAATAGATAAGGATATTAAGTTTGTTTTGATGGCTTTTTACTTCGGTATCCTCCAAGAAATTTTCGAAAATTCGTATCCAGTGGGCCCAAAGGATAGCAGCATTTCCGGAGTCATATTCTATATCCAGCCGTTCTGGTTTTAGTAGTTTTTCCATGTTCATCAGTTTATTAAATTGTGATGAATACGGAACTAAAGGCTTTGATAAACTGAAAACTGAATTACTGACATAAACGATAAACCTGACATAAAATAATAATATATATTTTATAAATATATATGTTACGGTAAAGTACACTTTTACCGTAAAATGTGTACATTTCCCAAAAAGTTAGGTAAGTATATGTAAACTGAATATAATGTATATGTACATTTCCCGGCAAATGTGTACTCTTCCCTTCACGTTTTGGTAAATTAACTTCATGTTTTAAGAAAAGTTGGAATACAAATATATTAAATACAAATATATAAAAAATTATTTAAATACACATAATACAAAAGGCTTCAATAACGAAAATTATTTTAATTAAAAAATGTAAATAACAAACAAGACATACTTTTCTTTGCATATTATTTAATATGTCGTAGGTTATGATCCCAATATTCCTAACCTAACCTAACCTAACTTAACCTAACCTAACCACTATTATATCGTATCTTTTCAGCCGGCGGTAATCTACATCACTTTCATTCTTTTCTTTTAATTTTGCCTTACTTCCAATAATATTTTTTCATACTGATGCTAGTTTAAATAAATATTATTTCTGTTTTTTGTGACACAATCTGTTCTAGATGGTTTTTAAGTTTTTCTTATTGTTTCATTGCTTTTCAAAAATACTAACATTTACCAAAACAACATGGCCATGGTGAATTCAATGTACATTTCCCTTATTTGAAATTGTAAATGTTAGTTGAATGTACATTACCCAAACGCAATATCTACTTTTCCTGTAACATATATATTTTCAATACTTTGTTACAAAAAACCATGTTTTACACTGAAATTTACAATGAATTTTTATCAAAATAGCACTAATAAAGATGTAAATAAACACTGCTCGTTTCGTCAAAAGCACTCTCAATATTTTTTATTATACGTGGTAATGGATTCGAACTAATGGGAATAGTTCATATTTTTATCCTATCTCCATTCTACGCAGCTCAAATAATTGTAATTTTACCACCGTTTTTTGATTGATACATTTTTTTTATGCGAATAAACTACTTTTGCTTCGGATTGCGGCAAGATTCAGAGGCTCAACCTACCATTGTAATAACTGTTATATGTTTGCTGAAAGATTTAGAAGGGAAAATGCTTGGCCACCAATGCAATCCAACCAAATCACCAAATTTATCCCAACATTCATAAACTATTATAGGAGACATTTATTGCTAAAAGAATAATTGGGAAGACCTAAATATTCTTCACACATAGTACAACTTGGCGTCAAAGGATATTTCCACAAAATTGAAGTTTTTCCAGTGGATAATAGAAAAGATTAATGAAATTGATTACTTTAGGTAATAAGATATTTGTTGCAATCAGAGACAAAGCCGTAATTTCATTGAATATATCAATCAAATGACAGAAGTTCGCTACAAAATCTGGGAAAGTACCATCTAGAAGAAACGTAGTTAAGAGCTGGAAATGTGATTGAAAAACCCATAAAGGAGTTAGAAAGCTGTTCTTGAAAATATAGTGATAGGTTTTCATTGATCAACAAGTAATTGACAGTTATTCACACAATAGTTTTATCATATTATCATTCTAATTTGATTCTACTTGGAATAATTCAATAACAAAATATATATTTTATCAACTATGTAATTTACCTTTTTCGAACACCTTGTTTACTTAATGCTTTTTATTGTGTAGAATAGACATTCTTAGAATATAACAAGTGACATTTGAAAATTTGAGGGAAGGTAGAAAACAAAACCTAGTTATATTCTTTCACTGTAAAGTAATTCGGAATGATGGTATAACTAACAATTTTATCATATTATTTTCACGATAATATTTGTTCAACATGTTCAGAACCCTTCCATTTTTAGAAAATTTTTCATTGATGCCGATGAAAGTCATTAACGGCTTCACAATATCAATTTTTTTTTTGGAAGAGTTGTATGAATAGTTGAATTTGCTTACAATCATTGGGGGTCGACTTCCCAATTAACTACGTCAAATTGGATTTTGTTGATGAATAATGATATTTAACCATGTTGCACAGAATCGAAAGAAAATAACAGTTCTCGAATATTATTCACCTAACATGCAACTTATATCTACTGCTTTTAAGCCGGCAACTCTCTAAAATGATAAGTAAAAGGTAGTGAATTCTTTACTGATGTAATATAAGTAATGAGTATAAAAGCTAAAAATGAGTTACCTTGTTAGCTATAGAGTTAGCTCTATATAATTGTTTTTTTGTGAATGTTTTGACCACCTCATTAAAATGGTCGAGCCAATAGGTTCTATTCAGATGAATAAGAGATATTTAAATGTATAATGATGTTTCTAACTAAATATTATAAATTATCATGTAAACGTTTATTTTTCGTTATTTAAACTGGTTGTGCAACTTGGGCAGGGTATTCTGGCACTGGGACCCGAGATTCAGAATATATGGTTTTAAAAACAGAGAAATTTTCATTCATGAGACGACCAAATCCAGAGCCGTAACGCCAGCCTTCTGTTGTATAAACAACAACCTGGGTATTTGCTGCGTTGAACTCAATAACATTGCTTCTAGCCTATTCTAGAATGTTTTGTTATTGTATTGTTGATAGTGATTCGTTGTTGTCTACGGGATTAAGTGTTAACTAAGTTTTCTAGGGTAATCGATAACCCTAATGTACAGTCGTCAGCAAATCTATAAATCGTAATAGTTTATCAACAGTTTTCTTATTTTTTCTAACGTTTGCCAATCCTTCTTAGTACTTCTCTCCATGTAACAGCTTTAATAGTTTTATATCGGTAAACGTGAAATTATCGACTTGATTGATTCTTAGTTTTTATTCAGTTGTATAAATCTACCTAAATTTGAATCAATTATTCACTGTATTTTTTTCTATTCCTGATAGTGACTTGAAATTACAATCTGATATCCAAATTTAAGCTATTACGGTTAGTTTTATCCAGATAGTGTCTCCTCTCTAAAGGAATATACGATGAAATTCGCCAGACGTTACATGTAAACAGATTATCCCAAAATCCTGAGTGCAATTTACCATAATCCTTATCTAACACGCAGAGTTCCTTTGGAATAATAACTCTGATATAACGAGTTTAATACAGTAGCACTTGACATTTAACTTCTTTTCTTCCTCTTTGTGTATCGAATATCGCGTTCAGTGAAGTCTAACGATCTCGGAGATATGCTAAAGGAAAGCTTCTCACTAATTGTTTAGGATACTAGATGTTTTGATATGTCCTTTTAAACTCCTGTTCACCTAAACAGTGTAGGTTGGATGAATAACATATAATTATTTTGAGAATAGGGATTTTAAACTGATGTTTGTCTTTCTCCAACTATTTAAATTAATCTCTATATATTGTTTTGCATTTGAAACCAAGTAATATGTCTATATTTTTTGCAGACCTTGAAAATTAGCCTTTTTTAATGGAAATAGTTACTATATATTTCTCAATATTTTATAATTTCTAATCTGAATGCCGCTTATTCTTGGATAATTTGAAAATACTTTCCTGCCTCCAACTTGAGCTACAATCTTTATCAAACTTTTTTTTGACTGGTATCTGTTATTTAATTTATTGCGTACTAGCAATTCTTTACACCTTCACGTGGATAATAATTCGTTTTATGTATATACGTATTTTTTTTATTTCAGTTTAACGTTCCTCGACAGCGCTGGTCGATGGCATACAAAAACAATTATAAGTTAAATACAGGACTTTGTCAAAATTTATTACAATGCTTAAATTAAATTATATTTTCTTATACAGCTTGGTGGCTTAAAGAAACCCCACGATTTTTCTTATTTCTGTCGGGCAGTTAAGTGTCTCCTTGAGGTTGGTTTTCATAGCGGTAGAATATTCTCTGCAGTCGGTGAAGATGTGCTTACCAGTCACAGGAACTTGACAAGTTCGGCAGACAGGACGACATCAAATAGCCGTGAGTAAGTTTCATTCAAAAAGTTTAGGGAAATGTGTGAAGTAATTGGGTGAATTTGATGTAGTACTATAGTACTCTTGCTCCATGTATCGTGCCAAGATTTTTTAATGAGGTGTTTGAAGTTAACTTCATATCAATGGCTAGCTGAACTGAGATTTCAGGATGATTCTTTGTGGCTTCTTTGGCATGGCGATCGGCACATTCGTTTCCAGTAATTCCAGTGTACGATGGAAGCCACATGAGAGAGACTGTTATATCAAGAGCAATGAGAGTTTGCTAGGTGTTATGAAAGTTTTGGACTATTGGGTGGTCGGTGAATATAGTTGTGATTGACTGTATGGATGAAAGAGAGTCAGTACATGTGGCGATATGTTCATCGGGAGGAGAGATAAATTTGAAAGCTTGAAGGATACTGTATAGTTCACCAATGTAATTATTACACGTCGAGGGTAAGCGGAAAGAACTTATGAATTCGTGGTTTGTAGTGACTGCGCAACCCACACCGGATTCAGCTTTGGAGGCATACCTATAGAGAATTAGATCGAAGGATTTTTTATGCAGAATTTCCAAGAATGATTTCTCTACAAGAACGATAGGGGATTCGTGTTTATTGTAGATGGTTAGTGAAATATCTACTATGGGAATATTATTTATCCAAGGGGGAGAAGAAAGCAAAAAAGTGGAAAGGACAACGAGAGGTTGGTATTTTGGAGTAGAGGTGCTAGCAATTGAGGGATTGAATTTACAGTTGTTTGTGAGTTGGTAGGTACGGAAGTGGTGGTAAGTAGCGAATGGACAGGATTAGAAGGATTGGAAGATACTTTAGTAGCATATAACAGGAGAAGAGATTGTCGTCTTAAGGATAGTGGTGGCTCATTAGGTTCAACATTGACACTAGCGGCGGGGCTTGAGCGAAAGGCACCAAGGCAAAGGCGAAGAGCGGTGTTGTGTACAGAGTTCAAGAAGTCAGTTTTAGACTTGGAAGCGGACATATAGATAAAACAACTGTAGTCAAGCTTTGAGCGTATGAGAGCTCAGTAAACTCTTAGCAGTATAGTTTCATCGGAGCCCCATTGAAGGTGGCTAAGGGTTTTAATTATGTTCAGCCTCTTTAGGCAAATGCCTTTTACATCATGAATATGATGATTCCAGTTGAGCCGAGAATCAAAAGTCATACCAAGGATTTTGCACTGATTCACTATAGGTAGAGGGGAGTTATCAAAGAAACTTTGAGGTGAGTGAATAAATGTTCTTCGAGAGAATTTTATCAGCATGTATTTGTTTCGGAAAAATTATAATCCTAGGTAGGGGGATCTCTCTTGTAGTAGATTAATTGCGTTTTGGAGCAGTTGACGTTTTTACCATGGCAATAAATGATTAGGTCATCAGCGTATTGGACATATTTTAAGGGAGATGGGAAGTTATCACATACCTCATTTATTGTGGGGATAAATAAAGTAGACTTTAATACTGAGCCTTGAGGGATGCCATTATTTTATGGATGAAGAAGGGAGAGGTTACCGTTTGCCGGAACCCTGAAAATTCTATCAGTTAGGAAATTATGGATGAATGATAATATGTTACCATGTAGATTGTATTGAGTGAGTTTATTCAATATTGCACTTCTGGATATAGAGTCAAAAGCGCCTTCAATGTCGAGAATAGTTGCAATGACGTCCTGATGGTTATTTAATGCAGAGGAGATATTTGTTTGCAAGAGAACAAGGTTGTATTTTTAAAGGAACCACTGGAGTCTTCTATTAATTATTTTCAAGGAGTTTGCAAGTAGTGCAAGTGAGTGAGATTGGACGGAAAGACTTAGGGGATGATGTGGATTTATCTGCTTTTTTAATTGGAATGATTATAGAGTTGCGCCATGCCATGCATCAGGGAACTGGTGAGATTTACAAATAAGGTTAGAGACGTCAGGGAGCTTGGAGAGGGAATAGTCGGATAGTTTTTTAAGAAATATATACAGGACATCATCAGGACCGGCAGCAGAATTTTTGCAGGACGATATTCACAGACGACAAAGAGAAAGTGCAGTTTTAGGGTCACAGAAGCAGAAAAGGAACCTGAGGAGATATTAAAGTGAGTTTTGGATCCAGTATTTAACAGACAGATACCAGTTGAATTTATCTCTTTTTCTATTGTGTTACCTCTAGTGCGAGTTTGGGTGGCGCCCCACATAGTGTGATGTGCATTAAAGTCTCCAACAAGAATGTATGGTTGGGAAAGGTGACGAATTAGGTCTGTTAACTCTTTTTCATCAAGGGGTTGGTCCGGTGGAATGTATATACTGCAAATGGTAAGTTTATTGGGGCACCAAGTATTGATAGCTACCACTTCAAGGTTTGTTGATAATGGGAGGTGGGATGAGTATATGTCGCTGGATACAAATATTGAAGTACCGCCACTGGCTCTAATGCAGTTGAATCGGATGTAATGATATCCTCCAAAGTTTCTCAAATTGCGTTTATGATCAATTTTGAAGTTGGTTTCTTGGAGACAAGGGAAGTCAGGTATATAGGAGGAAATGATTTTCTGAATTCTTTCTAGTCGAGGATAAATCCATCGCATTTCCACTGTAGCAAGGAGAATGTACTGAGAAGAGAATGACTCCCTACTGAGAGGGGGTCATTGATGTCATACGTGTTTTCAAGAAACGCAATAAATTGGTGTAAGGGAAAATGATTCAGAAGAATCGTCGAATTGTGTATGTATAACGGAGCGTGATTCAGGTCTTATGAAGTGACAATCGTTTTAAGTCAGTTTAGATTTTTTGGTCTTCTTCTTCGCAGGGTTTCTGGGGCTGGATGTTGAAAATTCGGGGGGAGGCATTGGATCTGGATGAAGATCAGAGATATAGACTGTGATCGAGGCTGCTGTCATTCGAACAGGGGCGTTTTTTGCTAGTTTTTGATAAGGAAATTATAGAGGGAAAATGAAAAAGGGTGTCCTCCAAGAATACTACGGGAATAACTGAAATATTAGTAGTGGTAGTAGGGTCTGCACAAGAGGAGAGGATGAGATTTACCGAATCATTTGATTTGGGAGAAGGATCTTGAGGGATGGAAGAGTTGGGGCATGAATCAGCAGTGTGCCCAGCCTGTTTGCAGAGAAAGCATTCAAGTTTATCGGTAGAAATAAATATTCTGTGTGTGGTATTTACTCGGCGGAAGCTGGCGTATTCGTCATCAGGTGAGCACATTTGACGTATGATATAGGAGAGATGAGTGATAACCCTAGGTCTTGCAGTGCTTTCTCAATGACGGAATGGGGAATGGATGGACAAACATTGGAAATGAATATTCTTTTGGTTGGAGATATAAGCCGACGTATAAGGATTAAATTGAACTAGGATGCTTTGGTTGGTTTTTAAAAGTTCGTCGACTTGAGTCGTCGATGATAAATAAATGCATATGCGTCCGTGTGATATTCTGGATGCGAAAATGACATTTTTAGGAGAGACGATGCTACCTATTGATTTAATGTAGTCAAATAGTACAGTGTTGGGGATAGAAGGAATAATGATGGCCTGATTTCGTGAGGGCACAGAAGGGGTTGGGGATTTTGCTGAGGTAGCTGCAGCATATGATAAAGGTGGAGAGTTAATATTTGGATTGGTTTTTGGTAGTGAGGTAAGGTTAGACATATTGCTGTGATCTTGGTTGCCAAAATCACAATCAATAGTTGAAAAAAATAGAGAAACGAATCAAATATATTAATAAATCTCAGCTCGAGAAAAACCAAACAGTCTTTGTCTCAGTGGTTGGCCCATTTGATTTCCGGATACGTAAATAATTTTAAAGTATATTTACCAAATTTTATGATAAAAACACTGCCTCAATAATTTGTGGTATCACATTTTAATTATAACAAAAAGCGAAAAATTTATTATTGTTGTGATTTAACTTAACGATCTGAACCTGACGAGGTATACAAAAATCTATATACATATTTGGTTTTTATAAATTCGCATAAATTTGATGCCATAGAATGTACGGATTAGATTCAAATGAATCATAAGGTCCCTACTACTTGAAATACATACATGAAAGAATATTTGTTTTCTATTTTGCACATATAATATTTTCAGTACGATACACAAACTGGTGTCGTACTGAGCTCCAGTCCGACATGCAATTGAAGATTTAATATTACAATGACGGCCTATCACTGTCACTATATAAATTTCTTTAATTTCTTTTCTCTTAGACCTTTTGATATGTTTATGTTTCTAAATATTCTTGATTTTAGGTCTCTTCTGTTTTAAAATTAGTGTTTTCAATAATTTTTGAAAGATGGATAAAATAGATGTTTCGATTTTTCTTTAAGTTTTCCAAAAAATATTAAAAAAACTAATTTTGGAACGAAAGAGACCACCTAAAATTAAATAGATTTGGAAACATAAATATTGATTAATTGAAATATTCTGGTTACCATAGGAATCTTTATTAATTTTTAATTGCTTACATTATGAACGACGTTTAATTTTCATAGGTTAGATAAGGATAGGTTGTAGTGAATGATTGTTTAATTTATGAATGACATTAATTTTTAATAGGGTAAATCGTTACGAATATAGCTGAATATTTATTGGTTCGAATATAAATGACAATTAATTTTATAGGTTAGGTTGTTATAAGTGAAGTTGAACTTTATAGCTTAGGTGAGGTTAGTTGGTTGTTAATGGCGTTGCATTTTTATAAAATTTGTTTTTTGAAAACCTAAGAGATATGCATAAATTACAATAAGGTATTTAATCCAGTTTTCTTGTTGATCCGTTCATCATTTTGTGCGATATATGCTGTTTAAAAAAATAGACATTTCTTGTAGTTTTTTTTTCAATTGTCAAAACTTTGGCAGATTCATAATTCATTTTGTGTTCTTCATGATAGAAGGACTTATGAACATCTATCAGGATATAATCTGCTTTCACTCTTGTGAGAGGTTATTCGATTGATGAGTGACCTTTTCGTCTGACTAATGTAATTTTTGTCACAATTTAAACAAGGTATTTCATATACTATGTCAGGCAATTTATTGATTGGTGTTTCATCTTCTATTTTAGTAAAAATAGATTAAATTATAAGGGTTTGACAGTACGCTGTATTAATATTGTGTTGGTTAAAGATTCCAGAAAGTTTAGAAGTAACTAATTTTATATATGGTAAAAGTGTATAAATATTTGAAATAGAAATACCAGAATTGACGTTTAAAAATGATGATTCAATGTTTAAGTCAGTGTCAGAGGTGTTATACAAAATTCGTTTTATAAAATATGGAGGATATGTGTTTTCATAAAAAAGTTTATAAGTTATTTTAAGATTCTTTGTAGGAAATATTGGATCAGAAATTTTGAGGACTCTATTTCTCATCTTTTTGATAACATTTTTTTTTGGTGTTACGTGGGTGATATGAATGATAATTGATATATCTTACAGAACTTATTGGTTTACCATATCATATATAGCAATATCTATATATTAAAATTTTATTTTTTTCGTTTCTTATGAATTTAGTGACATGAAAAGGTAACGATTTTTCAGTATTATCCTTTTCTATATTGAATTGTATATAGGGATCGAAACTACTGAAGTAAAACAGTTAATTATCAATTTCATTAATTAGAAGGTATAAAATTATATCATCTATATACTTTTTAATAAAGAATAATTCGATAAAAATTTAAAACTTTTCTTATCAGTGTTACCACTTAAATATAATTAACACAATTTTACTAGTATAATATTCAAAACAACTTTTCAATTCAACATAAAGAATAGAAAAAAATTCTATTACACTTGTTGCACTACATCACAGTCGTGTGACTGAAACACCAACAAATGTGTGGAATTTCATGATAGATTAGTCAGAAAAGCGACAACCATTTAATTCAAACTACTATTGTTATTTTCAAAACAATGGATTCAAATAATTTCGTGTGTTTCAATTTATCATTGCTTCTTGATGAAAAAATACTGTACGAGCTCTGCAATGGCTTCGAAACTGTTATCCGGACTCTGCTCCATTTGTTATTGGTTTGCTGAATTCAAACGTGGTCGTACAGACACCGATGATGGTGAACATTCTGGTCATCCAATTGAGGTAGTTACTCCAGAAAACATCAAAAAATTCCACAAATTGGTTATCTAATCCTAAATTGAAATGGTGACAGAAAGCTGAGGACGTAAAGCCATCAGAAAAAAAAATGTTTAAAATTATGCATGAACATTTGACCATGTGTCCAAAGCCACAACAGTGAGCTAGGAAGGTTATGGCTTCAGTATTTTGGAAGGTGCATGGAATATTCCATTTCCAAGAGGGAGATACAATCGTTTGAATGCATCAATCAAAGAAAAAAAAACAGCCTCATATGTCGGAAAAAAACCAGTGCTTCACCAAGACTATGGAACGATTCACAAGTCAATGGCAACGATGGTGAACAAATTACACTTCGAATTATTTCCTAATCTACCGTATAGTATATTGAGCAGGACAAATCATGCGAAAGAAACCTTCAGAAAAGTTGAGGAGTATAACACAATGGTTACCCCTATGACCAACAGGCAAAGGCAGACCAAGACATACCTGCAGAAACAAAATTGGAGAAGATACCAAAATCCTAGAAATAGTAGACTCGGAAGGCAAGATGCAGGAAAAGAAAAGAATGGAGAAAACCGACAAACAAACCCAGGACAATGAAAAAACTTTAATAAAAGGAAGAAGGGTAATCTACCCCAATAAAGCGAATAGGCGCACAATACGCTAGCCATAATGATTATGAGTCCGTCGTCTCAGACCTTGTCGTATGCTTGGACGATATCTAAGAAGGTAGAAGAATAGTATTCTTGGAAAGAGTTGTACACATTTTTTTGTGGAATTGTTCTGTGAGACCATGTAGCGCTCTAAATTCAAATTAATTGCTAGGTATTAATTGTGATAGTGGATAAGGGAAAAAATTCATCAGCAGTTGTTAAAAATATGTTTCTCAGTTTCAGTTTGAGTATTATTCAATAGCAGTAAAACTTTCGAAGTATTAAAGAAAATTTGTTCCAATATACACAAAATGAAAAATCAATTTCTAAACTATTTCCCATAAAAATCCTTTTATTGTTGTTGAATTGAAATTCCAAGAATTTACGTTACTTAAGAAATACATTAAAATATGACTGGGAAATAAGACAGGGCACATTAATTTTGATTCTTGATTTAATTAATCATATACCCTAAAAATATTTTTAGCATAAGTATTTCTCATCATTCACATTATTATGATATATGGAAAATCATACAATTATTCGAAAATTGTAGAGACTTGACCTTTTCACGGAATTGCTTGACAGTCTATACCATTAGATTTCAATAAATTCATTTTTTAGTATCGTAATAAATTAATTATTCAAGGAGTACGATTCTCAGAAATGAATACTAAAGCTTGAACATTTCAATCAATTCGAAATTGGAACAAAGAAGCAGTCATTTATAAATGTATTAGAGTCCTTTGTACGAAATCAAGTGAAATATTCTTTGGAGACATCTTTTCCAAAAATAATTTACTGAATAAATAATTTTCCGGCAGAAACTAATCGAATTACGACACGCCTTAAAATGGATGTCGTTTATTTTCTGTTTAGCCAATTAAGAGCTGTTCAAAGTGGAGGTCTTTGGATTTTAAGTTTGATTTTTTTCGACGTCGTTTATAACGTTGTTATTTTGAATCATCTTTTGACTTTGTATTGGGTTAATTTTTAACTAAACATTCTCATTCCAATTTATGTAAACGCTCCAGGAATTACGATGATTTAATGAAAATAAAATAACACTTTTCATCTTTATTTATTTCGTATATTTATTCAAATATTTTCAAAACTAATTGATGAACGAAAAGTGTCAATTATACAGGGTGATTCGGAATAGCACTCCAATCCTCGGGAAATGATTCGATAGGTAAATATAAGAAAAAAAGGTATAACAAAACTTCCAAAAACGCTTCATAACCAAGTTATAGTGAGCGATAGATTTGGCCCGGATTCCTAATCCACCAATAATAGCCATATTGAATGTCTCGGGTCTGAAATTGTCATGCAAATTTGTTTGGTCTATACGTGTTTTGACCTGAATAAAAAAGGTTTCGATCTGTAACTGTAATAGTTTTTACGTTAACTGACTAAAATACTAAAAACTCAACTCTAAATACACTTTTTTTACGTTTGGAGTAAAATAACTGCATTAAATGTCTAATAAATGCATTGAACTTTCAACAAAACTTACAGAAAATTTAATTTTGAAGAAAATGATATGTACAATCTCAATAAAAAGTAAATGCAAGTGGAAATATCTTTATTTTACTGGATGAAAAACAAAACAAAAATGTGCAAATTGTGTAAGTAACCTTATATTTAACGATCTATGTTACAGATTTGAGACCTATTTTATTCAATTTTTCAGGTCAAAAAGCGTATGGATCAAATAAATTTGCATGACAATTTCAGACCCCAGACATTCAATATGGCTTCTATTATTGGTGGATCAGGGTTACCGGCGACATCTATCGCTCACTATAACTCGGTTAAGAAGCGTTTTTGGAAGTTTTATTACACCAACTTTATATATTATTCCTTATATTTACCCATAGAATAATTTCCCTGAGAGATTGGACTGCTATTCCGAAACATCTTGTATAAGCAATATCCGTTAAAAATACCAAACAACAACTTATTTCAAATAAAAGAAAAGTGGAACTGATATTTATCAAAAATAAACGTAATAATGAGTGTTATCTCAACTCAGCTCAGCATGAAATCTAGAATTAATAGAAACAACGATAACATCTACTATACTCTTCCTGATAAGCCCCTGGATATGTTCTAGTTCCAAATACTTAATTATTGTGTACTATTGTGTATTTCGTCACTTGTAGTATAAATCAAAATAGTCAGATTTTGTTACAGAAGTATGTATTTATGTATATACGGATTTGGGGTTTCATATATTTTACTACCCAAATGATCTATTGTGTCCTCCGTTCTTGTTGCGATACTAGAAAATCTAGTGTGTACAGCTGATCCATCAATCCCACTCGTTTTAAAAAGTCCAGAATGTGGGATGGCTTTAATTGCCAGAAATCTTCGTCTACTTCATATACACCCAGATATAGTGCTTGGGATCCTTAGCGTTGAACACTCTATAAGCAAACGGTGTTATAACTTCATAAGAGTAAATTAAGAAGATAATTGCGGGATAAAGTTTTCATGAACAAAAGTTCCATTCCTACAAGGTAGTTAGTAGAATAGAGTCGTAGTTTTTTCAAATTTAAGTGTAAGACATCAACTTGATATTTTGTGAATACCGGGTAATCGCAAAAACATAAAGATAATTCTCTTCAAGAAAAAATTTACACATTTCGAGCCATTTGAAACTGTGCTGGCAAGATTTCGTCTACAGGTGGTGTTGCTAACATGAAACTTATGCTTCTGTCGACTGTTACCACCAACGAAGACAATGAACTAATTGTTGGTGTTGGGATCAGTAGTTGCAAATACTTTTTCAAAGAGCAAAGATGTGACCAGAATTAACATAAAGCACTTTGATGAAACATTATTTTTATTAAGTGTTTACAACGGTTAGAGATAGGAATCAGAAACCCTTGTATACTATGAAAAAAAAATTTAAAATATATAAATTAAAATATGTGATAAATATAGGGCATTCCACTCAAAAAATCTATTTGATTTGTATAACTAATTTAGAGGCCCTAATATAAGATTGTGATTTAAAAAAAAATGGACAATATGTAGTTCTAATTAAATTCCAAAAATTCACAGAACGTAAAATGTTCATTTAAAAAAAAGGAAAACACATCAAAAGGTTTATTTTATTTCCCATATTATGACATGAGTTACAAAGTAACACCACAAATTTCTAACATTTTGATGTCATCAATATTTTTTTAAGGGAAGCTAGGTTTTTTTACATTATTTGATTAAGCTTGTTTTTGTGCATCATGGAAAGATAATTTAAGTAGCGCCGGATAAGAAGGAGAAAACAAGAAAATTCATGAAATTGATTTTATTTCCATTTTGATTAACATTTAAATTAACTGAAAAGTCTATTAAACTTCATTCTGTGTCCCCACAATGGTTGAGTTAAAAGACTAATTTTTTGTCTATTTACTTCCTTCAAGTCTTCTGAATTGTCTGATCGGTTAACGTAGATCCGACTTTTCGAATGTCTCTACGAAGAAAATCAAGGAGGTAAAATCCGGCGACCTAGGTGTGCATTCCATTGCTCCACGTTTTCCAATCTACTTTCCTTTAAACTAGTTATCCAGGAACCTTCAACCATTTAGACCATAATGTGGTGATGCACCATATCATTGGAAGCAAATACTGGAATCTAAGTTCTCATCATATGAAGATGTTCCAAATATCGCTCGCGAAAGATATAAGGACCATTAAGATTGCTACCAAAACATATATTTTTGGGGCACTGGGTATGTTTTTTCTGAATCCACAGTCTATTTAAAACACTATAAAGAAAATATCGTTTTTCGTCGCAATACCTCAAGAAGCTTTCAAAAATTATAACCGTCTGTCCAGATCATCTCTTCAGTGTTCGTGAACAAATTGCCTATGGATGACTAACAGTTTCTGTTGTAGTTGTGTTTTCTAATGATAGCAAAATACGTAACTTTGCATCGTCCCTTATTCCTCGTCTTCCAGATTTTGGAGCATCCCTTTCGCTTCCCGTTTTATTGAATTTTGCACAAATTTTGCTTACTAGACTCTCAGTAACCTAACCAGAGGTCTTTCAAAATGTGTTTCGTTAAATAAAGCGAATGATTCTTCATAACTTCGGAGTGTATAGTCACACCATACCATCATTATAATTTCTAACCTTTTTTTTTCAAAGGAGTCATAACAATAAAAATCTAAATCTAAATTGTAAGACTGATACTGATAAACAGTCGTTTCATTGAAAAAATTGATACAAAATGTTTTTTGTTAACAAACCTTGTATGTTTTGTTAATTTTGTTTCACTTCATATTGACTCCGTAAATTGAAAATGGATGAATATTTTCTCCAAATCTGTTAGCTCCAGGTCAAAAAGATAGAGAAACGTTAAAAAAATAGATGTGAATAACCTTCTTAATAAATGAAACTAAATCTCGAGACAAGATTTAAGGTAAGGTTTTAATTCCCTCCCTTTAAAATAAAACAAAAACGTTCAAAAAGAACCTGTGATGAGGCATTTGCCATTGCTCGGAATTTAAAATTTCAAGTTTCTCTCTTATTTAGATTTAGGGGAAATTATATATTAAATTTTTTTCACCACAATGCAGGGATTTGTGTTAATGAGGAAATTTTTTTTAAAAAGTTCTATTATAATTTTATACGCGCAATAATCCCCTAAATCAAATATGAATTATTAATATACAATTTGATATGTGAAACACAATTCATATCAGCAGATATAAGTGATAAAACCTCATTATTCTTCTATTATTAGCCAAAGTGGAAAAGTGGAACAAGCTGCAATCCATTGAGACTGTTCGATTGCAAGTGATGTTATTCAATAGAAACAAATCAATGATGAATTTTGCTGAATCATTCAAGTTCAAATCACTCAACCTATTCATTGTTCAGAATTATTATCTTTTATTTCACACTCAATAGCCTTTCTTTGATTTTTACTGTGAAATTGATTAATGTGAATGATATTGTAAGTTAAATTGAATTGGAGTCACGTCTGTTGGTGAGATATGATGTAATGTTCGTAAAACTTCGGAATACGTTAATTTCAATTATTTCGCCTTCTATCGCAGTGCTGTAGTTTAAATGTCAACAGTTTATTCTGAAAAAATTTTAATCGATAATATTCAAAATTCTAGATATATCGCAACTTCTCAACGTCTGTATTATCTTGATTAACCATTTCATTTGAATTAACTACTTTAAATCTAAGCGTTGACGTGGAAGACTTTGCTAGTGAAAGGCCACGGGGAAAGGATTCTACATTGTGGTTACCAAAAGGCTTTATGGGGTCAGTTATGTAACGTTTCAGTTCATAGTTGTTAAAAGAGATCCTCCTACATTATGAAAGTGGAACATTTAGTTAGTCAGTGGGATCAGATGAAAATGAAATAATAAGTGAAATTCACTTTATTTCATTGAAAATTGGTGCAATCAGAAAATACTATTTTCAATTTGATACAAAATTTGTGAATAGTGAAAATACAATCAAAAAGTTATCATGTTGAAAATGTATTTATATAATCTTAAGAAAGATTAATTGCAAATGTTCACATTGACTGAGCTACGAATAAATAAAGGAGTAAAACAAAAACATCCAATTCGCGTTATTTTGTGGTGTACGAATGGCTTTTGAATAAAGTGAAAAGAATAAGTCTTTACGTACATATTGGGATATGTTTTCAAGATTTATACGAATGGACAGTGAAAATAAATGTTGTGACTAACATTGCAAAGATAGTGATTTTGTAAGTTGATTTTCAAAGGAAACGAATAAATTTCTACCTAAATATAATATAGCTCTTATATAATTCTCTCTAGGCGACTAAATTACCTTAGATTACGTTCCTTTACTAAACAACACATTCAATAAAACCCCCACCAACCTGTCGATTTAAATAAGCCGATGGGAATTATTTCTCAAACCATACAAACTCTAATGAGTCCCAACCCTTCTTCGGACTGTAGAATCCTCGACAAATACGCGGAGGACTTCCAATCCCTTATTATCAATGCGCAAGCCATCCCCATTTATATCACAATCGTAAACACATACTCGTATATATCGCAAAACATCCTTAGCAAAATTCGTCAGAAAAGTATACATATCCATGGCTACATGGTTAAGCCTGGCTTCAATGGGAGAGCACTTGGCAAACCGAATAAGCTAGCTGAAGACCCAACACCTAGTCCTAATGAGGTTTAAGCAAGAACTGGAAAAATCTGAAGGCCCAGCGTCTAAACAGTACAGTTTTTGAGAAAAAAAGGCAGACAGTAAATGCTATCAAAAACGTCATGAAATTATCAGATCGAGCATCAGATTTCATAGAAGGCTCTGTAGAGGTGACCATTTATGTGAAAAACGCATAATGGCAGAGAACAAAATATAAAGAAGTATCTCTTACAAATACGACGTCAAGCTTCATTTAGAATTGCCTTACTGAATAACATTAGTAGGCTTTTTACACACTCACTTACACTCACAGAAAAGAATGAAGATGCTTTAATGTATAAAATCCATCTAGGCCCACTAGTTATATTTAATTGGATAGAGGAAGACAACTTGAGTATAGCACTTGAAAAGACGGAAGCGGTTTTCTTAACAAAAAGAAAGAAGATTCAGTATTTGGTATTTGTATTTGGAGTATTTGGATTCGCAAGAACTTAACTTTTGGAATGCATATCCGGCGGACTGTACCTAAATTAAAGAGAACAATTACAGTCCTCTCGTACTGTATGCCAAATCTTGAAGGACCAAGAGCTTCGAAAAAGAGATTCCTAACCTGTGTAGCGCACTCTCCAATTTTGCAGCAGAAATAATTGCTCCGATAGATCTCATGAGCTGCGAGATACGACGGAGGAACCTGATGCAAATATGGCAAGGCAGAGGAAGACACACTTCCAAAAAGAATGCTGAGCCTGCAATTCAATACCTCAGATTGACCGATGGATAAATAGACCTTATAGCGATACTGACTATTTCATCTGACAATTGCTCATTGAAGGATGGCTATTTTTGGGATAGCCTGAAATTGAAAACCTTCAACCTCAAATAATTTGAAATTGATAAAATTTTTGGAAAAAATTCGGGAGATTTTTTTCAAAGCACATAGAAATATCTTTGAAATTAGCACTTTCAAAAGTCTTTTGCATAAGAGTTGACTCATTTATAAGGGTTTTGAATGCTTGTTTTAGAAAAAATGATTGATCAAATTGACTACTGCATTTCCGTAATCTTCAATGAAAAAACTCAAATAAACCAAAAACCATTCATATTATGTAATGTATGTATCATAACATTTGAACGAGATACATTAGTTCAAAGTTTGCATTCGTGTACCAAGTGTGGCTTATGCAAGCCCTTTGAGCTGCACCCTTTTAGAAACCGAGGGCTGAAAAAAGTCTTTATTGATATAAAGTTGAAGCAGTTGAAATCCCCTATGAAATGCTTTTTCAAAAAAATTTAAAGCTTGAATATTCAGCGTGTTATTGTTATTGTTAAAAAACCAACTGATTTTTTGAATCTGATTGATCATAAACGTGTTTGAAAATATCAGAACATTCACAAATAATATATTTAAAATTCATTTTACCCAAAACATTTTAAATTTTTTTGCACAGGGCAGATTTCGTAGAAGAGGGTACGTAGAGCTTGAATTCAAATTTTCTTGTAAATCGAGATTAAAATTATTGTCTTTAAAGAAAGTTTCTAATATAGTGATAACCTAACCCTCAGAGTATTGTCTTTGGAGGGGTTTCATGAGTCCGAATTAATCTTAAACATGTTTAAGAATATCAATACATCCACAAATAATTCATTTAAACTGTATTTCACTCAAACACATGCCAAAATCGAAGATTTTGAATTTTTTATGATAAGGGGTGGTATTCCCTTTAGCACATGGTAGATTTTGAATAAAGGGGTAAGTAGAGCTTAAATCCAAATTTTCATAAAAAACGACGTTGATTAACGAAATTCCACAGTTTTAACGTTTTTCACCGCTGGTTCTTGGCCCTTAAGTGTAGGATTAACCCCCACTGAATAATAAGATGCATTGTCAAAAACGAATTTGTATCAGGTTTTTGCGCAACCTTGAGATAATTCACTTGATTCTATTATCAAACAAGCATTAGAAATAAATCTCTATTAACTTAGAACTTGAACTATTCATAATAGTTGTTTTTTTGAAATTTTGATAAGCGAAAAGCAATTAACGAATTATGAAAAACCTTAATGCGGACTTGATGTATTACACTGTGCCTGCGTTTGCCCATTACTTAAGATGTTATATTCTTCACTATTAACGAAGATTCAAGTTCACTCTTATTATTTTTAAAATAATTTGATTAATATTTATCTTGCTTTTTTTCATAATATTCATATTCTGTTACGCTACTGATAATTGTTGAATTGGTGTTAACAATAGAAATACGGGCGGAGATCGACAATTTCCAGGACCTAGACAATTTCTTCCTGATGTATGTACATTCTTAACGTTATTATCCAGACAAGAAGTTAATATGGTTCCGTTTCGTCTGATAATATAATTATTCTTAAGAAGACACTTTTGCGATTCTCTATATATTTACAAAGAAAACATGTTCTTTGACCTGAAATATTGGTTCATCGAATTATTGCTCTTTTGTTGACTTCCTTTCTATACTTCAATCTCAAATGTTCCAATAATTTCCACAAAGACCTATCTCCTTATTTTATAGGTCACCATTTAAGAATTCGACAGTTACATGAGCAGATGTTTAAGTAATTTTAGTTTGACGCGAAAGCTTGTGTTTCAATCTAATTTCCATTATAATTTACTCTAATATCAATGCACTTGAAATATCTTTCAAGCAACTTTTGAATTTTGACAAACAATCCAGCTAATATGTTTTGAAATCTTCATCCACACTTTCACCAACCAAATAAAAGAACATATTGCTATTATATAGCTAGATTTTGATTGTAGTAAAGTTGATCAAGTTGTTTCTAATCAAATTTCCTGATCAGATTAATGTTTGATTAACCATATGGAGAGGGCATCATCGCAAAACAAAATTATGTCTTTACTTGGCATACTACCAAGTCTACCATGAACACCTCCAACCTTTGTCAAAACACGTTTCAATGATTTTCCAGCTGACAAAGTTGACCTTTCTCAAGCGATATGAAATATCGCCTCTTCGTAGACTTTTTTTTAACTCTGATGTAACATAGGCTGTGCATTTCTCATTGTGCACATTAGTCTATAAACGCCCTAGTCCTTTTGAAGTATTGTATAAAATTTTGTCTGTACATTACACTAGACAATTGGGGAAGGTATTTTAATCAGTCGAATACAAACATACACGGGGGTGGAAAATGTCGTAGTAGTATCACCGCTAGATGTACGTAAATAGCCTGTAACACTTCTAGCAATAATTCAATCGGATGATGCAGAAATGAGCAAATTATAGAGGGATATCACGTTTAGAAGTGGTGTATGTTGTTTGTATTCTACTAAGAATCCCGAAGATACATGGGAAGCTAGTCACCATAACATTAGATAAGTCAGAAGATATAACATCGAGGGTGGCTTTTAATCTGGAATTTATAGAGGTTCGAGTGAGAAAGGGCAAAAAATCCAGATAGAAAGGGATCAGCACTGTCGAATAAAAATGGAGAGCAGACAGAAATAAATAAAAGAATAGCCCCAAAGGAAGTACAGCCGTGGGAACATTAAGTAAATTGATAATGTCTAAGGAGTTATCTAGAGCAGCCAAAATTACGACCAGCACATGGAAGTGAAAAATGAGTTTGAACAAATGCTGCATAAATAAAACTGGGTATATTATTTTATTATAATAACCATCAATAACAAGATACATGAAAGACCTGAAAGTAAGATAGTTGGGGAATACCCAAAGGATGCTGATAATCAGATTTGCAAAAAAGGTCATTGAAAAAGGAAAGGGGAAAGACGTACAAGTAGGAGGGGGACACTTGAAGCCAAAAATTTTGGACTAGAAATAAATCAAAAGAAAACAAAATATATGATCATGAGAGATACACAGAGAGAAACAGAAGATTACTTGTTCTTTAGGACACCAGACACAAAGAGTACAATTTCGAAAGAGTTTCCAACTTTATGTATCTAGAAGTAGTAATAGAAGACAAGGAAGTAAAACAATTATAACGAAAACCCAATATAACTAAAGGAACACAAAAATTTGGTAGAACTGGATCACTGATGAAGTCAAAATACGTGCAAAAAAAAAACAAAAATAAGAATGTATAAAACGGTAGTAAGACCCACCGCAACATATGCATGTGAGACATGGATATTAGAAAAGGCAGAAGAAGCCATGTTGGAAAGATGGGAGAGGAAGATACTGAGAGGAATCTACGGAGGAGTACACACAGAAGAAGGCTGGAGGAGAACAACTAATAAAGAATTGGAGAAACTTTATGGAGAAGCTACAATAAGCTCATTTATTAAGGGGCAGAGAGTGAGATGGTTGGGATATGTTGAGAGACTACATAAAGAACGGATGCCAAAATTAGTACTG
Source organism: Diorhabda sublineata (assembly GCF_026230105.1). Taxonomy (NCBI): domain Eukaryota; kingdom Metazoa; phylum Arthropoda; class Insecta; order Coleoptera; family Chrysomelidae; genus Diorhabda; species Diorhabda sublineata. The sequence goes on from NC_079484.1 coordinate 10,508,144, forward strand.
CAAAGAAAGAGGGAAAGGGGCGACCAAGGAAGAGATGGTATGACTGTGTAATGGAAGACCTAAAAAATAATAATGTTCAGAATTCGAGACAAAAAGCTGTGAACAGGGAGTAATGGAGAAATATTGTGTGGAAAATGCAAAATAGAGGACTTTGATATATATAAAACTATGTAATATTGCCATTCTTGCCCCAGGCCTAGATGGCCTGTAGAGCATATTAATTAAAAAAAAAACGAGTGAAGTACTATGGAGAAGATAATATAGAAGACCAGGAAGTAAGATATTTGGGGTATACCAAAAGGATGCCGATAAACACAAGAAGGACTGTTGAACTAATGGAAGGATGCAAAAGGATATCAAAGCGGTGAAACCAAAAGTACAGAATCACAGCCTGTGAATAAACATTGTGGAACCAGTTGAAGGATGATTAGAAAAGAAAAAGAAGTCATTTGCCTTAAGGACCTGTATTACACTTTCGAAATATTAAGTTTCGATCTGATTTCAGAAGTAAATAGTAGGATTCGTTTATTATGATATATTTGACACACTTCTATCGCTTAAAAACTATTTTGTTAGTCTTTTTAGTATAATTTACTAGGTTAACTACTAAATAAAAAATGAGAATGTATGATACCATGAACAAAAGCACGTTAATATATGAATTACAGACGTAGCGGTTAAAATAAAAATGAAAAGGGAAATAGAAGCTTGAGAAATGGATGCAATGAGAATGGCATCTAGGACATCAAGATTGGAGAGAATGACTACTGAGAAACATGAAGGAACAAATGGGTGTAGAGAAAGTTATAACATTATAGCATAGAAAGGAAACAACTGGTACGGTACGGGCATGTTCACAAAATGATAGAAGCAAAATTACCAAAGAAAGTAATAAGATGGATACCGCCAAAAAATCGACAAAAAGTAAACCAACAAAACTGCTACAATAGCCAAGACGCTAGCACAAATGAGATAAAAACGTAACATTTTGAGCAGCCGAATTTAAGCGTTCATAACAGCGAAAACTGGGAAAAATAGCCATGTTATCAAAAAAAGGTTCTAACAACTGTCTGATTAAGGCTAGAGACAAAAGATATGAATCGAACGTATTTGCACTCAAGGTTACTAGAATAATAGAAGGTTTGTGACATGCGCATGTTATTGTAAACAAACAAACAGCTGCTAGAACACCAGCTACGTCATTATGTTTACATTTTTCTATTGTTCATATTATTATGTAAAACAGAACCTCACTAACATTATGTTCGATTTATGAGGATGTGTGTTATCTCTTGCTCATCTGGCTATACAAACGAATATATTTCTAACTAACTGTTTGCACTGAGTAAAGAATCACGCATGCGTAAACTTTCCGCGTTTGTTCACTTTTAACTATAAGCGTACACAAATGAACATTTATCATCAGATCTTATTGACTCGGTTCAAGCAAAATACGTCGATTCATAATTGCAGATGCAACCTGGATCCACCACCATGTCCATGAAACAAAAAGACGTGAAACGCAAAGACCGAATCTACTGCGAAAAACATTCAAAGACGGTTTTATTAACTGGAAAAGTGGTGGGATTGTGTTTATTAACTCTCTTCAAAAATGTAAAACACAAACAGAAAAGTATTACTCATCATTACTTGATAATATGAAGGTGGATATTTTAGAAAAAAGAGACCGCGACTGCAGAAAATAAAAAGTGCTTTATCGTCAGGATAACGCACCTTCTCACAATTGTAACATTGTTAAAATTAACGAAATGCACTTCTTATGGTTTCACCACCCACGATATTCAACTGATCTGGCCATCAGTGACTTTTCCCTATTTCCTTACCTTATATTTCACTTTCAATACCGATATCATCAACAAACGAGGACGTTATTCCACGCAGAAAAATTGAATAGCTTAGAACATTGCTTAAAAGAACAATGATAATCAAACGAAAATGTCTTTCTTCCTTTGACAGATCGGAAACTTTTCAAACAACCCTAATATTATGTAACATATTTCGTACTGCCAATACAATATCCTCCTTTCGAGTAAATCGATTTTTATCCTAGACAAATTCACTAATCGAATCTGCTCCGAAAATTAAAAGTGTTAGTTATGCCGAACGCTCAATCCTAGGCGAAATTCAAACATTTCTTTTTTATACGTGTATCATACATCAAGTAATGTGTTAGAGAAGATTCATTACCAACAAATTAAATTACTTGTCACTGTAAGTTTCATTGCACTCATATACTTCCTACATCGCTTCACACGACGTTTCTATTGTTGAAATCATGGGAAAATCCTCTTATGTTATCTATAGTTTTCACTGTAATCGGTGTGACACTTATGAATCGTCCTCGGTGTTAATCTGACCAATAAGGTGGATAGTTTAACACAATTTCTTAGTCAAGACAGAATGGGTTCATGAATTATTGTTTTCTCATGCCCTCACGTAGTCGTCAATGTTTGAAAGATGATCAACGCGAATTCATTTACTGATTTTTTCAATGTTTCCGTCTGTACTTGACGTAGAGAGTCATCCAACCATCAAAAAACTTTTTGTCCTGCTAAACAACCATACAACTATACTGCTTTCATTAGTGCTTCCGTGATGGTTTTCCTTAAGAAGAATATTCAGGTTAATTCATTGATACGGGAACATTTTCTTCATCAGAAAATCATATTGATCTTTCTTCCAAATGTATATTGAATCAGAAAATGGAGTAGTTCTATAAAATATATGCGTTTTAAGAAATATTTTCAACAGATATAAATGTTCAATAATGTACCAAAGTTATGATAGAGCACACAAACAAAAACTTTTCCATTTAATTGAAATTGTACTCAGTATAAGTGAAATAAAGATTATTTTCCTCAATTTCGGAAAGAGTCTTGTGGCAGTCTATAATGAAATATTGGTGAAAGATTTAAATTTGTTTCATTTTTGATACAAGCTTTCCCTACAGCTGACTAGTTTCGGAATCCTTTGTTTTTTTTAAATTTTTCTATTAAGAGCCTAGATGAACAAAGAATAGATCTTTTTAGACAACAATGTATCCACAAACAACTCAAATTTTCAATATAATCGAAGTATAATCAATTCCATTTCAATTAACAACAATTTTTCTTGTGCTCTAATGAAAAGTTCAGAGAGGCTTGCATTGCTCAATTTTATAACAAAGAAGTTATAATTTTATAACCGTCAATATACTTTTTGCACGTTTAATTTGAGAAAGAAACATAAATGCTAAATATTTCATTTTCTTTGTTTGTAACACAGCTATAGTCAGCGCTAAAGGAATAAATTTTATTAGGCGAGCTCAATACATTGCAGGAAGGCTTATGTTTATATTTCTTCGACTGTACATTAAGAAAAAAAACATTCGTAATTGTTTAAAGAATGGAAACATTGTTATACTGCTATATTGAACATAATACGAAATATAATATAAAGAACACGAGAAGAAACCAAATAAAACAAAGTAAACAATTGTACTAAACTTATTCACGATTCCACTAAACGGCTTGCATCGATCTGGATTCGTGATTCTGGGGATCCAATAATTTTTCAGCTTTTGAAAAGAAGTATATTATAGCTATTGCCAACTTGATAATGAAGTTAACAATAAAATACAAAAGTTTACTCTTTTTTTACAAATTCTGAGCTTTCGTATTCATCATCAAAAGACTAATTAACCAAGAATTCTAATTTTGTAATGAATTATTAACTTGATGAAATTCAAAAGAAAAAACTCTAAGAATGATAATTCTCTCGGAAGATTTGGAAAAAGCCTCTGTCAGAATAAAACTTAAAAAATCGAACAGTATTCCACTTGAGATATGTTAACAAATAACTGAAAAGTTTTCTGACGGGTTTAGAAACCAGAAATCAGTTTATCAAGGGCTAGCTCCAAAAAATATGGTAGAAAACGAGGCTAGTACTATTGGAGACGTACCAAAAAGCTAAGTCTAGTAATAGGTGAGGCAAAAACTGCTGAAAGATCCGTTTGTAATAGGCAGAAACTCTGCCTCTATGCATTGAACTCATCTGCATAGATTGTGATTGTATAAGCATTTTGGACCAAAATATGGCAACATTTAGAATGCTTGCTAATGAGATACTTCCATCATAGAAGTCTCTTGATTGGGCAGGAAGAACATATGCAAATTACGTGTGAAGTACCACAAAGATTTATTCTAGGTCAAACAGTATGGAATCTCTATAATGACAAAATCCTCAACCTAGAGGTCCAGCATAACATCAACCTTATTGATATGTATCTGAACTCATGTTCGATCGTAAAATGGTTATGCAGGTGACCATAGTAGTGTAGAATGTAGTAGTGGGCAACTACAAAAAAGCTGAACCATTTGAAGCTGCTGAAGCAGCACCTCTTGATTAGTATCAACTGGTGTCGAAGTGCTAATGGCTAATTTGATACCAATAGACTTCCAAAAATTACCATTACAATGATGTACAAACTACCTGACATAACTAGTCACAATTCGTGGACGTTTTATGGCTTATTTATACTGACTTGAAATTACACTCACAAACTTGTCTTTACTATCCTAAGGTGGAAGATACAGTGAATACAGTAGGAGGAAAGCAGAACAATTATGCAACAAATCGGATGCTTACTATCACCAGAAAGTTGTTGAAGAAATAATAGTTAAAGAGAAAGAAAGCCTCGAAAACTCTATCAGATATGGTGACAATATACATATTCTCCGAAAGACCTCGAAATTCTACGGTATTCCACCTCGGAGCGTATAAAATAGTCGCGTACATGACACCTCAAATCACAACACACAACAGCGCTGTAGACGTACTCAAAACTTGTTGCCATACAAGTGCTATTTGAGTTGTTCACAGATACTTGAAATATTCATCTTGATTAAAAAATTGAATCAAATCATTTTCATACAAGGATTTTCTATAATTCGCTCCAACATTTGGTGATGTAGTTCCCTCTCGAAACCTAACCTAACCAAATTCAACCGTGGTCGCATTAATTTCAATAATTGTCAAAAAGATTTGTGCAAAGAAAGATTGGCGCAAAGAAATTCTAAAAAGATTCAAACTCGGCGCTTCAAAAGACATCTATAAAATCGTATCAGACATCGACTCATGGATCTATGCATATGAACCCGAAACTAAACAACAATCGACTGTATGGGTATTTGAAGACCAGCCAAATTCAAAAAAAGTTGTTCGCGCATGAAGCACTTGGAAGCAACTGGTCGCCTGTTTTTTCAGAATAACTGGTCATATCGCCACCGTTCCAAGATACACCAGAATTTGTTTCCCATAAATAAGGAAAACCAATTGCAGACGACGAACCAACGAGCTCTCACATCAGTTCATACAAAAACGAAATAGTTTTCGAATTAATGGGTCATCTGCCATACTGTCCTTGTTTGTTACCTAATGATTCCTTCTTAATCTCACAGATCGAAAATGAATTTCGTGATTAGCTTTTCTACACCTGAAAAAGCAGTTGATGCGTTCACACTACATATTTTGGAGGTAACTCAATTCGAATGGAAAGAAATGCTTCAAATAATAAAGCCATATCCACTTATAAATATATATTTGTGTTTTATTGTTTATCTCATAACTGAAGTAGCAACCTTCGTAACGGCATCCAGCATTCAAAGCTTCACAACAAATTCTTCGATCGCTAAAATCACATTCGATTCCGAAGAACTGAGGCTGAGACCTGTCAACTTTTTGTAGAGCTTGCGTCATACGAGGACTACCGATAGATAGAACTAATCCTTTTGTAAGAAATTAGTTACATATTGAAGTAGCGTGCTCGATTAGGCATTAAATCATTACGCTCGACTCTTGAAACGAATTTCGGCAAATAGTGATGAATTATTCATTCGATTTAAAATACTGTTCAACAGCTACCACATAGTGTTGAATAGCCCACTACACCATTTTCACTGGAACTGGACGTTTATCAAACAAAATGGCTCTCCTCTTTTGATACAACGCTACCCAGTATCAGCAGAAGGATGCAATAAGGAAAAATTTCACGAACCGTTTCTTATTAAAACAAAGTTTTCATCAAGTTAGTGAAATTTTACTTCAAGCTCATTTACTATATAAAATATAAATTATATTGCAACAATAAATTGAACAAGGAAGTAGTTTATAATATGATAAACGAAAGTGCATCCATCCATCACATCAAAATAGAGGTTTAGATGTATATTGCAACTACATATATGAAATCTGGTGGCCTTAAAGGTATTATCAGACATCTGTTTTCACTTTTACACGAAATATGTTCTTCTTTTTCATTTCTACTTCAATAAATACATTGTCGCAATTCCTATATATACAATCATGTTGATATGATCGAATTAAACAGCTATTTGCACAATTCCAATTAGCTTTTGAGAACAAAAATTAGAAATAAAAAAATCTAGAGGATGTTTATGTGTAATGGATGTCTTAGAGATTTTTTTGGACTCGTTGAAGTGCCATAAAAACTATTGTATTGAAAACACTGTTTATACATAATAATAAAATATTTCTTAGAAACCCCATAGCAAGAGGAACCTAAGTCCAAATTTCTATCTATTGTGTTTTTACTGACACTTGTTTTTTTAGACCCTAATTCATAACGGCAATTCTCGAGAAATTTATTTTTCGAATATAGCAATGATTGTAAGATATTATAAGTTCTTTGATTGTATAGAGCCACAAGAACAATCAGTAAGCTAACAATGTAGTTAAATAATTGCAGAGGTCAAAACCGGAGCATGAATATAGTGTTGATGTACATTTGGCTTCTAAAAACAAATCCTTACCTCAAATCAGTTACAAATACGAGAATATATTGAAAAATTCTTGGCCTACTAGAAAACCAAACAAAATTTCAACGTCAAAATATTTTATTACTCAACATATTCTCCTCTTACTTGGATAGATTTATTCCAGCCAACCTGCAGCATCTCAAGACCTGTCAAAAAAAAATTTTCTTCTTGCTCTGCAAACCAGACCTCCACAGATTTTTTTACCTCCTCTTTGAAAGAGAAGTTACGACCCCTTAAACTTTTTTTCAGCTGAGGAAAGAAATGATAGTCGGACGGAGCCAAATCTGGTGAATAAGGGGGGTGTCTTAGTAATTGAAGTAAGAATCATTGTTTTTGAAAAGAAATGCAAAATTTTATTTCTCACTCTGTATCTTGCAAATCTTAAATTTAATGTTCAAATAGGATTGAATGAATTGGAAATTTCACATACTTGGGTTCTAACACTAACAGAGAAAAAGTTGTAAAAAAGAGGATACCAAGGGTTTGCATTATTTTTTTAAATTGGTTCTGTAAATTGGTTTTGTAACATGGCCAATGTTGTATTGGTACTGACATTGTTGTTGTTCATTTGGGGATGATAACAATATGTAACTTTTACAAGTACAGTACAACCTGTACAATCTAAAGATAGCAAAAATTAAGTTTTCAATGAATTTTTCAAAAAAAAGGGACTTTTTGTTCAACTCGATAAAATTTATGGTTTAGGAGTGTAGATTTTTAGATCGTTGTACATGCCAAGGAAACCGTTCACCATAAAGAGACATTTTGAAGGAAATTATCATAAATTGTGATTATGTACTGGAAATACTTACAAGAGGAATTGAAACACAATCAAATATTTCTAATTGAACTGCATAATGTCGAACATGTGTCAGTTACATAAGAAAAAAAATAGAAATGTAGAAAAATTTTATTGGCTAGCCTAAAACCTACCGAATAAAACAAAACAATGTTCGAAGTGGACATTGCAATTCTACACACTACCAGAGTCTACGGGGGATATTTCTTTGAACTTGGAAGAGCATTCCAAGACTCCAATGGCAGTGTATTTCTATCAGTCATTTGGTTCCTTATGCTTATTTTCCATCCATGTTATGTGATATTCCTCTAAGCACTCGTAGAGACATATTCCTAGACACCTTCTAAATTATGTAAAAAATCATCTTAATAACAGGTGAATAGGTCGAGGAGGTCCATTTGCATGGCCACCACGTTTCCTTAAATTAAATACAATGGATTAATTTTTTTGGAATATCTTGTTACATGCAACATTGGTAAACATCCTGTATAAACAGAACATCACATAAAAAATATCGAACATTTCTTAAGGATTTGATACATATAAAATATGGATTATTTTAAATAATAGAGCTCATTATATTTACAGGAAAATGAATGTATATAGTTGTCACCATAATATCAGGCATATTAAGAAAAATAAACTTTTACCCACATAATGTCAGCTCTTTCCCATATATTTGAAAAATCCTAGCGAACTTTTTGCATAGAAAATCCGAAAATACATTCAAAAAACAAAATCAAGAGTCTCAATATACCCAGTTTAGAATAATTTTTCTGGGAAACCTAGATTTGAGAAAAAATATTAATTTTCAATATTTAGTTTTTAAGATTTTTTACTTTTTTTATGAATATATATTATGAGCGCCTCTATTGCCAATGTATTACAAATGTTTATATTCTTTACGGCCACTGCTATCAGTTATAAATATTTCAATTATTTCATAATGTTCCAAGTAACATAGTTATAATATGTTAATCAAATATTCAACTATCTTTTTTTGAATAGTGGGTATACTTCAAAGAAAATTCTAACGATATTACAATAAACAAATATATACAGCGTACTTGAAACAAAGGAAATAGTTAGGAAATACTGAGTCAATATTTGAAGACTCATAACATTACACTTGAAATTTATGTTCAAGGAAGTATGTTTTAAGAGATGAGATAAAGTGTTTGTATTTATTTAGGAGAATAAAAAAGTTGAACCCACCTAAACATATCGTAATTATAAAGAGCAAACCTTAAACAAAAGTGGTTATTGATTGTGATCACTTATAGTTTGAATGAAAACAACAATCAATAAAAAAATTAACAACAATAAAATAGATGTATTGCCCAATTTTAAAATTCAAGTTGATAATTTTCACATAACCCATTTTCTGATGTCCCAGATAAAATTTGTACCTTTGGAAAGTGGTTTGTAGATGTGATTTATGTAGTTGTTTTATTTTTATATCATCCCCCCTCTTAAATGAAAAATATAATAAAGGTGGGCAAAGTCACCTCCAGAAGTGACTCTGCTCACCAGATGTTTTCTTTATATAACAAAGCTATAAATGAAATATAAGCAAAGTCATCAGGGTGTTACAAGAATCACAATAAAGAGAAAAGTTGCTCAAAAAATCGAATTTTATCATCAAAATACAAAAAAATAATGAAAATCTTGACAAATAATCCTTAAAAGTTTCGTGACATGTGGACAAAAAAGATGAATTATGGAAATAAAGATCAGTTCATAAAAAATAGTGCCAAATAGAAGTTTATCGAGAACCACGTGCAAAAATATTTCTTCAAGTCGTGCTTGAAATGTAAAACATCTCTCTTTTCAATGAGCGGAAGAGGCTTCAGAACAATGTCATCTGGTGAAATGCTAGTTTCATCTGCTATCTGAGGAAAAGTGAACAATTTCCCTTTATTCTTGGTTCTAATGAATGAAACCTCCAAATCCCCATTCATTCATTTTCGCCATAAAATGCTTCACAGTTTTTTCCCCAACATTTTCACTAAAATGAATTCACCTTTTCTAAAAGTAATCGGTTTTTGGTAATTAGTAGAATCTCCCAACTCCGCCATTTTTTTTTCTAGATGATCGATAGAATCTGTCTCCCACCTCCTCCATTTCAAAACAACTTTCAGTAGCATATGAACTGAGGGAGTCGTACAATGATATATCATTTTCATTCTCACTGGTCATTTCATGCCGATTAATCACCTCTGCTGTCGATGTTGCAGAGATGGTTAATTATGAATTTGTACTTGCTGCTAAATTAGAAATGTCAGGATCTACTAGTTCCTAAATATCCCAGCAATGTGTTACCCACTAGTGCTCGCCTTTCCCCATCATCTTGAGTAATACCACCAGGAGTAATCCTCTGGAGAACTACATTTTTATCAAGAAGGACAATGCCACATTTTTTTTAGCCTGATATAATGTTAGTTGCTTGGTTGTCTGAAATCGATAACATGAGAGTGCTCAACATTCGGGGAAACCCTGACTTTGTATTGTAGTTGAACTTGGGTTTTTCATTTTAAAATCGGTGAGTATCTTCCTCCATTGGCACTTCACAGGATCTAACACAGAAACATCAAATGACTGGCAAGGATGGGTTGTGTTGGGTGGCAACAAAATGGATTCAATGATTAACCGCTCACTTGTTCTAGGGCTGCTTAGGATGTCTCCAATTATACATTTGGTGCCCGTCTTACGTGATCCTCCTTCAACCCATGGTACCCACATACATTCAGCACGATATACCACATATGGGGGCAACATCTCACCATTTGGTGTTGCAGCAAACATTAAAGAGATGCATCCCTTTGATGAATTTAAGTGTCTCTAAAGGTATTTTACACCCCTACGAAATACCATCAGTTTTGAACCCTGGGTCATCATTTACGTTTGTCTTATCGTAGTTGAGTATGTTTTTAGGTAGTACACCATTCTTTCAAATGATCGAACTACGTGTAAATGGCTTCCATATCTACCGTAACACGCGCACGAGATATATTTTGGCAGTTCCGAGCTTTCACCTCATTTCGATGACGTTTAATAAATGACCTATATCAGTTTTAACCCGCCAGGAAAACATTTGTGAATTTGCGTACACTGCAAATAGTGTTGAATTATCAATCTCACATCAACAGCTCCGAGAGCCATCGCCCAATCAACACGAACTAAAATTTAGTTTAGGATTCTCAATTCCTTCTGTGGGGTCAAGGTGGTCTGCCTACAAGATTAGTTGTATGCCTACCCATTATTTTGTTTCCCAGGTTTTCTTGGGATATTGTGTTTCTCTATAGCAGATCGTATGGACATTTTATTGACATTTTATTGATATTAACATCCTATATTGCCTTTTACAGGGTTCTGACGAATAATACATATAGGCACGACGACCAGGTTTCGGTTTGTAAACTCTAGGCATAGTGCTGGAACAGAAAAAAAGTTATGAGGACGGTCGACAGAAGAAGAATTTTCCTGTAAATCGTGGGGTGACATTGCTCATTCGAATAACAATCAACGTTGGGTGTAGGAACGAAATTCTTAATGGAATATATTCTTCATTACATTTACTAATAATAATAATAATAATATTTTCGTAGAAGTTGTGTATATCTAATTTTGAGGAGAACAAATTTTCATGTAAAACACCCTTCACAAATAAAACAGATAATTGGTTATAACACTTATCAGGAACGACTTGCAAACTATAGAATAGCTCATACACATTGAGGATGAATGTTTCAGTGACTGCAGCGCCTCAAACGACTTTCCAGATAGAGGCGTGAAAGTTTTTAAAACTGGGCAAAGCTACGCCATTCGACGGTACAGGGTTAGTCATAAGGAACTTTACATACTTCTACTGTGCCTACGAAAATATAAAATATGTCAAAATATGTCAAGCCCTTTTTTTTCTTAATTTATGTGGTGCTTTGTGAATTTGAACCATACATTTTGATCGACTATAGTGTTCACACAGCTTATTTGATTTTTTACATTTTTTCATGAGGAAAATACCAGAACCGGCTTTGGAAAAATCAATTCAGAGATTCGTATTATATAAAAATTTTCTCAAATGGATTAAATGATTTTCAAACTGCATAGATAACAATGAAAACGACAAATGCGACCAAGTTGACGCTCTTTTCTTCAATTTCAAATCAAATCTTATCAAACAAAGAACAACCTTAATGACGTATCGCATAATAAGGTATTAATTTAAGCAAATTTCAAATATTTCGAGTATGTTAACTAAAATTAGCACATACTACTCAATCTAATATTTATGTATTTATTCGACTACATCTGTCATTTTCTATTATCTCTGAGGGCAGAATCAATTTATTGGGGCATTATTTTCGATAAATAAATTAAATTGATTGGAGAGTCAAACATCATGCATGTGTTAATGTGTGTTTATTGTAAATGATAAAAATTTTAGGTCAGATGATAATAAATTGTATCACTGTACAAAATAAATATAACGATCAACTCTAAAAAGTTTGAAAATCAAGATTGACGTTAAGGTACTATTATGTTAACTTTGATACAGCTTGTTACTTTCAATCAAAGGTTCACATCAGCTTTTGACCACAGAATATGCTGACATAATTCTTTTTCATGGATTCTGAAATGATAATGGTGGAGCTGCTGCTAAAGAATATCATAGAGATATGATTCATTAGATAGATAGAGATATATCATTATCATGATATGATATCATAGAGATTCCTGATCGTCGAACTCCCAGTCATCCAACATTTGGGTCAGTTTTCAATTATTTGCGGGAAAATGACACTTTCCACTTTTTCTCGTGGAAGAAGAGAACAACATATAGATTAAGCGCAGGAACATGACATTATTGACGCTGTTACTATGAAACCTACAATAAGTAGTAGATAATTAAATCGAGAGTTTATTGTTACTTAATCAAAAATAAATAGAGTCTTACAAAAGAATCATCTGTAACCAAATCATAATCAAATGATTCAGCAACTATATTCTGGAGATGAAATCAATGGGTTGAAGTTTTGAAGATGGATTAACAATCATCAATTTCATGTCAACAAACGAAAATCCTCATGCTATTCGAGAATATTATTCCCAGTTAAGGTTTTCGGTTGACGTATGGATTGGTGTCATAAATGACCAATTAGTAGCTCCTCAATTTTTTGATAGTTCCCTAAATAGGGCTTTATAATTTCTACAGATATTTTGTCAAATTTGTTTGACAACGCGAACGTTGTTATCGGAGTGATGTGTTTTCAGCATTATAGGGCATCCTCCCACTTTTTATTGGCAGTGAGATAACATCTAAATAATTTTTCATTTTCATTACCTTCCATCTCGAGAATCTATTTCAAATTGTTTTTATTTTGTTGCAATGATTGTATTTTTTAGTTTTTGTTAATGTGTCTTAACTACATAATTTTAATTATTGTCTTAAAATTGTTGCTCCTTATATACAGAGGTTATCGCGTTATGGGTAACACAAAATAAACAAATCGCATTATGGGTAGATTCAATCATATATCATCAGGTAATCGCGAAATAAACTGTGAATCAACTTGAGGGAGCTGATTTGTCGGAAAAAATTGGTTCAGCGGCCCATTCTCTATGTTCAATGTGTATAATACATCATTAGTAACTTCAATTACGACGCCTAATACATTTCTTGGAGCAAGGCGGCCTCTACCAACATCTGAAGTTCTTACCAAAATATTAGTACCTGCTCATAGTGGATTAACATTCAATATCATATCTATATAATTTTTAGTTAAAAATTTTTCATCTTATCCAATATTCATCAAATCATATCTCTTTATTCTTCCGTATTGCTTAGATGATTGGGTATCTCCTGATTCTTGTAATCTTTGAGCGTCCTTAACTCTACTTATAATTAGTTCACATTCAACTTCCAAAAGAAGTGTAGATCTATTTCATTAGCACATAAAGTTTAATCAAACCAGTCTCAAAAATTTCTCGCACATCTTTTTCATCGAAATATTTAATAAACAAGTATTAGGAACAATGTACAGAAAAACAAATGAACAAGTGAAGAAGTAAGGATGACTACAACTGGATTAGAAAAATTTATAATTCCTATTTGCCCTCTCTAGGGCGTCGAAAATGTATTTATTATCCATTTACTAATTTCTTCAATCCTCTCCTATCCTGCACTAGTATCATCACTTCATTGTTTGATTTGATCTGCTATTTGTTCTTTTCATATTTTCCTTGCTCTGTCCCTTCTCCTTCTTTCTATAGTTCTTGCTTTCCATATTTGTTGTGTTAATTTTTTTTCATCCAATGTCCAAACCAGTAGAAGATTCTCTTTGATTGTATCTTGTTGTGAGTTGTTGATAATTTTATATTTTAATCTATCCATTCTGGTTTTTACTCCTGCTTCTGCCTCTCGCAAATTTATCTTGACTGCGTTCACTGTACTATCTATTCTATTATTAGTTATCAACGTTTCACTTCCATATGTCAGCACTCAGTTTTGATTTCTTTAATAACTTCTTATTGAACACTTATTTATTTAATGTGTAGTATATATTTGTTGCTATTTTATTCTGTTTCTATCCTGCGCTTTTATTTTGCCGTCATCTGATATTCATTATATAAGAGATATAAGATCACAAGTTGTGATCTATTCTATTTGTTTTTCTTTTACTGTTAATCTGACATTGTTTCCATTCTCGTTTCTCATAATTATTTTGCGTTTTTTTATGTTAATGTCCATTTAAAATTTTTTTTTTATCTCTTCTATCCATATTTTCGTTAGTGCTTCCATCTTTCTGTAATTTTCTGCCATAATTACGATGCTGTCTGTTGAGGTATTTTATGTTCGTTTGTATGTTAGGGGGCTCGTCCGTTTCTTCTTCTCCTATATTTATTAGTATTTCATCTAATGTTTGTATGAACAATTGTAAACTTAGACTGTTCACTGTTCCATCATAAAGCCTTCTGATTTTTATCCTTTCAGTTCTACTTTCCTTTTACATACACTTCTTGTAATAGTAATATTTCTAATTTAATTAATATCTTCTTCTCATTGTTTCATTGGATTAATTTGAATGCTATTCTCAGGTTTATGAACGTTGAGTTTAGTGTTTTTCGTTTTTCGTTTTCCTTAGTATGAAAATATTTTCTATTCTTTGTCTTCTTTTTATATATTCTGCTTGTTTTCCTTGTCTCTTCCTTCTCTTAGTATTCTGTGTATATCCCGTAGAACAATGAAGTTAGGCATATTGGTCTGTAGTTTTCGCAATTTGATTGTTCTTGTTTCTTGTGGATTGGAACTTGCACATTTTCTCTCATTTTTGTGGTATTGCTTCTGACCACCATGCTCTCTTCATCATCTCCCATATCCATGTCTTGCTTTCTCACATATATTTGACAATTTCTGGATCTATCTTATCTGCTCCACTGACTTTGTTGATTTTTATTTTCTATGCTGCTTCTTTAACTTGTTCCTAGCGAATTTCTTCCACATTTGTATTTTCTCTTTCTTCCTCTTCAGCCATGATATATATTACTTCATTGAATTTCTTCGCGTGACAGGAGTACCATATATTTAATATTAATTAGCTTTACAAAAATTTAAAAGCATCATAATTTGATGAAATAACGAAACAAATTATATTATACTTAGGAATAAATGATGCATTCATAAAATAGATTGTGCAAAAAGAAAGACTTACCTCAAGATGTAAAAACATGGATAATTATCTATTTATTTTTGAAAATAGGAAGTAAAAGTTAATCTCAAATACATTCCACGAGAAGTGGAGGAGAGGAGAGAATTCCTGTAATAAAACCTGACAATATTGTTTTGTCTTTGTTTTCATATTCTACGTTCACTATATAATTCTCGAAAAACATTCGGAAACTGAGACAAGGATGTCGTGAAAATGCGCAAAAAATGAAAAACGGTGTACAATTGATAATTTTTACTTTATCAAGTGTGTTGTCTCGTATGTTTTCATATAAAACAAAAAGAAATACAACCGATATGTATTATTTCTCTAAGTTTTCTTTCAGAAATCACTTTATTTCAATATCAGTCTACAAGTTTATTAAGTAATTTCATTCTTACATCATAAAATAAACTGTATCCAAATACATTAATAATAATTGAAACTCAATTCACACCCTTTCACTTCGTTAACTTTGGGTTATTAAATAAATTTTATTTCTGTGTATACATCCGGTGAATGTTCAATACTTAATTATCAGAAAATAAAGTGATTTAAAAACTAATACTAATAATTACACATCTAATTATAATTATCATTTCGTAGTTAAATCAAATGTATATACTTATTAAACAACTTTCATGTTTCCAATAAAGTTATTTCACATATTTTCCAACTCTTGGAAATAAAATTCATTCTCATATTACATATGAAACTAAAAATTCCAATATTTGTACTATTATGCAAAGATATCGTTTATTTTATTGATTAATTTATCAATACATATATAAAAATAAACATCAACACTAAAACTGAACTAAGTTCAAGAGAAACTGAACGAAATTCAAAGGTTGTTTAGGTATCACAGGAGCTATGTCAACATGTCCCACTGAAGCCTCAGATAAACTTATGAAACTTATGATAGTCTCATACGATAATCCAATCAAATAGTCAGGAATCTTACAGAATACTTAAGAATTGATGATAAAGTAGTGATAAATTACATCCAATCATCGGTCAATCATCCTGCGACCTCTAAATGCGGTTCTCTGGTATACATATTGTTATAAGCTAGCGTAAGACGCCGAATTGGGCATTTGTAGACCAAAATGCAAGATCTCTATACCTCTAGAAAAAGCACTCACTATTTTGTGCAGGTAGCGATGCTAGCAATAAACATATATGCTCATAATCTGACTGTAAACTTCACTAGTAAGCACAATTACATTCTTCAATATCATAGCGGCCTTGAAGGCGCTAAAGACTATTTAACGTCCAAATTAGCGTGGGAGCTTAATCAAACTATAAAAGCTTTAATGAACAGAAATAAAGTAATCCTAATATGGCTACCCGGCCATTAGGCTTTACTATACAATGAGGAAGTGAAAAGCCTTGCAAAAAATGCGCGAAGACTCCATATTTTGGACATACAACTAAACTAAAGTATTGAGATTTACTGAGGCATCACAAAATCAAAAGATTCATAACTATATTATTTAAAAAATCCAAATAACTTTTACGAGGAGTCTGTCTTTTTGCAGACAAAATAATGAGATTTAGAGCACAATATTTTTTTTTGATACATGTATAGAACGGATGAAAAGTCAAAACGATTCCTCAAACAATCTAAATCTAAGAAGTTCCGTAAGTGGATGGTGAGTACATCCTACATTCTAATTTGATGATGAAATTGGCAAAAAAGCCTGGACCCAATAATTATGATTACCAACAGTTTATATCGAATAAATTATCAACATGCTTCTACTTATATTTTCAATACATTTTGAGGGATTATAAAAATTAGAGAGAATTTTTCCGTCGAGTGTAGATACAGAATAATCAAATTTACAATAAGTATTTGAAGTACCATCAGCAAGGTTAGTCGTGCTTATCATGGTCTGAAATTGACATGATTCACGAATTTTTAGGAAAACTCTCCGAAACCTCAATATCTGAAGTGGAATTCCCCGCAAACAAAACCGTTTCTTTCCCAAACATAGAAGGTATACTCTTTCTCCTGAACTGAAAAATTGGGAAATTGCCAAAGGAATTTTGAAGATCAACAAAAAATGATAACAAACCTAGTCCTGAGTCAACAAGCCGGAAACTGTGTTTTGAAAATGCAAATCTTGCAATATCTTTTTTTATAAGAACTAAAAACTAGAAACTGTAAAGTACATAGGCCAATTTCGTATTCTGAATGAAAAAACTAATTTCAGAAAACATAATCAATTCACCTTAAATAAGCTTTTAATAAGATAAATTTATCTGCGGCTTAGATATGTTTCACACATAAGGCTTTACTACTGTTGATAGATAAGTTCGATCCTCTGTATACATCCTTTAATCCCCTAACCACATTACAAGTGGAAATGTTCGCCACAAGGTAATGAATTTTGCAATACGCAAGACGTAGCTACCAAAAAGTTATATTTTCTTTCAATTCCTTCTTTCAATAATGTCAAAGTTAGCTGCAAGATTTCACCCAAGTAATAAAAACATATTTATTTGGATACCTGGTCAATATAAAGTGCACGGCAAGTATCTGGGAAATCAGCTGACAAAAGAGGAAGAAGAAATATTTTTCTTTAACAGATCCCTTCTGCGCTTCTACCTAGGTATGGAATACGAACAAAAAAAAAGATTAGATCCTAGAAGTGATCGACTAACGAAGAGAGGGAGAAAAATATACTTCGTTGCCATAGAAAAAATTTTGTAGACAAAGTGATTATCAATTAATTAAATATGAAAATAAAGTAGACAATGATATACATAAATAAATGTGGAATATAAAAAAGACCATTTGAATGTAATTAAAAGGAAAAAAATTAAATTGCAAATAAGGACAAGTTCAATAAATGTGAAAAAGACCATTCATAAAAACAATTCAAGTTAAAGCATTTTCTCGGTTTCTGAAATGATTGCGGCGTAATGAACCTTTTCCTTCTGTTTATCTATCGTGTACAAGCCGGCAAATGTGTTTGTAGCCTCCTACTAACATTAGATTTTTGAAGGTGAGGAATTTTCCAATTACCAATATAAATTCCTATAAAACATTAGTACAGTATTTACCGCCGTGTATTATATTCCCGCGCAAAAGCATGAAAAAGGAATTAATGGCCGATTCTCCTTCTGATTCAATTGGTTTTGCTCAGGACAACGGATACACAACTTATGAAAATTTTTAACGTGTCTCACATTTTTTGCTGAAACTGAAACAAAAATCGTTAGAGGTCCAGTTTTATGCTAAAAGTAAAGGCATTTCTTATTTTGTCGACTACCGTACCCATGTGGTACAACTATTTAATAATAAATTACTAGCTGGTCGAAACAGAATCCTAGCAGGATAGTTACTAATTTTGAAGTAGGAAAGATATTCAAATACCAATAAGCAGCTACTATGAACAATGCTGAAAATGGACTTGCTAAAACAGGTATATGCCCTTTTAATGAAGACATTTTTCCTTATTGGACGTTTGAGCCTACGAAAACCACCAACTTTGAGAATAATCAAAATATCGAAGAAATGAATGATATGGAGGAAAAGTCTGGAGACGGAGAACCGAATAATAACGAAAAAACGTCTGAAGAGGAGAGCAACGTAGAGCAAAGAAACTTAAATTCTAATACAGAAAATAATTCGCAGTTAGCGGGACCATCAGTCAAACAAAGCACAAAATTATAAAAAGAAATAGATGAAAAAACAAAAAAAATTAACAGCGACATCTTGCTCAATTCTAGCCTCACAAATCTCACTTTCACCAAAAGCTACTGATACGAGAAACAAGCGAAAACGCAAAAAATTTCTAAATATTGCATCTTGAACACAACACCCGAAATAAAATTTTTAAAAATGAGCCCTGCTGAAAAATGGCTGAGTTAGCAATAAAAAATGCAAAAAGGGTCAAATTTAAAATTTTAAATGATTCTGATTTTAAAATTATCATTGCAACTAGAAAATCTGCTGCAATTGCGTGAAGCTTAATATCTACCATGCAAGATCAATCAGATACAGAGATCAGTGAGGATAAATATTATATAGCCTGCATCTTTTGTAAGAGACTATTTTTCGCTCCAAACCAAATGAAAAATGGATTCGTGAATGAATGTGCGGGTTGCCCCTTCAAAACAAAGCAGTATATGTCAGAACTTTGTATTTAGTAGCTCCCTGCTTTGTAACTTATAAATAATATTTGTGTTTTTGATATTTTCAAGTTCGGTTAATTCCAGATTTACGTATTAATAATTGTACCTAACTTCTTAAATTAAGCATTTCATCTGAATTAGGTTTTTTATTGAATCAACTTTGTTTGACAAATAAAGGTAATATTATATTTATTAACCACAGTTAGGGTTCTATTAATATTTGATATTGTTCAGCTAGGTACTTTCTTATTCAACAAACAAATTTTAGCTCGAAAATCACAAAAATAGCTACGAAATATATGCCAACTCGGACACATCTCCCATAGTGTGTTCAAATCCTATATAATCAATTAAATGTTTGTTTATAATGATAATTTCTCATTTATTTCATTTCAGTTTCAGATACTCTTTTTAGTACTGTGAGTACTGAGGGCTATCCATTTTTGTTTTCGGTTTGTTTTATTAGTCTCATGAAAATTTCGCGTCTGTCATGCCTCTTTTTTGTTTGAATTTAATCTGCGTTTGTTCTACCAACTTTTCGTATCTTTATTAATCTGTGTTTGAAATATGGTAACGAGTTCATTATAATTTTAAATTAAATCAGTAATACTTCCATGAAGAGCATCATTAATTGAATTGCAGGATAATTAATTATTATGTTGGTTGTTTTTCTTCTGTTGTATCGCCGTTCAGAAATCATTTTATACTATGCAATTACTTTTATAAATAACGGCAAAATCTTATCGCGATTTATCCTTCTATCCCGATATTCAATTTACAAATTCCTCAACGTTAAATTAATGCAGCTCAGATATTTCCGTATTTTCTGATGCAGTCTTTGAAGTGGTATTTCCTGACTACTTTTAATATCAACAAATGCAAATTTTAATTAACGGAAGGAAACTGCTCGGTTGGCATTGCAGGAGATGAGAATGAGTTTAAAATAATAAATTGTTTTCTCCTTCTGTTTACTTTATCATAGCGTCGGAAAATATCTCTTGAAGTTCGAGTAAATCAAATTAATTGCACAAGATTCGAAAATCTGATTCAATGTATGCACTTGATGACGCAAAAGTTGTCAATAAACCCAAAGTATTTTGACAAAGATAGGTCGAAACGGCAAGATTTCATCTGTTTTTAAACGAGGTTTGAATTAGAAGATCTAAAATCAAGATAATTTATCAACAAATTAAAAACAGAATTTTTTTTATGTTATTAAAACACTGTCTCAATAAAATCAATAGTATTAGTAAGTTTATTATGATGTTGAATAAAGATGATATTTGTATGTTGAATTAATTATAAAAATGGAGGAATCAATTAACCTTTCATAAATAGTACAATCATATATAATTCATAAATTAATGTTGAATCTTATATTGTCAAATTTATAGCATTGTGATCATAAGAAAAAGAAGAAAGTGCAAGAGCTTTCTCGAGGTATTTTGAAAAACAGAAACTTCGAAAAAGAAAGCAATTATAGAAAACATGATGATCGTTAAAAAAACTATGAAAGGCGGAAAAGAAAAGGATTGTTAGTTACGGAAAGATAAATAAAAATTTGGAAGAGTGAGTAGTGCCCCAAAGATAAAAGATCCTTAACGAGTTATTTACTAGAAATTATGGGTCGAGAGTTATAAAGGTCAGATACGATTTACGCAGATAAATAGAAATCCTGAAGAGTGAGCAGTTATCGAAAAATAATAGATTCAGTACGAGCTACTGTTAGATACACAAAAGCCTGAACTTTTAGTGGGTAGTTTATTAAAAATCCTGATGTGTGAGTAGTAACCAAAAAAAAAAATCGGTACGAGCTAAGAAACATTGGACTTGTGAAGGTATAAACACTCTTTACCTTTTGATCGTCATTCATAATTTTAGTAGTATAAAAACATTGGCTAGATAAACTATAGTTCTTTCTTTGAATCTTACATTATTAGGTGTCGATATTTAATAAAAATCCATCTTTAAAGTCAATCAAATAATATTAGTCATTTTATTGTATCCTTCAATATCTGTCACAAATGACAGATTCAGGACAACGACAATATATATAAGACTATTTGTTATAGATCATTATCTTCGAGACAGTACAACTGTTTACACTAGCTAAATTTATTTATAAAATTTTACATATTATTAATTAAAACTAAACTAAAACCCCACGGAGAGAGAGACGGATCTTCGTTAAATGGTTCAAGTATCGCTACTCTGTTCATAGATATTAGAAAAATATTTTTAAAATACTGGGCAAATCAAAATTTCATAAGCAAATATTACAAGTACCTTTATCAAATTTGTTTGGTCTTATTTCATATCGTATACGACAATACGTAACGATTGACGCCTAACGTTTCTTCTTCTTCTCAATCATTAAACAAGTTGAATATTAAAATTTTATTATTGATTAATCAAATAAAACTTTACATTGGACTAAATTGTAAATATAAACAAATTTCGAATCTTAAGGAATAGACAAAAAAAATTCATTAAGATCAATTCAGCGGTTCAGGGTTTTAGTCACATACACACGCATAGAAGATTTATGTATATAAGGATATAATTTCCTCAGAAAATGTCAAATATCCTATTACTGGCAATAAATATTCGTCTTATGAAATTTCAGTCAGGACTGAATGGAACTGAACGTTATTGTCGGCTAGTACAAATCGTCATAAAGAAAAATTAAGCTACTCAGAAATGCAACCTTGAAAACTTCAATTAAAGGTCACACAGAATGCTTGCGTTACCCAATCCTGTTGAAGCCAAATGTTATTCAATCACGATTTGTTCCATTGTGGTAGGACAAAATCGTTGAGCAAGGATTTGTATCGTTATGATTTCCAATTTTTGTATTTTGGAGATTGAAAGTCGTCTTTGTCGTGGTCTTGATTCTATATGGATTGAGAGTAGTTTTCACGCGCTTAGAAGTGAATGAATAAAAGTCGATGCTCGTTTTGTACTTTGTAAAGGAACATACACAATAAAATGCTCTGTAAAGATCGCCAATTTATGCCTAATTGCGTGACGTGATGGCTGGTATATATTCTGGTGTTCTCAATGATACCTTCAGCAATAACCAACCGCTATATCATAATCTGCGGCATTGCTGCTCCCGGGTTGTATACTTATTATTCATAGAAATGCACTAAGCAAATTATCATTCGATTGCTGGATCTAAAATCGTTTCAATTATAAATAAATTAATTGAGTAGAATGATGGAAATAAGTTGTTATGTAACATTTATACAGTTCCACATTGAAATTTTTCTGAACTATGCACCGTTCTCATCGACGAACGCTTGCAAATAAAGGCTAGTTTAGTATCTTGTGATCAAAATAATTACATAAACTTTATTCGATTTACTAAAGTAATCAGCATGCTACAACAATTTATTTTGTTGTTTATGTGACTACTGCAGGTGTTCTAATGAGCATACAATATCAAATTTTCATATATTTCATTAGGCAGCATTAATTAATAGTAGTTAATTTATTGGATTATATAGGATGTTCTGGCTAATTTAATAGGGTGTGTGTACTTAACGCGTAATCTACGCACTGAAAAACTTCCAGATTAAGCTCGTGGAGAATTAAAATTTTGGAATTTATTCCTCTTTAAAGATTGCATGTATGTGGTAGATAAAAACACAATTTTTAATGAAGAAGGAATTCAAAAATGTGAAAACATTTCAACAAATATCTCTTTTTGGCTGCACAAGTAAACTTCTTTAATTCAACTATAATTTTGGTAATCCCTTCTAAATTCATGCCACAAAATTCAGGAGGTGGTTGCTCGTATGTAAAGGTTTTTCCTACAACCAAATTTCCTGTTACATTATGCGGAGATGGAAGTAGCAACCACAACATCATTTTATATCAAAACTGTTTTTCAAGGTGAAGTTTTATGAAATGAAATTATAATTTGAAATCGTCGTTTTTAACCACCTCTAGCCAAAATTAATCAACGTAGCCTACGTGTAATAAATTGCTGTACACTTTCAAAGATTTGAGGTGTATTTCTCATGGTGTCACACGCTATTTAAACAAGATAAATAGAAAACACAAGTATTTTATTATGAAGAATGAGAAAGTCAATGTTGTGGCCTTCCTCAATAAATCCAACTGAAGGAATATGTTGCACCCAAATGTAGGCCCGTTAAGTATCCTACTGGAGTGTAGTGGAGGACTATCGTGCATGAACCACTTGTTTTTCAGATATTGATTGCGATGTCTTCAAATAGAAGATTATTTTCGAGAAAACTGGTGTAAGGAATTCCATCTAATTCCGGATCCAAAAAATGTGGCCTAATTAAGTTATTCTCAACAATACCAATACATAAGTTCATTGGAAAACATTTTGAAAGTGGTACTCTATAATCTCATGGGAATTCTCATCTGCCCATTGTTGATTATTGTGAGAATTCATTATAGATACTCTCGAAAAATGTGCCTCATCCGTAAGGATAGATACATTATTTAATAATTGTGGATTTTACCACCTTCGTGTGTTAACTCGTTGAGGAAAATCTCTTGGTAAAATAGCTTGTATCTGTAGGATATGATAAGGATATAACTGATTATCTTTTAAAACTCGCACACAGATGAATGCTGATATTTAGGGTGTTGGCAATTTTTCTAGTGTTTCCGGATGTCCATCAAATTCATCTAAACTCGCTTGTTCTAATATTACATTTCTAACTATCCGAAAACGACCTGTGTTGGTTGATTTTCTTTTTGGCATTTCAGTTTCGGATAAGCGGTTGTAAATACGTGCAAATACGGAATGATAAGGTGTCATTCGTTGCGGATATTGTTCAGCATAAAGACGTCTAGCTTTTGGAGAATTACCGTTTGTCATACCATACACAAAATGTCCTTCATTTCAGCGTTTGTATACATTTTGCAATATGCATATAACTCAAAAATAACAGTCTACAAACTTCGATTTGTAACTACCAACAACAGTGTTTGGCATCACTGAAATAAAAAATAAAAATTTAATTTTAGTCACCACCTTTTAATAATGAATATCTCGGAAAGGGGTGGGCTGAGAAAATTTTGTTCTTAATTTCATACGAGCAATCATCTCCATAATTTTTTTGCATGACTTTAAAAACATTACATTTAAACATAAACTACAGCATATTATTTCCTAAAATGAGCAAATGTTAATTCTTTTACTACATACTTGACTTGAACCACAGAAGAATGTCTGATACCAGAAAACAAGTTATTGCCAACCAGAGCCCCAATCAGCAGACAACTGTACATTGGAAATGCTAAGAAGCCATTCAATTCGAATAGCATTCAAATTCAAAAAAATAAGTTATTATACTAAAATTGGTTTCAGCATTTTTTGATGTTGATATACCATTCTCTAAAGTTGAACCCAATTGATTCTAAAGTACTCTAAGAAATAAACGCCCTACAGACATCTGGTTAGTACATTTTTTGTAATGATAATTATCTTCGTTGCTCCATCAACATTCTCTACGAAGCACAACAAAAGAAAGGAGAAAAGAAGACTATGGGTTTGAAAAAAGAAGTTTAGAACCAAAAACTTATCCATTATATTCCATTCTTTAGGATGGAAAGGTTATATATACACAGTAATATATAGTTCAATTGAAAGATTACATCCAGCGGTTATTTCATAATATATATTGTTCCTTGAGTTGAATGCAAGACTCCTTTATTTCTGTCGAGTTTCTTGATTTGTATACTTATTGTCGAGTAAACACAAAATCACGACCTTGATTTAGTTGGTTTTGGTCTTGATTTTTCATAGGAGGTCTTGGTTGGGTTTGCTGGGTCCAAACTTGGTCTTGTTCTTGTACCAAGACTTTTGCAAGCCTTGCGCTTTCTTAGGAGATTTTTATTAGAGACAATTTTTTGAATAAAATTTGAATATATGCAGTTTATTAAGGGATTAAAAGCAAATGAAGGATTAAGAAGTAAGTAAAAAATGAGCAGTATTTGTCAATAAGAAAAATATTGGTTTCTTATATCGAAATATAATTATCATGAAAAAATCTAATTTAGTTTTTTATTATAACACTATTTTTGAATAATTTCTTATAATTTCATTGGATCATAAGATTGTGGAATCATCTTAGCCCCATTAGCCGAGATTTGAACTAAACCAACATCAACATTTCTTAATGAAAAACAGCACATCATTATTATTCTGCATTTCTCTGCAAAATTTTGTCAACAATTTCACTTTCTCGCTTATGATAAATTGTAATTTTTTTCACTAATATGCAGAACATACTATATAGAAAATAGAATATTCAACAAGTAAAAATAAATCGAAAGATAGATGTTCAGTTTTATTGATGGACGTAAAATGTTTTATTTTATTCTGAGACACTACTTTGATTTACATTGAAAATTGAGATATGAATGTTTGGGATTCCTTCTTATTTTTTAAAGATATAGGTTAATGGTCAGGCCAAAATCAAATTAATAGAACTCATGTCAATGTTTTAATCACTATACAGTACAATCGCGATAACTTGAACAGAATAAAACCAGGGTTGTTCACATGTTACCGGAGGTCACCAAATTTATTATCTAATAAAACTAAAATACATTCTAATCGAAGATTCACAATGGTTGAAAAAATTTTGAGATCTTAGTTTGCACCTTTTTGGCAGAAACACTTTTCAAGATGGCCTTCTCTTGTATAGATTTTAATACTAAGATGTCGCTTATATTAACACCATTTTGAATAGCCTACTACACTGAAATATTTAAGGCTTGAATAGCTTTATAGTGACTAATATTTGATGGTTCTGGTTCTACACCAATAATTTCAACGACATCTGATACGACAGTATATTAGTATACAAAAAATTGAATGTCAGAACAAGAAAAAACTTACTGGTCCTATATCTTCCAACAAAGTCCTAGTATCCTTTACAATATCATGGATCTTATTGTCCCATCTTTGCTTCAAAACACTCAACGGCAGGACATCTTCTTTTGTATTTGATTCGGCCATTATGTTATGCCAGCACCTGGATATCATATCTGCATCTAATTTCTGCCATGCTGCTGCTAAATTTAGCATCACATCTTTTAATGACAATTTCTTTAGAGCAGTTCCAATTGGCTCATTGGTATTGAGAATAGCGCTAAGTAAACTATTGCGATAATATAGTTTCATATGTCTAAGAATATTTTGATTCATTGGCTGAATCAGAGGAGTGACGTTTGGGGGCATAAACATAACGAAAATGTTACCATTGTTAGCTCTAAATTCTTGAATGAGAGGGAGCATTGTCTAAAAGCAACACTGCCTGATGCATTTATGCATCCTAAAATGGTAATTCTTTGCTTGGCAGTCTTCATACCTAGAGCTCAGACATAAAAACATAAGTTTTTTCAGGTAGCAGTTACCAGTAGAGGCCAGTTTCGTCAGCATTATACAGCTAATTTTCATTCAAATCAAATTCCTGAATTATCTGCATCAAACTTTGTTTGAATGGATCGACAAGCTCGATAAGTTTTCGCCTATTATTTTCAAAAAACGAAGTCCATATCGAGTTGCAGCCAGTCATCATTCGCATTGAAATTTCTAATGTTCATAGCACTTTTCGGACTCAATGCTTTTTGTTTAATAATTTCTCCGGATACAGGCATATTTCTTTCCCTCTGTGCTTAGAACCATTTATACAGTTTTCGCTTTATTTCTGGATATTCCACACATTTTAACGTACATCGGTTTTAATGTACTTGCAACTCTATTTAATATAAGTTTCTTTTATTTTTTATGGCACAAATTGTCGATTTTGTTACACCATATTTCTTTGATATGAACATAACACTCATTCTGTTATTACAATCTTCAATTACTCTGGCTTGTCATGCAATGACAAACATTTACTTTTTATTTTAGGCATGTTGTATATCACACTAGTTCTTCAGAACTCTTCCTATTAATCACTGAATATAACTAATGCAAGCTTCGAAATACATATTTTAGACGAGGTTTCGGACACGTTTGGAGTAGAAAATTGAAATTTACGTCCTCTGAATATTCAATATTATCAGTTGAGAATAATTTTCACATTATCGGGAGTTCCACGTTATAGAGAGGTCAATTTAAAAAAATGTTCATGCTATTGAGCCTTTCGAACGTGTTCACAGTATCGCGATTGTACAGTACTAAATATTGGACAACAAAATAATAAATTTTTATAACCCTATATATTTCCACCCAGGAGTTAAATAATTTCCACCCAGGAGTTAAGCAATATTTGAACAAATTTATTTAAAAAAACGAAATATCACAAGAGTTTTGCGTACTTGGTATTAGGCCTCTATTTTACTTAAGTCTTGTACTGTTTGGTGTTGGTTTTGTGGACCTGAAGAAAAAGCAGTCATTACTATGTATATACTAAGAAATGGGTCATAATATCATTCCGAGAAATTTTCTAAAAACAAAAGTTAAAACAATAAATTGAGCATGTTCTAAATTGTAAAACTTCTAAAACAACAACAAATTTCCATGTTGAAATTAGCTTATTCCGACTGAAATATATAAAATGTCAAGTAATGAGCCGTGAGCTTCTTTGAATCTACAAAATAATTGTTTATTAAAAGAGATTTCCAAGCGTGCAGGTCTTAATGATATCGTTTGAGATTCTAAGAGTTAATGAGATAGTGAAACGAGGAAAGGAATGCAAAAACGGAGTCAAATTAGGAAACACATTTTAAAATGAAAATAATGAATACAGCTCTATTAATCCAGTGCGTTGTTCCTTTTTGTGCATAACGATTTTGCTTTGAGTATAGAAACTTCAATTACATCTCTATCGTTCTTTAAAGGAATTAATATAAATCGATAAAATGGAGCACAGTAGCACATTAGACAGATATGACGTTATCCTTTTGCGATTTAAAATTTTTCACTATCAATTGGTTCCCCTTCAATTTTATTTTATGCAAAGAACAATAAAAATGTCTTGTACAACATTTGAACGCGTGACTTAGCAGGTAATGCTGCGTAGAGATTTTGTTGTACTGAAGACGAAGCCCCTATCCACATTCTCTCGAAGTGTGAAACACTACAAAGCTCCAGAGCACTACAACTAGCAGCTAGGGCCATCTCACATTCTGAACTTTCTAACAGGAGTGGGATTAACAGATCAGCTAAACACTGTATTCCTCAGTATCGCAGCAATAGAGGGGGACTCAATACATATTTTGGGTAGCAGTGTATATGATATCTACATCATACGCCCATGATTCTCAGATTCGTCGACTGGATGCGTGCGTTTTTATTTAAAATGTCTAATATTTCTATTCGTTGATGAGGAAACGGTTTTGGTAGTTGTATCGAAGATTATGAGTTCTTGGAGAGCAATAAACTATTTTTCATATATGAGTTGACGTGGTCTGTAAAATGGAAATAAGTCTTGTTGTTCAAAAAAAGGAATTACGGTGCAAAAACGTTCCAACAGCGTTCCAGTAAAAGTTTTGTCTGAAACGAGTTCATTTCGTTTCAATTTAATTTTGAAAGGTTTCTTCAAAAATTTAATGGATAACTGCCCAACGAGGCCGCTGTTTTCTGTATTGAAAGTTGTTCATTTCCATATAACCTTTTTCCCACCGTGCTTCAGTTCAACGTTCTCGGGGATCCTTGCATATTGACTAGGTCCTGATCGAGGAGTGTTTATAGTCGAAGTAGCTGCGCGAATGTGTTGAAATGATCGTATTGAAAAACATGAATTTGTCACCTCATCTTTTTTTAAACGGGTTGGAGGAATTTTCTTTGATATTCGGAAATGATAAAATGCCTTATCACGATTGAGAAATGTTAATATCAGAAATAAACAATGCAAGTTAAGTGTTTTTAACACGAAAAACTATTTTTAGAAAACTTTATTCAAAATAACACAACAATATTACAATTTTTTGAATGAATTACTATAATTCCAATAAGCTGAATTAATATAAATATTTACTTTTCGCGTTTTGATTTTTTAAGTAATCTAGATTTTTCTATATGTAACTTGCAATTGCAAAATAAAATTCCGCCATCATCCCTATTAAATTTAAATATTTGATAGCAATGGAATTAAATCACTCAAATTGAATGAAAAATTGCAGTGAACTAGAAAAATAAATTAAAATAATTATTACATACAGTAATTCCAAATGGCGCAACAACTTCGTCAACAGTCGGACCCAGAACTTATATTTATTCTATCTAAATTATACATTCGAATATTATGAATTTCTTATGGATGATTACGTTTGTCCATGTAGTGGTTGACGGCATAAATAATTCTGTACCACTATCTGAAGGCCAGGGACGGCTCATTTCCAATGGTTGACAATCCATAACTTTTACAGAGACAACCAGTATAATCTAAGGATAGTAGAAATGAATTGTTCAAACGATTTTTCAACATTCAAAGACATTCTGAAAACAATTATCATACATTACACAATTATTTTGAAGTATCGGTGACCATTCAAGTTACCCTCAAAAAAATATGGACCTAGTAAATTATTACCCACTATTCCTGCCCCACACATTAACACAAAATCGAATGTAAATTATGGGAATTAATGAAGCCTTTATCTGTGAATTGTATTTTCCCAACAAATGTATTATTAACATGTTGTTTATCTAGGAACCAACGAGCGTATGCCAGTCTTGCTGGATAATCCTCAACTCCCATGGCATGCATTTTCTGGATGTGAAAGGGGTAAAGAAGTTGCTCTTGGAGAATCCTATGAATAGTTAGCGTTTACACGTTAAATTGTTACTGGTTCTAAACCTCTGTGAATTTTTTCAGCAGATTGTTTCCAAATCACATCACTTCTTTGACGTCTACAATAAGGCAAGAACTATGAAATATCTGGAGACTAGGCGAAGAAGGAGAACATTAGTGTCCTGCCAACACATTCCAAGGCTACAGAAAATTTTTTGACGGAATATTTTGGGAGCGACGTGATTTATGCTAAAGTACTGGGTTCCATAAGAGCTCAGAAACTGTCAACATTTTCATATGATGCAGCAACGAGGGCAAATCAAATGAGAGCCAGAATAGACCTTAGTGTAACGTCACACCCTGTTTATAATTAATAAAGGTAATCCACATTTTGAAAGCTGTATTGTAAAAGTCTTCCTGCTCTTATAATAAATCATTGGAAAATAAATATTTTCTTATATTTCGTTGCCGCTAGTGATTTCATAAGGCCTTTAAGGAAAATATTATTCCTGAATAATATTTTCGAAGAATAATTTAACTCAATATATTATTTGAACCCTCTTTTTAGCTTCTATATCTTAAAATGATCATTGACAATCAGAATTAATTTGATGAAAATTACTAAAATCACACGCTAGGCCGGACTTTTGAACAAGAGATAATTACCGGAATTCAGAATTGAATTCCATTCAGTTGAGAACGGATAAACACAACAGAGGATGGCGCTTTGTCACTTTCCGCCGCCGCCGCCGCTAGATTCTCTGCAAATCCTGTCAATCAATATAATGGCGTCCGCAAAGTACGCATACACGGACACCTAGCGCGTGTACCGGGGGGTAATGGGGTGAATTAGCCCTTGAAAGGGTCATGGCCTCGTGTCTCTGCTGTTGTCAACGCTATTCTGCTGGGTCGGTGTTAATGAGATTACAGTATTCGGAGAGAATAACATCCTTTTAATGAAGAGATAAATCTCAATAATACAATACCAAAGTAGTTTTTTGCAGTCCAAAAAATGAATCGAGAGTGAAATTATAATGAAACTCTTAAAGTTATACAATCTTCATATTTTTCTATTTTTTAATCATTGCAATGGCATCTAATCCAAAAGATATTATAAATGCTCCGGATATGGGTATTTGTAATGTCCAAAATAAAACTGATCACTGTTATGAATGCGCGTTAGAAGTGGTACAGTGCGTTAGATTGCACGGAGAGAGTGAAGTAATTTATCACTTGCAAGGATGCAAGTATGTCAGAAGAGGACTTATAGAACCCCGCGCGTATGAGTGTATGTCCTCAGAAAGGCAAGGAGGATGTTTAATAATAAAACGAGATAATGATTAATGTCCTCCAACCCAACACTCGACATGGACCAGAAACTTTCATAAGTAATCAGTAATAAGTAATAAGACAATTTGATCGATGACCCAATAAGCTTGAACAGATCACAGAACAAAGAATGAGCAAAGCAAACGCAAAGTAAGCGAAGAGCAACTATTCTGTAGATTGCTAACGCAGGTCAAAGATGAGAACCTCAAAGCGATTTAGCTTTGAGAGATACAGCTTTAGTGGATCATACAATTGTAATACATCCCACCCACCAGTCGGTCTCGTATGGCCACTTATGTTACCAGTCCACATTTCCCTCCTCTTCGGATAATAAAATGAAAACTACACAGCACTGACTCTGATAGATTCAATTTGGGAGTTCCATGCAAATAGTCATTCGAATCTTACCAAGAAGCATCTATGATGTCCCTCAATATACAGTTTATAGTAATCTATGATAATTTTATCTTTCCTCCAACCCCATAGTTACTGGCCATATATCCATACCGGATGGAAAACCTTGTGTGTAAATCTTGTTTTTCCATTTCCGTAGACTGTCCATGGTTGTTGTTGTTGTTATTACAGCTAAAACTCTTGTGGATTAAAAATGTGGCTTATACGATGAAATCTCAGACGTTCACGAATGATACTTGTTCAAAGATAGTTCCTTTTAGCGTGCAATATTGCAGCCAGTTGCAAAGGAAATCATTTCTTAAGCTTCAAATTATCAAACGCTTTAGTGATGTTTAAAAGTATAGCTGGCCAAATTTCATCGTCATCTCTATTTCAGTTATTATTCAATTAATCTGATTCATATTAAATTGTTCGTCGTGAACATAAATACCGGGTGGGCAACTAAAAACGGCCGTCGGCCATATCTCAGAAACGGATTAAATTACACCTTTAGGAAAAAAATATGAAAACTTTGCAGCGAGAAACGTGTGTAAATTATTTTAGGTTCACCACTAGAGAACTTATTTAAAAATATAAAACTGAAAATTCAATTTTTTCTCAAAATTTATGCTATCTCTTCAAATAAGAGGTTGGGGAAGAATCTGAAATCCGGTTTTGCCCAATCGATTTTCATAAATGTTGTTTGAAAGAACTTTTTTCAAGCAAAACAAAGTATATGAATTATAAGCAATACAATCAGCAACGTAAATGCTAGAGGGCGTTTTCATATATTATTATAGGAATATGAAATTTTAAGTACATTTCTCGCAAGTAAACTAAATTAACATGGAAATTGCAAAAATCGTATGTTAATATCTTCTTACAGTCTCGAGGTATCTTGAAAAATGTGTGAATGACGGGAATTTTTTTGAAACGTTTTTGTTGCGTTGAATTTTGTTATTGTTTATAAATATTATTTTTGGTTGCTAGTGAATCAGAGCTTAAATATAAATAATAACCCACATATTTCTCAAACAACAGCATAGGTGAAGAGGAGGTGGAAGTTTATTTATTTGACCACCCAAATCTCCAGAACTGACTTGATTAAATTTTTATTTGTGATGCCGAATGAAAGATCTCGATCACACTAATACACACGCGACAAGAGATGATATGATTGAAATTCGACAGGCTAACGAAGTATTTCAATGGCAGAAATTAAATCTGTTGTCCTATTTACCCGTAAGCGAGTGATTTCATTTCTTAAGTAATCTTGGGACACAAAAAAGATTATCGGTTTCCGCTCCTATGCTCCTATCATATAAATTGACTTCTGAAATACCAATTTTCATATTTATTTCCAAATTTGTAAAGAGAAACGCCATCTAGTATACTTATTGCTAAACAAATTGCTCAGAATTCATATATTTTGCTTTGGAACAACATTAAGAAGTCGGATAAGCAGAAACATAGTTAGAGGCCTTTTTAAATAACAAGGTTCCTAGTCCCAGATGAACTAAACCTCCTGAAATGAAAAATGCGCAGCATTTATTGCAGAAATCGATTATTGTTTATGAAGTGCCACTTTAATGGATGGATTCTAAAAAAAATGCCTTTTCAATTTCAAAATTATGAAAATAATTTCCAAGGCCGTACTTAGTTGCTCATCCGGTACATTGTTCTATACGACGTTTACGAGTGGCTAGTGCATTAGTGCTGAACTGCTGCAGACCTTCCAAAAAGATCTAGAACTACAAAAATGTTTGGCCTATAAGAATCTCATCAACTAACAGCTAACAACAACTATGTCAATGTAATAAGGAAGAAGAGAATAAATTATAGTTTCACTATTACATATCAAGTTAATGATGATATAGCAATTTGTTAAAGCATTGGACAATAAAATTGTTGTGGATTGTGGAATAAAATTGTGAAATACTCATTCCAGACAGTCCAGTTCAGTAACAAGTATGAGTATTATTCACACTTTCTCTGCAATCATCTAAATAAATTTGAGGATTATTTCAGATATTATACTGAGAAACAAAGGAAGCGTATCTTCCAGGAATTAAAAGTGATGGTAAGAAGGTATCAGGTTGGTGGAATATTCTGATGCTGGTCTTTAACAACAGATTGTCGTTTGAAAGTTGATAAAAGAAAAACTAATGAAAGCCATTTCATTGAAATAAAATATATGTCGACGGTGTTTCACATTTATTTGGACCAATTAAAAAAAACTCATTCCATTTCATGTTTTTCAATGTTGCTAATATGAAATGACAAGGATAATTTGAACAAACAATTACAAAATCATTGATAGTTTGATAAATTGTAACCAATAATATATTCGATATCAATGTTATATCAAGAGCAACAAAACCATTGTTGACCAGTGTAATATACCATTATGCGTCTTATTTAACATAAATAGTACAACAATTTGTAGTAAAAATATCAAAATGATGAAAAATTATTTCGAAAAATTACCTACCGGTCAAAAAAACTGGCAAAGACGAATTGGTGTAAAGTGGGGCTTACTTAATGAAGGACAGCTTATACAGGTACAGATGGCAGATGGAATCAATAAATAAACGAGGACAAAATTTACTCATGTAGTAAGAGTGAATTCAACATGACTGTTGAAACACAACACAAATATGGCTAAGGAAACATACAAGTATTTGTCGGGAAAGTGCAAAAACGGTTTGGAAATGTATGGCATATAGAAGGAGCTGAAGACCTTTCTAACTTTTTTCTTCTTATTCTCAGTTTCCTTAAATATGATTCATGGAAACGTAGATTGAAAGTAAGCAATCGAGATTTTCCAGAATATTGCTAGAGCTTAATGCAAATTTAAAATAAGTGTAAATCATAAGATCCACTGCATTCTACTAAATGAATAACCATTGAAAAATTCAAATATTCTTCATTAAGAAGTTTTATAACGCTAGAGACTAAAAAACCACTTTTCAAATCTGTTGAGTTTACTGAACCATCGCAACTTGCCCTTTTAAGCACGTTCATAAAATTAACGTGTGTACTGTTTCACGTCAATTTAAAATACATAATATGTTTTACAACCGATTCTGTTACTTAATATGGAGCAAAATCCATTACACTTTATAGCATCAATTTTCCTGTTCTAGGAAGTAGAAAATTGCTAAAATATATATAGTGTATTATGGGACAGGAACATATAAAGCTTTAATTTACCTTAAAGTCTTAAAGCTGCTAATAAATGTACCCGTTTATTTACAGGTTAATAAGGTAACCTGATAGCTTAATAAAAGACTAGTGTCAATAGCATTTTAAATTTCATACATATAACACTTGTATATTTCAGGGGTCGGTAACCTGTTGAGTCAGAAGAGCCAAAAAATAATAATTCACAAAATTTCAGAGTTTTTCGTTAAAAAAATTATTTTTTCAATAATAAAAAAAATATTTATTTATTCATATACCTGTAGTGTTTTTTATAACAAATTATATAATAGCCATACAAATTTATATGGAATTAAAAAAATACGACAAACATTCACTCACAATCCTGATAGCAATAGCTGCATGGTTTCCAAGTACAAAAATGGAACTCCACTCAACAATGTAACTTGCACATAAAATAAAAAAATAATATTACAAACTCGTCCTCGACTGATGCCGGCACTGTCCGGTTATAATGGAATTCCAAGATTTGGCAAAGTCACGGCCCGTTTGATGTTTTTTTAAATAAAAGTTTTTATCATAGCATAGCATAGATTAGCTTACATTATTTCTCTTGAACTAATATCTAGAAATGTCCATTGATTTATTTGTGTTGTTCCATTATTTTATAGAATTTTTAAGAACTTTGTTTTGGATATATAAACGAGTTTGTTTAGCGCAGTTAGCTCAGCTTATATTAAATAGTCATAGTGAACAGTACCTACGAAATAGAAAAGTAACTGAAAAATTTAAATAAATTATATAAGTGAGTTAAGTTATAGTGATAACTTAATTATCATAAGTTATTTAAGTGCAGTGAAAAGTGATAAAATGAATTAAGAACGTAAAATTCACCCGACAAATAGAAAGAGTGTAAATAAATATGAAAAACATTACAATAATATAAATTTGAAGAAACAAATTCAATGGTATCGTTGGCTTTGGATTAGCTTTTGTTAAGTTTCAAACATAACTCTGAATTTTCATTTGTTAGTGGGCTTCTTACTTTAGTTTTAATTATATACATGCAAGAAAATGCTTGTTCGCGCAAAGATGTCAATCTGAATATAATCAGCACTCCAAATGTCAACTTCTTTACCTCACTGAAGAATTCCGGAAGACCATTCCAAGCGTCGAATATAAAAAACAACGAATCGCGGCCTTTCTCTCAGTGCTATCGACTTTTGCTGCGATATGTACATACATTTCTGGACCTCCAACTCTTTTAACTTGCTTTTCAAACCCTGTAAATTTTACACTTTTAGTTCCAGTTTCACTTTTTAAATCGATCAATTACATTTCGAGAGATCCAATCAAATTTCCAAATGGCTCAATATATGAGGATGTATTGATTTGAATATGTCAAATCTGGAATTACGCAATAAATTAAGAGAAAAAAGATGTCCACCGAAATTGTGAAAATCGAGAAATTGGAGTATCGAGCCATCATCGAATACCTATATTTAAAAGGGTTAAGAGGTGAGCAGTTTTATAAAAATATGCTCAATACCCTTGGTGAGAAATGTCCTTCAGATGCGACCGTGAAAAATTGGACTGCAAGCTTCAAAAGAGGTAAATTTTCCATTGAAGATAATGACCGATCGGCAAGGCCAGTTTCAGTGTTAGTTCCCGAAAATATCGATGCAGTTCATGACATGATTTTATCAGACCGTCGAATTGGGCTAAAATGGATATCTGAAGCACAGAATATTTCATTCAAACGTGTTCATCATATAGTTCACGTCAATTTGGACATGAGAAAAATTGCTGCGAAATGGATCCTTAAATATTCGAATGTTGACCAAAAGCGTGCAAGTGTAGAAGTATCGTATTCGATCTGGGCTTGATTTGAAAACGATGTAGACTTCTCAAACCGAATTGTTACTATGGATGATTTGTATGATCCAGAAACAAAGCAACAATCGATGGAATGGCGACATTCCGGTTCTTCAAGACCTAAGAAGTTCCGTGTTCAAAAATCTGCTGGAAAAGTTCTTGCTTCAGATTCTTGGGATTGCCCTGGAATAATCATGATTGATTTTTTGAATAAGGGTAGAACAATAACTGAAGATTACCATCAAATAATTCGTAAGTTAGGGTTTGAATTACTAGAACACCCCCCTTATTCACCAGATTTCGGTCCGTTCGACTATCATCTCAACTGAAAAAAAGTTTAAAATTTTGTGAATTTTTCTTCCAACGAGGAGATAATAAAATCTGTGGAGATCTGGTTTGCAGAGCAAGAAGAAACATTTTTTTTGAAAGGTCTAGAGACTTTGCAGGTTCGCTGTAATAAATGTATCCAATTAAGAGGAGAATATGTTGAGTAATAAAATATTTTGACATTGAAATTTTGTTTGGTTCTATAGTAGGCTAAGAATTTTTGAATATATCTTCGTAAATTTCGTTGCTATTTGTATTGAGAGGATTTACTATGAATGAATCTTTCATTTTTTTGTGTGTGCTGAAATAATTCGTGTCAAAAATTGCACTGATTTTATTGAAATATTGCTTTAAGAACTGAAAATGAAGTAATTTATCGCTCTGAATATCTTTCACAAAAATAGTTGTTTTTTCTTCAAAACAAACCAATTTTTCTACCAAAACATATTCTAGGTTCTCCTTTTCTTGCAATTTTAGATTCATTTTATTTTCGCTGTGATATCGATTACAAAGTGAATAATATTCACGGTGATTCTTTGGAAATAACAAAGTTCATTATTTTTCTGGAAAAAGGAAAGATGTGACAACAATGTAAATACCACCATAATACCGACCGTATCACAAGATACTAGCACACAAAAATTTATAAAAATCGTACAAGTATTTTCCGAGATAATTGAGGTGTTCCAGATATAAAACTCATTCAGTATATGCAATAAAAAAATGTCTCACTCACCAATACTATTGGTTCAATATGTCCCATTTATTACTTTGGAATAATTAATGAAGCATATATAATAATTTATTATTATTCGATATTGATTTTTCTCGTCGAATTAGTAATAAATAATTTGTGCCATTAATATTACATGAATTATTGAATTAAAAAAATCGTATTTAAAGGATTAAATCACTTCTCATTTCTTTAGTAACTGTCTGTTATTTTGGTACAGATTATGATATACAGGGTGATTCATTAAGAATGTCCAATCTCTGAATTTTAGATTCTAAACCTCAAAATATGATGATTCGGCTCAACATGCCTTATGCAAATATTGCTAGTTTCCGAGATACGAGGTGTTCAAAGTTTAAATTTAAATTTTGATTTTCGCAATAATTTCTTATGTTCTCACAATTTCTCTTTGAAAATTGGCAATTTTACGTTTTTGGCATGAGGAATCATAATTTGAACTCTAATTTAACATTGCTAATAGAAGGCGCTAGTTACACTCGTTTGTATTAATTAAATCGAAGTAAACTTTTTTTGGGCAAAACTTACAATTAAATTATTAAAAAAATATTAAAAAGCGTTAAATTCTACAAAAAAATTTACTCTTCTTTGACTCATGTAACTCAATCGGTTATCGAGTTATTTTGCTGCTAAAAAGTTCAATAAATTTAATTTTTTTTGCAAGATTTCCTGCAGATTTTCTGGATACAATTCTTTTTACTGATGAGGCAACATTTACCAGACGATGAATATTTAATTATAAACATAATCATTTGTGAGATTCTGAAAATCCACATGCTATGAGGGAAATACATTTTCAGCACGAGTTTAAGGTTAACATTTGGTGTGGTGTAATATGTGGGTATTAAATAGGTTTTGAACTACCAACCAAATTAAATGGACCTCTTTATTTAGATTTTCTTCAAGAACATTTACACGGATTACTAGAGCATATACCTCTCGCTTTAAGACAAAATATGTGGTTTTTGCACGACGGAGCACCACCACATTATTTTTTACAAGTTCGTCAATACTTAAACGAACAGTTTCAGCATTGATGGATTGGTTCTGGAAGTGAGTTTGCTTGACCACCAAGAGGCCCTAATTTGAATCCTTTGGATTTTTCAATTTGGTCGCAAATGAAGGCATTAGTTTATAAAGAAAAAATTACTTCTCTTCTGCAACTGCGACGGAAAATAGAAGAAACCGCGGATGTAATTAAAAATAATAGACAAGGATTATTTGATATTAAGAGAACTTTACGAAAGCGGATCATAAAGTGTAGTGAAGTAAATGGTGGGCATTTTGAGCATTTGCTTTGAAATTTTTCATTTTTGTTTACAAATTTGTTATTGTTACATATTTGAGGAATAATAAATTTTTTTTATGAAAAAATTAAAATTTATTGGAACTTTTTAGAAGCAAATGACTCGATAACCGATTGAATAACACGAATCAAAGAAGAGCAGCTTTTTTTGTAGAA
Source organism: Diorhabda sublineata (assembly GCF_026230105.1). Taxonomy (NCBI): domain Eukaryota; kingdom Metazoa; phylum Arthropoda; class Insecta; order Coleoptera; family Chrysomelidae; genus Diorhabda; species Diorhabda sublineata. Next base: position 10,547,663 of record NC_079484.1, read on the forward strand.
TTTAACGCTTTTTAATATTTTTTTATTATTTTAGTTGTAAGTTTGGCCCAAAAAAAGTTTACTTTGATTTAATTAATACAAACGAGTGTAACTAGCACCTTCTATTAGCAATGTTAAATTAGAGTGCAAATTATGATTCCTTATGCCAAAAAACGTGAAATTGCCAATTTTCAAAGAAAAATTGTGAAAACATGAAAAATTATTGCGAAAACTAAAATTTAAACTAGTAATATTTACATAAGGCACGTTGAGCAGAATCATCATATTTTGAGGTCTAGAATCTACAGTTCAGAGATTGGAGGTTCTTAATGAATCAACCTGTATAGAGATAGTCGAAACTAAATAATATAATTTGTACTAATTTATAGTGAAAAGATTGGGTCATTTTTCTAAATAGATAATTTCTATCATTTCACCAGACATCTTAGTTGTGTCATCAATAAAAATAAATTATAATCCATTAATCAAGCTCTAGACAAATACTAACTAATAAATGTGAATCAACACATTTATGAAGTTTGACGACCTCTTAACTAATATTTTCACCACAGTAATCTAATTAAAATCTTTAACGAAGAATTTCTACGCGTCAAACAATGATAATATGGTTATTTATACTTTACATGCAGCACCAGATATTTATGAATTCGTTGTTAAGAGAAACAAATTTGAAATAAGACGTCTATCATATTCGAATCATTTATTGATACCATGAGAAATATATTGTATCGGAAATTAGCACATAAACAAAATTATCAAGTTCAAATTCATAGGCTTAACATATTTCATTCTTCTCCAGTCGGTATTAAAAACAAAACCTGTAATTCTTTTCCTTCGCTATTTAAATCACTCGAAACTTCGATTTCATTGCGATGTAATCAGAATAGATTAAGGAGAGATAGATAGTTGTTTGCCAATGCTCTTTCTCTCTTAAGCAATAGTTCAAGCCTACCTGTACATACTTCTATATCTTGCTCGCTCTATTATTATTATCAACTCTATGCTAACTATCCTTTTATTTCTGCAAGCACATTGCAAAGACATTGGTCTAAACTAATTGTAGGCATAAACAACAGTACTATTGACTAAGGATCATAGACGCAGTATTAAAGATAGAGTAAACAGTATTTAAGTAGAATCATACTATTGGAGAAGAGAGAAAGAGAATCGGGTTACTACTCTAAAAACAAAAGTTCTTATTCTCCTCTTTTGTCATTATATTAGATAGAGATAGATAGATAGCGGTATTCGATGCTCCTTCTCTCTCTATCAGCAGTTCGAGTACATGCTAGATATTTATTTCTGCAAACGGAATGTATCTCATACCCCTAGTTATTTCAGTTCATCAGTTTTTATAGTTTTAAGTGAACCACTATTATTAACTCATCTTATACATCAGCCTCAGTATTATATCCTAAATATTCATTTCTTAAATTCTAACTAAAAATTTTAATCTCAAGCTCCTACCACTGCTTTTATTATTTTATTTATCTGCTATTATCTACATCAGATTTTTGGGCGCTAGTCATATGATCGAGGATTGCGAAGGTATCCCAACAAATAAAGTTCGATAACTACTTATATATCTAACTCACCATATATAAAGAAAAATATGAACGACACAATATACATGAAATTTATATAGAACTAAAAAGTAAAATAGGTCGCGCGTGCCGAATCTCTACGAGAAACGCTGAGATCTAGACGATCAATATCTGCTCGCTTCGCTGTCCCGAGAAGTAGTGAGTTTCTTTTCGATTTAAAAAGTCTCGCCTGGGTTCGTGTAAGTCTGTTGGTTTTTTCCTAAAACGTCTATCAGGTATATCCGAGGGAATTAAGTTAATTTCATCCTATTAAGACATTAAAAAGGTTATAAAAAAACGGTGATTTGGAATTTCCAAAAGAAGGTAACTTGGATTACCAATGGTGAAAGATTATTGTTTTATTATAATGTTGATCGAAGAAATGTGTACCATTATTAGGTATTTTCAAATGAGAGAGCAAATTCATCATCTTAACTGATAAATGGATTGTCTAAAAAATATATAAAAACGAAAAAATAAAATGGGTTGCGCGTGCCGAATGTCTACGAGCCTCGCTTAGATCAAGACGCTTAATTTGTGCTCGCTTCGCTCTCCCGAGAAATAGTCGATTCAAAAAGTCTCGCCTGGGATCTTGTAAGTATGTTGGTTTTTCCTAAAACGTCTATCAGGTATATCAAGAATGTTGAAGATTATACACTAGTAGTTTGAGTTTTACCACATTGATGGATCGGTAGATGTTGAAATTGAATAGTTACCCCATACATATACATGTATTTTAATCAAATGTTCACAAAAGTAAAACAAATAATATTGATGATTTGGAATATCAAAGAATAAAAAAAAATATTGAAATACCACAACGTTGTCGAGGAATTTCATTACTATATTTTTTCGTCAAGAGCAGCTAGATAATGATTTAGATTATAATCACTGTAAATATCTTTATTAAAGTCAAACTATATTCTTATTGATTGATTGAATCTCCCACAGTAATTACTATTTGAGATGGATATGACAGTTATTGCTTTTAAAAATGGTAACAAGTTTAATATTGTGTATAAGTTCTTTCGTGGGGTATAAAACAGCTGTATACATGACACAAACATTTTTATGTAAACTTCTATTAAAGGTCGTTTGTTTATTTCTTCAGCTGCAGTCTGCTTCACTCGGAAACAATAAACCAGAAGAAGGTTGTGAACTGTTTATTAGCTTAAAATAAATTTTAAAATTACACCAGTACATGTGTTGTGCACCAAGGCAGTGTTATTATGTCTTGTAAACATCGACGGGAACGATTGGTTTATTAATAGATCAAATTACTTGGATTATTAGATGATATATTCATATCGTATACGGGATGCTTCAGTATTTTCAATTATAAAATGTGTTCACTCCAAATCGCAATCTTTAGAAAATATTTTCATTATTATAAAATTGACATTGAGATATCCGTATTATCGCTAATATACACGGTCTCCCACAACGAGTTAAAACTATCTGTATAAGGCGAAATAATTATAGTAAAATCATGAAAATTCCTACGTTTGGGTTTCCGGATACGATCATTTTAACTAGTATTTTCAAAGATGGCCGAATTCTAGTTCTACCGATTGTAACTTTGTTATTTTAAATAGAACCCCCATAAAATTCTAGTATACTTTGTCTAAAAACTTTTTCGAAAAATGCACACTTTCTGAGTTAATAATTTTTTTCCAAAAAATTTGACCTTTGCAGACCCTTATAAATTATTTTTTTACGAGGATACCTTTGAAGATATGGAAGTGGTCTCTACTCGGTTGCTTTTTTAGCAAAGCCAGACGTTTTTGAATCTATGTTGAAATTTTTTTTATACAGGGTGTCTATGAAATGTGTTCAAAGTTTAACTTGATAAATATATCGAATTTCTCTATTTTTTTAAATAGTACCACCCAGTTTTTTCTATTTTAATGCATTCAGGAGTAAAAAATAAGGCAAATTCATGTATACCCTTTCCTATACCTAAACCTTACCGTTATCCAGATATTAAATGTACCTCTAAAAATTCACAGAAAACATTTAATATCATGAATGTGCCTAATTTTTCGCCCCTGAATGCCTTCCAAAATAGAAAAAACAGGTAGAAATGTAATATAATTATTAAGTTAAACTTTGAACACTTTTTATACACACCCTGTATAAATTTAAAAAATTTTTAACATAGATTCAAATACGACTGATCTTACTAAAAGCAACCAAACACAAACCAATTTCATATCTTTAAGAGTATCCTCGTAAAAAATAATTTATAAGTGTCTGCAAAAAGATCGACTCCGATTAACCAAACGTAAAAATTTTCATGATTTTACTATAAGTGTTCCACCATATACAAATAGTCTTAACTCGTCGTGTGACGGAATCTAACTGCAAAGATAGAAGTAGGTGATTCGCTCATCGAATGAATCGTCAAGAGGGAAGTGCGACGGGGATGCATTCTGTTGTGGTCTCTCCTATTCAACATTTACTTCGAGTAAATATTTAGAAAAGCACTGGCAGAACTATTAGATGGCTTACAAATCAACGGAAAAGCAATCAACAACATTAGATATTTTTAATGTTACATTCAGAATTATCTTTGTATACGTGCTTACAAAGTGCCAAAAGTACCGCACAAATCAGATCTTATTATGTAGGTGAGGATTATACTGTTATAGATTCTACTTACTTGATGACATTTCTTTTGGGGTCTTTCTTCTTCCTCTGGTATCTTCCTTAATATATAAAATAGGAAATACAGGAAAATTTTTGTTTTTGTTGATAATATAATAACTTAATATCAAAATTCTAATTTTATTTTTTATTCTAAGTTTTCTAACAGGTTCTTTATTTCTGCAAAAAGTGAGTGAAACTTTGCATGAGTCTTTGGTTGTCGTTTTTTTTTGGATTTATAGTTATTTGAAATTTTCAAACCGTCGGATATTTTTACATCTTGTGATATTTCAAACTAATATTTCAAGATTTAATGAAGACAAATTTCGCTACGATCTCTTCAATGTAACATGGAATGATATCTACTGTTCAACAAGCATTGAAGAAAAAGTAAACCTCTTTATTATCCATCTTGTGTCTCTGCTTGGAAAGGATTTACCTCTAAGAACAGTTCGAGTAGGTAAGACTCCTACTCCCTGGTTAACTTCTGGCCTCAAGGCACTTATGGATTGAGAGATAAAGCACCTCTTAAGTACAAGAAAAACGCTTCAGCAGAAAACTGGAAGGTATATGGAGAATTCCAAAATCTTGCATCTGAGTCAGTCAGACGAGAAAAACGCGAATATCTTGAATTTCTGTAAGGTCTAAATAATACAAAGGCACTTTAGAGGATCTTGAGAATTATTAATATTTATACCAATTCCAGAACATCCACAAATCCGCCTTCAAGTTTGCAAAAGCAAATAAATACTTTCTGAGCGTATTCAACAAATCCCATATATGTCAGGAGGAGATTGCTTTCTACAATAGCTATAAAATGAACCCTTGGAGAAAGTTTAGTTTTGTTACGGACTCCTGAATCAATTATCAACTATGTATTTACGATTAAATTGAAAGAGGCGTCAGCCTACGCAGTACCTGAAGTACATAATCCGACTGAGCTAGAAGATTCGTGTCCTACAAGCTTGGTACCAGTACTTACAAAGGTCCTCTAACTAGCAGTGCACACCCAGATGAACTCTTTTTTACATGGCAAAAATCTTCTTCACGTGAATCATTCAGGCTTTCGTAGGGGGCATAGCACATCACTGACAACATAATAAGAGCATTGGATAAAGAGAAGGCCGTCATTATCCGTCTTCTGGAATTACTTTGATGTGTTGGATCATGATCTTCTTAGTGCAAAGCTGAAATATCTGGGATTTGACGAAATATCTTGTGAATGTTATGAATCTTACTGAAAAGGAAGAAGGCAGAGAGTTCGCACGGATGATGAGTTCATCTGAGGCTGGCGAAATAGTGTCTGGTGTGTTGCAGGGTTGAATAATTGGCCCACTTTAGTTCCTCATATATGTCTTTAATATATGTGACAGTGTGTCACACCGTCACATTCAATCATATGCAGATTACGCTCAGGTCCTACACTACTTTGATCAAGCTGATCCAGTAGTATTCTTGAATATTCCACTGAACATTCTAGAGCTTAATGCAAATAAGTTTTGCTGTTTTGTTCTCAGAGACGTAGAGAAAGTTTGCAGCAATATTTAAAATTGAAGTTGAGCAGTGAGACATTTGTAACAAAATAATTTGCTAAGAAATTAGGACTAATTCTAGATGTGGACTTGAGGTTCAAGGAACATTCAAAGATACTTTTGCAGAAAAGCTATGCTATGATGAAACTCTTGTATAAGAACAAGTCTATTCTCAATTTTACGAGTAAGATGAGCAAAAAAGCTTTTCAAATCTTCAGTATTGTCTATTTTTCCTACTGTAATGTTGTTTACTATCCTTGTCTTGACATGGCATCGAAAAATCGTGTACAATATATACAAAAGTTGTGTTATAAATTTATTTTCAAGCGAAGAAAGTGTGACCATATTTCGGCTAAAATTAATGAATTAAATTGTTTAAAAATGTCTTATATTGTGAACCTTCATATTATATATATTCTTAATAAAGTGTTAAACAATCGACCCTGTTTATTTGAGAGAAGAACTTGTTTTTAGTGCAAATATATATAATGTACATGTGAGGCAAAAAAAATTGTTAATTATGTTTTAGCATAAATATGCACCTTTTCAAAGAAGTTTCAAATGTTTAGCTGTCAAGGGTCCTACGAGGACTTTAAATTTTGTGGTATAAATTCTTATAAATCCAAATAAATATCTTAAATATATAAAAATAAAGTTCAGAGCATTTTCGTTTAATATGAAATATGTAACTAACTTTATCTTTTATGGGTTTTTGAAATTATTTAATAAGTTCATAGTTGAAACTGTATGAAGTTTTTTTTGCATAGATAAGCGGCTGGAAGTGATTTGGTGGAAGAATAACATATATGTTAAATCTCGCCACTCCTGTATATGTCTGCATATTGTATACTTTGTAAATTGTATTGTGTATACATTCAGACCAGACGATTGATTATTATTCTTATTATATTTATTTTGGGCACAATATCTACGAAAATTCAATTCAATGTAATGTTGCTTTGCAATAGAATATTTAAAGCACTAGTTCGAATCTCAGCGTATTATTACTTCATTTTCTGGAAGGGAAGAGGCTTTCAAAAAACGTAAAAAGTCTGTCGGGCTCTACCGGGCTTCCATGCCTTCATGGTTTTTGATTATACAGCAGCTTTTGTTAGTGAAGGAAAAATTGAAGCCTGCAACCTCCTGTTAGCAAATGAATGAACCTGTTCGAACATTGGAGAAATGGGAAGACATCTGTCTTTTCTTCGATTACTTCCATAGTTTATTATTCATCATCGTCTTGAATATTGGCTTTGGTTGATGTATACACTTCTGACTCCTCTTCGACCATTTCAATGTTTTCTTCTTTAATTCCATTTTTGTTTGTTGCATTTTCTTTATTACATAGATCCTCAAATCTGACCGATTCTGGAGGTTTTATTGTTAATGTTGTTTTCTTTCCTTTTAGTTTATATTTTTTCATTACTTTCGATAGAAGTTGCGGGAAAATCCTTGTCTCAACACAATTAATTGACGACTATTTCAATTTTATATCTATCAATAGGGACCTCCAAGCTTGCTCCACTGGCCTGAATAAGACAGATTTACTCCAAAGATTCACAAATGAAATGTATAATATAAAAAATAATGATATTAATGTTGCAAGATTTGGATTATTTTTGAAATTTTTTACAATAGTACAAACGACAAAGAAGAGTTTTACAAATGTGTGAGAAATTTCAATTCGCGTAATATTCCTTCGTGCTGGAAAAAATATTACCCACCATGTTTGTAAACGCATTGTGGCAAAATGCTACTAAACCTACTTGTATATTATATATAATAATAATATTTGTTCATTTGCCAGAAAAATTACAAATTATTCCAATTTACAATATTCATTCATTTTTATCTTCAATAATTTGCACCATAAAGAGAACAATGAAAAGCTAAGAAAACGCTGTTGGCCCATTCACATTTAGGAATATTTTAAATGTGATAACTTTTCAATACTCAATAATACAAAATCTAATCGCATAAAAACTAAGTTTTTTAAACACACTTTTAATAAATTCCACTTAATTAATAGTTTTTAAATATGTCCTATACATTTCTGGGAAGTGTTTATATAGTTTTGATGCAAAATAGTAATGACAAAATAGTGATACCTTTGCCTGAAAGACTTATTTGTTCTGATAGTATGTACATGAGATTTACTTTTTGTCTTCGTATTATAGTTATGGTCAATATGACTTAGTATTATTATGACTGAATGGGTTCCAGATGGCCAGACTGTCAACCAGACTCACTATTTTTCAGTTTTGAGTTCGTGAAAAACTGCCCTATTTTGTACCAGGACAACGCACCTGCCCACAACGCGCTGTCTATAAAGCAGTATTTGGTTAGTAAGCATACTCCAGTGCTCGAACACCCGCCGTACTCACCAGATTTGGCACCGTGCGACTTTTTTGTTTCCAAAGATAAAATCTGCTCTGAAAGGGACCCGATATGAGTCGATGGGAGCGATAAAGCAATAAAGCAAGAAATAAGACTTCCAGCACTGCTTCTATCTATGGAAAAAACGTATGTAAAGGTGTGTGGCGAGGGAAAGGGAATATTTTGAAGGAAAACATTGGTATATTATAGACCTCGTATATTATTAAATTATATACATATATATATATATATATATATATATATATATATATATATATATATATATATATATATATATATATATATATATATATATATATATGACAGTTATTTTTCGCTCATTCACTAGTGACTGTTATCATAGACCACGACGACTTGGTTAATGTTCATTATGACCGAAATATGATGTCTGATGATATAAATAAATAATGATGTATGGAAACAGAAGTTTTGGGCCAGTATATGAAATGAAGTCACAAAATGTTACAATAGATAGAATGATAAATAGATATAAATTGTTTATTAATCGAAATCGTTAAAAAAACCTATACTAGGTATAGATAGGTTAGGTTAGGTTAGGTTAGGTTAGGTTAGGTTAGGTTAGGTTAGGTTTCGTGCTCAGGAAGGTCGGGTTGAGGAGGCAGGAACTGATTCAGCCCAAATCCTCAACACGAGTTCCCTGGGATGGGGTTTGGTCTACCCGACACGTCGCGTCCCAATGGCTCATGGGGTGTCTCCGAAGGGAGTGGTCGGTCGTGAGTCGCTCAACCATTTGTAAGAGGAAACACGATCGACCAACCTTCTCGGATAGGTGATGAATAAGGAACAAATGCCGTTCCCCAATAATTGCCCGCGGACCAAAAAAACATAGAGGAGTAAACCTCGAGAAACGAATCTGTAATCCCACGTTGTGAGCTACCGTGGCTACGGGATGAATGACAGCGCGGAGTCAGTCTTGAACGTGTGCCTCTGGGGATACCTGGCGACATCCCCAGAGTATTTTAGCTTTAGCTTTAGCTTTAGCTTTAGCATCTTTCGACCCAACTCGTGGGATCACATATGGAAAAAGGAAATAATAAATCAACAGAAAAAAAGATAGTTCCATTGGAAGTACAAGCAATGCTTAGACTAGTTAAAAGTAGATCGATTTCAAGTGATACGTTAGAGAAAAGGAAAGTCGCAGACACATCGATGGAGTCAGATGTGCAACTTAGCCCTTATAAGAGGAAAGAGAGCGCGGAAGCTTTTGTGCTCAGGGAGACACTGGACATGATCACAAAACTTGGAAAAGAATTAGAAAGCAGGATAGAGCAAAACACCAAAAAAGAGATTAAAGAGCTTGCAATTAAAATGAAAAGACAACTGGAAGTAATAAATAGAGAGTCTATAAGAACCTGGCTGGAAAACCACAAATTTGAAGAGGTGGAAAAAATGACAATTGATGTAGAAGTGCAAACGTTAAATCAAACGCATAGTAGCATTAGCAAGCAGACTGGAGTGGAGGAGCCTATGGTTAATTTCAGTGAAATGACAAGCTACAAGCAATGGTCCGAACAAGGGAATTGGCATTGGGACGAAAGTACATTCACTAATACAGAAATTAAGGTTGGAAATCCATTACACCAAAGACGATACCGTAAAAGTAGTCATAGTGGGACCAAACACGAAGGATATGACGACTGGAATACAGAAAATGTATGTAGACAGGTACCCAGAGCTAACAGCCATAGAAGATGAAATAGGTGTAATTGAACAAAAACAAATCACCAGATCAAACAAAGGCGAACGAGAAACAACCAGAAAAATTATCAAACTGAATTTCGATGGAACGGAAATAGACTTATATAATAAACTCGGTAAACTTAAGACGGAAACAGCGGCCACTGAATGGGTCGCACTTCACAAAGTCCAAGGGATAAGCCTTAGCAGACTAAGAAAAATGGTTGAAGCAATTTTTCATTCGACAGATACGAAGTTATATATACAGATAAATTGGATCCAACGAAACCACAGGCTACAAACAGAGGAAGAAATTCTTACGCACTCGTTGTGGAAGAAAAAGGGAAGACCTATAAAGATACTTTACAAAAAGTAAAAACGCTCCTGGATAAAAATAGAGAAGACGGAATTAGGGAAATTAGAAAAACAAAAGACAATAAGCTGCTTATAACAATGGACAAAAACGATGAAACTATAAAGAATATTCAGAATGCATTTAATACGTCCGAAAACTCGGGAGGCACGAGAGTGTATACTCTGGGAATGGAGGATACTACGGAGACAGTACATATAAAGGGTTTTGACTCACTAACGACGAAAGAAGAAGTTATCAAAAGTCTGGAGGAAACACTAGGAAGCCTCGAAGATAAAAGGTACAAACCCCGGGAATTACGTCCTATGGCAAACGAAATGCAAGCAGTAACTTTAACAATAGATAAAGAACTCGGCAAAAAACATATTGAAAAAAGGTTTTTAAGAGTCGGACTGGTGAGTTGTCGGGTAAAAGCAAGAATAAAAATGAGAAAATGCCTAAAATGCTGGAACTTTGATTACAGCGTCGCGGAATGCAAAGGCACTGACAGAACAAACCTGTGTTTCAGATGTGGTATAGAAGGACACACTGCTAAAGAATGCAAAAACGAGGAAAACTGCCCACTTTGCCAGCAGGCAGGTCATAAGGCGGGAAACGAGAAATGCAAGCAATTCAGAAGGCAGCTGTCAACGGCTAGAGCCGAAAAAATTAAAAATGGAAGATAATAAAGTCAAAAACGATCTTAGAGTTGCACAGCTCAATATGAACGTGCCGCACATGATTTAATGACTAAGGAAATTTCTGAAGGATTTATTGACGTTATCCTAGGACAGGAACCAAATAGGAAAATAGAATTTAAGGATTACTGCTACTACTACTAAGAAAATACCTGTGATAAAATATGTCGTAGGAAAGGGCTTCGTTGGCGTGGAGCTGGAAGACTTCTACTTAATTTCTTGCTATTTCTCACCAAATGGAGAAATAGATGATTTCAGTGTTTTACTAAGGGAGATGGAAGCAATTATAAAAAGGGAAGGGAAAGACGTGATCATAGCGGGCGACCTCAACGCAAAAAACTTAGCCATTGGATCCGATAACTACAATACTGGAGGGAAAATTTTTGAGGACTGGATAGCACAAAATCAAATGGTGGTACTAAACACAGGAGACAGTCCGACGTTCGTTGGGGCGGCAGGGTGTTCTCGAATAGACTTCACCATAGCAACATCGAGGATAAGTAAAAGGGTGGTCAAATGGAGGATAGACGAAGAAACGGAAAATCTAAGTGACCATAGAAATATTAGATCTAATATTCAAAACGTGCCGTATGGAAAACTAACTTCTGGGAGTCAAGAGTCCGGGTGGAAAATTATACCAGAGAAAATGAAGAATTTTACTGGTGATATAAAAAACAAATTACAAGGTCAGTGCTATGAGCCAGAAGCTCTAATTGAAGTCATAACATCAGTTATAAATAAACATTTCCGCAAAGTTAATTCATCAATAAGCGGGCGCACACCGGTATACTGGTGGAACTCTGAAATAGCAGAAAAAAGAAAAGAATGCATTAGATTCAGAAGAATACTAACGAGACTTAGAGGAAGGAATTCTACCGAAGAAGAGAGAGCCGCTACAAGAGCACAGCATAGGGTAGCAAAAAATGAATTAAAACAGGTGATTCTGAAAAGCAAGAAGAACAAATGGAAAGACCTCTGCAACGAATTGAACAACGATATATGGGGGAAAGCATACCAAATAATCACAAAACGAATGAAGCTGCGTCCGAGACAAAAAATTGACGACAATGTAGTTAAGGCACAAATTGGAAAACTGTTTCCTGCAAAAAGTCGAATTGACTGGGTGAGTGAAGTAGTGGAGGTGGCTGGAATACCCACTTTCAGCAAAGACGAGCTCGCTACCGCAACCGGTCAACTGAAACTAAAAAAAGCACCTGGTCTAGACATGATCACTCCCGAGTTAATGATAACGGTCTCTAAGGAAGCACCAGAAGCGATACTAAAAACACTAAATAAATGCCTAAAAGAAGGAAAATTTCCAAAGATTTGGAAAGCAGCTAAGTTAGTCCTGCTAGAAAAGCCAAAGAAAGACCTTAGCTCTCAAATTTCGTATAGACCAATATGCTTGATATACACAGCAGGAAAGCTCCTAGAGATTCTACTAAAAAACAGGCTGCAAACCGAAGTCGAAGAAAAAGGATTGAGACACGAGAATCAATATGGATTTACCAAAGGTAAATCTATAATAGACGTAATAAGTAAAGTGCAAGGAATAGTTGGCCAAATTAGAAGGAAAGCGCTAAAAAATCAGGAATTTTGCATAATGATATTGTTAGACATTGAGAACGCTTTCAACTCGGCCCCATGGAGAGGAATTTTAAACTCTCTTGAGAGAGGAGGAGTAAGCAACTATCTTAAAAATATTCTGAAGTCATATCTAAGCGAAAGAACAATAGTAACGGCAAGTGGTGAGAGTTTTGAGGTGACCTGCGGGGTCCCGCAGGGGTCCAATATTGTGGAATCTATTTTATGATAACGTGCTAAGACAGGAAATGGAGGAAGGGGTAGACCTTATAGCATACGCCGACGATCTGGCCATAGTGGTCAAAGCCAGGAACCGGGCACAGTTAGAAGACAAAGCGCAGTATGAAATGAAAACCAAAATACTGGCAGGAAGAAGAACTGTCACAGAAGTAGAAGTAAAAATAGACGATGTGAACATTATAAGCCAAAAAGCGGTTAGGTACCTGGGTTTGTTTATCGACAAAGATTTCCAAATGAAAGAACATTTATTAAAGATATCTAAGAAGGGCAACGAAATGATAAATATTTTACTGAGAATAATGCCAAAGACCGGTGGACCTAAGAGCGGTAAAAGAAAGTTGCTAAGCACTGCAGTTATATCTGCAATGTTATATGGGGCACCAATTTGGATAGAAGCACTGAAATATAAAAAACATAAGAAGTTGTTAGAAAGGGTGAATAGAAGACTAGCCTTGGGAGTAACAGCGGCTTACAAAACGGCTTCGACTGAAGCAGTCCAGGTCCTGGCAGGCTTGCCACCAATAGATCTATTAGCAAAATAACGGGTACAAATTCACAAAAATGGTAAAACTTATAGGCAAGAAGCTCGAGAAAGATTACTGGACGAGTGGCAAAGCAGATGGGAAACTTACAACGGCTGGGCAAAGGTCTTCGTGAAAAACATACGCAACTGGATGAACAGGAAGTGGGGCGATTTGGAACATCTAACAACACAAGCCATGACGGGTCACGGTGTCTTCGGGACTTACTTAAAAACAATTAAGAAGCAGGAAAATGATTGCTGCTGGTTTTGCGATCTCAGAGATGATCCGGAACACACAATTTTTCGATGCGAAAAATTTCATAATATCAGAGAAATAGCAAGAGAAAAGTGCGGTGCAGAAATAACCAAGGACAATGTAGCTGAATTAATAACAAGTAAAGAGGATCACTGGAATGCGGTGACAGACATGATTAAAAACATAATGAATGAAAAGGTGAAAGAGGAGATTAGAAGAGAGGCAGCCCTGCGGTTAAAACTTATGTGAAGTCTAATGACACCCTGAAGTAATGCTTGCAAAAGCGGTTCCAGGGTCGAAGAGGGGGGAAATTTTTTAGTCGGTAGGCGTAGATAGCCTCAAAAAGGGCTGAATCCGACACTGCCTAGCCGCCAGACCACCAGGCTAGCGCGTGTTTAGAACATTTTGTTACCTCCCCCCCCAAAAAAAAAGGTTAGGTTAGGTTAGGTTAGGTTAGGTTAGGTTAGGTTAGGTTAGGTTAGGTTAGGTTATGTTAGGTTAGGTTAGGTTAGGTTAGGTTAGGTTAGGTTAGGTTAGGTTTCGTGCTCAGAGAGGTCGAGTCGAGGAGGCAGGAAGTGAGTCGGCCCAAATCCTCGGAACGAGTTCTCTGGGAGGGGGTTTGGTCTACCCGACACGACGCGTCCCAATGGCTCATAGGGTGTCTCCGAAAGGAGTGGTCGGTCCTGAGTCTCTCAACCTTTTGTAAGAGGAAACATGACCGACCAACCTCATCGGATAGGTGATGAATAAGGAACAAATGTGATCCCCAATAATTGCCCGCGGACCAAAAAAGACATAGAGGAGTAAACCTCGAGAAAAGAATCCGTAATCCTACGTTGTGAGCTACCGTGGCTACGGGATGAATGGCTGCGCGGAGTCAGTCTCGAACGTGTGCCTCTGGGGATACCTGGCGACCTCCCCAGAGTATTTTTAGCCTTAGCGGGGTAAGGGCGCACTGCCTCGCCGGACCTTTCACACGTCCCAACTCGTGGGAACTGAATGGAACCAAATAAACAAAACCAAATTAAGAAGAAGGAGGAGAAGAGGAGAACAGTGGAGGAAGAGGTTAGACGAAAGGAAGAAGAAGAAGAAGAAAGAAGAAAATTCGAATGGGAATTGATACAGAGACAAAAAAAGAACAAAAAAATAAACAGAAGCACGGACAGGATACAATCAACGATACTGGAAGAGGAGAATGAAGAAGAATGAGACGAGAGTAGTGAGGGGGCACTACTGAAAAAAATAATATTCGGAGAAACGGGAAAAAAAGGGAAAGGGAGGAAAGCAAGGTTGAGGGGGAAATAGAAAATAAAAAAGAAAGGAAAGAGGGAGAAACAACAACGGGAGAGGAGGAGGAAATAGACAATAAAATTCTAGAAATTAAAAACATGATGGGAGGGGATGAAAAATTAATAAAAAAACTAGAGGAATTGAGGGAACTTATAACCAAAAAAAATCTGAGAAAAGTGAGGTGCAGGGAATGTAGGGAAGAGGAAGAAAAACAAAGAAAAAAGGAGAAAACACAAAATATTATAAGGGAATTAGATACAGGGGGCGGAGAATATGAGGTATGGGAAAGATTAGCAGGGGAAGAATGGGAAGAGGAGGTATATAAAAAAACAAGATGGGAAAGGGATAGGGTTGAGGAAGTATTAAGAAATAGAATAAGTAGTTTGATAATAATAGGAAAAGAAAGGGGAGGGGAAACAATAGAAAAAATTAAAAAATTAACGGAGGAAGTTTGGGGAATAATAGACGAGCTAGAGGAGGGCCAGTTGGACATTATAGAAAATAGGATCAAAACAAAAAACAAGGAGCGAGAATGGCACGACTATTTGGTTAGGGTAGGGGAGGAGGAAGATAAAAAATATAAAATCATAAGGGAGATGGCAAAACTGGCGGCGGAGAGGGGGGAAAAAATAATTAATGTCATAATAGGAGAGGGTATTAAAAAAAATAAAATCAGACAATTACTAGAATACGTAGGTAGGAGGGAGGAAACGGAGTGGAAGGTAATTACCAAGGGAGAGGAAAATGGTGGTGGAATTAAAACAGGAGGGGGAGAGTCGTTGTTTATCAAAACGGGCGACAAAAAATTTTCAGACGTCCTGAAAAACATTAAAAATGTAGTAAACGTGGAGAAAATAGGCGTCAAAGTCGAGTCCGTCCGAAAAACGGGAGGGGGGGACCTCCTAGTGAAAGTAAAGGGTCAAGGGGCGGCCGAAAGGCTGAAAGAAGAAATTAATAACAGAATTGGGACAAAAATGGATATGACGGTGAAGAGGAAAGAAGCAATCTTCACCGTCATGGAGGTAGACCCTTCGGTCACTCCTTTAGAATTGAAGGAGGCCGTCTGCCAGTGGACCGGCATCGATGGGGAAGAAGTAGAGGTAAGAGGCATGAGGGAGAGCAGGGGAGGTGGACAGACGGCCACCCTTGCTATAAGAGAAGAAAGAGCGGCCGCCCTTAGAACTGCCCAAAAAATTAAAGTCCACTGGCAGTATTGCTCTGTGAAGGAGAGGTTTACCCCCCTAAGGTGTTATCGCTGCCTGGAATATGGCCACAGCACCTACAATTGTAGCGGCAAGGATAGAAGCAGATGCTGCTTCAATTGTATCAAAGAGGGGCACCGGGCACAAGAGTGCCAAAATGAGGCGTGGTGCCTCTCGTGCGACAGTAAAGGCCATAGGACGGACACGATGGCGTGTCCTAAATACCGAAATACAGTATTTGGTAGATAACGACTGGGGTATTTAGATAGATAACCATCGACACGCTTTTTAGGATAAAATAAAAAAAAATGGCCTCTAGCAAGACCGGTATCAGGGTTTTGCAGATTAATGTGGGAAGGGCTAGACTAGCTCATGACCTGACCCACGTTAAAGCTGCTCAACTCGAAGCGGATCTACTTATCGTTTCTGAACCAAATAAAAAACTGACTGAGGGGGGTGGTTGGGTACAAGATAAGAGAAAGGACGTGGCGGTATTATTCAGGAATAGGGATATTGGGGTGAGGAACTTGCAAAGAGAGGCGGGCTACGTCGTGGTCGAGCTTGACTGCGAGATCACGATCGTGGCCTGTTACGTTTCCCCCAATGTCTCTATGATTGAATATAGAAAAACAATAAAGAAAATAATGAATACCGTCACCGGCAATAAGAACTTTCTGATTGTCGGGGACGTTAACGCAAAATCGTCTCAGGGGGGATCCCCTATAAATGACGAGAGGGGTGACCTCTGGGACGACTGGATGGCCCAAATGAATATAGTGGCAATAAACAATAAAAAACCAACGTTTGTTAGGGGCACTAGCAGGAGTCACATCGATGTGACTCTTGCTAGTGAGGGGTCATCCAGAAAAATTGCAAACTGGGATGTCCTCGACGATCAGATATTTACCCACCACAAGTTCATCACCTACGACATTAAAAGCAGGACAAAAAAACAAAATAATAATACAAACCGAAATAACAAAAACATATACAATAAATTAATAGACAAAATAAAGAACCTGGAAATAGATCAAAAAAAGGTGGTGAACTTCGAGACTCTTCAGTTAGTACTAAAAGATATCAAAGAAAAAGTGATAAAGGATAATAAAAACAAAAAAAAACAAAATAGACAAATGCCATATTGGTGGAATGATGAGATAGAGAAACTCCGAGAGGATTGCCTCCTTGCCCGGAGAACATACACCAGAAGCGGGGGCGAAGAAATGTATAAAGACACATACAAACAGAAAAAAAAAAGCTCTGGGCAAGGTAATAAAAAATGAAAAGAAGAAAAGATGGCGGGCCATATGTGAAGACCTCGAAAAGGATATATGGGGCGACGCATATAAAATCACAATGAGAGCGTTGAGAGCCGTCGCCCCATACAACTTAAACGAAGAGCAGCGGCTAGAGGCCGCGTCGCTACTCTTCCCTAATAAAAGGGAAGAAAACTTTCACATGGAAAGCGACGCGGCTGTACCAAATTTCACGTCGGAAGAGATCCTGGCCGCTGCCGAAGATATCAAGCAGGGTAAAGCCCCCGGCCCTGATGGCCTGCCACCAGAGGCAATCAAAACCCTGATCAAAACGAGGCCTGAAATTATTACATCCGTTTTTAACGAACTACTGTGCAGGCAAGAGTTTCCTAGAGAATTAAAAACAGCAAATTTAGTACTATTGTTGAAACCTGGGAAACCCCCCGATTCGCCGGCCTCATACAGACCGGTATGCTTGTTAGACTGTCTGGGAAAATATTATGAAATCTTAATTAAAAAAAGATTAGAAAATTTCCTGGACAGCAGAGCAGCTCTGTCAGATCAGCAGTACGGCTTCCGCAAAGGTCGCTCAGCAGTGGACGCCGCAAAGTGGGTACACGATGCGGCGAAAGCTTCGAGAAAAAGATGGGTGGTCCTTGTAATGGTCGATATTAAAAACGCCTTTAATTCGGCCAACTGGGGCCTGATAATCAAAAAATTGAGTGAAATGAAGGCCCCAGTATATTTGGTAAACATTATAAAGGACTACCTAACGGAAAGAAGAGTATGCGTATCGAGAAGGCAACAAATCCAATTGACCGCCGGAGTGCCCCAAGGGTCGGTGTTAGGACCGACCCTTTGGAATATACTTTATGACGGGGTACTCCGATTAGAACTAGAGGGCGGCGCCAAATCGATCGCATACGCTGACGACCTAGCAATATTAGCGGAAAGCGATATGAATTGGGGCATCGTAGATATAATTAAAGAAAATTTGATTAGAATAAAAAGCTGGATAGAGCAGATGGACCTGCAAATAGCGGTAGAGAAAACGGAAATAATAGTGCTTAGAGGACCTAGAGCGTTCCGGGATCGAATCCAATTCGATCTCGGAGACGGCCAACTTGTCAATTCCCAAAAAACAGTAAAATACCTGGGCGTAACCTTCGATAATAGACTGATCTTCTCGAAGCACGTGGAAGCAGCGGTTAAAAAAGCAGGAGAAAGAACTTCCGCCCTACAAAAGATGCTGCCTAACATAGGCGGCCCCGGCAGCCAGAGGAGGAGGGTACTATTGGAAAATATACATTCGATCCTCCTCTATGGGGCACCGGTATGGGCGGAAGTTATGAAAATACAAAAGTATAAAAATCTATATACAACAGCGCAACGGAAACCGCTGCTTCGGGTCTGCAGCGCATACAGAACTGTCTCTGCTATCGCGCTGCAGACGATCGCGGGAGTGATCCCGATCCACATAATGGTGGACGAGAGGGTCAGAATCTATAGGAGAGTTCAGGCTGACAGGGATAAAAATATCGAAAGTATAAAAAAAGAAGAAAGAGAAGTCAGCCTGGACAAATGGCAGCGATAGTGGAGGGAAGAGGGTGCCAAAGCCGCGTGGACAAAGACACTGATACCGGATGTGACGGAGTGGTATAAGTGCGCACACCGCAGAACGAATTATTATTTTACACAATTTCTGACGGGGCATGGGTCTTTCAGAAAATACACCTACGGAATAAAAAAAACGAGAGATGACCTGTGCCCCATTTGCGGTGTGACAGAGGACCCCCGTCACGTGGTGACGGAATGTCGAGTCCACCGGCAGAAACAAGAAGAACTAAAAAAAGCAATAAAAAGTAACGGCACCCTGAGGTGCAGGAATATTATGATCGCTGCCATCAAAGAAAAGAAGGTGTACGACAGGGTTATAGATATTGTTACGGGAATGATAAAGGCCAAAGAGGAAAAGGAAAGAAAGCGTGAAGATTTTTAATATGTAGTTGTGATTGTTAACGAGTGGCGTCTTAACTTATTAATTTTAATTGATTTTATTTATACAAGTTTTTAAAATTTTATTACATGTTTATACACCGATTTTATTCTTTTATATATACAAAGTTTTATATATTTATACAATTTTAAAGTTAGATTTTATTTATACAAAATTTTAAAATTAGATTTAGGATTTTATTTATACATTTTTATCTATACAGTTTTAAAATAGATCTAAGTTTTTATTTAATGTAGGGTTTTTTATTTATATTAGATTTTAAATTTTTTTCTTTTTCTATTTTTTTAAGATAGGCTAAGTTTTTTCTTTAATCTGTACTTATGTTTTTAAAGATAGGATAAGTTAGGTTAAGTTTTATTTATACAGTTTATATTAGGCAGGCTTTTTAATTTATATTCATTATGTGTACGTTACCTCTGTTTTTACTTGTGTATGTGATGTTTCTTATCGTAGTGTATGGTATTTTTATTTACTAGATAGAAGAACACGGAGATGAAGAGCACAGCCGGCGCATGTGACGCGATGTTCGCTAAGAACGGTTCCATATGCGTCGGCGGAGAAGAGGGTGGGTTTTTAGCTGGTAGGCGCCCGGGTAACGGGTGAATCCAGCACGCCTGGGACACCTTCCCAGAAGTCTTTCGAAGATTTTCCCACCCACAAAAAAAAAGGTTAGGTTAGGTTAGGTTAGGTTAGGTTAGGTTAGGTTAGGTTAGGTTAGGTTAGGTTAGGTTAGGTTAGGTTAGGCTAGGTTAGGTTAGGTTAGGTTAGGTTAGGTTAGGTTAGGTTAGGTTAGGTTAGGTTAGGTTAGGTTAGGTTAGGTTAGGTTAGGTTAGGTTAAACTAACATAATTTCTTCGTTACATGTGTTAAAATGAAATAGCGCAGCGACGCATTTTCGACTGTGGTCATGAGTTAAACAGCGTATATTAAAGAGAGAACAGTATATATGACGTTGTCGCTTTTCGAACAAACACTGACGTTTGTTAACATTCACACAAATTGTAAATCGCCGAATCTAAGGTTCACAGTATCTCCTCCGTGTATGTTAACATTCACAGGTTTATGTCCGATTCAAGAATACATTGAGAACAGTTTTCGAGCTACACCATCGAAATTGATGATTGTCGACATACACTGGAGCATCTTGACATTCACTAATATTGGACATTCACAGTAACATAATATATATTGATCTTTAATGAATATAAGTCGAGTTTATAGTACATAACTTTCAAGATTTTTTTTGTAATACATAAGTTGTCTTAGATGTTTATAATATGCTCCACCCCAGCCCAAGATACTATATTTGATTCTAGATTCTACAAGAGAGTAGTAAATGGTTTTGAAGTATTTTTTGCCCAGGATATTGGAGACATATTGAAATTTGAAAAGTATCCCACTCAAAGTTTTCGTGTCGTTGTCAATATGTTTGTCTAAGTGCATGTATATGTTTCAAGCTATAATTAGACCTAAATACTTTTCGCCGCTTTTATTGCATTAATTATCCCGTTTTTTTTTATTTTCAATATATTATAATTTGAAATGTTTTGTTGATATATTGAAAAGGGAACAAAATACGTTTTATCGGAATTAATTCTTATTGCCATGTGGATGAAAACTCTTTAACGTTAACCATATATTTTTCAGCTTTTGACTTTAGATCCGCCCATGTTTTATCATGGTAAAAGATAATGGTATCGTCGCAAAACTCAAGATTTGGCCAGATGTTTCTATATTGAATAAGTTATAACCTAACCTAACTCTTGTTTCAATTTCCACTTTTTCACTTATTTGGTTATTTATCAGGACCGTTTGCTCCCTTTTTAATACATAACTTCGTATTAAATCTAGCGGCACTCCTCTTATTCCTATATCCTCCAAGGCACCGAGTAGCTGAAGTTATTA
Organism: Diorhabda sublineata; assembly: GCF_026230105.1. Taxonomy (NCBI): domain Eukaryota; kingdom Metazoa; phylum Arthropoda; class Insecta; order Coleoptera; family Chrysomelidae; genus Diorhabda; species Diorhabda sublineata. The sequence goes on from NC_079484.1 coordinate 10,568,841, forward strand.
TATCAAATGCCTTGGCAAGATCTAGGAACACAGCTAGAGCTTTGATATTATTGTCTAAAAGTTTATAAATTTTGCTAGTCAAACAACATATAGCATCATTAGTGGATATTCTATAACTAACACCATATTGTCGAGAAGAAATTAATTTATATCTATCTATAAAGGATGTTGGTTGTGTAGAGCTTTTTCAAATATTTCAGTTAAAGCGGTAATTGAAGATATTAGTCGATGTATGATTTTTTTGTCACCTTTTTAATATATGAGTATCACAAAGAATATTTCAAATTGATTTGGGCAAACACCTCTTTCAAATATTTTGTTTGTAAGAAAAATAATAGGTGGGGCAATTCCATTTGAACACTTTTTGATATTTCTGCTCTTATTTTATCAAATCCGGGTGATTTATTTGACGTTAATGAATTAGATATATTTCTACGAGGACTTGGACTTTTTAGTTTACTTATATTTTTGGAATATTATTCACCTATGTTCGTAAAAAAACCATCAGATAAAAGAGCTATTTGTCGAGTATCCAACATTATTTCTTGCTTTTCGTCATATACTTATTTAATTTCATTATTCTTGTCTCTTTGATCAAATGCTTTTATTGTTTTCCATAATGATTTATCAGTATTTTAATTTTTTTCAGTTTGCTTCTTATAGTATTTTTTCTTTGCCTCTGTGATTAACTTGTTTAACTTGTTTCTATATATAATAAAAGAACTCTTATTATCTGTTGATTGAATTGTTTTTGTGCAGACTATTTTTATTGTTTATTGATTTTACTAAGCTTTCCAATATCATTATTATTTAAATTCCACTTTTTTAATTTTTATTTCATTAGTATCTTAGAAAATTGTATATTATATTATAATTTCTTCAGTAATTATGGTAAAGTAATCAAGATCATATATAATTATTTTTTTTTAGTTTTAGTAAATTGATCTATTTTTAATTTTTTATAATCAATTTCCTCAACAGATTTTTCGTAGTTAGAATAATATCTAAACGATTTGTAAAGCAACAGAAGGTAACTTTATGATCTGTTACATTTAGATCTATCACTGCTGCAATTGAGTATTTTCTAAATGGTTACTTGCTTCAATTGATATATGATCAATGCAACTACGAGAATTTTCGTGTATACGTGTGCTTTTGTTGATTGCAGATATAAAACCAAATTTCGCTAGCAAATCTAAATATTCCTCTGAGGTTCTATGTACTCCTTTTGTCTCCGACAATAACGTGATACTGAATAAAATATTTCTTGTAGAATTTAGGTATTCTCTTAAAGAATTATTGAAATCATCAACATTAGTATTGGGAGAAGGATATAAGGAAGTTACCAAAATGATCCAACGGAATATGGAAGACAATTAAAGAAATCTAGTAAACTTGAACCATTGATGTACATTAGCCCATCGTCAGAATGAGGAAGAAAGCGAAGAATCATAAGAAGAGAGAAATGATAATTTCGTTGGTGATCATTTAGACGATTATTGATAAATAAACTTGAATTAAACATTATCTTTGTATCAACGTTTGTTTATTATATAATCAAACCAAATGAAAATTTTTCTGCATTTCTTTGTATCCATATTTATAGTATAATATGAACAAAAGAGGTAGAAGAAAAACTCCAATAGAAATGTCACGAAGTAAAATCTATGACAGTATAATCCTCACCCACAAAATAAAATCTAGTATGCGCGATATTTTCTGCAGTTTATAAGCATGCATACCAAGATAATTAACAATGTAAAATTGAAACGCGTGAAAAGAAAAAAAGATTTTCGTGATAATGGATGAATTTTACCCCCTATCACACCATTCAAATAGGTGCGTGACCTTTCGGGCTATAAATCATGGATTTTTTCTTGATGAACATGATATTTCGCACAAAATTATATAAGAGATCGATCAAAATTCGTGATGACGTAAAAAAATCATGGTTTCATTTAACAACATAGAGAAACTATATACCAGCAGATATATTTCTTCACGACTAAAATAAGAACTAGTCAGGTGCTATTTTCTATTTTCTATTTTGTTCTATAATGTAGAGGCTTGAACCTGAACCGAGGCTAATTTGAAAATACTGGAATCTTGTGGATATACGGGCATATTTTGAAAGTATCCTGGACGAAGTACACCACCATCGAAAGTTATTTAGAGACTAGGGAATGGGAAGGAAACTGGAGTATTTTGGCCATATACTAAGTCATAACAAATATCATCTTTCACACTTGATTGTCCAAGGTAAAGTGGATAGTAAGAGGAGATCAAGGAAAAGACGACATTCATGGTTGCACAATCTACGCCTGTGGTTTGGAGTGCCATCTATTGATCTATTTAGAAACGCAGTAAACAAGATAAGAATAGCCTTAATAAAAGACAATGTTCGCAACGGATAAGGTAATGAAAGAAGAAGGTTACAAGAAAATGTATTCAACCCTTAGTCAATCACAATTAATCTTGGTGATTAGGTGGCAGTTGTATTACTTACAACGGAAGTATTCCCTTTTGTTAGATTGATAGCCTCTTTCTAGAGACGGCAACTTCCGATCTATTCTAATAAGTAAGAAAGGTATGGATGGATAACAACATCCGATCCCTCCAATTTCAATATTTACTATTATCTTTATTTTTCGCCAAAGAAATAAAAGCATCTGACTCTACCTCTGGTTTCTGGACAAAATGACAATATTGAACCATAAATCTTTAAAGTGTGTATTTAACCTCAAGTGATCGTCGAGGTATGTAAATATTGTCTCATTATAATTGATGCTTGCCAGACGACTAGCTTTGAATCGAAGAAGAAATGGATTCTTGAAATCATAGTTACGATACAACCACAGAAAAGATCTGGCAAGCATTTAATACCCCTTCTTAATCACACAACTTCAGAGAGTTACCTATTACTAACATTGTCTTCACTTCTAGTTTTTTAGACTTTTCTATTTATTCTTACTAGAAAAAAAATTATGAGCTAAGTAAGGTTGATTCATTCAACCCTATCAAAAGTACTAACATTGAAACGTGAAAAGTGCTTGGCTTACAGTATATCTGATAACTTGACATAAAATGCAGTACGGCTTACCCGCGATATATAAGGAGAAACTGAATTAAAACACTTTCTGTCTATACAAATCATGATATAAATTAACGCAGAGGTATCCGCAGGATATATTTTGAAAGCTTCCTCAAGAAGCTGTATTCTACTAATAAACACCAATTTAAGTCCTTTGATGTCGCTCTAACTTTATGAAGTTTAAAGGAAACTTCTGAAATATAAGTTGATTTTAGATTTATACACATTTACCGTTCATAACTTCTGCTAAACTCATGTTTTAGTTACATAGCAATATTCTGCCAATTTAACACTGGACTGTTTCTAACACAAAATTATAAAGAAGAACTATTAATTCTCCTGTAAATATTTGGGCTGAAATTTGCATTTTCACTATATATATTCGTTATTGAGTCTGTTTTAGTCTTCTTACTATTTATCTTATTATTTACACATATGAGTGCGACTCTTACACAAGTTTCACTCTTTCATTCGGTAGAAGTTTGATTTATTGCCATTACACTAAATATTGTCAAGTTTTCTTATATTTGTTAAAATCAAAAAAGCTATTAACTGTTCTGCTGGCTTGGTATATCTTGCATGGCGGGTTTTCTTTGTTACCAGATCTGCTAAAAAGTGTATAGAAAGAAAAAAGTTAGAATTACTATGGTGTTTTGAAATTATTATTTTCATTTAAACAAAAGTGTACTTGATACAAGAAAATTTTTTGTATATAGGCCTACAACAGATATTTATGGATTGGATATGGCTTTATTTTTTTTTCGAAATATTCTCTATCAAGATCAATACACTTTTGTATGTGTTTGAACCAATTATCGAAGCATTTTCTCTATTTTGATTTAGGTACCTTCAAAATAAGTGATTGGAACGCATCAACCGTTACTTCAGGTGTAGAAAAACGTTTACCTCTCAATTTATTTTTGATCTACGGGAATAAAAAGAAATTATAAGGTGGTTTCTCTGATTTTTATGGCAGACAAATGCAGGTGCAAAATTGAAAATTGACCACTCTACATTACTCTACGGTGGCTACATGTCCAGTTATTCCAAAAAACCAAGCGACCATTTGCTTCAAATTGCTTTGTACACCAACAACTTTTGTTGTTTTGGCTCGTCTTGAAAGACCCGTACAGTCGATTGTTGTTTAATTTCGGGTTGATATGCATAGATCCATGATTCGTCACCCATCACGATCTCATAGACGTCTTTTGAAGCACCACAATTGAGTTTTTTCACCTTTTTTTCTCACCAATCGTCAAGAGCTTTTTTTTGGGCAATTGTTAATTTATTAAGAAAAATATTTGAATGTATGCGATTGGAACTAATGTGCAAGTATGCCTCAATCACACCGTATGTCACATGATGTTCTTACAATATCAATTCACGCACACCATTGATGTTTTTTGGCACAACTGCGATTTTTAACGACCTTCGCTAAATTCATACTGTAGCAGAGTGCGACCACGATTGAATTCGAAAACCAGCGAAACACGGTGGCTGGAGATGGTGCTTTATTATCAAAAGTCGTGCGAGATAACCTCCACACTGCTGTTGGTTCAATCCATTTCGAAAGTCATAGGAAATCATCGCTCGAAAATTTTTGGAATTTTATTCCATTTTTTGATAAATATTTTAAGTAACTGTAAACAAGTTGTCTAATAACACGTTCTGAGTACGTTCAGCATTAAAAACGTCAAACTATCGTATATCGTTTTATAAATAAAATGATTCCTCTTTTGTGAGTAACAATCGAATTAATTTTATATGAACAGTTTTCAAAACACTTCATGTGTTTAATCGTTAAAATAATAATTAAGTGTTCATAATTGCTGAGTCTTATGATTGACAAAATAATCTAATATACCCCTTCTTAGATCTAATTTAAGTTTTGTAACTCTGTATAAAAGTATTCAACAAATCTGCACTTTTCACTCAACAACTGTATAGCCTATCATTTCATTAATATTTCATTAATTACTTCCCTATTTGCGTGAAACCTAATTTTGTTCCCAAGTAGAATTTATAGTTAGGATATATGAACATTTCAAATATTAATATTAATTGTAAACACTCGAAATGGCAGATTATCAATTGGTTATGCGTATTCCGTTCCCAGAATTTTTTCAGAATTTTTCACGAAAGCTTTTCTCGTGATTAATTTGAAGCACTCCTCCTACTCATATATATATATATATATATATATATATATATATATATATATATATAATATAAGCGGTTTCTTATTGGGAACGTGGCAATGCAACACCAAGGTGGCCTAACTTTAATACTTACGTATATAAGTATTTAAAGCTGGGAAAAATATTAAAGTTAGTCCAGTTTGGTGTTTCATTGCTACGTTCCACGGATTTAATTTAATCGCCGAAATTGGCCGCGCGAGTCATATGGAGATGATTTCATAATTATGAGTTAATATTGTAAGTGCTGCCAGGACAGTTGGAGCATAATTTCCATGGAGGTGTTTGACTTTAATTTGAACGTTATCAGCAGACAATCATCAGTAGATAATAATGTATTTAATTTTACTTTTCCCACCAATCTTGCATCTCTTCATATTTTTCATAATACAAGAAAAAACTACATTTTGTTATATCACCAATTGTTATAGTAATCAACAAAAAATTTCAGCAACAAATTAAGTTATCAAAAAAAAATAATAAATTCCCATCGACTGTGTATCCAAAGGAGCACAACGAATGAAAGCAGTTATAAATTAAAAACAACTCAGATTTCTATATATTAATGATAAGACTGGGACATATCTATATAAAGACGGCATAGTTGCAGCCTTCAACTGAGTTGCCAGTATTTGGAGTTAAATTTAATAAGTTTTTTGGAAATTTCAACTTACTAAATAATTTTCAAAATTTTCAGTTTAATGATCGAGAATGAGAGAGAGAGAGCAGTTAATGGAACAGTGCTTAGAGTCAGACTGAAACAATGAACCTGTTTTTTAGCTAGAAGAAAATAAAGATGATAAAAAAACTAGACAAGATTTGGATACAGATACGGAGACATTTCTGACGACGAGTATGGAACAGTTGTGCCATCATTATATTATTTGGGAAAAGAGATTACTAAATGGGAAAATCATATACCACCCCAAAACGTCAGAAACGGGTAAGATGATATTGTAGTCCCTTAGCCCAAAAGCTGCCATAAGAAGTTGGATGTATTGTTGAAAATACCAACAAGAGAATTGAATTAATTAGAGGCAGTTATTGTCGTGATTGCGATGCTCTATGCACCAATATTCTATTATCTTGCTGGAGTTGAAACATGTGCTTGCACGAATTTGGAAAAGCTATGTGAAATCCCCAGAAGCAAGTTTATATTAATCATAGCTTTTTCACTATTTTCTTAAAAAAATGAGAGATGGCATAATGATTTGCAACATTCTGAATACCGTAAAAGTACATATTCGGCGAATCTTGAAAATTCAAGTTCTTGATCATGCAGAACCGGCAGACTCCGGATTGACGAGTAAGATATGCCAAGTGCGACAGACAGAACAATTCACTCAACTGGATATTATTCTATCAAAAGTAATTTTTCTTTATGTTTAGAACATTTAACCATTATTTGTAATGAGTCCCGTGAAAGAGTATGATGGAATTTTTTTTCACTTCTATTACAATAGTTTGTTACACATGTATAGTTCTAAAATACTAAGTTAACAAATATCAATATTGTAAAATTATTTGTGTCGTTTTAATGAATGAATATCTCATTGTTTTTGAATAATTGAAAGATAAACTCTTTTATCTTCGTTTGTTCTTTTTGCCATGAGTGTTGGTTTCCAGCGATCACTCGTATTTCAATATGAAACGTTAATATGTAGGGTTAACACCACTTTGATTTTAGACTAGACTATATAATAATATTGCAATAACGATTACATGTATAATTGAAATTTATGAGCTATATTTTTTGGGTACAAATAGACAGTAAATAGCACTATAGGCGGCAGAAATTCAATTAAAATAAAATATATAAGTTTTTATTCTATTTTAGCTAATTCTAATGTCTTCTTAATATTATTATTTTTTTATTATTAATTCTATTATAATATTACACAATCCATTCATTCAATTACGTATCGCCTAAAATTTTTGTTTTAACTTCATTTTACCAAACAAACTTCATATTGCTTTTACTATTTTTTTGTTTCTGCATATATGTAGAATAATTCAAAGTCATTTGTTCATTCCAGTTACATTCAAAAATTCAAAACGGGCTTTTCAAAATATCTTATTCATGATATATTCAATTATTCATATAAAAACTAGAAAGCTGTATATACACTGTTAAAAGTCAAGTACGAGTAGACAAAAAAAAACGTCGTTTTACTCTAACCAAGTTTATTGCATAAAACATGACCATCCGCCAATATTCTTTCATTTTCACGTGTCAAACAGATGATAGTGACATCAAAAAACAAGAAGCTCAGCTGACACATGAATAATTTAGAAGAAAAAAAAACAGACTGCTAAAGGCGTTTATTATTCTTGTTTTTGGTTAAAATTCTCCTACATTTATTTTTATAAAAAACCACCTGTCTCATTCAAATGCGTGTGTCAATATTGAGTTGTATACGACAACATTGAGTACTACCACGCTTAATAACGTATTATATACCCAATCTATGTTGATTATTTGAAAGGCATCCAGTTCTTTTGATTTGAATTCAACTCTGTGCGGATTATATTATGACAAAAGAGGCCCCGAGTAGGGGGAAAAGTCTTAGGCAATTTCTTCAAATAAGAAGTGAGGAAGAATGAGGACCTTGTTATTAGAAGATATCTGTAAATTCGGTTAAAATTTCTATGAACTTGAAGATGTTTGAAAGAGCTTTTTTCTAGAAACAAAAAATATATAAATTCGAAGCAATTCATTTAGCAACGTGATTGCAAGAGGACGTTGTTTCATATATTTTAAATATTGTGTTTTGTACTGATAGATTTAAATAGAACCAAAAGAGTACCAGTAAATTTTTCAAAAGTATACTAAACTGACACTAAAATAGCGAAAGCCGCATGTCGATATATTTTTTCTAAGATAACCCGAGATATCTTAAGAAATTATGTGAGCGGCCAGAATTTTTCCTTAAGCGTTTATTAGGCTGGTTCACTTAAACGGAAATTGAAAATTTATTTTGAATGGAAAGTTCTCATCTGCAGTAATTTGAACTGAACAAATGTAAAGTTAATATTAATACCAATGAGTACAAATTATTGAATAAACCATGTAAAAAATTTAACAATTAAGGGCTTAGATAACTAAGTAACAAGTTACATCCTAGATGTTCAAAGTCTCGTTCATTAATGTATATAATGGGTTTTCCAATAGGGACTTGACAATTTTGAATTTAGTTTCTTTCCACTTAACATCGAACCGTCACTGTCAGTTTAATCAGTAGGCATAACCTTTTCATCATGGTGAAGTAAACGAACGACAACATCTCCAAATCTTAAAAATTTACTACAGAAATTCGGAGTCGGTGGCCGAAAAGTTTAGTGAAAAAGTTTGAGTCTATATATTCGTTGTGTGATGTTGCCGTGCTAGTGAGACTAAGGGTTGGTCGAAGTGTTGAAAATATCGCTGCTGTTGTAACGTCCGTAACATATGATCCAAATCAGTCAATTCCACGGCATGCCCAAGACCATAGACCACTTTATGGTGAATTTTGCGTAACGATCTTACTTTACACCCACAAAAGATCGGGCTCACTCAAGAATTCAAGCTAATGGACCATTCAGAGCGAAGTACGTTCTCCGATTGGGCTCTGGAAAAGATGTGCCAAGATGATCAATTTCATCGCAAAATCATCTTCAGTGTCGAAGCTCATTTTTGGCTTAATGGGTTTGTCAATAAGCACAATATGCGGTATTGGGCGGGTGAAAATCCACATTTGCTTAATGAAAAACCACTTCATCCACAAAAGATAACTCTTTGGTGCGGTTTGCATGCCGGCGGCGTCATATGGCCATATTTTTTCGTCGACGATAATGGTCGCCACGTTACTGAGAATGGTGATTGTTATCGCGCCATGATTATCGATTATTTTTGGCTCAAATTGGAATATTTGGCCTTGGACAGCATATGGTTTCAACAGGACAGCACCACAAGCCACACAGCACACGTTACAATCGATTTATTGAAGAACAAGTTTGATGAGCGTGTTATCTCAAGAAATGGACTAGTCGATTGGCCGCCTCCTTTGTGCGATTTAACGCCTGTAGATTTTTTTATTTGAGGCCACGTCAAGTCATTGGTCTATGCTAATAAGCCGACGACATTGGAAGAGCTCAAAGCCAACATTGACCGCGAAATAGCAGCCGTTTCGGCCGAAATGTGTGACGAGTCATAGAAAATTGGGTCCAACGAATCAACCGCTGCAATCATGCCCGCGGTGGCCATTTGAGCGAAGTCGAGTTCCGTTCATAAATGTTTTGAATGTACTTCAACCCGATAATAATGTTTTTGAAATATCTCAAATGGTTTTCATTTTATTTTGAAAAAAAGTTGTCAAGTCCTTATTGGAAAACCTCTTGCATTAAATCAGTTGCGGTAAATAAGACGTTATCTTCAATTTCTCCTATTGATATACTTTGTATTGCCTTTCGTATTATTTCAATCGTATCATCTCTTATCATCGATCCATTGGTGTAAACGAGATATTTTAAATATTCGGTTTCAAATGAAAATCTGAGCGGTTTAAGTCTAGAGATCTGGGTGGGCATAAATAAACTTTCATTTCCTATACACCTATCAGGGTATGTTTGATCTAAAAAATGCTTACCATTATGTAGAGTTATGTGCCGTACCATCATCATATAAGATCATGTCACGACGAGTGGCTAAGGATATGTCTTGTAAAAGAAGTGGCGTCTCGTTTTTAAAAAGATAAAATCATTGAATAAACAATGTAACAAATTTTGTAGTAGTTCTGAGAATAAGTAACAAAATAATTATAAAAAACAAAATAATATTGCTGAAGGTCAACCCTAGGTCAAGTGGTTCCAAAAGGGAACGATGGCGAAAGCGGTCTGGCGGCTTATGACCAAAACGTCGAGTGAGATTTGTGAAATATGCAGCTTGGCCGTAGAATATTATCAATATGGCCTGCTATACAAGGCATATTATGGAATTGTTATGTATGTACAACAAACGAAAGTAGTAAAAAAGGGCGTGTAAACAAAACTATAACATTAGAAGATATCATGGATGAGTTGGAGTGTTTTGGGCAGAAATATATAGTTTCCTAAACTAGTACGAAGAGTGATAATAGATCAATGATACCCCTAGCAAAGCAAACCACATCAAGTTTATGAAATTCGGCTAAGCAGAACCCGATTAACAGGCAATTTCTAATAACACTCACTCCCACCTTTTATTTGAAGAAATAGAAATGCGCAGAATTTGTTGAATAATTCGATTTACACATAGAAAGTGTCAGTTAATGCAATACATTTAGAAAAATTTTGTTTGTTAAAATTTATAATTTAAATTCGTAACACCTCCAAGCTTTGAATCGCCTATACGCCGACGACAAACAATCAGTTATATCCACATCAATAAACTTCATTAAACAAATATATCCAGTACATTTTAATATTCAGAATATTCATGACTCTATTGACCGTCTTGCTATTTCTAGTGCTACCATTGCTTTAATCTATATACCGTCTCACACTGGAATACTTGGGAATGAAGCTGCAAAAGAAGCTTGTATAAGTATAAGACGTTCCATACGTGACTGATGGGCAAATCACTGAGCAAGCTGCACTAGCAAAGCTACAAGAAATTCAATAGTCCATCCACTTGAAAAAATTACCTCCCATGAGTCGAAGAGACTCAGTTCTTGTACGCAGATAATCGGGCATACTCGACTGACTCACGCATATTTATTGGTCGCTTCTGATTTTCCGAAATGTCAGCACTGCAAAATACAACTGACAGTTAACTACATACTAAAAAGTTGCAAAGCAGCAGTTTGTAGACACGAATTAACAAACAAAGAATAAGTAAAAGTATAATGAAAATGTCCCGTTAAAATTATTATTTATTCAGTTATAGGGTACAATAACAAAATCATACTCTTGTGGTATCAAATTTGAATGTATTTTGGATATTCTGTTTTTTATTTTTGAATCATTAATAATTACTGCAAGTTTTTAAGTTGAATTTATTATGGTGGTTTTATATTCATTTTTAAATTCAAAACTTATGTTTATTTTCTTCTTGCTATTTTCAATACTGTTTAAAAGATAAATAAAAATGATAAAACAATTTTACAATCTTTTCTTTAAAATTCTTGTTTCAAAATGGGGTGCTAAAACACCCCTGCATACAATTACGGGACTGTAAATGGGGTGCTGAAACACAATTACGTGACTGCAAAACCATACTACCTGTTGAGGGTTAAAATATATTTAAAAAAGTTAGTCAACACATACTAAAGATGATGATTCAACAATTTCCACACATTTTGTCAATGTTGTACTAATCAAAAATCTGTTACTATATATAAAATATTTCTGTAGCTTCACTACATTCTATAATTTTTTTTTAATAAGATCCATCTATTTTGATCGGTCATATCGCCTCTCCAATCCTAAATTCATGGAAATTTCGATCATCTAGGATATTGATCCTCCATCTGAGCTGGAGTCTACCTAGCCGCGCATTTCGTCTCCCAAACTGCGAAGTTTTTATTTCTTCAACCATGCTTTGTTTTTCTTCATTCTTTCCAATTTGGTACTGACTAGTTATTTTATCTTTTATAGATGTTTTCCATTCGAAACATTTGAATAATTGTTAATTTTTCTATTGTCTGTTGATCAACGTTTTGGGTCTTTTATTATGATAGATCCAAATAAGAACGTGAATTCTAATTTTCAATTTACTAGATAACGCTTTTGGCTTCAATGTCCCATTCCCATTTCACGTTGTTGACAGCACAATTCACTTTTCTGTTAACTGTACTCTGCAATTAATTATTCCATGTCCTCTTTACATATATGCATTGATCAAATTTGAATTCAAAATATGCGAATTATTCGACCTATTTCATTAAATATTCATAAGATCCCACTGTGTAAACTCGAGAAACCGTAATCTACAGAATCGTTTAAATCTTTGAATTTCAATATAAATAGAATCGGTAAGAGATTTCAATGAAGAAAACTTTTGTTATCCGAAATACTTCTAAAATCTTATAATAAGTGAAATTGAACTCAGGTTGAGGAATGAAAAAAAGAGATGAAACGTCGATGTTTTATTGGGGTTGATGCATACTTGGGCATTTATTCTACTCACATACATTCAACAATGCATTAACATTTGATGTCAAAAAATTTATTCGCATTGGGTATCGCATAATTTGACAATTACTCAAAAAAAACTCGTGTCATTGGTACAAAGGATTGCAGAAAAAATTTTATCGCAATGCTTCAGAAGACTTCTATATAATCGTGACAAACAACTAATCATAGATCTATGAATCCGAAACTCAACAACTATCGACTGTATGGGTCTTTCAAGACGAGCAAAATCCAATAAAAGTCGTTCGTGCACGAACCATTTCGAAGCAAATGGTCACGTTTTTTTTATTTCATTTCATTAAAGCAACGTGGAACGGTCAATTCTGATTGTTACGGCAGAATTTGCTGGCCAGAAGTTTTCGAAAAAATCGGGAAATCTAATCGCATATGACGAATAATTCTCCACCAGGTCAATGCGAGCTCCCACACATCAGTTTAAGCAGGAACGTTTTTGAACAAAACATCGAATTTATAGGTCATTTATTGTACAGTCCTTGTTTGGCAGCTTCTGAATTTTTCCTCTGATCAAAAATAAATTACGAGGTCAACGTTTTTGTACACCTGAAAAACGGTTGATACTTTCAAATGATATGTTTTGGAGTTACCTCAATCGGAATGGAAAAAATGCTTCAACAATTGGCTTAAACTTAGGCAATGGAGAATTTTTGAAAAACAATTATGCTAAATTCAATCATAGAAATTTGTTTGTTTTTATAACTTAAAACTTAAGTAGCAACCCTTGTAGAGCTAACCCAACTTTTCTACATAGATACAATGACACACTTAATACGAAAGTTGTCTTTCAAATAAGGTTCTCAACGAACTTGCACAATGAAAAACATATTCATTGGAATTGTGTTGAAGCTCACACTTCCCTGTATTTGTCGACATAATCGCCATTCAGATTAATGCATTTTTGCATGCGGCGTATTATCTTCTTTATGCCTGAGTCAAAGTTAGCTTGAAGCCTTTTTTTTCAATTCTTTGGGAAAAGATGGTAATCACTGAGTTTCATATATAGGAGTGTGAGACAATATTTCATCGAAATCTGTACTTCTGACATTGATTTATGTGCGTCATTTGAGTCCATGCTGTACACTCATACACTTTTCCCTATACATCTTACATAGATGGGAATGAATTTCTACCGAAGGAACGTTTTTTGTACCCACAAAAACCAGAATACAGAGCGTAATTCCCACCTGACGTGAAAATCAAGTGGTAGCTCTATCTTCCATGGTTACCAAGGAAGGAATTAACATTATAGATAGCTAGCAAAAGCGGAAACTGGAAGAAAGGGAGCCAAGCTACAAGTCAGTCTCGCCTAAGATCCTAACTTCCATAGCTCCCTGGGAACCTTATTTTATTAGACACCTTTTACATGAAAGTAAAAATAGAAGAAAATTGAAGCAATGTTTTTTCACAAGTTGTATATCAAATATTGGATGAAATTTTCAAAACTAAAAATAAATTATGGGTCAAACGATGCCCTATTTTCATTACCCTGTTTCATTAGCTAGAATGGCCTAAAATACACTAAGTGCGGTCTTGTAACAAAAAATTTGATAATGAACCAAATTGTTCCAGACCTTTTGGGCTTCATTCCACATCCTCTAATAGTTTGATTGTGATATGCAATCGAAATTTTGTATTTTATTTGACGAAGTGTTGATTGATGTGAAAAGAACGCGTTTTTGCACTCGTTACCCATATCCATTTTTATCTCCTCCGTAGGACACACTGTAACAGCTCCTTTGTTCACCATGAACTCGTGATATAATACTATATTTTTATTTAACCAACATTTTGATCACTATCTAGGAATAACGTTGGAACAAACAACCAGAGACAGGATAAAGGAAAGAAATAGAGAAAGAGATGTAGAAGGAAAATATAGTGAGATTCATAAAAGCGCAAAGACTCAACTGGACTGCGCATATAGTGAGAAGAAAACCAAGTGAAATGATCAAAAGAATAACGTAATGGACCCAATTGTGGCCAAGGAGAAGAGACAGGTCGAGAAAGAAATAGAGGAGGATATAAGAGCACAACACAACATTTTGGTGAGATTTTTACAAAGGAAGCGATATTGCAAGACATTCCTCTCCATCTATAATGCAGTCTGAGCTTTTTTAAAAGTTTATTCTGCCTCAAATGTGGTTTATTGTAATTTTTTAAGCGGAAAATTTGATTTTTAGTTTCCACCATGCGCGGATCCTTATACAAAATAATTAGAACATTTTTTTTCCTACAATCTCTTCCAATTCATTTATGGTATACAATCAAAAAATATACTTATTTACCTCTACTATCAAATAATTGACATTGCGATTTCCAGCCACACTTCCTAACTCAGGCATATTCTTTAAAAAAATATTAGTAATCGATCATTTGTATTGAATGCTCACTTTTTTCTTCATTCTAATAAATTTTCAGATATATGTGGACTTAAATTCAAACTTTGATAATAGTACTTCAATTAAATCAAATCAATTGGAAATATACGAAATAGAAAAATCTAATTTATGTCATCATCATTTTTTCAATAACTACTTCACTCCAGGTTCGGTACATTGAATTTGTTTTCTTTTCTATTGATTTTGAAGTATTTTCTCTATCACTTCCGACAGATCTTATTCTACTATATATCTAGCTTATTAAATAGCTTTCAAACGGCGTAGTCCTAATTTTGATAAAAAATTTCTTGGTCAACATCAACTAACTTTATCAACTCGTAGTTCGTAAGTAAATTGTTTCTAATGTCGTTTGAACCACTTCTAGCCTTAGAATAGTCCGGGCGCTGGCAAGGGTTCTCGTAACCCTTTAGGGGTCGCCACGAAAAAATGATTGATTTCTATGTTTTTTGTCCATGAGAATCGATTTTTGGGGATTGCGATTGTTTGAACGGCCATAATTTATTATCTACAATATTTACGTGGTTTCTGATGAAACAGTCTGGTTGAAAATATTCTAACGAATATTTCCTGTTTTGAATTTTGAAAAACTATTTATTATAACTGAAATTATTGGCAAAATAATTTAAAAAAATACAAAAATGCGCTTTCTCTTTCAATCGGACGTAATCGGCCTAGGCAAATTCAATTAAGACTTTTGAGGATCCATTTCGAAGAAAATACTTTTCCCTTCAAAACGATCCCTAATACGTATATTTTTAAGCATTTGGAACAGTTTTATAGCACTTGGAAGACACAATTTTAATAGAAAAATAACACTTTTATTTGTTTATTAGTCTAGGCGCTGGCAGGAGCTCCCGTACCCATTTATGGATCGACACGAAAAATGATTGATATCTATGTTTTTTGGCCCGGAGAATAGATTTTTGGAGATTGTAAGGCCGGCACCCTGGTTAGTTTTTTGTTATTAACAATTCAATTGTTAAACGGTCATAATTTATTACCTACAATAGTTACGAGATTTCTTATGAAACTGGCTGCAAACTTTCTAACGAATATTTCCGTTCTTCAGGTTTGAAAAAAAGTATTGTAAAAAAATGAAAAAATATGCTGATTTCCCTTTCAATCAGATGTATTTCGGCCTAGGTAAATTCGATTGAGACTTTTGAGGATTCATTTCAAAGAAAATAGTTTCCCTCCAAAACGAGCTTTCATACGTACATATTCAAACATTTGAAACAATTTTATAGCACTTGGAAGACAAAATTTTAATAGGCAAATCACACTTTTATTGTTTATTAGAATATTTGTTTCAGAAACCGTTTCGAATCATTTATAATTTTTCACAAGCTTTATTTATAAGTTATTTTCTTAGTTAAAACTAGACAGTAACATTGATATTTAATATGTACGTAAAAATTCTTACAGCTGAATGTTATACTCGTATAATGCTTGTTTCACTAAACCGAAATCTGTACAAAAGCTTTCTGATTTCAAAGTTGGTTAAAGTAGTTCAGAAAAAAATCACTGGAACAACCGCTTCTAGGTTACAATTTCTACTTACAGACGGTATCTTCACTTGGTTTTCCTATTAGAACCATGCTTCTAGAAATATTCTGAAAATTTAAAGCAAGGTTTTCGAAAGCTTAGGAACACTAACACAGCTAGGACTATTATTATAAAATAATATACACCATAGCACTGAAATTGATTCCTGTGAAACAATTTTGAATTGATCTTGAACTTTCTACAATTTTGAGTCTCTTGTCTCCATTCGGTTGTCAGGGACGCCATATGATTCTTTCTCGCTTTTCTTGTGATTTTGGCAGTAGATGTCATTTGTTGAGGTCTCTTTATTGACTTCTCTACCTGTGTCTGTATCGAACAGAATACAAATGGTTGTCATTACCTTGACTTGATTCCAATTATTAATTTGGTGGCGAATGATAAAGGGACAAAGAAAGAAGTCAATGAGCTCTTCGAGACAAACCGAATACAAAAGGAAACATGGATCAACTACCTCCAGGAAACGTACAGGAATGAAGACGAAAATAAAAATTTAAATAAGATTTACAGTTTGAATTGATAGGGGTGCAAGCGGCTATTAAACAGCTCAAAAACAGAAAAAGCCTAGGTCAAGATGGTATAACTAACGAACAACTCAAATACGGGGAAGAAAGTCTTGCCAAGCAACTAACAATTTCTCATTAACAAGATCGTGTCACATCAAAAAATCCCAGGCCCTTGGAGAACGAGTACTACGATTTTCATGTTCAAAAAAGGAGATAAAAAATACCAATTATAGAGGAATCAATTTGCTGGGTAGCACTCTGAAACTTACAACAAAAGTCATCACAAACAAAATAAACAGTCTTATCACGTTAACAGATGAGCAACAGGGATTTAAATCGGGAAAGTCGCGCATAGATGCAATCTTTGTCATCAGACAGATTACAGAAAAAAATCGATTGAGTAAACAAACCAGCATTTATGTGCTTTATAGGTCTACAAAAAGCCTTCGATCGAGTACAAATAAAAGATGTAGTACATCAACTATACGATAAACAATCCCTTATGAATTGATAAAAACCATTGAAAATATATACATGGACAACAAAATCTAAGCCAAAGTGAACGGAGTACTAACGGAGCAAATAGCAGTATACAAAGGGATATACCAGGGAGCTCCTTGCTTTTCAATATCATTATGAGCGAGTTAATTAAGAAAATAAGTAAGGGGCTACCAGATGGGGGACCGAAATATTACAATATTATGTTACGCTGATGATGCTGTTCTAGTAGCAAAAAATGAGGAAGGCTTTTACATGTGTTCAACTGTACGGCTAAATCTTTCAATATGATAATATTTGCATGCAAAACAAAGTGTATGACCACATCCAAAGCTCCGAATAGATGTAAACTAGTCGTAGACGACCAGATAATTCATTAAGTAATGAAATTCAAATACCTAAGAATCGAGATTTCAGGATTTGGAGACGTAGAGAACGAAATAAGAGAGCAAACAACTTAAGTATTAAGAATAGTAGCATGTTTGAACGAAACCATATGGCAAAATAAACATATCGGAATAGAAGCCAAATACAAGGGCACTGTAAGACCCATAATGACCTACACCGCAGAGATGAAAGTGCTACGCAGGATAACCGGAAAAACTCTACTGGACAGGGAAAGAAGTTAGAACGTCAGGAGATTTCGCAAAATAGATGACGTCAACGAATGGGCTCTATCAAGAGAGAGAGAGAGAGAGAATGGAATGAGCATATAAGTCGTATAGATAACAACAGACTGGTCAAGATAGCGCGCGATGAATCCCCATTTGGCCGAAGGAGTAACGGCCGACCCAGAAAAAGGTGGAGCGACAACCTTGAAACAGGATAGGAGACAAGGATGTCCAAGATAAAACAGACTTCTACGCCTAATATTCGGAAGAAGAAAAACAACAACAATTTTGTTTTTATAAAAAAATAGAGCTGACACAATATTCCTACATAAATCAAAAGAAATATGTAAAACGTTAATAACTTGGTTAATAAATCATTTTTATTGAATAAAATATAAAATCTATTGCCCTACACTATTATCAAATATCATACCGTTCACCTTGCGTTCAATTAATAAAATATATAATAATCAATGGATATCCTTTTAACGAATATGTTGCCAGCTTTGTAACATTTTATCACTGGGTGATTTTCATCATATCCTCCGTTAAAACAATTCATCTCATAATCTCTCGAAACCCGGATTGATAGAAAAAAATCCCTTTTATTGCTTCTCTTCCGTGGAGAATCTGTCTGCTCAAAAAAGGACTTAACAGAAATCAATAAGTAATTACTGGATAAAAAGCCTAGAGAGTATTTGTTTTCTACGTGGCTTTCTATAGAGATGATGATGAATTATTGATGGAAAAACACCGAGAAATTTTTTTATTTGATAATGTTTCGTGTAAAAATTTTCAAATAAAGAACTGAGAATGTATCATATATAGTTTTATCCAACAGAACCAAAATACCAAAAATATGCGGATGGGATAATGAGAAAAAATGAAATTTATCCGAACATGAATATTCACGTGAGGACCATATAAAAATATTGAAATTTTGGTATTTTCATGAGAACAAAAGTTATTTACATTATCTACCTCTACTCTTCGATTACGAGGACTGCTACTTAAATTATGAAGTATGACAACACTGATATAAATATGTCAAATCTGACATTTCCGTTTTGATATTTTTAAAGGTGAAGGTAATCGTGTTGTCATACGAATGCTATTTGGTTTTTGTACAAAAACTTGAAACATATAACTTGGTCTAAAACTGGAATTGAATCGCAAACATTATCATACGATGATTTTCTCTGATTTTCAACGTAGGTTAAACCAATAGCAGTATAACGATCAACTCGGTTCAACTTTTGGTGATGAAGAACCATCTCGAGTCATCGCGATTCGCTGATCTCGCAATTCAATCGTGATCGCAATTTGCTACAGGATGAATTTCGTGAAGGTTTTCCAAAATTGGCCATAAAACATCGATGGTTGCGTAAACTGATATTACAAGATCGTCATACCGTGAGACGGGGGCATACTTGGGCATTAGTTTCACTCACTTTCAATATTGCATGAACATTTGGCTGTCGAAAAGATTTGTTTGCGTTGGATACCGCATAATTTGACAATCACTAATGTCGCCACCATTCCAGTAGAACAACGTAGAACGGTCAATTCTGAATGGTACACTATTTTCTTGCCAAAAGTGTATCGAAAAAATTAGGAAAATTAATCCTAGAAGACGAATAATTCTCCACCACGACAATGCGAGCTCTCTTAGATCAGTTCAAATAAAAACGTTTCTAAACAGTCAAAAACAACATCGAATTGATAAGTCATCCACCGTACAGTACTTGTTTGTCACCCATCGACTTCTTCTTATTCCTGCAGATAAAAAATAAAATGCAACGTTTTTTTATACCTGAAGAAGCGATTGGTGCATCCAAATCACATGTTTTGGAGGTACTTCAGTCAAAATGGAAAAAATGAAATCAAAATAATAACTTGATGAATTATTTTAAGGTATATGAGAAATACGAGGGTTGTCTTTAAAATAAGATTCTCCACAAATGTTCACAATGACAAATATATTTATTGGCATTAAATAATATAAGTTTTGGAAACTTAAACTTTCTTGTATATATTGACATATTCACCGTTTAGATTAATGCATTTTTGCATGCGCTGTACCATCTTCTTTTTGCATGAGTCGTAGAAGTCTGCTTTCTGAGGATGAAACTTGTAATACGGTGTATAAGTTTTCTGTTTAATGATGCTGCACACTTTGATTATGCCGGTGTAAATAGTCAGATGACTTTGGATGGTGGCTGTTGTTCTTCGACATCATTTTCGTGTTTTTCACTAAACACCCTCTAGCTCTGTTCACACGCACTTCAGGATCCCAGAAGAAAATATTAAAACAGGCGAGGCATAGATGTTGATTGCCTGGACTAAGTTACGTGCATTTAATTAAGACATTATTAGTGACTTCACTGACTATTCATCATGGATTCTAGCTTATATTTGCTTGTGGTAAAATAACTTAGCCTGTTAAAATCTGAGTTGTTTGTAGATGTCTCCATTCTCCATTGCTTGTACGATATCTCCATTGGGCAGTTGCACATCACATTTCTGTTCATATAATAATACTCTACATATGTAGAGTATTGCACTTCATATGTATATCAGTTGAGAATCGATGATTTATAGAAAGAGATTGATTTGCTGCGCATATCTTGATATCGTCTATGTAGAGAAGATGTGAGATGGTACAGTTGGTGTTATTGATAGTTTTAAAATTGAATCCGAACTTTGTATCTTTGAGCAAGGTAGATAGGAGATTCATTGCAATACAGAACCACAACGGATTCAAGAAGTCACCCTGGTATATTTTCTTACGAAGTTTACAATAGTTGAGTGGACTTCCACAAGCCGGGAATGAGGTACACGATCCAACGTTTTTTTGTGATCTACAAAAGCATTGAGTATTTTCTAGTGATCTTTTTATAGCTCCCAAGTGTCTAAGGGTCTGCTATAAATTGTTCTTTTCACCCTTGGTGATCTCTTTTGCAACCTTTCTGTTACTCCGCTAAGATGATAGTGATACAAGTTGTGTGCACTTCCGGTGCTTTTCAGCTGTTGGTATTTAGGATTACGTCACTGATTTCCTTTAGTGTGAAATCATCAAACTGTAACAGAACCATATTGATTCGTATCTCTTTGGCTGCTATACAGTCGGCTTTTCTCTTGTGGTTTTTGGGATTGACTACAATGAAGACCAATACTCCAACGTCTGTTTCGATAGCATAGATATTGGTGTTGGTATTGGACGTAGGTTTAAGTTTCCTGTAAAATACTTGAGGGTTGCTATGAAAAGTGTTATTCTGTTGCTTCTTTTTTGTTGTGCACTTAATTTATTGTGATAAACGTTTAGATTTCGCTTTCAAATTCTGCAGCAGCAGATCGATGTAATCACTCAAATGTTGTTGATGTTCTGGATGCTGTGTTTGTGTATTTGTATATTTTCTAATATGGTTTCTTTAGGGTCTACAGGGTTATGCACAGACGTCGCTCTTAATAATATCGATGAAATATTGTAGGTACCGTTGCCACCAGGGTTTTTTGCTGTTGTTACAAGTACGGATATTTGTCATCTATATTTACTAATTATATAGACGAAATACTGCAGCCGCTGCACATTAACTAAGTTAATAAAGCCGCTCAAGCTATTGTAGTTGGTGTAGAGGCTTCCTATTATTGAGTTGACTCCTGCAATGATATTAGAATTTTTGTTAGTCCTAAATTTGGATAATTTTGGAAGACGTATACGGTTTGTGCCCTCAAATTCCACTAATGCCTTATGCATTTCGAGTGGCACTTTATCTCTGATATTTGGTTGGGTATTCATTCTCAAAATCGGGTAGAGTGTGATTGTTGTTGATCACATCTTCATGTTTGTGAGTGTGGGTTTCACCATGTGTATCGTTCACATCTTTCCCTTTCTATAATATTTAGCATTCTGTTGCTTCTGACCCTTCCCGATACTAGAAAATGTTTTTGGATATAGTTGGAGATCATGAAATATGAGAATGACAGGATTGAATCGCTTTTAATAAGCGCTAATTGTTTTTCTTATTGAAAGGGACTACCACACACAAATAATTACTCTCATTTCTTTATTAATCAAGCTTTCGTGATGGTGTGATTTATCGAAAATTATTAAAATTGAACTATCCATATGGCTTATAGCATAGCCGCGTTACGCTACTGAAGATCAACGAACATGAAAAAAACAATGAATTTTTAGAAATATCTGATAGGGTTTTTTTCCCAAATTTGTTGTCGTTTACGATAACACAGACATTTCGCAATGAAATTTTGTTTAAAGCATCTGCATATAGTGAGGGTTCATGATGAATCTCATCAAAAAATTCTTTAGACCTTGAACAATAATGCCCATACATATGACTCGCAAGCATCGCATAAATATTGGAAGGACTATAAAATATCCTCTAGCATATATTATTTTACGATACAAAAAGAGCCGGCTCAGTCAAGCAAGAAAAATTTTACGCCATTCCACAAACATCAGAAAATGATGAGATTTCTATATGATCTATAGTTATCAAATAGTTTCACTTGGAAATGCTGCACTCCTTGAAAAACCATTGGTATTGGATAAAATCGAAAAGTATTACTCAAATCAAAACAGTTTTTGAATCTATGGACTGTGAAAAAACATTCACATTTATCATATTTTCAAAGTGTATTATTAATACAATAAATTGATCGGATCCCTCTGAGGATCACTTCGTTTGAATATACGTTATGTCACATTCAATTCATCATCACCGTTCAACAGCCTGCTTGTCCACTGCTGGACATAAGTCTTTTTCAACGTAGAATATATTGCTCTGTCTTGAGCATCTTGGGTGAATTTGAAAGCATTCAAATTCTTAAATATAAGAACAGTTTAGATAGAGCTTATACCTTACAGCCCACTCTATAGTTTAGTAGTTAAGGAATAAATGTGTAGATTCCCACCGAAGAGGTTTTACCGGTGAAATTATTTTTCACGGAGAAGGTTCATTGAAGGAAAAATTAAGTGTGAAATAGATAAATTAAGTTAATAGATTCTGGTTCACCTTCATTTTATGAATACGATAACTTGGTTATCGAAACGCGCTTCAGGCAGTTTAATTGTGTATTCAGTATCTTAGATTCACTTGGAAGATTCCCTTTTCAAATCGTTTATCGCGTTGGCAGTCGTCTCCTATTTCTGTATGCTTCATCCCTGGTGCGCCATTCTAGTATTCTCTTCGTCCATCTATTAGCTGACAGCTCAGTTCTGTTTTAGATGTGTGACTCTTCCATTTGGCTCCGAAACAACTGTTAAGCAATGCTAACTTCAAAAATCTAGGAGAAGAATACTAAGATAAATACTCTAAGTGACAATTATGGGAAGAATGGCAGGAGAAATTTATGGAGTTATGAACCCGAGGTACGAGAAGAGACTGTAGAGTTCATGTGAGCAGATATTGAAAAAAAATATCAAAAATCAAACACTTTCGTGTAGATGACCGAAGTGATAAAGCTAAATCAAGAATTAGGCCGCTTTGTAGTTCCAAAACACATTTCTTTACAAAAAAATAATTAATATTTGAAACACTATAATGAATTCAAAGCTACCAGAAGCTACAAAAAGCGAATGATTATAGTATAAAATGATGATCTTTACTTTCTGAAGGTTTTCTAAATGATTGTTATATTTGTTTATATACTACGGACATATTAATAAGTTCTGAAAAATTAGATCATCTTATATTATGCTGTTCATATATTTCAGGATATCTTCAACATGTGTGAATATGCGTGTTAGTTGAATAGAGAGGATGGAGTTTCCTCAATGGTATCTGAGACACACAAGCATTCTTAGAAAAACACGAGAAAAATATTTATGTGAATGTAAAATATGTCTATAAGGCATCTCCACATACAAAGGTACATATTAAACTAATTTCAACTATGAAATAATTGGCTGTGAGGTTCACAGGAAAAGTGCATTTCAAAGAAAAAATTATTGAAGATTTGAAGAGTAGCTATTGAGCTTGAAAGAAAAGTTGTACTATAAAAACTGTATTCCAAGTAATAGTTATAGAATGAACGAGATCTATGGGTGGTATCCAAGAGACGATTGTCCAGGTATAGAACTCTAAATTTTTTTTCTGAAGCAGTTGTTGATAATAGTCAATAACACGTGAATATTATAGTTTGAATTCAGAATTCAGAAACTTCTCATCCAGTCACCAATCTTTTTCTTCCCGGTGGAGACAGTTGATTGCTGTGTCATTCCATTGTACCTCTTCATACAGTCTATGTGGAAACCTTCATTTAATTAAGCAGCATTGTAGAGTTGTGATGCACCATCCTGCTAAAACAAAATGTCATTAAAATTGTTTGTCTGCATTTCTTATTCCAGAAACAGTTTATTGTACATCAAATTTAAATACTTACGTCCGTTCAAATTACCTGACAAAAAATGGTTGAATACAGCAGTGCCCACAATACCTGCTCAGACAATGTCTAAAATTTTGGCACAATTTAACATAAACGTGGCTTTATTGGGAAATACTTACTCGTAAAAAATTATTGTGTGGATCTACCTTTTGCATTATGGTTTCATAAAATACTTCTCTGTAGTCATCACTATCAACTGTACCATTTAACATAATCGTGGTTTATTACACTAAATATTCACCACAGACTGGACTTGGATACCTACACTACTATACGGGGATGGTCCCAGAAGTACCTGGCCCAACAATGAAAATACAAAAATTTTGGTACAAAATATATTGAGTTTTCAACGTAACTTTTAGCTCCAATAATTTTTTCAGCAATGTTCAATAAGTTCGATACCACCTTTTTTCCTATCTCATAATAAGAATCTTCAAGCTCTTCAAATTAGTCATTAACTGCGGAGAATCTTTGACAATCGAGCGATTTCCTCAAGTGTGGCAACAGAAAATATTCGGAGATCGCTGAATCTGACGAATAGGGTGCATTATCATTAATTTTGCTCATTGCAATAACAGATGTGTGAGCTGGTTCATTGACACACTTTCTTTTTAGATAGCCGTTTTGCTCAAATGTTTCAATTCGTTCTTTACATTCTTTGGAGCTAGTCCATTATTTTTATTATTCTTTTGTTTCGGGTGTGAAGTGATGGACTCACGTTCCATCCATGGTTATGAAACGACTCCAAAACTCTTTATTTTTTTAAAATATTGCCAAATATTTGATGGAAACATCTTCACAACGCTGTTTTTGTTCCATTGTGAGCAAGCGCGGCATCCCTCTTGCGCACTTTCTGCCGACAATCATCCAATACCGCTTTATGGATTTTCTTCAAAATTTTTGGACTCGTCACCTAATTTGGTCGACTACTGAGATGCAAATCATACGACTTCGATTAAACTCTGCTACCCAAATTTTACTGTTGATAACGAAGGAGCAGTTTAGTTTTAGTATATATATATATATATATATATATATATATATATATATATATATATATATATATATATATATATATTCAAATAAAAATATTAGTTCACTTAACGATGAGCAATATTTTTCATGGTAACAAATTCACTGAAAACCTACACTATTGATGACTGTCAAACAAATACTAAATAACGTGGCGTCTTCAAACTACCGCCGTCGTTATATTAGACTAGGTACTTCTATGACCATCCTCGTATTCCGGAGAGTAAACGCAGGTCTATGGAGTGGAGGAAAATACGAAGTCGTACCTGTTAAAGCGAGGGTTAAATTGTAACCATGGGATTCTAGAGGCTGTATTTGTGATCAAACAGATTTTAGAAACTTAATTCTCATAATGAAATCGAATGGAAAAATTGAGAAAATTTTTCTTGAAAAAGTGAAAAATATAAATCATAAAAACGTTCTTCACTGCAAAAGAAGTTTTTCCATATGCCGTCGAAGTTTATCTATCGCTACTTCTTTAAATTCCCCTCGTGAAATTACTTTTTTTCAGCATCCGTTTCATATTTTAAAGGTTAAATCCAGTTCACAGAAAGCTATTCCGTATAATATCTCTAAATATGGTTGTTTTGAAACTTTTTCCGTAAAACTTCAAAAGTAACCACATATTTTTCAGACTGCGAGAAACTTGTCGAAATATTTCACATAAGAGTTAGCGTAATTTACCCTGAAATCTTCCGAGAATTTGTTGAATGGATTTGTCGGATGAAAACCAAGCAGGAGTTTTAATATCAGTGCGACATTTTCGGAGTTGTTTGCATATCAGTTAATATGAGTTTGAAATTTATAAATATGATTGTAATCGTAGGATCTATTGATCCAGAAGTAGAAGTATTATAATTATTTACAAGGAACAAATAAGGTAATTCCTACTGAAACATCCTTTTGAACAACTTAATTTTTCGTTCACTTTTCCAATTGTTTGAATCGTTTTGCACTTATTGTATCCATATTTTGGTATTTCTGCTTCTCTTTCTGTGATGAACAGTAATTATATCCACGGTGTAGCCATTTATCTGCTATATTAATAACGAATCTTTTCCATTGTTCCAATTCTTAAAATATCTGTCTTAAGCTCTTTTCTCTATCCTCATAGGTTTCTTCAATTACATAAACTGCAACTTTTTTTATGATTTCATTATCTTCCTCTTCTCCATATTGTCTCCCAATGGCTGTGGTGTTTTAAAGTCTAAATCATCCTTGGCCCGATTTATCTTCATGTTTTCCACGATTTCGGGGTCAAAGGCTCTGTCTTCATTTACATCGGTCTGGCATGGCGAAGCGTTGAGACAAACTTGCCCATTACACTAGTTATAAGGTAAACAGCACTGCTGTCCCGATTGCAGTTACAGAAAATTGCGTTGAGCAGTTGAGTAAGTGCCAAAATGGTCGTGAGAGATTCAAGGAATCCATTATATATTATCCAATCCACCTCTGCTGCACTTCATGGTGGAAAATTTCATAACTGCACGCACAAGTTTATTCAGTTTCATAGATTTGACGTTGATGATCGATACTGTATACATATTTTGGAGCAGTATAGACTACTAACAACATTTGAACATCGATCTTTGAACCATTAATTTTTGGTTTCATTGCTGTTGCCAGTTCCTCCCAATTCAGTAGTTTCCCAAATGATTTTAGCAACGTGTTTTTTCCTTTTTTTAAATAGCACCGAAATTGTATCTCAGCCACTTATTACTGGCAAAAACATTCTATTTTCATTTACTTATTCAATTTATAAATAATTAATTAACTTATACCGGTTGAACCTTACATTATACTTAAGTTGACCAGACGTCCCGCTTTCGGTAGGACAGTCTCGGTTCACCATGTCACGTCCCGGAGTCTTAAAGATTTCCATGGGGACAGAAGATTGCACTTTAGAAGTTTGGTTCAAATATGGAAAGAATCATGTATAATATAGATCTGAGATAATTTTGAAAGGTCTTATCTGCAGTTGCTGAAATGTAATGTAAATTTAGGCTGTGCTCAGTTTTTTATAGTACAGTAATACCTAGTTAATTGGGATCTCAAGGGACTAAGATGGTTTTGTAGCAATTATTGATGGTTTCCAATAATCCAGTTTTTCAATTAAGCAGGTTTAAAATTATATATTTACAGAGGCCCTCAGATTACAGATATCAAAATGTGCCATTATTCCATTTTTAGAGGTAGAGGTTTCTGTTACCACACGTTTTGAAATTTTCACTGGAATCTCTTCACAGTCTTCTTCTTCTGGGTCCAAAGAAGAATACATCATCATTGAGCTCCTCTGAAATGAGTACATTATCATCCAAAGAAACTAAATCCTGAAAAGTCGCCTGCTGCCCATTTAAGTTATTCGTAAATGTGGTAAATATTCTATCCCATTCTGGAAACGTTGCAGAGATCTCCAGCTCCTCTTGTAGGCTGTCAGGTTCAGATACATTCATCACTTTGAATCCAGCTTTTTTGAAGCAATGACTAATTATGGTTTTTCGGTTTTCGTTTTTGGGCCCTCATATCGGCCTTCACTTGTTTAATCAATCTGCTAATAATTCAGAAGCCATCCAGGCCTTTTTATTCTTTTGAAAATCAACAGGCAACGTTTTAATACATTTGAAGCATCTTGGGCTTAAGTTTTTCTATTAAAAGAAGTGGCAGTTTTTCAGTTCCAGACTTTCGCACTTACAAGTACAGTGACCCGATCGTTACTTAATTTACCACCATGGCAAGGCTGATCTTTGAACGTAAATGTTTGATCCTGTAGACACTTGTAGAATAAGCTCGCTTTATCGGCGTTGAATACATCATCGGGGGAATAATCGTGTAATAAAGCTGGAAGGTTTTTAATCCACTCCTTACATTCTTTATTGTCCACAGAATTGCTCTCGCCACAAACATTTTTAATGCGATATCGTTTCTTTTCTTAAATATCTCCAACCACTCATTACTGCCAGAAAAATTATGAATATGGAGCATACTTGCAAATACTTGAGCTTTCTATTTAATCATTGGTCGGCTTATTGGGATGTTATTATTATTCCGTACCTGCTTTATATATGTACAGAGACACTATTCAACTTCAGGATACTCTGCCACTCGTATTCGTTTGAGTTTTTCTTTTCCATCTATACACGTTTGAATATTTTGTATACTTTTATTCCCTTGTTCTCTAAGACTACGCGAAATGTATGTAAACAAACATGTCAAAATGGGTTAAAACCTGATTAATTTGTCTTACTTATAGAGGTAATTGAGCTACAGAGTTTTAATTATAGAGGTAAACATCGAAAAAGTCTTAGAATTCAGATCTCATTTAACAAGATTCAAAAGGTCCCATTAACATAGGTAATTTAATGAAAAAGAAACGGGACCTCATTACAACTCTCTATAATAGAGGTTTCTCTCACTTATTCAGATTTCATTGTATATATCAAAGTAGAGCAAATTTAGTGAAAGCTATTCACGTTTCTGATAAGTATCAGTATTTTTGTACAATATCTTCTCTAAGTAAGCTTTTTATTCATGAACTTCATTAATTGGTATTATATTCTGTGTTGGAATGATTACAAACCTCGCTGTATAATATAAAGTAGTTTCCGGGCCAAAACTCGGTTGGTATCCCACTTTGTTGTTTCAAAATTATTTTGACCCCTAGAGAATTTTTTTAAATTAAAAAATGAAATTGTTCTTATTTTCATAACATTTTTTAATACCTACTTCTCTGGAACTACATTATTTTAAGTAAATTGGTTGACACATTTTGCTAGTTATCAGGCATTGACTGAATTTCCCTATCTCATTTTAAGTATTTTGTGATGAAAATCAAAAAAAAATCAATAATACCTAGAATTTTAATGTAATACATTTGTTTAACTATAATACTGGGCATCTTAAAATTAAGAGTTTTCTTGAAGATAGAATCTTCTTGTTTCTGCCCTATGAATATGTCATCGATCTGTCTATTCATCTGCTATATGCCGCGGATTTTAACAGTCATAAAATAGTTATTTGTGGAGAAATAACTAGCCATTGCAAGGGAATCTATTTGGGGCAGGTTGTCTGAACAATCACGAAAAAACCTCTGCTCAATTTTTATCAACAAATCAACTGTTTGTCGACAAAATAGCAGAAAGTCACTCTGACAGAGGCATTTTCTCAAACCGGCCAGCCACTTTCCTATATACATAATCGACGCTGATGACGTAGTACCTATTTGGAACTGATCTCAGGCAGTATAAAATATATTCAGACTTCTAAGTTTGGCAATACTACTCCTATAGATTAAGGTAATAATCACCATTATTCTGTAAAATTATGTAATATTAATTTATTAATTTATTTTTTTTCGAATTTTCTAAGCCCATTCTCTTCAATATTAATAATGAATACAAATAGCGAAAACTCATGTAAAATGAGATATTTGCAAAAAATTTGCGAAAAACCGATTATTTTGACATTTAATCCGCTTAGAGACAACTCTTTGAATGCTAAAACATAAGTTTATACAAATATTTAGCTGGGTATTTCAAATTCCGAGATTAATTTCCTTTTATTATCCACTTATCAGACTTATTTATATGTTTTTCTCTATAATTTGTCTTGATATTAGGCTTCCTGTGGACGTCAGTCAGCACGTAATATGTAAAAATTGACGTTTTGACCTACTTCGGTATTCAAAATATTCTGATAACGACCAAAGTAGGTAAAAACGTCAATTTTTTTCTTATTTGGACTGAAATGACTATATTTTATTACAATATACCCGCAATAAATCACAAAAATATTTCTTCAATTCTGCTGCTGTTTATTACAATGTATGAAACATTTTAGAATTCACTTTAATTGACTGTGATATTACCTACTCGGAACGGTATTTAGTATTTATCACAACGGTAGTATGGGAAATTATCATTGTTATAATTATTCAATGAAATTGATTAGTACTCCTGGTGTTTAATGAATAAATGTTCCGTTTTTATTTCAAATCGTATATTATTTACTAACAGAACTTCATTAGAAAGGGTGCATCCGCTCAACAAAATGTCAGAGGTAGTCTTAGTACTTTTTCACATTATTTGCTCAAGTGCTACGTCCAATAGCAGAAAATGCGATTTTTTGACAGTGTGGTTACACAAAATATGAAAATTCATGATTAACTTGCCCTTTCAGTAGAAAAAATTTTTGAATATCGAATTTTATTACACATTACAAAGTGACTACAAATATGGTTAATATTCAGCTTTTATGAACTTAACTAAAATAAGGATCGCTCTATAAAAGACTATCCTAATCCGAAAGTAGAGACATTTTCTTCTTTTGTACCCTTTGCTCGTAAATTGAGGGTTGATTGGTTTTTGGGCAGTTATTTTCCAGTAATCAGTAAATGTTTACGATTTTTCTGAGGAAAATGATTCAGAACCGGAATTATTTTCGTGTAAACTTTCACCATAAAATTCTCTGGAGATAGTAAACGGTTGAGATTCGGAAAAATGTACGTTGAGATACTTAAAAGTTGTAACTACCAGATGAAATCAAATATTGCAAAAAGTTTATTTTGTGAACTTCGTCTTCCATATAATCTTGAAATTTACCTGTACCGGATATTTAATACTGGTTTTAGCTGATATCGATTTCCAGCTATTTTATCCATTGATTTTTCAATTTTTCATACATTATAAATAGTTGATAAGAAATAGTATCAAAACTAATTTTTTCAAACTTACAAATATTTACAGTGTATCATAAGTCAATGTAAAGCTAAAACTAATAATCCACAGTACCAATTCCTTCCTACTCAATGATTAATGTATACTTGAAATTTTGTATGTAGCTTCCTTTCGGTCAGTCTTTTTATTAACATCTTCAATCCTTGTCTACTGAAGAGCGGCAGAATATATTTTCGAAATTATTTTAGAGGTGAATAGTAGGAATCGTTCATTTTGATATATTTCACACATCTCAATTGGCTATTTAAAGGATGTAGTTGATATAGCACCAAACAACATCAAATAACTGCACTAAGTGAGCTATCACGCACGTCTGCTTCACCAATATGTGCAGCTAGTGAAGGTGACTATTAATGTTTTAAATTTCTTCAATTTCTTGTTTCTTAGACCTTTTGATATATTAATGCATTTAAATGTTCTTGATTTTAGGTCTGTCTTTTCTGTTTTAAAATTAGTTTTTTTAATAATTTTTGGAAGATAAAATTTGACGTTTCGACTTTTCTTCAAGTCTTTATCAAAATATGATATTGACACGGACAATTTGCGTATTTATATTAATCAGTAGATCACCTTCATCATGAACATCAAAATAAGAATAAAATCAAAATAGAAGATGTTCTAATAAGAAAAAAATTAATTTTTCCTCGATCATTATATCTTAAATATGTAGCAGTATTCAATCAATCAAATTATTTGTTGTTTTATTAGAATTTACAAAATAGAGCTATAAATTTTTTTTATCATTTATAGCTTTTTCGTTTTTATGAATGTGAACCACTTCAAAAAATTCTCTTTTTCGTGTATTAGATTTCGTTCAAAGATTTTTTGAACCAAGAAATATCATGAAAACATAAATTAAATTATAAAGATTTAAAAATTCTTGGAACGGAAAAGAGAATTTATAAAAAAAACTAATTTAAAAACAGAAGAGTCTAAAAATCAAGAACATTTGGATGCATTGATTAATGTTTTATATATTTTTATTATAATCTTTTGACTAATATCCTTGCTTTTTAGTAACATTTTATTTTTTCCAAATGTTAGGTACCCTTTTTGTATTCTTGTATATGAATTATAAAGAAGTCTTTGCCGGCTATATTATGAGTAGTTCTTTATTGGGAACGTGGCAATGAAACACCAAAGTGGTCTAACTTCAATATATTTTCCGAGCTTTCGAATACTTATATATTCATCGTCTGGGAAATAATTAATTAAGATTGCCGGTGATTTTTGATATTATTTTGAAATTTTTACAGGCTTTAATAATATTAGAAATCATAAATCATACTTTTTTTGTATGTACCAACATCTTATTTGTCATCCAAATATCTTTGATTAAATGATATATTTGTTTTTACCATTGTTATCCTTCATATTTGAATAACTCTGCGGTTTTGTTTGATTTTAGATAAAATAATCAAATGGTAATAATGTATTGTCGGCGTGTAATTGAACTTAGACATATTTACCTAATGGCGTGGAAGGTTTCAAACTCATTTATACAGTGCAACCTTAATATAACGTACCTCAATATAACGACTTCCTCGATTTAACAAATTCTTTGTAATCCCCTTGAATTGTCCATGTCAATGTAAAATATACCTTTACATTACGAACATTTTTTGCGAACAACCTCTTTATAACGAATTTTCAACTATCAAGAAAAAGTATAAATACCTCTAATTAACGAACGCTTTTGTTCCTAAAACAATAAAACAAACCTCAGTTCAACGAATTACTTGATACAACGAATATTTACTTGTTCCCTTCCGATTTGCACTGTAATATAAAAGACGAAACTTGATTTGAGACACATGATATCGGTTAGGTTTACGACACAAAATCTGATTGAATTGAAGATTTTACACAATGCACTAGTATTGGCCATAAATTTAACAAAATGGCAAAATTGCGAACATCAAATCGAAAACGTCTGTAGTATCAGAAGTTAGGAATTTATTGTTTCAAAATCAGCTAGATATACGTTTTTTTTTTCACTTATTTCTGGTAGATACCGATAAACAAGAAAATAAAGAAAATTAAGTTAACATTAACAAAAATTGTCCTGAAATTGAAATAAAAAACCCTATACTTACTAATGTGCCGACACGAAAAGCCATAGTTTATGTTGGGTTGACAATTTTTGAGATTGAATGTATTAATGAGGTGTCAAGACCGAAATAGATCGAAACGTCAATTTTCCCACGTTATTTTAAACTGATTTTCATAAAATACACATCTAAAATCGAGACATATTATTACGAACAGCATAAAAAGAGGTTTAAGAAGTGAAAAGATTAATGAGAACTATGTGCAGAAAGATTTAATATAAATAGTGTATACACTCAATATCCCTTTTTTGTGTTGATTTGTCTTGATTTTAGGAGTCTTTTTCGTGAAAATCAGTTTAAAATAGCATTTAAAAATTTGGCGTTTCGACCTACTCCGGTCTATATCAATATCAATCACCTACATCATGAATATTAAAATAAAATCAAAATAGAAATCTGTTTTAACGAGAAAAATTGATGTTTCCTCAGTTTTAATATCTTAAAAACAAATAATTCGATAATTGTTGGGAAAATCCTTGTACATATGGTAAGAAATGTTTTTTGTTTTAATTATTGGTTCCTGTTTTGATTGTTGATTTATTGAAGTTGAATTTAATATTTTATCATCTTCTTGATTATATTATTTATCACTTTTCCGGATAATTATTTTCTTTCGATGTAGTTTTTGCTCTTTGTTAAGCATAAGAGTTCACGATCTGATATTTGATAGCTCATCATCATTTTTTTGATACAGCAGTAATGCAATCATCTACATATCTGTAGAAAAATGGAATACTTATATTAAGTTTGCTTAAGACACATTCCTCAAGATCTTCCATTACTAACTGTGCTAGAGAACTTGATAAGTAAGCTCCCAAAGCTCGACCATCTATTTGTTTATACTTATGTATATTTCATTTCACTTCAGTATGTTGTGAGTGTTAGTTAGCTTTGATAAATTCATTTTTAGTTATGTCTAGCATGTAATTTTGTCCTATGTTTTCATTAATATAATATCTTTCATAATTTGTATAAATGGAAAATACATCTAGCAAAATCAATACTAGCTATTCATCCGGAATTTTTATATTTTTAATTTTTTCTTTCATTTCATATGTTTTTCATTGTTTAATATAAATTTTTTTCATATAATTAGATAATGCGATGAGACTAATACGAACACTTCAAACTATTGGTCGAGGTGGTATGTTAAGTTTTGCAATTTTGGGTGTATGCCATTGTGAGTTTTCATTTTTTTTTCCATCTGATGGCAGAATCAAAAAGATACAAGCTCTTTGACGGACTTTTCTATCAATTGCATTGAAAATGTTTGAATTGCACTAAAAAATTCATTGTTATAATCTTTCTCCAAACAACGATTATTCTCGCATCTTCATATTGTTCTGTCATTGTTTTTTTAAGAAATCTATCCTCCAGTCGAGATCGTTTACAAAATATATTGAGAAATTTGCATTTTATATGGTTAAAGCTCTGTTTAAACCAACGCTTTCCTTGAAGTTCCATGAAACTTTCCTACGTGGCGTGTCACAGTGTGAAGTGGATGGATTTTCAGTAACGGTGCTTAAAATTTCTATTTGAACTGCAAAACACGAGATTATTAAATGTCAGCAGGGAAGCGATTCGTATTTTAAGAATATTTTAAGAACAATGTCAAGAATGTCTACTTTATAACCTTCACGACTACAAAAAGTCTTATTTCATTCTATTTGAATAATACCATAAATTTTTTGCAGCATCTGAGACTCAGAAATGGAAATACTGCCAAATTAATCACCTGATTTACGGTTTCATGAAGTTCATTGGTAAAAAAAGTGTCACAGGTAAGATAAGTTTGGTTTCAATTAGTAAAATCAGTTGCTTACTTTTTATTTGAAATTTCTTTCATTTTTCTTGAACTCTTCAAATTTTGTTGTATCTGACAGTTGTTTAATTCAATTCTGCTAACCCAATTGAATTATTTTCATAATGATCAATTTCGTTTTTTAGTTTTAAAATAGCATCCTAAGATCTTGCCGAGTTTACATGTTTGCATTCTAACTTTCTCTTGCCGAACTTACTACACCAAAAAGTGATCTACTCACTTTCTGGCAGAATTTACTACCACCCAAACACAAACATTTCATCTAAAATTTCTTTGACTAATTTTCTAATTTTCTAACTTTCTTTGGAGTATCAATTAAATCTTCTTTCTATTCAAGATTTTTGAAGTTTGTGCCCACCCCCGTAAAAAGGTTTGTGTATTTTGGTTAAAAAAAAAGCCTAGCAAAGTATTTCGAATTCCCTAACTTGCATCTTCATCTGGTACTATTAAATTATCGCAAAAAACTATTCCAGAACATCCAAAACACTATTCTATTACTACCAAAGATTTTAATGACTCGTGTAAAAAAGTGTAATTTACTCAATGTTAATATCATAAAAAGACTTTTATTGACAACTCTACAAAAACCTTAGAATCCATTTCATTACACAACGGAAATGAATTCCCATCTCTTGAAATCTCTTCAGTACATCTTATGAAAATTATGATAGTATCTTATGGTTGGATTTTTAAGGGAACTACAGAGCGGATATGCTGATGCTAAACACCATATTCAACAGTCATGAACTGTAAGAACTATGTATCGGAAAACAAAACGTACAATGTGGGCAGATTGGGGATGACAAAGTGTTGATACCACCTCTGCATGTTTAGTTAGGCCTGATGAAATAATTTGCTTAATAAACAGGTAAGCCTTTAGTATCTTTTGATTACTTGCAATTTTTTTCCGAAATTACTAGAGGTAAAAGATGGATCAGAGGTTGTTGTGCAAATTATATAAGTTTCCGCTTATAGAAAAATTATTGTAACTTTGCCGGATAGTACTCAAAAAGCGAGATTTAAAGTAGTGGTTTCTCGATTTTTAGGAAGTAACAAAGCTTAAACTGCGAAAAATTAGTTCTGACTATCCTCAAAATGATTATTGTCGTCGCCTGCAAGATGTCATGGAAAGTTCATTTTCTGTAGGCTCATTTAGATAAATATAATAACGATATAGGAGAGAAGCGGGAAACTTCACAATAAGGTGTTAAAATTTTTCACATTGTTCAACTGATATTTAGAATCGGAGATTATATCAAAAGCTCTTCCAAAATATTTTCATTTGGACAAAAAATATAAAATATAAATCATAGAGGTAACGCTGTTCTATGACGTTCTAAATGATGTTAACAATATATATTGTTGAATATAGAATATTCACAGTATAGTACATTCCTATTTATGCGTCAGAAGTATGTTAATTGTGTGATACAAAAACTGTTTAATCTATCTATCACTACTACAGTTGATCTCCTGAATAACAAATGTCGCAAATTACATACAGTGTCGCCAAATTGTGATCCAAATTCATATTGCTTCTAATCTATGATATGTTCTGCCAGTTCAGAGAAATTTTTTGGAAAATATGTTATGTTAATGTTTTATACATCTAACTAAAGAGTAACGGTGAAGAGTAAAATAGACCAGGCCAATATGGGGGAAGGGTAATATGGAAAATTAGTATAAACAGAAATGGGTATACTTTCAATTGAATATTGCATTGAAGAAGAACAATTATTTTGTACGAATGCGTGCATCGAGGGCACGTAAGTCGAGCGCAAGGTAGGTCGAGCGCACATTTGCAGGTATGAAGACGGTATCTTCAATCCCTGTATTTAGCTTGGAACCTAACCATAAATAAAAAAAAAGAAAAATTATATAAGAGTTAACAACAGAGTAACAAAGAGTTAATACTTTCTCATCAATGCGATTATAGTTATAATCTCCTAACCTAACCTAACAACCTAACCTTCTTAAATTAAAATACGCAATTATTCAATTATTTTGAACCTAATCCAAAAGATGCACTCATTCTTAGAAATATAATTTTTTTAGCAAGTTTTGATTAATACTTTATCTAATATTGAACATTTGCTTATTTTGGAAAATCTTAGATATTCATGATGGTTTTTCGTTTTGTCTTAAGGATAATAATTATTCAAAAGTTCGTATGTTTGCCCATCTCTAGGACTCATTTCGCCAGCTCAAATTTTCTCGTCGAACGATCTTTCGGATTCGACACAAGTACCTAGTGTGCGCTAGATGGACGAAATATTTTCTAAATTGATTATATTTTCTAAAATTTACCCTTTATATACAATTATAGACTTCTTCAATAAATTGTGCACAATTTTTAATTCACAATCTTAAATCTATATTTTCAAATAAGAGGTGGGGGAGAGTGGATATCTAAAACTCCGAAATTATTGCATTAGGTACAGAGAATATCATATAACTCAAGGATTTCTAAAAACACAAAATATATAGGGTGATCCATTTGAAATAACAAATTTCATTATTTTTCTACAGAAAATAAAGATCTGGCAACAATGTACATACCACCATAAAACCGGTCGTATCACAAGACCTTTGTACACAAAAAATTATGAAAATCGTAAATGTCGTTTCCGAGATAATTGAGACGTTCCATACATAAAACTCACTCTGTATATCCCAATAGATCTAAAGAGAAAGGTTCTAGATCAATACGTTTTGCCAGTACTTACTTATGGAGCAGAAAATGTCACGCTCAAAAACATTCTGTGAATAAAATACAAATTGCACCAAGGAATTTTTCTGGCCACGTAGCTAGGTACGTATAGACGTTAGACAAAAAAATTTTGGAGTGGAGAGTTCCTCGAGACGCACATCGTAGTAGGGGATGATCATAAACGAGATGGTTCGACAAAATCAAAAGAATCTAATCACACTGGAGGAATTCAGCTCAGAATTTACACAGTTGAATTCCATTACGGAAGGCAGTGGATCCATGTGCGCTAAATGATAATATTAGGCATAAGATATTGTTTTGAAATGTGGTATTTACGAAATTAGATGTGATAATGGTGACGAGAAGTATATTCAACAAACTAGAACATCTGTTAGTGTTTAGGTTAAGAAGCATTTGGCCCAGTACAAATCCAGTAAAATTGTTGAAAAATGTATGTAACTATAGATTGTTACGATTCTTTTCAAAATATTGAGATTCTTTGATGTAAGAATAGTGAAGAAGTACCTACTTTATACGGTCCATTTTATAGTTTATGAAATAAGAAAATATCGCGTTGAAACAGAATTTTCCCCTGGAATTCTTTCTCGAGAGAGTAGGTTCGTTGGCCGGAAAATTTAGTATTTATAGGTAGGTCAACTAAGCGAGTTTCAGTTTACATTAAGTCTTGGTTCGCGAAATGCACGAGAGATAATGTAATTCCAGGTGAGTGAATGTTTATGTAGT
The DNA here is from genome assembly GCF_026230105.1 of Diorhabda sublineata. Lineage (NCBI taxonomy): Eukaryota > Metazoa > Arthropoda > Insecta > Coleoptera > Chrysomelidae > Diorhabda > Diorhabda sublineata. Next base: position 10,607,430 of record NC_079484.1, read on the forward strand.
AGTAGTAGTAGCTGTAGGTTTTTGTCATTACAAATTCAAATTTCATCCCTCTTTCCTCAGGAATCCGGAACAGTATTAGAAACTATATGAATTCATTCCCAAACAAACTTTATTAAAAAATAACTAATCTGATAATTTTATTGTTTTATATAATAAACATTGTATCATGAAAAGATTCGGCAACAGTGTTAGTTGAATTTACGACTATAGATTTACAGATGCAACTCTTGTTTCTGTACTTACGTTACTTGTGAAGTGATCTATGTCTAGTGTCTGCACATTTATTTTTTCAGTAGCGCCAGAAGTGACTGAATAAAAACAGATGTTTCGTTTAATATTTCACGGAATTTTTGATGTTCTGTTTTGAATTCCACGAAAACAAAAAAATCACTATTTCTTCGGATAATTGCCGCCGTTAGACATGATTTAAAAATCTGATTACATAGAGGTTTATGCTGAAGAAAGTTCCTATCATAAATAACGAAAACGAAAATTCCTTAATAAAGAAAAAAATCTAAAATCTTTCATGTCATTATCTATTATTGGGGCGGAAACCAGTTTTGTTTTTTTTATGGTTTTCAAAGTAAAATTATTATTATTATACGGGAGCTGCTACTTAAGTTTTAAGATCGACAAATTAAAACAAATATTTATAATTGGATATCAATTCATTGTTTGAAAAATATTATCCATTAAAATTAATATATTTGCAGGCGTTTGAACCAATTGTCGAAGCATTTTTCCATTCCATACCTCCAAAACATGTGATTTGAAAGCATCAACCGCTTCTTCAGGTGTAGAAAACCGTTAACCTCGCCATCTATTTTTAATTCGCGAGATTAAGAAGAAATCATAGGGTACCAAACAAGGACCCTTCAATTCCATGTTTGGACTATTCAAAAAACGTTTTTGTTTAAACTCATATGTGAGAGCTCGAATTGTCGTGGTAAAAAATAATTCGTCTTTTGCTTTTCTAAAAGATTGAGGGAGAAGCGGTGCCCAAATACCATCCAAATTGTATTAAAAGTAAAAATGGAAGACTACGTCACCAACACAATTCAATATGACGAAACTGGTAGCTTCATTGTAAGATTACCAGGCGAGCCGACAATAGATTTTGAAAGCTCTATGAAAAATTCTATAGAAAAAAACTACAGTAGAACCTAGTTTTATGAGAATAGTTTGAATTTATGTCTGAGTAAGAAATTTTAGGGCTCATTACTAAACTCAAACTTGGAAATAATACCAATAACGAGAACCGGACCATGCAACCATATACGAGTCTAATAGCACTACTAAGCTACGAGGGATTTTTGACGATCCATCTAAAACTAGTAATAATGTATTGTATTGTATTTTATTTTTCAACTAAACATAAAGTACCATAAGACAACTAAAACTAATTAATAAAATAGTCGAGGATGTCAATGCAGTTGTACGAATGTAAACTGACGTTATGATTGACAATGAAAAATGTATCGGCAAGTACTTATATCGCTGGATTAACTTAATTTGCAAAGTAATGGTCAGGAAGAGGGAGAAAGAAAGAAAGAATATCAACCAATTGACCATTATGCCCTAAATATTACCTAAGGAAGAGCGTTAGCTTATTTTCTGGCTAAAGGATATGTGCAACAGGTAGAAATAGAGAAAAAAATAGAATAGTCAGATGCAGCTCAAGTTTTTTTAAAGAGTTTTCGATACATGATTTAATAACCAGTTCGCTTAATCCCTCGAGCCGACTACTGAACAAAAAGGTAAAAAGTGAAAATAGACAAAGTAGCGTCGAACCGTTTACTGATCAAGAGTTAGCCAAACTAGCTGGAAGTGAACAAAAGTACAAAGCATTAGGACCAGAGACCGTCCCTTTAGATGATAGAAAACATCGCATCAAACTGAATCAAATGAGCTACTAGGAAACAACACTTTTCCGACAAATGAAAGCTTACCAAGGTCATCTTGATGCTAATTTATTTAGACCACTATGCATGCTGACGTTCCTTAGTGAGTTCCTAGAAATACTCCTCAGAAACAGACCAACCAAATAGATGAACTTGACGGGTGGATTGCACTAGAGGGAATCCTCTGTTGACGTAGCACTGTCAGTATTACAAGGGAATTCAAAATGAAATAATACTACGTGAAAAATGCTCTCAATACTGTTTTATATAATTTGATCATAGCCAAATGTCGAAATCAAGAAAAATCTAGTTATTTCAATCCAACAAAGATAGCCTTAGAAAAACTTGAAGTGGGTCCCTCGGTAGTAGGCCTACTTTGGATCATTCTCTACGACAATGTCCTTAGCCTGGAATTGATAAGAAGTTCTACAACCATTGAATTTGCCGACGCACTAATATGCGCGGCAAAAAATGTACAAGTGTTGTAGTGAACGTCAATAGGAACTTGCAGCGAATCGATACATGGATGGTGGAAATTGGATTCAAATTGGCTCTCCACAAAACCATAATACCATTAATACAATTGAAGTACTAGGAATCCTGTGGACAAAAGACTAAATCTCAATCAAACAACCGCCAAAGAACTGTTATTTGCAGCCTTCAGAACGGAAGTAGTACTGCAAGTACTAATAAGCAGAACACCAAGAGACCTAATGATTATCGAAATAATACATGAGAACACCAAGAGCGAAAGAAATATAAGAAAAAAAAGAGCTAGATGAAGAGCTCCAAGAACACGGAAAGAAATATGGGAAAACGAGACAACAAAATCCGTGAATGGCTTGACTGCGAAACACCTCACATCTGACTTCTTCCAAGTCAAGATTTTCCAGAATACAAAGTGTTTCCTGTATATGCGAAAAGGTTTGGAAGGAGCGACGCAGAAAAGTGCATGTATTGCCAATTGATAGACACCGTAGAGCACAATTACAGCAATAGGGTGATAGAATAGTAATGAAGCATGCTAGGAATTGGATAACACCCTATAACCTAATAGAAACAATTATTTAATGCAAGAGAAAATGGAAAGTAGTACCAACGATGATAATGAACATCGTGATCATGAAGGAGAAAGACGAACTAAGTCAAGTATGAGGAAATGGCTCACAGATTCCGAGCCTCTAATTATCATTGATGCTAAGAGGAAGTAGGGAAATTGCCAAACCACTAAACAACGACGATATGCTTAGACAGCAGTATCATAGCATCTCTATGGGTGGTTCAAAAAGGCCACTGAAATAGTGCGTGCACTAGCTATGACCTTTAAAAAAATAATTAGTGCAGCTGCAATCGGGAAAGTGCAACATTTAGCTGATAACAATAGCTCATAGTTAAGCAAATGTGACTTCAATTTGAGAAAGTGTGACCAACTAACAGTCTGACATGACTGACAACATCTTACTAAGGCACTACGTGTGTATTGAGGTTATAAAACGGATATGTTCAAATTTCTTATAAGTAGTATATTAATCCTGATATCGTAACCAAGAGCACGCTTTTATGTAGCAAATTAAAAAATATTTTAACCATCAGGATTAATTGCACCTGTTACCTACTATTCGTGCTAAAATTCCAATGCAAAATCTGTAGCATTCAAAATTAGGTTCGGGTGATGTCCTGCTGTAGTAAATTTGTAGAAGCATTTTACTGAACAACGTTTAAAACTGAACAAGTTTCATATTTATCGGATTTATGAATTTTCGTGTGTTATCGGATACATCGTTAAGGGCCTATGGCTTAACCATATATATTAAGACATCTTTTAGTAGCAAAACAAATGTATCTAGTTTGTTCTGAACCAAGGGATGCGTCTTGTTCTTACCAGAATTATGCGGTGCCCTTTCGGTATAGAGTTCAGTACTGTTGATTTATCGACGTTTAAGTTAACTGCTAATACATTTTAAATTTTTATTCCGAATCGCGTGTGAACCAGGGAATTAGAAAGGAGGGAACAAGCACCTGAACCGTAGAGAAAGAGCTGAATGATGGTAAGATATGACAGAGCGTATTAGTCTTGATCTAGTGTTCGTACAGAGCACATCTTATAAAAAGTCATTTAACGTTCAGTTTGCAACTTTTGACAAATATTTTCTATATATGAAAGATTAATACTTTACAAGTGTACTATTAGATTATAAATATATATTTCAATCACAAATATTTTCGAGCCAAACATTTAAACACAACCAACTCTCAGATTTTTAGTCTTAGATCTGATGACTACATAAAAATGAATAATCCAAAATAACTAACATTCGTAAAAGCCTACCAATTTTCAATATTTGTTTTCAAGGTATTCAAAAATGATCGATTCCGAGGGTATTTGGATTGAAACTACAGGAAGAATTGATTAGGGGCTATTAAAAGGAGTTGTCATCTGCTCTTTAATTTTTGTATTTGTATTCTTAATACATCTCAAGATCAGCAATTATTGATTTAAGGCTCAATACTAGCCAAATTACTACGAATATTTAAAGTGAATTTGATATTAAAAAAGTTTGAGTTAAAATTTTCAATTTCAGAGTTTTTCTGAAACATTGGCATCATCAAAAATGTGTCATTTTCAGAAACAGTTCCAAACGAAGAATTAGATGCATTCATATCGATTTTAAACAGGGCAAGAGTAACAATTGATGATGAAACTATAAAATTATCTCATTCGCCGCAGGAAACAAGAAAAAGAAAATAGAAATTTTGAAGCTAGATAGTAGTTTTACAGATATTTCCTAGTTCCATCGTGTCAACGACTCAACATAGTTCTATGGACCAGTAGCGGAATGTACCTTCGCTCGAAAATATACGCTACACCACATTTCAGCCTTAATTTCTCTATTGTAAATAACTGTCCTCTACCAAAAGTACAACGAAATTAATTACATATATCAATATCGGGTTGCTACGTAAGTTTTGAGGTATGGTAACAATGATGTGAATATGTCAAATCTGACATTGTCATCATGAAGTTTGACATTTTTAATGATAAACGTACTTAGAACGTGTTGTCCTACGAGTACTATTTGTGTGAGTTGTTCACAGGTACTTGAAACATTCATATTGATAAAGAAAAAAAATTTTTTTTGCGATAATTTTCTATAACTTTTGACGTGGATTATACCAACAGCAGTGCGCCGATCAAATTGCTTCGATTTGTGGTGGTGAAGCATCATATCGAGCCACCGTGTTTCGCTAGTTTTCTGAATTCAATCATTGTCGCACTTCGCTACAGGATGATTTTCGTGAAGGTCGTCCAAAATCTGCTGTTGTGCCAGAAATCATAGATGCTGTAGGTAAACTGATATTGTAAGATCGTCATTTGACATACCTTGAGATTGACGCACACTTAAGTATTAGTTTTACTCGAATACATTCAATATTGTATGAACATTTGGCTAGCAAAAAGATTTGTTCGTGCTGTATACCGTATAATTTGTGTCGATTACTGCAAAGAAATGCTGAAAAAATTGAATCGAAGTACTTCAAAAGACATAAGATCGTGACAGGCGACCAATGATAGATCTATGCATATGACCTCCAAACTGAACAACAATCACCGTTCTGTTAGAGGAGCGTAGAATGGTAATCAAACATTTTTGTGTCGGAAGTTTTCAAAAAATCAGGGAAACCAATCGCAGAAGACGAATCATTCTTCACCACGACAATGTGAGCTCTCACAGATGCGCTTGAAAAAAAAAACTTTTTTGAATAGTGAAATCATCAAATTGATGGGTTGTTCGTCGTACAGCTTGTTTGACACTCAATGATTCCAGCAGATCAAAAATAAATGGCGAGGTCAAAGTTTTTCTATACCTAAAAAGCGGTTGATTCGGTAAAATCATATGTTTTTGTTCAAATACAGGCAAAAGTGTGTTGATCTTATTGGAGAATATTTTGAAAAGTTACAAAGCCTTACCCAATTATAAATATTTGTTTTTATTTGTCTATCCCAAAAATTGAGTAGCAAACTTTGTAATAAAATATAATAAGTACGTACTCAGAATACAGAGTACTGATATTGTAAGATCGTCATGTGACATACCGTGTGATTGAAAGACACTTGGATAAATTCAATATTGTATGAACCTTTGGCTGTCAAAAAGATTTGTTCTTGTTGAATACCGCATAATTTGTGTCGATTGGAGCAAAGAAATGTTGAAAAAATTGAATCGTAGTGCTTAAAAGACATAAGATCGTGACAGGAGAGAAATGATGGATGTATGCATATGTCCCCCAAAACGTTTTTGAATAGTCAAATAATCGAATTGATGGGTCATTCGTCGTACAGCTTGTTTGGCACTCAATGGTTCCTACGTATTCCAGCAGATTAAAAATAAATGTCGATGTCAAAGTTTTTCTATATCCAAAGAAGCGGTTAATTCGGTCAAATCACATGTTTTGATTCAAATGCAGGCAAAAGTGTGTTGATCTTATTGGAGAATATTTTGAAAAATTATAAAGCCTTACCCAATTATAAACATTTGTTTTTATTTGTCTATACCAAAAATTGAGTAGCAAACTTTGTAATAAAATATTCAACTTTCAACTTTTACAAAAAAGATCTGTACTGCCAGTCCAAAAACATGAACGAATAAGCAGCTAACAAAAGTCAGAAATTGTTGCGTAACTCCCAACCAATAAAATATGACATAGTAACTTTGAACTGCTTATGATTTGTGTGTTAATTTATATTCTCCTTCTTCGTGCGTTTCATTGAAATGTCCTAAAAGTTTTTTTTTCTCCATTCAACAGCTTGAACAGGCTCAAATCTTTTTTATTTCCATTCATATTCCACCTTAAAAAATATATAGAAATTGCAACATCCGGTGAATAGGGAGGATAACGCTGGGATGCTGCCTATGAACCTTCTGACAATACAGAATTAGCCTGCGTTTTGTCTTGATGGATAACCTATGATTTCCCCTTCTTTAGCAACAAAGTTAATGTAATGATACTGATTAATAGTTTCACATTAAAGTCTTAGTGCTTTGAAGCTTGATTGTGTCACTCTATCTTTTTTGAAACTAGTTTCTTTCCACAATCTATTTAGTGATAAACAACGATTTCTTCCATTTTATTATCATTTCCTATAAGTTTGGGTTAGGTGATTGGATCGAATAAAATTTTTCAATATTATCATCAGTTTCTGATGTTTCTAATAATTTTAGGCAGTTGATGATTTTTATTTGATAAAAAATATAATATATTATCATTCACTTATGTTTCAAAATTTGGGAAGTGAAACCAAAATATAGGAAAATATCGTACACCATCGATTGCTTGTTCCCACAAAAGTAGCATCCCGAATAGCAGAAACATAAATGCGGAGGCTTAATTTAATTATTGAGCTCCTTTAATTTTCTCAACGCCCCAAAGATTCACATTTTAAAACCAGAACGATTTCTTTTCTTGTAATCCCCTTTTGGGTCGGATAAAATGAAAATAAACGGTCTGGTAGTATTTATTACTTCGAGGGTGGAATAAGGTTTTCCCAAATGTCAATACGTGAAGAGGGTTACCAACTAACCACGCACTTAACCGATCAATTAGGATAATTAGAGTGCTAAAACGAAGTTGCAGCAATTACATTTGGCTTGAAAGTTATCGGAAAAGAAAAAAAGCAGTGATTTGTGGTAGAAATGTACTTAAAAAAATTAACTAACTTCATTTTTGTAATTGGAACGAACATCATTAGAAGCAATTACTTTTCCGAGTACTCCATTTAGAAGGAAAGTAGTTTGAATAATGTTCACTCACTTTACAAGGCTTCTTGAAATGTCTTGTATATTCATATTGTACCTATATATTTTACACTATGACGTATTTCCTAATATAAGACCCTATTTTTCATATAACTCCATTGATTTTATTTTGAGTCTATTATTTTAACAACACATAAAATAAGAATTTGGTTTGAGACTCAATTAGTACGGTTTTGTACTTCTCTCTCCAAAATCATAACAGTACAAGGCAAGCCTTAAAAGCCCATCTAAATAGAAATGATTGTTCTAATCCGCCATAACGGAGCACGAAATTGATTATCGACTTGCAATACTAAAAAACCTTTCCAGGATGAACTATTGGATTTATATCACTTGGTGCATTTTTTAGAAAAACGGATTAGATTTGACGAAGGAATGGACGTGAAAGAATCAACAATTAGGATAAGACTGGAAATGCCTGCAAACTATAAGTATCGCCTAAAATTGGGGTTATTGTTCGGGAATTTAGTAGAAAAATATTCTTATTCTCTTTTGATTGAAAATTTTATAGACATTTGAGCAAATCAAGGAATGTGCGTGTAAGGAAATCGATTTACATATACCATTAGCGCCAACAAGATTTATATCATTATCGGAGTAGAGATGCTTGCAAATGGCTCTTCTGGAGGTAAAACGCTTGACGTCTTTGAGGAGTGATTCTGTTCGAAGTTCACGTACTCGCTGCAAAAATATACAAAGATATGCCTTAACTATTATTCTATTAGGCATTTCCCATCCCTTCCATGAAAATGAAAGAGTCATTTTTGTATAACCCAAGTGAGATTTACTTTGGATCAAGAGATACATTTACGGAGGACACTTCGAACTGCTCACCTTTTCCGTGAGATCCAATTTACAAATAGAGTTTAGAAGATATCGTTTATGCCCAGAGTTAATCATCAATTTTGTCCAGCTAAATGTTAGGACAAACAATTTGTTGTTTATATAATCGGCCTCCAATTCTCAATGAATCATCAAGACCCAGAATCGGAGATAAAGAAAGCAATTTTAATTTTGTTGAATCCGGTTGATTACTTTCTATAGTTTCGTACGTATGCTGTCAATCTAATTTAGTTTCAGTAATCTATGGATTTCTTTTACGAGAGTTGCTACGTATGTTTTGGTATAGACAAATAAAAACAAATATTTATAATTGGGTAGGGCTTTATGGTTTTTCAAAATATTATCCAATAAGATTAACACACTTTAGCCTGCATTTGAATCAAAACATGTGATTTGACCGAATTAATCGCTTCTTTAGGTATAGAAAAACTTTGACTTCGACATTTATTTTTAATCTGCTGGAATACGTAGGAATCATTGAGTGCCAAACAAGCTGTACGACGAACGACCCATCAATTCGATTATTTGACTATTCAAAAACGTTTTGGGGGACATATGCATACATCCATCATTTCTCTCCTGTCACGATCTTATGTCTTTTAAGCACTACGATTCAATTTTTTCAACATTTCTTTGCTCCAATCGACACAAATTATGCGGTATTCAACAAGAATAAATCTTTTTGACACAATATTGAATGTATCCAAGGGTTCTTCAATCACACGGTTTGTCACATGACGATCTTACAATATCAGTAATCTGTATTCTGAGTACGTACCCCATAAAACTTTATGATGACAATGTCAGTTTTGACATATTCACATCAGTATCGCTACATCTCAAAACTTAAGTAGCAGCCCTCGTAATAGTTTGTTTAAATTTTACAAAATAGCTACATTAAGTAAGTCAGGCTAAATATGAACAAAATTGATTTCAATTTTTTTGTAATACTTGGAAAATTATTTTTAATTATACAAATAGAAAATGTTGCATTACATATTGAAATCAATCAAAAAAGAGGAGAAAAGTTCAAAAAGCACCTTAAATACTATAAATGGTAATATTATAAGTCAAGAAAATGAAACATTAGACAGATAGGAGGAACACTTCGACGAGTTACAACAGCAGGACCTACAGGAGCAGAATAAAACGAAGAACAATCAGATTCAGGATCGAAAATAAAAAAGGGCGAGGTAATAAAGGCGACAGAAAAACTAAAAGTAGAGAAAGCACCGGGAATTTAGGTAATAAGGGACAGCATTTAGCTGCAATACATCAACGCAAGATTGGATATTCACTTTGAGACAAATAAAAAAATAAGAGTCACAGATAATGGGATTTATGTTGCAGCAGTTGATTTAGAGAAATACTTCGATGTGTAGTGTAGTAAGAGAGTAGCGGGAAGAGGAGAAGTAGTTTTATAACTAAAGCGGAGTGAGACGAGGAGGAGTTTTAAGCCCGTTATTTTTTTTTAATCATGGACAAAATATCTGAAGTAGGAAAAAGAAGAAAACGCATAGGATACAACAGATATTTTAAAATTACACTTTTATTTTTTCTATATGTGTACAAATTTCCATTAGATACGCATCTTATTCGATGAAGGATAATAGACGACTTCGAATTGATAAAACTGGATAATCAATTAGATATTGAATAAAATAGTGATTTGAAAATATTAAAACTGATTAAAGTCATTTATAATTTGATTGTGAAACGAATCTGATCTCATATTCTGTTTCCAATATCTGGATCGAATAAACAATATTCAAATCTCAAAAAGAAACTTATCTGATCTCCAAGACAAACATTATCATAAAGGAATTCTTTGAGAAATCAGAACGAGAAATTGGAACATGAGAAAGACTTCTACAAAACAAATTTGATTCCTTTTGATATCACAAGCTGTAAGTCAGAAAATGACTTTGCATATATTTATAGTGCCTTTCTTGAATAAAATCTCGTAAATTTCCAGAGAATGTGTGAATAAATTTATTCCTGAGATGAAGAAGAACCTTTTCAAATTTAATTCAACTTTCTCGAATATTTTCCAGCAAGAAAAAGATCTCTGCATTTTAAAGGGATGGAAAAATTGATTCGTCCTTTAAGTGTACAGAATAGTCAAGTAGAGTATAATTGGTTAAAAAACATATAATGTTTAACAAGGTCTTTTAGAATGAATCCATGAATACAATATGTTTTCTGTGTATTTGAGTGAGACTACTTTGACCTATGCAAATCGGAAAAAGATAGAAGCAAAATTTTAGTGTTACATGTTTGCTATATGAAGATATTTTCACGTCAAAACAAAACATACAGGATTGCGCTGGAAAGTCTAGTGATTGCATTTATTCAATTTTTAAATTGGTTTTAGTGAAGTTTTTATAGAGAACAAACTTTCATCTATTAGGAATTTATTGCGCGAAGGGAATGGAAAATGACCACAATCGTTTCACAAATTTTTGAAAACGTGTTTTTGAGAAAAATGGATACAAAAATATATTTGTTGTACATAAGTAACCATTCTAACCTAACCTAACCATTCTTATTAATGGCTTTCTATTATTCTTGAAAATCCATTGCGTTAGGCGGAACTGTACTTTCAGAAAGTTGCAAGCTGTACTATACTCGCGAACAATCAATGGCATTATTTTAAAAATACTATAAAATATTGGAATATTTCATGCTCTTACAGTTCAACGATATGGTTTGATCAGTAACCACCCATTTTATACTTGTTTACAATAGTTTTAATTATTGACTTTCATGAAAGGTTATCTACCTGAACCAACACCATCAGTTAGCCATCAAACATCAATCGATTAACATATCCGTTAACAAAAACGAGAATTCTACCTGAAAATGGACACACAAGTGATAAAGCTGCTCAAGCGGTCACCCCATTGCGACAATGGTGGAGTCAGCGAGAACGAATCAAAAACAGATATGGATATTATTGATATTAGAGGTGGAGTGGGGTATTAACGGCGAATCAACACATAGAAGGGAAATTCAGGGGATCACGTCGTTCCTTACGCCAGTTTCTTTGACGAAAACTCCATTCTAATGCAGAGCAATGCTCGTCTATATACTGCAGGTTCCCTTCGGCACCATTCACAAGTTGTCGAAATTGCCGCTACGGACTAAATCCTATCCACCAACTACGAAATCGGATCTCAAAACTGCTTTCACTGAAGAACGGGATAGCATCGAACTAGATCGAGTAAGGAAACTTATTCCGTGAAAAAACGATTAAAACCTGTCATTAGGGTCAAATTTGAACTTGTATTTTCTCTACTGTTAATTACAACCCTTTTTCATTGTTTAAGATTCCTTCTCGTTTGATATTGTTTCTTTGTCACAAAAATAGCTCAATAACAATATAGACCACTCATTATGAAATCAGAAAAAAATGGAAGCTACAGATTTTTTGCTACAGTTGCTTCTTTTGTAGTTTCATTCTAGAACGTTTCTATGGTGTACTATTTTCTATTCATCTGGCTGATGAATACAAACAATGCTGCTGTTGTTAGGACATTTTAACTAATTTCCTGGTTTATGTAAACCTTTTCAGTGTTTATGAATTGTTCAGACATGATAATTTGATGTTTTGTCAAGTTTTGTGCAATAGAAAGGCCAATAAAGCACAAAGAAAGCCGTTCTCGTTGATACCACATGTGCCAAGCTGACAGTTACTGTGTTAAAAAATTGGAATATTTAATTACAATTACCTACTAGAGGCTAATTACTGCCACAAAGCTGAATATGGTTTATGAATAAATATTAGCGGAATACTGAGTACACTGTTTACACCAATACATCAATACAATTACACTGACGCGCTTTTCGGTAACCAAATTTTCTTCTCCAGAGACTGAAGGTAAGCTGAAACCTAATGACTTGACTTACCTGTTTTATACAAAATTTTCCCACCAATAAACCTTCTTCCGCGAAAATTCATTCAGACGGAAAACCTCTTTGGCGGGAAAATTCACATTTATTACTTGACTACTAAACTATCGAGTGGACTGTAAGTAGATGACTCTTTGTCCCTATTTAAGCTACTCTCACATTTAGCAATTTTAATGCTTGCAGATGCATTACACTCTGGATACATTTTTACATTATTAATATTTATGTCATGATTATGACTGCCAGCGTGATCGACAATACTTGATTATCCAGCCCGTTCACATTCTAAATGAGCTATGTACTCTTTGAACCGGACAATAACGGATCTCTTAGTCTGCCCAATATACTTCCCGTCACAATCACCACAACTAATTTCATACATACCACTCTTCCAAATTTGGTATTTTATCCCTGCACAAAAATTGTTTTAATGTATTATTGGATTTATGAACCCACCGATTTAAAACTCACTCTGTTAAATATTCATTCCAATTCTTTTATACAAAAAGAATTGAGAGGTATCAGAGCAAATTTTTCTTGTTTTCCATTTTGGGTTTTGAAAAAAAGTGGTTCACATAGAGAGATTCCTTCAGCCTATGACGATTAATTAACCTATTTACAAGTCCATAATTGTAAATAGGTTAATTAATCGTCCTGTTCATACAAAAGGATTGGAAGGAATATTTGACAGAGTGAGTTTTAAATTGGTTTATAAATCGAAGAATACATTAAAACAATTGTTGGGTAAATAAGGACAAAATACCAAATTTGGTAACGAGTGGTATATATGAAATTAGCTGTGGTGATTGTGACGGGAAGTATATTGGGCAGACTAAGAGATCCGTTATTGTCCGGTTTAAAGGGCACATAGCTCATTTAAAATATGAACTGTATCCAGAATGCAATGTGTAATGAATTTATGGATGCATCTGAAAGCATTAAAATTGCTTAATGTGAGAGTAGCTTGAATAGGGACAAAGGGCCAATTACTTACAGCCCACTCGATAGTTTAGTAGTTTTACTTCACCTTCAATGTATGGTGATCTCTTGGTGATCGAAACGCGCATCAGACAGTGTAATTAAGAATGTTGGTGTCGTGGTAGTGCAAACAGTGTATTCAGTATTAATATCATCAACGGTTCTAGCAATTTCAACTTAATATTATTGGAATTCCATTGGCAATTCCATTATTCAAATTTTTTATTGCAAAGCGAGAAAACGACCAATTGCGCGTAATTTTCCAGAAATCTCTCCAGACCTATATTCAATCGCATGTGAGTTGCCAGACAGCTTTATAATGTTGTGCGTTATATTTCAAACATAAGTGTGCGTTAAGAATTACCGTCGTTTGAAATCGCTTTCGTAGCAACTCGATTGAACAAATTTAGAGACATTCTTATAGGGCCAGGGGAAAAAGAATTATGAGAATAAGAAAATGAAACCTTATGAAATTCACTACAATTAAGTCTTACAGGAGATAACCAAGAAAGCAGATTGTAGTTTAATAAATTAATTGGATAGAATATCTTTTAAAATAAAATTGTATTTTAATTTATTCTATATGTAATTCCTGTTAGATGAAGAAGAGATCACGCAGTAGTCACAGAAAGTTTGCGCAGAGATAAATAATAATCAGATAATCGGTCTTTCTTCGTAAAAAGTTATTTCAATAATGACATATAGCTGGAACTGTGAAGAAATTATCAAATTATATTGTCCTAGCAATAATTTCCCATCATAAATATATCATTATTTTCTGATGACATAAGGTACCTTTCCCTCATTACAACCGCCTAGACCAAATGTAGTTATCTATATAAGGGCTGTCCAAATGGTCCAATGTGAGTACATTTTATTATTAATAAATTAATGTTATTTAGGCTCAAATTACGGTGCCGCAACACGACAGGTCGTAGAGCCTAAATTCTTGCATACGATCAAAATAGAGCGTAAGACATATTATGATGCCGCGATATGTATGCTTGTCTGAGAGCTATCGTAAGTTCAAGCGCAAGAATATCTGATCTGATCTGTTAGCTTCTCTTGCAGATCTCTCGCTTGCGGCTCGGTAATAGAGAGTCTTGTCTAGAATTTTTGTTGAGGTGACTGTGTTATAATATTATTAACTCAATTTCATATTCATTCGTTAATTAAAATAAATATTGAATATGAGTGCTACTAATACCTCAAAAATCGAGAATTTCAAGATCGTTGGTCGATAGATTATTTATTATGTCTGAACAAGAATGGTAAAATACAGTGTTTGGAATGTTTACAAATCATAGCTGTGTGTAAGAAATATAAAAAAAGTATCATTCGGAGACGCGAGACTTAAAAATACCACTAATGAAAAAAATGGAAAAATTGCTTTAATCAGGAACCAAAATTAACAAGAAAATCTGTAGCTGCATAGTGTGAAGATAGTTTAGAAATAGTAAAGGAAAAGAAGCCATTTTTAGATGGAGAATTCATTAAAAAATGTGTCATAAAATGGCTCAAGTATTTAATGACAACGAAATGGTAAGAAAATCTCAAACATTATCACTTTCTCACCAGACTATAAGCCGACATGTAAGCGAGAATAGCATGCATGTCACTAATAAATTAGAAAGCCTAATCAATAGTTGCTCCTATTTTTCCCTAGCATTTGGATGAAAGCACAAACGAAAAGTCAAATCTTATCTTCATAAGAACTGTAAATGAAAGCTATAATTATTCAGAAGAACTTTGAAAATTACAATAATTAGCTGCCACATGGAACAAAAGGTGAAAATATTTACAAACAATTGAAATGTGCAGTAGAGCAGTATGGCGGTGGTGGAGCTATGACGGGCGAAAATATTGGGCTCGCAATTCCAAAAGGACTAATAACCTATGTTATACTGTATTATCCATCAGTAGTGTTTATGTGGTTTATTCCTACAACTAAAGGACTCAATGGAGTAAGTTTGCAGAATTATTCATTTAATTCACAACGGAAATCGTTCTCTAACACACTGAAAATTGAAAACATTTTTGGATGAATTGGAAATTGAGTATGGAAATTTGCTTTTACATAGTAACGTTCGTTGGTTAAGTACTAGAAAGTGCTTGAGGAGATTCTCGATACTTTGAAAAGAAGTTCATCTTTTTCTCAAAGGAAATTGCCGTCAGTGAAAATTTGACAGCAAATTTAGTTGATAAAAATTTTATTTATTCACTTGATTTCCTACCCGACATTACAAATTATTTAAAAATTTCTAATAAATCCTTGAAAGGACAAAATCAAAATGTATGTTGTCTTTATAAATTTGTTACTAGAAACAAATTAAAATTGTAAATAGATCTATGAAGAAATGTAATATAGAATCGAATTTCTACTAAAATTGGATATGCTAATTACAGATTTCAATTAAAGATTTTCTCAATTTGACGATCTTAAGCCATCTATTGATTTGTTTTGTGATCGAATCAAAATTGATATAAACTCCGTTGATCTTAAATAGCAACAAATATAAAAAAATGCAACAATTTTTTACATCTCGTGGAGTAACTGGAATGGAAATATTAAAATTTTTATATAAAGAGAAATATCCAAATTTGAGAGATTTTGGACTTCAAACTGTTTCAATCTTCGGAATATTTGCGAGCGTGCTTCTTCCGATTTGAAATATATAATGTCAAAATATAAAAACGAATATTGATGTGGACACAAAATATATTGTTGCTAAGCAATTACGGCCACAACGTTCTCATTAATATATTATGAATTTTTTAAAGTTTTGTTTTTAGTATAAATAACTTTTTTATCAATCTACTTAATCTGACTTATCATTTATGAACCTTATTGGCCCCCACAGTATTTGTAGAAAATATGGCCCTCGCGTAATGATAAGTTGGACAGCGCTGATCTAGGTGATGGATGTCGAAAAGTATTCACCATATCAGCGACTACTTTTTTCCTAACATAATGTACAACAGAGAGGTTTTTATTAGACCATGACGTTATCGTATACAAAAACATCCATTTTGAGGAGAAACACAGCAACAATTAATAACAAAATAAAAACTTTAAGTCTAATTTAATACGCTTTCCATTACCAATAATAGAATTTGAGTATGCAAAAATCAAATTTGCATAACCATTTAGGCAAAGAGTATATTGTAAGGTAACCTAGAGATTCAAAAAATTCAGAATCTTATATAATATGTAGGGTATGCCATCTAGAAATCCATTATGAATGTGTTAGTCGTTGGTGAAATGTTGATTTAGATCTAGTGGTTTCCCATTTTTTTACCGTTGATGTAAAAGCACATAAAGTTCCCAGTTCCCCTATATTTGACCTTTCATTTACCAAAATAAGAGACGAATATTCACCATCATGACAATACAATATTTCATACCGTTGCTCAAACAAAAGGAATTTGAAACTGTCGATAGGTCGAGTTATGGGTCATTCAACAAAATCTTGATCACTGTATGAGTACTATTTGTTTCCCCACGTCGAAAGAAAACTGTCTGGTTAAAGGTTCTCTAAACCAAAATAGCCGTTTCTGTTTTCAAAATACACATTTTGAAGCTACCTCAAACGGATCAAAAAAAATTGATCAATCTTATTAGATTTTGTAAAAATAATGTAACCAGTGTTACATAAATACTGGTTTGTTCCTTTTTTAGATCAGGAATATGAATACGAGGGTTACTACTGAAGCTTTGATACAAATAAAATTAGCTTTCAAAATATTCTAAATTGAAATAAATACATTTTTGAAAGCGATTGAACCAATTGTCGAGGCATTTTTTCCATTCCTATTTAGGTACGTTGACCTTCCAATTTATTTTTGATCTGTGGAGTCCTTTGGCTACGTTATTACGTAATCGAAGATACTTTTTTTTACTGACTGACTGAAAATTCCAGAAACTCAGAATTGGTATAAAAGGAGAAAATTGACATGGGATATATCAAAAATATATCAAAATAAGATTAGTACATTTCAGTTAACAAGACACTTTCATCCTAGTACATTATTTCGACATCCTTGTACACGATATAGACATATCTCTATCTTTATGTCTCCATATATCTATTAAATGAAATTTCAGCAGACTACCTATTAGTAGATATGAGTATATTAAATAAATGATATAAATGTCAACATTTCACAAGTATCACGTTAATATAAGAGGATTATTGATATTGGGCTCATTTTTCTCTTTCATCTCCTGTATCAATAACAACGATTTTATTTTAAAATTTCGTAGTTGAGCTTCAGTTAGACTTTTCAAATCTGGTATTAAACTAAGAAGAAAATAGTGAATTGCAGTTTCATCGTCAATAACCCGTGGCTTTTTATATTCAAATTCGTAAGATGGTGAATCTAGTTTCCTTTTCTTCCTACTTGGAGATGATTCTGTGGTAACATCAAGTAACTGATTATCGTCAATTAAAATTGATGGTAAGGGTGATAGAGCTTCTTCATATATTTCCTGTTCATCTGTATCATCTGGAATGGAATCTTGATTTTCAGAATAATCGTCAGGACATTCAACCTTCACAGATTCAATGGAATTCACAGTTTTCACGAATGGAAGAATAAAACGTAAGTGGTCGTGTAAGTAATAGGGCCTTTTTATTTTTGATGATCCTGGTGATGGCTTCAAACTCCTAACAAAAGCCGATCTTATGTTTTTCCATTTTTCTTTACATTCGTGTACTGGAACAAATAGAATAATAATATTAATATTTAAATTAAACTTTTCGGACCATCTTTATAAAACATATCAAGTACAAGAGAAAAAGGAAGATGATCGATGATCTAAATAAACACTATAGTTTTGTTATTACTTATAGAACTTGATTTGAACATTGATTTGACAATGTTTGATTTTTGCGCCCAATTGCGCTATTGTTGTAGAAAGAGAAGTAAAAGGGCGTGTGAGCAGAGTTTCTTGTATCGCACGTTGTGTGCGACAATTGGTGTTTGAATATTACAGAGAAATAACGTATCAATATGTGCAAAATGGCTACAAGAAATTGTAAACGAGACGCTGACTCATTTCGTTTTATTTGCGGTGAATTTATTAGAATAAGAGAGAAAATTTAAGTACAAATTCAAAGATTTGCAAGGCATATCAAGCTTACTTCAATCCACCAGTCAAAAATAAAGACAAAAAAAGGCCTTCACATGTATCATATAACTCCTGCAGATACAATCTTGACGGTAAGTAAGGTCATTTTCTCTTTTTTATTCTAAAAACTATCTTATAATAACGTGAACTAGGTTTACGTTATGTTACGTTCTATTGTTAGTTGGTACCGATTGTTATTTTTGTATTGTGAATCCATTCAGATGTAGAAATACGTACAACGTATCCTGACCTACCATCCACATCTGCTTCAATATCATATACAGAAGAAAATCCTGTACCTGCTCCGCCATTGTTGGAAAAGCAGCACAAGGTTAGGAAGTTCATCTGTATCCGCACATTCTAATTTCGTTTTTGAATCTAAAGCAAAAATGCCACACCTCATCAATTCTCAAGATCCCAATGACTTAATAAGAGTTTTAAATCTTCCAAAAAGTAAAGCCGAGTTACTGTTCTGATCTTCAAATATCCCGTCATGAAGAATTTTTTTATTGCTACAGTAAGGAAGATGGTCTCTGTTTTTGCCATGACATAAAGGTCTATTTGAAGAAATTAGTATTCCATGTCATACATCTGGATGACGTTTTTCAATTGTCAGTTCCACTAAAAATCTAACAGCTGTTCTATTACATAATGAGAACAAATTTCCATAGATTCCATTTGCACATTCCGTGATCTCAAAGAAAATTACGACAATATTAAAATGCTATTAACTCAATTCAATATATTGAATACAAGTGGGAAGTTATTGGTAATTTTAAGATGGTGTGTTTTTTGACTGGAATGCAAGGTGTTTATATTAAACACTTCTGTTATCTATGCCTGTGGGATAGTAGAAATGATGCCGATCACTACCGACAAAAACATTGGCCTGCACGTACTGAGCACGAAGTAGGAAAATACAATGTTAAAAGGGAGCAATTGTCGATCTAGATCAATGCCACCATTGCATATTAAATTGGGTTTTATTAAACAATTTGTAAAGGCTCTTAATCATGAGTCTACAGCTTTCAAACATTTTAAAAAGTTTTTTTCCAAAGCTCTCAGGGAAGAAAATTGAATCCTTATTTGCACTCAAAGAAAAACAATGAATTGTAATATTTTTGTAGAGTAGCTCAGCAATAAAGAAAAAAAATCCTGGATCAGTTTTAAGGTAGTAATTCATGGTTTCCTTGGAAACCATAGAGCTGAAAAAAGAGCTGATCAATGACATGATCACGAATTTTTCTATCATGGGATTTAGAATGTCTCTAAAAAAGCATATGTTATATTCTCATCTAGATAAATTTGAAGGTTGTATGGAAGCTTATTCAGAAGAACAAAAGGAACGCTTCCATCAAGACAGTGGCATTTGAGAGACGTTACCAAGGCCAGTAAACTGATAGCGTGATGGGAGACTATATTTGAGGGTTAATTAGAAAAGAGAAAAACCGAACATGACAGAAAAAGTAGAAAAAATTTCTTAACTCCATTTTAAAACTATTGATTTTTGATATGTTTTAATAAATGATCTCTTTGTGTACTATGTTCCTTTATTGATTTTATACTCATAAAAACAAATTCAGAAGTATTTTTTGTTCTAATTTTTAGTTATAGATATAAAAGCAATAAAAATAAATGTTGTAGTAGACCGGTGTATTCTTGTTGACAGGTGATTTAGGAATTTGGTATATAAACCTAGCTGTTTATTCAAAATAACTTTTACCAATATATCTTTTCATATTTGTCACATAAAAGATATTTACCTGAAAATATGTTTTTTTTTAATTTGAAAGGCATACAAAATAAAAATTGAAATAAATAACTCTTTATATCTCACAAGAGTCTCGCTTAACCAGGAAAATATTTTATGTAACATCTAATTTAGTTAATTATATTCTGCGAAATACTCTTCTCAAATATCGCCCCTCATTTCTTTATGTTAATTTGTCGTATTCTTCAAATTCAGAAAAACCTCCAATTACCACTCCCAATTAGAGTCTTCAAGCCGAGAATTTCTAAAGAGCTTATCTAGAGTTGTAAACCGGATTGTCTTTCTCAATAGTTTGTCCTTCATTCAGCCAAGTTTTATCTAGATCTAGAATATTTTCCATCACTTGTCAGTTTTTATATTCCTCTAACATATTGTGTTTTAATGTAAGTATTTTTTCAATTTCAATAAATAATTACAATTTATGATAATTTTCTTCAGAATGTCTCTTTATGGCGAACAGTTTTCTTTGCCTGTACAACGATCTAAAAATCTACAGAGCTCCTAAGCCACAAATTTTATATAAAGTTAAAGAAAGGTACTTCTTTGTTGAAAAATCGGTTGAAAAATTAATTTTTGCTATGTTTAGATTGTACAGGTTGTCCCTGTAAATATTACGGGCTTGGCACCCGCTGGCCTTCAGATAGTCAGATTGGAACTTTATAATGTTCAAATGTGAAATTTATAAAATATACTTAAATATAAGTTCTGATTTCGCAGCTTAGAGGCCTATAACTCAGAAATGAGGGATCATATGAGAGAATTTTTGATGTCACAGCATTATTTTCACATCATAAACTCACTCCGGATTTATTTGTATTAAGTCTCGAAAACCCTGCATACATAGAAAATAAACTGTAGATAAGGAGAAGTTTCTGATATCTAACTGTGTGCACATTCAAGTGAGCAAAACATTGGCATATTTCACATTAAATCGTCATTTGACTGCGAGTTTTAAGCAATTATTCTTAACAAAAACACAAGGTAGAGTAAAATAACGGATGAGAATGACCTTACAGTCCCAGTAAATCTTCCAATTAAACAAGCTATCCCAATTTCTAAGCAGAAGTACAATGACTTTTCATTCTTTTCCCTTTTTTTCGTAGGTTTTTTCATGGCTCTGATAAGATCTTTCCAAAAACCAATATCAAAAGCCAAGACTATCATTTGATAATTGAAACAATGTTCTCTATTACAGTGCAAAAACTTTAACTTTGAATTTTCAACAATTATCAATGTACTGATATTTATGGTATATTACTTATTTAAAGTTTTCTTCTGTCTGCCTGTTTGTCATGACTCCATGTCTTATTTATTATTATACCTAAAACTATATTAAGAATTAAAAAGATGGACAAATAGTGAAAAGTCTTTTTAAACAAAAATAATAATACATCCAGTCCATAAAACATCGTTCATGTCCAGAGAATTATACAACACTATAGGATTTATACTTTCGATTCTTATTAATTCTAACAAAAATGTGAGAAGCTTTCATTTCTTCGGTTAAATTCAAATTAAAAAAGAGATAAAATTTTTGATAATGTAATTGAAAACGACTACACATACAAAACAATAAATGTAAATGTCAAAAAATTAATAGTTACACAAGAATTTCCTGGAAATCAATGTTAAAACGGTGTTGTTGTACCAAATACGAGGTAGGTAGCTCCAACACTTTTCCCCAAAATCAAGACTCCAATAGTTTTCCTATTGGGTTGATGATGTCTTGAAACGTGTCCCAGCTTGATTTGCTCATTCATGACGTTTTTCCGTATGAAGTGGAAGCTTACCTATATTTGCTTAGTCCGACGATGAAACTCTGGGTACCAGATTAGTCATATAGTACTCATATTGTGAAAAAGCAACGTTGGTAACCGAGACAGGCTTGTTACTTCGTTCAGCAGCCTACTCATCCACACAACTTCCTTCGCGCCTTCATTTGCAGCCACATACTCAGCTTCAGTTGCGATCAATACCACGATTGGTTTCTTGCCATGTAATGGCAGCTCCACTACAAGTAGATTCAGATCTAAATCTTGAGCGTCGTGTCTCAGGTTCTTTGGCATAATCGGACTCAGTAAAGCACTTTAATTCCAAGGCTACACCTCCTCAGTGCAACAGACCATAATGTGAAATCCCCTTTAAATATTTGAGGATCCTTTTCACGCCAGATTTCTTTGGGCGATCCAACACCTCTGAAACTATACTAACAGCATATAAGTATTGACGAATAGTCATAGTCAGAGCAGGCTCCAACAGCTTGTATATAGGGTACGCTCTTCTCCAATGGTGGTCTATTCTTGTCACGAATCCACTTTTCAATCGGTGAAAGATTTGAATCTGTCATGTTGAAGCTTCTTAAGATGCGTTTGGTGTAAGCCTCTTGGTGCAATTATATGAAACCATCAGTTTTGACTTCTATTTGCATTCCAAGAAACATATCCAAACGTATCCAGTTCTTAATTTTAACAAAAAACTGGTCTCTCTCAAGTCTATCCCCAACCAGAATCTCATCATCAACGTAGATGGCAACCATCAGTTTTCGACCATTGGAGCACTTCTTAACGAAAAGACAGGAATCTGCCACTTGTCACACATCCTCTTCAAGTTTACCATACAGAAAAGCAGTTTGCATATCAAACTGAACCAAATAGTACTTTTCAGCAGCAGCCAGATTCAACAGAGCTCTCACTGTTTCAAATCGAGGAACTGGACCGAAGTTTTGCTCAAAATACACACCTAACCTAACCCTCTTCCTGGGTGGACCTCTTTGCAACCAAACGGGCTTCATATCTGTCGATCGATTATCAAGAATGGCTTGTTTCCATAAATCGCATTCATCTGACTCAAGCGCTTCTTTTACAGTGATGTCCCTTTCTGCAATAAGCACATAATTATTAAAAAGGTATGATGGCTACAGCCTGGTGCAGCTACTCCTGTGAAGCTGACGTGACTGTTCGACAGGAAATTTACCGTCGTCATTCCTTGCTTTAACCTGATCAACTCCAGTTTCCGAAATAGAAATTCAGGTTCCAGCTGAAGAATTTCCTTCGGAGGGTAATGCAGACACATTGGATTTCTGGCAGGGCACGTCTTCTACCACATGCTCAACATTAAAAGACTTGAGTAACTTGATCAAGGGAGTTTTTCTTTCAAAAATAACATCACTAGATATTATGATTGAATCTTTCTCAAAGCAAAAGAAACGATAACCGTTGGGATCACCAGTATAGCCCACAAAAAGGCATGGTTTTCTTGTCCATTTTTCGCCACTTATCCTTAGGCACATGTGCGAAACATTCAGGTCCAAAAATCTTGGAATATTCTTTTTTGGAGGTGGGCATTGCACCCAAATTTCAATGGGCGACTTGCACTGTCCAGTCCTGTTAAAAAAAACCTGCATTGTTCACCGCTTCCACCCAAAGATGGATTGGCAAATTCTTTGAAGGAATCATAGACCGCGCAGCTTCTATAAGCATGCGGTTTTCTTGTTCCGATGCCCCATTATGTTGAGTGGTATATGGAGTGGTTGTTTGCGTTCTTATTCCATTCTCATTCATCAGCTTTTGAACACTGGCATTCTTGAACTCACCGTCCCCACCATAAGAATGTTCTTTAACAAAATAACCTGCATTTTTTGCTACATTGATGAATGTAGCCAAGTGCAAGCAGCCACCTCGGACTTCTGTTGAAGGAAAAATACCCGGCAAAATTTGGAGACATCATCCTTCAAGCAAAGAAAGTAAAGAGACCCCTCAATTGAGTCATCCTGAAAGGGTTCACACACATGTGTATGAAACCATTCCTGTACATACAGCCTTCATTTCCTTACATTTTACTTCCAGTCAACCGCGTTTGCTTGTCTTTGGTTACCCTACAGCCAAACTTATTGGCATAGCATTGGTAGCTCCGTCCTAACAAGCGACTAACAGAAAACAAGTTCTGGTTCACATTAGCCACATACCATACATCTTTCAGGTGGTTTGTTTCCCATTTTCCATTTATTTTAATATCCACATATATGTCTCACTGCTAGTATGCTTGGATAACATCATGGTTATCAACCTGGATGTACCTAGGTGACTGAAAGTAATTGAAGGAATCGAAATATTCTTTCAAATTCGTCATATGCTGGGTTGCCCCAGTGTCAGCCACCCAGCTCAGAGAAGGTCACTTGTTTTCACTTGGATGTTCGTTGTTGGGAGAAGTTTTCTCACCGCTTACACCACCACCATTATTCTGTGATGCATGTGAAGTTTCATTGCCACTCCCTTCAGCGACATTTTGGCAAGAAGTGCTACTTCATCGGCAGTCGCATTTCAATTAGTCTCAAATGTTCCGTTAACCTATTGAAGGTTCTATCTTGAATAGGAACACTCTCCCAGACACTTTTAAATTCAAAGTAGGGAGGAGAAAGAGTTGACATGATCTTCCTCTTCAATTCGACATTGAGCTCATTGAAATCATGATGAAGGCGGGCAATATGATTGACAATTCCATCCTGAGCATTCATGATTCCATGAGATAAGAAAGATTTCAGAAGTCTATTATTTAATCTCTGACTTGAATTCAGCTCATACACAGAACTCAACTTGGCCCAAATATCCTTGGCCGTTTCACAGGAAGACGTGAGTTCCTCATTGGTAGCGTTCCCAGTATTCACCAAGAAGAGCCGAGAAAGCGATACCTTGGTTTCGAATTCATCCTTATTGGAACCATCAGCAACCAATGTCAACTTACCATTCACAATATCCATAACCTTTTGTTGCTCCACCAGTAAGGTGATTTGCCTTTTCCAACGAGACTTGTTGATTTGATCCTCCAGTTTCTCAACTATCATACAGTCACACAGCAGTTCAAAAAACAAACTTGATTAAGGCACGTATTCAACTCCTACAGTTGGCGTAAATCTGGGCTCATAACCTCTTGGGTTAAATTTAAATTAAAAAAAGGGATAGAACTTTTGACAAAATAATTGAAAACGACGACATACAAAACAATAAACATCAATGTCAAAAAAATAAATAGTTGCAGAAACGTTTCCTTGAAATCAATTTTCTAGCGGTAAGTCAATTGTTGTTGTCTTATGTTTAACCACGTACGAGGTAGCTCTATCATCATTAAACTGGTTCTATAACTAACGAAGAAACAAATTTCATTAGATCAACAATATGGAAAACTAACTGACCCGGCGAATTTCATACCGCGTTACGATCGACTCTTTAGTTTGTTTTAACACCAATTGACCATGTGAGAAACATGGGTTTTTCTATATTAATACCACAAATATTTAATAAAGCAAAATGTACTGCAGTCATTTAAACTCAAATGGTACGTCAGTCGGAATCATTGGGATGCGGGGTATCAAAATGTCTTCTCCTTGCAATAAGATTGCTTTTACTACGTAATTAAGTAATTTTTTATCACTAATCGTGTGTCGTTAGTAGAATATTGGTAAACTAAGTTCATAGGTTCAAATAGCAACACAGCTGCAGGCATTGTGATCATTTGATATATCGAAACAGAAAGCAGCTCGATTCAAACTTGCGTCATTATTAGTCGCTCTTCACGGGTCTGTCTTACTTGAATTTTTTCACGTTCATTGTGATCTTCATGTTTCTAGGTAGAACGATTAAATTGACAATTTATTTGATGCGTTGCATTTCGGGTTCTTCTGTCTAAATTTGTCCGCCGCTTGTCGAGTATAAATGAGTCACAAACACACAATACTTTTTCAATTTTATAGAAATTTCTGGGTTTTAGATTTAGTAATATTATATATCCACATCAATGAGACGTTTACATTTATGTTTAGAGATAATTCGTGTTTGACTTATGTTACCAGCGTACATTTATTGATACTAACGTTACTTAGTTGTGTCGCTTTCCATGAACCTCTTCTGTTAACGAGTGGCAAATCAAAACACACGAATTTATAGCATTTCCTGTAGAGTACTATGATATCTTCTACAATTATAGCACAATCCATAGAGTTAGCACCGGAAATGTTAATATCCCAGAGTGGGAAACATTCTAAACTTAATTACATGAATACATTATTATGTAAAAATAGCGGCATTTGTTGGAAAGCCCTGGAAAGCTTATCAGTTCACAATAACTTTTTGGAGAAATGTTACGATTCTGAAAACCACGAGATAGTAGAGGTTAATCGGCCGAAGAGTTATAGTCCAAACCTTTCACTTTTAAGTTCAGTTTTTTCACTTACCTACATACTTAAAACAAAAAATATAATAAAAAACAACATATGAGATGGATTCTAATACTGCAAATGTATAAAGTTCAGATAATTTTATTTTATTTTCTAACGGAGCCAACTCTGCATAATTGATTCGAAATGAGTTAACTCCATTATATTATTTGAAATGCCAGAAAAATGGGGCTTTTTAGTTATTTTATGCAATGAAGTTCCCTGTACAATCTCTAGTAAAGCTTGAGTAATAATTTGAACCATATCAGATTTCACGACAACTAAGAATTTTTAATTTGCTGTAAATTTGGGCGAAATGAATTTAGCTGATTTTGGATCTAGAGTATGTATTTGGAGTATTGTAATCTGTATAAATTTGAAATAAATATATGTTTCTAGTTCTCAACAAAATCATTAACAAATCAATGGTTAATTTCTTGTAACATCAACAACTATAATCCGTTAAAACGTAGATTCTGCTTTTTATAATTAGTCATATAATTCTTTCGAAAAATCTCACCTGTAAGATTAGTTCGTTTACCAACCTCCGCCCATGCTTTCTCGGTAACATCTTTTTTACAATAATCCGATAACTTGAAATTATACAAACATGGGTATTGTTCAACTTCTAGTGCTAGTTTCAAGTTTATGTCACGATCAGCATCCATTTTGTTTAAAATTCAACGTGAAGCATGACTCACGTAACAAATACTGAGAGGCAACTAAAGAGAAATGTTGTTTGGCAACATAATGTGTTCGTCAACCGAATCCCTTCTCTGTAGAATTTAACGTTTCGTATCGATGCATCGCAGTTCAACGACAGTATATTAATGTAGTCATTATGTAGTGTAGCGCTGTGACAAACGCAATAACATACAGAGAAAAAAAATCTATATGATTACAAGATAAATTGAGAGCAGATGAAGCAGGCATAAAACATATTAGTCAATATTTGGAATTTTCATAGTATTTTCTTGTTTCTCTGTGATGTGTTGAAGTTAAATAATCAACTTTATTATCTTCAATGTAGAATAAATTGTTTACAGATCAACAATTCACCAAACCATTTTAGAAATCGATTGTATTATGATGATCGTTCAGGTTTAA
This sequence comes from Diorhabda sublineata, assembly GCF_026230105.1. Classification (NCBI taxonomy): domain Eukaryota; kingdom Metazoa; phylum Arthropoda; class Insecta; order Coleoptera; family Chrysomelidae; genus Diorhabda; species Diorhabda sublineata. The sequence continues at coordinate 10,635,097 of NC_079484.1, forward strand.
GATCTAATTGATTTGGGAGGCTTACATTAACAAATATTGCTTGAGTAAAGAGGACAGAATTATAGACCAGCGGAGGTTCTGGTTCTGCTTTTGATCAGACACAACTATCCAACTTTCCACCCAAAAAAAATGGTTCACCATCTACTATGAAAATGTTCGAGACGTGAATACTGAGCTTCCCGATATTCGAAATGCTTCTATAGACTGTTCCTTTGATTCAATAGCTATTACTTTGAATATGAACTTTTCACTGATGATTTCATAATATTCAGACAAGGTCGTGAATTAGAATCAACCAATACCAAAAGTGGTAGTGAATTTTGTTTGCATTGAGAAAGCACTACAATGACAACTCTTTCGACCTGTCGGATATAACTAACGTGCTTCCTAAGGTTGATGTTATTGGAATCAGGACTGCTTATTATTGGCGATTTTAATATTTCCCAATATTATAGGATGCACGCTCAACTAATGATGATAGATTTATGACAACAAACAACTTCACCAAATTTCTCAATGCTACACAATTGAACAACTCTCACAATCGTACTTTTGATTTAGTATTCAATCGAAACTTTTAGTAAGTAGATGCGTTGATACATAAACTTATTAGGATGGATTTCACCCCTCCATTGAAATCATTATCATGCTAAAAAATGCAAATGAGCCATTTTCATCACCAGTGAATCCGAGGTACAGCTTTCGAAGGGATCCAGCGAAGCGCCAACTCTCCAGCAATTTGTTCAATATCAAATAGAATCAATTGGTTGAAACCTATGTTGACAGAGCTTGCGAATATTTTTACAGTCAAATTCAAGATTCAGTCTTTACTAGCGTTCCCAAAACAATTTCCAGATCTTTCAAAAAATGCCCCTTATGGTTTAACAACGACATTATTCGCAACCTTAAGGTGAAACATCGTTTGTTAAAAAAATTTAATTAAAAATACCAATAATAATGATGACTACATTGAATTAAGTACTCTGCAATCATTATATATAACTATATGAGAAATGTAGAACAACAGCTAACAAATGATCCTAAGAAATTTTGGTCCTACTTGAATACTTTTGCTGATTATTATCAGTGAGGATATATTACCTCACATATCTCATTATTTTGACCTTAGTGATCCAAGTATGAATTTTTAGGCTTGTTTTACTCTCTATTTTATTGAGTCTCAAGTTTTGCAAAACCATTATGTTACCTTTTTAATCTCTCGTTAAGATGTCGTAAATTTCCATTGACATGGAAAACTGAACGAGTTTGTCCTATTTTTGAAAAATATAAAGTTGTTATTGAGAACAATAAACCCATCTCAATTATTTACAACTTTTCTAAGGTATCTTAAACTTTGCATCATTTCTCTGAAATTATTTTCTACCATGTGAAACTATATGTAATGAATCGCAATGTTTTTATCCTGGTAGATCTACGGTCCCGAATTTAATTTTCTTAACGCAATATACGGCAGCACATTTGGATAGCGGTGGTCAGGTTGATGTCATCTATATAGATTTTTCTAAAGCTTTAGATACCTCACGGATAGAAAACTTACAGTTACATACTATGGTTTCAATTCCATAGAAATTAACGCATCTTCTGGTGTGCCCCAGTGCTCATTACTTGGGCCACTATTATTTTTAATATTTATAAATGACAATGTCTGAGGATTACATTCTAATGGTCTCTTTTATACAGATGATCCGAAGCTATATAATTCCATATCGAACATTAATGACTACTACTTACTTCAATCTGATAGATATAAAATTTATGATTGGTGCGATAAAAATTCACTTCCTCTCATCATTTCAAAGTGTAATACTTTATCTTATACTAGAAAACTTAACCCACTTAATTCCAATTATCACATTTTTAATACTGTGCTTCAAACGTCTGCAGTATTCAAAGGTCTTAGTGTTACATTTGATAGTAAATTAAACTTTGTTGAGTATATTAATATTATCCTTGGTTGAGCCTTTAGAACCTCGATTTACGGAAGTTAAAACCGTATCATTACTTTTTAATGCTTTCGTTCTTCCAAAACTAGAATATGCTTCTCTTATATGGTACCCAAGTTACCAAACTCTTGTTAGAAGAATAAATAATATTCGCAGAAAGTATGTTAAATATATATGGTTCAGATCTGACAATATTTATTCACCACAGATAATCTATCAAAACACAGTGTTAGAAGGCTCTAACTTAACCGATCTAGCAACTTGATATTCTTTCACAAAGTTGTAATGAATAAAATTGACTGTCCAGATCCAGGTCTTTTAAGAATACATACTCTTCGAGTTTCAAATTTTCTTCATTACATCGACTGAATCAATATCACTGTCAAATGTAGAACTAACTGCTTATTTTTTGCGGCACTACTTCTAACATAAAAAGAAAATTTTTTCTGTTCCTTAACTTTATCCATATACTGTTATACTCACTTTTTTCATATTTTTTGGTGTATATTATTTACATTTCACCTAAATGTACAATCATTTACTTGTACTTTACAACTTTAATTGTTCAATTGTTAAATTTTATGTAGGTATGTCTTGCCCACGTTTAGATTGGCCCTTGTGCTGTAGGGTGGTGTAAATAAATAAAATAAAATTCTTACTTAATATTGAAGAAGCACTCTAATTTCCAAACGAAAATTCTCCCGTGAAAATATCAGTCTTTTTTAAAGAGTCGGTGAGATTTTCATTCGTTGAATTTTCTACTTTCTGAAAAAATATTACCATCGCCATTGTACATTTTCTCACAATAGGCCAAAAACGAAAAATCGCACAATTTGTAGGTATTTAGAATAATTTCACTAATTACTTTATCTTATATAGACTATAAGTGATCCGTCGTCTTCACGTCTTTCAAGTCTTTAAAACAAAATAGTCTTTTCCAGAAGCAGTACGTGCTTTGGATTCACCGAATATCTTAAAATAAGAGTGCTCACGTCTTCTAAGCAACTAACTTTTAAGTCTTTAAACAAATAAGACGTCTTCTCTGGAAATCGTACGTCTTTCCGATTCACAGAATATTTTACAATAGTCATTACTCTCGTCTTCCGAGCAACTCCTTAACTGACTGACTCAATTTATATGACCTCTTTTACAATGGGTTCCTCACGATGATGTCGTCTGACACAAAGACTACTTGGGTACTTTGTTAAAGTTAGAAGAATAGAGTTGGGAGAAAACTAAAGCGATAACTAAATGAAAGAAGAACGAAACTAGAAATTTTTGACAAATATAATTCCCTACAATTCTTTTACTAACCTGTGAAAGAATAAAATCGACAATTTAAGGTAGTTGAATATATAAGATTATTTTATCTCACTCGCACCCATTGCCTCGAGCTCGCTCCTATATATACCCTACATGCTTGACTGGTCTGGCTAACGAGGAAACATCATCTAATTGGCAATGAATGACATGATTTTTGAAAAAATTTTGAAAGTAATACATACTACAAAATCACACTCTATTATTTGATGAATGTAGGTCGGTATTTTACCGTTTACCTGCCAAAGCCACGGTAACTCAAACTCCATGTTCTACCTATGTTTGAACTATACGCTGACAAACTCTTTCATAAAATAACGAAGATCTGGGGTTCTTAATATATCTCGCTAGCATAGTTCACTATGGAAAATAGATTAAATTCGAAGTACTTGCTTAAAAATATTGAGAATTTAATCTTAATATTCTACTCACCTTTCACAATCATGAAATATCTTATATTTCTATTTTAATCGAAAATTTTGAACGTATATCAATTGGCAACTGAAGAAACTGATGAATAATTAATAAATCCTAATAAACGTATGACAATATTTTGGAATGGTTTACAAGTAACAAAATAATTGCTGGCGGGCGTTCATGATACGTGTTAAATACTATTGATTTATATGAGATCAATTAACTGAACGTGAAAATTGTATTGAGGAAAAAGGGAGTAGATATTTATAGTACTGCAAATTGATGACATATTAACTATGAGAATGTACTAAACATGAGAGTTGCGCTGGCTAAAACGGTTTAGGCACTAAACTAGTAGAAAGAAAACATATTTTATAAGAAAGACATGATTCTACGGCTAAATGTTAAGGGTGGGCCATCCCTTAATTTTTTTTTCTATATTTTAGATGAAATTTTTCGTTTTAATTTTTTTATGAAAATAGATACAACCCTAAATTTTTATTCTTCTATGATAAACCCTTATTTTTGATTTATTAATTATAAACTTCAATTTTTTTGGCAAGATTTTTTTTCTGTCTACGTTAAACTATCATTAAGCTCCAGTGCAATAATTATTTCTTCACAATTTATTAATAACTGAAAAGACAGTTTTTACTCTCATGTGAATAAACACGTGTACCTGTACATATTGTACTTAAAATTTTTTGCAAATAGTTTTAAATTAAAATAGAAACGTGTACGTGTATAAATATACGCGTTTCATTATTGTGGAAGGTATGCCAAAACATAAGCGAGCAAATATAGTATTAAGTCACTGTTTTTCACAAATAAGTATTTCAACTTGATTTATTTATAGGTTATATGAATACTAAGCAATGCCAACAAACGTAAACGAACCAATTTGAGTCGTCGAACAATCAAGAATCATGCAACATATAAAATTACGAAGATCAGGCCAGCACGGCGCAGTTACGTCAATCACAATCACAAGAGGCACGAGATTAACAAAATCAACAGAGACAATTAGAACGAAGAGAAACGGGCAGATTCGTAGTAAACAGACGTAGAGGAATTGACCATAAACGCCAACAAGTTCTTCGAACATTCACATTAGAGTTATTTCTTCGACTAGCCTCATTTCATAGTGGTTATGGGACAACTATATGTGATATATTCTCGCATAGTTAATATTCGTAGGCCGGGTGGAAAACCTGGAAACCTTAGAGAATACTCAATTTACTGAAAAAGTCAGGGAATTTCAATTAGGATTATTTAAAATTGTTCAACTCTACAGTTTTTTCGTTTCCTTCGAATGAGATTGAAAAATTGGCGCGCATGCGATTGTCATACCATCTAGCGTATTTTTATTGTATTATTCAGTACCATCTGTTTTATCTCTTGAAAATGTGTGCGTGAAAAATACCAGCTGATGATTGAGCAACTTAACCTCTCAAAAGTGAGAAAGAATATTATGCTTTTAACTTCATATATATAAAATCTATAGATCTAAAAAAATCTGAAAATTTGATTTTTTATTACGACATAAAACATTGGTTGTGCGACTAGAAGAGCTATCAAAGAATGCAAATACATTAAAGAACGTGATGTTCTAGAATTTAAAAAAGATTGTCGTCAAGCATATACTGCTTTGACTGAAAAATTACTTGAACGATCTCCAGTAAACTACATATTAGTGAAAGGAATTTCTTGTTTAAATCCAAATGTCGCACAAAATTTAGATATTGGAGCAAAACGTTTGTCAATTTCGCTTGATTTTTCAATCGAAAATAATTAGATAAGCGGGGTTGACGCTTATAAAATACAAAAAGTTATGCAGAAGATCATCCTTCCAAGATGAAATCTTAAATTATTTCAAGTCAGATGATAAAAAACTGAATTGTTTGTGGTTAGATAATATTATGGCTACGCCAGATGATATTAAAGAATTGACCAAATACATAAAAATTATTCCTACTTTTTATCATGGTAACTCATCTCATGAACGAGGATTTTCTAATAATAAAGACTGATTAATTGAAAATCATCAAGAAGATTCGCTCATCGCCCAAAGATGAATTTATGATGAATTGAGAAATGTTGGCATCAAAAATATTGAAATATCGAATATTCCGATTCAGTCAGTTAAGAATTCAAGAAGCCGTTATGAAGAAAAAAGATAAAGAATTAGATGACCTTGATAGTAAGAATAAATATTTGAAGAAACAGCAATTGAAAAATCTTTAAGATAAAAAGAAAGCTCCTAGTCGAACTAGTCGTCGAGAGATATTTCATCCATAGATGATGAAATTGAAAAATTAAAAGAATAAATGAGTAATTATAAGATAAAGAAAATAGTATATATGTATAACATATGCTATTTAGTTTTTTTTCGCTAAAAGTGATAATTTTTCATATTTATTTAATAAATATAAATAGAATAAAAGTGTTATGGGAATTTCGTATTTACTACAATTTTCCAAAGTAATATTCGGGAGATACAAAAGAAAAATATTTGAAAACATATTTTTATTCCTGCGACATAATTCTAGAACTTTCTTATTCTATTTACGTGTTTGAGTGAACGGTAATTTAACCCTCACTATAACATTATACTGCTCAATTTGCTTCTCGAATTAATAAAGTCTGCAGTCGATTTACAAACGTCCACATTCAAAAAATTAATTGTATCTATTAGTCATTTGCTCTATTTCAACAGTATTTGTAGCATTTGTTAAATCTTCTACCAAGATACAATTTATTTCACTCAATTACTGACCTAAATGAAAGAAAAACACTTACCGAAAGTCAATTTTGGTAACCGGGACCGCCATTATTTCTCATTCTCCTGAATAATCTATTACTCGAGGATTGATGCTAAATTACATCATAAATTATCCAAATAAAAAAGTCTTTTTTTCTCCAAGTGTTTGACCTCTAGAAAACGCAAACCTTCTAAAAATTTTTATTGTATCTTGTGCACTCTTGTGCTTATACTTATTCATAAAAAAGTAAAAATATGTATTAAGTACTCAATCTCAAGAATTTATGAAGAGCTTAAAAATATCGAGGACTATAGTGAAATATGCAAAAGAACGGATGTTTTTTATTCTTTGGTAGAAAATTTCCTATAGCCATAGTCTTTCAGCTCTATAGTCTAATGATCACAGCTCCTGACCCACGAAAATTAGTTATGTCGCTGATTTTCATCAAATTTTTGCCAAATTTGGAAAAAGTGAAGATATCAAGATTTTCTACAAAAAAAGTTCCCTGTGATTTTTCCCTAAGAGCTGTCATTTCTTTGTAAAACGCGCTGAAACTTCGGGGTCGCATCTTCATAAAAAGTTTTCGCGCCACGTAGAGTCTGAAGGAAATTAAGTCCCGGCTGAAGAAGAAACTGTTGTTGAAACAATCCGATAATACGAAATTCGCTTTTTGTAAGAGTAATTTTGAGATTAGGAAAAAATCACAAGGAACTTCTTTTGTAGGATATTTTTTGAACTACATTTTTGATTCGATTACTTTTTTCGAAATTTGACATAGATTCCGAGTTATTTGCAAAATTCGAAATTTTTAAAATTTAAACAAAAATATATCGCTTAGCGGCCAAAATTTTGATTGATTAACTTTTACTGTATCGATAAAGCATCCTCAAAACTACCTAAATCCAGGAAATCAGCGACATAATTTTCGTGAGATTTGGCTCTAATCGGGCTGGACTACTATCTGAAAGTCTAACTTGTTCATATTTCTATGTTCCCGGTAGCATCATCATAGGACGTTTCTCTACCTTCAATTCTTCAGCTTGTTTCACGCATAAATCGTCGTCTCTAAGTTCTAAGGCAAATTTAAGGGACCTATGTGCTTTATCCGATTATCCAGAGGAAGGGATGTTGATTCGCTCCAGCCACCTACTTCCTTTTCCCGGACTTTGGACCGCGAAAATAACCATTAAACCTCTCAATCTAACCGATGCAGGAATTTTACAGGTAGAGTTCTGTGTATTTCACAATATTCCACATAGTATTTCCATTTAACTGTCTGTCTACAACTCAAGTTGTTTACTTGAAACATTTGTTAAAATCCAAATCCAAAATAATCGTCTGTTTTTACGAAATAACCCGACATATCCCCACCGTTCCATTAGAATAACGTAGAATTATGCAAAAAAATCAGGGACATCAATCGCAGATGAGAGAACTACAATCAAGCAAATTGGCCAGCAAATTACTCTCAAAATGCACCCTCCCACTTAAAAAAGGTTTTTTTTGATCGTATAATTTTGTTTTTAGGTTAAAAATTTGAAAAAAAAAACATTTATTACAGCATTTCAAGAAATTCATATATCAAATGGTTATAAAACTGTGTTTGAAAAACTGCCAATTTTTAAGTAAGAATCTTCCAATTTGGGCATTTAGGCTAGACGTTGAAAAATAAAAAAGTAATTATATTTTGATCTCCTGGAAGATAGAAAAGAGATTGCATTGTGTATGAAACGACATTTGAATTTGAATTAAAAACTCACGAAATCTATTAATTTGTCTGGCTGTCCATTTTAGGTCATAATACGATTAATAAAATAATTCCTATTTTTTTCCTTAAATTTTGGTTTCCAAACTTAGGTCTCATTTTTATCTGAAGTGCATCAATAAATCGTAAAATGTAGAAGATAGTAACTGAAAAATGTTAATTTTCCGATTTTCTACCAATTTAGAGAGTTTTTAATAGTTGAAAAATGACCAAATTATAATATTGAATTGTGTGTATTTTTTTCAATTTTTTGGTTTTATATATCTTTTGGAAAAAAATAGATTTTTCGAAAAAAACTTCTAAGTTCAGTTATCGGAGAAAAATCGTGTAATTTATGATATTTGAATTCTTGGCCAAAAAGTGCTGCATTTTTAGTTTTCAAACTTAGGTATGATTTTTATCTCGAATGGAAAAATAATTTTGCAAATATTAATTTTTCATTTTTTTCAAGATAAAAAATAGGGTGAACTTCAATTCCAAACATTTACAAATCGTCATATGATTCATACTATCTCATTATAGTTTATAATAACCCCTGTATCACTTGCGGGGTAAGTATCGACGGCTAACTAGAAGCCGTTTCGCCAAGTCTAACAGTATGAATGTCGAGAATTTAAGAATAAGTATGAAATTTGCATAAATGTTGACGTGAATGCGTACTAAGAAAGGATGAAAAAAATTCAAACACTAAGATTCCAAAATGAGGTTACCAATACTAATTACCAAACTATTAGAAACATAGGTATAGGTTACAACAGTGAAATACGGATTAGGTAAAAAACAAATTCAATAATGTATCAAGATTTTCCGTAATTGAAACTAAGTTATTTTCAAAGATTTTGCAAAATATTTAATTGGATGATGAGTTTTATGAATTTTTTTGAAAAATAACTGTATTTCATATTTTGGATAGCAAATTTAAGTGTAAAAAGACATGAAAATGATGCTGTAACTTAAAAAAAATTATCATACGTTTCTGAATTATAGGTCTTATAGACAAAATCAGAAATTATATTTAAATATATTTTTTAAATTATTCATTTGAACATTATGAATTTTTAATGAATGATCCATGAAATGTGTTTGACGAAATAAATAATTCTACACTACTATTTATAGGTCAAGGTTGGCCCATGGCCAATGATTACAAGGACAACCTGTAAGACCTACAATTTTTTAACGAAAAAGTACTCTTTGTTTAACTTGACGGAATTTATGATTTAGGAAATATGTAGATTTTCAGATCGTTGTGCATGCCAAGGAAACCGTTCGCCATAAAGAGACATTCTGAAGAAAATTATCTTTAATTGTAATTATCTAATGAAAATACTCACAGAAGTTATTAAAACTTAATTACTTACAGAAGTTATTAAAATACAGAACTTATTAAAATAAATAAATGAACGTTTTCACTTTATACGTCCCCCTGAATTAAATACAATGGAATCAATTTTTTGGGGATATCTTAAAAGCTTGGTATATGCAACACAGGTAAAAACAAGGAGAGAAATGATCTTCCAAGTTCAAAAAAATATCCTCCGTAGACTCCAGAAGTGTGTAGAAGTGCAAGGTGTCCACCTCGAATATTTGTTATAGTGTTTCAACATTTCAATATTTTCCTTTTATAAGTAACACGATGTTCGACATTATGCAGTTTAATTAGAAATGTTCGATTGTGTTTTAATAATACCGATAAGTATTTTTAGTAGATAATCAGAATTTATAATAATTTTCTTCAGAATGTCTCTCTATGACGAACGGTTTCCTTGGCATGTACAACAATCTAAAAATCTGCATATCTCCTAAACCATGAATTTTGTTTTGATATGTCCCTGATACTAGTTTGGTATCCAGATGTAGTCCTTGAGATTTGACAGTTTTCTTATATGGGATAATCTTATCGTTTAGTGTAACTAGGAGATTGTTTATTTTCTTATAAGTAAAGTTGATATGGGTAGATTTTCCCTCATTGATTTTGTTACGCCATTTGTTAGTCCGGACATCTACTTTGTTAATTGAATTTTGAAGATCCTTGACAATCTCTTTACTCTCCGTAACAGAGATGTCAAATATAACCGGTACATTAGTGGTCTCAAAACACTGCCTTGAGGAACCTCCGCTTTAATAAGTCGAAGCTCTGAATATTTATGTCCCTGTAAGAGTTCAGATAGTAGTGTAGACTTAACTACACTACATAGATATACATAATCATCCATTAAAAATTCATGATGTTCGAATATATAATTTGGAAAAAATACTTATGATATATATAATATACTGGTAGGTTCTCATTTCGCAGCTTTAATAGCCTATAACTCAGAAACTAGGGATCGTATGAGAAATTTTCATTATGTCACAGTATTATTTTCACGAATTTTTTAAGTACGAAGGAACAGAGTTACAAAAAGCACTCACGCGACTATTCCAGAAGACTATAACCTCTGGCATTATCCTAGATGAAAGGAAATCGAGTATATCCCTACCAATACATAAAAAAAGGAGAAAAAAGAGATCCAAATAATTTTAGGAATATAACTTCGCTCTGTTCGGTTTTTAAACTTTTTACTAAGATATTGGCAACTAGAATAAGAAATAAGGTACCAACTTCCGAAGAACAACAAGGAGTCAGGTCTAATAGATCAACAGTGGACGCAAAATTCATAGTTCATCGGATGGTAGAAAAGTCAATAGAATTTAATAAATCCATGTTTGTCTGTTTTGTTAACTTCACCAAAGTATTTGATAGAATACGCCTGGGAGACGTGATTAGGAGTCTTGAGAAAAACAACATAGATTACAAGTACCAACGAGTCATCAAAGAACTTTATACCGGAACCAGAACAAGAATTAAAACTCGGCAGAGAGACAGTCTTAGCCCAACCCTATTTAACATCATAATGGATCAAATTATCGAGAATGTCAACAAAGTCAATGCAGGACTCAGAATGGGTCACCTCTCCTTAAAAGTATTGTTTATGCAGACGATGGTATTGCCGTAGCAGAAAATGAAGACGACTTACAACGGGTACTATATAAGATAAAAATTTCTACCGCAAAATTTAATATGAGCATCTCAGTCAATAAGACACAATCAATGGTAATATCAAAAAATACTATTAGATGCAAATTGGCAGTCGATAACGCAATAATACAGCAGGTATCAAGATTCAATTACCTGCGGAGTGAATATATCTAGTGAAAGAAACCTGACAGAGGAGGCACGAACACAAGCGATGAGAGCATCAAAAGACAGCGGCTGTCTGAGAGATATAGTGTGGAGAAACAAAGCGATGAGCTCACAGAGCAAGACCAGAATCTATAAAACGTGTGTGAGACCTATTCTCACATATGCTTCAGAAACCAGAGCCGAGACATCAACAACAAAAAGAATAATGAGAACCACAGAGATAAAAATACTGCGAACCATCAAGGGAGTCACGCAGACCTGTAGGCACACCACCAAAGAGGTGGTACAAGAGCTGGACTTCAGCTCCTCAGGAAGATCCAAGAAGAGGAACAAACGTAAAATATTGAACAGGACCTGGTCCTATTAAAGAGAAAGAAGAGGTAGCAAAATAAATTTGACTCAAACCTGTCAACATTATTGTTTGTGTGCGTAGATTTCTCATTGTTAAATTGTGTGAAAAAACTAACTAAAATTGGATATTGAAATTGACTTTTCTTTCTTTTCTTTCACCAGAGATTAGAGAAGCGGCTGAAGTTGCCTCATTAAATTTAGTACCGGAAGAATGAAGGAAAGTATATAATATAGCCTATGAAGCTTTTTTTTGAACTATCAAAATTGGAAGAAAACCACTTCATTTTCTGGATCGATTTTGTTATTGTACTTCTGACTTATATGCAAAATATAAATCTTCAATGTTATCAACTTATTATTCAATGCTTAGAAGTACTGTCGTCACCTTACATCAAAGTATAAATTCAGAACATTATAAAAAATTACGAGCATTACTAAAACGAAAATCAGAATGTTTGGAGCCCAAAAAAACGAAACATTGTTAACTGAAGCATCTAATGGTAAATCCCTAGCAACAAAGGTAAGATATCAAGTAAATCTTCCACATAGTTATTTCATTCCATTTTGCGATTGAAGTTTGCTCTAATTAATTCAGTCAGAAAAGTCTTCGCCCAAACCATGTAACCAGTAATACATGCTTTTTAAGTTACCGAAATGGTAAATGTAAAACTAAGAGAATTGGGATAAAGAAAATTGGAATAAATATAGTTCAAACAAAGCCGAACAACATGCTTCTAAAGCACATCAAAAGTATGTTTTTAAAAAAGAGTTTAAAATAATAATGAATGGGAAATACTAGTGTTATTGTTTAAAAAAGCGTGGGGCGGTCGATGTATGCGGTTGATGTATTATGTATGTGGTCTAGTAAATCTACAGTTGTAAAATTTGTTTCGATCTAAAGAGATTTTTTATACAGCGTGAACGGGATTTGAACCCACGACCGGTGAATCTGGAGGTTGGCGCCTTAGCTCGCTCGGCTAACAAACACTATTGAATTGTTGGAATATACTAACAGTACTAAGCCACAAAGGAGAGTTACAAACAAACAAACCCACATACTATTGGAACTAATAGGAGCGTGTTAAAATAGTAAAGGATAATTGTTGTAATTGCTTTCCTGAAATTACTGTTTCGAAAACGAAAACGTTATTCTGGCATAGTTTTTGCAGATCTTTTGTAACAATACTGATTAACGCAGGCGGGGATATTACTGCTCTTAAAAGACACGGCGAATGGAAGTTCAGTGCCGTAGTAGAAGGCTACATAGACTTCAAAAATAAACTCGATACGTTCAAAAAAATCCCATCTTCGATTCAATCAAAGATATACCTAACCAATCAATGTACATATAATTCAAATGTTGCGACAGATCACAAAAATTTCAGTTTTGATGTTAATTCTATCTTATTTTATAAAATTAGATCCACAATATTTGTTAAGTTAAGCTTATTAGATTTTTTTGTAAATTATTATGAGACATTTTACGATTTTAACAGTTTCGAAAACTCGGTAATGTGTACAAATGAATATAATATAAAACATTCGTTAGAATAAAATAATAGTGTTTCTGTTATGTAACAAAATTTTCCAACAAAAATATTTGGTAGTCGTGGATGAAGTATAGTATTCTAGTCGCGTTTAATGAGTTATCAAGAGTTATCAATTACTCGCCAGCGCTCCTGGCAGTAAACATCACTTCGTGAATAATAACATTTATTATACAATCGTGAATAATATACTATTATGCAATTTACACCTTCAACGTCACAAAAATATTTCAACGTAAATAATTTCTAAGACATTAGAAAATTGTATTGGGATTTTGGCAATAATTTCTTGATAAGCCAAAAAAATTATCTCTATGCAATCCCGATTCAGGTGTCTTCATAAAAGAAATGAATATTTTTTGCATTTCGGGGTTTCCTATAGGGATATTACAAAACTTATCCTCATTTTCCAACCATTTATAAAATGCATATAATTATTTATTTCCGTCGATCTATTCTATCTCCATTCTTTAATTACGTTTACGTCATTCAACAAAAAAATGAGAGAGTAGTTTATCAATTTCATTATTAGGTTCCTTTTTTTTTCTTACTGAAATGATATTTCTAATATGAGAGAAAACAATAAAAAAATTACCATTTTGACCATTCGTCATTACTTCCTGGATATTTGTTTGGGTTGACACATCTGTTGTTAGTACTGGGGCCATATCTGAAATATCAAGTACTAAATTTTGAGAACCTAACAAAGATTTACAATTTACAAATTTATTCATACAAAAACTGAGCACTTACTATTTTTCATTAGATTCAATGACGGGACAGCGTTATATTGCAGATTCTTTCTACAATTATTTTTTATAAAACTTCCTTCAGGGAAATGTAATTCGCACACTCTTAATTTGTAACTGAATTGTTCAGGAGTCATATTAGCATAAATATGACTGTTTACAAATCCCAATGCTTGTTTCCAACGTTGACATCTAAAAATAATATTAACAACTTTATCGTAACAAAATTCAATTCTATTAACATACTTTATAATCTTATATTCACATTTTGATAGAAAATCTAATCCAATACTTACCTAATTTCATCTTTGGGACAATGAAATAGAGATATGTTTGTACCTTCTCTGGTAGAACATCCATCCACACAGCACATTCGTGGCATTTTATGGGAGTAGTAAATTTAAAACACTGAATTAATGTTTACTTTAATTTAAAAAGGAATGCTCTCACCCCAGCAAATGAGAACAATCAATATTCATATAAATATAAACTTTCTTCTACGACCCGACGTGGCAGACAACCGGTTTGTGATTTTGCCCAGCGCGTTGGCGACTTCGAGTGATCGAGAACACCGAATAATAACGACAAGACAAGTCACTCTAGGCTCCTCCCTTGTTATGCTTGAATATCGGATGCCACTCTTTTTCGATCACTTGAAGTCGACGCAGCGATCAGCAAATTGAATGAATCGATTGTCCGCTACGTCGCGTCGAAGAGAAAAGTGTATAAATATACCGTTTGTCCTTATTTGCCAAGGTAATAGCAATTAAATGAAATTAGATAAGTAATATGAAAAATAATAGAGCTCCGCGGAAGTTGGAATAGTTACAGAAGCTTTAAAAATGGATGGACCTATATCCCTACTAAGTGGAATAACTCCACCACAATTTTACTTTATAAAAAAGGAGATAGGACAAACCTCGAAAACTATAGACCGGTTAGTCTTTTAAACCACCTCTATAAACTATACACACGTATCTTAACAAAGAGACTAGAGAGGAAATTTGAACTTTATCAGCCAAGAGAACAGGCAGGGTTTCGTTCAGGATATGGAACAAACGACTATTTACTTACATTAAAAATATTAATTGAAAAATCTGTAGAATATAACAGACCCCTAGTCCTTAGCTTTATCGGCTACCATAAAGCGTTCGATACCGTTAAGCTGCAAGCTATTTTGAAATAATTAGAAGTATGTCGAGTGGATCACAGATAATCAAATATTATATCAAATATATATATAATAACGTGACAACAACGGTCAATCTACACTATCCCACTGAAAAAATTAAGATAGAAAGAGGCGTAGAGCAAGGTGATACTATGTCGCCGAAACTATTTATTACTGTTATGGAACATGCTTTTAAAACACTACAGTGGGAACATAAAGGTATCAACATAGATGGGGTAAGGCTACATCACCTAAGGTTTGCAGATGACATTGTCTTCTTAACTGATGAATTAGGCGAGACAAAAAACATGATACAAGATTTGCAAATCGCAACAAAGTTGGTCTAAAAATTAATTTCAATAAAACCAAGATGATGACAAATTTAGTTCCTAGCCGGTCACTAAATGTGGACAACAAATATATTCAGATGGTGGATATATATATATATATATATATATATATATATATATATATATATATATATATATATATATATATATATGATACATGAGATAAAAATTACTAGAGACAACCAAACAACAGAACTGTCTCAAAGAACGATACTAGGATGGGCTACGTTTGGTAAATTGCGAGATGTGTTCAAAGGAAATGTGCCAATCGGCCTTAAGAACCTTTAACCAATGCGTCCTCCTAGTCCTGACTTATGGAGCGGAGACCCTGACATTAACTAGAAGATCAGTACTTAAATTGCAAATTACACAGCGTAAAATGGAAAGGTCTATGCTCGGCATCACTATGAGGGATGGGATAAGGAATGACAAATTGCGCAGACGATCTTGAATTAAAGATATCATAGACCAAATACTGAGACAAAGATGGCGGTGGGCAGGACATGTTGCAAGGATACAAGATAACCAATGGACAAAAAGAATTCTAGAGTGGAGACCGAGAACAGACAGACGAAATCCAGGAAGACCCCCTACGAGATTGACTGACGATATTAAAACAATACGGAAAAATTGGGTAGCAACCGCTCAGAGCAGAGAAAACTGGAAGCATTTGGAGGAGCCTTTGTCCAGCATTGGACGAGATAAGGCTGAAGGATGATGAATTGGATTAAATTTTACACACGAATACGATTTACGTGGCGCCTGGATTTGACTATGCCTTTTTGTAAATCGGCCCAAAATAAGTCGGAAATGAAGTATAAAATTTTTAGATGTCTCGCTTCGTTTTCGAGATATCGATAATTGAGACTAGAAAAATTTATTTTTTACAGACCGTTTATGAAAAATAGACCATATATAAAAGGACTAGTCCGTACAGAAAAGGTCTAGTCTATTTAGATATAGCCCAGCTGCACCTACATCATATGTATATTTCTAAGAAATTTAAACACAATTTTTTTATTTGTTCATTATAGAAATGAGTTATACGTGGAAATACTACCTAACCTAACCTAAATAAATAACTTTTGAAAGCAGTCAGAACGTACTTTTTCCTCGAAAGAGGATATTTTTACATTAAATAACTAATTAAATCTTCAAACTATCATTAAATATTTTCTTATTTTATAAATAATGAACAACAACCGACAATTATTTATGAAAAACATCAAATTATTCATGTATTTATCGTATGTTACGTTATATCACAGAGTTATGAAAGTTATCAAAAATGGCTCATTTTGCTATAAAAATCTGTTTTTTTTTCAATATAATTTTGGACTATTAGGGTAAATAATATGAAAATTAAATGAAAAATCTTTTGTTCATTGAATTACAAGATTAATATTGAATTTGAAGAGAGATAAAATATTCATTTGAAACGAAGTATTGAACGCCATCTGTTCAATAAAGCGAATTCTGAACTAAAGTGTGATTATAACTTTAAATATCGATGTCTCGAAAACGAAGCGAGATTTCAAGAAATGTCATTCTTCATTTTCGGCGCCATGGAAATCGTCCTCTTCCCAAGTTTTATTTTAAAATGTGAATATTAGTTAATAAAATATGTTAATATCAAGATTAATATTATCTTTTAAACTTTGTATAATATTTTTGTTGTTAACGTTGGCAGTAGTCAATTGGATTTATAAACAGTCACATTTATACCAATATGACTTCTGAACAATTTAAGAGTGTCGTAGCTACATTTCCCCGAAGAGTTTCATACAAAAATATCCAGAAAGAATCTTTAATATAACGCTGTCCCATCACTTATATATAATGAAAAACAGTAAGTTCTTAATTTTAATAGTTTGTGAATTGTAAATCTTTGTTAGGATTCAGAAATATAGTACTTGATATTTCAGATATGGTTCGAATATTACCAATAGATGCCACTCCAAACAAATATAAGTAATGCCCAATAATTGAAATGGAAAGTTTTTATTATTTTCTTTCATAATCATATTTTATTTTTAGTAATGATATTTAGACAAAATGTACTTATTCATTAATTGTATAAATTCTTTTCTCATTTTTTAAATAAAATTTGATAAACCCGCTCCTTTCCAAGCTTTTGTGTTTTAAAAATGTATGTATAATTTTTCAAGTTCAACTTTACTGGAAAGCTCATAAAAATATATATTTCCACTACTAGCCATAGAAGCTATATTCCTAGCATGTCATAGCCAGTCGTAAATTTTACATTCACTACCTCAGTACTGCTAGTGGTTGATAATGAACAAGATTATGATTAATTTAAACTTCGCGCTCTATTTTATTTATGGTACCTTGCTAATAAGCGTCAAGACAAATCAAAAATGTTCTAAAGGTTAATAACCCGCCTTACCTAGCTTTTCACAAGTAGTACCGAGGTGCCAACGTTAGAAAAAGAGGATCGAGATAGAGGTAGAGCTAAAGAGGGCAAAAAACCATGCTATTATGTAAGATATAAATGGAATTATCAGGAATACTGTTCAAATATTCGATTTAAAATGACACTTTTCTGAAAATTTTAAGATATATACTTATAATTCCGAAAATAGCCCCTATATCGAATATAATAACCCCCCATTTAGAAATTGAAATCATTCTAGTATCTCCAATATGCTCCCCCGTACATACGGTAGTTGATTGTTAAATCCTTTTTTCGATGAAATATGTCGCCATCATGCAAATATTACGGTAAGGTGAAAATTGTTTTTAGTTACATTTTAAATCCTTTTTTAGTGTATAAAGTATGTACTTATTAATTATTTTAAATATTTTATTCATATTGTTTATCTCATGTACTCATTTTTAGCACTGAAGTATTTTTTGTGGATAATTTTTTTTAAATCCCGACTATAACCCTCGTTACTGAAATGCACCTGTTTTGATTTGTAAAAAAGGGTTACTTTTACGCTAAAATAATAGGGGTAAATTAACTATCAGTCACATAGATAAAAACTGTAGAATAAATAATATTATCATGAAATCTTGTTCATGTTCGAAACCAGAAACTACGTTCATATTTTTGGAAAAAATATTTAGATTTTTTTCTAATATGGCCAACTAATTTATTTATAAATTTAAAACATATATGATATGATAATAAAATTAATAACATCTGTACATTTTGAAAATCTGTCTGCTTAAAATCTAATTCAAAAATAAAGGATTACATTATTCATATTATATAATATGTATACAAAATATATAATAAAATGGTATATTTTAAGTAATGTGGAAACTCTGTTTCATAAATAATGATAGAAATGATCAATAAGTCTATAAGTAGAATAATTCAAAGCATAATGAAGAGACAATATAACAAGATATCCTTATATTTTATAACCTCAAATGTCTCGGCAGGAGACTCTTCCTCAGGAAGTTAAAGTATATGAATAAATGATAGTCAGATGGGGTAAGCAATTAATATTAAATTGGACGCACTCAGTTTATTAACGAACGACGTTAACAATTGATAAAAAAGCGGAAAAGCTGGAAAAACCTTATCGCATTAACTGCAGCCCTCAACTGGATTCCCAGATGTTGATGTGAGTTGAATTCGTAGTCTAGTTGCTGGGTCCATTGTGGTTTAAACTCCTTACCTGGCAGCTGCTGAGGGAAAAAAATACAATAAGGAAGGAAACGGGAACACAGATGGAAAATACAGAAGAAGGAACGAGTAGAAAGAACAGATTCGAACAAAAGGAGCTTATGGTCTAATACATAAGAAAACTGAATTAAGACTGATTATAAATAAATAAATAAAAATAAATATTTGTTGAGCTTGAGCTTGAGCACAATAAAAAAGCAATGAAAAACTTACCAGCGAAAATAATGAATATAATCACCACCAATTTACTGAAATTTACTTTTATAGATGGGTGAAGGAAGAAGGAAGAATCAATTTCGAGGTTTTATTGAATTTCTCAAATGGAGTGGGAGGTCGAAAACAAATTAATCTCTCCAAATACTAGAATGTTAGAATAAATAAATCGGAAGTGACTACGAGTGCGAATATACGTGAACAAATTAATATTCAAAATGTTTGAAGAAAAACGTAACAAGCCGATTGGCATGTTACAATTTAATATTTGTATTATATGGGGTGGGTTACAACAAAATAAAACTTTTTACCTTAACTTTAAGGGGTTTATAATCAATGATAATAGTATATAAATGATAATTAAATCTAATACTAAAATAAAAACAGAAAGAGCTTCTCCTACTTTTAAAACCCTATACATTAACTTTAAAGTATTCCATGGTGAAGTGGTGTTCACAAACCACTTATAATCACTTGATTTAAAATTGTCTCATCTGCCGCTAGCCATTTATTCATGAAGTCGGAATCTTTTGGCAATTAAAAATATAGGTACATATAATCATTTTTGATTGTCATGATTGGAAAAGTTCGATTCCCATTGGGAGAAATAGGATTATTACCGATGTTAACATACTTATTTGAAAAATTTTATCCTGCATCTTTTTTCTTTCTAGCCATTCATGGCACAACAAGATTGGAGCATCCTTTAACCACAAATTCGAAGTTAAGAAACAAAATATTTCTTAAAAATCACTTAGAACGTCACTAAAATCATCAATATTTCTAACTAGAGTGGCAGGTAATAAGACACCAACGGACAAAGGGCATTTAGAGATCCTTTAGGAACTCTGAGGTGTATCGTAATTAACCATAAGCGAAAGAACTAAACTTGGTTAGATTAGGTTAGGTTAGGCTAGGTTAGGATAGGTCGATGTTGTTCCAGCAAAAGGGTGGCGCTCAACATTGAATAATGTGACCACACACGGAAGTTTTTTGTGTTTTGAATATTCTTGAAAATAAGCTAGCAGCACATTTTCAGCAAACATAGGTACGCTTTAATTGTTGCGCCAGTTTTAAAATGTGTCGTAGGTTTTAAGGTACAAATTCAGTAACTTGTGGTGCTAAATCTCTCATTTCAGGAGGAGCTCATTGATTATTTATCAGTCGTTTTTATCTATTTTTAAAACTTACTTGTACCATGAAATTGTATTCAAATCGCTATAAAAACAACAAGAAAAACATTTTCTGTTCAAATGTCAGTGCTGTTTTTGTATGATTAGTTCGATAAGTGAACTATATTTAACTGGATTTTTTATCTTTTCTTGTGCTTTGCTGCCTATTGATATTTGTTTCCCCATATAAAATACAACAGTCAGTTTTGATTTCTAGCCTTCTTCATATTTTTATAAGAAGTGAATAAACCTCATACTGTATTTTTATGCTACTTGATTTTTTCTCTGATTCTCAAAAGAAGGCAAATTGGAAATACTTGGTGAGGCTCCGGTTGGCGAAGGAATATTGTTTCAATGGAGTAGTTATTGGGGAAATTGGGCGAAAGCTGGAAAATGTAGTAAATGAATACTCATTATAAATTTAATTATAATAAAACCATCAAAATACTAACAAATATGTATACATACATTATGAAAACAGTTTTTGTAATTTTTACATTTTCTTCTCTTTATAGATAATTCTACTCAAACATTGATATTTTTTTCAGCAAATACACACACAGAAAATATTCTTAAGCAGAAATTAAGAAAAAAATTAGTATTTTTAAATTAACAAAAACACGAAATAATACATTTTCTGCCGTAGTTTAAGTAAAACATAGTGACCACTCGGTGAATCTGAGATATATATATATATATATATATATATATATATATATATATATATATATATATATATATATATATATATATATGTGTGTGTGTGAAACGAAAATTTATAATGAATGAAGTAGTTATCGATATGAAGATAATAAACATGAAATTTTTACACGTACTTACTTTCCATATGATGGATTTTGGAAGAAATTGTGCATTGAATGAACTGTTTAACTGCAAACTCAATCATTCACTTGAGAAGTGAGCAAAAGAAAATATTCCCAACATTGTAATACATCAAACGACCGACTCAAAAAAATCTCGACTAATATTTTTGTGAAAAGAGAAAAATTTTATCATCCTGTTTACTGTTAATAAAAAACGTAATTACCTAACCTAATTTGATAAGTAAAAAATTGTACTCTCATATTGGTATCCACGAAACAGAATCTCAATATTCATATTTTCTATATTCCATACTCAGATTACACTTTCCAACACGATCACTTTTAAAACGATTCGCGACACACCGAAATTTACGAATCACTTTTCCATATCGCGGCGGTTGCCTACCACATTTATAATCAAATTCCGAACACATACATCACACAATCATCCTCGTAGCACAGACTTGTCAGTCCACTACGTTAGAGCAACCTGAAGGCAGTATTTGTTATTTATAGGGAACCAATTTTGAGTACAAATTAGCTTAACCCATCAGCCTTGTCCTCATAGTTCAAGAAAATCTCAACATATTACTCAGAACGTCATTTAAATGATAATCGCATCTACAAGTTACATAATAAATATAAGAAAGAGTATTGATCAATTAACAAATTTTTAGCTAGCTACTTATCAAATATTTACTATATTTAGATATATATATATATATATATATATATATATATATATATATATATATATATATATATATATAAAGGATAGAAATAATGGATCAATCGACAGTTTTGTCTAAAATTCTTCAAGAATTTAATTAAAAATTTTCACAAATCAGCAAATGTTTTGATCATATATATACGTATTTTGAGTTTCTGGTTTCAAGTGTTGTTGATAAATTTGCTTAAAACGTGTGAATTATGAATTGAAAGGAGATTTTCTAGAAACTACAAGTCAATATAGTACCGGGGATAGTAGGTAATGGGGAACTTGAGACCAGCCCCTCCACTCCACTTTTCATAAGTCACGTGACCACGTCTTCTCGCTTGGCTCCTTATATGGTATCTGTAAAATGTAAGTTTTGGTAAGATATGGTAAGATGGCGCTACCGGTGAAGTAAGTAGAGATTTGGTATGATGGCGCTATCGGTGAAGTAAGTAGAGATATGGAAAGATGGAGCGCGAATTACAGCGTTAATAATGGTAGGATATCTGGGAAAGTGGAGTGGAGGGGCTGGTCTCAAGTGCCCCATTACCTACTGGGGATAACTATGCGATCGCATTTTATCATTACGTTATTCAAGCAAAAAGCTTGTTTAACCACAACTTAATTAACAAATTTGACAATGCCATATATCAAAATACTCCTAACTCTTCCTTGTATCTATCTAGATATAAATATATGTTTCAATTTATCTACAAATTAATTTTTCATTTATTTGAACCTATTCAAAATATTTTCGAATAATCTTAACAAATTTAACATTAAAACTCGATGATTTTTCAACGACAATAATGTGTTCAAAACAGTTTGAAACAAGGTTAACTTTGAAAAATATCCATAAACATTAGAAAGAGCATTATCCAGAAAATTCATGTATATTATTGAAAAATCAATTAAATGTACTCGATAAATAAGATGGAGATTGTAGGTACACAAACGAATTAGAACAATGAGCAGTTAGCATATATTTTCTGAGACTCATAGCATATAAACAAATTTCCACAATATACGGGTTGCCATCAAAATACACTTAAAACCGTTTTACAAGTAAATGGGCAATAAATCTTGGTTTCAATTAATTCATTTCTCATTTACTGGAGCTTCGGGCTGAAATAGAACGAAATTGCATTAATTAGGTTGAAATCGCATTTTTTATGTATACTCATTGACAACTTAATAGAGTTTCAAAGATGAAAAAATACTGACAATTCTCAAGTAGCAATCTCTGAATCCGTTGTAATGGTACGAGGTATTGCTACAAGTTGGAAGCAAGCTCCCTCGCAAGAAATTAAATATGTATTATTCGAAAACTGAATCGAGTGGGTTCCAACGTTGTGGGTTTCGTGTCAGATCAAGAAGTTGATTTCAGGAAATTGATTAACAAACTTCTTAACACCAGACATACTACTTTCAGCATAGATAATATCAAACTTGTTTGCATATATGACGTGCCTCGTATTTAAAAATCTACTAGGAATAATTTCCATTCTCTTAATTTTCGTTTGTTGAATGGGCTCTGAAATATAGATATTTTTTATGATCAGGATAAGAAAAAATCTAGTAGACTTATGTCCTATGATGTTACCAAGTAGCTTCCAAAAAAGTAGAAAAGTCGTCGCACGCACGGTGTGAGAGCGCATTTTTCACCATTAGCAATCAGTAAATATTAACAAAAATCTTAATTCATAAAAGGGAGTTTCTATAGAAAATATGACATTAATAGCTTCTACTTACTTAATAATGATTAGATAAAGACGGCAACAGAGCGAAAAGTCAAATTTTTACCTGTCTTTAAAATCATATTTTGGTTAATTCAAATAATTTTCTCCTAATAATCCCCATTATTTCTGTCGTTTCAGCACATCTACACCTATACAGGAATTCAATACAAAAAACCTGAGCTCGCTCCTGTGATGATAGACTGCTGCTACAGACAGACGGACGAAAAGCTAGTAAAAACGCATTTATTCGTGAAAAATGCACTGAAATTGAATGTAAAATATACATCGTTGTTATGTTGCATCTGCCGTATATACATACGTAGATTTCAAGGTTTTGCCTCCAGAAACAATGCTTGCTGCAAAGTTCACACAAACAATCAATTATTGATTTAATTCCTTGAATTCTTGCCACCTTAAGGCCTTTAATGCATTCAAGAACCCAGGGAAACAATTACAATTTTTTGAAGAAAAGGGCTTTCATAAAGAGTTTTAGGACTCGCCCTCCTGATATGATGTCACATATTTCTTAAATGTATGCATGTATTTAAAAATAAAACTCAAATTAGTACTGTTTTTGGTTAATTTTATTTGAAATTCTTTAATTTTTGATTTTGTTTGATCTTCAATATTATCATTATGTTTTAAGCTTTTTCACAAGGTGTTAACTTCGTGTTGTATGACTTTTTTTGTCAGCATGGGCTGTACTATATGTATTGAATAATCTTTTTATTTTAAAATGATTTAATGAATTGAATATATCAAAATAATTAAACTGAGAAAACTATAACTGCCACTCGGCAAAAGCTAATCGTCAAGTAAAACATAGGAATGTATTGAAGTCATTGCGCTAGCGGTGTGGTATAGTTAAGTAATCCAAAACAACCCTTATCACAGCAGTGCATTATTATCAAACTCTAACCTCATTAACTTTATCGTTACTATAAATTGTCTGTATTTCATATTTCTGTCAGTTTTATAGATTGTCAACTTTAACCCTATTAAGTTATCACCTTCAATCATTTATTATTTAATTATTGTTAATGTGACTATAATGAAACATATATATATATATATATATATATATATATATATTCATCTTATTTTATAATTATTATTGTATAAGATAAGAGCTAATATAAAGTCAGATCAGTGTAACCAATTGCAACTTTATATTATTAAATCCTCAGTTTGCTAAATAAATTGTCTTAAAAAAAGCAAGTTGGTAAATTGAGTTATTTAACTGTAGCACTTGTCGAAGTTATCGCAAACAACTGATGACTTTAGCCTATTTAAACCCTTACCATTCAAGATTCTGGAGAATTTGAGTGTATCACTCGTAAATTATGAACCTCTTTAAGGATAGAATAAACAAAATATATCAGAATCTCTTTACGCTAGAAAAAAAAATTATATCAGATGCTTTCTTTGCTATCTCGACATATTCTAAAAAAATATTACACTATGTTGGAGTAAACGAATTCTTTTGTTATTTCATCAAAGTTAAAGAGCTGTAGATAGGAAAATCTTTCAATAAAACATTCGATGCTGAGTCATCAATATTTTTTATATAAATTGACCAAACCAAAATTTACAACTCAGTCTGACGATATATGGTTAATTTCGTATACTTTTGATTGCTTGTAAAAGTTGTAGTTGATAAAAGGGTTTATAAAAAATGAGTTTTCAAGAGACGATTCATATTTCGCATCACAACGCCGCTCTAGTTAATGCTAAGTTAAATGATGTTGCATGAGGAATAATCTCATAGCGAGAATACTAAATTATTAATAAATATAGATCAAGCTCATAGATTTTAATAGTTTTTCATTCACATTTAAATTATGCGTTCACAAAACCTTCAAGGCGATAATGGGCAGGGCCCTTGTTACACGTTGTCACATTTCGCTGATACCCTTCCCCCCATTAACATGTGACGTAATATATGGATGACCCAAAATAAAATGTTTCTTATGAATAGATTACATAGAAATGTTTTTTGTACTGGTAAAACATTGTTGCGGAAACTCCTACCACAATTTAATTTTATAGAGCCTAAAAAACTTATTTACTTTAAATTACTTTAATGGGGTTGAAAGGGCAAATTGCATAAAATATATTATTATAGTTCCGCTTGATATAAATCCTGATTACAAAATATAAAGATATCGTTGTAAAACTGACAACAATTGATAATTCTTCAAAAATTTTTACATACGACTGTAGAAGTCAAGTACGGACGCCAATGATTTGGTTTATATTATTAGCTATCTATTAAAAAATATATTTTGTTACACTGTTGTACTACATGTAAAATTTATAAAGTATATTCTAACCTCAAAGCTATGGAGGTTGGAATTTACCTCCAAGTAGTCAAGTAGTATCGTAGAATAGTCACACAATTAGAAAAACTCTTTTTAAAAATTTAAATGGAATTAGTTGTCACCAAAATGTCGGAGCAAAACTTGAATTGCCTATATAAAAATGTGCCCTTTATGCTGCTTTCTACAGAGATTCCTCTTAAGTATATTTAGCCTGGGGTGCATATATTTATTTTACACTTAAATTTGCGAATCGAAATATAAAATATGTTCAAAAAAATCGATATATTACTTAGGGAAATTTGTTTTTTTCATACTTATCTGAAAACACTTTGTTTTAATATGTTTTTACAAAGACGTAGATGGTATTTCCAGAACAACGTACGGAAAATTCCGTGTGCTAAATAAAAATATAAAATTGAAATTAATTATTATGAAAAACAATTATTTATTTATGACATTTTTCTAAAAACAACAACATAATTAGTATATTAATAAATCGTTGCTATTAAAAAACATTCATTATACATTAGGCTAATGGTATGTTTTAAAAAGTATTTTTTTATAAGTTCTTGATATGAAATAATGTCAGAAAGTAAAATATTAAGTTAAAAGTGAAAAATGAATATATAAATATTCAATTGGAAATCGCAAAAACTTGAAATTTTAACGAAACTTAAATAAGTAAACGATTATCATTGGTTTTCAGTTGTGACGGTTTATAGGTTTAATAATAACATTTAGCAGTTGTCTGCTTGATGATCACGAGGTTATCGTTGCTGGCAACACGCGTGTGTTATTATAATACAATTTTTATTTATTAGTTACGAATAAATAAAATATTTTTCTGTACATAAGAATAAAATCAATAAACCTTTCATACATAATCACGTTAAAAATCAGAAGCATAATAAACTAATTACTATCAAATAAGTTAAATTTGAATCTTACCTACATTAAAATGATCCTGGCAACAAAAATAATTACATCTCGCAGGATCGTTAAAAGGACCAACACTTTCCATCCATTTTTGTTTTATTTTCGAATTTCTTGGCATCATAAAAAAACTTTATTAGGTGTTTTAGTCGTAGTATTTTTACATCCTGGTTAAAACACGATATATATACCATTTCCCAAATTAATCAAAGTTTAATAATAATGCTTATTTAGAATGACTGAGAGAATAAATGTCGTATTTACTTTGTACCATATGTTTAGTGTTTTTTATACCTATGACGTCACGCAAATGGCTGCCTTACTGAAATGTTTAAACTATCTACAAAATTTTTGAATTTTCAATCAATCGTATAAATATGGATCAAAGAATTGAAAATAAAAATTATTATCAAAGTTATGTATAAACTAGCCAAAACTATTTTTTTCTCAAATCATGCAAGTACTCTATTGGTTATCCTCACTTATTTTTGTTAGGGATACGAGTATTTTGTTTCATTACGTTCGCAGTTCAAATAAACAATAATAATACTATCAACAAATTATTTCACGTTCACGTAATATTGATTAATATAGAACAATCCAAAGTAATACTCAAAATAAACAATATTCAAAGTATTTATCATATTAATAGCTTCTCCGCCTATGTAACGCAAAAAGCGGACATTAACCCTAACTGGAATGAAGAGTACAACAGTTTCACCTTGAGATTGTCGATTCTAGTGTAGCTGGTGTATATCGTGCAATATTCATTCATCACTTTGGGCGATATTGACCCTGAAATCGTTCGCAAACTCAAAAATGAAAAGAATTTACATTGTATCCAATTTTAATATCTGGAAAATCATTGGACGGACGCAGATTATTCTAACGACTCTGGACGTTAGAGTGTACGTTATTACAGACAAATGAACTGAGCTAACGATTTCTCCTCTTGATTTATGTGTGGTAAATAGACAACAGTGACGCAGTGAAACGACTTTCTGTAAACTCGTAACTCGTATATCACCGCTGGCTTTATGAGCGATGATGTAAATTCAGGAAACTCTCAAAAATAAATAAAACAATACCTATTAGATGCAGTGAGGTTATATTGAAACATTTCATATTCTGCCTTACTTAATTATTGGTCAACATTGTCTACAATCGACTGTTTCATCCCTTTGAAAAACAATTAATTGATATGTGGACGAATTTTTAGCATTAAGACGCTGATTTAATAGATAATGATCGAAAACTTACTTCCAAAAGGCTCTTCACAATTTTTTATAGCATGAATTGAAAGATCGCATATATTTATTATTTTGAGTAGTGGAGAAATAGGTAGCTGGAGTTCATACAATACGACCTACACCAGAAAACATTGAAACCATAGAGAATAAGATTAATCGCGAAAGATTTAATAGAAGACTAAAATCTTTAATAAGGCAATGTGAAGATTTTTGCAAAATGTTAGTCGTATTTGCTAACACCGTGACAAAAACATACTTAGCTACGATTCATTCATAATTTGAAGCGTTTTTCAAAGAAAAAAAGATATGTTGATAATGCTGACAATTCTTATTTTGTAAAGTATTAATTGTAAAGTTATGTAGAACTCTTGACAAGTTGATATCTTTTATTGTTCTTGTCTCTTTTGTACCAATAAAAATTATTTTATAAACGGGTCGTTTCAATAGAATAATAAAATGTTATATGTATTATTTTATAATCGTAGATGACACTTGAGTCGAGGGCCAAATTTTTTACAACAAAAAATATTTCAGTAAGTGCTGAGGTGGCTGGAATAGAAAGTAGATATAAGACAATTTTAGATGTTTTCAAATTCTTCTGAACTGTTTACTAATAAATGACTCCACTTTGAGCCAGTACTCGTTTAAAGAAAGTATTTGTCTGAATTTTTTTCATAAATTACTTTGAAATTTGTTAATGCTAAATATAAATCATGCATACCAATATTGAGTCTATACAAATTTAGACAATAAACGAAAGCCATTTAATCTGATTAACATCGAACCATTTCTCTAAATATAAATTAACCTTAGTTATCAATAGTTCTATTAAAAACTTCTTGGTAAGACTCTTCAATAGTATTAAATACTTTTTTTGTTTCATGGCCAAAATACTTATCATTTTTCTTTAATTATTCTTTAATTAGTTCAGTATTTAAAACAGTCATAATGTTATACATCTAAAATAGTTATATCAATTCCTTTTAATTTTTTGATTGTTCTATTGAAAATATTTAATATATGACTAGCATAAAGAAGAAGAACTATAAACTGTATTAATAATGCATCTAAATGATATAAAACAGAAGAGACCTAGAATTAAGAACATTCAGATAAATTAATATATCAAAAGGTTTAAGAAATTATTAATTAAAGAAAGCTATATTATTTTCTACATTATTACCCAACATTAATGAATTTTGTATAACCATTGGACAGTCAATATTCTGGTAGAAGAGATATCCAACGAGTTCTATATGTAGTTTTATTTTATGAAATTCTCCTTCAGCAAGCCCTACAAATCTTTTTATTTCTTCTCTTCTGCATGCAGAAACTGAAAAATGGCTATAGATATTTGATATAATGTTCGAAATGTTATAATTTAAACAACTCATATCATATTTAGTGAATAATGATAAGACTCAGACAGTTTTTATTGGCTAATTCATCTGGATTTTCATAAAAATAAATTAATTTTTGTTGTATTTCATTTTTAGGGGTAAGCTATTGAACTATCAGAGGAAACAATTTGATATTTTTTATTGGAGACAGTTTTTAGATGGTAGAACACATTGTCTTTATGTAACTGGCTAGCCAATCGTATGCTAGCGGCTGTTTTGGAATCAATATAGATAATCTTATTTAATTTGGTACTACAGTCCTGGCAAAATTACGATTGACAGTATCGTATGTCATCGCTAACTCGGCCGCTGTTGACTTGGTATCTTCATTAGAAGGGGAACCAAAACCTGATGTAGAAGCAGAAGTTTGAGGAAAGAACTTTTGTAACAAGCCACAAGATTTTATCATTTTCGTTTTGCTTTGTTTTTTGCAAGTGCTGTTCACCAAGAAAACGAAATATATATTTTATGCAAACTAGTTACCTGAATATCTAATAATTCATGCATATCAGAAAAGACACAAGAAGAGATGAAATAAGCAAAACGCAAACAAAAGTACCAAACCTGCCCAAC